>NC_079293.1:1175000-2433125 GCF_023638135.1 Falco biarmicus | reverse complement strand
GCCAAGATACTAATCAGCTTGAACTAAAACCATGCCAGAAACATACTAAATATTTCACTTAAAGGATGTAAGTGACCTTGCCCAGGTGCTTTGGTTAACATAAGTATGTGGCTAACATGGATGAAGCCAGCAGATGGAAAAAGCCAGCAGTGGTGAAGACAGTTAAAATTGCTGCTTCCCAATGAACCTGTGCAAATTTTAGCAGCATCATATTTAGCAAAGTCACGTTCTTCCAGCATAGCATTAAAGTAGTTTCTTACTTACATTCCTCCTCCCAATTATCTTGCTGCTTTTTTTTTTTTTGCTTTTTTTTTTTTAAAAAAAATTATTTCGTGTAGGTTTCACTTGCTTCTTGCTGGCTTACTGGGGAAAATAGAAGAGTTGGAGGGAAGAGAGGAATTGGTGTGGTTATTAAGAGAAGATGTCAGCCTGAGAGGAGCAGCTTTCTAGCTCTGCTATTTAAGCCTTCCAAGACAGGTTGCAGTAATGCAATCTCTTTCACATTTAGACTCTCCTTCTTTCTTGTAGGCCTCATTTTTCCTCTGTAAGGCATTTAATCTCTTCCATCTTTTTCCACATTCATGACCTGGTATCCAATTACGGTAACTATTCTTGCTTCCTTATGTCACCTATATCTTTTCGGTATTTATCATTTTCAAATAGTATCTCTTACCACAGACTTTATTCATATTTTTAGCCTTAAAAAGCCAATTAAAATTCACAGGAGCTGATAAGTCTAACGTTTTTCACTGGTTTTAGCGATTTTCATCACAGTCAGTTTTTATATGCAAATATAGTCTTCAGCTTGATATCTCAGACTTAGGCAAAAAACATGACCATTAGCAGCTTATGATTCCTACTGAAATTTGCCCTAGGTAAGATACAGATTCACTGCAGCTGAAGATCAGAATGATTAGAATATCAAGTTTAAATAGCAATTTGTAATGCTTCATTTGACATCTTAAAACCTTCACGCCTGTCTGTTTTTTAAGAGAGCTGGCAATTCTGACACAGATAACTGTCATGAGACACTACCTGTTATTTTATTTTAAGTAGGTACTAATTGCCACCGTCAAGCTAGCTGAACTTCCACAAACTGATAATATGTTTTAATTTAATTTATGTGCAATAATTACTTAAACCAAACACAATTTATGCCATTTTATAGGTGGTGTTCTGAGCTGCAGTTGTCCATAGTTGAAATTGCATTAAACCCCGTTCAGCATCTTCTGTATCTCCCTATACTGCTGCATTTTCAAGAAATTTCAAATTCCAGTACAGGGAGAGACTGGTACATTCTTAACGTGCAAAAATGATGGTGATCATGATATTTTTTCCAGGCCCATTTCAGGAAATATGCAGTGTGTTATAACATGTAAGAAAGTTCCAAACTGTTTTGATTGTCAAGAGTCAGGAAAAAAAAAACCATTTTGGGGTTCTTTTAAAATAATCTGAGAATAAAAACAACAAGCCTAGAGACTGTCTTTGATTAAATAGTTATGATTATTTTTTTTTAATACAGTACATCAGTCACTGACTTACCTCTTTCCTATTAGATTTAACATTCCCTAATGCAATATATAAAAATGTAAAGCATTTGGAAGGAAATATCTGAAAATATTATTTGAAACTGTCAGTTTAGTATTCTAATTTACCCTCCAGTAAGTATTGTATTTTAAAACAAAACCAGACGAAAAAAAATGCAAGAGCATCAAAATACACTAATACTATAACTCAGTCTCCAGATGGAGATTGTGATGAGAAATAGAGAGACAGTGCTGATATAGAAAGATTAAAATTGATTTTTCATACAAGTACAATGTAAAGTGATAATGTTTCTTAGGCTTCTTGTTATTTACACAGAATTTCTACTATTGGTAGCAGACAGTCAGAATGTAATCCAGAAAAAAAGCCCAACATTATTTAAAAAAGGTAATGTATTATATATATTTGATTTACATGTTTGGGTTTTTTTTAATTTATTTCAGAAATTACAAGTTGACAAAGCAGCACGATATGGAATGTATCTAACCTGCTAATTCAGGAAAAGCAGGCAAAATATTTCATGAATTTGCAGACTATGAAAGGCTTAAAGATGAATCTTTCTGTTAAGGTTTCTGGAGGTCTCTGAAGAAGACTTGCACTTGCAGAGGTAATTTTTTTTCTTGATGAAAATATAAGGACTTCAATTGTCCCTTCAATTAGTCATTCTCTACCTTACCTCACTTCTAAAAATAAATCTGGAAGAAGATAGCTGAGGCAGAATTAAAGTTATTTTTATTTCACTGAATGTGATGTTAAAATATATTTAATCCATTTAAAAAAAAAAAAAAGTATTTTATTTTACTCTAAATTTTTTTAAAACTACTAAAGAAAAAAAAAGAAGTTTTAGCCAGAAATTTGCAAGTGAGGAAGCTGATATTTATAACCATTTACTCAGGGATTAAAATTCTTTGCTGTGAAAATGACGGATGATACTGTGCTCAACCCCATATCTCCAGAAAACATCCTAAATACATATGCAGTGTTTAGGACACAGGTCTGTTTCTCAGTCAGCTCTGTCAATACTGTGTCATTCCCTGAATTGACAGTAAAAATTTGAACTTTAATTTTCCCAATAATTCCCTTGACTGTGCAGAAAGGTGGTACTCAGACAGGGATTCCTTAGCTCTCAGGGATGCTGTAGTTAAAAACATGTCTGTGACAGAGAACAAATGGTAGTAAAGAGCTTCACTCGTGTTGTAAACATCTGAATTACACCTCATGTACTGGCAGATTGCAGTTCCAAGAGCAAACATGCCTAGAGAGGCCATCGCACAACATCCCTGATCTGGCTGAGGTCTCCAGTTTCTCAGCTCCTGCAAGAAAGGAATGACACAATTGGTTGTAAATATAGCCCTCCATTTTGTAAATCTATTTTTGCCCCAATTTTCTGCCTTAATGTGTTTCAAGCAAACAATTTAATCTAAATTTATAAATCTTTTCAGGATAGCCAAAATGACAATTGTTCTGTTCCCTTCCAGTGCAATTCCACATTTAATCAAGACTTTTCAGACATGTACCCTAGTAGAATATTTTTCAGTTCTTCTTTAGACCTTTCCAGACAGCCACAGTAGTCCAGAGGACAGAAGTCCTTTTCTATGATTTCAATATTTTCCACTACCCTTGTTTATTTTTCTATACTGAAAGACCTCTCATGTTGTTCATTCATAAAATTTGATTTTCTCTGCAACTCCAAGATTTATATGATATAAATCAGAATTACTAATAAAATAATATGCTTAAAATGAACACTATATAAATCTGAGTTTTACCCGTAGTTTCAATAAAGCATACTACAGCTCAAAATACTAATTCAGCTACAGAGTGCTCTGGGAAAGGTGTATTTTGCATCAGACAATATCAGTCTTTATGTGGAAACAAGAAAACAAGTAATTAACACCCGAGAAATTATTAAAGATTTGAGCAGCCTATAGGACTTCAAACTTTAAAAAGCATTGTCTGCTGCAAGCAAACCCACCACAGCAATGATCACCTTTTCGATGCACTTAGGAGACTATGTGAGCCACGTCCTCACTGTATTACAACAGTGCATCTGTGTATAGTACGGATGATGTGTCAGCAGATGTTAAGGGCAGGAGGACAGGTGAAAACTCCCCGTCACCCTCCAGCAATTGTGGTGCTGTCTTTAAGAAATCTATTTTGCATATTTTAAAAATACATTTTTTTTAAGGTCACAGTTTTTCCTGAACTTCCTTAATCAGTCTCTGTAGTTTCCCAACATGAGAGATAACAAAAACCTTGAAACTTAAATTTAACATTTAATACTGTGGGCAGACATGTCTTTCCCTAATATAAAAAAGTTTTCTACAGAGGTCCAAATATTGATTTTAAGGGTCTTTTCCAAGTCAGGATCTTTGACACAATGGTTCAAATGATTTCAAAACTATTTAAATTATTAAAATGTACATGTGTACATTTATAATCATGCAAACATTTAGGCTGGTAAGAACACTAGAAATCATTGCAGTTTGTTCCTCTAGTTACAGCAGAGATAATTTTTATGTTAGAAATGTAGAAAAAAAAATTCCTACAGCCATTCTTGATCATGAATCATCCATCCTCTTTGAGATTTGTCTATGGCTACAGTTGAAGAGGTAAGAGTTCAGAGTAACGGTTTTCTGAGAAATAGAATATTAAAATAAAATTCACATACATATTTGATTTTTCTGTCATAGATATTTGACTTTTCTCTAATTACAATATTATAAGAAAATATTATCAAATATATATGTATTTTCAGCTTTGATTTGCTTTTAGTATGTTCTTTATGTGAAAACAGACTACAAAAAGAGTCTGTGCCATCCACTCCTATCTTTTTTCCCAATAACACAATGTGTATCTACCCATATTAACATTCCGGCTGTGTGATTCATCCCACCATGTTGCAGTAATTGCTATGTTTTCACACTTTTCCTTAGGCATTATTGATTCAAATTCATCCTGTTTAGTACTCATGCTTCTGACAATAGGAAACTGTAGGTAAAAAACGTCTGCTCCTCAAAAGGATTTAAAGCCTAACAATGGACTTCCCCCAGCTTTTGCTGTATCGTCAGAATTTAAGTTTTCATTAAAAAAAGAAAGATTGCAGAACGACAAATTTTGGGAGAAGCCTTCACTGTGTAAAGTGTGTTCAGAAGTGTTCAGAAGAATGCATATTTTCTAACAGAATTGTGAATTCCTCACATTGTTCTTACTGCATTGTTAAATGTAACATTGTAATTACCTACACTGTTAACCAAAAGCTGCTGATTGTCACAGCAGAACGAATAGGCTATGGCACTTATCCACTGTGACTAACTGTATCTGCCACCTCTGGGACCCCATCCATTTGAAAAGGTTTCTTTAACATAATAGAAGTTTTGACTTCACAGGGTTACAACATTTTACTCTTAAAGGCTTGCTTTTTCTTAAAGGAAAAATAGCAAGAGAAGAATTGCAAGTTTAGTCAGCTGAAAACTGCTAGGATTTCCTAGAAAGCTGTCCAGCAGCAAAGACTTTTCAGCTTATCATAGAATGGTTTGTGTTGGAAGGGACCTTAAAGATCATCTAGTTCCAACCCCCTGCCACAGGCAGGGACACCTCCCACTAGACCAGGTTGCTCAAAGCCCCATCCAGCCTGGCCCTGAACACTTCCAGGGATGGAGCATCCATGACTTTTCTGGGAAACCTGTGCCTGTGCCTCACCACCCTCACATTAAAGAGTTTCTTCTTCATACCTGAACTAAATCTACCCTCTTTCAGTTTAAAGCTATACCCTTGTCCTATCATTACATGCCCTTGTAAAAAGTCCCCCCCCAGCTTTCTCAGAGGCCCCCTTCAGGTACGGGAAGGCTGCTAGAAGGTCTCCCCAGAGCCTTCTCTTCTCCAGGCTGAACAGCCCCAACTCTCTCAGCCTGTCTTCACAGGAGAGGTGCTCCAGCCCTCTGAGACCCTCCTCTGGACTTGCTCCAACAGGCCCATGTCCTTCTTATGCTGGGGGTTTAGCACATTTTGATTGTCTAGCCTGCATCTTAATAAAATCTTAGCACAGAGATATAGAAAAAGAATCAGGAAAAAATAAACATGAAATTTCCACAGAATTTCTGAAGTGGTGAATAAAAGCATTTGCTTATTTTCCCCAAATGCGCTCATTCACCTGACATTTGCAAGGACTCCTAAATGAATTTCTCCATCAATTATCTCTAATTTTCATTAACTCTACACCTTTCCTGGCATTTAAAATTGCTTATGGAGCCACAAATACTCTTGTGGGTCAGGAGCTATGAACAGAACCAGAGCAGAAAGCAGCAAGAAAATTAGTTCCAGACCTTTCCGCAGTTGGATTTCACTCGCAATTTGAACTGTAACCAGAGTTTGAAAACTCTGTCTTAGGCAATGACAATTAGTGGGCCAAAGTATAGGAAAGAAAAGGAGACACTATTACAGGTGTATAATATGGAGTCTATACAGTAAGCACACGGGCAGAAGGCAGTTGAGGTGAAGTGGGATGTAAGTGGTCACGCCTTGCACTGTGCAGCGGTAGATGGACCTAGAGTCGTTCTTACCATTTCAGATGAGGGACCCAGAGGATGGTCAACACCATAAGTTCTTGGATTGTTTTGCTTGTCAGATGCGTGACTTAAAAATTGAAAGGAAATGAAGCAATACTAAAAACAGCTTCTTCTCAAGGCTGCTCTTTCAGTACAAGTCCCATGTTACTGATAATCTTACTCTTTCTTCCCATTTACATTTCTCAAAGCAAAATGCTTCTAGAGGAGCATTCCCTTCATATCACAATACAGAAACACACCACCTCATTGGATTACTGCGGGACCTGTGCACTTCTAATCTGCTATGAACTTTCTTCCAGTTTGTCCTATATAATTTTTTGTATTATGAAATGGTTCCTCTTCTAGCCAATAACCCTGTGTTTAAATGCAGGGTTTTGAGTGTGGAAAAGTGTGATTTTACCATTAGTAAGGCTAAATATATGTGTTCCAACTGCCCTAAGTGTGGAAATCAGAAGGATTTAAAGGATTTATAAGTAAGGAGGAATAATAATGCTTTCTCCCCTTCCTTTCCTCTGACTTGCATCAGAAATTTCCAAGCAATAGATTCATAACTATTACTATCACAATCGGGAAACACATCACATAAAAATATAGCTAAACTAGTTGAAGAAGTGCATCACAACAGAATAGTTGCAAAGAAAATCATGAAGTCATGTAGGATAATGAAGGACTATTTTGTGAGTGGTTGCTGACAGTGATATATTCTCTCTGGCCATAAAACGTAGAGTTATATTTTAGAAGAAAATGTAAAAAAACAGAAGTAATAGCACAGTAGGACACCAGGACCCGTGCCCAGGGCCCTACAGTAACAGAGATGAATAAAAATTATGTTATTCATGTAGCAAGAAACACAAATTCTGCTTACAGAGCTAGAGTTTCAGTTTGAAACTCCTGGTGTTAAAACATAAGCTTGAGGGTGGTTAGTTCTGCCGTTGAGGACAGTACATACATCCATAGTATTTAAATAACTGGAGATGTATGTGATAAAAAAAAACCTAAGAAAATTTGCTTCCCCTTAGGTAGTAAAATGCCTTACCAGAAAAAATGAGGCAGTTCCTTCCTTTTTAAAGGTCCACAGCAAATAATGAATTAACCTTTCTGTTAAAGAAAATTGGGAGAAGAGGGCAGGAAAGCATGGTGACTAGCTGGAAAGAATGGACACAATCTGATGATCAGAAACTTCCCAGTTCCAAGACTGTGCCTCACTTTACCCTGATCATCTAAAGCTGCGTGAGTAATATAAGCCAGACTCACTATTCCTAAGAAAGAGATTTCATAGGTACCTACCACAGCTGAGAGGCATCACCTTCCAGGGCTGACCAACCCTCTCTTACGGCAGTAGAGGAATCCTAGACAGATTGCTTAAACTTTTACACAGCTAAACATAGATCAGACCGGGTCCACTTGGGTAACTGCCCCTGTTAATCAGTTGGATGTATCCAGGGTGTTCTCTGACACTGAGGTCTACTTGTATCTGATGACCTCATGCATCTGTGCTACCAAACTTTTTTACTCTCTAAAATAAGGTACTAGCATACAATTTTTTTTTTGTTGGGAATGGTCTGTGACCCATATTAATTCCTCAGCTGCACTCAGGAATTGTTCAGGTAGTCCTGCTCGGTATAAATCAAAACTATATCAGGGACTATGTTAAAAATTTAACAGTGAGACAAGTGAAGTACCACTGCATGGGAATCTTGCCTGGCACTGTGCAATTTTCCAGTATGAAAGCAGCCTACATGTCTCTTTCCTTAATCTGTTTAGGCCACTTTAAAACCTTGTGATTTTTTAATGGAACATACAACTCTAAATTTTTACCTATGAGCTATTCATCCATCACTTTTACATTAATCGCTGCTAGGCAGTGTAACACTGTATACAGCTACGTAGCAAAATACAGACCTCCTGCTGAAACGTTCCAATAGTCCAAATCTACTTTTAGATAGTTAAATATCTAGTAGTTCACAGAATATTTCATCCAGCTAAACTAATGCAGTAAAACAGTAGGCGGTAAATGGTAACATTTTAAATCCAGCTCACTAGTACAAAATTATCCCCACAGCTTTTATATCTTCTGGTTGCAAATTAATAAACCAAGAATCTAAATTAGCATATTATATCAAAGTCTAAGTTTGCAGAGTCAAAATTCCACCTCTGGTGGATGTTTCTCATGCCAGTGTCAGACTTGCAAAAATTTTCTTTTAAATACAGTTGCGATAAAAACTATGGGAAAAAATCTAGCCAACAAAGCACTTTCATCCCATTTGAAATGTCCCTGTTGCTAAATCTTCCGTTACATGTTTAGTTTATGTCATCATACAGTGACATCTGAATAAAACCTAATGTTTTGTCTTGAATTTCATGACATATAGAGTCTCATTCATGCATACTACATTATAATAACAATAACACATTAAATAATCTGGATCAGTTTTCTTCAGAGAAGACAAATGTTCATGTTAACTTGCGGTAAAAATAAAGTAAGAGGTGTTTAAGTAGCACTTGCAACTAACAGCGAACATAAGGAGTGATAAGAGTGACTCGATAGGAGGACTGGGAATTATCCAGTTTCTGGTTTTCTTGCAAAACTGCAGTTTTATAATTTATTAAGAACCAATAGGATTTACATTTCTTGCTGCTTTCATGGACCTGCTGTCACTGTCAGGATTGTCTTGTTCAGATGATACAGGCAGATACCCACACAGGGAACAGGCTGTGTTGGTGGCCCCAGTATTTTTCCATAATGATGATATATTACTATACAAACCGAGATATGTCTTGGAATATGTTGCATTCCCTCTCTGCGCTTGCCATACCTTCTAATTTTGTTTGTCTTGTCTACACAAAAGTAAAGCAGTGACAGAACCTAAAAGAAAAAAGAAAAAAAAAAAGAAAGAGCCAGCTGTTGATCAAGCATATATATTATGGATGTATATACTTTCTATTTCTTTCTGGTAAGTTTAGTTTGGTGTGGTAAAAAGAAATTTATTTTTATTATTTTATTTGCCCTTAAGATACTAGAAAGTTTATTCATATTTACAAGTATTCATATTTCTTCTTTTGTACCCTCTGTTGCAGTCTTCATTACCTATGTTCTCAAAGTATTTATTTCTTTAAAAAAAGCAAAATGCATTGAAATAATTTTTAAATAGTTCTTTACAGTTGTTTAAACTTTACCACCTGGTTTCAGCAAATTAAAAAAACAAAACAAAACAAAACCAAACATACCAAAACAAAACCAGAAAAGGACCACAACTAAAATCAAAATTCATTGCCCAAGGCAGCCCAAGTATATATACTACATTACCACTTATAAGCACAATGGCATAGCAAAATCAATAAATCATGATCTCACAGTACTATTTTGTGTTGGTGCATGGGTTTGGTTTTTTTTTTTTTTTATATATATTATTTAAATATTTTCAAAGAACCCTTCCATGTTAGGAAGAAATATATAAAACTATCTAATCAATGTTATGTTTCCCTTTGATGTTAACCTAACTCCTTTGCTTTTATGAGGGTATGAAATGTTAATGGTTAAACAAAGCTTGCTGAATGTTTATATGATTTATCAGCTTTGGCAATGTGGTTTATTTTCAGAAAGTAAATTGAAAACTTGGGCTCTAATCCAGACTATACTATAATCACATGCTTAATTTTAAGCACAAGAAGCAATGTCCTTAAAGCCATGTGCAAAAATATTAAACACATCTTTTTTCTTTTGTCTGCATCAAAACTTAAACTGCAAGAGATGTGAGTCCTGTCCTGTCTCTTTTGGCTTTTTCAGTCTTTTTTTTTTATCACCTTTCTCATTACTCAGGAAAGCAAAATAGTCTTAATTGTGATATAGTGTCAAATCCTATGGAGGAATGCAAAAGTTTTGCCAGTTCATACTGTGAACTGGATAGACACCTGGAAAATTTATCTCTAGCTCTCTACACATCAGCTTGTCACCATTTTTCAGCAGCTAGTTTACAATGTAATGACACTGGAAGTGGAAGCCTAAGTCTCTGTCTCCCTGCTGATGAAGTAATCAACATACACCTGTTTTCTGCTTGGAAAAATGAGCAATTGATGTGGTGGCTTTTTAACCTGCAAGATGGTGATAAACTAGCATGCTGTAAACATTTGAATTTGACAAACTTTCTCTTACTGTTTGCAAATTGAACGTGAGCAGCAGGACACTGGCACATGCATCTCTTTCTGTGATGACAGACTATAATGTCACTGGTAAAAAATTATGGCCAGTGAAGGTAGGGAAATCTCACTGATTCTTTCATCCAGAAAACGAAAAAGGTTACTTAAGGTTATAATGTGAATATTCATATATTTCCACAGCAGAAGAACATATGAAGTCATCAAAAACCTAGATTAGACAAGTCCAAGCAACTACATAGTCCATCAGAATCTTAAGAGGAACTTTCTCCTCATGGCCCCCACCCCATGTATGAAGCACAGCGCATCATGCAGGCTAAGAAGACGTAAGCTAAAAACGTAAAGGGGGGGGGGGGGGGGCGGGGCTGGGAGGAGAGAAAGAGAAGTAACCATGCTCAAAGAAAGAGCGGGCTGTTGCCATTGCTTAGACACATGTAAACACAGAGAATATGTTAATTTAAATATTCCTAAATAACTCTAAGATTTAGGCTACATTCACCCAAAAAAGGGAGATGAAAGCAATCCCAAGATTTGACCTATAAGAAACACCTTCTTGACAACTTCAGCACTGATGGTGATGATGATGATAATGATACCTCAGCTGAAGAGTTTTTATTGCCTACAGGAACGTCTAACGTCCTACCTCTAGTTGTGACCAATTTCTGATGCTTTATGCTATTTTGCCATCCCATACTACGAAGTGAATATATCAAAAGGAGAATAACACATTCTTGGACCCAGTAGCTGTCTACCCAAAGTCTTAAAGCTTTAGATTAATACATTATCAGCTATATTTCATCTAACACAATCAAGAGAGAGAGAGGTGACTCTTTTAACCCCTCTTGTGTGTGGGATACCCACAGACTTGCATGCTTTAGTCTCTGACACCATCATGATCTCTTACACATCCCTTACACATCCATGGACTGAATATTAAGTCTTTTTTGTCTATATGTTTGACATCTCCGTATAACTAGAATATTGGAGTTAATAAGTGATCAGCTAGTCTTTTAGATCTTAAAAGGTTGTTCTTCTGAAGGGAAAAAAAATCACAAAAAGCTGTTGCTAGATTTCAAGTGGTTTATTTTTGGTTTGATACATATTTCTTGAAGGAGTGGGAGGTGAGTAGCTCATTTCCCTGAACAGTTGTGTTTTGTCTTAATTTTCCAATTCTGACTTGCCACCAATCTCATGACCCATTGTGATCCCCTAGGAGTCACGTCCATTTCTGCCTACCGCCACCCCCCCCTTTTTTTTGTTTGTTTGTTTGTTTGTTTGTTTGTTTTGTGTGTGTGTGGTTGGGTGGTTGGTTGGTTTGCTTTTTTTCTGGGGGGAATAGCTGGATGGCTTGCTTTTGTTCTTCTCTCTGACATTTATGTATTCAAATATGACACAAGTCTTCATTGTTCCAAACATTGTGCCCTAGACACTCCTTTAGTAAGTTGACTGCTGAGGCCCTGCCAGTCCAGTCAGGGCTCTGGACATTGTCTTGTGTTGTTCCAAAAAACCTAAACAAGCTAGGATTCAAATGTTCCCTCCTTTAGCCTGAATTTGGAATATGTCCAGTCACACCTGATAACAATAATATTGTGCACAATCATGTTACAAACAAAAGAATTCTTAACATATCTTTAAAGCTGTGAGGTCAAAGATAAAAAATAGGAAATACCAAATGTAAGTTTGGAATGCTTTTCTTTGTCCCACCTTCTAACAGCATTTTTTCATGGTCCGCTGCCATTTTCAGCACACTGTTAAACAAACTAATCCAAGTATTATTTCACTTGTCTTCCTCATAAAGTGGCCCTCTGGCTAATACGTCTCACAGCATTCAAAAAAATAATAATTAAATATTTCTTTAGCTTTCCTATGGCAATGATCACTACAGTATCTGAAAGCTTCATAAATATTAATTGGACTCTTCATAGCATCTTAGTAAGAGGAAAGGGTGGGAATCTTGATAATTCAAACTGAGGGGAGTTACAAAGAAGCACAATTTCAAATCAAACTTATTAACACAGTTACCATTAATGGATTTTCTATTTTCAGAGTAGTTCTTATAGACAACTGCAGCTGTGAGCTCTCAGCTTTTCTGAGATAAACTTCCCCAAGTTAAGCCTGCAAAAAATGAGGGATACATCATTAATAACCAGTCTTTCAAAACTTAAAATATTGCCACAGATGCTTTGTAGCAAAGGTGGGAACGGGGTTAATTCAGCAGGACAGTATTTATTCCTCTTAACCACCCTCTGCCTACTTATTCAGTGTACAATTTCTAGTTTTGGAGGAAAAAAGGCTGATAGAAGTGACATTCTTTCATTCCCTGGTACTGATTCACCCTGACAGCTTGCCATCCTCTCATTGCAGGGAGTGTGACATAGTTATCATATCACATATTTTCCCATAAAGGCTCTTTTCTGAACTACCAGTCAGTCTTGAATTTCTGGCTACTGCTCTCAGTCTCATTTTCCTCACACAGCAAACCTTGGGTTTGTTTTCCTCAGACTCTGCATTTCGGAGTGAGGCTCCTTGCTCAGTCCACACCAGCATTACAGTGTGGCAGTCTCCAGCCCCGTACCTATCTCTGAGCATCTCCCTTTTGGATCTGTTTTCTGCTAAAGCCTCTTCAACTTCCTTGCTGTGAGGGTGGGATTTGAGGAGAGGAGAGACAGGTTGGAATCCCCAAGCCAGGAGCAGCAGTGAAAATCCTTGGCCTCAGGCTGACATAAGTGTAGCACAGTTTTGGTCGTTTAGCCACTGAAAACTCAGAAGTCTTAGTTCTCGTGTGAAATATATATTTTTTCAAAAGACTTTTTACATCACAAAATTGAAATTAATTTTATCGAAGACACAAAGCACAGTTCTGGTGCAAATTCCACCTTTCTTATTGAATTAAGTGCTAGACTGAATGATTTCCAGATTTTATGTTATGAAATTTAACATGTTCTTCATATTTATGAAGGAAAATTTTGTCTGATTTTTTTTAATTTAAAAAATAGCAACCAGAAATTCATCTGAACTGCCACAGATAGTTTTTACAAACAAATTCATTTCAATAAGGTTTAGTATAACAAGATTAAAACCAACTGAAAACAAGGTCAAGTAGCTTTAATGGGAGCATCCTTACTGGCTGCAACCATAATACTTCTAAAGGGATTCATTTTAATTCTTCCTTTTCCACCCGTACAGATGTTGCTAGCCCCATGTTAAAGACTTATATGATCTAGAAGAAAGGACCAAAGAAAAGCATGTCTGGGAAGGTTCCTGGGCATAAAGCACAACTGGTCTGAAGGATCTAACTGCCAACTAAAAATAAAGTCCAACTTTAAAGCAACTCTGAGTCATCCCATACTCCTGTTACCTAACTGTGCTTATGACAACAGGCCTATGGCCACCAAACCTGGCCAATTCAGTTAAAGTTCAGTTCTGTGCAGATGATGTGCTGGCTGTTCACTAGACCTTTTCAGAGTGTCTCTGCAAAGCCAAGGCATGCACAGCTTCTTCTAGGGGCTGCAATTTGAACAAAAAGCATTGCTTCTCATTTACTTTTCAGTGAGGCTTAAGAAACAGATCTACATCTCCCGTGGAATTAGCTACCAACCATCTATCGCAATAGGAAAGAGATAGGAGATATCACAGGAAATACAGGAACCCGCAATATTTAAGATGTAGTATTATGTTTTCTACTCAGTACTGTTGATGAATCAATGAACAGCATTCTGGATATTGTTGTTTTACAGGAAGGCCTAATTCTTCCTGTACTTTGTACTGTTATCAACCTTGCAGCACTTAAGTCTTCTCGTGAATGTCATTCTTAGTCCATACTGTATGCATTGTCCTACAACCTTTTTGTTCTTTCTTCCCCTAGACAGTCATCGGTTGATTTTTTAAATGACATAGCAGCTGATATCGCAGTGACAAGTGATTTAAAGACATTCCTAAAAATGTATATAACCTTTGACTAGATTTAATGCATTCATACCATTTCTATTTTTCTGATAGCCTTCCTAAAACTAATCTAATAATATTCTTCTAATTTCAAAGTTCCAGCTTTTCAGAAAATGAATAACTCATCTGCTAGTTTAAAATGTACCATCTTAACACTAATTTACTGAGGCCAACAGACCTTAAATTATTCCTGAATTAGTATTCAAAAAAATGTTTCAAGAGGTATTTTCACCATTACCAAATTATATTAGCTCTGCTTTTTGGCTTCTGCAATTAATAAAACCATAGGATTTAATAAAAGATGCATGCAAAGTGTGGGAGAACAGAATGGATTAATCAAAGACATAAGATATTATATATTTTTCTAGCATTTTCCTAAATTTAATGAAAAATTAGCATTCCTATTAATACCTTACCTCATTGCTATTGGTTCTAAGGATAATTTCCCAAAGTCTATATTTATAGGAAACTGGCATTTCATGCTGTAGCTATCAAATGCTGCCATATGTGCTGCCTTTTGTAAGAGAAATAATCATCTATCTTAGGAAACATTTGTTAAAATGTAAGATAAATACAATTTAATAAAAAGTTCAACTAAAACTGAATTTAATATTCCCTTTTAATTCTGTTGCATTCAAGCTTTTATGCCAGCTTCATCACTGCCTACTCATTTTGCATTATTCAGCTCTGTATTAGTGTGTTGGATCCATCCCCGTTATCTTAAACCATCTAAAACCTGGGTATCTAGCCTAAGAGGGTCATCTGTCGATGTAGTCACACCTAGTTACCATCTAGTCATAAAAGCACTCCCAGAGACTGGTTCATCTCACCTTCAATTTGATATCTAAAATAGGATTAATTGTTCTATGGAGGTTCATACTGGTGGTAAGTTAAAACACTTGCAAAGAGTAATCTGTTTTTTTGTTCCCATCATGCTTCAGCGCTTCAGCTGCCACAGGTGGTCAAGACATAGTATTCTCCCCTCCTTCCCACTGAAGGCAGGATCATGAAGGTCTGATTCTGCGTGACAGTCACTGACAGCTTTTGAATACTATGGTACCTCACTAACTAGTGCCATATTCTGTTGCAAGCTCTGGTGTTTATTTTTCATCCATAATGTTTGGTTGTTTTAAAACATTTCATATCTATTAAATCTCTGTTATGTTTGAATGTGGACATAGAAAAGGGATAGAGGTGAGCTGTTTATAAGAGCATATAATGAACCATCTCAATGGACTTGATGTGTCATGAGACTTGGAGTCCGAGGACAGATCTATGGTACTTGATTCCACAGTGGCTAGAATTAAAGATGAGATGTTTAAAAACATGACTGTGCAGACACAGCAAGAGTCATGCTTCTGGATAGCCTGTAACGGTTCATGAAAATTTGTTTTGGAATTTAAATATAATGGAACAAGGGATTGTATTTAATTTTCACCTTGTCATGATGGAAAGTAAACCCAAGGTTGCAGGGGGCAAAGTAAAGTCAAACATGTAGAGAGGCACAGAGAGATTTAGATACAGAAAAATCATCACCCCTCAGCACTCTGAGCCTGCACAGCTTTGAGAACCTCAGTGAATTATATTTAGGAGAAGCGCGGGAGAAATGATCACTCTCATGATATTCCATAATACCAGAACAAAAGAACAACAATTTAATTATTTGGAGACAGTATTAGAAACATGAGCAAAATGCTTACCACTTGACATTAGTACTCATACGCCCCACCAAGATTTCATAGGTACTATGAATCAATAAAAAGTCAGTAGTATTACAGAATAAAAATTTTAAAGGCCTGAATTGCTTTATAATTTTAAAACTTGGAATGATTCTTTTAGCCTTTATCCTCCTAAGTTTCCTCTATGTAATGCTTATATATGTTATACATGATATATGATAACCTCATATCCTCTACTTTAATAAAGATGTCTTAATATGCATAAAAATCCCAAATTTGAAGGTAAAATTTTACATTATATAGTCCGTACATATTGGATTTCATAACTGTAGGTGCTGACATTGTATACTCATGCATGCACAAACACAGTGCCATTCTGCAACCAATTACAGACTCCCCTCTCAGACAGTGGCTAGCACCAGATGCATCAGAGGACAATGTCAGAATCTCAGCAAAGCAGTGGGATTTATTTTTTTTTTATTCTTACGAAAACAGGATCAGAATTTAGACATGACACCATAGGAAATAATAGTGGGAAGGCAAAAAAAAAAAACCAACAAAAAACCCACCACCACCACCACCACCAACAACAACAACAACAAAAAGGAAGAAGCTTGGTTTGATTTGCATTCATCTTCACATAAATAAATTGAAAAGTAGAAAAAATGTGGGCACTTGGAATTGTGTCTGTTTTTCACAGTCTCAGATACACACTATTTTAAATATGCATATAAAAAGAAATGGTATGTGAATATTTTAACTGATGAAAGACTGATTATCTGCAAGAACTTAGCTGGAACTCCTGGAAGAATAAAGGTAGCAACATTATTTTGTTTCCATGGCTGAAAATCTTCATTATGACCAGCTGATACTGCAAGCACAAAAACCTGCTAGCTGGACAGACAGTAATTCAATAAATGATACTTATATTTTTTTCAGCATATATGTTAAAGATATCTGATTACCATTCAAAGGATTGGTGAGGATCATTTATCTGAAATATTTATTTAGTTTAGCCTCTGCAGAACTGTTTGTGGCCACTCTGCAGTGCCCTGTGCTGAAGAGAGTGCATTTTGATGCTTTGGTAGGTTAAAGCATTCAAATTTCAAAGTGCTCAGGAGTTTCAGTAAGTGTCTTTCTCTCATCTAAACTTTCCAATTGCTTTCTGATATCACCTCTTTCCTTGAGATTGTTTAAACTTTTTCCTGTATATTCATAACCCAAAACATCTCCAATTTCTTAATGGTCTTCCCATTCTCCTGAATGAAATGTTCTTCTACTTCTTTGTCAAACTTTCTACTAATCCCCAAGTTTCTACTTGAAAAAGACAACTCTAACCAGCTCTGAACTGAATTTTCTCAGCTTACAAATCTCTTTTGCATTTAATGTCCTTTTGTAGTAGCTATTAAGTTATTTTTTTTATTCTCTGGATCTCTCATCTGCTTTCTTTGATTCCATTAAAGAGCATAACCTGAACTGAGGAACAGCTGAGGCTCATCGCAGTGTGTCAGGGCTATTGTTCTCAGCTGAAAAGCAAAAAGAAGAAGACAGCAGAAAACAAGCCACAGAAGTCACTGGAAAGAAGGGGATTGAAGACCAAGTAAAAGCTTACACAGAAGCATTCCCTGAGAGATTAATATCCAGTACAGGAAAATCAACTATGATAATTCTGAACTTGAAAAGGTAAAGGGGATACTGAAGAGCATGTCAAAGGAATTGAGAAGATTTGGTTTTCCCATCTCTAAAGCTTTGCCTTTGCTACACAGAGACATGGAAGAGAAGCATGCCTAATATTAGCTGCTGAAATTATATCACAAGACTTTGGCTCTGCCTTTAAAAATCTGGCTGATTTCAGCAATAAATCTGATACAGGAGTTGCAATCCTAAAAGTGGTGCTGGAGAAAACAAAAAAAAAAAAAGCATAAGAAAAATAATTACAATAGCTTTTGTGGGGTTCTGGTTTTTTTAGTTGGAGGGGTTTTGTTGTTCATTTTGGTTGTTTTATTTTTGTTGTTGTTGTTTTTGTATGCAGTTAATTAAGCTTAAAAAATCACTGAAAGAAGATATTTATGCTTTTCCAGAACTCCTCTCTTAAAGCAAAAACAAGCCTAAATCTCCCCTTGTTCAATCTAGTCCCATTAGTAACATTTTTTTATTTTAGAAGCAAAAAGCATCCTTGTTTGGCTCTTTCAGTTAATGTCATGAGCTGTGCATTTGCCCAATTATGCGTTGGACTCAGAAACAACTGGTGACATAAAAAAGCTCGATTGTTGCTTTAGCATAAAAAAAAAAAAAAAAAAAAGGTAAAACAATCTTTGCTAAACTGAACCAATGATGTCAATGATGTAACGTTTCTGGCAAACTTCACCATTGTCCAAAGTAGTAAAGTTGTAACAAAGTGATCAACAAACTTCTTATGTGTTTGAATACTGAGATTCCATAAGATTTTGTATTTCTTGCCACTAAGAATGTGATCATTTAAGTGTTAGCCACTTGATCAGGTCTGCTACCTGTAGAGATACCTCTCTACTCAGCTACAGCAGAAAAGGTGAAGGAGATACGTGTAATAGCTTTTTGAAACAAAATAGATTCATAACCCGTATTGCGAGAAAAATCCCAATTTTGACAGTAAGTGGTAGTTCATTCTAGGACCAAGTGTTAGATCAAGACAGTCTCAAGTTACACATTCCAGAAAGAGTCCTGCTCAGCACTTTCAAGACTGAGGTATATTTGGTCAGGAATAAAAAAAGCATCTGAATGGCACTGCTCTAAATCTAGCAGTGTGCCACTCACCTGTAAATGTCCACAGGCTTGCTAGGAGCTCATGTTGCTGCTGTTTTGTCTGCCTGAATACAAAGACACCAATAAGCTAAATCAATTCATTAATATACTAAAGTCTCAATATTTCAGTATATATAATAACTTATCCTCCATTAACTGCTCATTTTTAACTAAATAGCTGCATAACAGTATTTGTATTATTATGTAGCAGCCCCATGCATGTAGCAACAAGTCCCATGCCTATGTTGCAGATTCTGTCCCCCAGGATTTAGCAAGTTTAAATTATATATTTCTGTATCTAAAATTATGTCAACCTCATTGTTTTGTTTATATATTTGTGGTAGGTCCACCAAACCAGTTCTAGCAATGCCTAAAATTCTCCCTGTTTCATGTGGCAAATAAAGCCCTTGTTCTTAAATAGAAAAGGCCAGAAACTCTCAACTGGAGCTATCAAGGAAAGGTTTAGCTCCAGGGTACCTGGACAATCAATTGCTGCTTAATTAGGTTTATAATTACTAGTGACTGTCTCATTATAAAAAGCAGCTGGTATTGATGTGCCGCTTGAACTTATCCCCGTATCATGAGCATATGGTAGTAAACATCAGCAATACAAGCTGCACATCAACGCTAATGTTTGCTTAGATCTAGAAAGGAATTAAAAAAAAATAATATTGAAGTGGCAGAACAGAACAAACTTTGTCTTTTTCCAGGCAATAGCATTCTGGATTTTTATTTTGGCAACCTTGTACTGGATTCCCAGGGAGTCTTGATGTAGTCAAGCCAACACTCAATACAGAACTGGTTCCTTCAGAAGGACTAGTAAGGACTTTGGGAAGTAACACCCAAAACAGTAGTCACATGCGGACATACCTGACAAAGCAGCACAATACCTGGCTTAAGCATCAGCTCAGTCAGACACAGAAGCTAAACGTGGAATAACTACAGTTGGACTGAGTTAATTAACTTATGTCCATTTAAAAGTCATATGAGATACATTGGTGTCCCCAGAAGAGATTCACCTCATCCAAGAGGCATCTAAAATATGTGCAATTAAATGCTTCTGAAGGTGCCTACTTCTCTCTTTTGTGCAGGCTGGAGCGATTAATTCAGATTCTGATGTCTTTCTTTTACGTGTCTAAAGGTGCATGAGATTAATCCTGTTCTAAGTGTTTGTTTGCCTAAATTCCTGGAGAAGTCTGCCTGGGCATTCCTTCTCGGAGCATGCCCAATTGGTACTGACATTTTTAAGCCAAGTACAACTGGGGCTGACTCATGTTTTATCTAATGTCTTAATGACTAAAAGTATAGTGCCTATGCTAACTCACTCATCAGCTTAAAATTTTTCACTTTGCAGGAAATTATGCTGACCATATTGCTGTGGGTTACATAGGGGTGAGAAACTCATGTCAGAGGCGAATGTTGTAACCATTGTGTGACTGATCAAGTTGCTTTATTAAACCTCTCATGTTGGAGCAATTCTACCTTGCTTCCACAGTTCAATATAATGGTCACTAGACTAGAGGGTGAAAATGAATCTGAAATTTGGTGTAACATGCAAAACCAGGGAGGAAAAGGAGGAGTCAAATGTGGATTCCAATCCTCACTACATGTAACATTTATATAATGTACAGGGAAAAAAAACAAGGCAGAATAGTTCGAGTAGAAATGTATAAAATAGATTGGCAAAAAGTGAAAACTTGGTTTTCCCTCCACTCAAAAAGAGGAAAATTAATACTGTGGAACCTGGGTGAAGGTTGATGAATACATGGGCCATTGTGTAGGCAGAGGCGCATGGGTGGAAGCAAACACATCTTTCTTTTCTGTGAGATGACTGAACCTTCTTTAGTTTCCATCCGGTTTTGACGGGCTCACAGTAATCATTCATGAAAGATAAAATTTATAATGAAATGGAAAAATTGTTTGTAATGGCTGTTACACATACTCTTGATCTTCAGGCTATCATTTGCTGCATAATTTTATTTTTTGTGGTCTGCATTTTCTTAGGTGTCCACCAAGCAAGGGAGACCTAAAAGACTGTTATAGAAGATGTTACTCAGTACATTTGTCACAATAAGGAGGCAAGGATCTGACTCAACAAATGTACTCTCTGTGAGTACATTACAATTATGTTTATGAATGAAAAGCTATCTGGAATTACATAGACTTATTTAGGGTAGCCCACTGTGCTTTAAGATATTACTACTTGCAAGGTGCTAGTTAAAAAAGATAACAGAATTTGATAGAAAAAGTAGGGTGATGTCTACCTTTTTGGTAAAAACCTATTTTCAAAAAACAAGAAAAAAGCAAGGATTAAGTAAGAAAGACAATTTATAAGATAGGTTGCTTGGAAGCCCAGATTCTTTTGGACATTTTATGTCCAAAGACACGATGACATGCCTCTAAGCTGTGTACATGATAGTATAACCATACAGGCATTAGAGTTTCTGATGCAAAAGATCCATCAATTTATTGGTAATTTTAGTTTTATTCACTAAGGGGAAAAATAACTCCTATGTACTAACTGAAAACAGCTATCTCATGTGGATTACTAGATTGTTAATTTATTAGGAAGAGATTCTGTTAGAATCTGGGCACATTTCTGAAAGACATGAAGTATGACCTCATCATATTCAGGAACCTGGGTTCAGTGATGGATAGCAGAATGAAGCAGAAATAATCTATGATAAACAGGATACAAAATTAGATTATATATTTGCCTTTTGTGGTAATAAAACTTTCCTGTATAGAGGTGATGAGGCAGCAGCTGTCTCATTTGTTCCAGTTTGGGCGTATTATTATTTCTGAGGTTCTTGTCCTGGCTCGTACGTGTGAAGCAAGGATGTTCTGACAATCAGTCATGAATTTAACACATACCTGCAAGACATTGACTTACTTCAGGATCAGTCTGAGACTGGAAGTGAGTGAAGAAGAAACTGGTGTATTTCATTGTTTTTAAAACTCTTCAGTCCTTTTGGTACTAGGAATTTACCTGAGGAAGCAGGCAGAAATGAAATAATATTGGAGTATTAATCTTTCTAATAAACACAAAAAATGAAGCATTTTCTTTTCAGAACAAGTATAAACCATCCAGAGTACATGCATTTAGTTTTCTTTGAATGATAGCATCATAAAGCAAACTGTTTTAAACCAAAAAGCATTTTAAAATACCAATTATCACCTAAGAAAACCAGGAAATTTTGAATAAAGTCCATCATATTTGACTAGGGTTTTTCCTGTATAAAAAACTTTTATAATCCATCACACAAAAAAAAAAAAAAAAAAAAAAAAAAAGGAAGAAAAAGGAAAAAAAATCCTTCACACTAGCTTTTAGATGTCCAGATATGCTACTTTCTTTTAGGTGAAGATTATATTTTTTGTACATTTTCAAACATTTTAATTTCTTTGATTTCTAGGACAATGATAGTAGTAACTTATCAGCAATTAATTTTATCTGTAAGCATTCTCCAATCCTCTCAGTGTTCTGTTGAATACTTGTGCTGCTGAATGTTTTTTTAATGTGTGCATAGAGAGAAAACAAACTCAAGTAGGATAGGTATGACTGAGGGAGTCTAAAATCTTTTCGCTTCATCCATAAAGCGTTATGCATATAGATGCATACAGCTTAATGCTTAGAAAACCTACTATATTTTTTTTAAAAAAAGTTAAAAAATTGGTTTAGCGTTCTGGAAAAGGAAGTAAACATAAAGACAAGAAAACAAGGAATCACAGAAATAAACTATTAAGAAGATGAAGTCAAAGAGCTTTCCTTCTTTTTAAGAGGGAGAAGATTTATGAGGAAAGTAAAATTAGGAAATATGGAAGCTGCATTGGAAGTCTGCTTCACTGAATAAGGCAAAATTACCAAAACGGTCGTGTCACTGGGAATCTCAAGTACTGTTACTTTGATCTTTTTTTTTTTTTCATTTATTTCATCATAACCCAACAGCGTGATGTTTCCTGCTTTCCTCTTGGAAACTGCATTTGGAATTTTTTTTTTTTTTTGTGGCTGCTTCATTGTCTATTTTAAACTAATCTCTAGCTTCCCAGCAAGCAGCTACTTCAGTTTCCAGCCTTGGCCAAGCAGAAGAGCCAAGCTGAAACACTGTCTTCTGTGTAGCTCTCACCACATGATTTCACAGAGTATCTGAATTTAGGCTATCAACATCAAGTTTGGAGTGGACAAAGAGACATCTGGCATTTGAAGAATATTTGAGCATATGACAGAAGTTTTCACAAATCTTGAAGGTGTATTTCAGGTTCACTTTGTTGGAGGAACTGATTTTTTGTAGGTTTCTGTTTGCCCCATATTGGGAAGGGAGTACCAGCTATCTCATGTAAAAGAGGAATAATGCACAGGATAACAAGCAGTTGCCATCTGACATATATCAAAAATAAATTTTGTGGATTTTAACATACATAAATTGATGCACATATACATTTATAATTAAAAATGCACTAGTATATCCATCAAGTCCTAAGGACTTTTGTTTTCTTTATTAACATTTAGTGAGTCTTAGAAGCTACTTGAGAGCAAGGTATTTCTCAAAATAAGTAAGGCTTATAGAATTTGAATATAGCCTTAAAGAAACACCCCCACAGATGCTCTTTATAGTGTCACTTTTAAAATAAAAGAATATGTCCTTTGCCATGGAATCAGCTAGCTTCACCAAATAGTGTATAATTTTAAATGATAAAGCCCTTTTACTAGCTCTTGAATTTAGAAGCGTAATTTGAATACCTAGAAAATCAATATCTGCTTTACTACATGATTACAACCAAAGAATTGAAATATCAGAAGAGCAGCGAGCCACAGAGCCTTTGTACTGAGCAAATAAGACATTCTAATAACAACACACTCAGTACAAACATAGGTCTTAATTGTGTGCAGCTTTTGAAAGTATTGTTTTTATCACTCTGCGAAGAATATAGGTGTGTAAAAATGAGGACCTGAAAATACCAGCGGCACTTTTGTGTCATCAGTTTTTAAACAGAACTCCCCATTGCTCCCTACAGTACTGCCACAGACAAGCCACAGAAATTCCACTCAGGGAGGAATACTATGCAAATCCAAGCCAAAGTGACAAGATTGATTTTGGACAAGTCTGAAGGCTGGAAACAAGCTGCCACTTTTTCAAGCTAGGAACAGTACTTTATGAACCCTGGTTGCTCTGAGAAAAAAAATAAAAAGAAAGGATCTGTACAAGGGAAATACTTAATTCATGTTTTCACTTGTGAAGAAAAAAAGATTCTCCCTTATGGTATAAAATCAGGCGAATCTGTAGGTGAAGAACAAGTCAAGGTTAATATAAATTATGTATCTGCTACTTAGTTGCAAGGCAGAGCAAAGGGAAAAAAAACAGGCTTTCTTATCAAAGAATGCCTGCAATATTATTTCAAAGGTATTCACTGTGCTTGTAGGATAATAGTTTTAAAACTGGAGTAAGCATGAAGGTTGAGCAGCTTACTTAATGAAGTGCTAGCCTTTCATCCCTAGCAGTATGATTTCAATCCGTCTTTCAGTCCTAAGTAAAATGAGTGGCCTCATCTTTGTTCCTCATGGACAGTAATACACTTATATAGCTACCGCATGTAATTTGACACAATTTAGTAAACCAACAGCCATTTTATCAGCACAACACTAAGCTTCAGCTGCCATGAAGGCTGAAATCTCTTTTTTTCCCCATTACAGCAACTTTCAAAAGCATGCTTTTGTTTTTACTGAGGAGCCTATAATAGTCCCCAGGTTTTCCCACTGCAACCCTCATTCCAGGTGTGTTTCCTTATCTCCGATTTCTGTATCAATCCCTCCAAGATCCAGATTTTAACAATGAACTTTGAGCTACATCTATTGTTTTCTTTATTTTTTCTTTAACTTTCCACAGGGATTTAACTTTTAGATCTGAAATTCGAGTCATCTTATGTACACCATCAGTGTCTGCTTGAGTGGAGACTCAAAAAAAGCAAGGTTATATTGGCTCAATATCAGATTTTGCAGAAGGCCTTTCAGCTGTCTTTCAGCTACCTAATCTGGAAAATTGCTTGCTTCTGTTATTAATTTCAATAATATAAGACATCTTTGTGTATTCATAACTTACTGGGATCAATCTGAGACTACTTGTAGATCTCAATCTAATAATGTATTTTCAATACACATAGTAAATAGTTACATTGCATTTTGTGTATGGCTTTCTAATGAATGTGACCCCACAAACACTGGTGTTTGGAGACCCCATAACTACATCTATCAGATTTGGAAGATTTGCACTGTGAAATCATCTAGTGACCTAGGGATCAATAGTGAGCACGGGCAAAGTGCCAGTTGTCAGAACATAGGGGAGTTACCTTTGCTTACATCAGCCATTTTTCTCAATATTTAACCTGCCACGTAAAGAACTTATGAAGTTATTTTTCTTTCAGAAACACTAATTGATTCTTTATGTAAGTAGTGAACACAGAGCTTCAATTCACATCAGGAGCTTTTTACTGTTTATATTTGTGCATAAGTATATGGTCCAAATTTCACATTCAGCCTTACTGACTCGCATTAGAATTGCTACTATACATATTATTGCTTTGAGAACCTCCGTTTCTTAATTTCTTCACATGTGCGTATTTGTAAAGATTAATTCCTATTCTCCTACTCCCATGACTTAATGGGAAATTTTCTGTTTAGTGATTGCATCAGTGGTTCCTTCTGCATGTTGTGCAATCTGTACCTTCTTTTTAGCTTGCTGAGCTCTATCAGATGCTTTTGCTCCCTTCAGAGTAGTGAAAGTTAAGGTCTTGAGTATGTTTGTGAAAACTTTACTAAGAACAGCAGCCCCAGTGAATCAAAACCTACCATAGCATAAGCAGCTACAAAAGCATTGAGCTTGACTCTTTGATTAGTAACAAACTTGTTTTAAATATACTTTTTATCAAAAATTAATTTACAATAATGAATTCATAGGTTAGACAAATCTGACTAATTTGTATCGGCATTGTACTGGTATAGTCACTAGAATATTCAAATTATTTATTTATTTATTTGGAACATTATCTTCACTCTGTTGCTGAGACACAATAGCAAAAAAAGACCCAGCTAAAACCTGAGTCATATCTGTTTTTTGATTTGAAGGCACAATCTAAAGGCGATTTTAAAAGACTCATGATAGATAATGAATTTACTATTAAAAACAATATAGTGTTTTTAGCTAATGTTCATATATTATAGAGCACAGTTATGAGATTTATAATTAAACCACCTCACTAATGTAAGTCATTATATTTCAAAAGGAAAAACAAAAATCATTCTCCTCCTCTCAAAATTATGAACTGTCCACTTCTGTTTACTTGTGAACTGTACATTTTCTGTTAGCTGATAAGCTTTTAGACCTTTTTTGTCTAACTTCAATCCACTTTACTTGCACCTATTCTCAAGCAGACAATGAATTCAGAAAGACGGAAGAAAGCTGAAACATTATCCATTCTTAACATCATGATAACCCAGATCATTATTGTAATGCATCAAGATCATTCTTTTTAAAAAATAACAACTTAAAAAGCATGTTGTGTGTGAGAGTGATGGTTTCCTGCACTCAGCCCTGTTCTGACAATACAGAAATGATGTTTAAAATTACCTGGAAGCTGATTACTTCTCTGAAAAATAGACATGTGCATTTAGACTAATTTTTTTCATTCACTTCCATCCACAAAAGCTTTCCTTTACAAAAATAACACAAAACCCCATTACTCAACAGTACTCAAATAATAGCAAGGTGTGAGATGTTTTTTCTTGGGGCGGTTCGAGAGACCTAAAGAAAAAAAAGAGAACTCAAGAACTGGATTATGACTTGACGTAGTACTTAAATTCACCCTTCTAATAAGCCTGAAGTACCACATCAAGGAGAATCTCTAAGACTGCCTTTTTTTTATAAAGTCTGTACAGAAGTCTCTTTTTCTCAGTCTCAGAAGCTTTCAAGGGCAGAAAGGCCAAGACATGAACGTTGTCTTTTCTGCAGAATCCTCATCAAACATAGTATTTAAGAACAGAGTTTACTAGTCCCTGGTTTATGAGATTCAGTCTTGAGTATTTATTATGAAATCCTTTTGACAGAAGGAAACCCCATATAAATACATGGATTATCAGTTTAACGTTTGTGTACTGTGAAGAATGACTACACGTCATTGTTTAATACTATGCAATCATGATTTTTCAAACAGACACGTTGCTTGGTTAATCTTAAGGAAGAGGCTGTATAGTTGACACCAGTTGTTACCTACAGGTCTGGAATGTACTGATATGTAAAGATATTAACAAAGAAGAAGCTATATGATACTATGAAATTGAAACCAACATCTACTTCATCATCATCATGAAAGGAAAACAGAAAAGGCCATGGAAGGAAATATCTCACAATCAAGTATGACAAAGATTTAATTAGGGTAATTTTTCAAGAATGTTTGCTTACTGGGGTGTAGCTTTTATATGTCCCTGATTCTTCAAATATTTAAAGTCGATGTTGCTCATTTCCTACTGACAAGGCATCACTACAATATATGAGCAATAAATTCAGCAACATTCTCATACAGCTTTTTTCTTTTTTCTCCTTCACATAAATGGGGAAGGGTTGGGTACCCATGCTCATTGGGGCAGTTGTTCTTTGTTCTGCTCCAGGAGAAGCTGTTGCAGGAGTGGAGCTCAGAGCTGTAATACAACCACATTTTAGTGCTAATTTGCATCGAAAACAGAAATTCTGGACTTTTATTCCTTTTTAGATACAGTTATTTTGTCTGAGGGTGCTTATGGAATTGTAGCACTCACTATGACTTTAGTAAAGGGAATGTGATAAAACTTTGTTGATTAAGTCCTCCTCCACTGTGCTGAAAAGAGACATGGAAATGTGTTCTAGCAAGACACATTATGTCCATATATTGTCAAGACGATCTGGGTTCTTTATTTGTATTTATTAAAATAATTGTTAGGTTTGGGGAGCTTAAGGGTTAATTTTTTGATATAATAAAGTCCATTTTATCAGATAGTTTTAATTACAAATACTGCACACTTTTACAAACACAATTATAAGATTTATGATTGTAAGTATTATATGTTATAACGTAAGTATATAGTTATAATTTTGTATTTATTGCCTATGCCCAGGCACCTCTACTTAGGTAAAAAGGGACAAAGAGCGAGGAGAGAGAGATTGTACTTGTGGATGAGAGATTTAACTCTGGATGTTAAAACAAAAATAATGAAATAATACTGTGGATAAATGAAAAAAATTCAGTTTGGTGATTTCAAAACTCATTTGGATTTTATTATTTGAAAACATGGTCTGTCTCAAACATAATAAAATACCTACATGGAAAAAAAACCAAAACCCAAACATCAGGTTCAAAATTGCATAGTTTTTTTAGACCCAAAAGGACTAAGATCAGAAGAAGGTTCAGTCAGTAAGACCAGTCAGAAGTCCTATGACTGAGTAGGTTTTGCAAAATGTTCTTGAACCTTCTTTACAGCATGTTTAGAAGGATTTTTTATCAACTCACACCAAAATGAGGACTCATACCTGCAATCAAGAATCTCTACAGCTAACTCATATTCAGGAGTGGGCATGTAAAAAACAAAATTGTCTTGGCTTGATTAAATGTCAAGGGTATGAAAATTTTCAATGTCATATTGTTTATCAGAATATAAAAAAAGGAATAAATTCTTTTTATTTTAGTTTAATAAAATTAAGAGCTCGGACACCACTAAGTAGGAGGCAAGTTTGCCTCTTATGTGTTTTAAATATTTAAGTCAGTAATTTTCACTGCAAATGTTCTTAAGGAAGTAAAATGCTTCTGTATATGAATGTTGCATTTTGTTATTTATGTGGAATTTAATTCAATCTGAACACAACATTCAGATCAACTTTTATGTTAAGTAAGATTTTCATCCATGTGTGAGGAAAACCAGTAGTTCTGTTGGAATTGTAGATATTTTTGGATGCATGGAGCTGTAAAAATGAAAAGATTTATTTTTATTTAACTATAAAAATAGAATATCTCGTATCTTTAATTTTATTTATTTATTTATTTATGTTTTTCCCCCCTCCAAATTATAGGTTCATGTAAGTGCTTGACAGAGCTTTCACTTTATTTTGTAAAACAGTTAATAAAATATCATCAGTAGCATTTACTTTAATAGTATTTGATTTACATGCTTTCCTCTGCAAAAAAAAGGGAAAGCAATTTTTTTCTTTGATTTCCGAACTTACTGGTGTATTACATGTATGTTTACTGTAAGTCTGATGTATACATGTTTTCTTAGCCATTTTCATCAAACAGTGTCCCCAGACATACTGCAAGATGAGCCTTTATGGCAAATCTCAGACCTATATGCTTTGTTTTGTTTGGGTTTATTTTGTTCAGTCACTTAATAGCAAAGCACCTTCAGCTGTCTGCGAAGTGCAGAGTGAATACTTCTGTAGTCACACCTGATTCTGCTTTTACTATGCATAACAGTTAAAATAGATTGTCAGCAAAGATGGTGTATCTTCAGGTGCTACTTCAGTGACCCTAAAGAGAGCTAAAAATGTCACAAGAAAAGGTGATAAGCAAATGCACTATTTAATATGAATCCTCAATATGAGACTCGAGAGTGAAGAGGTTACATGTGCAGAGAGCTTGTCTAAAGCCCCCAGGTGGACTAGCCAGAGGAATCCTACTTGAATGGTCCCTGGGGAGCTCTGGGGATTAAGTCCTCTCTCTGTCTTGCTTGGATAAGGTCTGGCAAAGGAGCTGACTCCAGTGGAGGATGCCAAACCTGTTGGAAGTTACTTTGTGTTGCTAAAGCAGCTGCATAAAAAGACAGTTAATTCTCAGCTCCCCAGAAGTCACCTATACTTAGTTTTGGAAACATAAGCTTCATGTGGCCAAAGGCTGATGATAAATTTAAAAAGATGTTTCCCAGATGTGAAATAAAGGGCATAGACCATGTGCCAATAACACAGAAAAAGAGTGGAAAACACTGGGAGACTGAGAGAGAGGTTTTTAGAGACATTTCTATAAAGTCTTATATGGTCTTTTAGGAACTTGCATCAGAAGAATTAAGTGAAGTATTGCTTTGTTTCTATTGGTAGATGTAAGAGAAGTGGACACACTTTACCTTTTTTTTAATTTTTAAACAAGCAATTAAAAATGTTTCTCCTTTTTTCAATGTAATTTGACAGGCTATAGTGCCTGAGAATCTGTTATGAATCAGAATGATCAGTACTAACAGCGATGTTGAGTTATAGTTGTGCCTTAGGATATAAATCAGTCTCCATATAGGAGAAAGAGCTGTCAAGACAATTCTCTCTAGCAGTGGAATAACTATATAAATAAGATAAAAGCATTTAAAAAAATAAATTCAGTCCAACAACCATGCAATTGATTATTAAAGAACTACAGTGAATGTAGAATTTGGAAAATTGAAAAGTTGACTGGCTCCCATAAGCTGCCATATAAATGACTTTAAATCATATGGTTATCTTCAAGATTAGTAGAAGATACTTCTTCATGGCCAGTTAAAATAATATATATACTTGTATATTTGTATATAAACATATATAGATTATTTCTAAAGTGATAAACTGCTGAAACTCATAGTATAAGTTAATTATATTGATTCTGAAGAGCTCAAGGAAGGCAAGCGAACAAACTGCTGCGTGTGAGGAATACAGGAGGCAACTGGCCTGGGTGGATAGGAAGGAGGCAATAGATGTGATATTTTCTTAATTTAGGAGCATTTCCTACACATGGCATTCTCAGAAGCTGATGCAGACTAAATTTAATTACTATAAAGTAGGTTATGATGTTGGATACTATGTTTTTATATCACTATATATCACTGAAGTTATATAGGAAGAAAAAGATGTTGGTTCATATTTTGCAAGTCTGGACAATGTCTTTAATGTGGTACATTTTCCTGGTTTCGGCTGGGACAGAGTCAGTTTTCTTCCTAGTAGCAGGTATAGTGCTATGTTTTGCATTTAGTATGAGAATTATGTTGATAGCACACTCCTGTTTTTAGTTGTCGCTAGGTAGTGTTTATACTAAGGCAAGGACTTCTTGGCTTCTCATGCCCTGCCAGCAAGAATGCTGCAGGGGCACAAGAAATTGGGAGGGGACACAGCTGGGACAGCTGACCCCAACCAGCCAAAGGGATATTTCATATCATATGATGTCACGCTCAGTATGTAAACTGGGGGTCAAGCTGGCCAGGAGCCACTGCTCAGGAACTTGCTGGGCATCAGTCAGCGAGTGGTAAGCAGTTGTATTATAACCCTTGTGTGTTTCGTAATTCTTTTATAATTTTGTAATTCATATTGTTATTGTTTTCCTTTTCTGTCCCATAAAACTGTCTTTATCTCAACCCACAAGTTTTCTCACTCTTACTCTTCTGATTCTCTCCCCCATCCTGCTGGGGGTGGGGGGAGCGAGCAAGGAACTGTGTGGGGCTTAGCTGCCGGCTGGGGTTAAACCACGACATACATAAAAACGAGCTGTGGATCAAATTTCACGTCTACATTTTTTCTCAGGTTGCTAAGGTGCAAGTCTGGACTATGTGTGAAGAAATCATGACAAATTTCTTTCATGATTGTGGAGAAAAATAGGTATTTATGAAGTATGGTTCATCTTATCTCGTGACAGTAGTTGTCACATGAATTGTACCCTAAGCGTGATTGTTTTCATTGCACTGGTTCTAAAGAGAATGAAGAGTAACTAACTCATAGGAAGATACCACAAGGAGGATAATGAAGACCCTCTAAAATAAATATGTAACAGTTAAAAGAGATATTAAAGTCGAAAGCATATATTTTTTAAAAAAGTCAAAATACAAAAGCTTACAGACTTTATTCTCTCTTGTACAGTGTGGCAGAATTGCTGACAACTGCTGGAGTTGGGATAGCATGTTCATATTTATGATGGAAAGATTTGAAAATCTAAAGTTCAGTTGATATAAGATTTGATTTGTGATAAAAGAAATCAAATACCCAGATCATATTGCACAGATGATTACCAGATGACAGCAAAGCTGAAGTTCCTAACTATGAAACCACTGTGGGGCGAAAGTATCTCAGGATGATTAGACCATTCATTCATCATAGCCAGGGAAAATGATCTTTTTCCTGAGGCTGTGGTCATGGTAATTTGCAGTGTTCATGAGAACATGACAATGACATTGACCACACTACGGTGTAAGAGCATTCAGTTTGTATGACCATGAGAAATAAATCACCATGGAAGAAAGGGCTTCTAATGATGTTCCAAGAGCTTGTTCAATACAAGACAGAAGCTCTACTTCCAGTGTACCAACAGCTCCAAGAGAAGTAAAGCAAAATTAAGCCGAGGGCAGTAACAAACTTATTTCCTTTTGTGTCAGACATCAGATTTTATTAGTACACATGCAGAGTACAGAAAGAAGAACAATTGGATCATAAACCCTTTCGGTTCAGTTCTCATGAAACCCCCTGTGAAGCCCCAAGTCAGATGAGAGCGTTTGCTACTTTAATATAGAATAGTCACTGACATTGCTGAGAAGATAAATGTCTAATGCGATATTGTAATCAAGAGCTGCAGAATCAGTCATGGAAATCAGCAAACACTATCTGGTGTGTGGCTGTGTGTTCCATTATGCTATAGGCTAGGAAAACATATCATCTAGCCAAGTGAATTACTATTTTCCCCAGGCAGAAAAGACTATCAATGACTACATCAAGAGACCAGGTGACTGGTATAGAAGGGCCAAAAAGAGGCATTACCTTGGTCTCATCTGTTCATTCCAGGAAGCATGCTACTAGGCTAGTAATGTAAAATACAAACGTGTAGAAGTAGTAGCATCACTCAGGTGCTAGGGAATAAATCAGGGAAATATATGTCCAAACCCAAGAAATGTTCTGAAGCAAAGGATATTAAATTCAATAAAGGCAACTGCGAAGCACCACGTTTCCTTCCTAGTACATACATAAACCGGGGAATACCTGGGCAGGCCAAAGCACGACAGTCAAAGTGCAATGCAAACTGCATAGAAGCCACAAGGTGATGCCACTTAAGAAAAGTAAATGCCATTTAACAGTGGATTAAGGCTGCATTTCTTATTTAGCCAGGTCCTGCTCTGACCTGTCGATGGTCTAACCTTGGGCTATATACTCATCACATCCAGCTCTGGGGAATCTTACTGTACAGGGGACCTAGCTCACCCAGGTGATCTTGAATACCCTTCTACATGCGATGCAGACAGTGGCAATTTTGAAAACTGTCAGCAGAGACATAGAATTCTTCTTTGCTGACTGTTTGAAGAAGCGCTTATCCTTAAACTGTGCATACCATAAAGTTATACGTGTTATTAATTGGATGCCAGGTGCAAGAACATGCAGAGTCATGCACCCATTTCAGCTGAATGCCATGGGCAGTGACAGCCATCCCTGGAGAGCAGCCCCTTGCCATGCAGCCTCTCCCCATACTGCTTGTGCTTCAGGTGTCATTGCCTGGTTGTACCCTGGCAGACCAAAGGAGAAGCAGACACAGAGTCATGTTTTCCTCATATGAGCTCAAAGCTCCCTTGAACTGCCACGTCTTAAGGACGATGGTGTCTGCTGCCTATGGACTGAGCTGTTTGCCTGATGGCATCCAGCTAAGGATACAGCAAGCGTGGATTAGGAGTTCACTAAAGTCACTAGACCAGACACAGAAAGCAGACATAGACAAATAGAAACATTGTATGTTCAACAGGCGAGGTAATTATTTAAATTATTCTGATCAGTTTAGCATTGATAAGGCCTCAGAAGGATTATTATGCTGAGCTCTATGCACCAAAGTTTAAGTAACTTGTAAGAATGCTGAAACAAAATTGAAGAGCAAAATAATAATGAGTGGTTTAGGAAGAATAACCTGTGAAGAAAAACTGAAAGCACTGCTTTGTTTAGTCCAGAAAAGAAGACCAAGGAGAGACATTAAAACAGTCTTCAGATATGTAGAAGATTATTAGAAAGACAATTCATGATCTCCACTTTACCCGAGGACAGAACAAATCATAATTTACTTAATTTGCAGAAAGGGAGATTTAAATTAGTTACGAAAAAATATTTCTTAAACTGTGTGGATAGTTAACTGCTGGGAAAAAGTAACTCAGGGAGATAATGGATTTTTTCCGTTAGATCTTTTTCATGAACACATTTAAAAATATCTGTCTGCTACTCTCATTTTTGTGAATAGAAATGATTGCTGCATTCCTAAAAAATAGGTTATTTTCTTTCTTGAAAATCTATACCTATATGCATGGCTTGAGATATTATTTTAACTGTGATTTTTTTTTCCAAGGGGAAGGGAAATGAAACATTGTAACAAAGACAGTAATACTAAAATCAGAAAGTAGATCATGGCAGCATTGAGACTAAACTTCTAACAGGGATTTTGAACAGCACATGACGGGGTTGGGTGGTTTTAATTGTTCTTTAAAGGGTTCTTGGCCTCTACTGCAAGAGCATTTTTTAAAAAGAAAATGACACCTCTGTATGTGGAGTTGCATGACTTTGGGTATACCAAAGATAAACTTCTGTGCTACTTTGTGTAGTTTGTCAATGAGTCTGTAAGGTTTTTCTTTCTCACTGATATTATCACATGTAATTATTTCTTGTTGTGTTTTGTGTGTTGGTTGTTTAATCGAGAATCATTGAGATTTTGTTACATTACTTTCTAAAATATTTATTAATTATGAGTCAGAAATGCCAGTCAGTCTTAAAAAAACTCCAAGGAGAGCTACTGATATAAGTGAATTTGAAAAGCACAGCTCACATGCATGATAATTTACTGGAGAGGAAAAAGCTGTTTTGCATAAACTAGGCTTATCAGTCCAGATGTGGTATGCAAGATAAACACACCTTTGTGCTATCTTGGCACAAAGCAATAATTAATCAATTGTGTTAATTATTGGTATGCTGCACAACATCTGGTCAGATAACCAGCTATGCTATGCAAAATCTCCCCGAGTATTGCAGGTCAGGTAATAGGTTGAAGCTACTCTTGTTGTGATAATATTTCATAGCTGTAAAATTGGTGAAAGCTTTGTTGGCAAAGTTGGAAAGCTCATATGCAGCCTTTAGCGAAGGTAGTGCAGTTACAGCTCTTCACAGAGCTTGAGCTCATCCTTGGCTTCCCGATGAGGCAAACTGCGTGGGCAAGGGCAGAACAAGGAGTGGCTTTGGAAAGTAGGAGCATCTGGTGCAGTAGGGCAGCTTTACATGACCCAGAAGTATAACTTCTGGGAGAGTAAGTGTAAAAGACGCAAAACGTCCAAGTCCACTTTGTCTTTCCTGTATTTCTGTGAAACAGAATGGGCAGAAACGGATTGTCCAGCTGTCTGCCTTGTATTCTGGACAGTAGGGTATTGTAGATATATTTGGGTCAGCTCTGTTAAAAATACCAGTGGTTTTCACAAAGAAATTCAGCCTTTTTAACCTTTCTTGTTAAAAAAAAAAGTTAGAGTGTTTGAAAAGGTTGTTGTTGTTTCTTTTTTTTATACAATGTCTTCTGTTCACTATTTTGTGCTTTTCTTTTCCCTTTTTCTTTCTTTCACTCTCTTCTTCACTGTTTGGTTGTTGCTCCCCTTGCTTTATTGTTTCATACCCCACTGTCTGTTTGAAGTGAATAGACTACACACTCATCTTGCTGTTACGAAGATTACTAAATTCAGTGCAACATCATTAATGGAAAACATATGTGTAAATCTGCTGTGTATACAGCATACACTCTTAGGAGCATCTCAAATTCTTTCACTACAGAAACCTACAAAACCAATAGCTTTTACATGGAACAAAGAGAATAAGGGAGAAAAAAAGAAACAAAGAAAACAAGAAGAAAAAATCATTGAAAACTAAGATGGTTTAGGGGCCAGATTTAAGAAGCCCGATTAGATCTAGAGTTCTCTTGTCTGTTTGTTTTCTCCCCTCTTGATGAATGCTGTCCATTGAACATTGTTTATCTTGGTTGAAGAAAATCTTAGATATTTTGCCACAAAGAGATCTATTTCAAGGAGCTTGGAAGTTCTCATTTTCTCTCTAGACCAGCTGGCTTAATACAAATCATGCCTTATAACCTCGCTTATAACCTACAACAGGGTTTCTATTGTGTAAATGCTGATTGCACATCAGAATTCCTATTCAGATATACATTCTGACATGCAGGGTTTTTTTTCAGGAAGCTGTTTTGCTAAATCAGACTGTAAAATAAGTTGTCCAGAAAAGGTTTTCTTAAACAAATGAAATCTGTTGGTTTTGGTCTTATGCAGCAAACTTAAAAATAGCTAAAGTTATCTGAATCCAGGAGAGTCTGACTTTTTAAAAGCATCACCAAAGAAGGTAATGGTTTCATCTTCTCCTACAAATGTGATATGCTACAAATAAGGAAAAATATGGACTTCATTAAATAAATGTCAAACTTTTTTCCAAGTTAAAGGTAGGAATCATGGTTGCTATTTTCAGAAGAAGAGTCTAGAAATTAACTACTCAATCACAGAACCTAAACAAGGAACTAGGGAAAACTTGCTCATTGTAAATTTTCAAAACTCTTATTGGTGTGATATTCATTTGCTACAGCAGTATCTCTGTGGTGGGTAAAGGCACTAACAGTTCCACTGAAGTGAATCAGAGAGAGCTGAGGTTCAACCCAGTTGATACTAAATGAATAATTTTAGGCCTTCAACTTTGAAGGATTCAGAATGAACGCAAGGTTAAAAATACATTCTTCTGTCTTTTCAAATCATTCAAAATTTGCCATCCAAATTAAATAAAAATAATTAATTTAAAATTTCTTTAAATACAAGTTTTATTACTTCCTAACTTTTTTTTTTTTTTCTTTCCCCCTGGTAAGATCTTTGCCCTTGATCCAGAGGTGTAAGCTTCTGTCTGCAGATATCTGGCTACCATGGGGTACCAAAAATCTGGACTGTATTATCATCTCAGAAAGTTACGTATAAAAGAGTATCCTCATAGAGCAGCTTCACACATGTAGTTCCCCTTAAGACCTGGGAGAGAAATGTAATTCATATATCCCACTGTAGCAAAATGAGCTTGCACTGCACCACAACACCTGATAATTAAGGCAAGCCAATCCCATGTCCTCTTCTTCAACAGGACAGGTTAAATACAAGAAAACAAAACCTACCTACAGGAAGTGGGCAGCTTATTTTTACACCAATCTTCTATAAGTGATCATTGATTAAAAAAAGAAGAAAATATTGATGTTAGAGTGTATCTGTGTTTAGCTTCGTGTCTCATACTCAGAAGCATCGTAGACAAAATTAATCTCTAACAAGGGTACTTGCCAAATGTTCAGATTAAATCTGAAGCTTTAATGAAGGTTTATCAGTTTGAAAGTGCTCTTCTTGTGTGGTCTTGTAATGGCAATTATGTTTCTCTTCCAAGTCAGACAATGGGAAAGAAAAAGAAAACAAAATAGTTTCTAGGGGAAAAGATTTCAGAATCCCACACAAAGGAGTCATCATTTACATTAGAACAATCTACACCATGCACAAAATACTGATGCTTCTAATTTGCCCTAAATTTTCAGCCTGGGTTTTAAAGCTTTCCTCAGAGATCCAAGAACTATCTTAGTGCAACCAAATCCTGTTAGACAGTCCTGAGAAAAAGATGTGCTGGAAAAACAACTTATCTCATCAGATTTATCACTTGAGGGGAAAAAACTGCACCTCAGCTTTTGACATTTTCTATGGATGTTTTAAATCTGCACGGATTGATTCTAGCATACAAGAACATGTGCATGCCTGTCAGGACAAGGTGCAAGCAGACACAAGTCCCTGAGTTCTTTCTGTGCCCTAGTCCCACTGGAAGAAAACCCAGCACATGAGCAAGTCCAAGCCAATGAACACAGATGGAGACACAATTGCTTTGAACAGATCCCTTAGTTTGAATTACTGGTCTTATAAATGTCTCTACTTCTTTGTGGGGTTTTTATTTTTGTTTGTTTGTTTGTTTGTTTTTGTTTGTTTTAACAGCCATCCATTATTCCTTTTTTACCTTGACTCTTTTACCTTTTCTCAGTTTCCAATGTCAGTGAAATCCAAAACTGATATCTAAAGCTATCACCTGGTAAGGCTGAAGAAGAAATCTGCCATTAAATGTTAAACTATGCAAGAGAATAAATAGTTGCAATGCAGCAGGGATTGGTGGTTGTGTGTCAAAGGCATTTTGCTCGGGTTCTAGATACACGACAATGACAAAGGTTGCCTTTAAGCAACAGGTCTGTAAGTACTACAATAGTAGGTTGAAGAGTATTGGGTCATTTGGACTGGTCATAGCTCACTAGGCACATCACTGCCTCTAGTGAATAGAGGACTGGTGTCTTGGAGAACCAAGACTTTCCATCCATCCAGAATGGAATGGTAGAAGAAATGGACAGCAAAAACATAATGCAAGGAGAAATTAAGTCAGAAGACAAACGCAGGTTAATAGGAGAAAGCAGGTTGAAAGAAGAAGAATACCCAGAAGAAGTGCTAACAGTAATTAATAGATAAAGAACATGCTCTGGACTAACTCTGATAAGAGGTTTCAGTGCAGAAAATCAATGAACCAGAATCTACTACTGGTACAGAAACTGCTGGTACAAGGAGTATAAAAGGGAAAGTGATCAGAAGCCTAATTTGGCCAGAGAGATGATACCACGGAAAGGACACTTCTGGTCTCTTTGCTCTGCTATAAGGAAAAAAATTGGAAAAAACACAGCAGGAAGCCTTCAAAGGAAAATGCAGAATCTTACGGAGCCACTTCTGAGACAGGAAGACCTTCCTCTGGGAAGGTGAGCTAAAAGTTAGGGTGGGAACCATTCTTGAAGTTGACTCTAAAAATTAGCAATGCATCCCATGAGAAGAAACACTGAGGGAGACAGAGGATGAGTATGAGGAAAGCAGCACTAATTAAGATGTAATAAGGCAAACAGTAGTGACAGCTTGCAGTGCACTGCAAATTTTTGTTCCCAAGTAAACCCGTGAAACACAATTTGCCCTTGTAATCAGACATGCAATAGCAGGAACAACCCACAGAGTTAATGATGGACTCAATTTCATTTAGTCTATAATGGGAAACAATAATTATGATAAGCATTCTTGGTCTTCGCTTTTTCTCTCACCTTGTCCATTTAGGCAAACATTTATGTGTATGTAAAAAGCTAGGTGTCACAGAGACCTGCTTGCTACTTTAGTTCAATCCATTCCTGCCTGGCATTTTATCAAACTGGTAAGTTTATAAAGGAAAGACATCTGCCTGCTGCTCAGGGAGGGTAAAATTACTCTGACACACAGAGTTCTTATCTTTAAATATGTAATCTATTATACACCAATAAAATATTGTTTTTACAAATGAAACTGATTATTTAAGTATGCAAGACATTTAAAAATTTCTTTTTATAGAGAAAATCTATTACAATAATCTGTTCAGCTGTAACTCACTGTTTTCAGAAACTAGTCAGATAGTCCAAAAATGAACAAATGAACAAATTTATGAAAATAAAACTCTCTTCACAAACAATTGGGAAACAGAAAAAAAATTGAAAGATTCATCAAATAGATTGTTTGCAATTAATAGTTGAAGCCAGCTCTATTTACAGAAGTTGATAATCTGTTCATTAAAACTTACTTAATTTCTTATTATTTTATCAAAATTCAGAATATAATGCTGAAAAGGCATTTTGGCACTTCCAATATTTGAATAACAGTTTTATTACATTTTAATTTGTTGAAAAAATTAGAAAACAATGTTACAGAAGTGACAAAATGTAAAGAATTAGCATAAAACACAATTCACCTCACAAAATCTACTGACTTAGCCTATTGCTGTATTCTCAGAAATTGAATCTAACCAAGGTAAAATTATTTTTGTGGTTCGTATATTTTCTTCCTAAATATTGCCACATTATTTTGAGATTCAACGCTTTCTCTTCTCAGTTTTTATTCTCAATATTTAAGTTGTGACTGTGAATTTCAGTTTGAAGAATAGCTCTCTTAAAGATATCGAGTCCGTTAAAGGAAATTATTCAATATTACGTTTCAGTCAGACACGTTACCTCTCCTGACAACTGACAGCTTTGCATTATACTGCATTAGTGTGTTATTTATTCCCAACAACAGTATTACATAAACTCCATTATATACTCTTAATTATAATATATTTTGTAAAAGGTGACAGCTGCATGGGCATCTTATTTAGGACCATATTATTGACAGAGACCTTCCAGATCATCAGCTCTGTTCCCGCGGTACTGCAGGCCAGTACACCATGAGTGATGCACCTCTCCCTTATAGTGCTTAACCACTGCTCCCATTGGAAGCTCCAGATCTTGTTTCCCTGCTGGAGAAAAGGATTCTGATGAGCCATCAACAATTGTTGTTCAGTTGCCTGAAGTTAAAAGACAGCTGGGCTGATTGCCTGTGCTTCTACCCAGGTCGGAGGTGAGAGGAAGATGCATCCTGGTGGATGGGAGAGGTGGGATACACTGTCCTCTAGCTTGCTCTGCTGATTTCAGTACAAGCCAGGATGGGTGGCTGAAAGTCTTACTGGGATGTAACTTAAGTTAACATAGATAAATTGTGCTACCAAAAACTAGATACTTGTCAGGTGGACTTCTCACCCAGTTCTATGTGCTTTATGATCGGTACAGATAAATCATCATAAAAGCCAATGAAAAAATCTGGGTATTTGAGGAGAAGGTCTCTGAATTTTTTTTAACCTAAACATGTGGATGCAAGTCTGGGGAGTCTAAACAGTCCTAGGTGCCTTGTTTGGGCTAGCAGAGAACTTGATAATTCCCCCTTTCCATATATTTGATATCTCAAATGTGATTTTTCTTAAAGTCGCACTATGTAAATGTAGAAACGTCAAAGTGAAATAATTTTAATGGTTTTATGAGAGTGCATATTATAAATTGATTATGTAACCATACTTGTTAAAGAACAAGAGTGTGTTTAAAATTTTTTAAATGTTTATTACCTAAAGAAATGTATGTTCTTTTGTAAATTCTGTTAGATATTCTGCTTCAAGCCATCCATGATATTTCAAAAAAAAAAAAAAAAAAAAAAAAAGACCACAAAAGCAACTTCAACAATACCTTTATAAAACAGCTACAGGTCTGAATCCTCTGGTAGTTATTATAGGCTTTTTAAAAATAAATAATGTAGAAAACCGCAGTAATAGGTCAAATGTCTATCTTTCTAGAATACTCCCAACATATCTGACATATAGCTCCTACACTCATTATGAGATTATCTGGCAAGCCTTGCTCGAAAACACACAAAACTTTCTATAATCGATTGACTCTCACGAAATTTTATGTCAGTATTTGGAGATTCAGTGTATAGTAACAGCAGTTAGAAAGCAACAGGCTGATGTAGCTTGGAAAATACAGATGTTTCTGAATGAACCTACTGCATTGCACAAGCCTGGTAGTCACAGAATCATCTGGTTCTTTTAATGCTGTTTTGTTACTGCTCCTTGCCCAGTACTTGCACGCATTTTGACCGTGCAGTGGCTATGATTATTCACTCACAAATATTACTTTTTCAGAAAAGATTCGAACGTACCTTGAAGGAAAATAATGCTATCAGAGATATTTATGGTAGAATTGGAAACTTCATTTGGGCTAAAGAGAGAAAGATACGCATGTACAGCAAAATGAGGGCTGCATGAAAGTTGTTATGATCAAAGTGACAAACTGTGAATCTGAACACTATGCGTGTATTTCAAGTGCTACTAGTAGCAGCTTTCAGACAACACCTGTTTTGCACATCAGTTATTCTGTATACAGGGGCTGTTTATGCAAGACTGGCTGAAGTTAAAAAGCAAAGAGATAATGAAGATTCCTAAAATCCATATGTAGACTCTAATTTTAGTTTAGCATTTTCATGAAGAAAATAAGCATTCAACAGAAGGAAGATAAAGTAACTTATGAAGTGGGCAGCGTAATGTTTCTCAGCCTGCAGTTAAAGTACTTTACATCTTTATCATCTGTTTTTCAGAAGTTTTTATGTAGCTAAGCTTTTACTCCAGGCTAAGATGCCATTGATACACAACAGAGCAGCTTTTCAGACAGAAAGGACAGATGATCTGTGGACTTACACAGATGAAATAAGAAGAACAAATAGTACAAAGTGGAAAATCATGCCCTTATTATTATTAACCACAGTTATTGTGATAACTTTAGCTGCCTAAAGGTGAGGAGATTGATCACATTAGCCAGTCTTCCTTCTCTTTACAGTGAATGGAGACAAAAATGCAGTTCACCCTCTTTATTTGGGACTGTTTGTTTAGAGCAGGGTGTATTAATTTTCCCATAAAACATAGAGGGTCTACAGGTTAATCAACTTAGACTTGATGCTGTAATTTTCATATACATACATGAAATTAATGCTTTCACAAGAGTAAATGTCCCGTTTCACTTACGCAGTAAAGCCAACGAGCCAGATGACAGCTATTGTTTCAACAGTTCAGAGAGCATGTTAAAAATAAAATAACCACTCAGTAGAAAGTAAAATCAAGTATTCTTTCAATTAGACACCTTCAAAAGCATTGGGATGCCCTCCTAAAAAAATTATTAATGAGGTGGAAATTTGTGCCAGATTTGTCTGAACGGTTGGGTCAGACATTGAAATACACTTGAACTGAACTTTAAAACTATATTCCTTAGCTGATAATGATGAATTCATTCCCTAGTATAAATGGATATTATTTGTAATCTGTCAGAATGTCTACAATAATAGTGCAACATTTTCCTTGTTTTGTAATTTGGCCATGTTAAATATTTGAATAACAAATACTTCAAATTTGACCAAATCCCCAATTAAGTTCAAGTCCAGAAAGAAATCTTTTTCAAAAATCATATGATACTATCAGATTATTTAAACAGTGGACAGTGGTATCAGTTGCATTATATATGTATGCTACAAGACTGTTTTGAGATGATTCAACAAAGAATAAAACTATATAATCTTCATAGACAATTGATAGTGCTCAGGGCTCATTAATCTCTACAGTATAAAATGCTGAGCCAAATTACAATAAAATCAAATGCCTGGATGTTCATAACTTAGAGTCTGAGGACTCAGGAATATTTTCCTTAAGGGACTTTGCATAATTGTATGTGTACATGTGTTACTCTCAGTAATAACTAGTGCAAATAAATTGCAACAAGTAGTTTATTCAGTTCCCTTTCTTAGAATTTCAGGGAGCAAAGAGAGACCAAAGCATCAGAATGTCTTGTAGAAAACTGTTGCATGGAGTGATCACTGGGAAGAAGAATATAGGGTGGCTGGGCAGGGGGTTCCCTGCAGGTGACCAGCAGCAGCCCCCCCGTCCCCCCCAGCAACAGCCTCTGCCCCAACAGGGACCTGACAACTGCAGGGTCACACGTGGGACCCCACACCATGTGCTGCCCCCCTGGGGGGTGCTGGTGACCCTGGGCCGGGGCAGAGGGGGCTGCCGGGGGCTGGGGGTGCCGGGGGGTGCGATCCTGGGCATTGCTTACAGGGCTGGGAAATGTGTAGCTGTTTTAACACTCTGTAACTGTCTAGGATTGTGATTTATCACTTGTGTTGATATTGATCTTTGTTAACATGTTGTCAATAAATCAATGAACTGCTTCAGTCCTAGTGTGGTTTGAACCACTTGAACTGACTGGTTTTCCCCTGTGACAGTTTCTAGCCCAATCCAGTTTTATTTTGCTCAAGGTCAGAAATGTGCAGTTATTTTTAAGTAGGCTCTAGATGTGAGACAGCTTTCCCTTCTTTCAGCGCTGTGGCTTTGGGGAAAGGGACTGACTGTAGGCAGAGCAGACAATCCAGAACTGATTGCTCAAGCAGGGACTAAACACTGCAATAAACCCACCAAATTTCATGTTTCTTTCTGAATATCCTCTTCCCAACTAGCTAATTTGCCTGCTATTCTACTTCTCAGTCTTCAGTTTCTTACTTCACCTTTACTTTGCCTATACATTTAGCAATTCCTTTTTTTCCCTGGAAAACAAAAAACCAAAACCAACAAAATAAAGAACTATCTAAAACATCACTTAAGAGGCAATATAATTTCATTACCATTGAACTTCTGGCAGGAGTTACTCTTATGTCCTGTCCTTTCTCTACTGTGCTGACCTTGTCTGTACTAACGATAAACCCCTTTAAAGTGGAGAAATGTTCTAATTGTAGTTTTTTATGGTAGAAACTGTGTCATTTAACTGAACCATCGATATTACCATAGCAACAGGTGTAGGAGTGTTCTCACCACAATAATTTACAGGACAACTTTGGTGAAGCTTTATCCTGTGGGATGGAGGATCTGAACATAAAAACCATTAGTTTGAAAGAGAATTAAACTGCATTTCTCATTAGCCTGCTACTAAGCTAAAATAAAAATATTTTAACTTTCTCTTCCTTGGTTTAAAAGACAGAATACTCAAATCTACAAACAAATCTCAGTAGTTTGACATTTTGTCATTGACCAAACATTGACAGCTGTTCATATCATTCTGTGTATTTATCTCTATAAGTTGAATGCAAACTGTTTACTTAAGGTGCTTGATTGTTGAAGATCCAAATTGAACGTGATATGAAAAAGTTGAAAACAGTATTATAATTTTTTTCCCCTTATTTCTCATCTAGGTGGATAATCAGGGAGAAAGATGGAGGAAGAAGTACCCAGATGATACGTTCTCATAAAGCACATCCTCGAGTTAAAATCAAGCAGATACTTAAGTGCTTTGCTTAATCAGAACCCAAATCTCTCAGGAGGAGGTAACTATTTGGAGGAGGTAAGAGATTAGATTAGGACAGTAGACAAGAAAGATTGTTAATTTATTCCCTCATAGGCCACCCAGAACTTGCTTCAGGCTCCTTTCTTTGAAAAATTATTAATCTGAAAGATTTATTAGCTATTTGCTGAGTTTAAATTTTAAAGTTCTCCTGTCACCTTCCTGGAAAGTAATTGCATGTGCAGTAATTGTTATGAGCTAGCTGGCTCTTTCAATTCCTCCATGCTGAAATTTTGCTGAGGGATTGAGTCCTATGCTTTGTCATTGTCCTATGGTATATAAAATCTCCATGACGAATTAACCTGGATGCTTCAAATTTGCATTTGTGCAAGTCAAAGTAGCCTCCAAGTTTCACTGAGACTAAAACTCAAAGGACCACAAGCACAGGCAAAATAATAAATTCATGTATATAGGCAAAAGTGCTCTCTGTATCTGAAACAGATTTATCTAGACATAGCTATAAACCCTTTGATTTTTAAGGCTTCGGTTTCCTTTTTTTGTCTTTTACATGCAAGCATTGGTCTGGTTTTGTAGAGTTGCTAACAAGTGTTGGGTCAATAGCTGGTTAGTCAAACCAGTGACTATGGATTCAAGGCTGTATCTAGAAGATTTCAAGAATCCCTTGATAAGTAATACTTTAAAATGGTAAGTGATATTATCATAGATTATATAAATCAAAATAAATCTGGTTTCCGGTATGGCAAACATATTCTTGGTTCAAAAATATATGCATGCATGTTCATGAAGAATAAGCCAAAACCAGAAGTTTCTGTATTGCCTTCTCTCTTCTGATGTGGAACTATCTGACACTATGCCTGGTTGCAGAAGATCCAGAGGCCTCACTGTTTAGGTCTGCAAGACTTTGGCTATACTGTCTACAGCCACAGGATTGACCTCACTCACATGACTCATGAAATTATTTTATGTGATTTACAAGTACCTGGCAGAGGTACAGACTATATCCATACTTTTGCATGGACAGTTTATAAAAGAAGTTTACTAAACAGAAGCATCAGCAACTACATTGCTGCCATAGGTATTAGACTTTCTATGGAGTTACAGACAACAGGTTTTCATGTCTTGTAACATTGTAAGTAGCTTAAAATTACATATTTACTAACTGTGCTCTTATTTTACCTTCTAAATACTGCACAGTTGAAATTACAGGAGTGCTTCTTACTTCAGCCTGAAATTTTGAAATATTTATTATCAAGAAGAAGAATGTCTTTGCTTTATAATAGCACTGTGGCCTGACAGACTTCCCTCACCTGGAGATACCTGAGGATGTTGGAGCTGATGGATCTTTCACTACTTTGTCATGACTGCATTGGCATAACTTTGTTCAGCAGGCTTTAGACTCAGAAATTCCCCTTTTTGCACTAAAGAGCAAAATACTTCTATGTGCAAGCCAAAAAATGTTTGAACTGTCCCTTGTTTGTCCAAGATGAGCATAACCTTGACTCCATTTTCAAGAGGGTTCCTACCAGGGACACAAGCAGTCTTCTCCAAACCTGCTGCTGCTCTGTGGACCTGAATATTTTACTGGATTCAGGGACCACACAGCCATCCCACACATCACTGTAGCTATCACATGTTCCCAGAAAAGGAATACATATGGAAAAAAAAACCTGTCCTCGTAAGGTTGTCCCCAATCACGTAAACCATGAATACAGTCAAAATCTTTTTAAGAGCTAAACAAATACTACCCTAATTTTCCAAAAGATAAGCAACTGAGTCAAGCCCTAGGTCATCATTGGAAGGATTCAGTTAAAAATATACTGCTTTGGTCTTGCATTTGGAGACAGCTAAGCAAAGGAACAACATGCTGTCACAGTATTCAGGGTTAGGAGAAAGTAGAGAGGTCTCTGCGAGGGAGGGCTCAGAGGTTCTCTTTATAAAAAAGAAAGGCAATCATTCTATCATTCTCTGTTTATATCAGACTTCATTTGATTTGATCAAAAGCCCTTTTCACTCACACCATTTCAACAAATTTTTCAGGTCAGCATTTTTGTGACTTTGTCACATGCAAAAGTCCAGGGTAAAACTCCATCTGCAACAGATCTGGATATTGGTGTTTACTTAGGAGCCAACAAGGTGAGAGCTTTACTCACCAACTTGCTTCCACCTGCCACATTATGCTTTGACTTTGCTGCAACCAGCAAGGAGGTCACTGCTGGCTTTGGATGGTTGCACAGAAAGCCATGCTGGCTCCTGCCATGCCACTGCTTGCAGCTGCCCATCTCTGGTGTCACTGGTTATGGTCCTTGGCCATGCCCTAGCATTTCTCTTCATGCATCTCTCATGTCCAGGATGTTTCTTTGTAGAGGAATGGAGCTGGGTTAATTATCATTGATAATATACAGCTGTGGGCTGGCTTCAGGGGCGGTGGGTTGGCCGATGTAGATAAGGTGCAGCTGTGGCTGGCTCTGTTAAGAGGTTGAGAGCCAATGGAGAGAGAGCAGCCAAGGAAGAAGCAGAGGGAGGAAGAAGCAAGAGGAGAGAGAACATGCACCTTTGATGGGGTAAAAGGAGGAGAAGACAGCAGAGGGACTGTATGAAGAGTGTTTTGGTATGAGATGGTAAAAGACTTTGTTGCAGCTTGATAGTTTGGAGAGTGCTGTGGCATTCCTTCATTTCCATGATCTTTTCTCCAGCTATGATCTTTACCTTCTTCTTCTCAAGCCCCTTTCTTCTTTCTGACATCTCTTCCTCTCAAGAACTCCCTTTCCAACACCCAAGGACTTTGTTTTCCTAACTGTATCAGTCTACATACAGAAGTATGACATGCAATCAACCTCCTCATCGGTGATTCTGTCTCATGTCTCTTTATTAACTGGGTGGTTTGTGATGTGCCACTTTTGTTTTTTTTCAGCCTAAGTGATACAAAACCTTACAAGCAGCCTGCACCAGGTACAGCAAGCAAGTAGGAGGGTTGCGCTTGAGAGTTCAGGAGTTCATTTTTGTACAATAACACATGTACTTTAAACACAGATATCTACCACTTGTTAGTGTTCGCAATTCTAGCCATTTTTTTCTGTGGTGGCTTTGCCTTTTCCCTTCAGAAAGAGCTGCTTTGTTTTTTCCGGCTGAGATAACCTTCCTATAAAATTCTGTAATATGGCTATGAGCCATCATCACCGTAAGGTAGGAGATCCTTTTTGTAGGGCTAGAGGGGCCCTAACATGGAGCTATCCTTGGAGACCTGCCCCTCTGTCTCTTGATCAGTAAGAACCAGAATCGCTTCTCTGTATAATAAATTTATCAGTATTTACTGAGACCCTCAACAGGGCCATAAGTTTAGAATATATATATATAATCATTATCCTGGAAGCTGCTGACATATCTAGAAACAAGACTGACACGCTCCATATGTTATGATCAACTACATGAATTGTTAAAGGAGTTTCATCTTTTTCCATTTCATCATTTGTCTTTCCTTGTATGCTAAGCCTTTTATCTAATACTGTCTTTTATTTTGCTTACCAGCGGATGATCTTCCACAAATATTGAGAGACTAATCGGAAAGAGGAAGATGCTACGTTTCAGATGCTAGGCTCTGGATGCCTATTGACATCTTTGTGATACAGTTGCTTGATGTGAGAACACACTTCCTTGGAGAAGCCTGCCAAGTGTGTACATACACACACAATACAGCAAATAAAAACAACCCAGAATCTTTTCCTGCCACGAGTTCTTACAGAAACAGTTTTACTTGCAGATTCAGCTCTACAGAATCAATTTCTCTTGTGAAAACTAGGTGCAAATATTGGCTTTTGTGGGATGAGGGCTTATGTACTTCATTAAGATGCTGAGCACTGTTCCCAAGTGCCAGACACCTCCTGTGAGTGATTCTGTGGCCACAATCTCACAGGATTTAGCACTACAGGCTTTATATTAACATTTGTCCCAAGCCTATGTGTCTTAATCTGCTGAAATTACTTTCAAAAACTCATGTTGACTTGACTGAGAAAGTGGCAGGGCTTGAATATAAAGAAGCAAAAGACTAGAGGGTCATCACTGGTTAATTGAACACAGTCATCTGAAATTTCAGGAAAGAGATGTTTGGATTCATAGTGCAGAAGTGGAACATAGTGTTTGTTTCACAGGTCCTGTATGCTGTAAGCTGCAAAACACAGCGCTGTCTAAGCAACTTGAGACGTCCATTAAAAGACTAAAAGCCAGAAGATATAATCTGCCACATTGAAAGAACTGTAGAGACTGAGGGTTTTATCTTACATTTTTGAAATAACACCAACTTGCCCAGACAATCATGGAAAGTAGACTGTCCTGTTTACAGGAGGATTTTTGATTATAAAGGGGGAGGGTGTGTGTGTGTGTAAGAAAAAAAGCCAAAATACCTCTAGAATACAAATTACACAACGCTGATTTGATCATATGGGCAAAACAACCATAGAGCCATCAAAAGGATTTTTAGTATCCTAAGGAAAAGCGTCAGGGTAAGAGCTATGTCCGGTTTAGTGGCTAATCTTGTAGGGGTTTGTTTTATGATCAGAACTGTTGTAGAGAAAGGGAAATAAGAAGGTAAACTGTGTTACAGAGGGGAAAAAGAATTGTTTCTGGTAGCTGAAAGGCAGATTGGAAAGCCCTAAACCACTCGTTTAGTATAATAAAAAAGTACAATATGATCAACAAGGAGAGATCAACTTGCCTTACGCTTCTTTAAAGGTTACCAAAGAACAGGAAATTAAAAAAAAAAAAAAAAAGTCTATTATACGCTTTACTTCCTACCTTCAAAATAATCTTTTTAATGTGCAGTTATTTCCATTACCCCTTATTAAATGTTCCCTGGAAGAAATCAAATCTTAGCAACTCTCATCAAATTAAATTATGGAGGAATGAAATTATAATTTTGAACTAAATCTCTCAGAAACAATTAGCAGGAAGACAAGTAACAAAAATTATCGTAATTCTAAGATACATATATCTTGCAAACTTTTAAGAAAAAATACATGTTCTGATCTCAAGAGAGTACTTCTATGTCTATGTTTGATAACAACCTAGAGAAAACACAGAGATAGCATCTTTGCATGAAGTGACTGTCCTTAAAAAATACTGTTTCATATTAAGAACTAAATAGACATATCACCCAATATGCTAGATTTAGAGTTTTCACTTTTAGGTGCCTGAAATCAGAGAGTGTCTTGTTCCAAATCAAAAATCTGGAGATGAGCCATGAAGGTGTCCGGTAAGCATTATGGCAGACCTAGCTTTTTATAAGAAATTACAAAGCCTAATATTATTTAATGCTGAACTGAACTGAGTTAGAAGAGATTTAGCCAAGGCATTAAAAATTCAGAACTGAGAAGTCCCTCATTATCCTGTGGCAGAGTAGCAGTGGCATAACACATAATGATCCCATAACACAGGGAGTCTTTCAATGTAATTAAAAGTCAGTAGAATGGAACATAATTATAAGAATTTAATTTTATTTTTTTTTAAGCCAATGTGTGGTCAGCCAGGGAATTCACTGTCATAGAAAATCATTGAGATGTCATCCATGCCAAAACCCAGAAAAGGCTTTCATAGTTTTTTAATCAGTTAGGATATCTGTGGAAGCTGTGCTGGACATTATACCACGATGTGTACATTTATCTAATACATATAGAGTATCACACATTGGCTAGACCCCAGAATAAATACAAATGGCAGGCATTCCTGTTCCATAAACCACTTACCCACAGGCCTAAGTGCTGTCAAGCAAGGCTTTCACGTACCAGGGTACTCATTTCACATGTATTTAAACTACTGTAAGTTGTTTGTATAAGGTAGTCAAAGTTAGTCTTCCTTTACACAAACCAGAGAAAACAGCATTTCCAGAAGTCACTTCACCTCACAGGCACAATACCTTAGGCTGATTCCTTCCTTGTATTTCTTCATTTCTTTCTTTCTTTACACAGAGAGTCTGGAGTAATTATCTTGAATCTAATCAACTAACTTTTTAGTGGCTAATAAACATTAGATTAATCCCATCCTTGGCATCTGTGTTCTGTCTACAGAAAGAGAGACACATCTCCAGAAGCAATTTATCTCATTTTAAAATAGATGTCTAAAGTACATGATAGGATTTACCCTCTTAGAATTCTTCGTTCCCTCCATTAAGCACAGGAATAGCCAAAATGACCAGCCGTCATTTTCATTAAACTTTTAGAATACAAAACTTTGTAGAGAAGGCTCTCACTCTTGGACACTTTGTTCAAATAAGGACCATTTGCTGACTTAGCATACAAATGAACTGTGCGGGGAAAGTAAGGTAACGATTTTTTGGCAATGCAACATGAGCTGATCATAGGTTAGGATGTGCGACATGGTAACTACTAGGTTCATCAATAAAGTCCCCAAACACTAGCATGCTGCATACTATCTCTCAGCCAGCTATGCTGTGATGTGAAGCCTCTCTGGAAGCATCCTCAGGCACCATCAGAGAAAAAAAGGGAATGGGACAATGACAACATCAATTTGTTTGTCATTAATAAGAAGTACAAGTGTGTATCTAAAAAACAGGCTCCAGTTTCTATGAGAATAATATTCACTTTTTATTTATTTTCCCCTGCCCAGTGAAGAAATGCAGGGAATGCTGATGATCTCTGTGGTGCACAGAGCTGTGTATCAAATTATGATGTCTCACTATGATAAAAGTGTTCTAGTTTTTCACATATCTAACAAGAACACATTAAACATACCTTAAAATACGGATAAAATGCCAGTCAACAAAAACTGAAAATAGAAATGTAAGTCAATTGTTAGAGATTAGACCCTGAAGCTTGCAAAATGCAAATTAGAATCTATGCAAGACTGAGAACATCTAAGACAGATGGAATTAAAATGACAATAATGCTGTTTCAGCATATTTGAGAGCTGATATATACAGGTATCTTCACAAGAATGATGCATTATACTAGATCAAGTTGGCTTAAGTTAATAAGGATGAGTACACTAGTGAATTACTTAAAAATATATCATGGCCTTAATGCAAAGAAGACTTTATATATGTTAAATTATATAGTAAAAAAAGAAGAAGTCTTTCAAAAATCAATTAATAAAAACAGAACAAGGATGCAACTGGCACAATTTCCAACACACATACACATATGACTCTTTAGTGTCACAAAACTAAAGGCTTAGTCACTGTTTCTATTTTACAATAAATCCATGAAATAATTGCTTTTCAACTTGTGTAAGAGAATATGTACTTTAAGGAAATATGGTATGTATTCTTGTGTGAGAAGGTGATAAAATTGGCATTTCTCCGTGTTAAAACAGGCTAAGTCTTATACCAGCAGGCAGGCTTTTTTTTTTTCCAGTATATGCAGATCTAGATTTTCCAGTATATGCAGATCTGGTACAGGCAAATAACATTTCTTGATGGGGAAGTGGCATACTCACTACATGGGTTTGGGAGGACAGCAGTGCTTCAGACTCATTCCATTGAGAAGACTGAGCGCCTGCTAGCCCTAGAACCATCTGAGGTGTGTCCTGAGCACACGCACACTGGTTAGGTGTTGTCCAGAAGGAATCCAGCTTGTATGCTCCTACCTAACACTGTGAGAGGAGATGATCGGTGATATATCAGATTGAAAAGCTCACTCCTGGGCCAAAATCAGGTCACAGCAACCCCATGCAACACTACAGGCTTGGGGAAGGGTGGCTGGGAAGCTGCCTGGTGGAAAAGAACCTGGGAGTGCTGGTTGACACCCAGCTGAACATGATCCAGCAGTGTGCCCAGGTGGCCAAGAAGGCCAACAGCATCCTGGCTTGTATCGCAAATAGTGTGGCCAGCGGGACTAGGAAAGTGATCGTCCCCCTGTACTGGGCACTGGTGAGGCCGCACCTCTAATCCTGTGTTCAGTTTTGGGCCCCTCAGAGGTAGATGTAGAGGTGCTGGAGCGTGTCCAGAGATGGGCAACGGAGCTGGGGAAGGGTCTGGAGCACAGGTCTTATGCGGAGCAGCTGAGGGGACTGGGGTTGTTTAGCCTGGAGAGGAGGAGGCTCAGGGGGGACCTTCTTGCTCTCTACAGCTGCCTGAAAGGAGGTTGTAGGCAGGTGGGGGTTGGTCTCTTCTCCCAGGTAACTAGCAACGAGACAAGAGGAAACAGCCTCAAGTTGTGCCAGGAGAGGTTCAAATCAGATATTAGAAAAAATTCTTCACTAAAAGGGTTTTCAGGCATTGGAACAAGCTGCCCAGGGAGGCAGATGAATCACCACCCCTGGAGGTATTTAAAAAATGTGTAGATGTGGTGCTTAGGGACATGGTTTAGTGATGGACTTGCCAGACCTGGGTTAACTTGATGATCTCAAAGGTCTTTCACAATCTAAATGGTTCTATGATTCTATTTTATGAAATAAAATGCTGAAGTGGAAACATCCATAGACTCTAACGGAAGAGTCGGTTACAGTGAAAGAATTATTTTCTTTCATTATTTTTGCATTATATTTTTTATAATATATATATTTATATATTTGCATTATATATTATATATAATACAGATGCATTAATTTACACTTTTCAGAGCTCTGTATTAATTCAAATATGGGACTGATAGGTCTTTACCTGAGGGGACACGTGGCATAAACCAATATTCCCCAAAACACCACAAAACAATGCCATTTACCTGCCACTTAACACAAGCTAACAGTTTACTGAAAGAAAGTAGACTGACCCTATCCTATTCCCTCCAAAATACCGCTATGAACTATGCTACGTAAAAGCCGTCCTATTGAAGGAGTGCAGAGGTTGTAGGTGCGCTTATGGGGTCTCTTTTGGTTGCTATATGCAGCCCCCTGCAGAGACTACTACCTTTGTTTCTTCCTCTTTAAGAACAGACTTTGTAGATTTTATTGGCCATAACTTCACCGTTGCAGCGCCTGAGCACAGTATTATGGATTCTGTACATATCCCTTGGAACTCTGTGGGTTTTAGAAATCTGACCCAGCTTTGAAAAACAAGCTTTGGCTTAAATCATCAAAGTATTTTACCATTCACATACTCAAAAAAGATTTTCTAGTGCAAGCATAATTATCCTCTTGCTATTGATGCACAAAGTGAAGTGCAGAAAAGGGACAGTTGTATAGTGCGTCAACCACAGAGTACTAACTAGAGCCTTGGTTATCAACCTGCTTCCACTGTAGAAATGGAATTTCATGTAGAATTCGTCAAGGATAGCAGAAACAAACCTGCATTTATCAAGTAAAGAATGCAGCTCATACTGAGAATGCCTGGAAATTTGGGGAATATTATGTAAAGTAACAACTCCTTTATGTGACACAGAAATAAACAAATGAGAAATACACACAGTATTGTCATTGGTGGAATAAAGCAAATAAGGAATTCATAGATCCTTTCTGAGACAGATCATAAAAATTATAAATCTTTGGAGAGGGGATGAAAATACATAAGATCTTTATAACCCTAAAACAAGCATATGAAGCACTGAGTTAAGATTTGATCTAGGATTTTTCATTTGTTATTTTCCTAAACAACTTTAAAAATGACATGAGGAAAGAATGTTATTCCAGTCAAATTAGGAATCATTCAAGACACACACACACAAAAAAATATTAAATGAAATATGTTGTCATCATAGTCTCTTAAGATGCTTAAGTATTCTCTTGTATATTAGGACTATTTGGAGTTTTATTATATTTTTTTCAGAATGTTTTGCTTTAGCTGTAAGATAGAAACATACATGCAGACTATACCATCTATTAAGGCTTACCTGAAATTTTACTATACAGTATTTCTCCATATTTTTACCTAAACGTAAAAAATCACCCCCAAAACAGTACAGTCAAATATCATGTTACTCTCAAGCTATCACGACGAAGGAGGAGTTTATTTATGGTATCCAGAAAGGTCACTGTGACAATGCTAAGAAGAAAATATAGACATAGAAACTTGAAGATGGGTTGATTCATTTCACGGAGGTAAATACTCAGTGCTGCATAACTGTCTCCTTTTAATTAACTTGTCAAAAGATTTTGACAAAGGCCTCCAGTGGATTACTGAGTAAACCTGAACTGCAGATTACCTCTATTGAATCATTTATTGTCTTCCAGAGCTATTAATAGAATTGATCTAATCAAGCCAGTTAGTTCTATTTTCTTATCATTTTCTGCTTCTCTTTTGTTTGCATTAGTTACTACAAGGTTTTCCAACAACACCTTTTTTTTTTGGTTTGGTTTGTTTTGTTTTCCTGTTTGATATAATAAAACTGTGTTTGGACACACACTTTAGATCTTCCTTGATATCTTTATTTGGGCTTCCCTACCTATCAATTTATTAGAGAACATGATGTTCCCAGGGTTTTTCTTTTTTCTTTCTTTCACTGGTTGTAAATGTATCTTTATGAGAATGGGTCACATCTTCATTTTAACACTCTAATATCAGTTGCTCTTGGAAGTAAACAGGCATTTACAAAGGGAGCTAAATAGCATTATTGCCTTCCTCGGTGCCCCATTAACTGTGTTTTACTTTATTTAGCACTTTTCTAAGCACAATTTTATGTCACCAAAGTGTGTTGCAAGAATAGTATTAATAAGATACTAATATATATATTAGTTAGTTAGAATTTCACAGATTTGGGAACACAAATCAGAAAAATAGATTTGGCAACTATTTTCTGGCTTAGAATTCAAAGGACTGGGAGGGAAGAGGGAAAAACACTGATTGCTTTTTCCCATTAAGTATTACCAAACACAGGTATTACCTACTCTCTGAAGTCACTTAGTGAAAGTGATTAGCATACCAGCCGTTAGTGGTGGGTGGGTAAATTGAGAAAGGGCACGATCAGTTTTCGGATAGTTACAGGCGCCCCAAGGAGCTGTCAGAATGTAGGTACAGCCATTTACTGGAGAAGTATTTTTCTCACCCTAAATAGTATCGTTGGAGGACAGTGTCTATTGCCACCTTCTGCTGACATGCCTGTTTGCTGGGTTTGTAAGATTCTGAAAGGTTAACACTGGAAAAATGATTGGCATCATAATAAGCGATGATACATTGTCAGTTACTGCATTGAATCATAATCAACATTGAGGGGTGTTGGTATGAAAGCACCTACGATGTACTTCTATTCAGATCATCCAAAGTAGACGCTGAACTTCACAATTTAGAAATGTTAAATAATGTAAATCAACCTCATCTCTAGCAGAGTAGTAATGTTTTGCCATGTTAGGCATAAGAAAAAAACCTATGCTGTTGAAGCCTGTTGTCTTTGGTCTGGAATAAAATGAATGTTTTACTTTTGATAAATAATTTATTCATTAAAAATTTAGTTTTCATTAAATCAAAAAATACTAAATAGTGTTAGATTTACCAGGTTCACCTAAAATTTGGGGACAGAATGGAGTTTCACAAAATCTGTATTTTCTTTTATCAGCTTTCATCTCATGATATCATTTATGCTGGGAGACAATGCAACTCTGTCCTGTGGCCAGAGGATTTGGACCATTAGGCAGTGACATATTATGGGTTGTCCAGGGGAGCAGCAACGAGGGAGTCTTATTCTCATTACAGGGGCTATTCAAGGTATTGGGACAGTGTCCCAAGACACCAGATGATGTGTGTTCAGCCTACACATCACACACAGTCACCCAGTGTAAGTGTGTAGAGTATAGAGAGAGTACAACAATATAAAGAGAGGAAACTGAATGAATCTTCTTCTTTTTCCAACTCTGTATCCTTTTGCAGGACATTTACAACAATTTTTCAGTTTGGGTGAACTGGATTCAAATTTTATCAGAGAGAAGAAGGAACTGAATTCAATTCCCTGCAATCTGGATAAGAGTTGTGAGTACTAGGTTATTCATTTAAAGAAGAACATTGTTCTCACTACATTTACAGTATCTAAATTCAGCCCTTCATTTCTGTTCTTTTCTTTCATTAGAGATACCTTTTAGCATAATATAAATAAGGCGTTTTTCTTGGAAGCATTTTCACTTGTATTTCAAAATGAAATACATGCACACAAATATGTGTGTGTATATATGTATACAGATACATTGTTTGCATTTCTGTGTATACAGTTTTATTGGTCCAGTGGTAACAGCTTTTTTGTTTGCTTTGCTCTTTAAATTGTCAAGGAAAACAAAACACCACTTTTAGAGAACCACTCTTGTATATCCATAATGAACACCATCCTAAAGTTTCCAGTTGCCTAAACGGTTTTGCATTTTTGATAAAATTATATCCCATACAGCAGAATTACAAACAATTATTGCAGTGTCTAAAGCCCCTACAGGACTGAATAATGAAATGCTAATTTAAAATATTTATAAAAAACAGTTGAAAGAAAACCCTTCCTACATAGTTTAAGGTAGATAAGGAAACCTCCCAGAGGAAAAAAAATCTGTTAAATTGAGTGTATTTGGGAAAATATGTTTAGTGCGGCACTACAGTCCAAAATAGATGCTGTATGCAGCACATAAACATATTAATTTGTCAGCAGTTTCTCAGTGCCAAAATACTTGACAAAGTTTTAAAAGAGCTATGCTGCAGTCTGAGTGGTATGCTGGCAAGATGCCTGAACTTGTTCTACTATTTCAGTATAGTTTTACTTACCTCATAAGGATATAAACATGATTACTTTTTCAGTTCTTGTAATGTCCATTTTGTCCTTCTCAAAAATTTCTATATTTTGTCTTCCAAACATCTGACTCCTTTATCAGCAGGTTAAATGAAGAAAAAAAAAAAAAAAAGTATGCCATCACTCAACCCACATTCAGAACAAAGCAATTAATTTGATGGTTTGACAGTTAAAAAAGGTAGCTTCTGACAGACATCCAGTGTGATGCCAGCCAGAATGATGGACTGTATAACACTTTCCTTAAAAGGGAAAGTAAATCAGGCATCCCAAAGGCAAGTCCTTTGTATTCCACTGAAGCTTTTAGGTATTAGTGCATCTTTGCTGTGTATTCCTGACAAGTTGTAAAGAATTCTACTGTATTTAAAATACATTTGAGAAGAATTCACAAAGGGCTGTATGCAAATCCCACAAAGGAGATCCAAAGAACCAGGCAGAGGGCAAAGGAAGCAGCAATGCGTTGCTCAGTCACGGTACAGCTGCTGTGCAGACCTCTGTTGCTGTCAAGGGCAGTGGGGACATGGAGCAGGTTAGCAGAACAGTATTTGACCCGTTATGTTCCCTTCAGAGTCCATTAGCTGTTTTAGTGGTTAAAGCATCGTAAGTTACTGCTGCTTTTCTACTTTGTGCAAATGCTTGTGCATGAAAGGAAAAACGAGCACAAAGTGAGTAACCTTTTGTGATCTTTGGTTGAAGTAAGGCATTGAAATCACACGTCAGAAAAAAATCATGACATCCTTAGTATTTATGTCTTGGAAACATTCCATATCCACTTCATTGGGTCCAGTTCTCAGAAGAGAGGAGAGAGGAGTGTGAACTGCCACCTCAAAGACCTGTTTTCTGTGAAGGGCATTTCTTTAAGATATGGAAGGGAAAATTTATATGTTTTTAAAATGAGGGATAAACATTAGCCAGTATTAAGTGTAAATGCTTCATACAGACATTGTCTCAGATGAAAAAAACGCGATAAAAATCAGCCAGGCACTCAACATATCTCTGCTAAAAAACAAACTGACTAAAAGCTGATTCTGAAACTAATGTGTTCCATGGAGGAGCTATTTTGAAATGGAATAATGTTCACAGCCTGTAAATGTACCGAGGGAACACCAAATCTGGAGACAGTAGCACAGCCCAGCAAGGAAGCAAATCATAATACTCCCATAATGCAGAATCTACCTAGTCATTCTGGTGTGACTTTTAGTTGGTTGGAAACCATGTTCTACCTCTTTTTGGAGTAACAGCAAGACAATTCATGGATTTCCCTTATGGAATCATCCCAAATACACTGCTTCCCTTTCATGACAGAGGTAAAAGACTATGTAGTAAATGGAATTTTAATTACACAATCATTGTCAAGCTGCATTTCAGACCTATAGCCGGGAACAAATCTATCACCTAAACTCTTTAGATGTTATGTCAAGATGATAAACAATTGCACTAAATTACTAATTAACTTCAAGATTTGTGTCTTATTGCAACTATGTTTCAGTTTACAGTACTTATTATGAGGATTTACCAAGATAGAGCATTTAGATTGATTTTTGCTAGCTTCGTTGTTCCTAGTTGTCAAACAAGCAAGGTTCATTAGGGAAAGAGTGGATATACATATAAATTGTACAATACATTTTCAGGCCCACATATAGGAAGTTACAACTACAACCCCCTCTTTACAAATAGTATGGCTTTCATACACACTTTGATCAATGCTCTTACACATATAATCTGTGTGATATTGAATGTTTTTGCATTGAGATTGTCCAAGATTTACCATACTTTGTCTTTGTAAGGTCTGGACCAAACCCTGCTCTCAGGATTGGCTCCCAGGTCCATCACCTCAATGGACCTTGGGTTATACTGGAATTACAGGTATTAACATTTAGCTCAATGCATTTAAAAAAAAAAAAAAGATTCAATTAAAATCAATATCTGAGTCTTAATTCCTTGGGATATTTTACAGTGTTGCAAAGCAAAAGCTTCATATAAATATTAGTGAGACAAAACTTCACATGTATTGCTGTAGGAATTTTGATTAAAGATTGTAAGCACTGATGGTTCTCATTTAGCAAAGCACTTACACCCATGCTTAACCTGGGCAACATACAATCCAGAGAACATTGTAAAAGGCATGTGTATATGTGTACCTGTACACACACACACACATGCACACATATATATACACATATATAATTTAAGGTCTTTGTTGTGGGGGTCTCTACAATTCCCTCTACAAATTTCAAAACTGAAAAAGGTTTAGAAAAGGGTTTACCAGGCAGTGGGTTGCTCAAGTCTGTAAGTTACCTACTCAACCATTTTGAAAGTAAGAAAATATGTTAAAGACATCATATTTCTCACACAACCCATATAACAAACCACTGCATTACTCTTACCCAGGAAAAAGAAATAGTTCTTTAACAACCATCAACCTTAATTCCTCTCTTCCTCTGTATGTTTTTAACAAATCTTGACTTTGCAATATTTTTTTTTTTTTAAACAAGACTATTACAGTGGCTAATATAATCACTGAATATGTAAATCAACTGATACATTTTAGTATAAATATCATTGCTGTTTTACAAGAAAAGTCTTGTTTAATTTAAACAAAGACTCTATTATCTTAAAAATAACTTTACATATATGCATGAACTTTTGGCTGATATGTATATATGATGACCTCTTTCTTTCTTATGCAGGAGGGTTTTGTACTGTTTTTATCGTGCAGTTAGAATGTGTGCATCCATTTTCAGCTAGAACATATTTGATATGATTTCTCCACAACAGGTATCTTTAACATTGTTATTAGTGATGTCAGGTAAGCTCGCACATCTTTTGCAGTTCACAAATAATGCGCTCCTTGGTAAGACTGTTTCAGGTATAGGTAGAGACTGTTAGGTAAACTCTTTGGTCCATGGTGTGCAACGTTTTAGAGAGGATGAGTAGTTAATTCTTCAATGCAATGCATGAAAAGGAGTACAATGATATTTCCATCATTACATCCTCCTTCTGACCCTGCTACATTCGTCCTATCTTGTGACAAATCACCACTTTATGGACTTCCTGAGCTGGGTGTTTTATCCTCAGTATTGTGATTAGTAGATTTCAATTAACTTTTTTTCTGTGAATTTGCCTACTCATTTTTCAAACACATTTATAGTTTGGCATCCAAACATCCTTTGGCAATATGGGCCACATTTTAATTATGTGCTGTGTGAAACGAGCTGCTTTTTGTTTGTTTTAAAGCTTCCACCTGATAACTTCCTTTTTGGGCCCCTTGGGGTTTCTGCTATTAAAAATTGTAGATAATAGTTGTAATTCATCAGCATTATCCATTCCCTTCTCCGTGTGTTCCTCCCAAGCTTGGGAGTATTACATTTATGCATCTCTCCCTATAATAAAACTGTTCTTCATCTCTGGTAATATTTTGTATCTTCCTTAAGTTCTTCTTTATCATTTTTGTAATACTGTGACCTGAGTTCCTATGTTTTCCACACTATGAGTGCATCGAGGATTATAAATTGGAAAAATATTTTTTTCTATGTCTTTTCAGTTTTCAGTTCCTTCCTAGTACTCCCTAACGTTGCACGTATCCCTGAGCACTGAAGTAATGCTCATAAAAAAGTATTTATTCACTATGAGGCCACGGTCTGTCCCTAAGTGATACCTGATGCCGGGTTCTTTATGGTGTATGTGTGACTCCTGTGGGTTTTCATTAAATTTATCATTTTGTATTTGTCTACATTGAATTTATTTTATTATTATTATTTGGGGCTTCCTCCTTTGATACAACTTTGAGATAAATTTACTCGCTCCAGAGAAAACCCTCAGAGACATTTTGGCTCAGGCGGTGACTTCATTTGGTCTTGTTCATCTCTGCCCATGAACTGAGCTGGTTTGTGCTTGAACTGGACTGGCACTACCTTACTTCTCAGAAAGCTTATTAGATCATTCTGAGATTATGATTTTTCAGGTGCACTTCTATTCTGCAAATGCCTTGCTTATGATCACTTCAGAGGGTAAATAAAGTGAAGTCATACCTGTTGGCAAAATACAGCCTGGCCACCATACTCAAACACTCTTTCTCTGCTTTTTTTTTTTTGTTTGTTTGTTTGTTTTATAGCAGCATATGTGCTATTTCAGCTGTGTTGCAATAGCAAGTAACACTAAATAGCCTTTGTTCAATTCACTCTATTCTTATCTTTCCTCTCTCTCCAGCCATCAACTCTGGAGAGCAATTTAGCAGGAATATAACCTTACCTGTGGTTGTGTTGCTGACAGAGATAGGAGTGAGAAGAGTAGTCTCATCCTACCTTGATTAGACTGGTGCCTAGAGAGTACATGTGACAAACTAGCTTTTAAATTTCCCCCAAAGATCTGATCTGGGGGAACTATATTACTCAGTGCAGGGCTGCACACTCACTTTTAAGTTTTATATTAGCTCTATTATTTATATTAGTAAAGGCTGTATTTGTCCTAGCTGCTGACGGAACCTTTTGAATGATCATTTGAATGAAAAATTGTTTGCCTCATTGGTTTTTATCTTAGATTGTAACTAAGAGATTATATATTTGTAACAAAATGCTGCTTTTCTACTTTCTTCATCAGAAGCTACTTGCACATTTTTCCTCAGCATAAATAATTGTTTCAATGGGGTCATGGCCCTCAGAGTTTGGCCAGCTGTCAGCGTTCCAGCCGAATGGCATCTGCGCTTACATCCTGCTTCAAGGGGAAATGCAAACAATCATGCTGCTTCAGGAACAAAAATCTCAATATTTATGTTAAAATCACTTTTGATTAAAAGCCAATTACAATGAAGATGATACAAATTTGTCCTGGTTTTGTTTGCGCAAATCCAGAGATAAAAGTCTTGGATCTAAACCCACTCTTCTGCTCCCCAGTGAATTGTTTTGAAATTATAACTATTCTATAATCCTGATCAGCCACAAAAGAGTGCCAGAATATTTGACTATATTAAAGAAGTACGCAAAGACAGTGACTCTTAGATACCTCTAAACTCCCATCTTCCATAACGACTGTCTTGGGCAGTTTTAGGAGGTTCCTGGTTGATTGTATACTCAGTGACATTTAGTATTGTGCAAAATTTGCAGAGGGAGTACAATAAGAAATCTACAAATGATTTGATTTTGCAGGAGCACTCACTTTCAAGGTTCTTGAAACCTCTGTTTCCATTCTCTGGAGAACCTGGAAACAGAATTTTCATCAGCTCTATTAAATAACCATACTTCCATGTGATACAACCTAAACAGAAGAGGCAAATAAAAATATGGTTTGGGATGGCATCTCCACAAAATTTGTAGGTGTATCTACTTAGCTGAATAATAAGTAACATTCAAATAGTATGGAGGATTTATAGTTTGGTCTTTCCTTGACTTAATGTTGAAACTTATTCTTGCACACAGCACTTCCCTATATGTCCCTGCTGAAGCTGTATATAATCATGTTGTAAGGAAAATCTAATAATAAGGTGAGGCTAATATACCAACCTCAGTATCTTCAGTACATAGTTTATAAAAAATAGAACTCTTATGTCTATAAAACAAAACATTTGAGCACATAATTAACTTATATGAATGTTTAAGTCCCTTTAAGTAAATTATAAAGAACAGGAATGCACTTAAGCATAGACTGAGACTCGGTCTAAACCAGTACATTCCTTAGTGCCCAGGAAATGTGTTTCACTATTCATGAATAAACATAACATGCACAGTATGATACCACAAGAGAAAAATGATATAAGAGGAACAGTTCCTCCTGCAAAATAAATGCCCTGTAATGTAAAATAAACACAAGACAGCAAAAGGAAGAAATAAAAAATAAACAAACTACAAGGCTATTGCCTCACTGAATCAAGTAGACACATAAGGCATTCTATTCTGTTCACACTTTCACGGAGTGATATTAATCAAGATACTTACGTAGCTATCATGGTATGTCTATCTTTTATTTTTTTCTTCATTTTTTTTCTAGTTAGATCAGAAATGAGGGCTGGGATGGGGTTTTTTTTCTGACACGTGATTGAAATTCCCATATAGGTCAGCTCTGTTTGCCATAGGACATTGTCTGTAGTTTAATAGATTAAAATGTTAAAAGAGATGTATTAAGTTTTTATTTCTCTGATTACTTGCCTCACATGCCTAGTCTAGTGAGCCAAGTTTAAATTCTTAATATATCACATTCAACAACCTGGAAAAATGTTCACTGAGAGCAAAAGAGAGCAAGGGAAGGATGAGACAGAACTCTTTGCAGCAAGTCTTTTTGTAGGTAGTTCATACACATACTAATTTCTATTGTACCATTCCTGATTCTCAGAGGAAAATCAAACTTGAAAGAAGATTGAATTCAAGTACTATTTTTGCTACTTGAACTGAGCACGTTGCATGGCTCTTATCATCTTCAAAGGTTGCCTCCTACTTTATGAATAATGAGTCCTTAAAGCAATGTTGTCAAAATAAAAAAGCAAGTAAGTCACTGCTATGCACAATTATAATTGTTGAAAGAAGACACCAGTAGTAAAGGGCAGAGGTGTGTTTTTTTTCAAAGAAATTTCCAGACTAAATGGGTAAGCCTTTTTCCAAGAAACAATTAGAAACAGAAATTTTAGTCCAATTATTCCAATAATACAAAACCTTTCTAATTAGAATTGAAAATAGCCCAGAAAGTTGAATTCAAATATACTCAAACATCATAGTGCTCAAAGGTTACTTGAATATCAATTCAGATTTAGATATCTCAGGACCTTCTCTGACAATATTATGAGCATTTCAAGCCATATAGGTAAACAAGCTCTTATTATCTTCCTTTTTCTTTTTTTGCAACACTTCAACTTGGTACTACATATTAATGTGTGCAACATTTGTATTGCCTACTACTGCATAGCTCCAGACAGCAATAGTCAAATATATTATTTCTGGATTTTTCCTCTAATTATTTTCTTTTTCACTTGAGAAAAAGTTTTAAACGGTTGAAGGCTTGACATGAAATTAGTACATCTGCCATTCCATGAGGCAGTAAAGAAGGTAAGGGACTAGACTTAAAGGTATATCTAGGAATCTAATTTTCCATTCAGCTTCAGGTGGGTTTGGGACCCTAAATTTGCCAGAAATCTTATTCATATACACAAATTTAGAATGCAGAATCAATTATTTCTAAACAGTGTTTTCATGTTTCTGTGCTTCTGTGCTCGAATTCAGGGCTTCTGAACTAGAACTTATAAAACCATTAAACATTGAGGTGTTTTGCTTTAATCTTCTATGCAAAGCAAGAATTTTTAAACTCTCCCTCACATCAGCATGCATTTACTTCCAATTAACCTGAGCACACTCTTTTCTATGACTCCAGTAAACCACCAATTCTAATAATTAATATTGCCTTAAACCTAATTTTTCTGCTCTAAATTTAACCAACATTTCAGAGGCATTAAATTCAAAACTAACAGCCCAATCTTAGAAAAGGCTGATTATTTTGTGATGTTCAAGAGATTTAGAACAGTCACATCATACAAATTAGAAAGAAGAATTTAGATAAAATAATGGCACATGAAAAACTGAACATATAGAATGTACAGTGGTTTTCATTTTGTTAAATTAAAAATACATTATAATTTACAAAATAGTATTTGAGGTATTAGAATTCAACAGAAGCAAATTCCTCATCGACAACATAAGGACAGCAAATGATCCTAGATTAAGCCCTTTGATATTTTTTCTTGATCTGTTCAAATGTTGATCAAGAGCCATGGGACTTTCAAGATGTTGGATCTAACATCTATCTGGATGATATTTTGAGTAGTCCAATGGGAGGTCCCTTTGTCCTGCCTCATGCCTGCTGTTGTGACTTGTAAAAACTTACATGGCTTATCCAAATCAGAGTCACCCTTTATGGATTGCACCCAGTGGCAAACTGCAGATCACTTTGCACATATTCCTCCAGATTCTATTGTGGGGGGAAAGAAGTAAAAAAGTGTAGAAGCAGTACCATATGGCCTCTATTTACGTTCACATCTAATAGCCTATTCACCTTAGTTAGTTCAAACACTTACAACAACCTGAAGCAGTTTCTGGGTCTGAGTCTGAGATGGCAGATGAAATTGTTAAACTTGCTTGATGGCTTAAATAGGCAGGCAGTCAAACTGCTTAAAGCAGAGGGATTTAAAAAAAAAAGAAAAAGAAACCAAAAAACCCCTATTCATCTTAGACCTTAGAGACATCAGAGTCAAGTCAGACTGTCTGGGAGCCCCTGCAACATGTTAATTGGCAGGAGCCTAAAGTGATGAGTCTTTAAGGTCATGAAGAATAGCAGGTAACCTATTACTACAGTGAAGTTAAAGTAAAATTGCGTTGTTTGTCTTAAGTCTATCAGATGGCTCCCCAGTGGATAGTAAAACACTGAATAAAGCATTACAAAACTATACTATAACATCTTTGTTAGTCTCAATTTACACCTAGTCCAAGAAAAAAACATTTGCAGAATGAAAAGGTTCTGTGTGTTACCTGACTACTTGAGAGAAATGGACAGTATAAAAAGATAGGCATGGCAAAATTTGTTCTGACTGGGTTTTATTTTCCTAATTCCTAATCTTGTTGCTTTTTTCAGCATGCTGATAGCTTGAATTTTGTTTTTGTGAATTTATGTGATCTGGAAAGAACAAATCAAAGAAATAGAGTTACTTTGTGTGAGGCCTTAATAGAGACGAAGAAGTAGTTACTAGTTGACCAAATGGATTAATCCTGGCTAACTACAGAAAATTACAGAAGTCAAAGAATAAATATTTACAAATACTTTCCACAGAGTACTTGGTCTTTCTTCCAACTTCTGCTGGGATTTATTTTATTTTATTTTATTTTATTTTATTTTATTTTATTTTATTTTATTTTATGTTGAAAATAATCTCCTGAATTTTGAAGGTAATAATAATTTTTTTCAATAATTATTATTTTTAAACATATAATTATATAATAATTATAAAAATAATAGTAATTGTGTTAAGAGTAACCAGATTAGTGTTTAAAGATAGTCAGAAGGAATAATGACTGCTTAGCTTTTCGTACCTTATTAGCCTTTTAGCCTGTATTCTTGGAATAAACAGATTGGCAAAATTAAAGAAAAACAAAGTAAAAACCTGGTAATAAATACTTAGCTTGCTAAATATTTTGTGTGTAACTAAAAGTAATTTTCTATTAACTTGCATGTTTCAAACACGCTAGATGGATTGCCATGGAGCAAGGTGTCCAGTCTGTCATAAGACACAGAGATAAGTAATAACAGCATCCTGCAAATATCCATTCACATCCTGCAAATGCATCTTAACCCAAGTGAGCAGGTAGTCTTCTGACAGAGTTGTAAGAAAACAGGTCATACCCACAATAAGACAGTAAAAAAGCTGCGTGGCATAAAAGATTTTTCTCCTATGATTCCCTGGGTAACACTCATGGATGTGGATGCTGCACCAAGGAAGAGGCTGCCGGGAGACAACCAAACAAAGGTAGGGTTTATTTACAGCCTGGAGGAATCTACCTCTTCTCCACCCAGCCTCCACCAACCTGCTGGTCTGAGGACAACTTCTGTGCAGAAAATTTGGTAATTATCTTGTATCTCCTTGGTTTGAAAACAGGCAGAAGCATGGTGAAATCAGGAGTTTCACACAGGACCATCATTTCAGGTTCCTTTGTCCAATGCTATATTGCATACATCCCTAGCTATTTTAGCTGTGGGTTTGTTTTTTTTTTTGGGAGGGGGAAGAAAAAAAGTCAAAAAAAGGTTACCTTTGCTATTTAAAAACCTTGTAATTGACATAAATAGGCAACATATAAATGGCTAAAAAAAAATTCTAAAATAAAACAAAAACTTTGATCATGGAATACCTTGGATGAAGGGATTAACCATCATTTACCTTCTGTTATTTTATTTGTGATGGTATAAAAACAAAACCAAAGCCCAACACCAGAATCATGGCCATTCCTTATGTGCATATAGATGCAGGTTATCTGCTAGGGGTAGACAATCCTGGGCCACAGTATGCCCCGGGACTCTGATCCCTTGACAGGGACTCAGGGCCTGCCTGAGTTCTTCATCAGCTCAAGGGCACATATTGCATTTGTCTATAAAAAGGGGTGCAGGGAACAGCCTGGGAAATGAAGAGGTGGTTCCATGATGTGTCAGCATTTGCTTATTCTTTATATAGCATAACATATGGCAAATTTTGTTTTCTTCCCCTCCCATTCCCTGTATCAAAATTATTTTCCACAAAATGATGAAAAGCATAAATAAAATGTCCTTGGCTGCAGGCCTCCTCCATTGAAATAAGTGTGTGAGGGGGAGGGGACTGCAAAGGAGTTCAATGCATGTAAAATGAAGACATTATTTTCAAATTATTTTTTCATTTACTTGGAGTATAAAATGCGAAGATTATTCTGGATGTCCTGTTTTGATAATTATTCTCTTTGTTCACACTGCTGCAATACAGCAGCAACTGCATTGTACCTCTTTCCTGATATAAGCCCATATTTTATGCAAACTAATAACCTTGAGCTAAAGTGCAGGTTGTTCAAATCACTTTTATTATACAGAGTGTATTCGATATGGCATAGAAATGTTTGCCTACTAAAGTCTCTTTTATAATGGGTTGTATTGACTTTGCTGTTTTTAAACTAAATATCAAACATAAGGTAAGAGTGGGAAGGAACAGATGGAGAGTTCATTTCTCAAAGTGTATGGGAATCAAAATACATTCTTTAAAATTCATATCCAAATGTGGCTCTAGGAAATTATAAATGATAACTCTACACTATTTTTATAGTCATGCATCTGATACAGTATTAACATAATGATTGTGTAACAATGACAATAAATAAATAATACCTGTGTAATATTATTCATCTTACTGTTGAAAACATATAGGTGCTCTCTTAAGGAAAGGGGACTGGATTTGAAAAAGTAACCTGTGTATATGTCATATTTAAAAACAGTAACCACACCAGCTACCAAAAGCCAGTGAAATATTTCGTCATCAATGTGATCATTAATATTTTACATCATTAATCCCATTGCAGTGTGCCTGTGCACATATATTAGATTGTCCCTAACTTATATTAACTTAGCTTTTGTAAGAAAAGTGTTACAAATGTATTTGTTAGCAAGTCTTCCATCTCATCTTTTCTCAGATATCTACATCTCTCTGTCTGTAACTCAGATCTAATTACTTTAGGCTCTTTTTGTAGCCAATGGAAAGACATAGGCATACTTATATTAGGATTTGTTCCTTATCTATTTTATATGTATAAACATTAAGATAACATGAGTTGCCAAGTATGATGCCAATTTGAGTCCATTGACTCTGAAGAAAGCCTTAATGACAAGCTCAAACAGAAACATTTACAAAGCAGATGTCTGTTAGATCAGATCAACCTGAACTTCTGCGTCAGTATGGAAAGCCTTTGATAAGACAGTGGACAAATGCATAAGCCTTTACTAAAAAGGGCCAACCATCAATGCTACATAAAACTATTTGTATTTTTCCTGTAGAAGTCTTCCTACTTGTCCAAATGTTTAATTTGTGGAAACATTTACCTTACGGAACCTGATCTATAAAGCCTGGGAATTGAGAAGCATAAATTTATGCAAGGAATGGCATATTTATCACAGAAATGGAGCAAATAGGTTTTGGCATCATATTGCTGAGTTGAGGGATGCTGGCTGATATTGTATTTCATTTTTATCCAACAAAAGACTGAATGAAAAGCATTCTTGTTAGTAAAGTTAAAGGCAGAGATCATTTATGTGTTCCTCCAACCACTGGAAATAATCATCTGTATTTGGTATTCCATCAGCATTCAGTCAGTGTCCAGCAATCTCTTCCAGTAATCTCTAGCAGGAAAAATGCTCTGCACTGAATTAAAAAATTGGTGGTCAAGTATCAAAACAATGTGTGGTATTTAGTCTAAATTTCATGACACACTGCCTGTATACACGCTTGGTACAAAGTACAGACTTGACTGCATGTGAGCTTCTTTTCCTTTCTTCCTCAAAGTGAAAATTTTGTGATTTATTACTTTTAAATCCTTTTTTTTTTTTTTTTTTTTTTTTTTTTTTAACGTGGGACTGAAAGCAAGGCTGCTTACAGAGAAATCAGAAGAGTTTAAGGTATATTAAAAGATAACTGAAAAGCGGTTCCTACTCCTCCCCTGCAATTCAGGGGAAGGTACCATGCAGAAACTTCCAAAATATCGTGAAACTGAGATACTATATCCCTGTGGTTCAGCACAAGTCAGATACACCGCCTCGGTTCCCAAAAGCATGTCAGCCACAAGTCAAGCGCTGCTCAGAGTAGGTGGCTTTCCAGCTGGCACACAGCGCAGCGTTCATTCTGCTGCTGGGTGGGAAAGGCAGCAGCGGTCCCCAGGCAGCCTGTGCTGCGTGCACCTTGCTGGCCACTGGCGTGCTCCTGTAGATGTAGGAAATTCAGGTTCACTTCTTCACATGTCTCAGTACAAATCAGCTGCCTGTATTGCAAGGTAGGAGGTCTGGCCAATGAAATATTTGTCTTTTGTGCTTCAATTATGATCAGAAAACTTGACAAGTGCTGAGATAACTTCTTCTGATTAAAGTTTTATGAAATAGATTCGTTTCCCAGAAAACAGTCATTCCTGTGATCAACATTCTCAAATAAAGCAACACCTCAGCAGACCAACTTTACTAGCCAACAGGCTTTGTCAGAACTTTATAGTGATAACCTTGTAAATTAATTCTTCATTTGAATTTACAATATGTTTTTATTTTATGCAAAGAAAAAAAGATGAGGTTTCCTGTAGTTAATTTAGCACCTGTACATTCTCAGAAATTATAATGAAACACTACACAATTCAGCCTTTATAGGGCAGTGAATTTTAATCCTGTTAGGGTGGTTCTTAATTAAAATGTCTATTAACTTTTCTGAAGTTAATGCAATTATGGAGTTATTACTTCTTGCCATTCTAGGATATTTTTTTTTATGATCCAATAATATTTAATTTATAAAATCATACCTTAGGAAAAGAACAGCTAAACTGAGTAACATAACTATAAAATTATCCACTTTCGGAAACAAAGTATCTGATTAAAAGTTCTGAATAAACAACACACAATTAAAGGACCTTGGCCTTATATCCTGGACTTACAAACCTCCAAAAGATGTTAAGAACTATATTGTAATTTAATTTTCCATCATTGTATATCTTTTATCATACTTGTAATCTAGGATACTTCTGGCATACTTTACATAGTGTATGCTATCAGTTTAATTTTTAACTGCTCATAGAATTTCATATTTATGTTCCTTTTCTTTTGATACGTGGAATACACTGACACTACCAAACAAGTATTAAGGTAATTTCAAAGCATGTTTCTTCTTTCCTAAGAAATCTTCGAAGTTTTCTTTTCTCTGTATATAATGTCATGTTATAAAATACTGGTCAAAAAAAGAGACACCAGTGAAAAATGTATAACTGATTTTGCTACTCCCTTCCAGGGTGGGGAAGCAAACAGTAACATTGCAAGTGTCAAACAGAAGCGTGGCTGAGATCTTATGCTATGTGTACAATATGACCTGGAAATCCCATGTGGCCCCATGTTTACTGCTAACACTTTATACGGTACCAGTTGGAAATTCATGTATTAAACCATTGGCTTTCAGGATTTTTATAGCTCCCCACTTGGCAGTTAATGCATTTTGTATTAGCCCTCAGTGCGAAGAAATCATAACTCCATATAGCAAGGGATAAACTCCAACTAAAATTACTAGAAAACAGTATCTGGAGACTTGGATATATGCACTGAGGTGCCTCTTCTATTGCTTTTCCCCTGGAAAACTGAGTTTTCATCATATTTCTACCCAGACTTGAAATGCTGTTCTTATATCTAAAAATGTGATTTGAGACAAAAAGGTGGGAAAGTACAGCTCTCAAACACGTCAAAGATTTGATCCATTAGAATAGTCCAGACAGAAAATTATTTCACTTAAGCTTTTGATAAATGTCCTGAGAGTGAATTGCATTGTTTTATGAATACAACTTTACCCTGTTACACATTTTAGCATACTATAAATACCAGTTTGTGCAACACAAATTACATGTCATGGCTATGCAGCCAAAGAACCATAAGGCTATACAGCCATATGGAACCATTGCCCCACAATACAAAATTGCAAATTTTTTATATTACACAGAACTGTTGTCTGGTAGATGCTTGAATAGCTCCAATTCAGTCCAAGAAAGGGAGTTTCTGATCTGATGTATACTGATGGTGGAGTTGGAAAGACAGGTATGAAGCTGTATTTTATGACCGTAAAAAGTGTTTCTCTCCCTTTCTTAAAATTCAGAGTTTGGCAGTCACAATGCATTGTATTATGTAGCTTTAGAGATCTTGAACAGGAGATTATTTTTTAAGAACAGTTTGAGTTTTGATCACCTCAGGAACTGTGTCTTTTAAAGAGATGTACATTAATTGGAAAACAGTTTTTTGAATGCTTAGGAAAAGTCAGCTGTCAACTAAGTCTTTATAAATTGCCGCACTCTGACTGCAGAGAGCAAATTATTTGTTCTTTCCTTTCCTTGTATTTATAAAGGCTGAAATGGCAGAAAGTTCTGCTCAGGAAAAAGCAGCAGCAAAGAAGATAGTGTTTGAAAAGTAGAGAGAGTTTTTAACAAGTGGGCAAAATGACAACATTTTGGTTTTGCTCTCAAGAAAAGAACTAAAAGCTGCTTAAGCATTCTGGAAAATAGAATTACCTGAAGTGGAACATTTTCAGGGCTTTTTGTAGCAGAGCAATGACAGCAAAAGATGCAGAATGTTACTGCACAGAAATCTTCTATCTTGGTAGTTAGGGAAAAATCTTGAAGTCCACCCCTTGACAGTGGGCAGTGGAACACTGTCTCATTTCATGTCTTACTGGTGGCTTCGAAGGATAGAGTCTAGCTGGAATAGGTACGGAAGTGGTACTGGTTTTCTTCCTGAATCAGGCCTGTTGCAGATGACATGGGAACAGGTACAGGAATCTTAAGACTATGTCTTTGTTAGGAGCTATTTGGTAATGCACTGTGTTTCACAACAATTTGAGATTCTGTGATATACATCAGGACTTCTTACAGTGGGGTAACATCCCAACAGAATCTTAAATATAATTCAATAAGCAAGCTCAGAGTCCACATAAACTGAAGGAATGAAATTAGTTTAAAACTACTTGTACTCAATACTGCTTTATGAAGCTCTTCCTTACCCAGAAAGACCTCTCCTACAAAAACATTTACCCTTTCAACCTACTATATAATAGCTTAGGATGTTGATGTTCAATATAGTCCATAAGAACAAGCTGATAGGAAAGTAAAACTTGATTAAACAGGGTAGAAAGTATAGCTTAAACTGCAGTGATCCCATTCTTCTGTTTATCTTTGTTTCAAGCTGTCATTAAATTAAGATAAGAAGCAGAAAACTTTTTTTTTTTTTTTAATAAAAAACTTTCAGTTACGCTACTAGCTTCAGATGAGCCTTGACTGCTGCCTTTCCTTGTGCGTTAGGAGGAAGCCTGGAAACGCAAACTGCTTTTGTTTCAGCCCTAGAACACAGCTGACCCTAGCTACTCTTTTCTGTGCAAATTATCTACAGTAAGAAACACTGGTAGAGTAGAAAGAAAGTGAGGGTAGTTGCATGTGCGAAGCTGTTTTTCTTTCCTCTAACTTCATTTTACTGCTAGTGGTGGAAACCAAGAACCAAATAGCTCAGACAGTACTTGGAAAATAGCCAACAAAAAATGCTAGTGCAGACCTTTTCTAACATTACAAGCTTGTCATTTATAACTGCAGCAAATACACAGATAATGCATTGCTAAGTGGTAAAAGGTCTTATGCCCATTCTTCTCAGCTTAGAGTACTCATAGTGATTTGTTGTACTATCAGCTAGACAATCTAATAAACCTTTCTATCACTAATTTCATAGATCTAGATTCTGCTTTTATGTGCTCCAGCAGAAATATAGATTAATTCAATATACATGGGGCTTCCAAAGGTGTACAGCAGAATCTATTCTCCCAACGGAATTCATACTTAAAATTAGAAACTAGTGTCAACATACATTATATAGGATTACAATATGATATTAGTTCATCTCTTTTCTTATGAACGTTTTGGTCCTAATGCTTTAAAATGTGCAAGATGCTCATATAATTTAACTGAATCAAGAAAAAACAAAGAAAATGGAAATAAAAACTCATGCAAAAGACATCTAGCCTACAAGTGACAAAAACCTCATCCTGCAGGAATAAGGACAAAAAACCCCGAAACAAACAAAACAAAAAAAAACCAACAACAAAACAACCAAAACCACACAAAAATCAGGAATTTTTATCTCTATGCAGAAGGGAAGGACATCATCCACATCATCAATTCTTAATGACCAGACTGTTCTTTCGCTTCTGTGTAGGCTAGGTAATGTTTTCAAAGACTGCACCATCATGTTTTGTTTTGTTTATGGCCATAGATAGGCATGGTCAGAAAAGTGTCAAATACTTTCCCTTTAACATAAACACACTGACACAGGAAATTCCTATAAAACTTTGCTACTTCTGTGACGTAGAAGAAAAACAGTCTTACTGACTTTAGTGTGAAGAAATTTCTCTGTAGTAAGAAGCACATAAAGAATCCATTAGGTCTAACTTTTACTGATTTTCATAGCACTGTGAGGCTTTTCATGTTTGTTGACGTAGTTCACTTTAATCTCTCTCTAATTTCCTTTTTGTGAAAGAAAGGAAAAGGGCTTAGAAGATGTCTGTCTTACAGACCAAACAACCTGTTTACCTTTATTCTTCAGAGCACTTTGGACATGTTTTTGCTGAAAATGCTGCAGGAGCTTTAGTTGTACCACCTCCATGGTGATTATTTCAGCTACAAATCTGACTGATAATTGTGAATTTAATATTCCCTCTACCATGTCCTGTGAAAACTCAGTGAAGATTGCTTCCCAGGGTTTGTGGATAACATCTAGTTCTCAGGCTAGGGTAACACTACTTCCTAAGTTATCAATTGAAACTTATATTACATTCCTATTTCATTGTAATTCATATTTTTGTCCTGCAGTCTGAGAATTGTGCATTCTGAAAAGACCAGCTTCTCCTTGAACTGCTGTTCTGAGGTTTTCCACAATTCCATTTCTTATCTCTAATAATTGCTATCATGTCATGAAATATGTTGTCTCTTATATTTTTATGAGACATTTATTTATGCTTGAATTGCTCAACAAAAATTCCTGCCACTTTTCTCCTGTTTTCTTTTTTTCTGAGGAGAGGGAGAAACAAACAGAAAGTATGTCCATGTTGTTTTTTCTTGTTGGTGCTGTTACTTAGTAAGTTAGTGGGAATTGCCTGTTTACATCTAAATGTTAACAATTTAAATATAAGCATTTTCAGCTCCTTTTATAGTCAGTTAAAAGAATCCTCTGCTGCTGCTGGAGCAGAATTCATGTCATCTCTTAGACAACTAATTTAGGTGAACTATCCTGGGAAGGTGCCTATTTCTCCCCGTTGACTATAAGAGGAACATAGGTTGATTAGCTTAGATGTAGGTGTTTAAAAGTTCAATTAGTTAAGTTTAAGACAGCTCAGACTATGTGCATTTAATCTTAAGGGTTCCATTTTCTGCAGCATACTTTGGTGTAATCTTGATCAGATATATAAATATTTAATAGAAATTATCACATGTGGGAGAAAAGGCTAGAGTAGATAATTAAATTATGTAGCACATAAATGTTCTGAGCAGGTCAGTCATGACACCCAATGCTGCAAAATGGAAAACCTCAAAAAAAGGGAGGAAAAAAGACTAAATCAGACTGTCATAGAATGCATAGCTGTAAAAAATGTGCCTGTTTGTCAAAATAATAAAAGTTTGAAGCAGAACTGATCAAATACAGAAAGATTTTTGCTAAGTGCTGAAACAGTTGGAAAAGTATTTTTTCCTCCCAAGTCCTGCTTTTAACTTCCTTTGATACAAGGTGGCACAAAGTCAAGAAAGAACTTGAAACAAGCTTCACATTAATATTTGAAAAAGGGCACCCAATGTGTTTGATGTGGCGCCCTTCATGCAAATCATGTAGTCTGAGAGAAATCCCAATAGGAAATACGATTCTTTCTTCTTAGCACTCGCTTTTTTTTCTGGTTGATAATAATGAACTTTTCACACTCCCTTTGCAACCCCCCTGAGCTATACAGAAATGAAGTTTTTACTCTCTAGGTGCTGCCTATTTGGGTACGATTTTTTGTTGCCTTTTTATTGATTTTTTTTGTTGTTGAAAGTACAATCTCAGTTCAACAGATACTTTGTACTTATTTTTTCCCAGACTTCTGAACAATAAAACCCAGATGCTTTATCAAAACAGCAAAATATCTGCTCTCTCCTAGGATTTTTAAATGTGGGGATAAGTATACAAGATCAGAAATGTCATGATGATATAACATCAGGTAACGAATTTTGCAGGGGGGTGTCTAGGTATAGCTGAGAGCACAGAATAGAGTGCAACTGTTAATGGTAATATCATTGGGATTTTTAAAATTTTATTCAATTAAGATAATAATAGCAACTTACACCTTCCAGAATTCTCCAGACACTACCAATTGAAGTATGGAGGTCAAACTAATTCCAATACATCCAAAATCCAGAACAGTGTGGGTAGCAGCATTGATCACATTCCCTCCTTTTATTCTTGTTGTGCATACTTCATTCCTATGTATAGCAACTAATGTATCTCCCACATTACACCACCCACACACTTACTAACACTTTCTGAAGGCACAGGAACCTTTCTCTACCATTAATTTCCAAATTATATTTTGAAAAATGTCACAGACTTATTCTGGATATTATTGAAAGCAGACCTAAAAGAGGGTCAGCTCCTCCGGTAGACCCTAAGTGAAAAAAAGCCCTCAGGAGCCCTGCTAATGCAAGCTTCACACTGAAAAATAAATCTGAGTAGGAAAAAAATAGGACAGTATTCAATAATAATATTTTTTATTGCAGGTATAATTTTTTTGTATGATGAGATACTGGCTTGCAGAACAAACTATTAAGACTGTCTAGGAGACAGATGAATTCTGAAGAAGGTTTAGTTTTGGGGTTTTCTTAATTTTTCTGACAGAAGACTTTTCCTATGCCTTTGCAACAGAGTCTGCATGATCACAGGCCTTGGGCCTCATGGGGAAATTCAGCTACCCCAGCCAGTATCTGCTGGAGGTACAACACAACAGCAGTCCAGAGGTTTTCTCGAGCACATTGATGACAACTTTCTGACATAGGTGAGCCAGAGTCCCATGAGGGGACATGTTCTGCTGTACTTCATACTTACAAATAGAGAAGGACTGGTCAGGGGTGTCAAAGCCTTGGATGCAGTGGCCATGAGATGCTGGAGTTCAAGATCCTGAGAAGAGGGTTCAGAACCCTGGACTTTAGGAGAGCAGCCTGTAGCCTCTTCAGGGATATGCTTAGAAGAATCCCATTAGAGACAGTCCTGGAGAGAAGAAAGGTCCAAGAAGAGATAGACCTCCAACTGGGTCACCTCTTCCAAGCTCACGAACAGTCCGTCCCAATACATAGCACGTCAAAGAAAGACAGCAGGAGACCTGCATGGATAAACAAGTTGACTGAAAACGAAGTGTGCAAGATATGGAAGGAGGGAAAGGTGACCCGGAAGGAATAAGGAGATGTCTGATCATAAAGGGATAGGATTAGGAAAGCCAAGGCCAGTCTGGAGATGAATCTGGCAAGGAATATGAAAGGCAACACGACGGACTGCTACAATTACATTAGCAACGAAAGGAAGACTTGAGAAAATGTGGGCCCACTGCTGAATGGGGCATAAGAACTGGTGAAAAAGTACATAGCAAAGCCTGAGGTTCTCAATGTTCTCTACACCTCAGTCTTTACTGGTAATATTTGCCTTCAGGAATCTCAGGCCACTGAGACCAGTGGGTAAGTCTGGAGGAAGGAAGACTTATCCTTGGTGTAAGAGTTTCAGGTTAGGGCACATTTAAACAAAGTGGGTGTACTTAAGTCATGGAACTTGATAGAATGCACCCACAAGTGCTGAGGTACCTGGACAACATTATTTTGAGACCACTATTGATTATCTTTGAAATGTTATAGTGACTGGGGGAGATTCCTGACCCTGGACGAAAGCAAGTGTCGCTCCTATCTTCAGGAAGGTTAAGAAGGAAGATTCAGAAAACTATACGCTAATCAGATTCACCTGGATCTCTGAGACAGTGATAGAGCAACTGATAGTCCTGGAAATAATTTTTAAATGTATAAAGAACAGGAAGGTTATAGGGAGTCATCAACATGGATTTATGAAGGGGAACTCATGCTTGACCAGACTGATAGACTCCTACAATGAAATTACAGACTTGGTAAACGAGGGGAGAGCAGTGAATATGGCTGATCTTGAGTTGACTACAGGATAAGTAAAAGGGCAGCGAGGTATATTTAAAACCATCAGTACTGCTCGGTTCAAATGGTTGACTTAGTGGCATGAAGTCCAGCTGGGGACCAGTGTGCCCCAGGGTTGATGTTAGGATCAGTACAGCTTAACATATTCATTAATGACCTGTATCATGGACAGAGTACACCCTCAATAAGTTTTCAGAAGATAGAAAACTGAGAGGAGTGGTTGAGACGTCACACGGCTGCACTCAGGAAGCTCGACAGGCTGGAGAACTGGGCAGAAAGGAATCTCATGAACATTAGCAAGGGGAAAAGCAAAGCTCTACACCTGAGGAGTAACAAGCCCATGCACTAGTACATGCTGGGGGCCGACTGGCCAGAAAGCAGATTGGAAAAGAAAGACCTGAGGGTCCGGGTAGAAACCAAGCTGGCCATGAGTCAGCAACACACTCTCACAGCAAAAAAGTCCAAGAACATCCTTGGCCCTTGGCTGCACTAGGAAGCCCCTTGCCAAAAGGTTGAGGGGGGGTAATCCTTCCTTTCTGCTCAGTACTAGTGAGATACATTTTGAGTGCAGAGTCCAGGTCTGGGACCCCCATACCAGAAGGGCATGGACAAAATGGAGCAAGTCCAGTGAAGAGCCGTGAGGATGATTAAGGAACTGCTGTTCTGACATACAGACAGAGGCTGAAAATGATGGGACTGTTCAGCTTGCAGAAGAGAAGGCTGACAGGGATTTGATCAACGTGTGTTTACCTGCTGGAAGGGGAGTGGGGAAGATGGAGCCAGGCATTTCTTATTGGCATCCAGTGACAGGACAACAGAGACTGGACAAACTGAAACACAGGAATTTCCTTCCAAACATAAGAATAAAAACCTTTCTTTTTTTCTTATAAGGGTGGTCACACTCTGGAACACTTTTCCAAATCTTATTAGACAAAATCCTGGATAGCTGATCCCAGTTTGACCAGGGGCTTGGACTAGCTAGTCTGCAGAGAACCCTTCCTACCTCAGTTGTGATTCTGCAATTCCGTAATAATTTCCATAGCATCCTTAGCCTGATGTCTGTATTTGATTTGATCATTCCTTTGGTCCTGCCTTGACTGAACAATGAATTCCACAGACAAGTTTTGTTGTGTAAATTTTTCTCTAACAAAGAAAAGCAATCTGACACTCTTCATAAAGCAGTTGGTAAGGCTTGTTTTGCAACAGCCAACAGCCAGACATTTTCACACCCTTCCCCTCCCCCTTCTAACTGCAATCTGTTTTCTGGGGATGTCCCAACTTAAGAAAGAAAGAAAGAAAAAAATCCTACCTCCCTTTATCCTTCATTCAAATGAGTGATTAGGGTAAGTTTGGCCGTGAGAGCTCCCTGTTTGGTTACAATGGATGACAGCAAAGCATGGACTGATTCAGAGGGGGATAATAGAGAACAAAAAGTAAATGTTCAAGTGAGTAGAGCAGGAGGGGAAAGGAATTAGAAAGGAAAAAAGATGCTGAAAAATAAAAAAAGAGAGAGAAAAACAAGATTCATGATTGAGGAAAGAAGACAATAGGGAAAAAGAGAAAGGATGGGAGAGGAAAGGAAGTAATAGTATCTGGGAAAACTGGCATGGGAGGAAATAGAAGAAAAAAGAATGAATAAAAGCTAATGAAACATATTAAATCATATATGTTCATAAAAATTGAAAATGTTAAGACAGAAAAATATTTTCAATCTAAGTATGGGTTCCTAAGTTTAACAATAAAAAAATCATAATTTTGAGGAGGAAACAGAAAAGAAAAACAAAAAACAAAAACCAATAACAAATTATCACCTTGTGTGAAGACATAAATTGTGTCTGGAAAGGAACATGCCTTAAATGTTACTTAAAAAATTCACTTAATCTTTGAAAAGTTATACCATAAATATTTTTTTTCAAATGCACAAAAATTTTGAAAAATTAGTCTTAATGAAGAGTTTGAAAAACAGCCTCTAAATCTTAATAGCTGAAAAAAAACTTTTTCAAAAATTCATTTTTGATAGAAGTATTTTTTGGTAGAATCTTACCATTTCTTTGGTAATGAAAATGAAAAATGAAAAGCAAATTTGGTAGGACCATGCTTTCTCTTTCCTCCATCTCTCTACATTTCTTCACTTAACTTCTCGTCATCAGTGGAAGCATGGAACAGAACCAGACGAAGAAGGAAACAAGGAAAAGGGAGAAATGGAAGAAGGCTTCAAAATTCATAAACCCTTTTTGTTTAAAAATACACCAAAATGTGGAATTTTTTCCCACTATTTCTGTTAAATATATTAATTTATATTATTTCAGAATATAAAATGTTTCAGAAAGAAATGTCAAATACCAAAAACTGTATTTAATATATTTACTGAGATCATAGCTAACAGTAGAATTATGGAACTGAGAAATATGTTGGAGCAGAATGTCATGAAGGAAAAGGTAAAACTGAAGTGTAGTAATGTCTGTGGGCTTTTAAATTAGTTTCAATTATATCATGTTCTAATTTATTAGTTATGTGTTCTTGTGAATGAGAACACAAATATTGTCGTGTTCTTCAGGAGGCTGTCATCATTAACTGATACATATTTCTTTCTCATACTTGATTGTCAATGATAGCCAAAATTTTATATTGTTCCTAAAGTATCACAATTATTATCAAAAATTATAGTAACAATGTTCTATTGATTTTTATACAGATTTATGATGCATAAAACTGTATAAAAGCATTAATAAGCACAAAATTTTAACTGTAAAGTATAGAATAAATGCTTCTGAGACGTACTCCATTTTCAGTTCATTCAACCAGATTATCACTTCTTGATAAACCTTGAACTTCATGCTAATTTCATTCTCGTAAATATCAATTTAGTCTGTTTCCTTTTTTTTTTGTTCTCTCATATATAGGCCTAATATTGATTTATCAAATCAGTAAAACAAATTAATACATGAAAACCACTATGAAATATTGCCTCACAAACATAATTACTCTTTGCTCTCACATCTACTAGGAGTATTTAATGTATATTCTATTATTGTAAATGTTGAAAAACCCCTAATACATTATGACAAACCTTACTCTGCATCCGATTGCAAGCCCAATGGGAAATATGGAGGTGAAATTTAGTTCTCTGTTGATGGAAATTTTTACATAAATAAGCATGAAAATGTTATTAAAAAGAAGAGCAAGAACTTGGTCCCACTGAAATCGATGATTATTATTTTACTTCAAAAAGGGGAACTATTTTTAAGTTTCTGACATACTTCAGGTAAGTAGCCTTTTGAAAGACCTAGTTAATCGGCTTTGGCTTTTGTTACTGAAGGACAGATGCAGGACACCCATCAATTACCTAGGTGACACTGGGACATCAGGAACGGAAATTTGCCTGAAGTATGAAGGACTAACTGAAGTGGGATTCTGCAGAGGAGGGAAACCCACAGGGTTCCTTTTGTTGAGGAACACTAGTTCGTTTCTTCTCCACTGCTCCCAACATTTTATTCTCTCCCCGCTTTTTTTTTTCTTTTTTTTAATTGGCTGAACCTTGTTTCTCCTTTGGACAGTAGACTGGAGCATTGGGCTGCAAAGAGCTTGCCACAAGCTGAAATAACATACATGCTGTTCAAATTTTTAAACGCAGCTTCACTTACACATCTTTAAACTAAAGAAAACTAAACACTGCACTTCTGAAACCCAGTGACTTTAGCATTCATTACACACACACAGGGTGTAAGATTGGGAAAAAAGAATGCTGTCATCCAAAAATTCAAATAGAAATTTCTCTTTTGAGGAAAGTTCCACCCATATAATACTTTTTTTTTTTTTTTTTTCATATAGGAAATAGGTATTTCAACATCTAAAAAACGGCATAAACTTTTTGTAAAACTTTTTCTTTTAGAAATACAAAAGTATGCAAAAAACGTGCTCAATGAAGGTTTGCTGTTTTCAGTTTGCACACAGTTACATTGCTAGGCTTCTGCTGTATTTTTTCTTTGCTTCTGTTAACACATCTAATTAACCAAAGCAGCGTGAACTGAGTATTACAATTAAACAGACAATTTAAAAATTGTTTTTGACAAACTGGAGATTAACATGTCCTTTTACTGATTATTTGCACTAATGAAGATTGAGCATCTGAATATTCACATGTAGTGAAAACAAGCAAGACACACAGATATCAGAGACATGACTGAACAAAAATTCTTATGAAATCTCAGCCTGGAGAGAAGATGGAGAAAGAAAGAAAGAAGATGATTCTGTCATTTGCTCAGCTGTAGAAACAAAATTACTGTCAAAAAAATGTACGTAGGCTAAAGTATTGCAGCAAATCATAGCTTTGATCTGGATTAAAAAGGCAACTCTTTTCTTGAGATTGGCATAGAAAATGTAGCACAAGGATGTGAATTCTTGTTCTACACAGTTTGAGCAAGTAATAAAAGCACGCATGGGAGGGAGAGTTTTAGATGGGGGCGGGAGGGGGAAAGCAATAGTAGTAGAAATCACATTATAAACAAAGTTTCCAAACAACTTGCTCTTGGATTGAATTTAGCTGAACATTGCCAAACAATTTTTTAAGAAGTTACTGAGTTTTGGACACTTTTTCATTAAAAAAAAAACCCTGTACATGTTCACCTTTCTGTTTATTTTTCCTTTTTTGTCACAGAGTCTCCTCTGACTCCTGTGAGCTACAGAGGATGGTATGGAAGCAATTGTCTCCATGAGGTCTGGAACGGAGTGTGTGTTTTCAAAGAAAGACAAATTAGATCACTGTGGGATCTCTCAGGAGTAAAAGTCTTTTGGCTACAAGCTCTTATATATTTACTTTGAGAATACATGTTGGGAATAAAAAAATTTCAAATTGAATAAAGGACCAGTGCTTCTGCTCTCAGAAAAGAAAAAGGAAGTAGTGTGGACTGATGGGTTAAATTAATTTAAAATTATTGAAAATATAAAAATGGATCTTCAAACGGTAAGGCATACTTACATTTTTGACAGATCAGCTTAAATCAACTGTTTTCACTTTCATAGGAATATTATGGAAAATATATTTATAACACACCTAGGGTAAATATTAGTCAGAAAGAGAAGATATGTCTAGCTGGAAAAAGATTTCTGATTCAGAATACTCCATTTTGATTTCTTGTTGGAAGTCTCTATACTGAAGTGGGGGCTTGAGGGTTTCTTTTTTTGGTTTTGTTTGTTTGTCTTGTAATGTCACTATAACCAAAGGAAAAATGTCTTAAAGACACAAAGGTCCCTGGTTACCTTACTGTCAATAGAGACCACGTCTGATAAAAAGGTATGACTACAAGCCACATATCACAGTAACTGTGACTTAGCTTATCACTTTTTCCTCCACTGACTTAAACCCAAAAATTAGCATTTAGACTTCCATCTCTCAGAAAAGAACCCTCAAAAGTACATTATGGGATAAACCACCCTATATCTCTCTCCTTATCCACTTCTTCATTTGTATTTGGGCCATAGTAAAACTAGAATGCAATATTCATGCCACAGAAGGAAAGCAAGCAGGTATTCGGTGTGTATTTCTGAGCTTGCTCAGAAAAAAGTGAGGATGGTACTGTTGGCTTTTATCACTGTTAACACATCTTGGATAAATGTCATTGAATAAAAAGCAAGAATAATCCTGGAAAAGAATAAAACTTGCAAAGGGCACAATAGTGTTCCACTGTGCTGTAATAAAAATGTGTTTCACAGGGTAGCTATTGCCTGAACAGATCCTGCATCTACCAACCATTTTCTATATCAGCTCTGAGGATTAATCACCTCTTACTCTGTGTATGTGTGATGGAGATTTCTGGATCACGGAGAAGTGTTTTCTGAAAGGTCCACCCTTCTTTCCCATTTAGGAGGCTCAGCTCTTGCTTGTCTTTTTCCCTACCCCTTCACACCGCCTCCATATTTTGCAGCAAAAAGAAGCATCTGGCCCAGAGCAGTTAAATCGTATGGTATGTCAGGGAGTTCTGCCAACCTTGGCAGAAGGAGTCACATAATTCCAGCTGGTTGCAATGGCTTTCCTTGTCCAAGAGATATTTGTTAGATAAAAATAAAAGGTCTGATTGCAAACCCCAAATAAACTTAAACAACCATCACAAAATATAGGACCATGAAACAAGTTTTCAGCAAAATGTTTCTGGTTTTCATCTGCATTACAAAAAAAAAAAAAAAAAAAAAAAAAAAAAAAAAAAAAACCCAAACAAAAAAAAAAACCAAACCCAAAGCACAACAGAGGGTGACTCTTTGGAAGCCTTCTTCATGAGGCATCATATCACAGACTTCTAAGAAAATACACTTTCTTCATCCCAGAGGATGGTCTCAGCATTTTAAGGAGAAATTGGTCTTTAGTCTCTGAAACTGATTAATGGGGAACTCAGAGGTGAAGTATGTGGGGAGAGATGTGTATTGACATGTAAATTAACACATTTCTCTATTTTATCCCTTTTAAAAAACAATTTCAAAACAAGACCAACAACATCCTACCCCAAGCCTGGCTTGAAGCCAAGGAATGCACAAAATAACATCCTTGCCTAAGATGCTTCATTAACAAACAAAAAGAAGAATACCACTGTCTCTGAATCAAACCCCAAAGACAACACCTCCCATTTCATCCATGACTGTGTTGACCACATTTAAAGTTCTACTTCACTTCTTTTCACTGATGGTGGTTGAAGTCATCACCAAAAATATTCTTTTCCCTTAGACCAGGACTGGTGCAAAAGGGACATGTTCATACACAGGACCTTCTCTCCTTTTTTTTTTTTATTTATTAATGTTATTTTTCTTCCTTTTTTTTTTTTTTTTTTTTTTTTTTCTAAACAGCTACAGCCAAAAAACATCTGACCTAATTCTTTCCTTTCAATACTCACTATAAACCAGTAAAGACACCTGTGAATAAACATGGCAAACCACACTTTCATTTATTTTGTGTTTACAAACCAGGGCCAAGTACCAGCAGAGTCTGCACTCTGGCACTCAAGCACAGAAAGTACGAGCCCCTGTGAGACATGCAGGGGGAGCCACGACAGGCTTGTGTGGGATCGATCCGCTTATAGAGCAGACACTGTGCTCCACTAGCAACACCCAGGACGTGGCTGGTGGCCCCCAGAAGCCCTCTGCCCCTGCTGCACCTTGACAGTGGCCAACTGAGCAGGGATGTTATGCAGGTTTAAATATGCTATAGAGCTCTTCATACCAACATTTGAAAAATACTCTTTTGGTATGCATCAGATGAAAAGGCAATTGCGACGAGAATACCTGAGACTTAACTTTATACCAGAGCCTTCTATATCTAGGAATAACAAGCTCACCTTTTTTGAAGAATTACATGAATGTGTTGCCTTATAGTAATACTTTATAGTATGGGGATCCACACTTTATAGTATGGGAATCTCAAAAGGTACATCTTATTTACAACGTACCCCATACAGATAAGATTAATTCTTGTATAGTCTAAAGTTAGTGTCTGAAGTGAAAGATTGGGGTTTTTTTCCCTTTGTGTGTGGCTTCAAGGTACCAAATGTCTGCTCTCTACTGTCATTGTCAACAACTTTCCTCCTCGTGGATAGTAAAGGGTTCACTAATGATGGAATAATGTACTCTGAGGGGGAAAGGCTATCGTGGTGCAAAAGTATCCAAACCATCCATATGGCAGGGGTCTTTAGCCGGGCAGCAAAGCCTGAAAAATAGGACATAATGGCTACAACAGGAGAGCATCATTAAGGCATCATAAAATTCCCTGACTCTGTGATGGGCTATAATGAATGCTGATCCTTCCAATTCTTTCCACACTAGTTGAAAAGGATGTAATGGACCTTTATAGGGGTATCATAGATTCAAGAAGTTCCATAGCAGGTTTAAAAATGAATAATCACTTCCAAATCATACAAAGGTGTTGCATTTTTAAAATACGTTTGTAAAGATGTCTAGCTCTGAAGTTCTCAGTGCTGAAATTAGCACAGCTAATCCAAGCTCACTGATCAAAAATCAAAATATGTTCACTACATTTAGACTTACATAAACTTTTATAGATTTTTTTCTGGATTATTTCTGATTTTAGAAAGGGCTTGGGTATCCCAGTGAATATCAAAATACATATGATTTCCCATGCTTGTGTACTAACTAAAGGAGCAAATCAAATCAAAATGAAAGGTGGTATTGTCAGTTTTAATGAGATTATTAACTGGCAAGACTATTAATGGGACACTGCACCCAGATCTGTTTCCTATGAGTTGAAATGCATGTTAGTATTTTGAAAAGGTTTCTAAGTGTATAGAAAAATATTCTGTAGCCTGGAGTCTATTTTTTATCCAAAAGACGAAATGGGTTGATGACTACCCATTAACTTTTCCAGGAGGAATAGAAATCAGATAAGGGTGCTGTCTGAAGTAGCAAACAAAGGCACAGTAAACTCTAACGACTGGAAGCCAATATCATCCACATTCACGTTTTAACCGTTTTAAACTCTGAGGGCAATTAGGAGTTGGCACAGTTTCTCAAGGTTGTGACTGTCCAATGTGCTAATTATTTTATTGAGACAGAATGCCTTTCAGAGAATCATGTTCTAAGACAGCAAGTAGTCAGGAACTTGGTTCAGGAACCATTTGGTAAAATTATGTGAAATGTGTTGTATGGATGGTCAACCTGACAATGACAATACCTTTTGGCCTTAGAAATCTATCAGGAAATCTCTTAGCTACACTGAAGATAAAGATTTACTTTGGTGAAAATTGGTGTAAATCTCACTTGCAATTAGTAACAGTTAGAAACTGGAGGTGGGAGTGGAGTGGGGGTTATTCAAGTAATGGTTTACCACTAATAAAGTTGTAACGATTCTATTTACTCTGGAACTTCAGTCTCCTGAATTGAACATAAGCCCAGTAGCAAAAGTCTCTTAAAATAATTCTGCCACATCTGAAAAAATCTCTTCAATACAAGTGTGCTGTCTTCATGTATGGTTGGATGTTGCTGAGGATATTATTGATGATATCTGAACAGGAGTAATAAATATAATTTTGATGGATTCAGCTATGCTGGAAATACCATTCAAACTGTTACGTTTAATACTTATGCCAGTTTACAGCATGTCTAAAAAATACAAGTAGGGAGAAAAAGCAGAGAAAATTCATGTTATCTTCAGCCTGAAACTTGTTTAATCTCTTTTATTACTAGGACGAACATTCAGGGTGCTGTTTTTGTTATGCATAGTAATTCGGTCAGTCCTAGTTATAAACTTATTAGCAGTTTATTATCTTTGAATATTGAGCTGATGGGTCCTTCTCAGATGTTTATTTTGTTCAGATAAGTTCTTAAAAATTTCTCAAAATTCAGTCACAGAACCAGTTCACTATAGTGTGATCAGTGACAGTGCAGGACGTGACCATAGCAGGCGAGGTCAAAATTCAGATCAGGTAAAGGTGTACAGCATTCCAGGGAATGACCGAGCTGTTTGCAGGACTCTGCTGCTCTGCACATCCTTTCTGGGCAGGAACCTGTTAATTGCTTGGCACAGATCTCCCAGTGTGTAACACTGAGAACACTTACAGCAAACTATGAAATAAATCAATAATAAGGTAATCATGTTATTTGGAGGGCAATTTTTGTGTTTGAGGGTTTCCTTACCAAATGGCAGTAAGTATAGTAGTGTAAAAGATCACAAAAACAACGTCCGTCAGAGGAAAACAGGAAAACAAAACGTAAGTGACACTGCACCAACGAGACAAGGACTAAGCTCAACCAAATCAAAGCACAATCAGGACATGAAGAGAAAATATTACAATATACACCACATGACAAGGAATTAAACTGATTATAATTCAGCAGATTATTTAAAAGCCACTACTTTGCCTTTTCTTTGGCAGAACCCTACTTTCTTGGCACTTTCTACCATTTTTTGAGGTCAAAATGTGCTTACTTAAAAAATGGGGACAAAGCAGCTACATAGCACTAATTCTGTGGCTGCTTCAGCAAACCAGGACTGCATACAGAACCATGAGTTTTGTTCATTGTCATGCAAATGATTTCCCTATTTGTCTTTCGTATTTTTCATGTTCATGAACTGTATTCTCAAAACGCTAGCAGTAAATATGCCCTGAATAGCGTTTATGTTACAGGTAAATGCAAAGTTAATAAATCAACTATAAGATGCAATTTCCAAGAAGGTGGTTCAGGTAACTGTCAGTACAGTAAACGATTACTAAATTTACATGCATACACAAACACCAGGAGACAGAAAGGGACCTTGCCTTCCCGCAACATTTGATTTTGGGAGGGATGAGGCGGTGGGGGTGCAGGGGAAGGAAGGCATTTCAGGGGAAACCTAATAGTTAAAATACCAACAGGCTTCCAAACTCTTTCAGGTACCAGCAGCAAATGATGTATTGATTTTGCTGTTAAACTGCACAGCTGTAACCAACACATTAGACATGGAAGATAAAAGCAATGACTAAAACCACCTTATTTCATCTGTCACACCTGAGGCTCTGCCTTCTTTAGACCTTTAGTGTATTAGCACAGAAAATCAATTAGGTAAAGAGCTAAACAAATGAACGTAAAATAAAAAAAGGCCTCATTCACAAAGAGTCAGGAATGTCAGCAAGCCCTGGAGATTTCACCAAAGTGTGAGATATCTCCAAATAAACCACAGCAACTTTTCAGAACTTTTAAGAAAAGTGATTAAGTACCTCTTGAATACACCAATGAATGTTTGTGCAGGTCTAGCAAGTAACCAGTATTCACAAGCACAAGATTTCATTTCACTGAAAACAAAACGTGAAAATGTATTCCTCGGTTTGTGTTATTTTGAATGTCTAACTATGGTTCTTGTCATCCTACTCAGTGTTGAGTGATGGATCAGTTATACCCAGAAATCAAGTTTTTCTGAGCAATACCATGCTACAGAGCATTGACACCCAATACTTCGTTAGGGTCAGGGATATATTATTGAAGACAAATGGTATGATACACAGCAGCTTGTTCCTGCTTTAAGGAAGCAAAGTAAACCATCTCTAAACCAAAGCTATAGTAAGTTTTTCATTTGTCACTTTATATTTTGCATCCAGAGGGCAGAATAGATCACAAATGTTTCATTAATTGATTCATAGTGAGTGATAGTCCACAGTGATACATTGGAGATAACTAACTGAGATTTGTCAGTGAAGCAGGACTCAGAAGATCTGGATTCACTCATGGAAACACAGGCCAGTATGCAGTTTACTTGAGTTTCTCATCTACAGAACCCCTTGGTTCTGTCCTTCTTTGTTCACTGAGGTTACAAGCTCACTGAATATAATCTTTAAAGACAGGATTTGTTCAGTGCCTAGTAAGACTGGCTTTGTAATCATAAGACTGATATGTGATTTCAAGTGAAGGTCAACAAGCCTTAATAAATATTAAAAGGGGTGTAACTAAACAAACCTCAAATGTAGAATTTAAGAGAAGACCCATTATTCTTTCTTGAGTATTTTTCCCTATACGTAGTTGCACATCTCAAGGTAAACTCTGCACAGATGTATGCATATTTTTATCTGTGACATCTGAACAAACTTACCTTTGTGGGGGAGAAAATGTTTTTGTAAAGATTTTTTTTTTTTAAATAATTAATCTGAACACCAAATCTGCTGAATTTTGAATCTTTACACATTTCAGCAGTGCCACCTAGCAGAAAGCCTCCCCCCAAAAAAGGAAACACTCCTTTTGCCTAAACCTTACTCATACAGGGAAAGGGTCAGCTTCTACAGAGAGAACAGCAGTTTTGTAAGGTGTCTTTGAATACCTAAGGTGTGCGGGTTATATCTCCAGACAGCTACCAGCTACTGGAAAAGAAAAAAAACCCACTACCAGCTCAGGCTGCTCCCCCTGGAGTCTGAAGAACTCTGTTCTTTGAAAAAGACAAAATTATTTTCCATGCTTCTTCAATTATTCCGAAAGAAACAAGAGAGATTTCTTCATGTTTCATTAGCCCAAAACACGTACATTCATGATGAAATGATGAAAAGGCAAGTACAGACCTCTAGGAAGATTTGAGAATATATTACCAATATTACAATACCTATACTTTTCTTCCATATTTTCATTCAATTTTTGAGAGAGAAGGAAAATTTAAGTCCTTCATCTTAAGAAAAGAGCGGACAACATGGCACTAATTTGGAAAATCAGTGCCATACACAGGTTTTGCTTCTAGATTTCATGCTTTCTATTTTTCTATCTTCTGTTTTTCTTTTCTTTTTCTTTTTTTTTTGTTTCTAATATTACACATCCAGTCAGTAACGTAGTTTTATGCACCTCCAAGGGCCAGATTCTGTACATAGCTATAACAGTGTGACATAGCATTAAACAGGCACACAGGTCTCTGTTTTAACCCACCAGCGCAGAAAGTGTCTAAGAGAGCTGTTTGAATTGTATGACACATGAACACTCTAACTGTGTATATACACATACAGTTACAAACACATTCTCTGAAAACAGATTGAAAATTATACTGCACTCTCCCGAGCAGCCACCTTAGGAACAAAGCAGCTGAAGAGCCATTGCTGATGGATGCTATGATGTGGCATAAGAGGCAACAGATAGCACTTAGAAACTGAAGTACAGTAGGTTTTTTGCTGCAGAGCATAGTCTAAAAGAGCATTGTAAAAAAGGAAAGAATGAATCATGAGCTTGGGTGTGTCAGAAATGATGCTCTAATGTGTGTCAGCTGTTAGCAGATTCCTGTAATTTAAACACTTTGAGTTAGCTCCCCATCGCCACTCTCCTTCTAGGCTGAATTACTGTCTTTGTTTCTGAGAAAAGTCCTGCAATTCTTTTGCAGGACTTTTTAATTCTTAAAAAGTAGGAGTTCTTTTATCTCCATGGTTGGAACACACACAAAACTAAGGTGGACTTCTGACTACGCTGAATCCAACAGTATTTTGTCATTGCTTCCAGCAACGAAAAAATCCTACCCCAGGAATGACTGGAAAGATTTTCTTGCTCTTCCAAGGCTAACTATATTTCCTGGGCCAGGCATTGCACACAAACATAACCAAATAACAGAGGATGGAAATCTCTAGGTAAGTGCATGAATAAAACAATGAAGTCAAGTAGCTCAGGAGTGATTAGGAGGAAGGGCATCTCCATGTGCACTGTTGAATTGGCCATTAGTGTCAGAGCGGCTTTTAAATGTAGAGTAATTCTTCCTGTCTTTGCATTACTTGAGGTGTTCACCCAGTGTTTGCCTGTATTATTAAAGGATTTAACTCTGTCAGAAGGCAAAAGCAAATTACCTGCAGGGAGTCAGGGGCCAGATGAGATGTACCTTCACTACGCGCTTTCCTTTAGTACCCAGTGGTAAAAGACTACAAGGCTGCTTTTATGTAGATGTCACATCATTCACTGACTGGAACACCCAGCTGTGATAATAGCATAGGAATGGGGGGTGGGCAACCATTACTAATTCCTCCCTTATCCAAACTTGCTATTTGAATTATTAGCTAAATTGCCATTTTCAGATCTTAATTTTTTCTGGCCTGCAGGTTCAGGAAGTTTATTTTACAGCTTTTTGTTTAATTGTATATGTAATTACCCATTGTTATCAGTGAGTGCCTATTTTGCCTCAGAAACTTTTTTATTTTTCTACATTTTGTTAAGTAGAAGTATTTTGCAATGCTTGATAGTCACTATTACATAGCCACAGGGTAAGCAACAATGAAAACACTATTTACAGATATATCCTCTGTTGGAAAAAGAGATAATTCATGTTTTTCCTACAAAAACAAGAAAAAGCTCAAAACATCTCACACTAATGCATGATTACAGCATCTGGAAAAAAAATTCAAATGCACAGGAGAAAATATGAAGAAATTAGTGGATATGGACAAGTCATGCAGGGCTTTATTGATTCAAAACATTTTTGCTAATTTCTCCCAATTAGTTTGATAATGAAAGTATTAAATGAAATTTTTGTATTTTTTTAAAAATAAAACTTACTTTCATTGTGTAAAACAACGTATTGATTAAGCCACATTAATTTTAACATTGGAAATACAAATGTATTTAAAAGGAAACAAGTTACAAACTTTTAAAATTAACAAAATAATTAACATGTTGGGGTTTTTTTCACACTTTTTTGCAACTGTAAATACACCCTGAAAAGCTCAGTTGCTCTTAGTGCTATATACTGTTAAGAATGGAGTTACTGGGTGTAGGAGATTCTCCGTAGGCACTGCCTGCACATTGCAGCATAGCTCAGCTGTGTATAGTTCACTCAGATTAGAGCTGCATTGCCTCCAACGATATGTGTGCATAGCATAGTATCACAGAACAATTTCAATTGGTTACAACTGATTTTCATGTTTGTAGCTCATTAAAACAGTCAGCTATTAAATGCAAAACAAAAATATATTTTTTTTTAAATTTTCCATTCTCCCTCTATAAACCTTTTCCTCTCTTCCACAATACCTCTGGATTTCCCAGGCTTTCCATCAGCCTTTACGCCTTGCTGTTTTATTTCCAATTTCCTTTTCAACCACCTCTGATCCTGCATTAGCTGGCTGAGAATTGAAGCTATCCAAAGATTTATTTTCAAATATGAAGCTAGGTTTTGTCATGGGTTACATGATATCTATCCAGCTGTTTATCCTCTAGTCTGTCTTTGTAGTCTTTGTACCAGGCTGCATGAGGAATATTCCAGATTAGTCAAAGGAACCTTAGTACCTGTTGATCTTCACCTGCTCTCAGCAGTGGTAATTTTACATTTTCATTTGCATGATGTTATCTGAGGAAAAGGTTTTTCTTAGAATCAAGATTATATTTGAAGGACTCCATTGTCTTCACCGGAGAAGTCCTCTGAAACTGAGCTGCCCCAGTATGAAGGTATTCTAATTTCTGGAGCCCTCTCTAAACCAGAAATGGGATGACAGTAGCACTTCTTAATTAATGCATGATAATTTTTAGCATTTCAACCAGTGAATTTACTTTTCACTTTTATTTCTTCTGACACTGATATTTCCTTTTGTAGTTCGTGCCTATCCACTCATGATGACTTGGGAGCTGCTGGGTGACAATTTTCAGTGTCAATATCATGCTTCCTGAGATTATTTTTACAGAATAAGATTTTATTCTTTTCGTGTCTGACCAATTAGCCCTTGAGAAGTGGAAATAATGCATTTCCTTCACCCTGTGCTGCCATACTGTAGTATTCACAAGTGGGAACAGAACATCTATCCTAGCCAAATGTTGACATGTACAGATTACATTTGCAGCTGATGGAGGCAGAATGCCATTAAGGCCGGTAGCAACATCACCGCGGGCAGGGAACAGGCTCCCTTTGGGACTCTGAGGGACAGTTAATTCTCAGTCAGCTTTTGCAAAGAACCAGACTGTTTCCAGTAGGCCTGATATATGTCACTACAGTAAAACACCAGGCACTGGCACCAGCAAAAGGCTCATTCTTACCCAATACATGCCCTGTTCATCTACTTTCATGTTGGAGAAGAGTGAATCTTGGGAGACCTCAAGCTTTTTTCAGAGCTGAGTGTGGAGAAACAATTCAGCCTGAGCTCTTGTTGCAGCTCCAGGGAGGTCTACAAAATTCTTTGAAGGTAAACTGAAGAACGGGTGTAAGGGTGTAATTTTACTTTTACAGAAGTCACTGATGAACAAGGTATTCAGTCTGGTTGTGCTGCTTAATTGTGATAAACAATCATTCTGACATAAGAAAAATCTTGACTGGGATCTGTACCTTTCATTAAGTCGACATTTTATGATACTGATCATTATGTTGGACTTCTGCTTTTGCCCTAGTTGAACTTGAAAATAGATTAGTATCTCTTATCATTTGATAATTTTTACCTTGATTTTCTGCAAAAGTGGGGAAAAAAATTGAACAGAAACCGGGGTATCCATTTAGTTAGGTATTTTCAGGCCCATCTCCCACTTTCCTAGACTGAAGCTGAGCTCAGGTTTACTCTACAGAGGTGTTCCTTAGTCCAAACTTTTATGATTAAGCTAACTTTAAAGTAGAGGGTATCATAATAAAAAGGAGTACTGAATAGTTCTTATGGAAATACAGAGGCATAAGAGACTAATATCTCTAAAAATGTCAGTCAGGTATTTTATAACACCCATCAGAGCAAGCCCTCAGCTGAGGTCATGTTACATATCAGATCTGATGTTTCATTATAGTCTATTTGAGAAGTGTTTTTCATTTCTGTCATATGAAGTTAAATTGCTTTACCCAAAAAAAGATCTTCAGTGATGGGGATTCAGAAATATAAGCATATCTATAGTAAAGCATAACAAAAGGAAAAATACAAACATATAATATTAGTTCATACTGACCAAATCTTGCAATAAGATATTAAAAATGAGTGAATATTTGATCACATCTTTGAAAACAGAAGCTCATCTTATGGTGTGATTGAATTTTAAATTATAATAAGTGATTTCTTTCAACTCAGATCCATCTCAACTATATGCATAAAAGGGTACTTAATTAAATTGCAACAGTAGTATCTCAGACAGAAAGTCTGAGGTATCAGCACAATTGTCACTATAAAAGTAGTACCATAGAGTCACCTAGAGCAGTGACCAACACAGAAATATTTTATAATAAAATTAAGGTACATTAATCTGTCACCATTATCCTTGGTTAGTCCAGAAACCAGGTGTGACTATGAAGGCCATTTGAACCACTAATACAAATCAATCAAACTTAACTCACTTACCCAGACTTTCTTTTCATGTATTATCACATCACACATTAATTTTCAGTTTATAGATGTTGCTGAAAACTTAAGTTGTAGATTTTTCTGAAGTAGGACTGGTCTTTTTATACAGTACCTATAATCTGCTTGCTAAAATGCAGGTTTCATCTCTGGGGTTCACAAGTTGGTTATGCTAGTAATGGAGATCATTTTATTTAACAGTTAGTTTAAATCTACTTCACTTCTGTAGCTATTCAGATGGCTGTTACAGTACTGTGATCCCCTTACCTTTTAGAACATGTATTTTCATGTTTTAGATCCTGACCCAATGCTAGCTACAGTTCTCTAAACTGTTCTCATAAAACTTCCAGATAACGTCATATTTTTGACTGCTTAGAATTTTCCTCTCATCTGTCATGACTAAACTGTTCCCAATGTTTTTTAAATATACACTTATAAATATATATGCTTCTTGTGCGTGAGTTTGCAAAAATATTTTCTATTTTGAACTCTGCAGACTTAGTAATTTTCTTCAGTAAAAATATCACTTATGAAAATCATCTGAGAAATGCTGGCTCATAAAGGAAGAAAGAAAGCATGCAGAGCTAGCACACTCATTTCCCCTTTACTCGTTTCCCGTTACATTTCCCATTCACTCGTTTATACTTTTAATATACACCAGTAGTCAGAGGTCAGGTATAGAGATGACTGAATTTAGTGGTATTTGCATTCTCCTACCACCTCACAAGTGCTATGAGAGACCTAAAAACTGCCTGCCCTAACCCGTCAGGAAAGCTGTACCTTTATAAAAGCTAGGATTTGGGAGGAAAGTCGCAAAGCAAGGGAAGAAGATGGATGGCCTGTTGATCATTTGGGTTAGTTTTTTTTTAATAATCCCTGCAAAGCAAAAGTAAATGTAACTGCTAGTCTGTAAATCACATGCTGGGAGGTATTCGCTGAGTTTAATTGGTTCTTTTGAGGAAATCCCAAGGAACTCTGACCTCCTTTCCCCACATACTATCATTTACACTTTTTTTTTAGCACTGTTCCAACTAAAATGTGGGCATTGCACAATCACAGAATTAAGTTCACATAATTTTAAACCAGACACCTAGGAGATTTTTATCCCATATCACCTAAAACAGCCTTTCATAAGTTGCCAGCCATTATCCTTTACAGAGTTGCCTACATTCAGCTATTGTCATTTGCTTAAAAAGAAAAACAAAACAAAAATTTTTTTGTGCGTTCCATGACTAGGATTCCCAGATACTAAAACACAAATAATAAAAAGCTATTTCAAAATGCAGAAGAAAAATTCTGTGTCCAGTTTTTTTGTGTCCAACTTTTTCTTCAGCTTCCTAGCAATTGGTTCTTATTGTGCCTTTCTGCATTAATGTAAAGAATGCTCCTACATTCCGTATCCACGCCCACCATAATGACACTTACACACTGTTATTCAACTCTTTTCAGAAAAATCAAATATATTGAGCTCTCTATAAAAGATTTTTTCTAGCACTTGAGCTAATTCTGCAGTTCTTTCTTTCCTTGCTCCACTTCCCACATTTAGGCAACAGAACTACATTCAGCACTTCAGTATCAGTGTCATCAGTGCTGTGCAAACATGAACTCGACTTCTCACTCTTAGTCTTCAATTTATACCTGAGGATTTCACAAATCTTTTTTGACACTGCATTTAAACAACAGCTAATGTTGAATTGGTTGTCCAAAAGCTGGCTTCTGCAGTCAGGTACTTTATATGCTGCTGTTGTAATCCTACATTTAGCTATATGAAAATATTTTGAATTCAAGTCCAGCCTGCAAAGAAAACCCATTTTTATTTCTATGATTGCTTAGGTTTCATTGTTTTTCTGCATTGATGATTTTTAAACTGCAAGTATTTTATGTTCCGAGACAGTAGCGCCACTGTCTCAGAACTCCAGTAGCTGAGTGATGCCCATGTTGCATAGGGGCATCCCATTGTCATTTTTTTTTTTTTTTAGTGACAAAGCTTAGGCTGTGATTCTAATTCAGTTCATAAATACTCTTTTGGTGCTTTCTAGAACTTTTTTAAGTCTGAATTTTGCATTTCAGTAGTCAAAATTTTTCACAAAGTTTTCAAAAGTATAGATGTTCACATGTTTACATCAGTAAATCATTTACTTCCATGAAAGAGAAACAGTAGCCTTAGGATTATTATACACCCACTTTTTGATACAGAATTTTTTAAAGGAAGCAGCATACCATGCTATGCAACCTTGTAAGATATGTATTGACAGTTTTGGACTCTTCCAAGTAGGTTTATCTTTGATATAGATTATCAAAACTGCCAAAAGGAGCATTCTGGAACAAAGTATATAGCACTAAAAGCCTTGTGCTCTAAGTAATCCAAAGCCCACACGAGATGGAAGCAGAAAAATTCAGTCCTAACGGTGATGTGAGGGACAGTTCTGTTCTGTAGTGTTAAGTCACTGGAACTCAGCCCACTCTTTGGGTCCCAGCTGATAATGTTGGTCTTGGAAACTAATCTGTAAAGCTAAGAATCTATTCCCATGAATGGAAGTATGAATTCTACAAATCTGATGTCTTACTTCATTTGTTTGTAAGATTAGGAAATGAATGCAATTGTTTACATGAGCTAAATATAATGTACTAATGAACCAGTCATAAAAAAGCCTCTTTTGAAATAAATTACTTAAGTGGAACTATAAAAATATTTTTTACAATAAAGGAATACAAAACCAGAAGGGTTTTTCTTTTCTGCATACAGTATACAGACCAGAAAGTATATATTTTTCTCAGTAGAAATACAAAATGTAATTTGTTTTTACTTTAATATACAGTTCGAATTATGAGCACCCTCCATTGCTGGTGAAGTCAGTCATTTAGCAGTGTGTGGCCACTGAAATCAGAACAATGCTTTCAAGAAGAGTTCAAAGAGGCTTACTGCTACTGCTGCACTGGTAGTCGGAAATCTATTTTTAAGTGAACATGACATTTTCAAAGTCACTGTATATAAATGCAAGCAATCACTTCATTTTCGGATTCCAGTTACACAAAACATGAGTGAAAATTTCCTTCTGAGCACAGAAAGTCATTATATACCTGACATGGTGTTCACACAGCTACAAGCTTCGTGTCTCTTGCCGAGACGTTTACCTGTTTTCTGTGACCTCTGGCCTGTACTCACCAGCACACACTCGCCATGCTTTCCTAAAAAAAGGCTTAAGGAGGAGAAGGAAGTACATTGCATTTCTGAAGAAGTTGCTAAGTAGTTTGAACATATTCAGGTACCACTGACCATTAAATAATTTGTAGCGAACAATTCATTTGATAAATGCTACTTACAAATAATACTCTGATGAAATTTATGTATTTCTATTTAGTTTGTATTTATGTATGCATTTTGAATAACTATACTTATATCCACATGTCAGAGCATGACTGCTCTGTGTAATCTGTTTTGATTTGAAGGGGAGAGATTAATTTTCATTTGTTTACAAGCCACGCAAAGCTACATTTCTTTGGTTTTATACACTGGGTGAGCTACACTTTTTATACAAAGAAAGGGTTAAGTACGATTGTTTTCACAGAGAACATATGTAGAGAAGAAATACTAGAGCCGTATTTAATTGAAGAAATAGACTCATAAGTAGATATTATTCTAAGAAATGCTGGGAAAGAAAATGACAGATGGAATTTGGTTTCATTGGTTTATCTGCTAGATTTGGATCTCCTTGTTTTAATTAGTGCAAAATTGTTATATTCTTACACACTAAGCAGACATATTTGAGGAGAGGTTCATCTGCAGACTAGCCAGAAGTGGTGTGTTCACTGAAGAAAAGAGGAGGATAATGCTGGCTAGTCCTAAATAGAAGGATCATGACAGACATTCCATAAAGTGCTTTATCCCAAAACATGCTCATAAACTTCATCTCTGTGTCTCCCTTGCTGGCTTGATTTCCTCTCATTAGAGGTCTGGCCAGGATACAAAGGAGACTGTGAAGTTCAGAACAAAAGGCACCATCACCACTGTAGAAAGAAATTAGGCTTTATGCATCTGTCCATATCATGATAGACAGTTACAGGTTTTGAATTTCGTTATGACCCACCTCTGAATTTAAAGATGATATATGTTACATTGTGATCTTTGCTTTCATTTTTATGTCATTAAATCACTTGTGCATATGAGTTTGAATAAGATTTTTGGAGAAGTATAGAATATTTCTTACACAAGAAAGAATAATTATTCATTTTTCCCAGAATAATATAGGTAATGTTAGTTTACGTTAAAAAACATACATTTGCCAATGAATCAAAAAAAAGTGCTCACTTTTAAGAAAAGAAGGAATAAAGATAGACAGTCCTGAATGAAAATGAAATCTTGAGTAATTTTATGAGATGTATTTTCTGATATGAAACTTTCACTACAACCACATTTATTCGGTATATCCCTTAGTATTTCCTTGGGTAATGAAATCCCTTAAACTTTTGTTCTTCTTTAAATTTATATTTGTGCCTACTTGTTCATATAATCACAGTTTAAGTTAAATAATCTTACAATATCTATCCTCCCTAAGTTCTTCATGTTCATCTACCCGGAAGACATCAGCTTTTAATCTTCTCTTTTCATATGAAGAGATACCTGGTTCATACTTCTCTGGCTGCATGTACTCTCCCTGCCCTCCCCTCTGTCCTTTATCCTCCTGTAATAACTTTATCATAATGAAATGAATACGACTACCTCCACATTCCAGAGGTAAACTTAGTAGAAAAGAAACAGAAACCGTTTCCTCAGTAGAAGAGGTTCATAAGGCATTAAGAGATCTTCCCAGTTTTATGAGTTAGCAGTTATGTTAACAGTTGTACCCTAAATTTTGTGTTAGATGGTAATTCACGTACTTTGCAAAATTCAGTATTATTTCTTCTTTTATCTAATTTAATAATTTTTATTTCAGATTCAATGGTACTAATAATCCTTCATTCTGTTTACTATCTAGCCTGTAAACAGAATGAATACAAGAAAATATGTTTCTATTGTGTGTGCAGTTTATATATGTATAAATTTATATATACGTGTATACATTTATATTAAAATATAGAATTAGTTCTATGTCTTTATCAATAGGATTTGCAATAGGACTAATCAGAAGAGACTAAGACAAGAGAACTGAGGGAGACCATCACCCCTAGAAAGAGAGGGATGTGGGAACTTTCAGCAGACAGAAGTAAAGGCCTTGGGTTTATGGGGGAACACAAGGGACACAAAGAACATCCAGTAAATTGAGAAGTGAACTGCGATTTGTGGTGGGACAATGGTGCACAGACTTTTAGAAAAAGAAAACAGTAACATAAAAGGAAGGAACATTTGGCAACAATTCAAAAGGGAAGGAAGCCAGGGAGGAGGATACAGCAGCTCACCAGAGCCAGAATGAAAGGGGATGATGGGCTAAGTCTTCAGGGTGCAACAGGAGGACAAAGGATGATTGGGAGATAATTGGAAAAAAATCAGAGATATCTTGCGAGGGGAGAGATATTGGTATGAAGACGGGTGTGTGCGGTGCAGTGGGACATCTTTAAGAAATTGAGTTTTTATGAGTAAGATCTTTACAGTCAGTCTTCCCAATAAAAGTACTGTCTTGCTGAAATCAGGAGAACTCCCTTATATCCCCATCTGAATTCCGCCGTGTTCACTGAGTGTAAAGGGCATCAACATTAGTGAGTAACAAGGATAAAACCTGAATTTAAACACTTCATATTCTGACTGTTTTTGGGTGGTATATCATTGCATATTTCGAGACTAAAGCCCAATATGCACTGCTGCAGCTTTTAATTGTGTTAAGGAGCAATGTAGAATATTTTAATGGGGACAGAATAACAACAAAAGAAGGAAACAACCTTCATTGTCCTCTAATGTTACTGATTTTGGATCGCTAAGGGAAAACAGTGCTAAATCCTCATTTAACTGAAAGTATCAAGGCCCTTTGAACTCAGTGGAACCAGTTTATACTAACGCTAATGGATAGTATTTATTTTCTGTAATTTTATTTCACCAGACTTTCTCGATTTAAAAAAAAATAATAAAACTTCCATCCCTCCTTCCCCTCCCCAAACACAATCAAACCTTTCTACATCTTTAAAAGCTTTATTTAGTAGTGAAAAAATACCTGCTTCTTTTCTGCCTGATGAATTGAAGGAATGTCTCAAAAAGCATTCCTGAGCAACAAAATGACTGAGGTTATTTGACACACCAGGAGGCTGCTCTGCCGTTCAGTGACACCTGGCCAGGCTGGAGAGCTGTGCAGGGAGGAACCTGATGAAGTTCAACCAAGGCAAGTGCAAGGTCCTGCACCTGGGGAGGAACAGCCCCATGCACCAGTACAGGCTGGGAGCTGACCTGCTGCAAGGCAGCTCTGAGGAGAAGCACCTGGGAGTTCTGGGGGACAGCAAGCTGCCCACGAGCCAGCAGTGTGTCCTGGTGGCCAAGAAGGCAAATGGGATCATCCTGGGGTGCATTAGGAGGAGCGTGGCCAGCAGGTCGAGGGAGGTGATCCTCGCCCTCTGCTCTGCCCTGGTGAGGCCACATCTGGAGAGCTGTGTCCAGCCCTGGGCTCCAGAAACTGGGGAACTACTGGAGAAGGGCCAGCGGAGGGCTACAAGGATGACCAGCGGACTGGAGCATCTCCCTTGTGAGGGAAGTCTGAGAGAGCTGGGGCTGTTGAGGCTGGAGAAGACTGGGAGGGGATCTGATCAATTTCTACAAATATCTTGAGGGCGAGTGTCAAGAGGACGGGGCCAGGCTCTTTTCAGTGGTGCCCAGTGATAAGACAAGGGGCAACAGTCACAAACAGCAGCACAGAAATTTCCACCTGAATGTGAGGAAAAACTTCTTTACCTTGTTGGTGGCAGAGCCCTGGAACAGGCTGCCCAGAGAGGCTGGGGAGTCTCCTTCCCTGGAGACGTTCAAAACCCACCTGGATGTGACTCTGTGCCACCTGCCCTGGGTGAAGCTGCTTTAGCAGGGGGTTGGACTAGATGATCTCCAGAGGTCCCTTCCAACCCTGACCACTCTGTGATTCTGTGAGCTGATGGGTTAAAAATGCCAGCACATACATCTATCCCTCTCATGCAGAATACATGTAAATGAGAAATATAATCATATATTACAAGACATATATTTTCTTTCCTTTAACTTTGCATGACTGTGATACTGCATGTTGAAAAAGTATGATTACCTTAAGGTGAGACAATTGTTTCAGTTGGGCTTTGGAAATTCTATCGGTTTTCCAGTACCCTGTAATTTTCTATATTGAAATAAATGTACTGCAAATATGCATGTGTATGTGTTGTGACCTTTTGTATGCATATATTCATTCTCCAGTGGCCAGTCAGAAAATGCAGTTTAGGAGGAAAAAGAAATCTCAAGTCTCAGTTGCAGTACTTCTGCTCAATGATAATTTCAACAAAACCCAGGGAGAGTTCTCATGGAAATGTATTACAATCAATAAGCAGGACTATTGAAGTGTGATTTTTTAATATTTTTTTTTATATATCTACAAATAGTCTTTACTGAGTGAGGTGGGTGTAGGCTATTATGAAACTTTGAAATTTGAGCTGGAAACCGAAGTAAAGGAAGTAGACTTTTAAGAGAAGAAATACACAAATAACCCCAACTGGTACCACCTGCCACGGATATCAATCACACCGCTTCAGGTGAAGTGAGGATGCTGATGGGCCCTTTAGCAAAACCCCACACAAACAGCCTTTTTCTGCTTGAGGAGCCAGGCCAGTAGTGTTGATCGCAGGGATGTTGGAAGGGTAAGTATAACAGATACATAGATAGATACTGAGGTGGGGAGAAGGAGCAGGTAATAGTTTATATATAACAATTTCAATTTTTGCAAATAACTTTTTTCTATTAATTTCAACTGTAAGTATTCATATTGTGATTAGATTGATAGTAATTTTTTTGTGTTTTGGGTACGTTGTTAAATCTTAATTAGACAAGTAGTAAAATCTTATTTCTATAAATGATGGGAGTTCTCTGTTGCCACTAAAAGATATTTAATGTAATACAAGTAGGATGATTCGGGCTGGAGGATAGACTACCTGCTATGAACATAGAGATGTTGCCCGAGTATGCAGGGGCAGAGTTAGAATAGTCAAAGTTCAGGTGGAGCTGAAACTGGTGAGGGATTTGGAAAGCCACAAAAAAGGTTTCTGTAGGTACTTTGGCAGCAAGAAAAAGGGTAACGGAACTGCCATCCTACTGCTCAGTGAGTTATGTGACCTGGTGATAGAGCACATGGAAAAGGCTGAGATACAAAATGCCTTCTTTTCTGTTAGCTCCTGGTAAGGCCTGTCTTTAGGCGTCCACATCTCTGAACCTAGTAGCACAGTCTGGGGTGGAATAAAACATTAATTCGGAGCAGATACTTCAGAAATTGTTTAGTTACAAGTCCAAATGGACCAGATGGAATGCATCTAGCAGTGCAGAAGGTGGTGACTGGTATCAGTGTGAGGCCATTGTATACCATCTCCAAAAGATCATGGCAATTGGCAGAGGTTCCTGATGACTGAAGGAGGGCAGTTCTTACACAAGTCTTCAGGAAAGGCAAGAAAGAAATACCTGGGAACTTCAGGCTGATCAGCCTAGCCCTTAGTCCTGAGGAAGATTACAGAGCAAATCTTCATTGAAACCACATGCAGGTAGCCAGCATGGATTTAGCAAAAGTAAATTATGCCTGATCAACCTGATTGCTTTCCAGGATGAGATAACTGGCTCCTTGGACATGGGAAAAGCAGTGAATATTTTTATTTTGACTTCAGCAGGATCTTCAGCACAGGTCTCCCATAATATTCTTAAAGCCAGATTGGTGAGATAGGATTTCAACAGGTCATCTACAAGTTGAGTGGAAAACTGTCTGGAGCACTGGGCTCAAAGGGTTGGGATCAATAACACAAAGTCCAACTAGAAGCATCCCTCAGGGACTGAAACTAGAGCTGATACAGTTTAACTTCTTTATTTCTGACCTGTTGTTGGGATGAAATGCACTTTCAACAAGTTTGTGGATAATACCAAGTAAAAGAAACTGGCCCATATGCTAGGGCTTGCCTACACATTGCTATTTAGGGGGGCCTTAGCAGGCTGGAAAAATAGGCAAACAGAAACCTCACAAAGTTCAAAGGGTCAAATAAAAAGTCCTGTTTATGGGGTGGAATAATGCCTTTCAGAAGTATTGGCCAGGTGCGGTTGGGCTAGAAAACGGTTTTGTAGAAAAGAATTTATGTGTCCTGGTGGACAGCAGCAGAAACATCAGTCGCTGTTGTGCCCTTGTGGCAGAGACCGGTGGCGTACTAGGCTGTGTCTGGAGGGCTGTAGCTAGCAGGCCGAGGGAAATGATCATTCCCTTCAGCTCAGTGCTTGCAAGACAGGTTCTGAAGTAGTATTGACCAGCTTGTAACTCTGTGGTACACAAAATATTTGGACATAATGGAGTAAGTCCAGTGAAAAGCCACCAAGACGGTGAGCAGCTGGTGTACATGTTATATAAGAAAGAGGCAGAGGTGCCTGTATTTTGTTCAAGCAGAAGAAGAAAAAAGAAAAAAAAAAAACACAAAGGAGACTTGTATTTTTTAACTACCTAATGGGTAGGTATATAGAAGACAGAGCTAAGCTCCTCTCAAAGGTGCACAGAGATAATACAAAAGGCAGTGACCAGAAGCTGCAACAAAAAATGTAGTCAAGCTCTGCAGCAGGTGCCCAGAGAGGCTGTAGAGATGCTCGCCTTGGAGCTGTTCAGCACTTCACCAGGTACAGCTGGGAGCAACCTCAAGTAACGCGGCCCTGATCTGATCACGGGGCTGGCCCATGTGGTCTACTGAGAATACTTTCAACCTAAACTATTTAAGGGTTCTGTGTTTTTAAAAATAAAAAGAGGATAATTAAGCTTTAGGTCAACTTCATATCTCAGATATCAGGAAACTAGAAAGCTTATTTATGCTAGTCATCTAATCTATTAATCTACAGCTAACCAGTGCAAGAACTTCTGCTGATTATGTAATAGATGATTAATCTGGAAAAAATGCTTAATTTACAGATAAATTAAGAACAGTTGAATCCTACTTCCCCTAACAACATTCTTGCCACAGTCCTTTCATCAACTTGGGTATATTACTGAACTTTCCTTCTAACGGTGTTAATTCCAGAGCTTTACCAGACTGGGTCAGCACAAAACTACACTCTTTTTTTGATTCATGTTTATACCATTTTTACTAAAAAAGATCTATCTGGCTCTGTATCTCAAATGCAAAAATATCATCACTTGTTCTGCTATCAGCTGATCCTCCTACTAATGCTGAGGTATATTTGACCTTCTTTTCCAGCCAGAGGGTTGATTATATCATTGACAGCCAAAAAAGCAACCACATACAAATGATCAGTTCTCAGGCATTTGGTCTATCCAGATTATATTTCTGCCCATGCTATGACTGAATACTAATGTCTGAAAATCAAAGCAACATGTTTAAAATTTATCCAACTCTTGTCAGGTTTGGTTTGTTGTTTTTTGTTTTTTTTCTTTTTTGTTGGTTTTTTTTTTCCTCCAGTGGTCAACATATACTTTTCTGTAAACACAGACTTTGCAAGTATGGCAGCTTTATTTTCACACCTGAAATGCATTCGTAGAATTTGTGATAAATATTTGGTTTTAGCAATAAGGATCTACACTCTTATTTTGCAGCGGTTTATTCAAAATGTACTTAAAAGAAAATTTTTTGGCAAAAGAAAATAATAATTTCATGGACACCTTCATGAAGGAAATGAAAACCTTGATCAGTTCCAGTGAGATCAAAGACTGGAAAGAAGATGAATGAGGAAATTTCTGGACTCTGATCATCTTCAGAAGTAGGGGGTTTTTTTGTTGTTTTCTTTGTGTGGGAATACAGAACTAACAGAGATCAAGGCATACTATTACAGTACTATCCATTCAGCTACAACGTGCATTATCTGAAAAATTTAATTATTCCAGATTGCTTTGTCCCATTAGTAGTTCATTCATCTGACCGCTGTGATAGGCTTTCTGCATTTTTGTTGATAAGCGTGAAGTGGTTCCTGGAATAAATCTAAGGATTTTTTGACTACTACTGTTTAACATTCTCCAGGGTGGATTCCAGCATTCACTGTGTTGGTTTTTTTTGCTTTTCCTGGTATTCAAGTATTTCAGTACGTGCCTTGTTTGACATGAACACCATGACTGTGATGCTATTATTCACAAGCATTGTTTTATCCCTGCAAAACGGAGCAGTGTCCCTTGTTATCTCTAAGTATGGTGGAAAGGGTTGGATAAAGTGGTGATATTAATTCCCTTATTTCCAGATGACTGAGTTTCCCAGTGTCACTAGTACTTATGTACTCACAATTTCAGTCAAATCTCAATCTTTTTTTCAGAAGACTTCTCCACTTTGCCTAGCGTGGACTCCTGGCAGCATTGAATTGCTGATTGGTTAGCAGGGAGTCTTTTTCCTCATTCCAAGGGAAAATGGAGTATTTGCCAGAACCCATATTTGTCTTTCTGACTTGCAAATCCAGGGGAGATATAAATCCATATAGTGAAGAAATGACTTAATTTCTTTAATTTGTTTCCCAATTTTCTGCCAAATTAATAGCTGAAGTTTTCCTACTCTTTAAAGCAACTTTATGTCTATTTAAGTCATTACACATATACGCAGCCTAGTGCTTTCTTGGGGCAAGAGGTTGATTTTAACCTACTTTCTTGACATAAATCTGTATTTTCATAGCATATATTGTTAAATGAAAAACCTTTCCCTTGTATCATCACCATTGTTTCATAATGTGTGAGCCTCACCATATATTTAACGCATTTTTATATATATATACATATATATGTATGGGTATGGGTATTTGTATACATAGGGATACTGTCTGGGACAGATATTCATATGTAAATTGTGGCACCTTGAAGAGACTATAGCTAATATATTGCTATAGTTTTCCAGCATTCTATTTCAATTTGAATGTTCTTGCAGATTCCTAAAGCAGAAATCATAAAGAAATTATAAATATGCCATCTCAATTTTTGGTCATATTTTGAGTTAAGCAATACCTAGTTCTCAACTATGAAGTGTTAGTACAGAAAGTCTGTACAGTTTTGCTGCAATACTATTCCAAAGGAGTTGGCAATTTTTGCGATTGCAAGACTAGCACAACCAGTAATACAAAATCTACCAGTCAGCCTGGAGTGGTAGATAAAACAACTTTCTGCAAAACTTTCTGGATGCCTCAGACACTTCTTACTGTTGTAATAATAAAGCAGAACTGGGGCTTAGCTGCATTATCCCACCACTAAAAATAAGGGTGATATACATATTAAAAAAAAAAAACACCTTAGAATTTCATGTATGTCTGATATAGGATATTACTCAAAACTTCACAAAAAATATTTCCAATTATTTTTTTTAATTTTTATTCTAGATGAATACTGCAGGTTTTGGAGATTTTTTTTTTAATTATAAATATTTACCACAGAAGTTCCTAACAATCAGCAACCTAATAATATACCCATTCTTTAATTAACATGGTCATTTTCTAGCAAAAAGAAATACCACTCAGAAAAAACAATACCTGAAGAGTTTACTAAATCGAGCCTATCACATCAGTCAATGGCCAAGCACTTAATATGCCAATATTCTGAGCATACAAGTTAAGATAACAGAAGATTTTTCAGTCTAACGCTTACTATGACAGAATGTTTACAAGATTCTTCCTAACAGATCATTAAGGATGCTATGAAAACCTCTGATGACAAAGCCAGTCAATGTAGACAGAGAGGCTGTAAACACTAGCTCTTTTCCAGGGTGACAAGGACCTGGAAAAGAGAAAGATTATGAGATGGAAAAATACAAAGTACAGCGACTGAAATGGCAGTTATAAACATTATGAATTGTGCTCTGGAAAGGCCACAGTGTGTGCCAGCAAACAGAATTGCTGGCTATCAAAGCCTTGGAGGGGGAGGAGAGAGGGAAGTGAAGAAAAAAGGTGTATAGTTATAAACTGCCTAATGGGAACTTTTTTCGTATTTCGCTGGCCTAACAGAAATGGTTGGGCTCCCTAATGGCAGCTCTTTTCACAGCTCAATAGGCACCAGGTTTGCCATCATATATGAGTTTTTCTAGTCTTCACTGTGATGTTGGGAACTGACAAGAAGAAAAAGAAGCTGGTTTTGACACATCTGCTCCTTCAAAAGCCAGTCAATGGACATTTTTTGAGTCATTTATTGATAGTCAGGAGCTATAGAAAAACAAATTTGTTCTGTATTTGGCACTGGTAACAGTGGACTTGGAGGTAAAATGGATATAAGAAGGGAGCTATGAATAATGCCCACCACCTATCTTCTTTTACTATGATATTGTGGTAAGAAAGGCTGGAAAAGTAAAAACTAGAGAACTTTAAGGGACATTGATGGAGGAGAAGAAAGCCATTATAATCACTCCACTGCTACTCCTGTAGTGCTTTTGTGTTAGACAAAAAGCTATAAACTTGTATAAAATAAATCTAATAACAGTATGATAAAATTTCTTGTCAGTTTAACAAATTGTTGATGCTAAGTCTTCCCTCAAATTTGTACATCTGTATTTTCTTCAAGTGACATTTCCTAGACACCATCTCTATTTTCACAAGTTTCATAAGACTTTCACATGAAAAAGGAAGTCTTTTTTTTTCTCTGTAAATCAGCAGAAATCTCAGTTTCTCTGACACAAAATACAGCTATTGTGCTATTAAAAAAAATTATAATAATGTGTTACACTGCATTTGTTACTTACTATGTTTATCTTGTGGAATAACTCATTGTTTTCCTTCAATAGATCCATACAAAAGGACAAAGATGGACAGAATTTTAATAGTTTCTAATTTATGAGATTTAGATGAATGAAGTTCATTAATGGCAATTTTATAACTAAACCCAAAACCTGATGATTGACAAAATCGTGAACAAAATGTTCGCTATGAAGCACTCAAAAAAAGCCATCTCTTTGTTCGACTATGTAAAGAAGGCGTAGTAGATTTCTTGTTAGTTTGTTTTAACCCAGTCTTCAACCTCAGAAAAAAAAAAAAAATCAACACTAAAACCCCTTGACCGCAGTAGGTATTATATAAGGGTTTATGGCAAAGATTTATTTTAATTATATAACTGGAATCAGTTTGGTTTTGATAGAGGACAGAGAGAATGAAGGAGTCAGCAGAAGTAGGAGGAGGGAGAAACTTTTGGTGTTAAACTGTTAAAGCTATCAGTGAGAGTAAAAACCTTGCTTTTACAACTGATGAAAATGCAATAAATAATCTAATATGCCAAACACAGAAGAATTGTTTAATTAAAAATGGTGTAGACCCAAAATATTTGGTTGATTAAACCTGAGTCTGCAATCTCATAATCAACTGTCTAAACCATGTCAAAGTTTAAATACAGCTAAAGTCTGACTAGAACAAATGCAGTGATACCCATTTGGTAAGAAAACAAACAAAAATACTAAAGAAAATCCCTATTATTGTTCTGATAGAGCTCACACAGAGAATCATGGGATATATTGTCTTCAGAGAGCATAAATCCAACCGCTCTTAATGAAGCATGCAAATTCACGCCAGCTAAGGATCTGACCCCAACTTTGGTCAGTGATTTTTTTTTTTTCCCTTATTGTTGTGACTGTATATTTATATCTGTATTTGGAAGAGAAAATAGCTGATATTTCTTCCATTAGAGAATGCATTGTGGTTTGGCTGACTTCTCTGACAGTGACACATTGAGGACGTTAATCTGGGATTGCTTTTGTGTTTTTTTTTCTTCTAGAGGTCCCTGTGATAAGCAACAGCAGGTTTTCTGGTAAATGTCCTGAAGGTGAGCAATACAACTCCACTTGTAGAGATTCAAAATAAGTAAATGAACCAGCTATCATTCAATACAGCAAGGAATTACAGTACTATCTTAAAAGTGGCACAGCTGACCCATCTCTGCGCATTTGTTGTGGTTTAACCCCAGCTGGCAACCAAGCCCCAGGTAGCTGCTTGCTCACCCTGTGGCGTGGGATGAGGGAGAGAATCAGAAAAGTAACAGTGAGAAAACTTGTGGGTTGAGGTGAAGACAGTTCAATATGTAAAGCAAAAGCCGTGCACACAAGCAAAGCAAAACAAGGAATCCATTCACCACTGCCCATGGGCAGGTGCTCAGCCATCTCCAGGAAAGCCAGGCTCCATCACACATTGTGGTTACTTGGGAAGGCCAACACCATAATGCCAAAAGTCCCCACCTTCTTTATTCTTCCCCCATTTTATATACTCGGCATGACATCATATGGTAAGGAATATCCCTTTGGCTAGTTTGGGTCAGCTGTCCTGGCTGTGTACCCTCCCAGTTCACTATGCCTCTACATCCCTTCCACTAGCAAGGTCTGAGAAACTGAAAAGTCCTTGACTTATTATAAACAAGTATACTTAGTATAAAGACAACCTAGCAACAACCAAAACCATCAGTGTTATCAACACTGGTCTCACACCAAATCCAAAACACTGCATCAGCTACTGAGAAGAACATTAACTCTATCCCAGCTGAAACCAGGACAACACTGTAATGAATTACTGAAACAACATAAAAATAATCAATTTATATATGTTATTATGAAAAGAATTTCATAAAAAGATTGAAGCTCCACACAGTTGAAATAAAGAGTTTATTGGGTCACAGATCCTTCAAAGTGAACAGCAACTTAAACAGTGAGCGATAGTATGTTAAGGCATACACACTTTTTTGATTTTCTAATGTAGTGTGAAATCTTTTTTTCCCTATTAAAGTTAATGATGGAATACCCACTGACATCAACAGTGACAGTATTTCACACACTGTATTTGTAAAATATAGATCACATCTATAATGTGGAAAACAACTGAAGTAAAAACCTTAAACCAAATTTCCATGACATTTTTAATAATTATTAGTATGCACCCTGTCTGGTCAATACTTCGAATGCTGCATCTCAAAATGTAATCATCAGGCTCTCCTTGTCTCTGTTAGAGTCTAATAAATTGGGCTAAAAGTCCTTTAAAATAAATTATAAGCTCTCCAGCAACTTCTCTGAGTTTGCACTAGTTAACAGAAGTTGGAAAGCTGTAACAATATCAGGAATAGCACAAAAAAATTAACCTGCAAATATCAATAAGATAAAATATATATTCTTCTGACAAATACAAACTGAAATAATGTTTTACTGAGTTCTTAGATGTAGCAACATCATACAACTCTGTATACAAAACACTGCAAATCCATGCAGCTGTTAGTGTTTGTTTTGCATAACTTGCATATGTGAATGACACTTCATCAGACCAAGGTCTTAAAGGACAGCCTACTTGCACTTATTTACTAGCATTGGGTTGCCTTGATAAAAGAATTTCCTAGTTCAGATTTCTTTTCTCTGTGGGAAAAGAGGTGGGATCTAAACAAAGAAAGATTCATGTAAACTACCATGTGTTTTGTATGGGTAAAATAAAAATAATAATATTAATAGCCTTCACAAAATGCTGGAAGATATATAATGGCTAGCTATTATTATCACTCACAGAAGACTATAGGGAGTGTATATCAGAGAATGAAAAGTAGTTGTGTATGTACAAAAAAAGTACAAAGCATGCTCTGTAATGCCCAAAGTATCTGCAATAAGTTGGGACTACAACTTGCTACTTTTTTGCTCCATTCGTTGATTCTGGACATTTGGTCATTTCAAATGCAGTATCATTGATACGATTTACAGTATCTCTTGGTTATGGCAAATCATAAAGTAATGATTTATTTTATTATTTGCATTGTGAAGCTACTTACCGTGGTTTAAATAAGGAGGTAGTCACAACTTTTACTATATGTTTTTTAGTTATTATTGTTATTAAGCTATTTTGTATTGTAAATACTGTCAGACAAATAAATTTCAGAAATCAAGTTATGTAATATATTTTTTCAAACACCTTTCTTCAAAAAAACTTTTTAAAAAAATTCTCTAGGATTTTGAAATGGGAAAAAAAAATGTAAGGCAGAATAATTTTATTTCCAATAGCCCATGTGTGAAATAGTCTCAGTTTTTAGTCTCCAGATTCACATTAATGGTGGTCTTAAAATCCATGGAAAAAGATCTGCATCTTATCCATGAAATAATGCAAATTTTCCAGTTTAAAAAATCATGAGATAAGTGTATTATGATCTGTGAAAAGTCATAAGTGTTAATACTGGTCAGTTGTTTCAAAAAACTTCAAATTTTAACACCAGGTGGTCCATGGAATACCAAAATAACATATTTTAAATGTGTTATTTTATATGTCATCTTACCTAGGTTTTCTATATAGTTGGAGATTCACATATATACAGAAATCAGGATCACAAAAATTACTAGATTAGAAGATCTAGTCTAATTTTCAGAATTCATAATCCTTTAATTTTATCTGGTTACCCTCATTATGAGTTTAATTATGTAATCTACCTGAAATGTGCCGTCCTAGAAACATCTGTGTATACGTAGTTGTAGTACAGTTGTTTCAGTATGTAGACAATTCTTTATTTGCACAGTAGTTGGTTTATATCATTGTGATTTTGAAAGAGCAGCCAGGAAGAAAACATGATACAACTGTCATAGGATGTGAACATTATTTGGTAAAGTGCAACAGCAAGTTGAGTAAGTATTTCAAAAGGGTACTGTAGGTTTTCTGAGTATGTTATTTCTAGAGCTGAGTGCACCTGGTAATTTAGAGTGATGAAGAGTTCAATACGCCCTTGTCCCAGCTGATATTTATCTATCATGCAGTGTGTGACTAGATCCCAGTGGAGTATATATAATAATTAGACATACACTTTCCTAACTGTCTACTGGATTCATTTGTAGGTTAAAGGCCACAGTCTGAAACTCTGTTCTGCTAAAAACATATTAAATATGATATTAGTGGTCTAAAGCTATATACTTCCCTGGAGACTCCCACTTTTAATAACCTCCAGGATAATAGATAAAGCAGAGGGCAGTAATCATTACTGAAATGGATTTTCTGGCAGAATTAGACATCACCTCCAGGAATCAATAATCATTTTAAGCTAACGGGGTGATTAAATGACCTTCTTTTTATTTTCCTTCATGTTGAGTTGCTTTTTATCTTGATTTAGAGCTACACAGCTAGAACAAAGATAAACAGAGGACTGGCAGCATTACAGAATCACAGTGAGGCCTATCCCTTATACAAGTAAAAGCATTTTACTTTAATCAATGCATATGCTGCCCAATCTGTGACTTCAGAAGAATTAAACTAAAAATTCTAGATGCAGAATATATTAATGGATTATACCCCAGGATAATTCTTGTTTTTAAAAGATTTGCACCATTAGTTTTGCTGCAGCAGGTGCTGTATTTTTATATTTAATAATTTATTGCTCCGGAGCTTGCTTGAGGATATCTGTGTTGAATGATAACACTTTCATTAATCCTTTCAGACCATATGGTCTTCTTCCACATCCCCCTGCTCTCTGTGAAGGAGTATTGGATAGCTAAATTTCTTTTTTTCCTCCCGAAGGAAATAGATGGAGAAGCAGCTAACTTCAGTATGCTACAGTGTTGATGAGCTACAGCTAACCAGATAAAACTATTGAAAAGTTGATTTTAAATTCTTGTGAGATTTAGTTTCACTTCTTGAAATCCAAAGATCTGTGGGGTTATTTCGTATCTTCTGAAACATATGCTGGTTTTCTGTTTTGTTTTTGTTGTTGGGTTGGGGTTTGTTTCGTTTTGTTTTGTTTCAGATGCAGGATGTGAAGGGGTTTAAATTCTAACCAAAACTGCATGGATTGATGTCTACAACATAATGTACAGAACAGAAGTGTCTAGGACAGTCACAGAAAACATCACAAAAATAATTGTTTTCTGTATCAGTTTGAAGAATTGGAGAGGAGGATGTGCTAATAGCATATAATACACTGCATAATCTATAGGGACAGTAGTGCTTGCAGACTATATTGGATTCTCCATTAAGAGAACTGTTTGAGGCTGTTTTGTTTCATTTGTTTGTTTGTTTGTTTTTCAAAAGCTTATCTGTAAAGCTAGAAAAACATCTGCTTTTCTCCTGTGAAATTGTGTTCAGCTTTCATTGAAAGAGCAAATGTAACCATTTTAAATATGATTTTCATCTCTAGCTTTTTTTAGAATAACGTGTGGGTATATCTTAAACACCTGTTGTGGGACCCTACAGATCTGATCTAACAACAAGCACCAAACTGTTACGCCCTTTGCAGGGAGCGGTAGATGCTTATGAGGCAACTGAAGCAGAAAGAGCATGTGGCTGAGTGACAGTGCTCTCCCTCATTCACTCGCTCTCCCAGCTCCCATTTACTCTTACAAACTCTTGCAATGCCACTCAGTCCTTCACTTCACTGCTTTTCTCCTCTGACTGTGTCAGATGTCATGAGAGCTCCTTAAATTCTAGATAATGCTCTGGGGTAGAGGATTAAGATTAGATAGACTTTTCTTGTCACCCAAAGGTAGGAACTGGCAGTTTATCTTTGCTGGTAGAAGCTTCCCCTGGGACAGCCTGATTAAATTATTCCTCCTGCCAGATGAGAAACTGTTTTACAGTGTTGGAGAGTTTTGGACTGTGAGGTACAGTAGATTGCTGCAATGGCAGCAGCATAACAGTTGCTTCCTTCCCTTTTTTCTTTCACAGGAAAAGTGTGAAGAACCAGGTGTAACTAGCTCTATTACCTGTTAAGATTCGTGAACCAGAATTCTCAGGACTACATTTGCTGCAGATAGTTTCAAATCCACTCCCTTCTTTGCATACTTTGAAATACTCTTTCAAATTTAGTTTGTATCAATACTGTATTCTGATGAAATACTGATGAAAGTAATTATTTCATTAGTACTAAATAATTAAATAGTAATTACATGGCTTCATATTGTTTAATTTCAGACATTATAGCTAATCATTAAAGCTACTGTCATAATCAACAAAGAATTGGCATCTCATTAGGGTGGAAAGAATTCACCTGCTGATCATGGAGCCACTCCAGATTTTAAGTGTAAACTAGATGCCAAAGTTTTAGAGAATCAAAATCACATGAGGAGAATCCTCACATGTGGATGTCCATACAACACATTCGGAACCTTTTGTTTACATATGAAGAACACGAATTCTGAAAGCTTCCTTTCAAATGCCATCCTTAATTTCCAAATAACCCAATTTTATTATAGAGCAGCAACCTTTATAAGGTCAGAAAGTTTAAATGGAAAGTTGAGAGCCATACATCTAAAACATTTATTACAAATATACGATTCTTGTCCAAAAGTTCTCAATAAGCAAAGATTCTTATGGTTCCAAAGAAATAAATTTGCCCAATAGATTATACACATAGCTTAAATTGCTAACCCTGTTAGCAGTAGGTACTGATTAGGTGAAAGTTTTTATTGTAATGAGATAAAGAAAGGAATGATGAAAGTATTTTATTTGACTCCCCTTGCACACATATTTTGTACAAAATTATAGAAAGTGATCAGTAGCCATTACTTTATGAAATGCATGGGTCACCACAATATCAAATGGATGCTATTTTCCATGTTTTACATTTTAAAGCTTCGAGACCCAGCTGTCACTGCCTCATCCATGCAGGCATGCATGCAGCTCCTTGCAAAGGAAGTTAGCTTTATTTAACAAATCCGCTGTTCCCTCAGCAAAGTTCAGACAGGTCACTTCTGATTTCCATTATCACTCCTAAATTAGTTGTGCTTACCAGGTAATGACTTTCACCATGTATTAAATGGACAACTAGAGAGCCAAAGCCAGACTTCTGGCAGTGAACCAAGAGTGTCATTTCAGTGCCAGAAAATGCCTTGAGGACTTTCTTAGAGGAAACAAATGACGATTAATGCTCAATGAACTTGTTTTGTTTGATTTCTGATTAGCTTAGTAGGAAGATAAGGTCTGTGAAACAAAGAAGAATCATGGCATCTTATAAAATCTACCCTATTTGTGAGTATACACAAATGTTGGAAATAGGCAAGATGATTTATTAGGATTCAGACGCCTTCAAAATTATGCACTTTCAGAAGGACTGAGAACTAAACATATCTCACAGGCTGTGTATTATAGATTATATATTACAGGGTTTGACCTACAGAAGTGGAAGCAGGGGCAGCAGTACAAAGAACGAAACTTGGATTTCTCCAGTGAGAGCTCACCTCTTTGTCACAATGGCCAGCAATTTTCAGTGAAGAGAAAACCTTACACAAGTTATGAATTTCCACTACCAGCTGCTTACTGTAATATATATTAACTTTATTATCCTTGCTTGCTTTGGGGGGCCTTTGAGTACTTGTTTTATTGTGAAAACTTGAGGCTGAACTTCAATTAATAGCCAGAAACTCCAGGATAAAAAAAGGATAATATTCAGCGTTAATATTTTAAGCACTTTAAGATAAGAAAGATAAGAAAGCTAGCACACATGGAAATCGAATAAAGCAATAAAACCCATCACAGTGAACCACGCCACCCAATAATTAACTCTGAAGAGAGTTCTATATTCCAAGCTTGAAATGGGTTAAATGATAGTGGTTAAGGTCCATCTTTCATAGTTTGAGAGCACAGGCCTGGCTCCTCAGCCGGTGACATCAGCTCCATTCACCCGGCTGGGAGAGATGCTCTGTCCACTGCTTAAGTGCACGGCTTAGGATAAGCGCGGTTTGCCTAGCTGACGTGCACCACCTGACTGTGCTATCCCTTTTGAAAAAAAAAAGACGGTGATTAATTTTGGAAAGAAAATATTGCAGCTCACATGTATCATGAGTTCATGCCTGATAGAAACACATGCTGGTTAGTAAAATAATTGCAAGTTTTTTGATGCAAATAAGTCACAAATGATGCAAGTTATTATGGAGTTTTATTTTCTTCATTATTTATTTATCATTTCTCTTTTTGTGACTGTATTAATTTTTCAGTGTTTTCCATAGTAATATTATAGTACAGATACTGGATGGAATTAATAGGAAATGTGAAAATTATAGTAATGTTGCTTCTCTTCAATAATAAATCTATTGGCTCATTGCTGCTAATACCACTAGACTAGAATCCGGCCAACTTCAACAAATAGATTTAAACAACTTTGGAACCTAAAGGAAGCTGTATTTATGAAGAGATCTGATCTTTAACTTTATTTTTTCCGTAAGGAAACAGATTCAGTACTTGGGGAATAAAGTTACTTTTATGAGAATCACATGAGTGAAGTGCATGTTCCGTGCTGTTTATAGTATTAACAATAAGTAGTGTGGCAGTCCAGGAACTTAAAATTGTAACATGCTACATGAAAGAATTAAGCAGTCTAGAGAGCCAATAAAGTTTACATTCCCAATCAAAAAAGCTATGATATAGCCTCAACCTAAAAAGTGCTTAGGAAGACATAGGAGAAATAAAGACTATTTCATTGCTTGCTCAGAATATTACATCTTTAAGAAAAAATGTGGCCATTGCTAATAACAAAAGCAAGCATGTACAGACACCATTAATACTTTACATGTCTCAATATTGTCTAAAATAAAAAAAAAGAGAGAGAGAGAGAAGGCTTATCTTAATGTGGTTGGTACTCATTTAAAACTCATTACCGAGTTTCCATACAGCTCTCTTCACAGTATTTTGTTAAAAATTGCAAGAATTGGCACCAAATTAAACAAAACAGATTCAATATAACCTTATAGGTTTTTTCTTAAATACAAATTATTAATGGAATTCATAGAGCTACATCCCTTCTAAATAAAAATAAAATAATTATGCTCTGATTGGAGGAAAGTCTTAGTGTGAGTGGAATATGTGTTCTAAGTGTAACATAATTCAAATTTGTGTGCTGTCATTTTCAGAATGCTTTTATTTTTTACTATAAAAATAACTATAGAGGGGTTTTTTGCCTTCTATTCCTTTTTTAGAAGTATCTGTTTTCTACTGTCTTTCATTGCTCAGAGTACAAATCCTCGATATTAAACAGACATTACACAATAGCTATTTAGAGGATTAATGTAGTCAATTAGTATTTTAAAGCAGCTTAATGTGTGGATTTTATGGGAATATATGCAGACTTGGTGGCATAAGTCGAGAGATTGAGATACTTTGTGTATGTTATGCATTATTTGGATAAATGATTTCAGCTGAACTGCAGTGGAGATCCTATATTCATGTCTATGCCATAAGCACAGCTCCAAAGAGTAGGAAGAAATTAGTCTGGCAACTAGACAGCAGTTGTATTAGGCATTTATCCAAAGCTTCTCAGCTTCCAAGAAAAAAGATAGACTTTAGTAACTGAAACATTATTCATGGTCACTGCACTGTTCTAGACTTCTGCATTTAAGCAAACACCTGGGGGTCTAAACTCAGAAGCACGGTTCAGTAAGAAACATAAGGCTTAGTTGTGAGTTTTGTTCCTCATTCTGTTGCCAGATGAGATCAGCTACATAACCACCCTTTTGCTAGCAGCTCCTGATTCTTGATTGTCTGATTGCAGTTCCAGGAGCAAGGACTTTTCTGATATGAAATTTAATGGTGGCAAAACATGGACTAAGTCTTCCACAACGTTTGAAGCTGGCACTTGGAAAAAACAAAGTTATTTTGGAGTACGCATAGAATATCTGCTTCCTTGTAAAACTGAATGAAAGAAAAAGACATAAGCCTCCAAGAAGGCTCAGTCTAAACTTGATGATCAGTTTTTGCTTCTATGATGTATAGCCACAAAATCTATTCTCTAAAAATGTCATATTTGCTGAAAATTTTTCTATTCCCAGTGTTTTAAACTTTATTTTACTTCATTTGAATATAGTCTAATAATAATATTCAAAGAGAAAATATTGTCAACATGGTAAAAATTAAGTTTTATTAATCCTAAATTCAGAAGCAGCATCACTAATTTGTATCAGCATTATCAATTTATGTCAGATTCAGTTGCACACTGTATGTCAACAGTATTTTCCCTCCTTGACTTTAATAGAAATTATCTAAACATATATCAGGATAGAACAACATTTTATGGTAATTGCACAGAAATATGAATACAGAGACATGACAGGGGACTTCTGAAGTTCCCAGCTATACAATGGCAGAAACTGTGTCTGTGATTTTATGGTCACCCATTCTGATTCATCAAGAAAATACCAACTCTCTTGATCTCCTCTTTGCAATTAGTACCTCCATTTCTGTCAGGCTTGTATCCAATCCCTGACATAATTTAATTTCTCACAACCAAGTCTGTTAGCTCTAGGAACTGCTGACATACACAGATTGGCACATTTGTAACTTCTACTCTATTACTTTCTTTCCAGAATGCTTTAGACCCTCCTTCTCCACTGCATACCTCTACAGCACCTGGTGCTAAAGCAACATAAACAGACTCCTAGTAGCCTGAAAAGAATGGCAAATCTTCCTGATTCTCACCCATCCCATTCACATGACACTCCCCCCCACCAACCTGCCCTCATCGGTTCTCTGCACTAATATGCTACCTAGAAATGTGAAGCAGAAGGTAGGCAGGGCAGACCTTTGCAGGAAAATAATCCTATCAGCTGCCTCTGGAAGATTCAAGAGAGCTTTTTTTCTGAGAGCAATAGAGGCTTGAAAATGCATTCTGTTCTCTGCTGTCAGTTGGAAACGAGGCATCAAAGCTTTTGTTATGGCGGTGTCAATTCTGAGCTGTCTGTGTTGACACAACCCTCATGCTGTCCTTGGCTAGATGAGTCTGGCTTTCAGCTCTGAAGAAAGGAAATGAAGTTCCAAACCATTTATTTCTCATTCTATGAATGACAAAAAGCTGCAGCCTGCTTAAAACCACTGACAGGCTTAGTAAAGTTAGAAATTGTTTTACTGTCAAGATATGAGTGAGATATAAAATGTATCTGTGCTCAAAACTAAAACAGATAAACTGGGTTTATGATAAACCCCTAAGAAATGTTATCTAAATGTTGTCTCTCAGCAGTGTTGGTTGTTGTTTTATTTTTTTTCTTCTCATAGATGAATGTTCATCATAACTAGACTTTTTTAACATGAACATACAAGTTCTGCTGAAATTTTTGTAAAGAAAGGTTTTTCCTAAGCCAGCTGGTTAGTGGGCGTGAGTCACAGCATGCAGAGAGAAATACTAGGGTGTGATGATGATATTCTGCTGAAATGCAAGTGAAAGAAGTTCAAGTTTCTGTTTTGTTTTTCTTCTCAGTGGCAGGTGACTGTTTAACCCTCAAGCCACTATGATGTGGGTATCTTTCATGTTGGACCTTTTCCTTTTCTGTAAATAAATAAACATTCAATAGCACAGAGACACGGACAGCTGTCTTCAGATGAATGTTCTTACCATCAGACTGTAGTCAGTACCAAGGCCCTAACTGTAGCTATTAAAAATTCTACAAATGACCTGTGTTTTATCTCAGAATGGAATTATGGGGCAAGAAAAAACACAAATCCAAAAGATTTGCAAGCTATCCTTATCAGCCACATTTAAGAACATATGTTTCTGCAGCATACTGATATTCAAAGCTTCCAATAACTTTAGTGTCAGTACTGCATATAAACTTCTTCATAACATTTGGCTACTAAAGAATATAAAACATTCTAAATATCTACTGTAGGAAGGAAAAAAAAAAAGTAAAACTGTATCAGCAGCCTTAATTAACACTTATTGCAGAAGATCTGCCAACCTGCTGTGCATAGGCAGTTAATAAAAAAAGGCAGGGAAGCAAAGGAATAGTCCATGCTCATTTATCCAAGCTGAGCCAAGCTAAGAGTAGCTGGCATTGGGCTTTAACAGAATAGCATCTTAATTGCTTATCAGGATGAGACAGGTGAGTGGCTAACCATTGCCAGTGAGAATTCAGTCTATTCCCTCAGGAATCTGGCTGTTTTCCTTGACTGCATTTTTTATTTTCAACATCACTGATATATTTTTATAAAGTTAGCAGGTTGCAGTTAGGAAACTGTTGAATTCAATTTATTGTTGTTTTCATGATAAAACTTTATCCTCTGAGAATTCTTTTCACAGGATTTCTCCTCTTCTTTTCCAGTGACAGGCAGCAGGGACACTTTATTGAATGACCTTTTCTATTTAGCTGGGTTGGGAGTATACTCAAATATTAGAGAGAGGTTTTGTTTCATTTTTCCTTCTACAGTTCTACTGAAAAGTTAAAATTCAATAGCCGAATTAATCTTTATCTTGAGATTTTAATTATGTTTGCTGTAGCAATCTGCCTCCTCACCTTGGTAGGACTAGATATTTAGAGTCTATAGCTTCTAACTCAGCCAAAATACTTTTTGAAATCGGTTTTGCTTAAATGAGTAACACTAAGAAAAGATGTTTCAGATTTAAATGTAGTCAGCACATTCTAAATATTTGAGTTATGACACTGTTATAAACTGGTATATATCCTATGCTTTTAAATAAATGTTTCAAGTGTAATCAGAGCAGTTTTATTACACCATGATCAGTAATTTCGAATCATACCTCCAAGGACTGATGTGATTGTGTGTAAGCTAGTGATCTTTCATCTAGAAGTTAAAGCAACTAGATGTTTAGGAGATCAGTGAGATCTACCAGTATGGAGTATCTCCAAAATAACATTACTCTGCAAGTTCTGCATTCTGATGGAAATACACAAGGCGTGGATACTCCTGAGTGGAGCTGCTAAGCCATTTGGGCAGGTGATTCCCACTTTTTGTTTTCTTTAAATGCTGATTCTTTCCTTCTTAAGGATCAATGGTAGGAAAAGGGATTTTTCTTTTTTTATTATTATTATTATTGTCTTATTTTTCTTATCTGACAGGTGTTCATTCCAGGGACAATCATGTGTGTCAGGGTGTGAGGGAGATTAAGATGTCTCTAAGCATCTTGTGCAGGTTGGGAGTTTCAGCTATCAGCGAGGTAAAGTACCTTAACTTGCCTAAAATTGTACAGGACAGCTATGTTTGGGCAGGTAAATCTCTCACACAGTGTCTCAGACATGGATTCTTTTGTTTTCTTAGTCAGTAGAGAGCATAGTTTAATAATCTAGGTGGTCACTAGGTGAAAATTGTTAATGATGTTTGCTGCTTTCATGCCTGTGTTCCCCCCACCCCCCACCGGTAAGGAGATAGCATTAGCCATATAGGTCCTAGTGAAGCCTTATGTTCACTTCCCCAGTATCTTGTGCTGAATTTGCCAGCACCATTCAGAAACATAATCTCACGTTACATATTGTATCTTCTGTACTTTTGTGGTTTTTCAAAACATGATGTGCTAGTGAATTTGTGTGAAGAGTCTGGCTTTGTGAATCTGTAACAAATGAACAGTTTTAAATAGTCTGTTATGGATCATTTAGCAGAATACTTATCAGCTTTCTAACACTTTTGCCCATCTAAGAGGTTTTTGCCTATCATCTCTAAAGCTGATCTTCAGCTGGTATAATTTATGAACTAAAACTCTACACATACTGATTGCTTGTCATCCTTTTCAGCACTGTCAGTTTTTCCTGATTTCCAGTATTATGATGCAGCTGAAAAGGCATATTTCTGCTTAATAAGGTAATACCCACTTGGATGTCATGAGCTGGCTGACGCAGCCTTTTCTTGGTTTCTGATATGGTTTTCATATTAGTATTACTGACAGAAAAATAGACTGTATTTTTGTGTTTTGTCTTTTATACTGTTCCCATGAATTCCTAAAATTTTGGAAAACTTAGTTTGAAAAAAATGTTTTCAGAGATCAGGCTGTTGTTTGATTAATATTACATCATGACTATAAAGTTCAAGGTAAACTTAGCAGCTTTGTATTTTATAACACATATTCAGGAAATTCTTGTTATTATACATGTCTTATTGCATCATGAAAATGATGCTGATGGGCATGTAAGCTGGTAGGTATATACAAGTTAAAAAATAAAAGTATGGCAATGCTTATGAAATGTGGAACGTGTACTGAACTGCAGTTCAGTGCAGTTACAGTTTGATCCATGTAAAAACTAAAATGAGAGAGAAAATCATCTCTCAGGGACAAAATGTAGTTCAGAAAATCAGTAATGGTGAGGGAGAGAAAGGGTATAGGTGCACTGGTTGCTGAAGTAATTTTAAGGTCCTATGCTGAATGCTGGCATCCAGAAGATGGATGAAGGCTCAGCTCAATTCTGCCTTTGTTTTTTATGGCCCATATGTATCTCAAAGAGCTTAAATGGAAGGTTGCTTTGATGCCAGCAAGGTAATAAGAAACAAGTTTTATTGTTTTAATTTCCTGGTTTAGTAACATTATTTCCGGCTTTGTAATTAAGAATTTCAACTTTTGCATCTCTAGATTAAACTTGTATGTTTTTTTACTTTAAATTTCTGCATTTTTTTTAAGACTGAAGCTGGGGAGGCTGAGAAATATGAGACACTTGCTTCTTGCAGAAACAAAGCATGTACATGCAGTGAGACACCCCGACAAAGTCTCAGAATCCCACAAGCTGAGATGAATGTAGGAATATCAAGGTTTATAAGTATGCTTCCTGTTTTGTTGTAGGGGTCAGTTTAAGGACAAAGTGACAGCTTACAAGGCAATGTTTCCCCAGAAAGACATTGCCTAATCTGGTGAGAAAAGACATCTTGCGGCTCTTGTTCATCCCCGGTAAATTGTACACAGCCAGGCGCAGGCTGGAACGGTTGCAGCAGTCCCGGTCACTGCTGAATCAAATCTTTTGCTGTGGTCTATGAAAAGACCCTCCCAGCTATAATTTCTTGACTTGGACTGAACAATCTTTGAAGCTAGAAGTCAATCAGAAGTAGAGCTTTCATGTCTTTTGCTTTTCATTTGTCTACATTTTGATCCTATGTTAAATGTCAATCAAGAGTTCAAAATCTGACATTATAAAAGCAACCTTCATTTCTGAGGAAGGAAAAGTAAGGGAGACATATGACTGATTAGTTGTTTGAAATCACTTGTTCACTTTTGTTTTTCATTACGGGTGCTCTTCTGCTGTGTGTCATCCTTTCAATTATTTTCATCTTATGAAATGCATAGAAACAGTGGCTGTAGCAGAGCAAAGCAGTTAATCCAAACCCGTGGATGACATCTGGTCCTTGCGCTTTCCAGCTCTTTGTTTTTAAAGGTTGTCTTAGTAATTTTTGTTATTTTTATTTACATTTCCCTGTTATTGAACCTCCAGTTGAATTTATTTGAAGTTGTGCAGTTTAGCTGGATTCTCCTACATGCTTCTCCAGATCTTGATAATGTGTTCTGAGTCTGTGAACTGGGGTTTTCCGTGACTGATCTTCTAGAGATTTCTTGAAATAATCTCTTTTGGCTAGCACTGCAAAGAATGTTATTTTAATTCTTTTAACCTGCCTTTTATTTTTCCTGAGACAGTAATGTATTGTTTCAGTTCTTCTATGAATGTTTCTTGTCTGACTCCCATATTAATTTTGAGCATTTCCTCTTTGTTTCTGATATTATCACCTATGCAAATAGTCTGAGCTTGATTTAACCACCCTGCACATTCTTCCCTCTGGCCGCCTCCCCCACCACCTGGAGCTTTTTTTCAAGATAGATTTTTTCTTTCTCTGTGGAGTGTGCTGGTGTTTCTCAAGTAAAAAGTGAAGTTGATGAATTCACCATCATTTTGGAGATTTTTGAGCAGTTTTTGCAATGCCATAGACCACTCCTGTCAGACATTGACCTTGACTGAATTTGGGGATTGCTGTTTTTGCAGGGCTGGTTTCAGGCTTCTCAGCAAGACGGGTCAGACGGGCACCGTCCTGAGCAGACAGCGACACTGCCCATCTGCCTGCTCCGACCTGGGGGCTATGCCGGCTCTCTAGTCCTTCTGAATGACTTGCCTGATCCCTCTTAAAAAGAAATATGATAGCCAGTTTGGGTAAGACAAAATTGAGACAGAGTACGGCCAGGTGCCAGTTTATTCCTTCTGTTTACATAAAGCAGTGTCTGCGCTGTGAGTGTCCCCTCCACACCCAGCAGCAGCTCGCAGGGTTGGAGCGGGGTTCAGAGCAGTGCCCAGCACAGGCTCGGGGTGCGCCCTGTCTCTGGGGTTAGGGAGCCTGCAAGCGCCCTGAGCAGTTCAGGAAGGATGAAGTCTGCAGGACCAGCTCTATCCCTTGAAACTCCTGGCTCGCTCCTTCTGTTCTCTTTCAAAGCCATGATTTCGCTTGCGCTCCTGTTATCCTGCTGCCACAGGCAGCAGCTCCTCCACCTGTATTACACCTGCCTCTTATTATTATTGTTTCTTATATATACATTTTTGGTAGCATGTTAGCAACCAGAAGCACAGTGAGGATCAAGGAACCATTTTGCTACAGATGCTGTGCAAACCACAATTAAACAGAAAAAAATCACCAAAGAATTTACAATGACACGGGAAGCTTGTGACAAGAGGTACACACAGACATACAGCAGCCTTAGAAAGCAGCACTAGTCAGCTGCATAGGCAGCTCTCTGCCTACCAGCAAGCTAAACATGCCTATGTTTATAATTTTAGTTCATGTTTGTTTTTCCCCCCTTGCTGGTCATGTGGCAAGTGTTGAGGTTCCTGTCAGAACTTGGCTTTCTCCATTCTGTGTCTCCTGCCCTGGTGTAAGGCGGCACCGCATGGCACTGAGCTGTGTTTGACAAACACACGTTAGGGTATTTCCCTGGGAAAAGGAGCTTGTCTTCACTGTATCTCTCCATACTACACAACATTTAAACTTCCATCTGTTTTATATGAGCAGTTTCATATGGACACAAAAATGAGCGAAAACTTGTGCGTTCCCAAGGAAAAAAACCCCTCTCAACAACCCAATTTCTCTGACTATGTTTGTTTTCTGGTGAGCTTCTCACACAACCAGGTAACATCCAGTCCAAAGCAGAGACAAACACGACCCTGCCAGCATCTGTAGTGCTCTGTTCAAGAAGCAAGGCACTTTACCTATCGACCTGGAATTACTATGATTAAAGCCACTTGCTTTCAGGAAAAGGTAGAAGAACATACATATTTTTGAAGTAGATCAAAGGTAAAATAACATTAAAAAGCAGAATGGCTTAGTTCAGTTCTACCATAGTCTTTTGTAACCAAGTTAAATGGAAAAAAAGTGAATTAAATATGAAATTAAGTACTCAGGTAGAATTTATGTGTCATTAACCTCAGATTAAATTCTATTACCAAGACAATAAAGCTTCCAGGGAACTCAGTACATTTTTAAAGGGGAAATGGAGGGCAAATAATATTTCCATAATTAAAGTCTTAAATCAAGTTAGAGAGACTGATCCAAATAAAATTACCTACACATTGCAATATGAATCAGAAGTTGTGGAAAACACCATTCAATTTAGTTACTAATTGTAAGTGATTATTGCTTGAGTGATGGTGTTAAATTCTGAAGTCAGATTAGAGGTAGAATATTTTAGGCTTAATGTTATGGCTGGCTGACAGATTTTCTCTTGCTGCCTGTGACAGCACTACTACTGTATTTAGTGCAAGGGTTTGAACTTCTGTCTGCTAATTTTAAAAGAAGTTAGTAGCAGAAGCAAGGCATTTTCTGTGAGTGATCCTCTGCTCCCTCTCTCATGATTCACTGAAGGCAGACTCGTTAACCTTTCTTTGGGTTTACTAAGGAGCTGCTTTTTTTCCTCTGGTTTATGATTAAAGGGGTAGGAAGGAATGTCTGTTGGTTGCATACAAGATATTCTTATTTATAATCATTAATATTCCTTTTATCTAGACTTAATAGATTTTATTCTTCCATCCTTGCATGTTTCAGTAGAATAAGAAAGCAAGTAGAACAGCATCTTAAATTTGGATAAAATAAAACCAACTTATTAAAAGTGCTTTTTTAGACTAACCCAAAGGTCTATTAACAGCTATTCCGTTTGCAAATTAGGATATGAAAGTAAAAATACATTTGCAAACAGAAACCTAAGTACCTCCTCAGCAGGATGAATACATGGACTTGTACTTATTCCACTGCTTTCAAAGTTTTTTGTGTCATGATGAAAAAAATAAAATTATATATATATATATATATACATACCTGTGTGCACACAGAGAGTCTCAAATGTACAAATGACAACAGAACCTAGCTTTTGGTTTCAAGTCCATAAAATGTGTCTTAAGTCTCTTGTGATATTTGACTCCAAAACTTTAGTTTTGGGATAAGAACAACGCACCAGAACATTGATTTCTAGGTTTCAAATACAAACTAGCTACTCTTCATAACTTTAGCACTAAAAAAACAAACAACAAAAAAAACCCGAAAAAAACCCCGAAACAAACCCCAAAATTTGGATAAACAATACAAAGAAGAAAAGAAAAAAAAAAACCTCCTCCTGGGTTTTAGCTCAATCTCTTGAAGAGAATTGGAATGCTGTCTTGTAACAAGAAATAATATAAACATTGTTTCTCTCTTTAATACACATAAAATCTGTTTATTAGCAACATTCAATATATATTGTATAATATTATCCATACTTGTGTATTGTGATATACTGACAGTAGGAGCCTCCTAAGCCCTCCTCTGTTTTTCCAATAAAAGTGTTAACTTCTTTTTTTCCTTCATGAACTAATTGAAACAGTTACAGTTCTTAAATTAATGCTGAGTCAGGATATTTGATACATAGAGAATTTGTAACCCTTCCTCCAAGAATAGGAAATAGAATCTTTTGTGGGGTAGAAGAAAAGCACATTCATAAACTTTGGTTAAATTGAGGTCTAACATGACATAAAGATGGAAAGTATAAATATTGGAACACTAGCATTTTTTATTAAGCAAAATATTTTTATTTTTCATTTTGAAATGACATTTTTATTAGTAAATTCATTTATTCTGCCTAACCCAAATTTTCTCCAGTATCACATTACATTCTTAGGCATATTTTCTGCCAGCCATTGAGCAAACCACAATGAAAAAATTCAGTTGTTGCAAGGCTGGAGAGTCCTGTTCCCAAAGATAAGCTATTTGACAGCTCCAAAAGGGAAAGATCAACAGAACATGCTATGTTTCAGAGAATTTGGTGTCAGTCTGTTACTCATAAGTTTGAACTTGTTCTCCATTCAGCAGATTAATAAACGTTAAGTAGCTGGCCTGAATTTCCCAAGTATGATTTCTGAATGCACTTTCATAGACCTCTTTAATTTTTATACTGGGAAGGGCACAAAAAGCAACAGCTTTAGATTTAATCTCACTTAAATATTTTCTTTCAAAATTAACCATAGGACAAGACTGTGCTCTATTTTCTGCATTTAAAGCCCTACCAAGATTAAGATTTCTGTCTGCAATTTCTTAGAAGTGATGATTATTGAATTTTTATTCAATATCTTCTCTTAAGCAGGAAAGGGTTAAGTATCATAAAACAGTAGAATTCTAAGTAGGAAACTTTAGTATTACTCTTGAAATTTTGGCTTAAAAATTAGATAATAATATGGTTCCAGCATTGAACATTCAAACTATTGTATCACTTGATTGACCAAATTATCTAATTAGAAATTATATCCAAGTAGATAGCAATCCTCTTAAAATGTATAAAGATAAATTATTTTTTCTAATTAAACTGATATTTTAATTTTATATTGATTCCACCATGATTAATTCAGTTTTGATAAGATTTTGATCTGACAGTCCCAGTGAAGCTTAGCTTTGGGGGGATATTTTTGAGAGAGAAAAGAGAAGAAAAGAGAAGAAAAAAGAGAAGAAAAGCAAATAGAAGAGAAGAAAAGAAAAGAAAGAAGAGAAGAGAAGAGAAGAAAAGCAAATAGAAGAGAAGAAAAGAAAAGAAAGAAGAGAAGAAAAGCAAATAGAAGAGAAGAAAAGAAGAGAAGAAAAGAGAAGAAAAGAGAAGAAAAGCAAATAGAAGAGAAGAAAAGAAAAGAAAGAAGAGAAGAGAAGAAAAGCAAATAGAAGAGAAGAAAAGAAAGAAGAAAAGAGAAGAAAAGAGAAGAAAAGCAAATAGAAGAGAAGAAAAGAAAAGAAAGAAGAAAAGATAAGAAAAGCAAATAGAAGAGAAGAAAAGCAAAGAAAGAAGAGAAGAGAAGAAAAGAGAAGAAAAGCAAATAGAAGAGAAGAAAGAAGAGAAGAAAGGAAAAGAGAAGAGAAGAAAAGAAAAGAAAAGCAAATAGAAGAGAAGAAAAGAAAAGAAAGAAGAGAAGAAAAGAGAAGAAAAGCAAATAGAAGAGAAGAAAAGAAAGAAGAGAAGAAAAGAGAAGAAAAGAGAAGAAAAGCAAATAGAAGAGAAGAAAAGAAAAGAAAGAAGAGAAGAAAAGCAAATAGAAGAGAAGAAAAGAAAGAAGAGAAGAAAAGAGAAGAAAAGAGAAGAAAAGCAAATAGAAGAGAAGAAAAGAAAGAAGAGAAGAAAAGATAAGAAAAGCAAATAGAAGAGAAGAAAAGAAAAGAAAGAAGAGAAGAGAAGAAAAGAGAAGAAAAGCAAATAGAAGAGAAGAAAGAAGAGAAGAAAGGAAAAGAGAAGAGAAGAAAAGAAAAGAAAAGCAAATAGAAGAGAAGAAAAGAAAAGAAAGAAGAGAAGAGAAGAGAAGAGAAGAAAAGCAAATAGAAGAGAAGAAAGAAGAGAAGAAAGGAAAAGAGAAGAGAAGAAAAGAAAAGAAAAGCAAATAGAAGAGAAGAAAAGAAAGAAGAGAAGAAAAGCAAATAGAAGAGAAGAAAAGAAAGAAGAGAAGAAGAGAAGAGAAGAAAAGCAAATAGAAAAGAAGAAAAGAAAAGAGAGAAGAAAAGAGAAGAAAAGCAAATAGAAGAAAAGGAAAGAAAGAAGAGAAGAGAAGAAAAGAGAAGAAAAGCAAATAGAAGAGAAGAAAGAAGAGAAGAGAAGAAAAGAAAAGCAAATAGAAGAGAAGAGAAGAAAAGAGAAGAAAAGAAAAGCAAATAGAAGAAAAGCAAATAGAAGAGAAGAGAAGAAAAGAGAAGAAAAGAAAAGAAAAGCAAATAGAAGAGAAGAAAAGCAAATAGAAGAGAAGAAAAGAAAAGAGAAGAGGAGAAGAAAAGAAAAGAATGAAGACCCCCCCAGTTTCTTACAATAAGCAGCGTGGGTCCATAGCTGTGCAGGAACTGGGTGGATAGCAGGTGGCCAACTTAAAAGGCTAATCTGTTTTCCCTAATTAGTCTGGTTCTCACACATCTACGTCCTGTAATGCAACAGGGTGCGGCAGTATCCGCACAAGCACATGTCGGAGCAGAATTAGTTTCTGTCACTTGCTGTTCTTAGACACAGTAACAATTCACTTGTTTACCAGTCTGTGTTTGTCTGCTGCGGCATCCTGACGGCAGCTGCTGATCCTCTCTGGTCTGTATTTTAAACCATTCTTATTCTTAAATCCCCCATTTGAAAGCAACCTTCACACAGTTTTCTGCTGTGGTGGTGGTTGTTGTTGGGTTTTTACCTGGCTTGAAGAGCCTGATGACAGAGAGAGCTAGGAAAAATGCCCATCAAAAAGCACGATGGATGTCCTTGACATTATTGACAAGGCAGCCATCACCTCCCATAGGTATAAATTCCCTATCCAACCAGATCCAAGAACTTCTTTGTCCTCCAAGTGGATTGATATGCTTAGCATACTATTGTTCAGACCTGACTTTAGCACTAGACTTCCTTTATAAACTGTCACTTAAATCTTGAAGGGCATCTGTCCTGAACTGCTTTGACCTTTGAGACATTTTAAAGCTTTAGATTTAATACAGGTTACAAACCACCTGAGGAAGTAGAGACTGTGGGAAGCTTAATCAGCCCCTTGATAGTCCTGCAAACAGGAACAACTTCCCAGGCACCTCTCTCTGGCACTTTCCCAACCTTAGCATTTAGACCTTTCATGAGCTCTTGATCCATTTTTAACTCCTTGAGTGTTGAACTGTGAAGTGTTTTTTTTTAATAAGGTGCATTGATTTAACCTTTTGGCAGCCCACTCTTTAACTCCATGTGGAGGATTTCACTAACTCCAAGTTTCTATTCAAACTGACATCTTCCCTGACATCTGGCATGAGTGCTAGGACTTCATACATTTAATTGCCCAAGTGCTCAGCAGGGATGAACACGAAAACCCCCTCAGACTTCAGCAGAATGGTCTGAATTTAGACCAGCTGACAAAACTGGAATTATGTGGGCATTCTGAGACATTTCACTTTATCTGTCTCATATGTTACTTTTTTGGATGAGCCCATTCTACATGCTTTCTTATTAAACTTATACAAAATTTTTAGTTCAGTCCTGATAAATAAGAAAATTGAAACATTTTTTTCCTTCAGTCAGCATCTAGTTCTGCATGACCTCAAAAAATAATTCTGTCCTTTTCTTTACACATGATACATTCACACCGCCATGGCCCCATCATCTGATGTAGGGCAGCCAACAGATTTCAGTGAGATGATACACTGGGATATTCTCAATTTTGACTGATTCTCAGTGGACTTCTTTCAAGGGCACAGAAGGCTCTCATGTCCTCAGCTCCCAAAGGAAATCAAAGAGACTTTGCTATATAATGTCCCCTTTAGTCTTTGAAACTCTTCTTTTAAAATAAGGTTTCAAAAAAGAAATTGTGTTTCTAAGCTTTTACCCTGACCAATAATACCTGCATATTCTTTAGATGAAAGCTACATGAAGTAAAAGACTAAGCAGTTTTTACGACTTTATCAAATAGTGAAGATGATAAGACAGTTTTAGATGAGAAATCAAGACACTTTTTTGACACTTTTGAAAACTTTGGTTTCGTCAGGTGAGTGATGTGGTACTATAAATAGGGCTACAGCTTGATATATCCTCACTGCGTAAAGAGGAGGGGGGAAAGGGGTCCCCACAGCTCCTGGTGTACCCCCAGTCCCACTATGCCAGGTGTGAGTGCTCAGGACTGGGTCTCCCTCAGGTGAGTGCTGAACAAGGCTCTAATCATTATAGTGTTGCAAGCATTTCTTAGTATGTCAGTAGTTTACTACTTGCCTGTACCATATGCTCTAATGATTTAAAACCGTCTGTTGAATGTTGTGTTGATTTTCACTCAGCATTCCTACTTTATGAATCCTCTTACACAGATTTTCATTGTCTGTCAAATACTTAGTTGCATGAGACTGAACTCAAGCTTTTTTCCCCTCTTCTTTTCCCTTAAATGTGCTGCTAATTAGTTTTGCTAATGAAGGTGTAATCTTGGTGTAGAGATGGAATTTTGTGGGGGTTTTGATGAATTTTTGGAACATGCTATAATAAAGTTCTACCAGGAATTTGGGATTCATGGTAAAGTGACAAGGATTACATTCGAAGGTCTAATTACGGTAATTCCCTAGTCTGGGAAATATAATTACAATGTACCAGTCATCATCTCATATCACTCATTAGCAGTAACAAAAAACTTCAAATAAAGCTTTTCATGTAAGCTGAAAAATCGAACATTGTAATTATGAAAACCTTTTATTTCAGACATAGCTGGTTTCAAAAAATATAGAAGAATCAACCAAAATGACCAAAAGAAACTGTGAGAGGCCTTCTCTGGCAAACTTTAAAAGTGCAAGTGACAATTATTAATGAACCTTAAGAAAACTGAACATAGCATGTAACTTTTACTCCTGCAGTCACCTGAAATACCACATGCGCCACATGCTGCAGTAAAGCTGAGTAGTCTTACACATAACATTTATGACAATGAGAATAAATATAGTCCAAAGATTTTTAAATAATAGAATCTCTTTCCTACCTCAGCATAAACTTTGTATACTATGCAGGAGTCACCCTTTGGCTGTCCAGCCTCTGCTCATTTAACCTACACCTAGACATGGCAAATCCCCATTCCATTTTTCCAATTGCCTTAGTGAGAGTGAGGACTGGTGTGATGCCAGTGTTTGCAACAGACTAAAATGATCCTGGTTTTGCCCCATCTCATTGTGTAGTTTTCTCTGGTTTTTGTTTGTCTTCTTGAACTACAGAATTTGTAATTTGTTGTGAAGTATGTGTGATAACACTGACCAGAACAGGCTCATCCCTACTGGCCTACCATTACAGTTTAATTATTTTTTCTGAGAGTGTCTCTTAAAGCTCTCCACATGAAAAGCTATATCCTCCAGACCACTTAGGTTTATTCCTCAGGTGTCTTCCTATCATTTGGAGTTCAATTTTCAGACTCTCTGAGAGAAGTAGTAAAATGCCACTGAGGAGACCTGTAACAGGAAAATTAAAACTGATGGTAATGTATGCATGTAAATATCAGAAGCAGCAGCAAAATAAGGGTTAAGAGAGTGGCATATGTTGTTAAAAAAAACACTGTTCACAGCAATAAAATGGAAAAATATGTTGTTGCTATCAGGACTGGAAGGCCTGCAGTCTGTAAGACCACAGCACAGACAACTTGTTGGCAGAAGGCACTGCATTGTGACAATAGGAGGATGAAAACAAAGTTACAGCACACCACACAGGCCATTATTTCTTCCATTTGTCCAAAAGAAGGACAGGCAGTAACCATAAAGATCCTTGTATTCCAAACGAAGAAAAAGAGGTAATGAGTGGCAACCTTGCCTAATATTTATGGAGGCTTAGAGAGACTAAATTCTGATGCAAAAAAAAATCACATAAGTAACTGTTATATGCTCTTCTAAAGGGTATGAAAAGACTAACAGAAAAATTAGTTTGTCATCACTAATCAAAAATACCTCAAGAGTTGTAATAAGGACTCGGTAGCTGGCATACAAGTGGTCCCAGCCAGACCATCCGAGTCCCCAGCTTGAGAAGACAGGAGTGTGAGAATATGAGTAGGTGAAATTACTTAGAAACACTGTGAAATAAATACCACCTCCTCCTTCCATAAATTCTTACAGTGGGTTTTGTTACACTCATTTCCTACACCACAGACTCCCAGAAGCCAGAAAACTTGGGGAGGACAGGGAAAGGGAGGGTGTAAGTTGGCCAGGCAGACTGATGAGGAGAGCTTGTTGGACTGTAGTTAAAAGTTCCTCCGTGTGTCTGACACCACAATTAGAAGAATGACCAATTCTGTCCAAGATCCTTGTCCTTAAACCTTCTTCTAGAATGAAGCATCAAAAAGAGCTTAGCTTTTACTTAATTCCATACTAGCAGAGCAAGAACTTCTTATATGAGTAACAGGCACAGATCACCGGCGTCACTCATCTACCCTGTTTGGGTTGATCATGTCTGGTTGCTTTATGCCCAAGATCAACTCCAGTAAATAAGCCAGAAGAATTTCTCCTAGAGAAGACCTCTTTATTTTAAAATAGTCAAGCATTCTCCACTGGTATGGAATATGATACTACAAGGACTAGAAAAATGTCCACATATTACTGAAATCAAACTCAATGGCCTAAGAATTTTAGGTATCTGAAATGTTAGACAGAAAATAGCAACATTCTGATAAACTCACATGGAACATAGATCTCCATAAATTTCATACCCTTCATTTCCAATAAAATTTAAATTTCTTGCTAAGCTTGTATTTCTTGATTTTTTGATTTTTTTTTTCCTGATATTTGCTTAAATTTTAAACCCATTGTCCAATTTCATAAAAGATACCAAAGGAGAAGTGGTCTTGATGATGATATTTCTGCAAACATTGTAAAGTAAATGGCTAATTAGAAGAGTTATTCTTAGACTCTCTGACAGTATAGATTTCCATCTCAAAATATCTTCAACCTAAAATTTTCACTGCCCATCTTAAGTTTTAAAGAATAATGACTGACTGGTTTTATAGAACCTTACTGTTTGTGATTAAGATGTGAAAATTTACAAAACTTTCCAGACATTATTATTTTGGGGTTTTTTTCTATGACACATTTTCATTTTCTTTTGCACTGTCCATCTGAAATGATCCCAGAGACTTCTGCTATTCTGATTTAAATCACTAAATAAATCACTAAAACAGCCTGGTCCATGGCCTCAACAGCAACATTTGAAAAGTAGAATTTGTGCTAGATTCTGTAGTATATAGAATAAATTACTGGTATTGTCTCTAGCTTTTTTGTATTCAGTTTTGAGATTTATGTGTGTTTTATCACTGAGTGACTTTCAGAGACTTTAATTTATTATAGTAATTTGTTATTTTTCATAAAAGACAAAATATTAAATGTAAAATATAAAAGTAAAATCTTAGCAGGAAATTAGAAGCCCTATCAATTCCACTTTTTTAAAAAGTTGGCAAAAACCAGTGTGCAATTTCAGATAATTACATGTAATCCTTAGTAATCCTCCACAGACAGCGTGAACTGGCAGTCATTAGTATGCTTTGAGCCTTTTATTTTGCATACACACCAGGATATGCAGAACGTTAGTGTCCTTGCTGACTTTCCAACTACAACATGGAAAATAAAGAAAGATAAAATAAAATCAAATAACTGTTAAACTTCAGTTGAGAACTGGGAGAAAAAATTACTGAATAACATGAAGCAATAACTTTTTTCCTTTCAAAGACTTCTGTAAAAAAAACAAACAACAAAACGCAAAAATCTGTTTTGTTGGATTTTCTTTTCTTTTTGAAATCCAATGGATAATTAAGTGCTTGCTGACCTGATGCTTCTGAAAGAAATTGATTCTGTCCAGTATACTTGATTCAGCTTTAGGATTATTTTTTTAAACGTTTCCTGAAAATCAAAGAAATTGTCAAAATCAAGAGAAAGCTATTGTCTCAAGTCCACAAATTTTAAGAGGGAATTTTAAAAGGAATTTTTATCCCTTTAAGCATTGATTTCTTCATGCCACATATCGTAAGCTTTGTGATTCAAGCACTCAGCTGGGAAGAGGAGTAGGTGGCTACCCAGTTCTGAGTTAAAAACCATTCAATTCATACAAATGGGAACAGCTTCCCACTCCAGTTTGCTCTTGCAGACTAAGGTATTTTGCTGAGAGGGAAGATTTCTGGTGAGACTTCTGTTCTGAGCTAGGAAGAGACATAATTTGACAGTAGCCTGTTCCTTACAGTAAATTTCCCTCTGCCTGCCTTAGTAATTCCAGCCTGAATTGGAGGAATTACACCTGGTCCCCAAGGTGCCTCCCTGCAGACCAGAACCAGAATATGTCACCTGGGAACAGCTGAAATTATCTTCTCAGATGTTTTGGAATGTTTCATTTATTTTTTACTTAACTGAAAGTATATATTCAATCTGAATTTGTGAGCAGTTTCAGCTACTAGAAAAAGTTTGGTGAAGAGGTTTTTTCCAATCAAATTAAAAAAAAGAAAAGAAAAAATATCTCCACTTTATTACAATTTGCTACATAGTCAAGGAAGCCAAAATTTCCTAATACAAAACTAAAATCTATTTCAGTTGCTAAAATACTTGCAAATGCAGAGGTTTCATACTGTAAATTTCTGTTCAGGTCAATATTTTCACCCTATCAACATGACTCTTAAAAGCATTGTGACTATTCTATTTTAACATACTAAACCTTGAGAAATCCTTCCTTATCCTGTTAAGTAGCAAGAGCAGTCCTTTAGCATGATATTGACCTATCAAACCAGTATTCTCCCAGACACTTTCTGGACATGACTTGAAGTATGAAGTCCAAGAGAACTTCCAGTTACTAGTTTGAATGCAGATGCCATATTCTGGAGGGCAAGAAAGTTTAGTAATGGCTAATTAGATATGGCTTATTTGTGTCACTTGGCCTCAAAGCCAGAGAGCAGGTCTTGATACTGTTTAATTTACTGCTACTATTACATAGCTATGTGTCCTCGTTTCTCTGAACATGCCTTTTTTTTTGCCTTTTTTTTTTTCTTTTTCCTTTTTCTTTTCGCCCTTTCCTAGAGGAAAAGGGATTTCTCTAGGTGCAGAAAGGAGGAATTCGGCCATTTGTATTGGATACCCAGAAGTACAGTTGCTCCATCAGAACAAGAGCAATTAAAATAAATTAAAGCAAAACACAATTAAAGCCCTCTGCAGTTCCATAGAGTTGAAATTATCAGGAATGCACTGGATTGTTCACAGAGTGTATCAGCAAGTGTTTAACACACCTGACACATTTACAGCATGCTGAACTGGCTGCACGTGTGTTCAATGTCCACATGGCATGTGTGGAATGTGATAGCTTCAACAATCAAGCATTGCACAGCATGTCCACTCATATTTCTGCTTGGGATTTTGGAGACAGCTTAAATAAAGAGGTTTTATGTTTGTAAACTGACCTGAATATTTAGATTACAATTTGAAAGCTTAATAGTGAAATCCGGTTCATGGTGCAAAAGCTGTCATTGACTTCATTGGGATCCAGATTTCTCTGTTCCTGGTATTACAACTATCACTGTGTAACTATGCTGAAGCGTACAAAGTGCCTCAGCTGCAGCAGATTTTGAATTATATTGACAGTGGAAAAAATGAAAGAAGATTGTGGAACAATTAATCCAGAAAATGTTCAGGCTATGCCACTGGACAAATGGTCCAGAAAAAAGCATGCATAGAGGAAGAAGGGAGATGCCTCGTCACTCAGCGTAGCTGCAGAAGAGCTTGCTGTGGCACGAAGAAGGTGAAAAATAATTACGGTCATTGGCAAATGTCCTTACTTAAGGGGTTCTTGAATAGGTTGAATAAAACACAGTGGGAAACAGAAAAATCCAACCCCCATATAAGCAGTTAAGAAAACAGTATATAATGTGATAAGTTTATTTTGTGAAGGGTGGTAAATACTCATCATGTGTACAATATGAGTGCGTATTGCTCCAACTCGTGGAACTACTTCAGAATACGGAAGTGTTTCTTATGTCATATTAAGTAAACTATCAGTAAATTGTGCCTTAAAAATGTAGAACATTCAAAGTGATTTGATAGTAATGCAAACATATTCAGTACTTGATACTTTGGCGCATTTTAGATTGATTCTCATAACAAACTAGATTTTAAAGCTCTTTAAAAGCTCTTTAAACCTGTGTTAAACCAATCTGAGTAGGAGGTATTATTTGATACGATGTGGCTATTAGTCTAAAGTACTTCAATAAACCTTTATATATCATTTACATCATTGAAAATACATATTTTAGCATATTTGAAGCTAATAATATTAATTACTCAAGAAAGTTGTACTATGTTGTAGTTCAGCACCATTACACAGAGTATGACAGAAATCAGTCAGGTATGTATTCTGAAGTATTGTTTTTTTATTTCAAAGAATATTCCCTGGCTTTGTCAACCCTTTTTTGTATCATGAAATGCTTTAGTGAAAGAAAAAGATTACCACTGATATGACCTAGAGCTGATGCAAGTGGTTTTTTCTACAAGTGCTATATAGAAGCAAGTTCAAAAGCAAGTTGAGTTTGACATGTCTTTTTACAGATAGAATAAAATGTCTGTGTGTAATGCCCAATTATGGGAAAATATTAACTTGCAGAAGTAAGTTTAAAATTTATACAACAATCATTTTTATCCCCTTGCACATCTATTTCAAGTTTGACTTTTGTCTTTTTATGCAACTAGAACGTGGTAGTGAAATAAAAAAACTGTTCTTTATTAGCTCAAATGAGACAAAATACCTCTGGAAGCAGATGATTACCGCCTAAGCAAGGGAAATATGACAGAGACTGAAACAAAAGATGCAACATATTTGTGGAAGAAAAGTAACAAAATTAATTAGAAAATGAACTAAAAATGGGAGAGTCATTAAGCACACAAATAATTTGAGCTATTAGAATTTTACAAGATTATTTCATTTTTACTTTGATTTCTTTAATGATAGTTTAAAAGTGCTGGAAACTGAACTTTAATTGTTCTCAAATAACATATTGGCTTTGTCTAATTAAGCAAAATGGAATGTGATTATAAAATCGTGAACTTCTTTTCTCAAATCACACTGTCACAACAATTAAGAAACATGCAGCAGTAAAGATGCTGCTTATAAGGAAGAGAGCAGTAGATTAATTTACTAACTTTTGAGTCGAGCTACCACACTTTCTAAATGCTAGCTGAGGTCACAGAAAAAATTAATCCAACAAAATCCTATTCCTCACTAACCTGATTTATGCAAGGCCTCTAGAATTTGCAACAGCTGACATTTTCTGCCAACTAAGCTTTCAGAATATTTTAAGTATATTATTTTAATATATTTTTACTTGCTGACCTCCAGAAGAGGCAGTCATTCTTTACAATATATGTATCTGGTCTTATTTGTGTGATTCAGCTGTGTCGCAGCTTAGAAGTTGAAGCCACTCTGACTTCACTTTGATTTTCCTTGTAATTTTCATTCAGAAATAGAGGGTCACGTGGGATGTGTCAGGTGCACACACAATATTTGTGTCTTGTGAACTTGCTAATTAAATCATACTTTAGCTGACTTGTGCTGCCTCACTGTGTTCTGACAAGGTAGGTCATTTTGCCTTTGGGCCTATGGCCAATTTCAACATTGCAAAAATTCCTGAGTCTACCTATTATGGACTACGTATTGTAATCAACTGAGTGTGATGCTCAATAAGCAGCTGAAAATAATCAATCCACGTTAGTCTGCGCACACCTTATACCCATGTGTGTTATTTCAGTAACTCATTTATTTCATTTTCCAGTAAAATTTGTATTGTTATAGGAATGACCTGACTGGAAGTTTAACTCCATCAAATGAACTGAAATGAAACATAACTGCTTGTGACCTCCGTTCATTATCATCTTTAATGTCCAGTAGTTAACAAACAGTGATGCTCGTTTTATCACAGTAAAAAAAAAAAACCAAAACCACCAAAAACAAAACTAACAAACAAAAACCAAAACAAAAACCCACTAAAAACCCCACAACCAAATCCAAAACAAAACAAAAACTCTCAACAATCTAAAATTGGTGTGGTTTTTATACTACCTTCGACTAAATTCTCCTCGGCCAGAAATTGTTTGATTAAGGTTGTCTACCCCCACCTAGCGGGCAACGTATTCAATGAACCGGTGAAGGAGACCCTGTACACTTCGTAAAAACTGTGAGACGATTGTTCCTATTAAAATTAAATAATGAATACAATATACAACATCTGCGTGAATTAGATAATTTGGGCTCGTATTCCGTTGATAGCTGTGATTTAAAGTGGACTTTAAATGGTCCTAGTCAGTTTTATTGCACATTGTAGGTGTTGTTTCAGCTTTGTGGAACTAATTGCCTAAAAAAACATGCAGGCTTTCTCCAAAGAGTTATCGCACCTCTACAATCAGCAAATAGCTATAAATATTTTTCAAAAGCTGTGTTATTAAAGGAACATGTGGGAAAAAATCTATCAATAATAGCCTTCAAGGATTCTTTGCATCTTGCTATTATCGAAATTCTGACTAGAATATCAGAACCTGCCTTATTTCAGTGATTACCTCTCAGCTGGTCTGGTGAATGGAGTACAAAGTCTGCAGTACAAATGAGTTAGGGTTTAGGAAGAGCCTTGCCTATCAAAGTGGATGCAATCTGTGTTGTAGTATTATATAAACAGGGGACTGTGGAGATACAGGCATCTTTGAATTGTTCTCTCTCCTTCCCCTTAAACTGAAGGTGAATTCATCCACTTTGAATCTACATGGTAAAACTGAGAAGTTCTTATTCTTTTTCAAATAATAAGGAGGGAAATGGAGGCGATGTTTTCTTGATTTGCATTGCATTTAGAACACTTGTTGAGCAAGTAAGACTCCCGGATTTAGTTGTCTCTACGAAGAGTGTTTCAAACCCCACTGACAAGGTCACTTGTCTTTCACTTCCTCTCTTTCTGGGCTTCTGAATCGAGTATTCCTGGCTAAAGAGTGGCACAGCTTCAAAAGGAGGAAAGATGAGGACATGGAGCACCCCATAACCTTGTGATCATGATATTTATTGACTACGTCTACTCTGCTAAATAAAGCAGGGCCAGGGCATATGGTCCAATGGTGACACTTTCTCATTCGTAGTGTTCTATCATCAGCATGTTTTCAAGGCATGGTTTTGGCCCATCCCAGCTCATCCCATACTAGTAGTCTCCCAGGCACAATTCCAGATGTAGACGGATCAAGGTTTGTTCCAGTTAAACAGTATAAAAAGGACCATAAAGAGAGTTTCACCATAAGGACATGAGGTATGCCACGACACTCACTGTTGGGTCCTAGTGCATTCTATTTATTGATATAGAATAGATGGAGGAGATGAAAGTTCAGACCTTCCCAGGTTAAGGAGAACTGGACCAAGTACCATGCTGTCCACAGTGTGCTTCTACCACTGAACTATTTTCCAAAAAGGCAGAGGTTTTACCTGCTGGTATTTTAAGTGAAAAGAGTGATCTGTATATATGAACCAAAGTGTAAATCGAAAACCCTAACTTCCAGTTGCACAGAAGCAGCTAAGCAAGGCTCTGCAGAAAGCCCCTTTCAGATGCACCTCAGTCTTTTATGCTTGTTACTCTTTTCACTAAGAAAAACATCTCAGAATTCAGCATTCTGGTTGGTCTTCTCTGCATCAGCCTAGGTCTAATTGCATCCCATCCTGAAGCTGTAGGTACAGGTAAGAAAACTCAATTATACTCTTGGAGTTAGATGTGTATCTTTATAACTCAAAGATTCACAAGACCTAAGTCTACTTATTAAACTGACTATGAATATTTTAAGAATAGTGCCATGATATAAGTTTTAAGATTAAATGGTGTAAATATAAAGGTTTTCTAAGTCTTTTTTTTTTTTTAATATTGAGATGTTTCATGTCTACTTGTAATATTAAGTACCTAAAGTGTTCACATAGTGAGTGCGTATTCCCAGTGCTAATGAGCCAGTCTTAATTTCTAATATAGGAAACATGTTAAAAAGGTCAGCAAGGTTTCAAGGTTTACAATTTTTTTCATTTTTATTTGTCATTTTTAGCCATATAGTCTTTAAAACATATTAGAAAACTGAAAGAATGCATTTAGTCAGATAGACAGAGATAAGCCATCTTGGGTAGTGGATGTTCAGGTGGACAAATAACAATATTTGAATTAAAGAGAATACTTAAGTAAAAGGGACACAAATCTTATGCTCAGAGTGAGTATCAGTTGTATTTAATCTATTTTTCATGATGCTTTTATGTGTAATAGATTCATAGAGTAAAACAAACCCTAACGCACAAATTGCTGTTGCAACAAAAGCTCACAGTAGTCACATGACAAGATAGTTTTTCTATGTTTCTCTTGCTTTTACACTTTCATGGCTTTTAGTAAGTTCATTGTTGCCAAGTGTGTCAAGTTTTTGCTCTGGAACTCTGTCCATCCATTAAGACAGACAAAGTTTTAGGGTTCATTTGTACATGAAATGTGCCTTTGATATAAATATGAACAAGTTTTGTGATTTTTCTGTCACTATGCAAGAAAAAAAAAAAAAAAAAAGCAACAGAAACCCCTGTACAAATAGTTCCTAAGGATTTTTCATCTGTAAAAATGCTGTATCCCCATTCAGCTTACAGAACATGTATTCTCTGGAGATAACAGGAAATGTTCATCAGTGGAAGGATAGCATAAAACCTCTAGGTAAAATTGTCACTAAATACCCTTTCTTATGTTTGATTTAAGGATCTGCATTCCCAAATGCCTAATTATACTCTAGATGCAATCCATGACCTTTTATAATTGCAAATCATTTAACACTTGACGTTTAACCTACTGATCATTAGTAGATGTCATACATAATTCTAACATATATAATATGTGTTATGTGAAATTTGTTGAGACTTGGGATGTAAACTCAATATAAATGAACTGAACACATTAAAGACAAGCATCTTCAAAAACTGCTTAAGAATTTACTTTAAAATAACAAAATCTTATGTATAATTTGTCAAAGTAATCTGACACAGTGACAAAGCTGCAACAGCCCTTTTTAATATGGTGTTTGTAAACATTAAATGTTGGGCTACAAAATATTGAGGCTTTTGCATGTTACCTCCCTTGTCAAACTGCAGACCATTGCTTAGAAGTCATGAAACGATTTCATCAAGAAATGCTGAGTCCCCTTCCTACCAAGGTGAAGGGGAATTTTGCCAAGTAAAAGAAATCTACTTTTAATAACAATAAAGAAGATCTTTCTGCCGAGATTGATTCAAAGATCCTGCAGTAGATAATGAATTAGAAGTTTTCAATTTCTTTTGGCTTTTTGTCATACGTCAGTGTGCATTTCAAGAAATTTCATTCTTTTGCAATGCAGTCTTTCAGGAAAGGGAGCTTTGATTTTAAAAAAAAACCAAACCAATAATACATCATGTGAAAACTTTTGACCTCTCTAATTACTTATTGACCTAACAGTCATTCTTAGAGAAAATGGCAAACACTTGTGAAGTAATATTCAATATAAGGTATAGGATGGTGAGATCAAAGATCGGGAGACTTTGCCTGCATAAGGGTTAATGTTAAATGACATTAAATAAGGACCTGGGGATTTGGTGCATGGGCATGTAATTTAGACATTATTAAACTTCCTTTATTGAATGTGTTATCTTATTATAGGTTTGCTAAGAAAGAAGCAGAATAATTCTTAAAATCAGTCAAGAGCACTCTGGATTGAAAGTGCTGTAACTGTCATATGAACCAACAGAAAGATCCTCCATTTTACAAATTAATAAAATGGAGCATAGAAGACAAGTAATTCTGCACATTTGTTTGAAAAATCAGAAATACAGGAGTTTTATGTGCACAGGTCTTCTCCTGTTCCTCCAGATTCCTACATCACTACAACTGTGTCACAACAATCAGCTGCAGGTCCTATTCTTTTTGGGGGAAAAGACTAGTTTGATTTCCTACCTAATAAAAACCACTACTGAAAATCTTATGAACAAAAAAAGGGTACAAAAAGCCAAGTACCTCACCACAGCCAATTAAAGAGGATTATTTTTTCTTCTTTAAGTGTGTTAACTTGCTATTATGGCTGTTCTGCAGAAGTAAACAGCATATTAAAGCAAAAATACATTCAATATAAAGAAGACAAGCAGGGTGCCAAGTTATCAGGAATAACATTAGTCGAAGTTTTTGGAAATATGACCAAGTTAGGTTACCTGTGCTGCGTGTACTTACTAGTGGAGCTGCAGTAACCTGAGGGAAAGATAGAGTCCTCTCGCATGTACCTCTAAAGAGATGCCAGTGGAGAGAAAATAGGCTATGACCTAGATGGCTGCCATTAGCAGAACATGAAGCAATGGGCTGTAGGACACTCTTTAGGGAACAGAATGTTCAGGAAGAAGCTGCAGTGACTCAAAGGACTGTAAAAGTAGAGGACTGGGGGAAGCGGATGAGACACGTGTTACTTCAGTTCTGATGGCCTATATCTTCCTAGCTGATAACTAAATAACAAAGAATTTTGGGCATCACTGAGTTAAATTAAAATAAATTTGAATCATCTTGTGTGTAAAGAGACATTTTCAGACCTCAACCTTTTTTCCTTGTCAATAAATACTGTTCTTCTTTGTGGTAAATCTTTAATTTCTGCAAGTGAAGACACAAAGAGAATCTGCTGCACCAGTGGTGCTGGGGATAACTGAGGAGAGTGAAGATGAGGGGCAGTGATATTTACCAGATTCATCTTCGATGTAGGCAGACATTGCATCAGGGTAACCTGAAGCCTGGATTTTCTGTTTGAACAGATAGGAGGCCACTTCAAAAAACGATATTTTTCAACCAGTACTCTGACACCCATCTGAACAAGAATGGTCAATACACTTGAACAGTCAGACAGAAATCATATGTTTTTCCTGACTGTGCAGTGACTGGAGCAGACACTCCTGGGTTGGTAATGGCACTACAACAACTGTCCATCAGGAGTCTTTTGCCCTGAATGTGTCAAGTATTGCTTCATTTCCCCCATCATCTCTGCCCTGCTTTTCCATCTGGACCTTTATGTAACTTTTTTAGCTCTTGTCAATAGCCATCAGTGAAGTAACTGACTGATAATTTATTTGTGCTATCCACTGATGTGTTCTGGAAACTCAAATTAAGGTTTTTAGGAGCTGTCTGTTGTTTCATGCATGTCTTATGCACACTGCTGCTGATATTTCTTAGAAGTTTTCATAATCACATTAAAACATTCGGGTTTTCCGTATTTTTTTCCCAATACATATGTACCATGGAGTATAAGTGAAGGGGATATGTTAATTTTGGACTACATTAAGGCTAAGATAAGCATCCATCAGTATAAGGGTAGCTTGCTTCCACATTGCTGCTTGGAAGTTGGAACCTAAATCTCTGTGCACCATAAATTAATGTTATCCATTTGGAAAGTCATATGTCAGGAAATCATAACCTCAAAGGTTGTTGTACAGCTAACTAGTTAATCCCTTACTCATTAAGGAAAGAAAGCATATTGAGTACTGGATGATCTGCACTTCAGAGGTAGAACCAAAGCAGCCTAATACATATTTCCTTTTTTTTTTTTTAATAAGCATCATGAATCTGCTCACTCACACACACCTTCTCAGCTGTATTTTGCGTTGTAGGCATATCTTTACATGACTTTCAGCCATTTATACCCATTTACCCTGAGGTGACGTAAGTACTTATTTAAGTTGCCTGTGAATCTTCTCATGAAGATTTATGTTTGTAGAATGACTATTATTAAGTATTAGTAGAATCATGGATGAACGTGGAGTTTCTTAGGATGTCTCAAGCAGATTAAGTCATTTTAAAACCACGCTGTTGCAGCTAAAGATAGACCACCCACACCCTTCAGTTTGCCTCGTCCATGCCTTTCTCGCACCCCTCCATGCTGAAAAAAATTTAAAAATTAAAAAGTTGCCAGTGTAAGGAAAGCAACAGAAACACGCAGTCAGCGTACATGATATGGGCTGGGGAACAGTTGGGTGGACATTTCCAGCCCTGCTCCAGATTAGGATTATGGTAGCTCAAAGAGGTTACAGGTCTTCATGCAAATCTTCATGAAGTTAAAGACAGGGAGAAAAAACTGTTAAGAGAAATATTTCATGTTTTGAAATTTACTACGTTTGTCTGTCTGGCAAAAGGGCCAGTGTTTCGCTTTTCATGAAGTTTCCTTCAGTTTTGTGCTCACAGTCAGGGCCAGGGTCTCCTGGAGGGCCAACAGCCAGTGCCTGTTCCACCACCCCAGCCAGGAGCAGGGCAGCCGGCGGGCACCAGGTGCCTTACTGGGGGTGGGAACAGGCCAAAATCATGTCAGGACATGGGCCCATGGGTTGGCCTGGCTCAAGGTGCCCATGGCCAGGCAGGGCAGGGCTGTGAGGAGCTGGAGACAGGCCCTGCTGTGGCATCAGTGGGGCAGGAGCTGATGGCCCCAGGGGGCTGAAAAGGGGTCCTGGGCCATGGGCAGGGTGGGGGAAGCCCGGAGGCATGCACAGTGACAGCAAGGGCTCGCGGTGGACTTGGGACCCCTCTCAATTAGCAGCTTTATCTGCAGTAATCATTCAGTGCATGAAATTGCAGGTTATTAATTTCAAAAGAGGGAGAAACAGAGGAGCGTGAATAGGTAGGAGATGAAACATGTTGTGGGTCTCCTCACATGCGAGCTGAATTCAGGTTTCCACCAGTGTGGGTTTTATGAGAAAATGTATTCACACCATCTTTCTTGTCAGAAGAAATTACAAAGTTTAAATACTTTAAAGAGGTCTTTATGTTTTTTTCTTCTTTGGCATTAGGTGTGAGCGAGTTAAAATTTAGATAGATCTAGGTGGTTCTGGAAAGCTTCTGAAAGGCTACTTGTTCATGGGCTGAATCTGTCTGTTTATAGACATACATCAGCCAAAGCCTTAACATCACTGCTTGTGAACTGCCCTCATTAAGACTACCTCTGCGTGCGAGACCGCAGACCGATGGCACGTGAAGCTTTTGATCTTTGACTGGTGAACTGAAGTAACCTAGTGTAGGACTTCATGGACAACCATGCACCTCTTCATCTATCCTGGACCCTACAGCCCCTCCACCTGACTCAGACTGTTTACCTCCTTCTTCTTTCTCTTCCACCACAGAGGGCAATATTTTCATCCTGGTAGCACAATGCTGCTGTGCTTGGAGATACTGCCTGCTCAGGGCCAAAATGGCATCGCTAGCCACGCAGGGTTTTCTGAATAGATTCATTTTGAAGTAAACATATGCATTTGTTTGGGTGAAGGGAATGTTATGAGAGTTTTATTATAAATGTTAAGGTGGGGGGGGGGAGCGAAATGTAGGGGGTTGTTATGCTGTTGTAGGGCAAGTTTTATTCTCTTCTTTTTTATCCCTATTTGGAAAGGAATGGAAAAGGGCAAACAAGCAAGACAAGATGGAGACTCCTTATATGCCCACCCAGAGTGAAGATGGAAAAGAGAAAGCAAAAAGTAAAGTATTAGGCTATGAGTTTCTTCTCTGCTTCTTCTCAAAGAAGGAGAGCCAGATGAGGTAATGCGAAAAGCAGCAGCACCAACTAACCATAAAAGAAAAAGGCTTGGCTGTAGCTTGACCTGATAATAATGATAGGTGACGTAGACAGAGTTTAAAGCACAGAAACAGTATCAACCTGTAGGTCTAATGTAAATTACCACCATGGGGGGAATGACATAGGGGAGCATACACAAATAAAGAGAATCAAGATTTTGTGGCTATGACAACTTTCTTGGAGCATGTCCAGCAGCCTCCTTGGGGCTCAGTAAGTTCAAATAGTAAACCTTGCTGTTCCTGGACAGGCCAAGCAGACTCCCCGGTGTTCCTTGAATATATAACACACAGAGGAAAAACAGAAGCACTGGACAGCTCATATAAAACCACAGTCACTGTCAAAACAAAGTATCAGCATCTCTTCTCTAGATATATTACACTTATGAGAGACCAGTGGGCCGGTATCCCAGTGCAGTTAATATACTTACCTGGAGGGTGGAAGACACAAGTTTAAATCCCTTTTCTGCAATCAAAGACAGATGTAATGTTGGAGCTGGTCTAGGTACAGCATGAAGGCTAAGCACCTGCTTAGTGAAGACTGCAATGGTTGTCTTTCGTGTTAGAGTGGGTTCACTCTGTAAGCACTGTTTAAATATTCTGTGAATCAGAGACTCATGAACTAGAATGATCTTTCAGGTTATATCCAATATATTCACTAGAAAAGGTGGTGGTATCTGTTAGGAGTTCTTTTTCTGTGACTGTCCAATTACTTATATGACATGAACCGGTTTTCTTCCTCCACCTCATCATTCTTCAGCCTTAACACAGAATAACAGGTAGCATTACAGGTGTTGGTATGGCTCCAGATCTCTTCAAAATAGGGAACTGAATCCCTGTCTTGCAGTCTTGGGGGAATGATGTAATTCCCAAACTGCTGGATAAAATGTATATTCAGTGAATCCACTTTTCTTTGCCTTTAGATTTCTTACAAAAGCCCAACACCAAACATTTTATTTTCAGTTCAGATGCAACAATGCATTCAATAGCAAATGAAACAAAATTGTACATCTCTCTGCATGATAGCCAGTGCTTTTTGCTATGTTTAAGAAAAAAAAGCATGTGACAGCTGAGCTTTAAATAACAAATTGTGGGCGTTTAAAAATAGCACACTGAATCTGAACAGTATGTTTGTTTTTTACAGCATCTAAAAGATACAGCAGAGTGTGTTGTTTTGAATGCAGGTGTGAATAATTAAAAAAATACATTTATATGTCTTTGATTACATGATCGCTCTCATAGCTACAAGTGTTTTTAATCAGCTACACTGAGAGGTGATGGGACCTTTATAAATATATACAGTAAGTATGTGTAACCTCTGTGCAGTTTGGATCTTTTTCTTAGCATGTACATTGCTGAACAATAATAAACCTATAACGATAGACTTCACACATTTTTAGAACCTCTTTTTCCTCTCATTGTATTGCAGCCTTCAAAATAACTATCCTCTCAATGTTTAATAGTTGTGCCATAGCAATTTCCCTCCTCCAAACTGATCCAAAACACACACTGACATTCTAAATTACTTAATGACAGTTTAATTATAACAAACCAGCAGCTACCTATTATTTTGATAAGCACACACACACACCCGCCACACACCGCACCCCTCCAAATGCATTCCCCCTTCTCTCTTTTCTATTTCTTAAAAAAAGGAAAGGAAAAAGCAAACAAACATATGACACAGTTTTGTATTTCTTTATGTTATCCAACTCAAAGAATGATGTCTCATTAACAAACTAAAGCCTCCACATGAACAATACCTCTGGTCACATGCTATTGAACTTACATGCAACCAACTTTTTGACATCTCTTGAGCATTAGTCTTTGCCTTATCTGAGTTCACCTTGTCTTGGTTCTCGTACTATTTAGTGAAGTAGTGACATGCTGATCCATAAACCTTTTGCGCTTCCAGTGGGTCTACACTTACCAGTTTTGTAGGTGACTTTATCTATCCACCCACCACTCAGCTGTTTTTATTAATGCACCAGTACCTGGAGGGTCTCAAGGAAATAAGGGATCCAATGTCCCAACCACTTTAATAAGTTGTCCATGCCTCAATGAATTGTTATCTCAACAAACATGACAGATGTAGCAGGTAGAAATGTACAAAGGTAAGAGGAGAAGTTAACAAAATGACTCATTTGAGATCTTTTAGCAATCAATAGAAATAGAATTTGGATCTCAGGCTACCTATTCAGTGCCTGGTCCCATCAGTACAGTGTTACAGTATAGGCTATCTGTCTACATTCAATTCAATAAACATAAGTCTTAAGGGTCAAGAAGGTCTTCTAATATAGACTTATCAGGTAGGAATTAATAAAACAGGAGGTGATCAACAGGAAAAATAAGTTATCTCCTCACAAAACTCAGGATTTAGTCTGGTCCTTTTTCATGTCTGAATTCTTCCACATACACTTGCTCTCTCCTGGATATAGGATATTTTTACTAAAAGTGGTAGAAGTGGGCTTCAGTAAATTTTAAAAATAGGACAGGACATTTGTATTGGAAAAATCAGGCACCTATAAGACTATAGCCACTTTTCCAAACCACTTTGGTAAAGAGAGGTCAGATTGCCTAAAGCCATGAGATTAAACATAAAGGTTTTGATTCATTCCCACACAATTTAAAAAACGCAAAGCCTGTTAACTCAGGTTTTACACCCATAAAGTCAGTTTCACTTAAGGGTGTTCAAAACACAAACCTAGCAAAAGAGTATTGATTTTGATTAAATACACACTAGAAATAGATTTTTAAAGGGAAGGAAAGTTAAAGGCTCTAGGAAAAAGATAAAATTAAGTGTTATTTAACCTGGCAGTAAATGAAATTGTTACCAAAACTATTTAAATAATTATTTTTAATATTACTAATTTGATAACCTATTAACAACCTGTGCTATACTGCTGCAACTGTGAGGCAGCTGCTTTCCTCATTTCACAATACTATATAACTGTTATACATAAGATAACAACCTGACTGTTCATCTGTGAGTTGTCAAAATAATGCTTGAGTCCCATTTGCATTAGCTTCAACCCCACACAAGGACAAAACACGAAGGAAAGCAACAGGACTTCAATAAGACATCCATATGTCCAACGTGTTCCTTTATCTGTGCTCATAAAACTTCTTGGATGGTAAAGTGAGGAAGATGGGTGATGAAGAAAACTTTTAAAGCCTACAATGACACACCTGAGCCCACAATTACAATTCTACCACATATTAGAGTTTAGGATATAGCTGTATGTTATGAGTACCCGTCCCCTTAGTGCTGTGTGACAGTACCCTACTTCCTTCAAACGGCGATGGAGTTTTCCCAGCATACTTCCTCATCTTCTTTCCTGCCTTCCTCATCCCCTTGAGGAAATAATTACTTTGAAGCTCTAAGTGAAATACTGAACCCTGAAATTCTTGCTTTGCCTGACAACGTTCAGCTATATACAAATTCACAAAGTTGTTTCATTCAAATTTATTTGCTTATTTTTGAACTCAAAATAATAATTCTTGCTTTTCATTCCTATAATATGAGCAACTGTTCTTACACAATGGATCCCTAGGGAACTTACAGATTCCCTATAAATTAGAATTGTGACAGAAAGAGTATTGTCATTTCCTTTCAACTGGTATTCAGGATTTTGAAATTTTCAACAGTGAAATATAAGCCCCCTTCTTTAAAGTGGCTCACAATTACTGAAATAAAAATAGCACTGGTTTTCACCAGAAAAAGAAACTGCTCTCTTATTGCTCTTTTTTAGGTTAATATGAAAACAAGACATTCATTATATGTCCATTTAAAAATGTTTTTTAAAAAAACATAAACACCAAGACTGATATTCATCAAGATCTTGGTTGAAAATAAAATAGAGGATAATCATATTAGTGTGAAAATGTTCTATTTTGTATCAGAATTATCATTTTACAGAAATGTGAGAAATCAGGTTTGTATATCTTTACATGTATTTCAGTAACACTACTTTTTAAGTTAAGCTTTTCTTAAGTTTGAAGTGGGGGTTTTTTGCATAACTTCTAGAAAATATAACTATTCCCCAATAATTCTGTAAAAGTACTATAAAAAAGATGATAGTTATTTTTTAGCTGTTCCCCTAATTCTCAAATAGCTAGTAAAAAGTAGCTTATGAAATACATATATATATATAAAACATAGGTGCTAACACAATAATTGTACAAATTATTGCAGTCACATCATAGGGTTTTACATAGAGCAGATGAAATCTTCCCATGAATATATACAATGAAGAAAAAATATTTTTTTCTGGATTTCTTAAAATACTTCTTTCTTTGAAATGTTACTTTATTTTATAATTCCTGCCTTACCAAAAAGAATGAAAACAGTAAAATTATTTCTGTTGGAGAAGCAGGAAGGATTATTCTAGAGAAAATAAGTAGAGGGAAAAAAATCAAAATGGAGGTATGGAATGTTAGAAATAACATTGGGGTTTAGGGTTTCTTTTGTTTTGCTAGAAACAGAAAAAAATATTTTTGTTTATATCATCTGGTGTTTGGGGTTTTTTATTACTTTAACATTTGAAAAATAGTTCATTATTTTCCAGCTGTTCTAGTCTGACTCTGTTAAGTTGATCTGTATAGATAAGGAAACGTATAACCTGTGATAACTTGGCTATATTTAGTCACTATCTTTTGTGTGGTTGCCTAAGAGGCTTTTGGTCCTCTGTCTCTTGAAGTCAGATTCAGATACACAATTGGGTCAAACAGTAGCTTCAAAATCCTAATTTCAGAATTCAAATCCTAGAAGCTTAGAGGTGTAATGGTTTGCCCACATTTCCAAAAATTATATCAATAAATTGCACATGACACTTTCTGTCATTGAGCATGCACTGATATTACCTCAACTTCTGTAGATTCCATAATCATAGCAAGTGAGCAGAACCCTACAGAGAATTAGAAAATGTTGGAGCAATAGTATTGAGTTGTCTAAACAAATGTCCTCCACCTGCCACCCCAGAAGGATGTGGGCCTCTTACACAGCCTGGGAGAGCTGTAAATTCCAAGCAGATGTCTTGAATATCCCAGAGTGTGTAAAACAGTCTATGTTTAGGCAACTCAGTCTGTCTTACTTAGTCTGAGAAAGATACACCAACTATATCAGAAAGGAAAACACCAGGAAAGTATATTCTCACCAGGCCTCTTTTTATCTAGCAGCCTTTGGCTAGACATTTAAAATTTTAAGCATATCAGGTCCCAATATCTTTGCTGTATGGAGAGGACACACATCAACAGGTCCCACAGAAAACAGCCCTACTTCTTTCTATTCCTGCTGTGGAAGCTCCACCTTATTTGTGTGAATTAAGTAAATATTCACTGGACCAAATAAAGAGAAAATTTAGAGATCAGCTAGGTATCCATTCAATCTTTCTTTATCTCAGTAAGTATTTTATTAGCTCTACACGATGACTCCACAGCAGAGACTGAAGTACATACAGTCATTTGGAGCTACCAGTAGGCTAGTCCTGAAACAGGTTAAAGCTGAGTCTAAGTCCTTTTCCTAATTTGAAAACAAGTTCCCTCAGGGAGTATCGAACCGAAAGTGAGATGCTTAGTAAAAAGAAATCAGGGGAAAATAGGGTTCCAGCATAATCCTTTTCTGGGACTGCCTTTTGCCCAAGAAGATCTCATTTGGTTTGAATACTCATTTCCCACTGCAGAGTAATGGAGATTACACATTCTAGTAGGAATTCTCATATAGCAAATATTAGTTACTCCTATTTATCAATCGTTCTTTAGGTGAAGATGTGAGTATCAAATATACCTTTTCAAATATAATTGCATATAAACCAAGGTTTAGGCAGCTCATTAATAATGCTCTTCCTTTTTTTCATGCACTTAACTTCTATAATACAATTATTTGTGAAGCCTGTAGCTTTGAGTCAGTTACAAGTGCACAAAGGTGAAAGAAAAAGTCAACAACAAAATTTTCTACCACCTGTCATCATTATCTGCTGTTACTTCTGATAAACTAAAGTAAACGCAAACACATGATATTTACAGTTATGAAAGTAGATTATCTATATCAGATACTTTACTTTTATCTATGCCTGGTAAAACTCATCACAGGCAATCCATGTGCGAGACAGTGTTTAATAGCTCATCTTTAGTAGGAAAGCATGCTGGTACCACAATAAATTCTCCCTTATTGCATCTTGTATGCAGAACACAAACTAAGCAGAGCTTGCAGCTGTTTTCATCTTTTAAAAAAGCACAGAGTAGCATTAAGAGAAAAGGACAGTAAATAAAATCCAAATCTAATGTAATTTTATTATTTTAATATTATTTTTAAAGGTATGTGAAAGACACTTTAACACAAAAAGAAAAAAAGAACTGCTCATGGAGAATATCCATCCTAAAATGACCAGTCCTAATAGACACATACAAGCCAAATTCAAAACTCTGTTGCTGAGCCAGCTTACAGCAGAATGGAATTTAGCTCATTTCATTCATAACCGTTTGAACAAATGGATACTATAGCAGGAACCCACTACCAAGGACCAAAAGAAACAGTGATGTGATTCACTCCCCTATGCTATAAACAATTCTTATAGCTAACATTCTTGCATTTGTTGCAATGAAATATAAGGACATCAAACTCCTAAAGATATTGGCAGCTCTGTGACAAGACTGATTGCCATCTGTACACACAAGCAGTAGTTAAGTCCTTTGCCATCCACTGGCAGATTTCCAGAGACAGCGTAGGCCTTGTTACTTCTTTGTCATGCTTAGCCCTGGATGATCCATGGGCTGTATCTGCGTTAACAAGCAGATACTCAGTAGGAGCAGATACGTATTGAGGAGCAGCTGTTGCTAAGGATCCAGTATGCACAACACATTTCAGGAAATTTAACTTCTGACTTGCTGCTTTGCGGACTGAGCAGTCAACTGGGCACCAAAGTGTATTAGGTGGCTCCCAAAGTGAATCATCTATTTTAGTTTCAGCAGAGTCTAACTTATGTGCCCAACCTCTTGTCGGGTCACAAATCAAAGCACAGTACCAGACACAACTGGGAGATTTCATTCAAGCACATATTTCTAATCCAAACTGAAATGCTAGTATAGACTCATTCTAAAGCTACTCCGACTCTTAGCAGAGTCCTCTTTCCTGTTTACTCCCCTCCTCTGCCTGGGTAACCCTGTTAAGAAAGAGCCAAAAGCAGACCATTTTGCAGCAACTGACTTCATGAGTACTTCTCATAGAGAAGGGACATTTTTATAGGAAGGGACTATCTGGGCTATTAAATTTGGTCCACGGAAAGTAAATACATTATGGATTATTCATTTATGAATCAAATACCATGTATGAATTTTTTTTTTGTCCTCCATATTCCCACTGGAAGGTTGTGGGAATCATGTATGGTAGAGGATAACTTAATTAATTTAATACCATCATTGTCCACTAATGAAAGCACCTATGCTTCTGGTTCCCTCGATATCACTCATTCCCCACACCCCTGCCTGTACACACTGACCTACCATGTCCCTCCTTCCTTCCCCCTTCTAGACTTTTGCTAAACAGATTTACATTTTGTACACCATGCTTTCAGGCACTCCAACCATCATAGCAGTTCTCATTTGCATTTACTGATGTTAAATTTATCCTTCTTTAACAGGGGTGACTTGCATGACAGAACTGCTCACAGTATCTGTTAAACTGTGGGCTCTACGTTTTGTTAATATTTTCCAAACCTGACTGGAAATATTTAGACTGACATTATTCAGTATCACACTTCCATTTTTACAGCCATATGATACATGTTGTTCATAGTCAACCTATAATCAATTAATGTGAAATATTCTTTTTCTTCCTCAGTAAATTCCAACTGCTGACATTTCCAGAGTAATGCTTTTAGATTGTTATTACTAGTTCTTAAGATTCTTCTGAAATCCTTGCTATTGAATTTAACTGATACTCCAGCAAGCTTGCTTTGTAGCAGTATCTCTGAACTTTAGGATATTGTAGAGGAATGGAGCTGCGTTAATTATCATTGATAATATACAGCTGTGGGCGGGCTTCAGGGGCGGTGGGTTGGCCGATGTAGACAAGGTGCAGCTGTGGCTGGTTCTGTTAAGAGGTTGAGAGCCAATGGAGAGAGAGCAGCCGAGGAAGAGAGGAGGGAGAAACAAGAGGAGCGAGAACACGTGCCCTGGATGAGGCGAGGAGAAGGCAGCAGAGGGGCTGTATGAAGAGATGCTGGTATGAGCTGGTAAAAGACCTTGTGGCAGCTGGTAGTTTGGAGAGTGCTGTGAAAGGATATCAGCAAATTTAAACAACACATCACCTCACTGATTTTAGTATTTATCTTCTTTTTATTTTTAGGGAATTCTGACAGTCATATAATGATCATAAATCACTATCTATAGTAGTTTTCACTTTCACTAGTTCTTGCTTATGCATTTATCTGATTTAATTAATTATTTTCTGTGTCTCTCCTATGGAACTGATATTTTTACTAAAAGTCCAGAAGCATGGCATCTACTCTGTTTCTTTCATTCAGAAAATAAGTTTATTGAAGAAAGTTACCAGGTTAGTTTGTCAGCCACTATGTCTGCTAAAATGATGTTGAACCTTATTTCATCTGACTAAGATGATTCATCATCTGTTGTTGTTGTCATCGTCATCCTCCATCCTCAATCATACCCACAATATAAGCAATAATCAATGCTTACATAGTACTGTGAATTGTTTAAAAGCAATAACAATCGATATTTTGGCGTAGAAAAAGGTGAATGTGTTTTAGATATGGTGGACTTAAAGATGAGGTAAATAACCTAAAGCTGGTGTCAGCACTGGAAATGAAATACGGCTGTTTTGAAGACCCAGGTTAATGTTCAATCTTTCATTCCACAGAGTATAATATGCAAAAAATTTAATAACATGCTTGCACTTTATGAACTTTATGGTACCTTATGGAGTGGTTTGAGATTAGCATGAATTACAGAAGTGACTGGATATTCCTTTGGCAGAAGATGTTGAGCCTATATGCTTTTATGATTCCAGGATGAAGAGGGAAACAGAACGTAAATTTGTAGAATTCATTTGGCTTCATGAATACTTGCTAGCTGGTCTAAAAACACAGTATCTATCAAAAATGGGGTGGGTTTTGCCACACTTTACTAGCAGGGCTTCTGACAGAGCATAGATGTTTATTTCAATCAGTACCATAAAATTCTAATGTCATCCTATTCCTTTGTCTCTGAAATTATCAGGTGGAACTGACATGAACAGTTATACAACAGCAAGAACTGGAGCTTTTCCTGTTTAACGGGGGACTAAAACAGAATTATTTCTCTTTAGAGAAGATTTTAAAAAATAAAAAATACAAATAGAACTGTAATTTCCCAATATTCTGCTCAGTCATTCCAGTGTGGTTTCTTTCTATGCATATTAAATGGGGTTCTTAACATGTAGAGGGTGAATTCTTGAAACCTTACATTTCAATCCAGCAAAGTATTTTATGATGTCATGTTACAAGTAATCATTATTTTGTAGTATATGGCCATGAATTTGGGAAAGATCATTTCACATAAGCACCCTTCAACTTTGAAGCTCTTCAGGATGCTTTTTTTTTTTTTTCTTTTTTTCTTTCCTTAGTAACTAGTAATCTGAGAGTTTGTCCAGAGGAATTACAGACATAACTTGGCTACCTATTCTCTACAATATTCATAATCTGCGATACGTAAGCTCCACCTAATGAACAGGAGCCCAAGCCTGCCCAGGAACCTTCTCATTCTTACATGTACTACTTTGTTTTTGAAAATTTTGAAGCATCAAAATGTTGAAGTATTAGCTTTTTTCTCTGTAAGCTTCACAACACTATGAAACAAAGATTGAAAGAACTGGTAATAGTACTTTCACTAATGACTTGCCAATCTTGCTGGCTGCAGTCCTGCACAATGACATGACTGTGTGTGTACGTACATACACACATCATGCTCTTAATTTTGGGAGGGAGGAGGGGGGCAGGGAGGGTGGTAATTTTTAATTTTGCCTTTTATTTTAGTACAGAAAGAGTTATAACAGACAAGATCCTACTTTTCTCAGGTCTCATTTCTCTTCATCAGAAAAATCACTGCAATAAACCAAAATGCACTAACACAGGAGCATGATCACCCATAATGCCATCTGTAGAGAATGGAAAGTCCAGGTTACAATTGAGAAGGAAGGGGCCCATGAAGTCCTGTACAAGAAGTTCTCTCTGTATCCAGGCCCATGAGTGCTTCTTACATCCAGCGAGCTAGGTAGGAAGAAGCACTGATGCCCATGAAATTGAAGATGTCGCGGCTGACTGATGGGCACATAACCATATCAGTTATACCCTGGATCCCTAAGGAAACTATATCTATATGATCACACTGGGTATGTGTGTCTATGGCTTTTGAACCACTGGCCAACTTCAGAAGGCTCTCAAAGAGGGATAAAGGTCTTTAAGCCATGAAGTTCCTACAAGTTTTATGAAAACCAGCTGTCCTGTTTAAGAGTAGTACTGTTAGTAGCCTTACTTATGGAAAAACTGTAAGGTCAGCTTGCCTGTATTATTTTCAAGAGAATTCAAATATATGCAGAAAGCTATAGGGAATGGGGTTTTGCTGCTCCCATGTCTATGTTAACGCTATGTTATGTATAGGAAATTCTGACTCTGTTTACATTTTTACTGTCTGATTCCATACAGGAAGTTTTCAATAATTTAAGTTAGAAATTAAATAGCCTGACTCCTGGTCAGGCTGCTCAGGGCCACAGCTGTCTGTTCAAACCATTCAAAAACTTAACAGCTCTTTGTGAAATTTCTTTTTTCCTAATATCCAACCAGATTTTTCTTTTATTCCAATTCTGTTTTCTCTTTTTCTTTCACTGCACACCTCCAAGAACAGTCTGGTTCTTCAACACACTCTACTATTAGAGAGATAAAGATGAATACTAGGATCCCTATGTAGCTGTCTCTTATTCAGACTTAACAAAAACAGGTGTTACAGCCCCACTTTATAGATCTCATATATATGCAGCCACAAATCATTGAAATGGTAACAATTCTAACATTCATTTGCCTTACATATTCTGATTTCTCTTCAGTCATTAAATAAATAAATAACAACAGTCAGATATCAAGATGCTTAATCGGAATTAGAATTTTGTGAGAAATGTAAAAGAAGCATGGGTTATGTGGAAATTTCTAATCTAATTCAATTTAAAGGTGGTAATAAATCTTTTTTGGGGTTTTTTTTTTTTTTTTCTGGTAATGAAGTAGTTTATCAGCTACATCTTCAGTTTTTCTTTTTAATTGCAGCATGACACAGTATAGGAACCCTACTTAGCAATGAGCAATGAATTTTGTACACCTCTAATAATCAGTCCCATCAACTCATGTGGCCAGCTGAGGCACTGAACTTCATTCTCATCCCACGCCATGTGAAATGCAGATGGAAAAGGGAGACAATGTCATTTTTTTTAAATCCTGCTTTGAAGTTTTCCAGAAAAAAGATCCCAGCAAACCTTTCACACATCATCGGAGTAATAATGAAATGCGTTTAAAGTAATCTTCATTTCTCTTTTGCTCTTCGAAGCAGAAAAGGAGTCCAACAAAATGAAGATTTATAACAGTGACTTCCTGAAAAATGCAAAATACATACAGCTTAAACTGTGCTGAATGGAACCCAGTATTTATTCTCTAGAAAGGGCATTTTCTGCTAATGTAAAATCATAATCCTTTACACAAAAGCTGTGAAACATAGGAATTGGCAAATGTTTTAATTATGTCAGATGTATCATAGTTTTTTAAAATGTATAAAATCATATTCAGGTGGAAAAGTATGACAAGTAGTCAGCAGCAGACAGTAGTGGACCCAAAGCTAAAAATATATGTATCAAGCAACTGTAGTTGAACTCACTGTTTGAAACCACGTGCTTCACACTCAGTTGGACTCAGTCAGGTCACATCAGGGTGAACATAATACCATGAGAAGAATCAAGCATCAAGATTTGTTTGAGCAAATATGTCTTTTTACTGGAGGGGAAGTGGGGGGGAATAGAATAAGGTGCATAACTAGTAATATGAAAACTATTTTTTTCCTTAAATGCAAAAGAATACTGATGATGACAGGCAAAATCTTAAAAATATTTCACTATTCTCTATTACATCTATGTGCATGCTTATCAGTCAGTTTAACATCCTAAAATTTGGTGCTATTAAGATATTTTAAGCTATCATTTGACACTGTGATCTACTGAGAAAATTTAATATGCATTAAATGTAGTAGACAATATATATATCACCCCTCAAAGTAAATGTGATCTTGCTGTAGTAACCCACCTAGGTAGCAGGCTGTGACTTCTGGATTAATTTTGGTTTTGAATTTTTAGTCTACACCCAGTTGTACAAATTGCAGTGTGATAGTTTGGAAGAATCAAATATGTCTCAGGCTTGGCAGGACTTTGCCTGCAGGGTCCTGTAAATGCTCCTGGGAAGGTGCAGGTAAAAAGTAAAATTTCTTTGCAAGGATATTTTCTGGCTAACTAGAAGTAATACTAAAATCGGTATGATAATAACTCTAAAAACTACTTTAGCTATTAAATGGTAGAGATGGACACTTAGAGTGACAATCTGCCTGTCTTGCAGGCATGTTTTGCATGCTTCATATCTGCTCCTACATGCATTTGGGAACAAGCATGTCTGCATAGAGTTCTAGAAAAAGATCCAGTTCACATAAGCTTAGGTAGCTACAAGGTTGTGCCATAACAGGCTGCAATCAAAAAAAGGACACAGAACTTTATGGTTACTTCTCTGCTAATACAAAGCAAACAAACAAACAAAAAACCCAACAGGCCAAGGACTCATCTCCGGTACTGAGGGAGAGCTGCATAGTACAACTTATGTTCATACAAGTAAACTCTCTTCCCTTCCAAACCAGTATGGCTTTGTCCTTCCTGATTGCTAGGAAAATCCCTGTTTTGTATGTAAGTGGAGAGCTGGTACTTAAATCACTGCCCTTACTGAGTTTGCTAAAACAGGCAAAGCCTGTATGAGATTCTTTCCTTTGAGTCCAGTTGGCTGTGTGCCCACCTAGATGTGCCTAACTTGCACTTGAGTCTTTCTCGTTAGCTGTCCACTCTCTTACACCTAGATGTTTCACCTTCTCTTGCCACATCTGGAGCCAGGGTCCCAAAGACAGTGGGTTTGAAGTGGGGGAATCACAGCTTCTTACACCACCTTGAGTTTTCAACTAACACTGTGAACAACCTCAGCCCATTTCTGTGCTGTCAAGTCAAACCGATTAGTTTGTCATCTACAAAGGTAGTTCATACTCACCTGTTTTGATTTTGCAGTGAAATGGCCAAGGTATGCCTACATGGTTAGTGACCAGCAGCTATCACCAGTATCTCATTTTGAAGAAAGTGATCAGCTGTTTCTTCAACTGTCTCTAAGCTGCAAACGAGGCTGTAGAAAAACACCTGCCTTTGGTCCACCTGGCTCATACCTGACATTGCTCCTCAATACTTTAATGAAACTTAAGTATTTTGCAAATCTACTGTCACTGCAGCATTACAAAAACCAGCTCCATTATTTTTGACAAAAAATTTGCTGTTAAATTGTTTCAACAAATTAGGGAGTGTTCATACAAATTACGTCACTGACAGATCAGTGAAGGCCAGAACTGTTTAGGAAGGCATGGCAAGCAGCTAAAGAAAGTAACTTTTTCTACTGCCATCAAGTGATCCAGAAGAAGATACCTCATTTTAGATTGATTCCATGACCTTTCCTTGCCCTTTTGAACAGTTATTTGTTTGCTAAAAACAACTTCAGTAGTGGTTTCAACTAAGCTGTTAAATTTCTAATTGGAGAAAAAAATAAGAAAAATCACACTGAGATCATGCATCAGCTGGGAGATAGTATACTCGGTGGGGTAATTCCTATGTAACTACACTTCCTAAATTAAGTTATGCAGAAAGTTTAGGATACATATTTCTTAATATTTGCTGTTAGCAGAGCTAACTTTCATATATTCCCTGAACTTTACCTCTTAAACCTTTCAGACATGCATGTGGAAACTCACAAGTACTTACTGGAATGCAAAGGTGGCAGATCAAGATCAAGATCTTGCCCTGGACCAATGATATAATGTGGATGCACCACAAATTCTGATCAAGTCCAGGGGATAGTTTCTATTACTTTTACAGAGCTTTGCATTTGGTCAAAAGTCAGTTCCTCATGTGAAACTGGATAGAGTTCTGTTTTCCATCAGACTTCCTATTTCCTGAAATTTTCAGAGGAAGATGAAATAAATGTCTAGGATATCTGCTTTAGACAATTGTTAAGTTATTTGGCCTAATTCTGATGATATTCTATGACCTGTCATATGGGAAACCCCAAATCAGTGCGTGTAAGGTATTTTCTGCCTTTAAAAAGCTATTTTCAGAAGTCCATTAGCTTTATGAAGAACTGTCTGAATATGATAGAAGGCTTTGCTTATGTTTACCATAAATGTTTTGTATTTTGCGTTCTGGCAGCAAAATCTTTGTAGTCAGTCTTTAATAGCTGTTTGGACAGATATTTTTTCTGAGATTTCTAAATGTATTAAAGGGGAAAAGGGATGTCTTTCTTGACAAATGAAGTTCAGCAAGGCAGTTCTTCACTTATGTCCCATTATAATGGAGGACTGTAAATCCATGAATATTGTAAAATTATTCTGGAAGCTAAGTGAGCATGGTAGTCTCTAAAATAAGCAATGCATTTCTGGAGTGATCATATGGTTTTAAATTATAATTTCTAGAGGAAATAACTGAATCTTTAGGACCTCATATGCTGTGTATTTTGGAACTGTTTTCCTATCTGATGGTGTATATGAAAAGTGCCTATTTTAAACCAGCTTATTTCTTATTAGATGCTGATTTCATGTTCAAGAGACATGTTTTAGAATGCCAAATGCAGTTTAGGAAAAAGTAGTTTTTACAAAGAAGAACAAGAAAGGAAGAAGGAAAGAAATAACAATTGGAAAAATGAAGGAAGACACAAGCAGCCTGAGGAAAGATCTGTTTTGATCTGCGTGTGCATAAATCCCTTGTTTTTCACAGTGGTGGTACTAGATACTCAAAGAGCTGCTAAGGTTCAAGGCTACTGGCTAGAAGTTAGTAGTTACAATGTATAAGAACCCCCAAACCAGTAACAAAAGTAAGATGGTGGGAATCCAAGGGAAGCACAGAAAGAAAAACAAACTACTTTTTCTTTATTACCTGGAAACACAGAAGCTTCTCAAATATATTTACTTCAAATTAATTACATCAAAATTCAACCTATTCTTTAAGCAGCAAAAATACATTGTTCCCCAAAATTGTGATATGTCTCATTTACTTTTAGCTATTCATAAGTTTAGTATCCCATGTAAGCTACTTCTCTCAATTCCCTCTAAGGCAATAGAGGCAGGCAATCACTTCCTCTTCTGATTTATCTCCTTCATTTTAAACACCTGTTTTAGAACAGGATGAAGCGTCCTCCAGAGATGCCTTGCTAATTACCTAGTTATACTGGAGAAACAGTGTCTCCAACTTACACACGTGAACTGAGCAGCAGAGAAAGCAAGGTCAAACATGAAATCTGCACCTGAGCAGAATTCAATACAATACTCATGAGTGCCACTGACATGCTCCATGTACTAGATCAACAAAATACAAAAATCATTCCTCAATTCTTTTCTCTCTTTCTTTTCCAATATTACCCTATTTTTACAAAATACCTTTCTTCATATGAAGAAAAGAATATTTGTGCAGTTTCCTGTGTTAGAATCTAATAAAAGGAGACAATTCTTAAAAACAAGAGTGAAAAGGATATTCCTAACACCAAAGGAAGTGAACTGTCTAATAACTTATGGACAAAAATAAGGTGAAAAAGAAATAAATGAATAATTAAACAAAAAACAGATCCGAAGTTGGCTTGGTTGAGAAATACATATATAAAGACACAGAAATATGTATTCTAACTTTTCAAGTAGACAGATTGAATACCCAAAAGGAACACACAGAATTCTCTTCTGTAGTAGAAAGTTCAGCTCATCTGTCAGATCTGTAATCCATCTGTCACTGAAGAAACAACCAGAAAATTTCAGCCAGGATGATTCAGACATTTCTAAGAACAAGTGAAGTAAAAATATTTTCTTTGTCTATGTTAAAAATACGCTGGCAGACTTTTCTTGAGAACATTTAGCAATTCTTATTTTAGGGTGACAATGTATGCATTGCTGACTGATGGAGATGATTTTGTGTCTGGGATGTGTCTTTGCTGCTGCTGGTGAAAATCCATCAACGTGAAGCCAGGCTGCTGTGGGTTTAGGGAAAAGAAAAGCAAAGCTGGCAAAGTTTTGTAGGTACTCTTTTCTACAAAGAAATATAGCATGAAGGTGAAGGAAGATGCTTGACATTTCCATGTTCCGCAGTGTTTGATTTTGCTGTATGTTTCCTAATGCCTTGTCTTTGTATGTGTGATTGTGTGAATACATACGTGTGTGTGTGTGTGCTGTATATTTGACACTGATGTTTACTTAGTTCTTTGGGAAAGAAATCAAGCTTTCTCTTTTATATGTACAGAATCGGACACCTGAGGCGTTATTAATGCAAACCTCAAATATATCCAGGAGCAGTAGTATTTTCCATAAAGTATCTTATATTTTATTGACATTATCACACACCAATTTCTTTATTCAGAGTGTACTCCTTAGTTTGTCTATTTACTGTAAGTATTGATGGGAGTGTGTTTTTCCTTTGTGCACACATACATTAACAAGAGGTGAAAGCCCCACAATGTTCTTGGCATGCTGTTTAAAGCACTTAATATTCTGCCTTGTCAGTTTAAAAAACGGTGTTCCAAGAGTGCAAGAAGTGCACAGAAGAAAACTGCATGGTATGTATGCAAACCCATTTCAAATCAAGTGGGTTGTGAAAGGATTTCAGAGCTGTCTGTTTCGTAGTAGAGTTGTGAAATTATAGAATAAATACAACTCTTGATGTGGCATCTTTATTCTTCCTTGGCCAGAAACTGTAGCACAAGTCAGAAGCCAATATGAACAAATTTCAGGTAGAGCAAACAGGAGAAAAGGAACAAAAGAATTGTTTAAATGTAGAAACACCCTCCAGAGGCACTCTCTTATTCATTGCAACAGAAATCAATTAGCAGGGAAGTTCAGAAAAGGCCTTGCATTCAGTGGTAAGGCTGACGTGTATTTGACAGAAGCTGTCCCTATCCTATTTTCATTAAATGTACTGAGAAGAGATTAGCAACTGGAGAAGAAATGACAAAGCCATCTTGTCCATTTACACATTCCTAACCAAAAATATTTCTTTCTATTCTCGTCCCCTCCCAGCCCGTGCCACACACCCCCCACACCCCCCCCACACCCCCATGCCCCCCCTCCCCCCAGCATTGGCTAAGGAAAGGAAAGGACAGGAAAATAACTGCTGGCAACTTCTGGCTTCACGGGCTTCTCTTCTGGAAGAGCCAATGCCCAAAGCACTATTACCATGTCAAAAGCATTTTGTATCCTGACATAGTTCAGCAGCCCCTCTGATCCCTATTCACTCCAGGATCTGAAATGCTTTTGTTGTACAGTATTATCGGTAATAACGTTGCCACAGGGCCAAACAACTTGCTTGTTCAGAGCAAAACTGCACTCACCCCTCTTTGGGTTGATGCATAGAACAGGTTCAAAATAAGAGTATGAATGGTAGATTAATACAGAATAATCTCATGTGTCCCACATTAATTTGAGATAAAAGTACAATTTATTCTGATCAATATAACCCTGAATAAATTTGGTGGGTTTGTTGTGTTAATGGTTGTTGATTCCTAAAACACACTATTGAGTTTTAAGTAATGTTTTTCCTTTGAGTATGCTCTTCAGACTACTTTTTTTCCTCTTGTTACATTTATCCTTGTGTCTGTTATTGTCCCTTTTAAGTATAATAAAAGCATTTTTATTTACAGTCCTGGCCTATTTAAGAGAGCTCAGTCACAATGTCCACTCTAGACAAGATACTTGCTTCTTATTAGCCAGAATATGTATGTTTTTCAAGATTTTGTTTAAAAATTTCAAAATAGTCATAAGAAAAAGTATCTCCAAAAGATGTAAACCTCTGCTGAATTTCTACAGTCCTAATAAAAGATGGTTTTGCAGAAGTATAGAATGATTGAATGAATTTTCACATTTTCTTTTGTTTGATTGCTGAGACAAAAAATGCATTATTTTAAATGCAACATCTCTAAATGTTAGGCTACATAGCTTTTTCCTGTTTATAAATTCTATTATTGCCTTATAATGAAAAAATTATGAAAATGAGGAGGAGAGATGTCATTAAAAGGTAATTGTTTTATCTGCAACTTAATCCCTTGAATATCAGGCTACAATTTCCCTTCAGGGGATGAAATACTTTGAAATGACACTGCTAATTTGAATGGAATATCAGGGCATTAATCAAACATCTGTAATACTACTTTGCTGGGTAGGCATGACAAGTCTTTAAGGAATTGAGCTGGCAACCTGAATTTTTAAGGCATCTGGAAACACAAATAATCCAGTGGATAGTTATAAGTCTGCACAAACTGAGGTGTGGGACCATCACATTTACATGCATATTTAATTCCAAGGTTAAATGAGTTGTGGAGGATTAAAGCAGGGGTTTTTTGTAGTTACTATGCTAAAAACAATATGCTTGAAGCCTCGACTAGCTATATTTTCTATATTTTCTTTAATTCAGCTGTCAAAATAGAACTGCCCTCAGCATGTATAAAATAGCTCCCTAAAAGGTCATCTTTGAATGTATTTTCATATTGCAGGTAATCAAAACAGAGTATAGCAGAATTTTGTTAGTAACTGCTGGCAGAGCAGATATGGAACAGGATCACTGGGATGTGATGATGTGAGTAGTCCTAATGAAATGCTACTAAAGCTACTAACCATTTAGACTGGAAAATAGACTCATGTGGGATCTAATGTTTCACTCCTGGTAAAGCTTGATTTTCTGGCTCAGTAGCTGCCAGCCACATGGGTGGTGTTGCAACTATCTGATACAGTGACTGAAACACACTGCTTCACTCTGTTCTTCCTCTATATTTCTTTTGAATTGTCAGGGTTATAAAGGTGACTGTTTCATGCCGCATAATTCACAGTGCATGCTTTTCTTTAAATGCATCATTACATTTACATTTTCAGATTAACATCTGTGGTTTTGGTTTTGAGACAATGATAATATCCTTTAAAGTACCCTTTCTCTTGACATATTGTTGTATACTCAACTTCAGAGTAATTTTTACATGTAAACAAACTGGGATGGAATGAAAATGCACAATATAAATGGCTACCTGCCTCATAAGACCCCATGAAGACTCAGAAGACTGAGGATCAGGGCTCTGATAAATGTGGCAAGAAACAAGCCTATTAGAAAAAATATCACAGCCATTAAATTCATCAAGTGCTTCTGGTGGATATTACCACAGAAAGTCTGAGTTTGGAAGGGATCTCTGGAGGTCACCTAGTTCGTCCCTTCTGCTCAAACCAGGGTCAACAAGAGCAGGTTGTTCAGCAATGTGTCCAACTGGGTTTTTAATATCTCCAAGGATGGAGACTCCACTGCTTCTCTGGACAACCTATTAACTATCATTATCAACCTGTAGTATTATCACATGTGTCTATTAGTAGAAATTTGATCAAGAAAGCAGAATTACCATCTGTAAATGACAGAAGTCAATTCACTCAAACATATCTGCAATTTCCCCACATTTAAACATAAAGCTTGGAAAAGGTTTGGAAAATTAACTTCCCCCCCTAGCCCCACTCCCCCCAAATCTTTCTCGTCCGCTTCACATGTTAAGGCAGAACCAGGAACAGATATATAAACTCCATCAACTACCACACTCCTGGCTAAGCAACAGAGTACCAAAAGCAAAAAAACCTCTCTTAAGCATTACTGGGAGTCTAATAAATTAATCTGAGAATTCCAGTTTGATTTGCTAAGATGGACAGCCCAGATTTGGTTCATATTTGCATTCAATACTGTGATATATATCTGAGTGGAAAATTTAATTTTTTCAAGTTATGTTTACCATTTGTTCGTGTCAGTTAATGATTTTTTGGGTTTGTATTTAACCTTTGAAGAACACAAGTTTTCTTCTTGATTAGTCACTTTAACAGTATTTACACCAAATTGTCAGCGACATCTTTCAAAATTGATCATATCATCTATTTATACAAATCTATTTTCAATAATAATAAGGAATGGACAGTGCTAGCTGTTGATGAATGATTTAGAGTTTAGCTCTGGAAAAGATGGCAGGTTTTCATCTCCTGCAACTTAATGGTTACAATTGTTATTATTCTACATGTTCAAATAGATGAATTCTCTCAAACAAAAGTAAATTAGCAAGAAATGTTCTTGGAATTTACAGAATTCTGCCTACTTCAGTGAACTTTTGGTCTGTTTGCCATTTCTTAAGAAGAGTTTATAAACTCCAGACTAGAGCTTCCAAACTAAAGCTTCTAAGCTTCCCATCTGTAGCTCAGAGTCAGGCCAGCATGAATCACAAGGAGCCAATTACTGCAAAGTGTTGCCAAGCCAGCAGTGGCATTCACTTTTCTTTAATATTTTCACTAACCTTATTTCCCCTGCGAGCAAAATAGCTGCTGCTGTTTGTTCAGACTTGGCGGCTGTGGCAGGACTAGCTGTCAGATTGCCTAAACTACTCTTGCTAATTTCAAGCTCTGTTGAGCAGTACTGTGGTGGCAAGACTATCACTCAGCGTTTAGGAACAGCCCTGGTAAGGGGTGAAAAGAGACTTCAGGAAAACTATAGATTTTGTTTATCAGAGAAAAAATGTTGGAGTTTTTTTATGGAAGAATTCACTGGTACTCACTTTCTTAAGCAAAAGTGAATAGAAAGAATCATAGAACACTAGGCAGTACCAGATACCGACAAGTGCTAACACACGGTATAGGTTCAACTATGATGATCAGAAATGTTAAGAATATCTGAATGAAAATAATTTAGCTTACTGCAACCATTTGTTCTATAATATCATAGCCAAGGTAGCACATACCTGAGGTACAGAAAGACAAAGATGAATTTAGAAATAGGCGGTCATAGTGGCGTAGAATATACCTACCACATACCAACAGGTCGAAGCCACATTGTTCCTTTTTATTTCTCATTTTTATAAGTGACATAAATTGAATGTGACACTTAAACCACAGAGAACGTACACAGGCATTCTAAGTAACCATACTTCCAGGCCACTATCAAATAGTGTAATTGAGGGAAACCATTTCCTTGCAGGAGGATATCAAGTTCAACAAAGAGAAATGTTAAGCCATGACTCTGGAGAGAAATAAGCCCATGCACCAGTACATGCTCAGGGGCCAAGCAGCTGAAAGACAGTTTTGCAGAAAAGGACTCGGGAGTCTGGATGGACAACAAATTGAACATAAGCCAGCGATGTGTCCCCACAGCAAAGTATCTGTATTTCCATTAGGGTAAAAGCATTGCCAGCAGGTTGAGGGAGGTGACCTCCTTTTCACTCTACTCCACACTGGTGAGGCACTTCTAGAGTGCTGGGTTCAGGTGTCAGCTTCTCAGTACATGAGACACATGAACAAATGAGCAAGTCTAGTAGAGAGCCATGAATCTGATGAAGGGACTGATGCAACTGACAAGGAGAGGCAGGCAGAGCTGGTGGTGTTGAGCCTGGAGAAGAGAGGGGATTTGATCAATATGCATAAACAGCTGATGGACATGAGGTGAAGAAGACGGAGCCAGACTCCTCTTGTTGGTGACCAATGACAGGACAAGAAACAGTGGGTACAAGCTGAAACACAGGAATTTCTATTTGAATGTAACCGCATTTTTACTGAGGGTGAGTGAGCACTAAAACAGGTTGCCCAAAGACATGAAGTCTTCATCCTTGGATATATTCAAAACCTGACTGGACATGGTGCTGGGCAACCTCCTAGCTGATTCTGCTGTGAGTAGGGCAGTCGACTGCGGATCTCCAGAGGATCTCCAGAGGTCCCTTCCCACCTCAACTGTTCTAGAATCCTGTGATTCTATAAAAGGCTGAAAATATTCAGCAGACAAGAACTGACTAGATAGAGAGGAATATTCTGAACCTCCTCCAGAATAATCTGGTGAAGTTAAAAAGTGAACAATAATAGAGGATACATAGCTGTGTCTGTAATGACAATAATGAGAGCATGCTGACTTAATGCAGTGAAGAATCATGTGGTCTAGACGGAGCTAAAATGGAAACAATGGTCATGGCCCATATTTGTAGCATGACATGGGACAGGAGAATAGACATTCTGGAGCCAAAATTAGATTAATGGTGAGAACGAAAGATCAAGACTGACCAAAGTCATGCACCAGCCTGGGCAGATTAAGTTTCTGTTCATATATAAGATGGTTGTGTGGGGAAAATGTAACCAAAGTCATTAGAAATTGGAAAAGTATCATTAAATAGGTGGAATGTCTGTTTTATGAAACTATCATTTTAAATGAGCTTCATCTAAGTGAAAATAGAATCATGATGCTGAAACTTAAAAGTTTATGGTCAACTTTTACACTAAGAACTATGGGGAAATCCAGTGTTGCGGAAGAGCACAGACATCACATTTAAATAAACTCTTCAAGTAGAGAGGAATGAGTATCTTATAAAAAATGAGAAATTAAAAAGCCAAGTTAATTTTCAGTAAATGAAACTGCTTTTAAGGAAGGCATATATAAGGAGACAACTATCCCAAGAGGAAATGGACATATTCACCTATTTAAATGCTTTAAGTGTAAAGCATAAAATGGGTGAAATAGATTTCTTGATTTTTAATGAGGACAGTGACTTAACAGTCTTGTGAATCTGGGGGAAGGAAGCTAATCTTTCAAACGTGTCATGCCAGGTTACAAATTACCTAAGCAGGACAAAGGTTTTGGGTATAGCAAATAAAGTAATAAGCCACATGGTTTAAAATAAAAAATTAAAATATTTATATAAATAGGAAGAGGACGTTATTAAAACTCTCATGTCACTTTTTGGATACTAACTGTGACTAAGAGAGACCAGAAAAGCTGTAAGAGCAATAAACACAGTAATGATGTAAAATTGTAGTTATTTTCCAGGAAGATTTGGATACACATCTGAACAATAGTATGAGATCAAACTTTGGATGATGGAAGCTACTTTGTTAGACTTCAAATTCTTCTTGAAACAGCTATTCAGAAAGCCTACTTTTGTGAGTAAACATTTCTTGTGAGATGTACCTTGGACTTATTTCAAAATGTATTTCTCAAAAAGCCTAAGTGTGATACACTACAGTTCAAAACTACAGCAAGAGTGAAACATACACACAACCTACTATGGAGATGTTTCAGAAAGAGAAATTACGTAAAAGCAGAAAAGTAGCTAAAAGTAAACTAAAAAAAACAGCCAAAGAATAAAACTTCAGTAGATAATATGGAGCTTCCTTCAAGACACCTTATTAGGGGGACAAAGTAAATATAAAATCAATGTGGTTAAAAAATAGAAACAGTAAAGAACAACAATAGGTAAACAGTAAAAATAAAATGGACAACAGAAGTAAAGTTAGCTTTCAGAAAATTAGTATTGTGTCCAGATAAGGTGAATGAAAAAGAGCACAAGGTCTGGCATATTAGATCTGAGACTTTCATAAACAAAAAAAAAGACTTTGAAGAACAATTTGTAAAGGTGTGAAGTTATTAATATGTTTTCAAATCTGCTAGGAAAAAAATACTTGCCAGAAAGTTAGTAGGGTCAACGAATACTTAATATAGCAAAGGAAGGATATTTGATATAGGAAAACAGTAAGACCATGGTAGAAAATCTGAAGCAGTGATTTGCATCACTTTTCACTACAGAAAAACATAGGAAAAATCCCATGCAGGAACCTTTCCCCACAGGAAATTACTTGGAGGAACTGTCTCAAATTGCAGTGTCAGCCGAACTAAAGAAAAAATAAGAATAAATAATAAAAATAAAAAAGCAACTCCTTGCTACAGCTAGGTAGTATTTAATTCTAAGCATTAAAGGAACTCAGAAATAAAAATTCTTTAACTAGTAACTGTGTTATCCAGACTAACATTTAAATTAGCTGGAGAATTGGAGGAATAAAAAGCTAAAATAATAGCAACTTTGGAAAAGTTTTCCAGGGACAGTCAAACTATTACAGACCAATAGATTTAATTTCAGAAATAGGTTAATTGTTTAAAATTCTAATAAAGAACAGAATAACTAACTATTCAGTTGCATAAGCTAACATGGAGAAAGAGTCAACACAGATTTACAAAGGGAAGCTATGTTTTTCAAACCTATTAGAGTTCTATGAATTAGTCTGCAGGCTTGCAGGGTGATGATCAATTTGTTAAACACACTAGACTTCCAAAAGCTTTCGATAAGAAAGTATCAGCAGCAAAAAAAATTGCTGAATATTCATAATTATACAGCATGGTAAAAATGAAATTTGATTGCAAAGAGATCTCACAGTATGGGGAGTCTGGATAATAAAGTGACAAATTATTATAATGCAAAAGCCCATGGGTAAAACAATATTAGCTATTGATGCACAGTAACAGGCTTTAAGTAAGCTGTTATAGAATCATAGAATCATTTATGTTGGAAAAGACCATTAACTACCACTAAACCATGTCTCTAAGTGTCACATCTACATGTCTTTTAAATACCTCCAGGGATGGTGACTCAACCATTTCCCTAGGCAGCCTGTTCCAGTGCTTAAAACACTTTCAGTGAAGAATTTTTCCCTATCATCCTATATAAACCTCCCGTGGTGCAACTTGAGGCCGTTTCCTCCTGTCCTATAGCTTGCTACTTGGGAGGAAACTGACAACCACCTCACTACAACCCCCTTTCAGGTAGTTGTAGAGAGCGATAAGGTCCCCCCTCAGTCTCCTTTTCACTAGTCTAAACAACCGCAGTTCCCTCAGCTGCTCCTCATAAAACTTGTGCTCCAGACCCTTCACCAGCTTTGTTGTTCAGCCAGGCTGGTCTTCTTCCCCGCTGGCTTGTCTTTTGGCACATGGCAATGGCCAGCTCCTGCACTTTTAAGAGCATCTTCTTGAAGAATGTCCAGCCTTCCTGGACTCCTTTGCCCTTCAGGACTGCCTCCCAAGGGACTCTGTCTACCAGGCTCCTAAACAGGCCAAAGTCTGCCCTCCAGAAGTCCAAGGTAGCAGTCCTGCTGACACCCCTCCTTACTTCTTCAAGAATGGAGAAAACTAGCATTTTGTGATCACTATGCCCAAGACAGCCTCCAGCCATCACATCACTCACAAGTCCATCTCTGTTTGCAAAAAACAGGCGGTTATTACCACTCTGAAAGGAGATTTTGGAGTCATTGTCAATAGATTTATAGTTACCAGCTCAGTGTTCAAAGACAAATTGCACTGAAGGTATATTGCATTTTGAAAACTATTAGAAAAAGATAAAGGAACAAAATAGAAAATAACATTGTGTGGCAGTGTAAACCTCTAGAGAGGTTTGATGTCTGTATGGATATCTCAAAAGGGGGAGCCCTTGAAAGGCCTAAAAAAGAAAAGGGTAGAGAAGACCCCAAGAGAAAGATAGGTTTCACATTTGACTGTCTACAGAGTATTGCATATAAAAGCAAATTTGTTTTTTATTGAAAAATATATAAAGGACACAATGCTACCTTTACAGGCTCATGATCTCAGATTTTTCTACAAAGAAAGAGAAAAAAAAACAACCAATGAAACCAAACTTTTTTCTCTGGCATTTGGCCAAAGCTAAGAATAAAAAATTTCTAACATGTCTAGCCAGGAAATACATAACTTGCTCTGAGTAAGATGTAGGATGTCTGTCACTAAAATTTACGCATTATTAGTCTACAATCCAATTCATATGCCATTGTTAATGTGGAAAGAGTAGAAATTTAGGAAGATAATGTCTCTAAATAAGTAATAAAAAGTTGAAATTCCCATTAAATATTTTGGAGAAGACCAAAATATTCAGTGATGTACAGAAACACACAGGAGACAATTTATATTCTAATGGGATATTAATTAGAAGAAAAAAAGCAAACCGTTTGAAAAGTAATCAGTATAACGCCTTCAGTATTATGATCCATTTGTCAGAGAAGGGTAGACTCAATGACTGCTTAAAGATCACTGACTACTCTGTGGCCTGGAATTCAACTGAGCATTTTCCACCTCCTCGATCATTTTCTATATTTGTCACAATCAAATGTGACATGTCCAGCAAGCACTATAAAATCATTAGATTATTTTGGTAGAAGGGCTGAAAAAAATGGTTGACATTCAGTCTTCCGTAAGACACTTGTATGAAGCCAGGGACATGCAACTCCTCTTGCTTCAAATCTGTCCATTAATTAACAGTTTCTCAGCTGTTTGAAATCAAGTTCATGGAGAAAAAAAAGCCTTGTTTAGGACTAGCCATATGCAAACGAGGAAGTTTTTAAGATCCTGTGTTTTTGAGTTATTCTTACTAAGAACAGCATTCTTGAATGGGATTAGTCTGCCCCAGTTTTGGCATTTAAAATTTAGCTGAATGTCGGGTAATCTCATAACGTTTTCCTTATAATTAAAGGAGAGAAACAGGCATCTCCAGAGGGTAGTTCAGCTTCCCACTTTCCCTTATTTTAAAATTCTATTTTGGAATTAAATGAGTAGATCTCTGCAGGTGTCTGTTTCTCTCCACTGAGTGACCTTTAAATTACTAGACCTATATGGCTAACTTTTAGGTGTCTAAATTAGGGGAGAAGAATCCTATCTTTATTAATCTTTTCTTTTCCCTTGGGAAATATTTTTTGCCATTGTGCATCATTCAAATGAAGCAAATTATTTTCTATTAACTTTTAAAGATAACGTGCATTTGTCATAAACTTCAGCCAAGAAAGATTTAGTTTAAATTTAGACTTTTCCAGAAAATTCTGTCCAGGTTGAAATTTGAGTTTATTGCTGAAAAAAAAAATTTGCAACCTTAACTTACTAAGTTTGACTATAATACACATGTAAGAACAAATTTAGTTTTGTTGTCAAGACAACAAAAGTAAAAAGCAGAGAAACTAATGGCAGCAACTTACATCTCTGTGGGACAGCCAGAGATATAATAACATACTGCATTTCTTAGAGAAGAAAACAATATGATCTATCAAAGTTTTTATTTTATTGCAAGAAGAGATGCAGCACATGACAATAAGGAAAATCATATTTCCAATAACCTGAACGAAGGCTTATTTAATAGTCCACCAGGTGAGTATGAGGAAGCATAAATATTTCAGTCTAAGAATGCCATCATACTCATCCTTACTTATCCCATCCCATACTAGGGGAACAAAAATGCTCAGGTTTTTTGTTGTTATTGTTTTCATTGCACTGGAATCCCTGTTCCTTTATTATTTCTTCTTCCAAACAGTTTATTATTGTTTTCAGAAGCATTTAAAAATTGCAATAAGGACAGTGTGGCCTGACATTTTTATTGCACAGCTACTCTGCAGAAGACTATATAGCTTATAGACCTAGAACACAATAAAACAAAACAACACCCGCCTCTGAGAAAATTAAGCACTTTTCTTAAAATCCTATGGCCAAATTGTGGCCTCTGGTTTTAGAACAGATTTGCTATAAATCTAGAACGAATTACAGGTCCCATGGGAGAGTCTAGTTTCCAATAGTTTTCAATAATCACATTTATATCTGAAAATATGGCAAAGTGTCAAAAATGTAGTTTGAAAATTTTCTTTAAAAGTGCTACAGCAGCATCTAAAAACTTGACCTTGAATAATCTTGCCTGGGTCATAAGGCACTACCCAGAGTAATGCAATAGAATCTGTCATTGAAAATTATGGGGGTTTCTGCCATTAGCTTCCTAAAATACAACACATCAAAACCGGCAGTGATAAAAAAGTAGCATGAGTCCATACATTTCCTCAGATCTGACAACTTGTTTACTTGACCATGTGAAAAAAAGAAGTAAATGAAGAAAGCAAAATTAAAACTACTATATGACTGCAGTGGTAACAAACCAGGTCTCAGATACTCGTGGATTTTTGGAGGGATTACAATTTTTTTTTTTTTTACAAATTTTACAAATTTATTTACAAAAATAAATTTTACAAATTATTTTTTTTACACTTCCAGTGACATAAGATCTCATTGCCATTTTGTGACTGAAAACTAAGTCATGACTAAGCTCATATGAACATGATGTCTACAGTTGACTTATAAAGTCTTTGATCATTAAGTCACCTGAACTACATCTGTTTAAACCTCGGAAGTAATAAGATAGTAGACAGAGAAAATTCAAATTCTGTTTCCATCCCATGGAGGTCAGAGTTACATTACGCACAGAATATAATTACTGCATTCTATTCTAAATAGCAGGTTAAAAGAGTAGAATTCATCTATTAGCATAAACAGAATTAGAACAATGACATGTACTGTGTTAACTAAAACAGCAGCAGAAATTGAGTTACAGGGGAAAATGAGGATGTAGGCAAAACACGTACCATATCTAGGGAGTGATTTGAACTATAATTAAAATTACAAACTAGAAATTAATACAAGAGTCTGGAAGAAGATGGAGATTTCCTGGTTAATATAGGAAGCAACAGGAGAAGCAGAGAATAAAAAGACATTTCTCTATGAAGAATACTACTTCACCGGGGCTGTGCAATTCTCATGCCTTAAAAAGCAAGAGATAAAAGAATGAGAATGTGACATCCTAAAGGTGGAATTCATCTCAGTTAACTTACTCATCTGAGATCTAGGCTTCTTTACTAAGGTAATTATCAGGGCTTCTGCTACTGCTCACCGAAAAGGCGAGCTACTCAGGGGGCTGATCACCCTGTATTATTATACGGGAGTGAATTGCCCAGCTAAGTTTATCTTTCTTTCCAACTGCATATGAAAGGAGCCTGGACAGCCCTGTGAAACTACACTTCTGCCTTTTAAATAGCTAATATTGTCATTTAATACAAAACAAAGACAAAAAACTGTTTTGCAAGGAATATGTTATTTTCAAATATTTGAGACGCTTCTAGTAAAATAAATATTGTGAATACATACCAACCTTTAAATGAATTCTGCAATGAAACTGAAAGGAGAATATTTGCCAAAACAATTAAAAATCTTGCCCCTCAGAAAAAACATGAGGGCATATTTTTATAAATAGAAGAATTTAAAGTGCAATAAAGAAGACAGTATGTAACCAGCAAATAATGATAGTCAGAAAGGCTAGCAATTAAAACTTCTTATGATATCATTGCTGAGCATTATATAGTGATGGAAAGGCTATGTTTATACTACATAACATAATCATGTTACTGAGAGGAAAGTGGAGATGTCTCCAGGAAACATTCTCACACATTTATACAAATTCAAAATTACATATTTTTGCTTGTTGTTCAAGGTCTGCAAAGTCCATAGCAGGAACAAGTATTCAGACCTAATATGTGTATTAAAAAGGTAACACAACTTCCATGTATCCTCTGGGGGTTTTGCACGAAAGCAATATTTTGAAAATGTAAATTTTTTTATTTTTATTTTTTTTTCAACTCTGATAATACAAAACACAGCAGTACCTGCAAAGGACAGTTAATCTCTGTCCAGTCTGTGCCATTTAGCCCAGACCTGAAATTAACTTCGCCCTGTGCAGGAAGAGCATTTATCCCTAAGAGAGGCATGCAATAATTCTTATTCCTGTATTAACAGAATTTCTGGCAAATGTCTAAGTTTTTGTTAAGCTTATGTAACATTTACACCACATCAGAATGGCCTGTTGTGAACTATATCACTTTAGACGTGAAGTGTAGCATTAACACAGGTATGCACCTTTCATTCACACAATGTTGGAGGTCATACAAATGCCTAGGTATTTTTGCACATGGCATGTTATCCACCTCACATCTCAGAACCCCTAGCAGCAGAGAAATGTTTCGTGATGTAAACTTCTTTACAAGGAGCAGGAGGTATAACCTGAAAGCTTACTTGGTCTTCTTTCTTTCATACACATGGCTGTTTGAAGGCACTGTTAAAGAAGGTGCAGTCTGACAGCCCGAAACTATGTTAAAAGTAGTCTTATTTTCAAATATAATTAACATCATCCGCTCTTCCATTTGCTCCATAATTTTTTTTTTTTTTGCAATATTGAGGGACTTTCTCTTGATATACTGCATCCTGTCAGACTGTGAACAGACATACGCTGAGGTAGCCCCCATCCTAGAGAACCCTGTCACAGATGACAAAGTGCTGCATCATATTTACAGTTATAAAATGTGGGATTTAAGGTTACTAGATGTAAGTGTGGTGTTTCAACCTCATTATTGTATGTCTACTCCATTCTCAGATGCAAGACTTCATACAAAACATATTAAAGTCATTAAGAATCTTTCCTCTGACCTCAGCAAGCCCTGAATCAGACCTTCAAAGGCCAATTAACTTGCTTTTTGATACTGTCTTCTTGCTTTTACAGTAGCTGAATGGAACCAGAACTTACTTATCTATATCATACTCTGAGGTCAAATCATGCAGTGTTTACTCAAACTAAAATCACACTGAAAACTGTGTGCATTTTTTTCTGCCGCTGGAGTGTACAGGTCAACAGACAAGCCAGCAAAATTCAGCAACTCTCTGATAAGTTTATAAAAAAATGGAGTGTCCTAATTAAGGATGGAATAGGGTCCTCTGTGAAATCTACTGCCAGCAGTGAAAAGGGCAATAATAGAACAGTGTCTTTGCACAGTTAGGCTCAATCTGTGACATACAGTAACTGACAAATGATCTAGTTTCTTTTAAAGGTGTAGAGCAGATATTCAGCTAAGGTAGACAGATCTACATTCTTTTCTTCAACAAACCTCTATCAACTGGAATCCGAGCCACTTTTTTGGTGATGTTACCAGTGCCCACATGTTCCTTATTTGTCTAATAAGACACACAGCTTTGCTCAGTCAGTAAAATATGAAATCCTTCTGCTCTTTTGCCACTGCTTAAAATTGTGCTGGTGACGATTTTTTATTTTTATTTTATCTATATGCATGAACTATAAAAGAAACAAACAATAGATACAAAAGAATTATATCAATCCTCATGTGCTCTTTTTCTAAGGAATGCACCTCATCAAAAGATTAGAAATCACATTAAATGCTGACTGCAGAGAAATCTGGAGTTATTAGCTTCTGCAGAGATGAGGTTTTGTTCTTTCATGGTTGTTTGCTTTGATTTCTTCCTTCTGGTTGCTTTCCCTTGGTTTGCCTTAGTAGAAGTGTAGAACATAAAATGCTTAAAAGGAGCGACATATATAAAAAGAGCAAGACAATACACTGACTGATGAGTACCTCACTAAGTACAACTATATGAAAGAATAACTTTTGAAACTTGTAATTTTCTAAACACGTTCGTTATATTCACTTTAGACCATGTAATTGTATGGTAAATTGAATCACGCTAGTGAGCTGAAGGCAGCTCAGGAAAGACCATTATTGTTTATTTTATTATTCTTGTTACAGGATTTAACTTAATTTGAAATCTGTGTTATGGCCCTGACAGTAAAAAGCACTGAATTCTTGTTCTGGCTACATTATATTCCATTTGATAAGCATATCTAAGTAGGTGTGCGTATAGATCATTCATTCCATAACAATCATTTTATTCTTCCAACTGAATGCATTTAGATATTGATTTATTTCTTTTTTCCCCCCCTGGACAGCACAGTCTTATATTTAATATTTAATTGTATTTTCACTAAGCTTCTTTTCTGTAGAACTCCAACAAATGTAGGGAATTTTATGACAATGAAAGGATTATTTTTCCATTCCCATATATGTTAGATATGCAAAGTATCTCTCACACTGAAATGATGATACTCTCAAATTTAGAAATATTTTTCCCTTAAAAAAGAATTGTTCATGATTTCCTTATACACACCCTACTTGATATGGCCAATTAATATGATTTTGAAACTCATTTACACTGGTGTATATCAGAGGTAGACTCAATAAATTATGCAGCAATATCCTGTTGTAAAATTGCATGCAAATCAAGCTTACAAACTTCAGAACATCAAATTATATAATGCAACATATCTAGTATCCGCTCTCTGGATGTGTCAAATGACTGATACTTCACAGAAGGACAGATCTGCTCTGGGGTCCGAACATAAGACATAACAGCCAGGCTAAAGAAACAGGTCTATTGGATGAACAAAATAGGAGAGGACACTCAGCCCCCTGTTCTTTATGTTAGCAATCAGGAGGACAACAAACAAGAGAGCTGTCCCACCACAGAACTACGTCTATTAACAGTCTGAGAGTGCTCTGCGATTATCCTCCCGTCTGTGCAGCATTCTGCTCTCTGAAAGTGGAGAAATTATTTTAGAATACAAAAATACATCAACGTTTTTTAATATTAGCTTTACATATACCAAACTGAATTAAAGAGATTTTCAAGACACTTACTTTGCTCTCAGATACTTGGTTAGAGAGATTGGCTGGCAAAATTTATGAATTGTTGCCATTGTAAGAGAAGAAAAGGGCAGTAATGACAGGTTTAGGAACAGTTGTGCATTACCCTGCTTGTATTTTACCAGGCAGCTCTGCTATGTAGTCTCTGACTGTTAGTGTCCTGTGAAGGACTGTCCTTGAATTTTCTTTTAGAGACGATTATTATCTGTGCCAGTAGAGCACATAGAAGCAAAAATCTATTTTACGCATTGTTTAAAAGCTGTTTCTCAAGAAATGGCACTAGAGTTCTTTCCTCTTGTGCTGGTTAAAAGATTCGTGCAGATGGATACCCTCTGCTGTAGCAGACTCACTATGATAGAATAGTTCAGCATTAAAACAAAACATTAGAAGAAAAAATCAGTTTTTTAAATGGAAATGTAGCTTGAAGGTTTTGAAAGTCTGAGAAAAAGGGATTGTTCTTTCTTTTTTAATTTGAAAAAGAAAAGAACCTCATCTTTATCCTGTGATAGAGTTTACTGAAACAGATTGAATATATGGCAGAGCATCTGCCACTGCTCTTAAGTACAAACAAAAAATTGTCGTTAGTCACTTATTGCTAAGCTGCTTTTAATTTTAATAATGTTCATACTTCTTTCACAAACATGTTTGTTTGTGGTTTGCTACAAAAATATTGTGAGCTGTTTTCTAAATTAAGACCAGAAATTTTAATACTATATTTAATCATTAGATAATTATGGCTTCTTCCTGTATAGATATGGGTGATAAAAAGTAGGATTCATGTCATCTACTGTCAAAGTTAGTCCGAGCAAGAGGCTCCCTCTCTCACTCTCTCTGCCCCTTTCCCTCCCTCTCCCTCCACCTCCAGTTAAAGGAGAAGAGCCAATACACTCAGAGCATGTCAGGCACCTACATAAAGTATCTATTGTGGGATGGAATTTGATTGTAAAGGATATTAGATAGCACTGGTTATTTCCAACAAGAGAAGCTAATTCTTGTCCCCAGTGAACTCAACTGAAAGTATGAATTTGATTTATCTTTGACTACTGATTGTAATTTTCTAGAAGTTCAGTGTCAGAACTTCTCATATCAGGAGCAGCTTCCAAAATTATTTTATCACAGTCAATTCCATAACCATGAAAGAAAGTACAGGGAAAGGATAGAAGGATAGGTAGGAAAATGGGGACGGATGACCTACGTTAAATCAAGGATTACTGATTTATGGTTGGCTGACATGTCATGACACTTGGCAATATACATTATATCCTAAATGACTCTGCATATCCAGATTTCTTTTAAACAAATCAAGAGCAATGTTCACAAAATTGTCAATTATTTGGCCAAAGCAGTTAATCAAAATTTAATAACTGTTTAGTAACAAAACCCTGAAAAACTGTTTATTTTCTACACTGGACAACTTAGGAATTCAAATGACATTACAATAATGATAATGAGTCTTTGTAACTTTTTTACATTTATTTCATGCAGTTACAAATTTATACTATTAGGCAGACTTGTTCCCTAGTATTTGATATGCACAGGTAAACAGAGTATTAATATGTTGGCTGCTATCAAGTCATTCATTTTCATTTTAAATCCCACAGTGCTTATTAAATTTAATAAGTGACAAGCAAGGTAACAACAAAATATGAAGTTTACAAAATTATTTGAGTTAATCCAAACCAGAGGATTAAGTAAAATGTTAGAGAAGTAAACAAATGAAGTAAAGGGGGAAAATAATATTCAGAATAAAGAAGTGAAAAGCAATGTGTACATGAAGAAAATCTTAAGCTGCTTGCTTACCTCTGTGTCAAGAAAAGAACCATTAGTCATTGCAGTAATTGAGAGGTATTTGCTTAATTTACAACTGCAGTCAGAAGGCAAAGAAAATATTAAGCTCCATAAGAACTAAGATGATGAATAGCACAGAGTTTCAAAGTTCTTTTGTATAAAACAATATTTTGGCACCATCTAGAACACTGTATGCACTACAGCATGGTGCTAGGAGATAGTTTACACCCAAGATCCTAGCTTTTTATGTATTATTCCAGCTTCTACTAGGATTTGCAAGACCAAGAAAGAATCTGTAAACAACTGGAGGAAGTGGGTTGCCAACATCAAAAGAAGACAACTGGGGACAAAGTTGAATGCTACCTAAGTCTCCTGTTTCCTGTTTTGAGAAGGTACATGTTTTTTATTGGTTATTTACCTCAAAAAACTACATGGAGAAGAAAAGCCTGGAAAGAATGACCAAGATCAAGGAAGACACCCATTTGAAAAGAGTTTGAAAAGACTGAGTTACTTTTACAAAGAACATTCATAGAAAGAGCTATGATGAATGCATATCAAATAATGAATGGCCTGCAGGAGATAAATGTCTGTTCTTCTGGTCTTATACCACTGTTAGAATGACAGCACAATGATAATAGAAGAATCAGGGATTAAAAAAAAAAAAAAACAGTAGGAGAAAATACTTCTTCACATGATGTGTAATTAGACTGTGGGACTCGTTTCCAACAGCTTAAGAATACTAATGAGGAAACTGAGAAAGACTGCTAAGCCCTTTGCCTCAAGACGTAAACTGGACACTTACTACAAGGCATCACTTTTGTGGAATGATATCTGATTTGTAACTGGTGGCTGTGTATTCAGAGTAAGAGTCTAGTGTGAGACACAGGAGAAGGAAAAAAACACAGGTATACAAGCCCTATATATACCATAGCAGAGATCAGGACTCAGGTTCTGATTGATGGGCCATTGAAGGAATCATCCAAAGCCTGGAGGAAGTTCAAACTGAACTTTCCAACTGATAAGAAGGTGGAAACAAGATTCTTGTTAGTCTCATGGGAGAAAGCAGATTTATTGTGGGATAGCTGGTGTCATGTGGGATTATATAAAACTTATCGTGGGACATTTAAAAGAAGAACCGAAGGCATAAAAGGAAGGGATCCAGGTGATTTGGAGAACAAATGTGGGGAAATGGAGAGAGGCAGGGATAAAAGAGCTTCCCAAATGTAAGCAAACTGTCACTATTCTTGTACAGCCAAGCCTGCACCTGACTGCTGTCCTATCTCCTCGGTAAGCTTTATTCCAGACTGCTGTGTGAGTGTGCTCTCCAGCGTGTTTGTATGTGGTGTATGGATGCAGTCACCAGCAAACTTCAAGACAGGCCAGGTAGCAAGTAGTACAAGACCCCTGGGTGGCAACAACTGGAAGGGGGCTACAGGCTACAGACACCCGCTTGTTGGGGGACCAGCAAATGTAGTGGTTGGGATCTGGGGCCAGCCTTAGATAAAAAAAAAAAGTGGCCAGGGCCAACTACTGGGCAAATCTCTGAGTATATGTGTATGTGAGAGACAATCAAAGCCCCATGCTGATCTGAAGAGCTGGGACTCCATGTTTATCTAAGTGCTGTTGGTGGTTTTGTGGTTGCCAGTGAAGCACCACTCTTGGGGCTGTGTTTGGCTGCATGATGGTTATGTTGCTCTGCATGCATCTGCATGTTTGGAGATCCTTGTTACTAGCCAGACCTGCAAATGTGAGCAGCAGCAGTCACTTTGATCAGACTGGGACAGGAGGAACCTGCAGGTCCAGAAGTGCACTGGGTTTGGAAACCTTTAACATTTAGAACACAATTTGGCAAAGACATTACCCATTTCTGCTTATGCTGAAGAATCTCCACTTTTGTTGAAGGCTCTGGTACTGGAAACTTCAAGTCAGGCACAGAACCACATGGCCTTGAGATCTGACAGTATATACTTACTTTTTGAAGACTTCCTGTGTGAAAAAAACTCTTAACTATCAAAATTTATATGAACAAAGAAAATACATGGTATTGTGCAAGAAATATTCACACTAAACTAGAAATGATGTTGACTCAATTTTGCTTTTTGTAATAAATAAAAACAATGTAAAACCAGTTTGTGCTTAGTATTTGTCCCATCCTTACCTATAAACTTCCCAGTTCCATTTCACTGTGACAAGCAGCCTGTAACAGAGAGATATTTACTATGGTAAGTACCATGCGAAAGGATCATATTTCATGCAAGTTATTTTTCAGATTTAATGTTATGTAGGTAGCAGTTTTCATGGTTATAAAACTGAGTTAACTTAAGAGAGACCTATAAAAATTAGATTGTGTATATCAAGTACAGTGGAAATGCCACACTGAAATCCATTGCAGTAGCCTGTGTAACTGTGTATATTCTGAGCACTGGTTCAATTCACTTTGGAATAAATACTGGAGCGTACAAAGAACTGCAACTTCTATTGAATTTAGTGGTGATTTGACAGGAATAAAAAATGAAAAAAATTAATAAAGATTTTAAGATTTTAGTTTTGGGTAACGTATTACATGCTACTGCAGTTCCACGTTCCAGTTCATCTAAGCACTTGGGAAAATCACCATTTATTTCTGTGGGTTTTAGGCACATACTTAAATGATATACTGATGGACCATCAAGCAGCAAAGCCCTATCAGGACTGTATAAACAATTCCTTTTAAACAGGCAGAGATAGGTTTTCAAAGAAAGGTTTCTTTGTATGCATATAACAACAGGAGCAAAAGTAGTAGCTGCATCAGGGAAATCCAGTAACATATTTGCACTATTCTTTACCCTGATTTCATCAATGCTACCTCCCATGAAACCGCAAAAATTTTCAGTATGCTTTACCTGCCTGATTTATCTCTTAGTGAAGAACTAAACTTTTCCTAAGGTATATAAACAGACTAATATTGAAGACATCATTCTAATAATAATAGGTTAAGTTACAGAGTGGAGGTAGGTTTGGGGTTTTTTTTGTTTTGATTTTTGGTTTTGGGGTTTTTTTTTTGGGGGGGGGAGGGGTGTCCTAGAATATTTTAGTCCTAATTAGAACTCTGTATACTGGAATGTAAAATTATTTGATACAAGTGATGAATGGCAACTTTTGGCTTCAACACAGCTGCCAAATGACCACAGACAGAAGAGTTAGTTTCTCTAAAATGTTTTGCAATCTTTGGTTTCTTTGATGAGATCACTTAAATAATACTGTTTGTGATGATCTAAAATGGGCATTTTTACTTTTGTGTTAAGCTGGGAACAAAACAAAACATTCTAGAAAACAGTCTGCAACTGTTAAATAGCCGGTGCATATCAAGATGTAGAAATATTGGCTGCTATAATACAAACAGAGTCTATAGACCTTTTTACAGATATATATATCTATATATATCTCCCACCTTGTCTGTCTCTTTCTCTCTTTTGAAATACATAGCCACCTTACAACTATAAAATAACTGCCATCAACTACTATAAAATAGTTCACCATAAACTAAGCCACATTCAAACACCTAAATAAGATTTTAAATGCTTTGTAGTTTACTATTCAACTCATCAATTATACCAGTCCTCAGTATCTTCTGATTTTGAATTACTAACTGCACACTGTAAACATCACCCACTTTGTCTTTTCTCATCCTCAAAGATAGCAATGCTTCTTCAGATATAAGACGTTTAATCCAAAACATTAGAAAACTACTTTTTTTGTATACTGATAGCTGAGGCATAATTTCTTGTGCAAGCAGTAAGATTTACTAATTGTTTGTTCGTTATCGTTTCCTCTCCCTTTACTTCTCCTGTTCAATGTATATAAAGGTTTAGTAAGAACCAAGGTATCCAAATATCTGAGGTGAGTCTACCCAGACTTTTTCTTAATGTGAGGTCCTCAGAGATTATTGGGAGCCCTATAAAATGAGTAAAAGCACATTTATTTTTTTTTAATAAAAATGAAAAACTCCATGTGGTGGATTAACCTTGACTAAGGGCGAAGAGCCCACCCAGCCATCCTCTCACTCCCGCTCCTCAACACAACGGGGAGAAAATAGAATGAGAAAGTTTATGAGTGGAGGTAAAGACAGGGAGATCACTTAGCAATTATAATGCCAGGCAAAACAGACTCAGTTTGGGGAAAGTTAATTTATTGCCAAGTAAAACAGATTTGGGTGGGCAGAAATAAAGGGGAACATTAGAACAAAACCTTTCGTCCCCCCTCTCCCAAGCCCAACTTCCCTCCCTCACTCCTGCCCCTGTCCCCACTCAGCCCCTGAGCAGTGCAGAGGGGATGGAGGTCAGTGAGTCCACAGCAGCTCCTCTCTGCTGCTCCTTCCCACTTACACTTTTCCTCTACTCCTGCATGCGCTCTCTGTGGGCCATAACTCCTTCATGGAATGCTCCAGCTGCTCCAGCATGGTCCTCCCTGGGTTGCAATGTGGTTATCTGCTTCACTGCAGTCTTCCCCATGGACTGCAGGGGAAACTCTGCTCTGGTGCCTGGAAACCCTCCTTGCCCACTTCTCTCACTTCGGTGTTCATACTTCTGTTTCTTACCTTTCTCCTCTCATCCTCCGTCTGCCTGGTGTTTACTGCCCGCTCTTACATGCGCTTTCCCCAAGGCACCACCAGCCTGGCTGTGGACCGGCCATGCCCTGAGCTGGGCCCACTGGGGCTCCAGCCTCTCCTCGCAGAGGCCCCCCCGCAGCCCCCCACTACTGAACTTGACACCTACTCCCAATGCAGCTTGAAGAGACAGGCTGTAGTCTGGACTCTCTTGAAATGTCAAAAGTATATCCCTAATTCCCAACAAGGAGAAACAGAGATGTAGCTGGTACTACCAGATACTGCCTGCCTGCTAGTCAGGGATCTGTAACGAAGAATATGTGTGGCCTTTTTTCTATCACCTGATTCTCCTCAAATCTAATAAATGTTGTCCTACAAACTATCTAGATTCTCATTTTAGCTATGAAAGATATAAACCCTTCATTATTATATGGTATGTTTCCTCAAAATCTTCAAAGCATTTCCAAGTCCTATAGTATATAGACACAGCACTTTCATTCATGACAGACAGCTGTCTCATTCTTAATCTAGAGTAAATATAATGACATATTGAAGGTGTAGGCATTTAAGAAAGGAGTTAAAGATGAAAAGTTGGGATATCTGTTAGCAGAACCTACAAGAATCACTTGCAGGTTTTTTTTTCAGTTTGCAGTTCCCTGCATATGTTTAACAATTCGTCTGTGTGGGTGTGCTGGTCTTGGCTGAGTTAATTTTCTTCATGGTAGCTAGTATGGGGCTGTGTTTTGGATCTGTACTGAAAAGTGCTGGTTATACAGAGGTGTTTTTGTTACTGCTGAGCCGTGCTGACACAGAGTCGAGGCCCTTTCTGCTCCTTACCCCATGCCACCAGCGAGGGGGCTGGGGGTGGGCAAGGAGCTGGGAGGGGGCACCACTGGGACAGCTGACCCCAGCTGACCAAGGGGATATCCCAGACCACGTGGCGTCCTGCTCAGCATGTAAAGCTGGGGAAGAAGGAAGGAAGGGACATTCAAAGTGATGCAGTTTTGTCTTCCCAAGAAACTGTGTCCTGGTTTCAGCTGGAATAATGTTAATTTTCTTATTGGTGCCTAGTTCAGTGCTGTGTGTTTGATTTGGTGTGGGAACAGGCTGGTTGGGGACTTCTTGGTTTCTCAGGCTTTGCCAATGGGAGGGCTGGAGGGGCACAGAAAACTGGGGAGGACACAACCAGGACAAATGACCCAAAATAGCCACAGAGGTATTCTGTACCACGGGACATCATGCTCGTTATATAAAATGTGGGGGGGTTGGTCAGGGTAGCTGATTGTTGCTTGTGGACCAGGTGGGCACCAGTCAGCGGGTGGTGAGCGATTGTATCGTGCATCACTAGTTTTCTCTCCTCCCTTTGGGTTTCATTCCTCTCCCTTTCTCTCTCCTCTTCATTAAAAGTGTTATTGCTATTGTTATTGTTGTTCTTTCATTTCTATTTAACTGTTATTTCTATTATTATTGTTGTTCTTTCGTTTTTATTTCAATTATTAAATTCTTCTTATCTCAACCCTTGAGTTTTACATTCTTTTCTGATTCGCCTCCCCATGCCTCTGGGTGAGGGGGGAGTAAGCGAGCAGCTGCCTGGCACTTGGGTACTGGTTGGGGTTTAACCATGATAAACCATTATGTGTGATGGAGCCCTGCTTTCCTGGAGATGGCTGGAAGTGGTGAATGAATTCCTTATTTTGCTTTAGTTACACGTGCGGCTTTTGCATTCCCTATTGAACTGTTTTTATCTCAACCCACAAGTTTTCTCACTTTTGGTCTTCCAGTTCTCTCTCCCATCCCGAATTGGAGGGAGTGAGCAAGTGGCTGCATTGTGCTTAGTTGCCAGCTGGGGTCAAACAGCAACAGTGGATTTTCTTGTAATGGCAAGAAATTTCAAAGGAAATGGATAAGCTTAGCTACCAAATAAGCATCACTGATATTGAAAGGATTTTATACTCCTAGAAAAAACAATTTAGTGGTTTTTAGGGAAAGTAAAAGTACAGATTTTAGTCTCATGAGCGGCATTCAATGTTTTTTCTATTAGCAATTACTTTAAACCTTCAAAATGTAAGTTTAATCTGTGGGTATTCACAAGCCTGTAAATACTTTTGTATAGGACTGATTACATTTCCCACTTTCTCCCCCACTGTCCCAAAGCAAGGACGTCTCCTTTGTGTCACTTTTATTGCTATTAACTCACATTTTAAATAGCCAAAGATGTTTCTTTAGGGCTTAGATGCATGGTAAGAAAAACAATTACATTCCTCAAATCATCAGGAAACAAGGTCATAGAACATACAAATGTATTGAACATTCTGTGTATTGAAAATAGGCTTAAAAATCAGGAAGTGCATGGAATTGTAAATGTTAATAATTAAAAATAAATTATTCCAATCAGTCAACATTTATTAATTTTTGCATGCAAGATCAGAAACAGCCATTCTTTCGGATTAAATATGCATCCACAGCAATCATTGCTCTGACAGCTAAATGAGGGTATACATAAATTACTCTGTTGAAACTCAACATTTACATAAACAGGAATATTCCTTAGATTCATGAAAATTTGAAAATGTCCTTGACCCTTTCTTTCCCCTCTGCTCTTTCACTTTGCATTCTCACATTCTCTGAGATATACCAAGATGACCTCTCCTATTCGTTCAAATTTCAAAATGAGCAGGACTCTTATAAAACAAAATAAAAACTTTATTTCAGGCCTCAAAGTAGTCTCTATAGATTAATGATATTTTTAATTGAAAAGCTGGAATACTGGTCTAAACTAGAAATACTTATCTTGTTAAAAGTAATGATGACTACAGGAGAAATCAAAACTGTTTCTTTCTTTTACCCTATTTCCCTTTCTGAGGCAGGCTAGATTTTCCCATTTCAAAACACTTCAAATTAAAGCACGAGGCTGAAGGAAAATCCACTTCATGTCTTTAGTACACCTTCTTTTATTGTCTCCTTCCAATCCAGCTCTTTTTTTGCTGTCTTGCATTGGGCTTCCAAATGCCACTAATTCAGCCTTATCATCATTTCCTGTCTCTCAGTTTCCCAGTTTCAGTGCTAATAGTTTAACAGCTAATAGTTTAACATTTCTTTCAATTCAGAAATAACCTAGGTCTTCATAAGTGTTTCAGAATGCAGATAAACTGGTTTCATAAATAAAGTTTCATAGCCTGTGACAGGAGGAAAGTATTCTTGGAAAACTCCATTGAGAGGTGTCTGCAAATAAAGCACCATCAAAAAATCTTAACATTCCAGGCCAACAATGTCATACAGCACAGTGCTGTACCATTTGAACTTAGCAGCTCAGGCAAAGAGTGAATCCAAGTTAAAGATGCTAGAAACGGTGTCACCGAATCCAGGTTTAATACATCAGACATGATTTCACTGCATGGAGGTATCCAGCCAGTTTTGACATCTACCAGAAATATAATTGAATATCCTTGAAATCTACAAAGAGTGCAGTGATTATAGGCTAGCAGGCCTTCCAAAATGTCAGGGCTGACACTGTAATCAGGTGCAGAAGACATCTAGTAACATTGCTGCCGTCAACCTACCAGCCACCTGTTGGTTACTCTAAAGACAGTGGATTCATACTAGAGTGGGTTCACAGCTGATGACAAGACAGACTTCTTCATCAAGGACAACAGGGACATAAAGTACAGTTATCTGCTTAAGTCCTGTAACTAACATCTTGCCAAGATATTTTGGGTGGAATAATAAAACATCTAAGATTACAATATAGCAACCACAACAATAAGAGAAACTTTATAATGTGCTTTTATTTTTATCTCAAATCAATATAGTATTTGGAAACCAGAGCACCGACATAACAAAGGACTGGAAATAACCTCTTGCATCATCAGATATTGCTTCCTATCATTGTCATTAGCTTTTCCAATTCCATCAAGAAACACATTTAATTTTTTACTACCACTGTCATTTGGAAGGATGATCCTGATTACTTTATAACCTAAGAATTTCTTCTAACTTCTAGCCTAAATTTACTCACAGCCAGTACATGCATACTGGTTTTCTCTAATCTTTTAGAAACGCCTGTTACGTTATGTTCAGGGATAACCATTACCTTCTCTATGGCCATACTACATGCAAAATTATTAATCTTCCAGTTTTATCATATTGAAGCTCAGGGATGTCCTTTGACTAGTCAAAATAGACAGATCTTTTTCTTCTACTGTCATTTTCATCTACGCTGCCCAAGTTTATTGTGGATTTTCCTATTAACTCCTGAGCAAGTGACTTTGAACTTTGTTTTATTATTATATTGCATCCAATTTCTGTTTCTTAAAGCTTGAAAGTAGTCGACTTTGCCTGTATAACATTTTGATCATCCTCTGTGTTGAAATGCTCTCCTTTATATTAACACTAGATTTCACTAGCTCATTACTTCTTCTGTCAGGTTCATCTAGTAACATCATTCAAAGGTCAAGATTCAGATATTCACTGTGTTTAACAAATCCATGCTGTGGAGGAGGTTTTTAGGCCTCAGGACTCTGTCTGAATCATATCAGAATTTAAAAAAGCTTCTAAGATTCAGCATTTTTTTGCTTTTTTTAGGAAACATAATTGCTTCATAATAAAAAGTGTCAGAAACCTGAAACAACTCTCCTGTTTGAAACCCAACCCTAATATTGAGTACAGCTCCAATACTGTGAGTGTAACTTGTCACAAGTACCATATGTAGTTGAAATCATTCCCCTAGTTTATCCTCTCAAACACATTTGACTAATTTATGGTCTGAGAGGAACAGGGCTGCTGATAATTCTAATTTGTAATTACTTGGGCGCTTTATCACAAAGGTATTTAAAAATATGCTTAATGTAAGTATGAGTGTAGTTATCAAAGGCTTCTCTAGGAATGGTATGATAGCGGAAAGACTCTGCTATCCCACTGTATTTCCAAAGGTTTCAATCTGAGTTTCCTCTGGAACCATGCTGAGAGCTGTGCCTGCTTAAAACAGCTATAAATACGTTGCAGCCATTCAGCCATTCAGAGAGTCAAGCCTACTAGATACATTATTAATTATCTAAGTTTATTCCACACATTGGCTACAGAATGTAATATTCTTTATTCATACTAGCCCAGTTACTATTTTTTACTTACATACTCTGCTGCATCAGGACTGTTGGCTCAGCAGGTCTATTAAGATATATTTTATTATTCTGGTGTTCTACACAAAAAATAATCAGTACTGGAATTCTCCAGTCAGCACAAGTGGCTTGAACAAATACCAAAACATGTTTAATACTGTGGAAATGTATTATACAGTATATATTACAAACTTACTCCAAAGCTTTACTTTTTTCTTTCAGAAATAGAGTCTATAAAGAAAGCTGCACTCAGAACCCTGAGGCAGATCAATTTTTATGGCCATAAAATTGTTATTATATTTTATTTCCTTACTAGAAGTGAAGAAGAATTTCTGATTGATGATGTTTTCTGATGTTTGATTAATTATATACAAAGATAAAGAGACAAGGTTGTTAGCTGGATAACAGTAACGTGTCAAAAATTCAGCAATAAAGCAGTAAAAGCAACAGAAAATCTGTAGTGTAAAGCTTATTCTGACCTTTTTCATCATATTGTGTTGATAGAAGAGATCAAACTTTGGGGGACAAATGACTAGTTTATCTAATGCAGCAAGCATGAATCTTAGTAAGCTTCTGTACAAATTTTGCATTATGGAACAAAATACCATTAAACAATGCGACCAGAGTTGTTTTGCCATTTTCTGCAGTCCGATCCATCCGTGGACATCAAGGCATCTAATATTTCTATATTATGAAAGGAAAGAATTTCCAGCATTCGGGAAAGGGGTGACAAGAATGTCCAAGTAAGCGACTTCTGAGAATTGATCAAGTATAAAGCCCTTTCAGCATAGTGACTCATTGACTACATTTTTCATAGTAAACAGTTTCATTTACTAAGGCCATCTGGCATGAAACTGCCAGTATCTTTGCAAGTAACTTTTTCTCCAGAACAGAGTGACTGCATGAAAACTGCTTAATGGAAATAATTCCTGGAACGCTCTGATTTTCAAGGAACATTTTCGAAGAAATTTGAGAGGATTCATTGTAACAGCTTTTTAATACCAACAATCACATTGCAGTGCAATTGAATGTTTCAAGGTACTGTTTAATTTAATAGATGTAGATTTAGAATCTAAATATATGCACTAGGTCAATTAAGGCTAGTGTTTAATACTGCAAAAAGTGACAGAGAAAGCAGACAAAGAAATAGAACAAACAGGGGGAAGCTTTCCTATAGATTTACTCCCAATAAGAGAAGGGCTGTTTGAAGAGCTGAAAGACAATTTGAGAGTGATCTTCAAAATCTGTTATAATTCACTGAAGACAAATTCAAGAAAATTAGTCTCGATAAATTCACCCAATTCGTAAGAGACACTGTATGTGAAGCTAGTCAAAGGGAGGAAGAGTGTCATGAGGAACTGACATTTTCTCAGAGAAATTACTTCTAGGGCACTTGTGAACTGACAACTAAAGGAGGTAGCAGGTGACCTATTTGGATAAATCTGTCACTTTTCACTGATCGAAAAGCAGAGGAAAAGCACACAAAGAGTGAATGGAAAACCAAACCACCCAAGCTCCTCAGAACAAACTGGAAGTTGATTTGACAGTCTTGAAATGAGAGCCAAATAGGAAGAGACACCCAAAGTATCAAGAATCAATTCCATGATGATAACAGTAAAAATAAATACAAGGCAGTAACTGGTACAAATAACCTGACAAGAGGGAACACTTGATAACAAGCAGGTGACCTAAGTACAATTGAGGACGCTTTTGCAAAGAACAACTTCAGTTAATACAAACAACAAATGCTGAGATCTTCAGACAGAAAATGTAAATGGCAGCCAGGACCATATTTTGTTTTTTTCAGATTGACTCAGTCTGATTAATTTCATGATAGGGTAATGAAAAGATAGCTGAAGTAATCTTTGAAAAGACAGCAGTTACTCTTGAGAATTTATGGAGGATGGCAGATGGATCAAAAGACCACAAAAAGGGAAAATGCGGTGCTGAACTTCCTCAAACAAAAGGAAAATACTTCAAGGCTTTTAGATTGTACGTTCTAAAAAAACTCTGAAACAAATAATCAAACAGCCAGTTTCCAAATACGGGGAAGATAACAAGCAGCTGATGTATATTTGTCAGACCAAATCATGTTAAGCAAAGTACATTTCCTTCTACAACTGAATAATAGATCTTGTGGGTAGCAAAGAAGTGGTATGGATATATATCTTGACTATAGGATGCCTTTTGACACTGATTAATATGACAGTATTGTAAGCAAAGCAGGGGAAAAAAGTCCTAGAGCAAGTATAAGATTCTGCACAGACAGGATGCACTAATACACAAAGGAGCAAAACATTATTTATATAAAAGATATAATGTTGTTTACCCTAAGAAAAGGGAGGAAGGATAATATTGTTGAAGTACACAAGAAGCTGTTACAGATGAGGAAGCCATTTTTTCCCTTTTTCCATGGTGGACATGAGAATGAGAAAACTGCAGCAAGAAAGATTCAGGGAAACTCTTGGGAAAAACCACCAGTGCTTTGGGATAGAAAGTCAGACCCATGGGCACCAGGAGAGAAAGGCAGAGCAGGCAAGGCCATCATGGCCATCAGAGGGCTTTACAAACAGAGAAGGTAAAGGTCTGTCAGGAATGGAATAGGTGCAGTGAAAATGTTTTGAGCGAGGAGACAGACAAGATTAAATTTAGCACCACACAGTTCAATGTGCTCAATTTTCTGTAACTCCCTCGCCAATGCCTGTTTAGGTATCGCTGTTCACACAGTACAAGCCTTCATGTTCTTTGGTGGGTAGGGTGGGTTCAATTTTGAACATCTCCCTAGAAAAAGACAGATATAGCAGCCCTTGAATGATATGACAGAAGGATTTGGAAGCTGATACAAATCTGCTGCCTCCTTTATGCTTAACCTTAGTGCTCCTAGCATGAAGTGGCAAATTCTGAGGGGTGTGTGTGTTTCGAGGGAGCGCACAATATCCCACTGCAAAGGCCATAAAACATTAAAAGTAAATCAGAACTTCTTTGTGAAGTAGAAAGCTTCTTTTCAGGCTTTGGAATTCCCTTGTTTACTTCTCCCTGTCTGTAAAATTCAGGTGATTATCTTTTCTTATTTCTTGGGCATTTGTGTTGAGCTTAATGACCATATGTCAGCAAAGCAGCATGACAAAAGGGTCTGATTTTAAGATACCTTAAGCAAAAACCTTAAAGTAGAAAGGCTGCCAAAAATAGCAAGAAATTCTATATTTCTGCTTCTTTTTCATCATCATTGTTTTTTTATGTTGTCATGGTTTAACCCCGGCCAGCAACTAAGTACCACACAGCCGCTCACTCACTTTCCCCCTTACCCAGAGGGATGGGGAAGAAAATCAGAAAAGAATGTAAAACTCAAGGGTTGAGATAAGAACAATTTACTAATTGAAATAAAATAAAAGAAATGATAAAAATAACAACAATTTTAATGAAAAGAAGACACAAGTAGAATAAAATACAAAGGGAAGGGGAAAAAACCCAACACGTGATGCACAATACAATTGCTCACCACCCGCTGACTGATGCCCAGCCAGTCCCCGAGCAATGATCAGCAGGCCCCAGCCAGCTACCCCAGTTTGTATACTGATCATGACGTTCTATGGTATGGAATATCCCTTTGGCTAGTTGGGGTCAGCTGTCCCGGCTGTGTCCTCTGCCAGTTTCTTGTGCCCCTCCAGCCCTCTCATTGGCAAGACATGAGAAACTAAAAAGTCCTTGACTGGGTATGAACATTACCCAGCAACAACTAAAAACATCAGTGTGCTGTCAACATTGTTCCCAGCCAAATACAAATGCACAGCACTGCACCAGCTTCTAAGAAGAAAATTAACTCTATCCCAGCTGAAACTAGAACATGCGTTTTTGTGAAAAATAATAAACAAAATAATAAAAATCATACATTTTCAGCTACCTAAAAATAAGTTTAAATTATGTTAGGCTTTGGAAAATTAGAATAATTTCTGGATACCCTTAAGCACTTATAAAAAGACAAACAAACTTGACATTTGACTTTGCAAATCATGCTAAAATGAATAAAAGTGCCCTGGGTAACATAAAATCAGAAAATAAAAAATATTAAATGCTCTGAATTGCAGGTGGTGTTCTATCTTGAGTGATGCTGAGATTACACAATCAGATGATCTTGGAAACTTAGAGAATCCTTCATTCTGCATTGCCTGGACCTCATGCTGCTGTCTCCAGGGCCTGGCTTCCTTCTAGTCTGACTCAGTCACCCAGTCTCTCCAGTAGCGAGGCTGTATGTGTCTACCCAGTAAGTAGTTTATACTATCTACAAAATATATGTATATATACATATATATATATGTATATACAGGTCTGGCCACAGATCACAGGCAGACACACAGACCTCTCACAGAATACCAAAGCTCTGATTGCCTCATCTCTTCCCCTCTCTGACTGAGCAGGATGGAATTCTGATGGTGTGAAAATATGTATATGCATATGTGCAAGGTGGGTCTATCCACCAGGTAGGCTCAGATATACAGTCTGACCAGCAGCTGCCTCTTAATTGTACTCAGTTGTTGGCATCTGGACTTATGAGCCCCCAAGACCTCATATACACAGACTAAAGACCCCCTATCAGAAAATATTTGAAGGTGGAATCTAATAAGGAGATAGGACAAACTGAGGTGATCAGGCACAGAGTACAAACAGACAAGTGTATTGACCAACTAACTATTTATATAACAATGGACACATTTATTTTCTTATCCCTCTATTTCCCATACCCCTATCAACTAAATACTTTGCTTTTTCTGCCTCTGGTTCCTCCCCTATACGTCTTAAAATAAGCCCTGTGCAATCCCAAAAATGCTCTTTCACCACATCACATAAAGAATGTATCCTAGACCCCCAGGCAGTGACTCCCCTTAGTCTGAAAGATGATTCAGAGTTCCTCCTGATGGGTCATTGTGATAGGTCTCATACCTGGACAGCTAGGACAGCCGCAGGAGGGGCCTAGGCAAGGTGGACATTCCTCCAGAGCCCTTGATTTGGGTTCGTGCCTGTCAGTGTGACCCTGCACTCCTCTGATCTTGTCGGGATGGTGGTTCCTTCATTGTTGGTGGCCCGGGAGTAGCCGGGGAAAGTTACCACGTTACTCCTCCTGCCATTGTTTCTCTGTTCTTTGTGTGTACAGATGAGCTTCTTACTACTTAACAAGTACTACATGGTATGAAGTTTTTCAATGACTACAAAATTACATAGGGATCAGAATACAACTACCAGAGAAGGAAGGATTTCTGAATATATTTTAGTGTAGTCGTCTCTGCTTTTATGAAAGGTAACAATAACCTTTTCCTAAACTACCTTGATAGATTTTCATCTAAGCAAACAGCTTAACCCGTAAATACAGCAGTATCTATGTACCTAAAAAAATCTGCATTTCCATACAATAAAATGGATATTATTTTTTTTGGTTTGGAGATAAGAAGACTAAGGGAAAAAATGAAAGAATTAAATAGGCATTTCAAAACTATTTTCACTTCCCTAATCTTCATTCCACTTTAAAGAGTTTTCTGAAGTTTCAGAAGCAATCTGAAGCTCATTAAAAACACACATCCGTCTCCCTTTCCTCTTTGCTAGCAGCAATACTCCCAAGCAAAGTGATGCCATTAGCTCCTTGCCCCTACTGGCACACTTGCTAACTCTCCCAATAGTTCCTGGAGTGCAGAGCATGAGTTATTTTTAATCTAATATCTTTCATTTATGCTGGATTTCATAGCTGAAAATTCACCTTGGTTCATCTGAGGAAAGCATACCTTGTTTAGCATCTGCTCCTTATCATCTACACTTCTAAATCAAGATTGTCCCTGTGATATCTAAGAGAATCACAAATGTATTAAACTAACAGAAGGAGATCTCTTTATCTTTCCTTCTTCGCCCTCTGCATTTCTCTTGTAAAGGTTATTTTTTAAAAAAAAAAAAAAGGAAAAGTTCTGCTTTGGTTTATTATTTGGTACATTAACTCAAGGGATTTTGCTGTTGTTGCTTGGAGACAGCTGGAACGAAGGGGGGATTTCACATTGTGCAAGTAGGTTTAGATATGTTATCGCTCATTCTGCATACCTTTTCACGTTACCTGATGCAAATGCCAAGCTGAAATCCTCAGGCATACGAGAAACATGTCCCATTTGCCATGCTTCTTTTTCCACGAGCTAAGGTACACCTCACATTTTTATATTTTCCTTTCACTGAAGGGAGAGGGGATCAGTTCCAAATTCACTGTGAAAAAAACTAATTGAAATTGTTGCCATTGCAGTGATCACAGTCCAGGTCATTTATGTATGGATAAATTAAAGTTTATACACACATTGATAGACAATGCAAATGCTGTGTACAGTGACATTAAATAAACAAGATGTTATTCATAATTTCAATGTTATGTTTCCTTCAGTACCTGTAACTGATGTTCTTCTTGAGCTTCATTACCTATAGAATTATTCAACTCTTCCATATGAATGGCAAGTGTATTACAAAAAGAAGATACTGGCTAATGTGTAACGTTTATTGCATCAAGAAACTACTTTTAATACATATAACTGTCTCTGCTCTATGCATACTGGAAAAAATTACACGGTTTAGCAAAACTGGTTTTGATCTCAATGTGAAAAGAATTTCAGCAGCTCCATTCACTTAATTGGATTTGCTATGCATTGTAAACCAAGCAGTACCTTTCACTCAGCTACAAAAATAAGCCAAGGTTTAAAAATAATGCAGCCGCAGATATTTACAATATAAATTGTAAATATAAATTGAAAGTCACTAACAGGCCCATGCATCTTTTCGCTTCCTCACATAAGGGCTAAACAATACATTTATGTCTGCTACTTGTAGAACATAAGGGGTGGGTGCTGCAAATACCAGGTGTCGAGAAACATACCTATGTGATTTTAAATATGTTCTTACTGTCAGCTGGATGTGAAATACCACTTAGGTAAAGCATTTAGCTGCCTTGCTGGATGAATATAATAGTAGCTAGCCTCTGAGAGTGCTGGGATACTTTAAAAAATCCCCACAGTTTTATGGGCACGTGTGTCACCACTGTGACCAAAATGTTTACTTTAGAAAACAGTACTCTATTAATTTTCAAAGTCAGTTCCTTGAATTTGAAATTTTAGAGGAAAACTGGCCTGCTTTCTTCCAACCTTGTTGGTTTAAACATAAAAAGTTGATGGCGGCTTTGAAGTCCTGAGTTAGATACATGAACTTATTGTACTTGCTCTAGATCTAGGCAACAGAGGACATTATTACTTCTTCAACTGACAGTCAGTTCCTTTCACCTTTGACTGATTCTATTTTAGCTAGATTAAAATCATTCCTCTCCCTTTCCAAAGTCCACAGTCCTTCACCTATAAACTCTGAGAGTTTTTACACTTTTGCATGCAAATATTCTCACAATCTTATTGCAACATATATTTGTTTTCTCAGATTTTGTATAAGCTACCAAGGTGGGTCTTGATACTGCTATTCCTTGAGATTTTTCTAGTCTTGTATTTTTTGTAATAGCAAGTAAAAGGTAAATTCCTATTCATAGCATAGATATTTGTTTTAATGAGTATTTACTTGGGTAAATGAGTGTCTGCATAATTGAGTAATACAGATGCCAGGTATAATTAAGCATAACAATAAGTTATGCCACCTGTTTACAAATAAAAACCATAAATTCAATATTTAGTTTCTTGAAGCATCTTCTCAACATCAAATGATTATACTGCTGCTTCCATACTGTAGGCATCTCAAGATTCAGTTAATTTATACCTACTACTTAGAATAATGTTTTATAGTAGTTTTAAGGGGAGAACAAAGTGATTTGTTTTAATAAGGAGGGGAAGTGGCTCCTTTCAATACAGAAGAAACTTCAGGCAGGATTCTGCCTTAAGCTATATGTAATATCCTGCTAATTCTACCATATTTAAATGTTCTTGGATATGACTGCAGTGTGCTTTAGGTACTTCCTGTTAGAATCTGCCCAAGGTGGCAAGAAAGTTTACAATATCAGCAAAAGACTTCTGGCATTTTTGTTAAATTCCTGGCTTCACCACAGATTTAAAAGGGGAGCTGCTACACGTTATTTAAAGACTAAGCCAAAACAAGGATCTAAGCTCACAAAACAAGATTGTTCAGACTAAGTAACAATGAACCTCCTGTGGTCCAGAGTACCTCATGCTAGCACCACCACAAATCTAACTGTGCAACCTAGCAAGCACCATCCAACAGTCCCTGAAACATCTGTAGTTCTTCACTGTGCATACATCTGGAGACATTTTAACCTGTGTTCAAGCCCCATCCAAAGTCCACTGAGACCAAGAAAATAAGCAGACTAATATGTAAACCCACTGACCTGGTCAGCATCGTTAGAGCAGCACTAAACTCCCTCAAGAATAACCACACTTTCCAGAAAATGTAACTGAAGCAAGTCAGAAGAAAGAAAAAGGGTAGTAGTTGGAGGTATGAGAACTCAGGTGAGGACCCACTTCCATTCTATTTGAATTTATCACCAAATCCCCTGCATATTTCTCCAATAACAGCACAACAGGAGAGTATAGCATTTATTTATCCATATTATCTTCTACTGGGTGCAGTCCTGGGAGATGTGCATTTGTCCCCTCAGGCTGAGGAGGATACTTGTTCTGGCTTTTCCAATTCCCAAAGTATAAATTCTTTCTTTTATTGATTAGTTAACTTTTTACTTTTTAAAAGAAGCATGGCTGTTGGAGATGACACATTTAATAAAAAGTTTCGGAATTTATGTTATAGCTGAGTCTTAGGGTGCACTAGGTAACTAATACAAGAATTGAAGCATTCTAAAGACAAGACACTTCAGATTATGATTATTCAAAACGTAAATTTTTAAATCACATTTCTGAGGCACTTAAGGCAAGATTTTGTATTCCATTATTAAAAGACCAAGTTTTCAGACATCAGGGTCTTTTACTTGATCTAATACTTACACTAAATTTTAATGTGTTGAATGAGTATGTGATGTTCACAGATAACAGTGAGATCTTCCCTATAATCATTATTCTATTAAAAGATCTTGTTTTCCTTTGCCCTGAATTAAAATTTATGCTGTATTTATAACTTGGATTACACAGGTAAGTGAGTTTAGACTTGGTGGTTAATGCAAGACGTGATGAGAATTTTTTTTTTTTTATATTAAAGACAGAAAAGCTTCACTTTTTCTCTCATCAAAGAAAACAAAAATAAAAGATTTTATATGTCCTGAAGATAAACAATTTCTTCAACCCCAAATCAAACAATTTTTTTGTCATCCAAATTAAATTTTTAATCTTATCTTAAAGTTAAAGCAACTAAAGTTTTAAACAAAATATCTAATAATGAAAAGCAGGAACCATTTGGAACATGGCAAAACAAACCATTTTGAGTATTCAAATGCTCTAGATAAGAATTGGAGAAGGAGTTGACAAGAAGCCGATTTATTTGCAGAACTCAAAGTCAATTTGTAAATACTTCTACTTGCCGTAATACTTTCTCTTTTACAAAACGAACAAATAAACAAAAAAAAAAACCCTACCAAAAAAACCCTAGAGTGCCCATCATAATTCATTGAATGAAGAAAGCCGTGTTAAGCTGATCAGCAGGTGGAGTTAGTACTCTACATGGCTTAATACTTATTTATGGTTGAATCATAGGACTCAAAAAAGAAGACAAACAAGCTTACAGTTACAACGATAATGCTCTTTGTTTCAGAAAGTAAATAAAATGAATTTATATCTTCCAAGGCTGCTTATATAGAATCATAGAATCATTTATATTGGAAAGGACCTTTAAGATCATCAAATCTAGCCGTTAACCTAACACTGCCAAGTCTGCCACTAAATCATGTCCCTAAGTGACACATCCAGACATCTCTTAAATACCTCCAGGGACGCTAACTCCATCACTTCCCTGAGCAGCCTATTCCAATCCCTCACCACCCTTTCACTGAAGAAATTTTCCCTAACATCCACTCTAAACCTCCCCTGGCACAACTTGAGGCCATTTCCTCTTGTCCTATCACTTGTTATCTGGGAGAAGAGCCTGGCACCCACCTGCCTACAACCAACCTCTTTTCAGGTAGCTGTGGAGAGCAATAAGGTCCCCCTAATCCTCCTTTTCTCCAGGCTAAACACCAGTTCCCTCAGCCACTCCTCAGAAGACTTGTGCTCCAGACCCTTCACCACCTCCATTGCCCATCTCTGGACACATTTCAGCACCTCTACGTCCCTCTTGAAGTGAGGGGGCCAAAACTGAACCCAGGATTCAAGGTGCGGCCTCACTAGTACCGAGTACAGGGGACAATAACTTCCCTAGTCCTGATGGCCACACTCTTTCTGATACAAGCCAGGATGCTCTTGGCCTCCTTGACCACCTGGGCATACTGCCAGCTCATGTTCATCTGGCTGCCAGCCAGCATCTCCAGGTCCTTTTCCACCAGGTAGTTTTCCAGCCAATTTTCCCCAAGCCTGTAGTGCTGTGTGGGGTTGTTGTGACCCAAGTGTAGGACCCAGCACTTCTCTTTGTTGAACTTCATACAGTTGGCCTCAGCCCATCAATCCAGCCTGTCCAGATCCCTCTGTAGAGCCTTCCTACCTTCAAGGAGATCAACACTGCTCCTAACTTGGCATAGCCTGCAAACTTATTGAGGGTGCACTCGATCCCCTCATCCAGATCATGGACAAAGGTATTAAATGGAGCTGGCCCCAATACTGGGCCTTGGAGAACACCACTTGTGACTGGCCACCAACTGTCTTTAACTCTATTCACCACCACTCTTTGGGATCAGCCATCCAGTGAGTTTCTTACTCAGTGAAAGTACACCCATCCAAGCCATGAGCAGCCAGTTTCTCTAGCAAATTGCTGTGGGAAATGGTTTCAACGTTTTTAATAAAGTCTAGCTAGACAACATCCCTGTACAGACTTTCTCTCATCCACTAAGCGGGTCACCTTGTCATAGGAGGAGATCAGGTTAGTCAAGTAGGGCCCACCTTTCATAAACCCATACTAACTAGACCTGATCACCTAGTTGTCCTGTACATGCCATGTGATGACACTCAAGATTATCTTTTCTGTAACATTCCCCAGCATGGAGGTCAGACTGACAGGCCTGTAGCTCCTTGGATCCTCCTTCTTGCCCTTCTTGTAGAGATAAGTGTCACATCTGCTAACCTCCAGTCAGCTGGGACCTCTCCAGTTAGCCAGGACTCCATGATCGAAAGTGGCTTGCTGAGCACTTCTGCCAGCTCCCTTGGTGCCCTTTGTGGATCCCATCCAGGCCCATAGACCTGTGTGTGTCTAAGCGGTGTAGCGGGTCTCTGACCATTTCCCCTTGGATCATGGGGGCTTCATTCTGCTTCCTGTCCCTGTCCTCCAGCACAGGGAGCTGTGTGCCCAGAGAACAACTGGTCTTACTATTAAAGACTGAGGCAAAGAAGGCATTCAGCACCTCGGCCTTTTCCTCAGCCTTTGTCACTATGTTTCTCCCTGCATCCAATAAAGGATGGAGATTCTCCTTAGCCTTCCTTTTGTTGCTAATGGATTTATAGAAACATTTTTATTGTCTTTTATGTCAGTAGCCAGATTAAGCTCTAGCTGGTCTTTGGCCATTCTAATTTTCTCCTTGCTTAACCTCACAGCATCCTTGTAGTCCTCCTGAATTGCCTGCCTCTTCTTTGAAAGGTCATAAACTCCTTTTTTTTTTCTGAGTTCCAGCCAAAACTTTCTGTTCAGCCAGGCTGGTCTTCTTCCCTGCCAGCTCATCTTTTGGCACATGGGGACCGCCTGCTCCTGAGTCTTTAAGAATTTCTTCTTGAAGAATTTCCAGCCTTCCTGGACTCCTTTGCCCTTCAGGACTGCCTCCCAAGGGACTCTGTCTACCAGGCTCCTAAACAGGCCAAAGTCTGCCCTCCAGAAGTCCAAGGTAGCAGTCCTGCTGACACCCCTCCTTACTTCTTCAAGAATGGAGAAAACTACCATTTTGTGATCACTATGCCCAAGACGTCTTCCAGCCATCACATCACTCACAAGTCCGTCTCTGTTTGCAAATAACAGGTCCAGCAAGTTGCCCTCCCTAGCTGGCTCACTCACCAGCTGTCAGGAAGTTATCTTCCACACACTCTAGGAACCTCCTTGTCTGTTTCTTCTTTGTTGTGTTTTATTTCCAGCAGGCATTTGGTAAGTAGAAGCCCCCACAAGAACAAGGGCTAGCAACTGTGAGACTTCTCCCATCTGCTTATAGCATAGTTCATCTGCCTCTTCATCCTGGTTTGGTGGTCCATAACAGACTCCGCCATGGTATCTGCTTCGTTGGTCTTCCCCCTGATTCTTACTCTTAAACACCCAACTCTATCATAACCACCATCAAGGTCTAGACAGTAAAAATATATGTAACGGAGTTATAATTTTATTAAAAAAACCAACAACAAAAACCATCAAACCAAAAATCCAGCATTCAGGAGCCAGCAAAGTACAGAGCAGTGCTTATTTACATTTTCTTCCCTTTCCACTCTCTGGTGTTAAGGATCATTCTTCATGACTCGGGAACCTGCTCAGAACTCCAGCACAAGTTGGTTGTAGTATTGTTGAAGGCATTTGCCTAGAGAATGAAAGCTGGAAACCTGGAATCTCTGCTGTTAGCCGTAAACTTGAATTCAAGCATCTCTCTTCCCAAGCATATTCTACTTGCATATTGCATTAACAATGGCCATTATCCCTTCCATGGTATTGGTGACCTGCAATAGGAAACAATAACTGACACTTATATATACTAATGTTTTTGACTTGCTCAGGGGAACCAAGAAGGAGTTTCTGGGTAATGATCTTTATTTCCTTTAGTCATTTATGTCAGTGTTGAATACCTGATTTATACATACTTGAAGATCCCCCAAATCTATTGACATCATGCAAATAATTTTCTCCTAGGTAGCCAGCATTAAACCTGATGACTTCAAGTTAATTCTTAATGATTGAACTATGAACAGTTTTTCATATTAATTTATTAAGAAGATTGCCATAAAGTAAAATAAAATAATTTAACACTTTCCTAACTGCCAAAACCCATAACAATACCGAGTTTCACTCTCATATTTGAATGAAAGTTACTTTTCATGCCTAAGATGGGCCAATGATTACTGCAATCATCATAAAATTGAAGAAAGCTGTGAACTTAGATCTAATTCAAAGTCCATTGAAATCCCTGAATTAATTTCATTATCTTCATTGATATTTGGATCAGACCTGCTGAATATGAGGAATAATCATAAATAATCAGTATGAGAACAAAAATAAACCTGCATCTCATGAATTAGAGTGAAAGCTATGATGCGTAATATGGAAATACATATAGGAAAAAAACCCACAGAAGTGGTAAATCCTGAACAGCTTACTCAATCAGATCATTTCAATGATATGCCTGCTGGTGACCTTCCACTAGATGATAAGCATAATTGGAAAACATTATGCATTCTAGCGTATCGTCCAAAAGCTCAGATTTCCCCTTTGCCCACCAGTCATTAGTTCATATGGGGAAAGGAGCAACATTTCATGGTTAATGTGCTAGTATGTGATTCTATACGTACTTAAAAGCCATGAATTTTACCTTAAAGTATATACCCACACTCCAAATAATGACTTCTGCAATTTGCAGATCTATTACTTCCCCTCTTCACTCTAAATGTTTACAATACACAGTGGAGGTTTCAATTTTGCTTCTGTCCTGATAAAGACAGAACCTTTTCCATTACCTCAAACTCTTTCCTTAGGACTCAGAAGCTGTCAGATTCATGTTTTTGCCTAGACTTCATCATCATCTAGTGACAACTTTATTCATGTTGGTAAGGTAATTTTCCCCATAACCAGTGTTATGCATGCTGCTACATTTTTATGTACGATATGATAATATTTGTAGTATATATTTCTCATTCTCATTATTTATTTTTTCCCTTAGATTTCTACATCTTTCATTAAGTAGAGATCTACTAGTTGCTGTTAAATTAACCTGCCTCTAGTCATCTAGGTAGCCATCTAGCTTTATCACTTAGGTTTATTGACCTTTACTTGCTAGATAATTATACCTTTTATCATCATTCTGGACATTGTGCATGGCTCTTTAGACAGAGATTCCCATTTAGATAACCTGCATAAAAACGAATTAAAAAGTCAGTCTAAAAGAGAGGATTTAGAAAAGAGAGCTATGTCACAAAAGGCAAATTCTATCACGTTTGCATTAACTTTCTTAAATTACTACTTGGTTATAGAAGTCCACTGTTTGCTAATTTATAGCAAAACTGAGAGACTAATGTACAATTGGCAACATCAAAACCCAGAAAGAGTGATTCCTCTCTTAGAGGCTGTCTATTTATAGTTTCAGACAGATTCTAGGTCTGTGTAGTGAAAATCTTTACAGAGGATTGCTAGGTATGTTGCTATTACATTTTATTTCTTTTACCTTGAATGACCTCAACTTTTAAAATTACTCAACAAGGCCAATGATTATGTTACCAACTATAAATATTGGAAAGTAGTCATACCTTCGGAAGGGAGACGGATGTATATCATGCTGAATGTTTTATTAGTACATATTCTGAGAGTGTCTTAAAGATCTCTTTCCCTCATTATTATCCTGTAAGATGTGAATCAGTTGCATGGTATTTAGTTATAAAACCCCAGCTATTTATGAGGATTAATGATTTAGTCATCCATTAAGCAGCTCACGATAGCTACTGATTTTGAAATTTATGTATTTATTTGTGTTTACTGATAATTGTGGAAGTGATTTATTTACCCATAGATAAAATATGTATCACTAAGTCTATTTTATAAAAGGATTAAAAATAAAACTTTTGTGCACATGTATTTATAAATATATAAAAAGAAGGTGCTGAAGATAGGTGCTAAGGATCAAATCATACAAAAAAAAAAGGAGGTAGACTGCAATCAAGTATCTTAACTCTGTGGCTGTGTACAGCTATGTATGAATAAATTTTATGTAACTGTAGAGACAGACCAATAAAAATTTACCTGGGCTACATTTCAACTGAAAGCACAAATGCAAAAACAAGTATTGATCTTAGAAGTATAATTTAAGTCTGCTCCATATAAAGTATTTTAGTCCCATAAGGCACTGTCTAGGATACTCATGATGTAATAACTTGGGTATGTTGTGGAGGTGTTTGAAAAAACTTATTTTTTGCCCGATTATATAAGAATCTGTTGGCAAGATGAACAAGCTATTTTGGCATTATCTATAGAAATTAAGTTCTGCAGTTCAGCAAAGACTTAGCCATGAATGTCCCTTATGTAAGTAATCCCATCAGTTTCAGTGGAACTGTACATATGCACAGTTTGGCTATAATGGAAGCTCTCAGGACCATGAATCTTAACATGATGGATATTCTGAAAAATCTATATTAATGGAAGCAATATTAAGACTTTAGTATATCTTAATAGTTTCTTGTTGTTCATTTAGCCTCATATTTCATTAATCTGTAGTGTAAGGTTTCTTGAATCCTTTCACAAAATGTGGGCTTTCAGAAGGGCCATGGTCATTTTGTGTGTACCTCATGCAAGGGCCTGACCTTGTAAGGTACCAAATGTCCTCTGCTACCCAGAAAGACTATCAGCAGCTGGCTGTATAGTGAACCTTGCAAACAAAAGATCTAAGACAAGACAATGTCAGTCAGCAGAGAGCCCAGAAAACTAGCCTTGTAGTCCATGGTATAACATTTATATTGGTAACGGTGAGTACTGCAGGGAAGGGAATGATCTGGGAAGAGTGTAGTGCTGCAAGGATACAAGCCCCGTAATTATTTGTCTTGGGAGTTTGCTTGTTTTCTTTTTGATGTGTCACATTTCTAATTTTTAATTAAAAATAACAGCTATGTCATTATTTTACAGTGACCTAATTGACATAAAGGCCAAAAGCATAAGTAAATAGGTCACATAAATTTATATATAGATATTAAGTTTATGTGAATTCCTGGATTTCTGTGATATTAAAATTCTATAAACTACAAGAGCTTCAGATGTTCGAATATCCTTCATTTATGTATGGCACAGAGAAAAGAATGGCTTTTCAAGAAGATGCCAGTAACTTAGTTCTACAATAAAACATCGGTCAATTTTAATTAATTGAAACTGACCCTTCATGGAAATATTCAAGTTCAGTATTATTTACAAGGCTGAAGTCTGGTATTGCTCTAAAACTGCCTATTGGGATGTATATATATGTGCACATATGAACATACATATGTATGTATGTCTTATTTAACTGCATAGCAATTAAATAGAGTTGGAGATAGAGAAGTTAGCTTCTTAGAAGCACTACACTCAATGAGACAACTGTGTCCCTGTTATTGCTTTCTGCAGGATCATACCAACACTTTATTTTCAGTTTTAAAAAGAAACAGCACCACCTTGTATCCTGAAATAAAGCTACAGCTGTTCATAATCTTAGTGGCTATACAATATATACACATGCATAAAAACATAATTGTTCACAAAAAAACATTTTTTTTGTATGAGAAATGTCAAAATAGAACATTACACCTTGAAACCTTGGTTCGTGACTTATCTATTTTTTAGAATATTATTAAAGGAAGTTGTATAAGCATTTGAACTAAAGTGTGTTTCTTTTCATTACTGAAGGCACTTGAATTTTGTTGTTTGTGAAAGAAAAGATTAAGTTCAATTTGCATTATCTACAGGATCATACTACTCGGTTTTGTTATCTAAACAATGATAGATGTTGGTGAAAATGCTTCCAAAAAGGTCTGTATAAATTATTCATCACTATATTCATTAGCTGATACTTGCTCTCCTGTGCTTTAAATGTTTATCATTGAAAGCAGAGATAATACAATACGGTAACCAGCTGTCCACTACTGAGTAAGAAAAAAAAATGTTTAGTATTCCACAGCTGAAAAATCTGTTGTCCAAATTATATAGTGAAAATTTATTAATATATTAAAAGTAAATTATTATCTATGTGTAAACCATACTTAACAAAAAAAGAATTACATTTGTAATGAGAACTGTTTGCAACTAATCTTTCAAAGTACTTGTTAGAGAAAGAACTATTTCCTCACTTATCACGTGTCATGTTTACTAAGACAAGGATAGTTGGAAAACTCCCTTCAATTAGATACATTTTTTAGAGTATCGCATTAGTCAAACAAAATAAAAAATCCCTTACAGAAGTGGAACGCATTAAAATTACAGCCAAGTACTGCATCATGTCTTGTTTTGTTTCTTCTCCATTGCTTACAACACCCTGCAGAAGGCAGGACACAAATTTCCTTTCACTACCAATTTTGACTTTTCTATTTCTAAATACTGATTTTTCCCATGTCACTCATCTTCTAAACTCTAAGGGCAAGATCTGACTGCCATTAGAGCTGACTGAGCTACTGAAACAATAATTTAATTGTTTCTAACTCTGAGAAAAGAATGCAGGTCTAACCTGAACTATTGCTAATATTAGCATGTTAAAATCTCAGTGTATGCATCAAAAGTAGTTAATCTGATGATTATAAATACTTTTGGGCAAACTCTCAGGTACAGGATTTTCTGAAGGGTTCTTTTCATGGAAACCTGTGGAATATGTAAGTTTGAACTTGAAGGAAGGCCAAAACACCTGGAATCATGATACCAGCATAACTGCAAGTGTTGGCCCCTTTTTCAGAAGGCAACGGTGGACAGAATTAATTGAGTAGGAATATTGCTGAGTTGGGGACACGCACAATGCACTAGGAAAAGAAAATATATTTATATTTCCTGGCTTGCAGAAATTAAAAGAAAACTGATGTGGAATATAATCAAACAGTTCGGCAACACAGGAGACCCCTGGTAAATTTGGCATCATTTGTAAGTCATTCAGTTTGAGCGATTAGTGGGAAAGTGGTAGACAACATGAAAAGAAAGATTAAAGCAAAAAAAGGAGGCCAAACACAGTGAGAGATTGGAGAAGAAAAGGAGAAGATACGTAAAATCACTGTTGTTATTAAATATCACAAGAACAACAGTTGTGGCATTATCTGAATCAGACAAAGATTTCAGATGTTTCCAATATTCACTGGAACTACAGCTACATAGCCCCTTCCTGATGTTTTCTGTATTTTTCACTAGCAACTTTCTTTTGACATATTTCACATGATTTTATTACTTTGGAACAGATATATATTTATTTACTTTAAACTTGCAAGCATTTTAAGCAGGCTTAAGCTGGCTTTCAGGCAACTGTTGCTTAACTGTGGAAGTGCTTAAATTCATGCTGGCTCTCACTGCTCAACTTCAGGACCCTGTCATGAGCTCTCTTGTGTAGAACCACTTTTTATGAGCTGCACCACTCCTATTTCCAGTGGAAACTGAAATACTACCCCAAAACAATACATAACTCTCTTCAATCTCCATAGAATCCACAGCTGTTGTCAGAACAATCCTAAAACATCCCAACAGGAGAAAAACTTTCACCAAATATAGTGACAATAACTAACATAAAGAAACAAAAACCTGCCACACAGGGGTTTCTCTCCCTTGTTATATGAAAAAGCCAGAGAGCTAATATATTCATCATGAGAAGAGGGTTATGCTCCTGATTCCAGGACATTTCACAGAGTGGATCCAACAGCTGTTGAACAATGTTTAAGAGAGTTAGTGGTAGATGAAAAATTTAGTTCCTTTAGAAACATTAGAAGGTTGCTATTAATAAGGCAGATAGTTGCTGTCACAATGGAAATTGGGTTTTCTGTCATGCTTTTTCATAATATATTAATCTACTCTTTCCCCCCCCTTTTATTTTTCCCAACAGCAATGTAATAGCAATGTTTTCTGTTTCTTGAAATCCCTAGTGTGTCGGACAAAAAATTATATAAAGCATGCAAATATAAATTCATCTCCAGGAGCAGCTGTTACTAAACAGGAATTGACTATGCCCATTTCATAACATTTTTATAAAGTAAAGAATGCAATGCTGATGGACTCGTTTAACCACATTTTATTTTAAACATATCATGATATTTTTAAAATTCATATTCAGCAGCAGCAGATCTCTCTGCTTCTTAAAAAGCCTCACCCTGCCTCTTTCAGTTAAAAACAGAAGATACAGGTGATATGTTAAATCCCTTTGCTGTGTATTCTTTCAGAATTCTTAATAATGACTTCTTCCATGTATGCAAAAGCATTCATATCCATAATGATGTTTACAGCATCATTAGTACTTAGTCATGATTCTGAGATTATAATTAAGCATTTCACTTCATTTTGGGGGGTGTGTGTGTGTGTGTGTGTGTGTAAATTAAACAATTTCTAGAACATTCCATGATATCATATAATCCTTCCGGTTTTGGGGTTCTTTTTCCCAGCTAACAACATACTTCTAAGATTTTTATTTTATTTTAATCACTGGAATTACCTTTTATGATTGTATTTTCCCAGTTATTCATAAATATTTCTTTATCTTAATAGTATTAATTAGCTAACCAAGATAATTTTGGGTAGCAAACTACTAAATATAAATAAATGTAAGCGCCATGTTTCTAATAGCCCGGAGAGAAACACTAAAGTTGTGACAGATATCCATTTATCCAGTCATTTTTTCAAAAAAATCACTTAAGAAAAAGGATGAACTACTGGTTCAAAATGGAAAACGAAATAAGAATATTCTGAAGCTGAACCAAGGATGTTACAAAATATTGCATTGTAGTGTTTAAATAGTTGCAAGTTAACTTGTGTTTACTATTTGCTTGTACTGATTACTAGTCCACATACTATAATAATGTTTGTTTCATGCTATGAAACTCATTTTCTTAACAGAATAAAATACACTGGTGGTTTGGGCTTTTTAAAATTTATCTAACCAGTCACTGAGCAAAGCAACTTATGCTCTTATTCATGTGTACCTTTTCAAAGAGTACCTATTTCAGCTGCGGGCAGTGGCATATTCTCTCTCTTCTACTGGGGCTGAAAGCATGAAAGTTCACTAGAGGAGGGAGGATGAAAGGGATGAATGTATTTCATATGGTCCTTGTATAAGCATCTGTCCTTCCTATGTGATACTAAATCCGTAAAGGGAATAATGGTGGCTCCAGGTGCTCATAGTGACATAAGACACAAATTGACTAGGAAATACACAGGCCTGGTGAAAGCAGTAGCCCAAAGGAGCTTTATGCAATTGAAGGGAAACATCCTGCATGCCTTCTCAGTACCTGCTCTTTGGCCAGCAGAACATGGTTTTACGGCCATTAATGCACATGGCTTCAGCTTCCTCTCCATGCGTGGTTCATTCCAACATAAGCACCTGACACCAGTGATAGCTCCTTTTCTGTGTTTTTCTCTACAGTGCCAGACACATAAAATAAAAGGAGTATAGGAGGAATAATTAGAAATTGATGCAACAATAATTGTCCTTGGTAGACATGTTCCTCTTTCTAACTTTTTATAAAGTTATTATATTATTAGTACGATTACTGTATGAAATCCAATCGTAGTGTGTGAGAAGAAAACATAAATACAAATTTGAAATTGGAACAAGCAGCTTAACAGCTTTCAGAGGTGTTTTCTCTGGGTTTGGTACTTGTCTCACATCAGGCTTTGGCAAGAAGCCCAAGGCCTGAATGGCTTTGTACATTTTATTTATTAAAATACTCTGGAAACAGATTAACTTCCTTTGTGGATTATTTAATATTGTTTCAACTGCTATCGAGAAGAATAGCATGCACATTGATAAATATACTGAAGGTGGCCTACTTTCAGTGTATGGAAATTATAGATGCCTGTCATTCAACTTTTGCAACGCTACTGCATGAAAGATATCTTTTCGAACTCCTACAGAAAAATTACAGTGGGGAGCTGCTTGCATGAGAAATCAACAAGCTCATCTTTTTCTCCTGGATTGGTAGTTGGTATTGCTTTTGGACTCAAGTTCTCTGTTACTTATTTTGAGTGGGGTCTACAATATGAATATCAAACTACGTAAGAATTTCAGTTTAAGCTATAAACCAAAGCAGAGATGAACCACTGTTAGTATTTCTATTGGAAAGTTTTCTTGCATTTCCCTTTTTAGCCTTGTTCGTTAAGGATACAGGTCTTCCTTCTGAGACATTAATTTCTGCTACTTGGTTGTCTGACTTTAGGTACATGAGGTAGATGCAGAAAACTTAAAAGAAGCACTTGCATATTGCTGGAAAGTCTCTACTGACTTTACTCTCATCCAGAGATTAGCAATATTACCTACAGTGTAAATTCTAAAAAATGTAATGTACACTGCTGTATTTGGAATTATTCCAAAAGTCAAGTAACTGCCAAGCATTTGTCCTAACAGCAGGTATAGCTTTTATCTTTTTTTATATCACAGATAAATGTATCATACTTTGCTTAAGTAAAAGCAAAATTAATAGCCCACGGTGAATCAAACTTCCCTGTTTACAAGCAAAACAAAACAACGAACATGGAATGTGACTGCTAAAAGTGATAAAGCTGCATCACAGTAGTAAAAGATTTGCTCCTGGATGATTTAGAGTATATGTGTCAAGCTTTCAGATACCTTTTCACAATATACGTGCTGCTCAATTTTCTCGCTTGAAAATGCATAACCTTATCATTTATACACAACTGCTAGCATGCTATTGACTTCAGTTATCTGCCTCTGCCTTTGCTTCCTGTCCCTGGATCTTTAGGATCTTTGTCATCTAAATATTTGGAATTATGTCCTTTTTTAAAGGTCCTTGGTAATTATTTTTCTTCCATGGAATTCACATCCTTTAAATATCATATCAAGTCATACCTATTGTGGCTGCTTTATGTATGCAGTATATTTAGCTCTCATACTGCTTTTTCTTTTCTTCCCAGGAATCAATCCTGCCTGGTTTGCAATCATTTTAGTACTTCTCTCACTGAACTATCTACCTAGAAAACCTCTCAGAACTGTCCATGTATTTCAGGTGTTGAGATGACTGGAATTGAGCACAGAATTCCTGACATGACCTCGTAAGAGCTATGCAGAGATTTACACTTCATTTCTGCATGACTTCATGCTTTAGTGCAAGCAGGCAAAAAATCCCACTTGCTGTTCTCCGCTGAGATGCACTGAATGACTTTATCTAAAGTTTACTGTCCACAATCACCCCAAGGTCTCTCTTACAATTACCCCTTTTCAAGTTTATCCTTCGTATAGAATACTGCGGTTCACACTAATTCTTTCATATATGAAGGGACTGAATTTTCCAGAAAGCCATAATTCTCATCTAACTTCACTGTGGTTTTAGACATATTTATTTTTCCTTATTTTTGTATAAGTACAGTGACTTCATACTGCCCCTTAACCCCACAAAATACCACATGCATATTATAACTATCACACCAAAACTGGGCCCATTGTGGAAAATGTCATACAAACACAAACTAGTCAATAATTTCCACCTCAGTTACCTGCAATCTACACATAAGACAGGCTGAAAGAGTTACAAGTTAAGCTGAGTGTGGTAGGTTGATCTCGGAGGGCTGCCAGACACCCAACCAGCCACCCTCTCAGTCCTGCTCCTCCACAGGATGGGTGAACAAAATAAGATGAAAAACATCATGGATCGAGGTAAAGACAGGGAGATTACTTACCAGTTACCATCATGGGCATAGCAGACTTAGCTTGGGGAAATCCATTTTATTTGATTACCAAGTGAAATATATTTGAACAGGGAGAAACAAAGACAAAAATTAAAACCTGTCCTTCAACCATCCCCTTATTTCCCAGGTTCAACTTCCCTCCATTCCCAACTCTTCTACCTCCCCCAACCCTAAGCGGGGCAGGGGGATGGGGAGAGGAGAAGAGGTCAGCAAATACAGCACCTCTCTGTAGCTCTGTTGTCCTCACACTTTCCCCCCAGTCCTTCATGGGTCCTCTGCATGGGCTGCAGTTCTTTCAGCACATGGCATGGGGTCCCCCATGGGCTGCAGGGTGATCTCTGCTCCGGCACCAGGAGCACCTCCTCCCCCGGCTTGTGCTCTCACCTCAGTGATCACAGTGTTGCTTATCACACTGCTTTTCCTCACTTCTCACTGTCTTGCAGTGTTTTGCCATCTCTTAAACATGCTTAAATTTTCCCATTTCCCACCCCCAGCCTGGCTGCAGGCCCGGCCATGCCTTGTGCTGGGCCCACTGGGGCTCCAGCTGTGCCCGGCATCCCCATCCCCTCTTCAGAGAGCCCCCCCCGCAGCCCCCGCTGCTGGCGCCTGGGCACCCCCACCCAGTACACTAAGAACCAGAGGCAAGCTAGAAGTATGAACAGCATAATGATGACGAGTGAAATACTCGTGCCTAGAGAATTTGGGGTAGGTTTTATTGGTGGATTTTAATCAAAAGATTAAACACAGACTGGAAGCAGGAAGAGGAGTCAAAGAGAAAAGCTAAGTCAAAGAAAGTCAAGAGAGAAAATAAAGTAAAAGAAGGGAAAAAAAGATACTTTAATGGCGAGCTTGTGAAGAACTGAGTAGACAGGATTTGGACAAAAATGTTAATCAGCAAAGGAGAATGATACCTCCACCTCCTTTAAGAAAAGACAATGGCAAATTTCATCCTCAGATGTGAATGCTAGAGAAAGCAGGAGGTGGCAAAGAAAACTGGTTTGCACTCTTAAATAGACCAGCTATGAGCAAGTGCTTGCTATATAAGTAGAATAAATAATCTCCATTACAGAAATGTATGTTTTCCCTGCTGCTCTCCATCACAGTTGATAGCTGTTCCCTTTAGACTATTAAGTCTTTTTAGCCTACACATAAAACCAGGCACTTTATTAAATTTCACCTGTTTGTTCCCTTTTAAAGATAAAAGTAAATGTACTTTGCTACTATCATTCAAGTTAGTATGCCTATGTGCTCATGAACCAACCAGGTATTCCTTACAAATAAGATGAATGCATCTCTAGGGGGTGTTCTCCAGATAATTAATATGTAAACTACATAGAAAATTGTATTACAATGTCTTCCAGGCATGATACTCCCACACACCACAAGCATTTTCAACAGTTCTTTTTTTATTTTTCTTTGGTCCTAGTCCTTTATTACTATCTTCTCTGCTTGCTACCCTTCATTTGAAACAAGATTTACTCTCTGGCAGCTATCCACTTTTTGGTTCTTTGTGCAGGCAACTTGAAACAGGTTTAACAGATGTTCCAGGCTTAGAAGATGTTTTTCAGGACTGGTTGATCTTCCCAGCTCCTCAGAGGTAAGTGTTTCCTGGATAGAAAATCATATAGGAATATGAAGGTGTCCCAGTTTCAGCTGGGATAATTTTCTTGTCAGTAGCTGGTGCAGTGATGTGTTTTGGCTTTGGTGTGAGAACAATGTTGACAGCACACTGATGTTTCTAGCTGTTGCTGGGTGACGTTCATACTAAGTCGAGGACTTTTTATTTTCTCAGAACCTGCCAGTGAGAGGGCTGGGGGTCACAAGAAACTGGGAGGGGACACAGCCAGGACAGCTGATCCAAACTAGCCAAAGGGTTATTCCATACCATGGGACATCATGCTCGGTATATAAACAGTGGGGGGTGGGGGTTGGCTGGGGTTGCCAGTCATTGCTTGCCGACTGGCTGGGCATCAGTCAGTGAGTGGTCAGCAGTTGGACTCTGCATCACTTGCTTTCTTTCCTCACCTCCCTTTGGATTTCATTCCTCTCCCCTTCTCCTACCTTTTCATTGTAACTGTTATTATCATTATTATTATTGTTTCCACTTTATTTTATTCCAATTATTAAATTGTTCTTATCTCATCCCTAGAGTTTTACATTCCTTTCTCATAGTCCTCCCCATATCTCTGGTGAGGGGGGGAGTGAGTGAGCATCTGCATGGCACTTCATTACCAGCCAGGTCAAACCACGACAGAAGGTAGTGAGAACAATATCATAGAGCTGGTTTATGTCGGCAGGCAAGAGTACACATGCAAACTCACAAATTGAAAAATGAAATATCTCACAGATGAAATTTGACTGGGAAGCCTGCAGCACCGCTCTTACTTCTGATCCTAGATTTGTAACAGGTATTTCGGGCAGTTTAATGATAAAGACCGTAGTACCATATTTAGATTTAGATTGTTTTAATGGCTGTAAAGAGAACAGTGACTTAATTGAACTAACATTTTTTTTCCCCTCTCACTTCTTTATGGAGCAGAAGTCACCTATGACTTTAATTAATATCCATATTTATTTTGCCCTATGAACTAACGTAATACAACACCTTATAGTGGGGAATCTTAAAGTAATTGAAAATTAGTTTTTATTATCCCATTCTACTGGTGAAAGAACTCAGGTATACAGCATGGAAATGATGCATTCAAAACCACACGGTAGTAGAGTAACACATTGAGGCATAAATGTGCTTAGGTATAATTATGAAAATAATAACACACATCCAGTAACTCCTCATTGTCACCCACTAGAACTAAAAATAAAAAGAAAAAAGAAAAAAAAAGAGAGCAGAGAGAAAAATCACTACTGTTATTTCACAATGCACTATCAGGTTTATTACACTTTACCTATACTTTTAAAGAACTGAGATTACATCAACAAACCATGTTTTTCTTGGAGAGTAAAAAGCTCAAGTCCACGAACTGGTAATGCATACCACAGTGCTACAAGCTATGGATGTAGTTCTCTGTGTCATGGAGGATTAATGGCATTATTATTTATATTCACTGTAATAGTAACTGTACATCAATATAATGGTGGATAAGTAGCCATTGGCTTCTTCATCTTAGACATTAAGGATGTTATTTACCATTTCTCATTTTCACACAGTGTTGCTCTGTAAAACAAATAGTATAGGCAAAAATGACATCTTGAAATATATACGTTTATTTTCAAAGTACAGCAGGGAGACGGAAGGTCACTGAACAATGTAATTGATGGCAGTAGCAAAATGTTTCCTAACCCGCAACGTTGCTAGACTATGTGGATCACAAATGCCAAGCCAGATCAAAGCATAGAAATGCAAGGTAACACCCTCTGTTGTTCACATTGATTGCATCAAAGGAAATAGAATGTAAATTTAGGAAAGCTTTGATGAATGGATAGGCAACCAAAAGAAGTACAATAAAGTTCTGGGTTTATCCTTCCTAGCAGAAGCATACACTGTGTAACCCAGCTAATCAAAATGTGCAGTGCATATCTCAGCAGATTGAAATCAATTGTAACATGAGATAGCCTTTTATTTTATTCATCTTGACTCTACTGAGTGATTACTTTACCTTCTGCTGTTCAGTAGCTTTCAAAATAATGCACAACTCAGTGGACTTACTTAATGCTTGTGTGTTGAATCTTTACTACAGTTAATGTATTTACCAGAGACTGGCGGTGCAGAAGGCCACAGCCTCATACGTTTCCTTGAAGGATATGTGGTTTACAGCTTCACCAGAGGAAACTTTGATTTCTGTGCCTGATATAAAGTTTGCACGTTGATGGAACCACTCTTTATCCTTACAGTAGAGAGTGATGGCTATACCAGTTTAGCATTGCTGCCAACCAATTAGTGGAACACCATTGATCATGTAGTTTCACAAAAGGCCAACAAGCTTCCCACATGGTAAAACAAGAATATATTCTGTAAAATTTATGGCCAAATTACTGGCAGCTGAGGTGTTCAGTGAAATGTAGTCAATTAATGTGATCACTGTAAATCATGGTCACAGCTTGCTGTGTAATTAACAGTTTATAACAAACATAAATAACAACACAAGTGACTCAGTTTAGCAGTGGCACCAACTGTTATTGATGGTCCACATACTGAAGAGTGGAAATGAAAACAAGACAGATATACAGCAGAAAAATTGTTTAACCACTAAGGCAATGTTTTAAGTGACATACAAATGACAAGATAAAAAGTGGTAAGCTGACAGAACATACCATCCAAAGAAACTCTATGGCAGAAGAAAAAGAAGTCAAAAGATGTACTTGAATTAATGAACTGAGATACATTTCTAAAGAAATTTCTAAACAAATGACTATCACTGGTCTCTTGAGTTGTAGTCATGGGTCTCATACCCTCCTGAATTTACTAGCCTTTTTTGTCATACTCTCCTGAATTTAGTTGCAATCTATTTTTTTCTTTCCCACTGCATACCACTCAATGAAGACAGCTATCAAAATTCAGACTTTGAATTAGAATTCTATTTTGCTCTAATGAATTGAATAAAACTTCCCTAGAAAAATGTGTAGCTACTTTTTTAAAGAATATCACGTACAAGATCCAAACCCCTCTATGAAATCAATATATTTTCTTGGGCAAATATTACTGATCATGTAAGTTAAGCAAGTATTGATTTTTCTCTTTCATTGAAGCAAGTGTAATTATGCCGTTTTTAGAAAAGAACCCCACAGGTGTATCTAGTTTCATAAAAATTAAGAACCTTACAAATATTCATGGTAACCAGTTTATGCAAGTTCTCGATTTACTTGTCTCCAAGTTTGTTTGTTTTTATATCAGTACAGAAGGTTTTTTAACTCTAGTGTAGAGTGAAGTTTTGAAAGCATGGGTTTGTATTTCAGAATGCAAAAGTTCAGGGTTGTTCAAGCACAGGTCTCTGGTAAGAGTTGTTGTGAAGAAAGGTACAGCAAGTCCAAGTGCAGGGTCTCCACAAACAGCTCTGCTTCAAAGCCTCAGCAAGGGTTTTCCCATTTTTTGCTTGTGATCTGCTCTTAGAGGAGGCTTTTGCTATTCAGCTTTAACCTCAGCTGTTTTGCAGCGGTTCTGCAGTTGTACGTGTGCTGCGCTCTACCAGGTAACCCCCTTGGTCCAGACTGTGACCCCCACCTGCACAAGCTGACACCTCAGCTTGACCTCAGCCCATTGTCACAACCCTGCCTGGCCAACTGGGGACTATGTGTGACCCTGGGGCCCCTCACCAGACCTGATCCTGACCCCTCCCTGTGGGCCAATGGCCCAGCCTGTCCTCCACCTGACCCTGCCCTCTGGGAGGTGTCACATGCCTGGGGATGGAGATGTCCCTGGTGCCCCATGGCTGTCCTGCCTGCAGTGCTCAGATGAGTGCTGGCTGTCAGGTGTTGCCCTGATGAACCCCAGGTAGCCCCTGGTGTCCGGGCTGCATGGAAATCCTGGCCCATGACACACCATGACAATTAGATTTAAAAAAAAAAAAAAAAAAAATCAGCAAGAAGGTAGTTAAACATCATGGCAGGTTCCCTGTTATGCAGAGATACCGAGAGGCTGTTGAATTTCCAACTTCAGAGATGTTTCAGAGCTCAGGTGGACAAAGCTCTGAGACAAGGACAAGGACATGCTGCAAACTAGAAGCTGACCTTCATCTGAGTGAGATGTTGGAGATGACCTTCAACCACACTGAGAAGAGACAAAAAATGTTATGTGTGTAAACTGAAGAGAAAACTCCAGGCATGCTTCTTTCATGACCACAATTTCTAGCATCTTGTTTTAAAAGGAACAGGCAAGTCAGCAGATCATTCCCTGAGGTACACCCCAGAATCAGACACATTTCTCTCTTCAAGTGGAACTGTGTACAGTGTAGGAGATGACTCAGTATTTAAGTATAAATAGTTAGATAACTACATCAGGTTTGTAAGTTACAAACACAGAGCAGGATACCCTAAAATTATCCTTTGCTATACCTAAGCCTTTTTGCATATCTGAAACTTAATGACTACCGACATTCTAAAATAAACTATAACTACTAACACACACACACACACACACACACACACATATAATAATAATAAAAAAAAGGGCTCCAGAAGGAAAATTTGTTCTGTTTAAAATTATTGGTGATAAGATGTATGAATTAAATTCCTAAGAACTGAGAAAAGGAGAACTCGAAAAGTCTTAGTTGATAGCAGGCATCAAGCCCTGCTATCACGGATACCACATTTTATAATCTCCAGTTTAAAAACTGCTATATTTTTTCATGCTAGTACTCTTGGAGAACAGATCCAAATTCTAAGTGCTCCACTGGTCAGCAACATTAATCTAATTTTCAGCCTGGATTTATTCACAGCTAGTTTATATCAATCTGTACTTGTGCCAAAATTATTCTTTAGTTTAAACAGCACTTCTTCTTTCTTTGGATATCCGTAAATTAACTCATACACCGTCTCGACTTTGCTTGGCTAATTAAGCTAAGCTCTTTTATTAAGAGGTAGGCTTTCCTAACTGCCTTAGCAGCCCTTCTCCTGGCCTGTTCCAGTCTCGGTTTATCTTTCTAGAATATGTCTGGTCAGGATTTTGCACAGTCTTATCAGGGTCTTATACAGCAGCAGTACCAATTCCCATTTTTGCTAGTTCTCATGATTCAATTCAGAATCAAATTTTGCGGCTTTACAACTGAATCCCCTTGGTAGCTCTAACTCAGCCTGTGGATCAACTAGAACACCTGAATATGGCCCATTTGCCATGTGCAGGCATGGTTACTGAGGGTAAAACAAAACTTCCTGCTATAGATCATTAAGGGCCTGACCTGGCATTTTGTGCTCTCTAATTTCATCCCTTTGTCATTACTTCAGTTTTAAATGTATATGATTTCCTTTTTTTGTTGGGTTTTTTGGTTTTTTTTTGTTTTACTTTATGAAGACTAAAATATTCTGTTTTGATAATGGCTTCCAGTTTTTGTGTTACCATTTTGTCAGAACAATATTGAGTCACAAAGGCAAATATTCAATATGAAAGAGCTGAAAGGCATTCTCCTTGGAGCTCCTTCCAGCTGTCCTATCTTTCAAAGCCTTACTGATCCCAGAAATACTAGTTCTACACTCCTAGTTCTATTAGTTATCTGAATAGATAAAGAGTTTTATCAAGTTATCTATGGGTTACTTTGACATGACGATCTAGTATTGATAATCCATATATAAGTTGCACCAGGAGACCTTTAGATTGGGAATTAGAAAAAGTTTATTCACCAAAAGGGTTGTCAAGCATTGGAAAAGGCTGCCCAGGGAAATGGTTGAGACATCATCCTTTTTGGATATTGGAGATAATTAAAAGACATGTAGATGTGGCACTTCGGGACATGGTTTAGTGGTGGACTTGGCAGTGTTAGGTTAATGGTTGAACCCGACAATCTTTAAAGGTCTATTCTAACATAAATGATTCTATGATGTCCTTCTGCCTTTACCATCAGGACTGTAATTATGGTTTTCTTTTGCTTTTTTTTGTGGTATATATTTTCATACCCTTAAGAAAATACAATTCACTTTAGAGTTCAGCAATTCTCCTTTTATTCACTTTCTGCTCCCAACTGCTAAATTGGTCTTTCCAAAGATATATTCCAAAGTTATCTTCCAATTTTTTTTTCTTACTTTTTTTCCCTCCTTAAATATGTATCATTGGTTGGCTAACTTCAGGGGACTCAGGAGTTCTACTGTAGTTGAAATTCTTGCAATATTATACCAATTAAGAATAAAGAATTGCTGTGATCTTATATTTTCCTGAAGAAAGAGCTCTTCTATGACCTCAGGTATATCTGTTTCTTCTCACACAAGGTTCTACCAAATTCAGCAAACATTATTGCATTTTAATTGAGAAAAATAGTAGTCTATTTTGAATAAGAGTACTACCCGTTTATGAATCATGACTATAGGCACAAACCATCCATTTATTTTTGTTAGTGCTAAATGAAAGGAGAAAAAAAATCATGTTTTCTCAAGAAAATGTAAAAATATGCCCTCGGTATTAACAGGATGTTTATCATTACATATTTGCCTAATGTCAGAAAAAATCTAAACAAATCTATCATTATTACATGTAGAGGTTTACAGATTAGGTCATCTGTCATAGTATGTAGTTGTTATAAACCAAAGGTCAGATCTATATCACGAAAATGGAAAGTTTATTTTCTTTTCATCATATTTTTTAGCACTTGACTTTCTTCAGTCCAACATATTTAATGTGTACTTTTGCAATGTAATTAGTCATGAACTAAAAAGTTTGCTGAAGGTACTATACAAACAAGAATGAAAATCAAACTCAAGAAGGTAGTTGATAAAAAATTATCTTCACATTCGCATGAGGTGAGGGTATTGTCCTGTAATGTTTAAAGGGAAGAGGAGGTATGTCAAGAGGCTAGAAATAGACAATACACTGTAAAAATATACAGGCAATGAACAGTGGCTTCCGAGTTATTGCAAACTAAGAAGGATTCATTTCTGCTATATGATAAAGGACAATCAATGATTATGTACATAAATACCAGCAGACAACTGATCATGTTGCAAATCGAGATATATGTGTACTTTGGCAGATTAGTCAGCTGTTTGTGCAGTTGCTTGTTGCGGATGGGGCTCCAGAGGATTAATTACACTGTGGCAGCAGGCTTTTTAGTTACTTAGTTTTGTCTGTACAAGTAATTGACTGTGCAGCTATGAGCAGCGCATGATGCTGTGACTACAATAACGACAGACAGCAAAAGACAGGTATGCCCCGACAACAGCCTACAGACAACAGTGCCGTCCCAGGAAGGAGAACTGGGGAGCAAATCACATGCTTTCCCTGAGTCTACGATTCACTTCTGTTGCCCCAAGACAAGGTGCCCTGGTTAATTGAAAGCAGATTACATAAATGGAATAATAAAGAATTCTAGATGGTGCCAGAATCGTTAGTGTTTTCATCCAACGTAGAGCACCTTACGCCAGATCGTCAGCTGCAGTAAATTAGCGCAGTGCACCTACATTAACAGCTGTATGACAACAAATGAGAAACTAAGGAGCTGAGCTTAGGAGCTATGACACAAGCCCAGAGTATTTTATTTTTTCTTTACTCTTTAATGGATACTTTTAATGAGGATATTGGTAAGCTTCTCTGCACAGATCCAGGATAAATAATCTCTTCATCTAAAAATGATAAGCTTTTAAAAATTATTAATATTATTATTTAAATATTTAAATAATATGCAAATGTTCCAGCCCACGGGGTCTAACCTGTTGCTATAGTACATACTAGGTACATAGGATGGACTGAACTTTCTGGTGAATTTTAACACACTTATAGTATAGGATGACACATCCCTTCTAAGGCTGCTCCTTCCTCACTGCTCTTTGGGTTGGCTGGCTTCCCCACAAAAAAGTCACTGTTGCTGCACTGCTTCCTTAATTGCAGCACTTCTATGCATTCTTCATCTAGACTCAACATATGATTTGGCCCCTGTGCAATTGTTTTAAAGACTTTATTAATAAAGTTAGAGACAAACAGGTTGTATATTGGTTAATAAACTTTCTGTAAGTGTCTCAGTTTGCCTTTCGCTATTTGCAGTATAGGTTTGGGCTGGAGGACCCTTATACTCTTGGTAGTCTCAATTTGCATAAGGAAGTATCAATAAGAGCCACAGAAAAAGTATCTAAAGATCCTGAAAATCCTGGAGACGCTGAAAATGACTGGAAGACAGTGGTTTTCTGGAGGAATAACTGAAGGAGGACAGGCATGCAGCAGACAGTGAAAAATTGCTGGATGTTCAAGTGATGAAATAGCAGTAATTCACTGAAGGAGACACAGGCTACAATATCTATCCCACCTGATGTAAGCATGGCTCATGAGTATTAGGCCCATAGTACTGTATTTAAAAGCAGATTTCAAATAAAGAAAAGAACTGGAGTTTCTGCTCTTAACTCTTCAGAGGCCAGTAGTATCTTCTGCAGAAGATATGAATTTATTTTCCTACCTATGTTGTTACAACAATTCTAAAGCCATCATGCCACAAAACCACTTGGTAGCACTTGGACGTGGACAGAAGATGGGCATGATGACAAGCATTTTGTTAGTCTCTGCTTTATTTAGTATGTTCACCAATGATATGATAGAAGCCATTTCCAGGTTCACATCTGATAGGATAACACCTAAAAGGTTTTAAAGAACTGTTCTTCCAAGATCATGAAAAGTATCTGAACAAGATATGACTGTCACAGACAACTATGGCAAGAAATTGTTTTGAAAACAAATACCACACCAACCATGTTGAAATATTTATATTAATAGCCTACTTAAATTTGAACTGGGCTACAAATAACTTTTAAGAGCAAAAACTTAAATTTGTGTAACTAGGGAACACCCTAGATCAAAATTTCATGTAAAAAAAAAGCTAAAATAATTTCTGTTTTTCATCTCTTGAACTAGTTGCTGAATAATCAGGAAGGGTCAGTAGAGATCCAGTGTGAGAAGAAGGCAGTCTGGTGCTCTTTTCCTGCGATCCTGTTAGCAAATGCACTGTAGCCAAACTAAATCACATTACAAACAACAGTTTAATCAAACTGTGGCTGTTATCATAGGCACATTCAAGATACTGTAACTACTATTGTCAGTTCCCTAGGCAATCTTTTTTTCCTAAAATTCATTACATCACTCAGTTAAATAATCACATGATACAAAAAATACCTCATTTTCTACTAGTCAGAGATACTTAGGTTTTACTCCAGTAACAGGAAATGAGAATAGGAGAAAGGCATTGTTAAATCCAGGAGATGAATCAGCTTCAAGTTTCAAGTCCAGCCTTTTCACACTTCAGGTTCCCATAGTGCCTTTGGAGCAACTTAAAAGATTCAGCGTGGCGTTATCCAAGTTGCCAGAATTAGCCATCTTCAGGGCATCTGTGACCCCTATAACATGGTGGAAATTGCTACAAACGCTAATGCAATGGCCTCCATGGAAGTCTTCTTGCATTGAGCAACACTGACTCAGAAGCCACTGTCTGACTCAAGGATATTTAAAATGTGTTTGTGTGAACATTTTCTACTGCTGGATTTGCCTCTATGAATTAGTGTAAAAATACTTCTTCCTTTGTCATTATTGGACTAGTCTGAGCATAATTACTCCAATATGTACCACAGCTATACCCTATGCTGCATGATATTAGGTAGTACTAAAAAGAAGTGAGAGGTTGGAAACAAGATTCTGACAATTTTCCCTTCCAGTATAAACTCTTTCTTATAAATCTCCATCAGCCTCTGTAATGTTGATCTCTATATAGCTTCAGCTCATGTCACTTCATGAGCTTGCTGTGCTATTTTTTGGTGTTGTCTTCTTCCTTAATGGACTGTATTTTTCTGAAGACACACATTGAACAAATACAACGACCATTTTAAGTACACTTTTCTAAGCAAAAAATGAAGAACTGCTCTGTGGAAAGGTGAAGTAGTTCTTCAGATGCTGGCATCATGGACTGGAGGATCACACCACCAATTGTTCTTCTCTCAAAAATTAAGCTACTCATTTCCTCCACAGAACCTCCTAAATTGTAGCTTCTGTGTACACAGTATTTCTGAACCACTGAAAAGCATGCAGATCACAAAACCTCCAAAATCTTCCATGATAATAACTCAGACATTTGCATTTTCACATTGTTGCCTTTTTTTTTTTTTTTTTTTTTTTTTCCCAATCTTTTTAAAATGCACATGATCTTTAGTTTGGCATGGTGATCATGATTCAGAAGGTTATATTTCTAGTATGGCCTTGGGCCAATCACAGATTTTCTTCATTTTAATGTTTCTTTTGTAAAGTTTGTTCAAACTGAATGTAGTAAAGTTGGTCCTTCAGAGGCTAAGAAAAAGAAAGCAGTCTGTGCTATTTGACAGTATGTTATCAAGCATAGCAGAAAAGTCTGTATTTATAAATAAACTAGCTATACACTACAAATGTTCTATTTGCATTCTGAGTTCCTTAAAGTTTCGGGGTTGTTTTGGGTTTCTCTTCTCACTAGAGGAAGTAGACAAAGAATTTTCACATGAAGTCTGGCAGCAGAGAAATGAAAGCATCCCACTGCAACAAATTTCATTTATTTTATAGGCTAGGCATAAAAAGATATTATAACAGGAAAGAGATGGTATCTAATGTACTGTGAAAAATGTTAGGAAGGACAGTTAAAAATTATTCAGCTCCCTTTTCTCTACATCTAAAGGGACTTCTGCTGTTTTAAAGGCATATGCTTTTCCAGCTACTTCTTTGAATGCATTTACAAGACTGAAAAGCAAGTATAAAAAAATATTGTGTCCAATTAAAATTATTTTTATATGAAAAATTTTTCAAAATTAGCAGCGTATGATCCATTTACAGGCTACACATTTCTAAAAAAGTTGTATGGTTTTCTAGTGCTCTAATAACAACAAGCCATCTACCATTTCACCTGGAAATGATAAATTTTGATTTCATCTTCCACTTTTTACAGCTCCTAAAACGTAAGTTCCAAACATCACTTCAGTTCAGTAACTTCACAAGCTGTACCTGCTTGAGTGTCGATCCTTCTAGAGACATTTCAGGTGTCTAATTCTCTTAGCTGACAAACTTACAGTGTCAGCTGCAATTTTCATAAACTGGAAGCAACAAAAAACCTAATACCCTTCTTCAGTTTTTGATTACTGCAGCTGTTCTCAAAGCTGTAACAAAGTGAATCATTGAAGCAGCAAATCTACACAGAGACTGATGAGAGCTACTACAACAAAGAAATCTATATTAAATAAGTAGGTAGTGAATTTCAGCTAGCTTTGTAGGTCTTGGCTTATAATATATGGCATCAAGCATAGGGGCTCATGGTGATAAAGCATTAGAAAACTGCTTGGGAAAGGTGACTGGGTTGAATAAGAGTAAAAATACAGGGGTTTCTGGCAGAAGACCTGAAGGGAGTTGGTTAATATTCTTATCCCTTCTTCTCCCAGGCTTGATCAGTTTTTTAGAGGTGTGAGGTTTAAGAATTTGCATATTATGAGTTTTTACAACGTTGCAGATTCTTTTTTCTTCCTTACATGCCTGCAACTTCATATATATGATATCTTCTAGTTCTGCTCTCTTAAATATGTATTACACAAAAACACAAACACAGAGAACACATATTTTTATAATGTGTTCTCTATGATCATCCATAAAGATGCTCAAGGGTCACATAAGCTCTTGGGAAATGTCTGATGGCAACAATCTCCCAAGTCTGGAAGGGTGTCTTATTCATAATCTTGAAGAATCTGTCCTATGCCATTCCATGAATAAATATTTCAACAATTTACAAAGTAAGGTTAACAGAAGACCACTCCAAAGTATCTTTTAGCAGAGCTTAGAGTCCTGAAGTGATCCAAAACTAATTGTCTCATACCAATAAGTACTTAACTGTCTGGGGTATGGAACCAAACAGAAGGTACTTGCTTCATTACATATACAGGGCTTTTTTTTCTATGGCTGTTAGTGTCTCACCCTTACCTACACTCTTCAGTGTAAAATAATTCTTAATATTGTTTCTTTTAAGTTTTAAGGAAAAAAAATATCTTAATTTATAATAATACTTTCTCAATGAGTTCAGTGAAAAATTGAAATTACCTGGCTTGTCCTAGAGAAAACTCCGGTATTGCAATAAAGGGAAGTGGAAAATTTCACATTATTTAGTGTAGATAAACCCCACAGTATATTTCTGCTTACCTCAGATGTTTTACCAAATGGCTCCCTTTAGCATTAAAATAAATAATTCTCTTTAGTTAGTACTGCCAAACAGCAGAACAGTGAAACACACTCTTCCATGTTTTCCCTTATTACATTTCATATGTGTCTGGGAATGTTCCTACACCAGCTAGAGTGCTGCAATACACTGTACTTCTTTGTCTTTATTATTGGCAAATAGTTTGAAAATACTGAGCACTGAAGCCCCTGAGAGCAGGAGAATATCAATAGCCAGAGAAGAACAACCTGCATGTTTGCAATACAAAAGAGGGATATATTGATTTGTGGGGAGTTCACCAAAATTAATTGTGCCAGCCAATAAGAAGACACCATCAATTATTTGTTTAGCTTGAAAAACATCGGTGTTATGAAAAACAGACTTCTGCAAACAGAGTACAACAAAATGCACACACGGAAGAAAACTACACAGTCAAGCATAAATAACTGTGAAGTACTGCAGCTGTAGAATTGTTTAACATGATTTTATTTCAGTAAACCAGGATAAGATAGGAGGAAGAAAGGAAATTAATTAATCAACAGGGAATCTAGTAGTAGGTAAAAAAATGTGTTTATAGTAGAAGTTTATGTATAATACATGGCAAGATGAAAAAAACTGTATCAGAATAGCTAAATGATAATTGTTTTGACATTCCTCAAAATGAAAAGAAATTAAAAAGTTGATGATGACTGAACATAGTGAAGAGCAAATGGCTGAAAGAAGCAGGAGTGATTTCCTATGAAAGGAAGAAAGGAGAGAGCCTTTTTGGCCAAAATCTACCATACACACAGCCAAAAGAGGCACTAAAGGCACTTTCTGCCTTGGAGCAAATGGGGAAAGACAGAGATTACTTACGAGGAAATCATCCAGAGCCTACAAGCTGAGTTCCAGCTGTCTATGAAACAAGGACTGGATAAGAAAAAAACCCATGACATCATAAATGGGCTCCGGAAACCCTATGCAGATGCCAATAAAATAAAGACTGATGTCATAGACAGTCATCATATCCACTGCCAACTTTGGCGAGTGCTAGTACATACTGAATTACTGATCCCACCTTTATTGAAAGAGATGTCTGTGTCCTGATACCTGAAAAACAGCAAATTCTGTAAAGACAAGTTAAGCTGCAGTAACAAAAGATGGTTTCAGCCACTAGTTCAAAAGCTGATTTAAAAGAGAGATTGTTTAATCTAATTTATCTATGCTATATTGCTCTTAAAACAAATCCAAAACTACTTGCAATTAAGATACATAGGAAGCTAAAGAAACAGCTTGATATAGTTAATTTGTTCCTGGTTACTAATTTAGCTGAGCTTCATATATTAAGTTTTAGATTCCTTGTCCATAGCAGTACAATTCAAGTGCATCCATCTGTTTAATAATACCATACCTCAGCAGAAGCCTTGGATTTGGTGTGCCTTCTAAAGACAAAATTAAGGAATTTGATTTTCAAGCAGCTCAGTAGCAGCCCATCAACAGGAAATTAAGTTTCATAAAACTTACTCCTTTACAAAGTTATCCCTAAAAGTGGAAAGTGTCCAATTTCTATCATTGTATTTTCATTTTTTTGACCTTCTGGATAGTTCTGCAAAAGAAAATGTAATCCAGTTAAATATTCTGTGGCATAAAGATGTATTCATTTAAAAGAAGACAAAACCACTCTATTACCTTATGTTATACTGCAACCAATGACAAAGGCAGAAAGATATAAAATATAAATTTAACATTTTAAAAAATAATTATTTTAATCATATAACTTTCATGCAAAAATCACAAAAGCTACTTTAACTGAGCTTTCTCCTTTGCAGAATTACCTTGACGAGAAATCCAATCATATTTTAAAACACCTGTTTCAGAAAAATCAAAAGGATTTGCAGTTCTTGAAATACCTCTGGTAAGTGAAAATACATATCAACTTTCCATTGACAAATGAAGTGCCTTAGAAGATAAAATGGGGTACTGACAAACTTAAAGAAATCAAACTGTAACATAGTTACATATTTTGCAAAAGGGTATGTCTGTATTTTAGTCACTCAAATCAGGTATAGATGTAACTGTAAATCTGTGAAATAAAAATGTAACACTAATACCCACACATAACTACAATAAATTTCAAAATACTCCATTGTTTTCTTTAATAAAACCATTACTAATGGCAGTAAACAAATGTGTAGTCCTCCAGCACATAAAAAATGGATCACATGATCTTACATCTTATGAGAAAGCCATATGCCTTGACGGATCTTTCTATTCTGTAATACAGCATGGGTATTGTAATATAGTTCCTTTCCACACAGCTATATCTCGCTATATGTCTCTGCAGGCACCTTTTTTGTGGAAGATATAGATGAGGAGAAAATGATAAACCTGTGAATAGGTTTGGAAAAAATCATTCCTTATTAGGAAAAATAAGCTGGAACAGAAGTGAGAGGAGGTATCAAATTAACAGGCATGAAAACTGACAAAAGCAAGAGGACACAAGAGACGATCTGAACGCACAGAATAATTGACCAAGGGGGTAGAATCAAAGAATAATTTAGGTTGGAAAAGACCTTAAAATCATCAAGTCCAACCACTAAGTTGGCACTGCCAAGTCCACCACTAAACCATAGCCCTAAGTACCACATCTACACCTCTTTTAAAAACCTTCAGGGATGGTGAGTCAACCACTTCCCTCGGCAGCCTGTTCCAGTACTTGACAAACCTTTTGGTGAATAAATTTTTCCTAATATCCAATCTAAACCAACCCAGCACAGCTTGAGGCCATTTCATCAAGGCAGTCAAAACACTTGCTAACACCCAAGGCTACCCCACCACCTCTCCTTCCTTGCCTATCCCTTCTGAAGAGTTTATAGCCCTCCTTTGCAGCACTCCAGTTTTGCGAGTCATCTCACCATATTTCCATGATGGCAACTGTCATAGTTTTCCTGCTGCACAATGGCTTCCAGCTCCTCCTGTTTGTTGCCCATGCTGCGTGCATTGGTGTAGATGCACTTCAGTTGGGCTATTGATCCTACCACCTTTTGGGGGAAGAAGCCCTAATTCCTGACCATTCTTAGGTGCTCCTGTGGTTTCTAAGACATCAATCACCCTTGTGTCTTTGCTGCTGCATGGATCTCCATCCCCTACCTCCACTGAGATGGCAGATCAAAGGACCTTGACATCACAGCGTTCCTCAAACATTGGTGTGCTGCCCCCAGGTTTGTCTCTAGTGAGCCGGGTTTTATCCCTTTCTCCCTTCAGATCTAGTTTAAAGTTCTATCAATGAGCCCTGCTAACTCCTGCGCAAAGATCCTTTCCTGCTTTGAGAGAGCTGTACCCCCTCCATTGCCAGCAGGCCTGGTGGGGTGTAAACTGACCCATGATCAAAAAATGCAAAATTCTGCCGGTGACACCAGGCTCAGAGCCACGTATGGAGCTGGTGGCTCTTCCAGTTTCTTCCCTCATCATTCCCTGCAACTGAGATGATAGAGAACACTACTTGTCCTCCTGATCCCTTAAGCAGTCATCCCAAGGCCCTGAAGTCTCTCTTGATTGCTTTCAGATTTCTTGTTGCAACTTCATTGCTGACTACCTGAAAAATCAATAATGGATAATAACCTGAAGGGCTGTATGAAGTGTGGTGAAAATTTATTAAATTAATTGCTGCTTATGAAGAAGTATTTGTCTTTAATTAGGAATCATTTAACTTGGACAGTGAGTTCAGGGAGCTCAAGGACAACTTTAATGAGCTGGTGGGTTTTTTTCCTAAGCCCCCTGAACAAGCAAGATATGAGCAGGACCATCAAGACAATAAATACTGTGTGCAACTATGTCATAACGGTAACTCCACCAAGCTCAGGCACCTGGCCAAGCACCCTGGCGTGTGTGAACCTTACAAATCATGAGATAGTGCAAGCCTGCACTTAGCCAGAACTTTAAACTTTACATACACTAGATGCATAAACTATTTTTGTTTTTCACTGAGTATAAAGGCGGGCAAGCTCTGGGACTGGGCCAGAAGCCTCACGTATGAGTGGACTCGCCACGCAGGAATTTTCCCAGTTACTGACAGACTCCTGGCACCGGCTGCAACAGGGCTTCCCAGCCAAAGTGTGGGCCTGGATGATGTTAAAGGTGGGAATTGGTGATGTATCATTTTCTTAGTCTCTGTAATGCTTTGCGGTAATGATTTGATGCCTCATTCCTACTGCTCTTTTATCATATTGTGCATAATAACTAGTACTGTTTCCTTTTAACATATTGCAAGCTATTTTCCTTTACTATATTGTAATATAATAAACTGCATTTATTCTTATATTTGATTTGGAATTCATTTTTGCTTGGCATCCAGTCAGTCAGCAAAACACTAGGGTAGGAAGCTTTATCTTCACATTTTTACCCCAGGCCCCAGGGAGGCAGCAGACTTCCCCAAGAAGTGGGTCTGGTTTGCATATTGGACCTTCTGTTCCCTTCAGAAGAGAGCCTCCTATGACAAGGATCCACCTTTTTTTTTCTTCATGGAAGCAGTTTTGATGCAGGGCATAGGCCAACTTAACCTCGGCCACACCTCCATGCTAAATGAAACATCATCCTCGTTATTGTTCGGTTCCACTTGCCGAGCCTCAGACCTAGGATGCCCGGGCACCCGGGGAGGCAGGGTAGTCACAGAGGGGATGCACATGCTGCGCCAGGCAGGAGCTTGTCCCCATTGCCCCTGTCCCTTAAGTCGCTGCGTTCAGCCAAGCGGAGAGAGGACAGGGAGTCCTCCTTACCATGTGTCCTGTCTGCCTGTTGGGTCTGTCCCACATAAGGTAGGGTAATACAGAGCTAGAACATAAGAAATGTGTCAGACCTATGGTGCATCCGACCCTGTAATTTGCCAGCACTAGTGGCAACAGAAGAGATCTGCTCAAAATATTTGAGGGTGACTAACTAAACATGTTCAAGGAAAAAACAAAAGAAAAAAAGCTAAAATAACCTCATATTCTAAGGGGGGTGGGGGATCTGAAAACATTTTGTAGCTGCTTTTTATATTTTAATAATTCTGTATCTTCCCAGCTAAGCAGTAAACACAATTGTAAAACTATTGTAAATAGCCTCTCTTCTTACAGCTGCAGTACTGCTATTCCTATATCCCATACTCTCTTCTGTGATCAGACACGAGTTCCACCATATCTGTAATGTCATCATTGAAAAACAAGATTCTACTTTAGAAATCAGCCCTACAACTACATCTTTCAAGGTCAGCTCATTCTATTTTATTTGATTTTCAATCCAAATAATCTAACTACTTTTGAAACTGAACCATAGCACATCCAAAATGATCTAAGTAGTGATGGAATTGCAGTGATTAGTTCCCAGTTTGGAGGACTAGAAATCTTAATTGCCTACATTAGGGAAAAAAAAATATTCTTGCTTGTCTTTCTCTAAGCTTCACTCTAACAACTCCCAATCGCACCTGACCACACATAGAACTGTAATCATGGCTTTGTTCTGAACCAACCACATTGTCAGGGTATTGTAATAAATGTATAATGATCTTCCATGAAATGAGAGTAAGTATAATTTCACGTGAAGAATCACGTTCAAGGGAGAAATAAGTGTGTCAGTGATTACTTTTTTTCTTTAGAAATGAGCATTTTATGTCATTTAATATGATAGACAATAGATATGGGTCATACACAAAAAGACAGGAATATGTTCTACCTATGTGCCTATTTAAAAGTGTGTAAAAGGTTATGCTTGGCAAGATGAACAACTGCCTACTGGTTGTTAAAGCACTGAGAACCAACATGCCTTTTTTCCTCACTCAACAGTGTATCTGATAAGCCTGCATGTTTCTAAATTAAGGGTAAACTTTCCTTCTTCACATAAAAAATATCTACCATTTAATTAAACACATTTGAGCCTGATAACAATTTTTTTGTATACTGGTTGACACAATAAATATTTCATAATGATGTACTTTAACTTTTATACATAGATATGGGTAAATTTCAATTTTAGAAAAGTAAGGAAAACCACATATTTTACATTCTCTGTGAGTGAAAAGTGTCAGAGATTTCAGCGACAGAGAATTTTGATTCTTCTGCTTCTGCTAAGGACAGTCCTGTATGTATAACCTGCACTTTGGTTTTATTTTCACAGAACCACCGAATAGTTGCAAGGGGCCTATGGAGACTGTATAGCCCAACACCCCTGCTCAGAGCAGGGTCGGCTACAGCAGGTTGCTTGGGGTTTTTTACCTGTCTCCAAGGCTGGAGTCTCCTCAGCTTTTCCGGGAAACCCATTCCAGCATTCAAACACCCTCACAGGAAAAAAAAAAAAAGGGGGTGGGGGGGGGGTGGGGTGTCATATTCAGACAGAATTTCCTGTGTTGCAATTTGTGCCCTTTATATGTTGTTGCTCTGTGTCCAGACATCACTGGGAAGAGTCTATTAATGAGAAAAACAAGGAAGAATTTTCTCAGTGGGAACAAGGAGATACAAAGTACCTTTCTCAGAATTGGAATGAAAAGGTAAGCTTTGTAGAGAATGAGAATAAAACAACACTGATAAACTAAATCAGCCCAAGAACAGAGCAGAGCTTAACTACTCTGCTTCTCGGTCTTTTGCTTTGTCTACCCCTTGCAAGGCCACAGCTGCAGCCTTGTCACTAATTCTGGGCACCATACTTCAAGAAAATTCTTATCAGTTGCAACAGAGCAAGAAGAAAGAAAAAAAAGAGTGATGAGAGGTCTATTAGCTAGCCCTCCCAGGAACAACGGAATGACCTAGGTTATTTAGCCTGAGGCAGAGAAGACTACAGCCAAAAGAGCCAAATGCAAGATGATATTCACGATATACACAATGCATAAATACCTATTTTTTCCCTAAAGAGAGTTGTTCTTCATGCCTGTGGCAGACAGAACTAGGGATTACACTTTTGCATTGCAGGAAGGAGTACTTAGAATAGATATTAGGAAAAAAACGTATCTTCTGGAAAGGTAGTGGAGCACTGCATTAGATGGCTCTAGAAAGTATCAGTCTCCATAAATGGAAACATACGGAAATACATATTAGGAGCAACATAAATATGGATCCCTGCTGCTCACAGGCTAAATAACCTCTCAAAATTCATGCAATCCTATGAGCCCATAATATTAAATTGCATAAACAGGCACTTATTAATTATACATGCATTTAAATAAAGTTAATCTGTACTGATTTAAAAATAAATTACAAAACATCAACTTATCTCTTGAAAAAAATGAAATTAAACACACTGTTTAACCAGAGGAAGAACTGAACCGAATATGGATCTATATGAGTAAGAACCAAAATGGAATAAAATTCTAGAATTATATCAGTTTTTTATTAAGAGTTGAACTAGAATTAAATTACTCCCTGAGGAAGAGAATAACTGGAATCCATTATTTGTTAAAGAATTAAAGCAACACTGCTGTGTTGCTGGTGCTGACCCAGTATTTTGGGCTTCCATAATCTATTTCTTTCTAGATCTATGATTTATGATATCTGATGACTGACCTTTAAATTTCTGCCCTAACAAGCAGGTTTATTTGCATGCCTTGATAATAAAAAAAGGCCTTCAGGCCCATAAGTATTAACTTCTTAAGCATACCACACTGTCTCACATATAAACTCCTAGAAATTGTCACAAGCAACACTATTGGAAGTCTAACTAATTTCTAGTCTTCTAAAACAAATCTAATTTATACTGCCTAATGTGCCTTATTTTGCTACCTAACAACTATTTCTAAAGGCAGTAGAAAACTACCCTTCTAAATCAAACTGGCTTTTGAAATTCAATGCAGCAAAGAAAAACATAGTAGTATTTTTTCCTAACATGACCATGAAACAAGCATTCCTTTTAATTTTAAGTTTTTCAAACACCACACATATCAATTCTCTTTCTAATTAGAAAACATAAAGGTCAAATTTTCTCTTGTTATCTATTAAGAAATGTGACATTAAAGTTAATGAAAGCATTTATTTAGACAATTCTTTATATAGAGGCTGGGCTTCTTCAAGATCGATACTACATATGTTGGGTCTGGGGTATGGTGGCTTGAAATCCCTGTGGATACAAAAACAAATGCATACACATGTGAACATTTACCAGAACAGAATATGACTCTGTTTTCTATTTAGAGATACCAAATTGTGTCAATGTCACATCAGAAGGTGAAGACACTCTTTTGATTAGATGTATTTCTCTAAATTATTCTAAAAGTCTATATTTATGTCAGTTACTGGGGTAGAAGCATGTCTGAGAGAAATCTTAGTTGTATCATTGTTATTCCCAAGTCTTCACTTCTGCTGTTAATTTAAAAAGGAAGGAAATTAGGCTTAAAGCAATGGATAACGCAAAGTCATATAGAGAGATGAAATCTCCAAGAGCACCGTAGCAGGTAGGGGGAACTTATCTGCTATTATCATGATTGATAACCTTTTAAAATGAAGATTTACTCAAAAATACCAAAACCAAAGGCACCATTTTAGCTAGAATAGCAGGGTTTGAGCTAGCAGCTGCAACAGACTACCATCTATGTCAATAAAACACAAAAAGGAATGTAAAAACCCTACTGATTATTAAGTTAAATGATTCTACAGGCAGTGGCCTACTTCCCCTTGTTTAGCAATACTGATTAGGTAGCCGGTGGGTAACAGAGATCTAACAGTGGGGAGAAGAACCTTCACTTCTCTCTGTGTACACCTCCATCAGGAGGAGACTGAATTACACTTCTACAACTAGACTCACCACTTCAGTCCAAAAAAACCCCAAACTGCAGCAATGTGTCTGACAGTGTTACCCTTACGGTATCAACTATCTTTTTGAAATTTATCCTTTTTCTTTATTAAAAATGTACATTTAAGAAATAAAAATTATAAAGATGCAAGATGTTAAATCCACTGAAGCATAATAAATAAAATATGTACGAGCACTAGTACTATGGATAATAAGCCAATGCCACTTGACACAACTGTTCAAGTACTTGAAATTATAACAACTGATTTCACTTAGTTTAACATTGGCAAACCCCCATGCTTTTCCTTAGTTCCATAAAAGGCTGAAGCATTTTGGTGAAATGAAAGCAAACCTATAATAGGAACAAAAGAAAGCAAAGAAACAAGTGATAATTTTCCCAAGATGCTGACCTACCTATAGAACCTTGAGCAAACTGGAACAATTGGAACACATTCACCATCCTGGTTTCAATATAGCAGCAAATTGTTAGAAAGCTCACTAAGTGAGGTTATCAAAACCATCAAAAGATGCACATACACTCCGTATTTAATGTGTCAGATTAAGACTATTTGGAAGAATGTGTGCTAAGAAATGAATTACTATTCTTTCTAACTGAATGAATGGGTTATGGAAATGGAAAGAAAGATAACTAGCACTTTTCACTACACTTGACCAAAGAAAGACTGCACTAGGAGAAAAAGTTTTCAGATATTTAGGTCTGTAAGACACTAAATACCAGAAACAGGTAACAGTCTCGTAAACATGTGCATTCTAGATGTGACAGTGACATACAAAAAAACACCTAAAAGGGAACTGGCAAGGTAAAATGACTTTACTTTCAGACTCCCACAAGTTCAGACAAACAGGTAGTACATGCTTTATTCAAGCAGGACCTTTGAAAAAGAAACTGTTGGTCTCATCACTCAAAAAGTGCATTCCTGAAAAGTTTAAAGTTACTTAAAAAATTATTACAGAGTTTACAGGAAAAAAAAGAGGCTCTTCCAATGACTAATTAAAATGACAGAGGCATTCATCTGACTCATTGGTTAGTCACAGTACTCTAAGCAGTAAAAATAGTGTCTCATTAGTCTTTTAAACATTTATTCCTTATTCTACATGAAATTGATACTTAATCACTTTCCTAGTGTACAGCAGGCACTTATTACACAGGGAAAACTTGGAGAATGAAAAGTTTATAAAATCTCTGTCAATCTCTCCTACATGTTAGGAATGATTCATTATAATGGGCCACGAGCGGCAGGGTGACTCTGAATGGAAGCCTGTAATTAACTTTGCTTCATGTTTTATTGATAGCATTTTCTGTTTTCTGAGATCTATTCATACATCCTGAGTAATGTGCAAGCCTATGGATCATGCTGTGCTTAGATACCCTAGCACCAGGGGATATATGCAAAACTAAATAGATTAGATGGAAAACGTACCACATCCCTTGTGATCTGTATACACATTTAGATTCTCCCTTTTCTGTCACCTGTTTGATGTTGTTTCTGTCTCAAAGCACACTTAATATTTAGTATGAAACATGGAGGTCAAAGTTCTTTTTTACAGTGTTGGGCCAATATTTACTTATATCAGTCATGGGCATGCTAATAGAGAACAGGAAAAAGAACATAGTCTCCTTTAAAAACAAACATATCTGTACTTTGACATGCTATAAATCTTACACCTCAGAGCAAATCTGGAGTTGCAGACTATTTGCAGTTACAAACTTGAGGAGAGATGCCTTCTGTTATCCTGGAAGCAAATCACCCACAAATTGGGAAAAAATCTGTTGGGGTTTTGTACAAAGGGTAATTTGGCAATGCTAAAAACAAATCTACAAAATCCTTAAAAGACCATGGATTATTTAGGAACAGACAATGGGAAAGGCATTTGAAATCCCTCCTGTAAATTATGTTCTACTTCATGTAAACAATATAAGCAGAAGCTCACAGACCAGAATCTTCCTTCAAACAGTTTTGACCCTAGTCTTCACATCGGGTATCACATTCCTGATCAATTAAGTTTTGAGTTTTATATTTAGAAGGAAACAATGTCAGTAGGAATACATATTAGAAAACCCTCTTATCACATGATTCAGACAGTGGGAAATTAAAAAAGTGACTTAAATCTCCTCCTATCTGCAAATACATGTTCTTTTGAAAATTTGGAAACTCTAGTTCTAGCTGTGGCTATTTTTTCCCATTTGAAAGATTTTGCTATGATTTTTTGACTAATTTTTAAATAATCATAATAGCTGTTGCTCTGAATTTCTACTTCCCAACTCTGCTCATTTTTTTCTACAACACATATGTACCACACTTTGAATGAGATAGAATCCCTGGCTTCATTGAAAAAATTGCTTTTTTTTTTCTTTCTTTTCTGAGCTCCTATGGTATATCCATTTCATGTTTCTAAATCTCAATAGCTTCCTTAACTTTAAAGCCTCAGTCTGAGGAGGTCCCTCTAGTTTAAGGAATGAAGCAAATATTAATGGAAAAAAGCCCCACAGTACAATCACATAATTGACCCTATCTGAGCTCTTGTTATGTTAACAAATTATTTTGATGGTAAAACTGTGAATCTACATATAGGACTTCCGAGGGAAACGCATCAATGAGGAATTACTGAAGTAAGTCAGGCTGCATTGTAGACAAGAAAGAGAGAAATTAGAAATGCAGAAGCACAAATATATCTGAATTTCCGAACTATTGAGTGGTCAAGTTAGCAAGCTATGCTATGCCTTCAACACGACTTTTCTGCCTGTGCACTTACTCAAATTCAAATTTGAACAATGATGTAAGAAGAGGAAGCAAACTGACAGCTCTGTGTCATAGACAAATCTGAAATTGTGGCTATATGGATGATTTTCTTAATTAAAACCAAACTGAGAAAATAAGTATTGGGTAATGGGAAGCCTTTTTATCAGAAACACAGGTTATATTTTGGTTTCACTGATAAATCTGGAATATGAAAGTGTAGGCTGAAACACAATTCTGTATATAGGCAGTCACAGGCATTCAAAAAAGCATGACTCATACTTTAAAAACTCATAGACCGGTTTAATAATCATGACATTTCCAGGAAATTTTACATGTTGTCCCCTTGTCTTCTTGTTCTTCAGTTTTAATAGCACATTTAACTCATATTTCTGATCATTCTTCTCCCAGTATGACAGCTAGATTCTCATACAAACTCTTGATTCTACGAGTTAAGGGTTTGTGACAATTTGCTGAAAAATATTACCTTGCAATTAAATCTCAAGACGGAAGGCATTGCTGCAGTGTGATGCTGGTTCCGAATATTTTTTCTTGATATAGTACAATCACTAGAGAATTTTTGCTCTAGTCTTTTCAAGAAACACTTCCCTAGTTTGAAAATCTAAGCTGTTTACAGTAACTTTTTGATAGCTATCTAACAATAGCTCATCTTTTCAAGCAATTTAAAAGTCACACAGGCATATATGTCACTTGTAGTACAATCACCTGCTGCGAGTTATAAAGCACTGAAATTTTCCACAGTGAAGGCCTAGTCTAGTTTTACTAACCTATCAACTTCATGTAGTGACTCAATAAGTCATAGTAAAAGTTAGTGCTAGCCTGGTGGAGTAGGTGCAGGTTTGTAAACCAAGAAATTCTGCATCCAAAATTCTGCCTGTACCATAACTTTGACCTACACCTTTAAAATTACTTTAAAACAAAACAAAACAACCCTCCAAAACTTAGTATATACGTATTTATTTGTTTTTAAATACTTTTGTATTTAAGGAGAGTTACAGCTAATGAGTAAATACTTTTCTCACATAGGCAATGTTAAACCAGATGCTAACACATAACTAACTCTCATTGGCTTGGGCAGATCTTAGGATTCCAAGACTCCTGCAGATGTACACGTCTACAAAGAGGTGATAAAACAGGACTTTTTTCTGTGAGGTTCTACTCTTGGTATCTCTTTCTTACATGAAGAAAAGTGCTTATATAAAAACTGAGTGTATAGAGGGAAAACAGTTACTTGAATTGATCTCTCATGTGCATCCTTTAAAATGCAAATAATCCTTTAAAATATACTTTATCCAGCTTTTTCAGTCTTCTGATAACCTTTCTGGAATGCCTTGAAAGCAGTCAGTCTTGCAGCTTTTCTATCCCTTCTCCAGCACACAGCCTTTCTCTCTTCTATATATAAGAAATGAGGGAGATGCTATAATCCACTCCAGTGCTACTCGGTTGATGCATTTACCAATTACTGTATGAACCATCTTTTGAGAGCAATATTTAAGTACTGCATATATTTAGATGATATCATGAGATCCCAGCCAAGTCTCAAATATTTTTTAAAATTACCTAGATAACTTTCTTTTCTTCTTCATTATTAGCCCACTCCTTCTGAAAAGCATGGTCTGTAAATTAAAAGAAATGCGATGGATGAAATGTTATTTTTTGCCACCATCAGCAAAAAGGTTTTCCTCTATGAGGCTGTGTCAAATAAAAAAGCGTAGTAGGCCACTAATGGCTGTGACCTGTGGCAGCCTTGTTGTACTGTGTAACTGAATTATTTACTTTTCTAAATCTCCAAGTGTGCCACTGAGAATGCTAGGTCAGCATATATAGTAAACAAATCACCAATCACCCAACAACTGCTATACTGTCTGCCTCCACAGTGAAAGATCTCTTCCCTAGCTTGAACTTTTGGACCTTGAATTTGACCCTGTTTGAGCTCTTGTTATGTTAACAAATTATTTTGATGGTAAAACTGTGAATCTACATATAGGACTGCTGAGGGAAAGGCATCAATGAGGAATTACTTAGAGTAAGTCAGGCTGCTTGACCCAAGCATGCCAGATCTCTAAATTTATTTCCTTCTCACTGTTCTGTATTGTCACTGCAGCTTTAATTTCTCCCTTCTCCTCCATGAAGCCATTTATACTGATTGCATCAGTGCCCTTGGCAATTTATTCCATATTTCTAGTATTCTTTGATGAAATAGCTCTGCTGGAATTCCTGTTTACTTCTAATTTCAGTTGATTTCCACTGTTTTTTCAAACAGCAGGTTACAGTTAATTAAAATAAATCTGAAAACAGATACATTTAATACAGGAAATGCTTGTAAATGGATATTTTCTTTTAGCAATGTTTTGAAACTCTATGTTATTAATAAAGTTGCACAAATGATTACCCTAAATCTCATATTCAAGTAATTACAAAAATAAAATCAACATCTGTTATTACAAATGCATAATGCCAAGTCATAATGTGCAGGTTAGGGGTTAACACAAACAAATTGGACACGGTACATAAACACAAAATAAATTATTGTATGGTAGTGTAATTACATTCCAACCATTATGTTAATTATAATTTATATCAATTCAATAATTAAAGAAAACAAGCTCTTCTTTGGGTTTTGTATTCAGATTCTTCTGCATACTAGATTATTCTATGCCAGCTAGGGTGGCACTGGACCATAAATCTGTCAGCAGTGCATGGTGGCATTATTTTTAATATGTAAGACTATATGATAGATTTGAAATAAATATTTAGTTAATTAAATTGGGTCAAAAGTATAAAGATAGAGTTAAAGAGGGCATAGAAAATCCAATTGTAGACTGTCCAAATAATTAAATTAAATATTTTTTACCTTACAGATACTGACCTAAAGTGTTACTATAAAATGTATTTATTGCAAAATCAGATCAGAAAATCAGAAAAAACAGAAAATCCAATCATATAAGCATATGGCTGAAAAGAATTTATAGAGATATTTATGCATTTCCTTATAGTAAAATACAATCTTAGCTACAAGTCATATATACAAAGTGAGAGATTTTTAAGAGTAGTTTAGATACCAACATAGATGCATAAATACTGTGACATGTGCCAATAGTGAGTATGAAGATGCTTTACCAGGACATCACATGAGTAGTCTTCTCTACTCTCACAGTTAGCAGGTTAATCCTAATATGTGACCCATCTTCATTCTGCAGATTAAGTTAATTACCCTTTGTTTTCTGTAAGAATGGAAGCACTATCCATGTCGTCATCACAATCCTCTTTTCACTAGGATGGTAAAGAGATAAGATAGGCAAAGTTTGTTTGGAGATGCAATCTCTTTTAAAAAAAAGACACAGTGGGAAAAAAAAAAACCAACAGACTTTGCATCCCTATGTTTCTTTATCAGCTCTGAGGAGATGCAGAAATATCTAGACCTAGTAAGGAACAGACAGACATGTTCTTGTTGCTTCTTTCAGAAATTTCTACTTTACCTAGAACTCTCTTTAAATGTGGTAGCAAAACTTTTCAGAGTACTTTGATGCAGTCACATCAAAACTGAGGAAAGCTGAATAAACAGGAATTATCTACCATATCTTTGCATTTGTCTCTATTATTAGCATGTTCTGACTCAGCATTTGCAACACCAGTACACTGGCAACTTACACTTAGTTTAATTTCAGTATTTCCCTCTGTAATGTTTCCATATACTCAAATACTCACTCAAGGTTTTACTTCTAATGTCTTATCTGGAACCCTGAACTCATCTTCACTGTCATATTTTCCAAATAACCTAAGTCACTCAGAGCTGCGATCTTATTCTTCAACATGCTTTCAGGTTCTCCCAGCTTCCTAACATGCACAGATTTTAGAAGTGTACAGGAATGTGCACTGTATCTTTCATAGCTGTAGTTAAAAATGTTGGCCAGAATGAAAGCAACATCATGGACCTACCTGATGCAATCACTTTCAACTATATAAAGCTGAGGTTTTTAATTGTATATTTTACGGTGCTTTCATCTCTATCTGCAATTCCTAACAAGATCTTGTAAGCAGTCCATTCAATACCTAGAGCATTTTGTTGTTGTTATTGTTCTTCTGTTTGTTTGTTTCCCCAGTGTTTTCCATTAAATCGTGAGAACAGTGTTTAGTAAACTATGAAATGTTTTTCTTGGATGTTAAAGCTCCACAGAGCAAAAAAAAATTGTCTGTCCCTGATACAAGCTACCAGTGGCCAATGTGGGATTCATATACAAGATACCTCTGATTCTCAGACTCCTTTTCTGTGGACCCCTCCATTAAGGGCCACAGACAAGTGACCCTGGGCAGAGGTTAAGCTAACTGAATAGGTCAGAAGACACCACTGGACATGACATAAATAATTGCTGAATATAACAAAGAACAAAGCAAGAAGTTGGCAAAAGTTGCAGATAGAGCCATGAGGAATCTAGTTGCATAAATGGTTAAGGACAGGGGTGTGGGGGTGTGGGGGTGTGGGGGTGTGGGTGTTGTGTGTGAATTTCACAGGTAACTCAAGGGCAGTAATGGCGACGTTTCAGGGTGTGGAGTCTTGCACGGCCAGAATTACCTAGGTAGCCTTACCCCTGAGGAAACACAATATATTCCTGTGGTACTCAGCTGCAAATAAATTTAAACTGGAGTTTCTGCTGACAAAAAGAAAAGGGCTTTTACCTCAGTGATGCCATCAACTTCAGTCATCTTCATATCACAGTAATCAGGGGAGGTATAGAGGGCTGAATGACAGTACTCACTTTGCTGTAGAGAAATGGTCATTTAAGACTGTAGCAAAGCTGAACACATGGTCAAAACTGAAGTGCTTAGGGGTTGTCATTGCTCAAAATCTGACAAAGTTTTCCTTCGATGGCTCCAGCAGTACTTCCCCTGTGTCATTTGAACGTCCTGTGCAGGCTGAGCAAGACACGTTCTCCCATGGAAGTGCGATCTCATCAGTGATGACTGAAGTGCAGTGCGGGAAACTGACCTTCTGCTTCCAGCGCTCCTCAGACAGTGCTGATGGAGCTGGAGCACACAGAGGACAAACACCTGAGCTCATTCTCTACACATGATGTATTTCACCTTGATTGTATTCCAATAGTGCAGTGATGCACATTAAGGGATTTTTCAACTTTATGGCAAAACTCTACAGCAGCATGGAACGTTATGCTACTTACCTGCCTGCTACAGCAGGCTGTACAAATAAGCAAAGGAATGCTCTTAGATTTAATCTTATTTTAATTATTCATAGGCTATTTGACTTAATTATTAAGACTGCAACAAGCATAAAAATGTTAAATTTCGCAAGTACTCAACAATTATTTTGTATATAGGTAACTAACTTGTAGACTGCAGCTTTTTTATTTGTTTGTGGGGGTTTTTTTATCAGGGAAAAACTCTTCATGTACTCCTGGAGGAAGAGGATCAGGTCAGGGAATATTTAAGCAAACTGGACACAGGTAAGTCCATGGGCTCTGGTGGGATGCACGCATGAGTGCTGATGAGCTGGCAGATATCACTGCAAGGCCACTCTTGATAATCTTTGATCAATCATGGCAAATGGGAGAAATGCCTGAAGACCAGAGGAAAGCGAATGTTACTCCTATCTTCAAGAAGAAGGATACAGAGAACTACAGGCCAGTCAGCCTCACCTTGATCCCTGGGAAGATGATGGAACAGCTAATTCTGGAAACTGTTTCTAGGCATGTGAAAGACAAGAAAGTCATCAGGAGTAGTCAGCATAGCCTGATCATAGCTTGACACTTGAGAAACTTCTGTGATTAAATGACTGGCCTGGTAGATGAGGGAAGGGCAGTGGATGTTATCTACCTGGACTTCAGTAAGGCCTTTGACAGTCTTCCGTAAGATCCTCATAGACAAGTTATCGATGTATACACTGGATGAGGAAACAGTGAAGTGGACTGAAAAGCGGCTGAATGGCTGGGCCCAGAGGGTGGTGGTCAGTGAAACAAAGTCTAGCTGGAGGCCAGTGACTAGTGGTGTACCCCAGGGGTCAACAGTGGATCAAATCCTGTTTACATAAATCGGTTACTGAAAAAAATATCTGAATTATTCATTAGTAACTCAGATCCATGTCCTGCAGCAATAAAATACTGAAATTGTATTTACAACATTTGGTGCATAGTAAGAACTTTCCCAAATAATTTTTGCACCTTTGTAAGAAAGATAACCTTGTTTGCCTAAACCACTAACATATTTCTTTATATAACTCCACAGCTTTTCTATCAAATGAAGGATATAATTGCGCCATCAACAAACAACTTTAATCTGATTCAATCACTAGAGAATCCAAAAAAGAATCAAGATTCTTGATGTTATTCAGATATCAAATAATGTACACTATGAAACATCTACATAAAGTAGGTGTCTTTATGTTGCTTCTTTTCTGAATTTGGGTCACTGGGTATGTGTCCCTGTTTGCATTTTCTTTGAATTTTTTTTCTTTCCCAGATTCTCAAGTGTCTTGACAGTCTACATTTTATTTTTTTTTTTTAATTACTTGCACCAAAAGTAAGGATCTTCATTCATTTACCCAGCAAAGGTGTCTGTAGCACTATTTTCCTGCTACTGATGTATCCTGGTATACTACTTGTCCTCTACTAATAGTCCAGAACAACTCTGGTCTTCCATACATCTGCTATTATATACCAGTCCTATATCAGACTCAAATATTGCAATGCATCTCCAACAGTACAAGCTGCCTATATTTAGCCCACTGAATCAAGTCCAAAGCCTAACTTCTTTTTTTTTGCTGAATTATTTAATTCTTACTTTTCAACAGACTGGACCCTATGTTTAAGTTTCAATGGCAAAAAAACCCTTAGTATTTCTATTTGAGGATGTTTCATCACCAATTTCAGTTCTAATTTCAATATATTTCCTAAGCAGAATGCAAGCTAGCCTCCAGAAAATTAAGCCTCTTTGTCAATAACTTTGCATCACAATTCAAGATTGCACTTCAACAAAAGCAGATGAAAGAAGTGGCATTCAATTTCTTCATTAAGAACACATTTTTTTTTTAGTTTGCTCAGCTGAGTGCAGTTGTAGTACAGTTTTACTGTTTTTCTCTTGTCTGTTAGTACCAAAAGCTTAGGAGAAATGCTATCAATCTTCTGCATGGTCTTTTGCAAAACACTCACCACTTTGTGGTGACATGGAGAATATTGATATTGTCTGGGCTTATATCAAACCCTTTTAAAGTTAAGGAATCTAGAATATATGAAAACATATTCTCTTAACCATCTCATATTTCAGTTGAATCTCATAATTCAGGTGAATTAAAGTATCTTGTCACTGCCAATAATGATGACATTAGACAAATCAAACCAAGTGGAACAAGAGAACAACCTCTTTCCTAGACTATGACACAGGACTTTAAGACATAATTCCTGAAATCCCACAGTACTACTAATAGTAAAGGAAGTCATATTTCAGTTTCTGTTGTAGAAAATGAAACCAAAAACTGAATAATACAAGGAAAGATAATTCAACACTTGCTGTAATATTTTTCTTTTCTTAATTGGCCATTCTTTATTTCACTTCAACAATTTGATATACAGTCATATGTATATTATATATTATTTGATCACTGTTTTCTTAGGACAAAAAGCATAGGATTAAACAAGAGATAAGTTCCCAGATAAACACAGAAATCCAGGGGAAATCAGGCTGGTTTTGGGGTTGGTTGGTTGGTTGGTTTTTTAAACATTGTCACTAGTGGTAGTGTCTAATAAGGATCTAGTCTGATATCCTTTAACAGCATTTATATTTTAGATGCCAGCTCAAAAAAAAGCCTCCTAAGTTTTCTTTGTTCCCCACATAAATACCTTCCATCCAGTTGGCCAGGTGGCCTTTGCTGGCCTTTGAAGTCTGACCTGGCTACACAAGAAGCTAATGTACCTCTCTGAGGGGCCCTGGCTTACTTAGACTTAGTCCCAGGCAGGTTATTTTTTCTTAGAGCAATTCAAAATGTGCCAGGGAGGAAAACCTACTGCTGGTATTTTGATTAGACTGGGAAACAGTTGCTTTTTCAATTTACTCACGCAACATTCCTGAGTTCTTTCCTCCTGTAGAGCCTCTGACAGGAAAGGATCACAAATTAGGTAGCAGATGTCCTCTGACCTCCTCCTTCATAACAGCACAGTTCCACAAATTACTGCTAAGTCCTCCCTTAGTTACTAAACACAGAAGGTACCCAAATCCCATTCACAGAAAAACCTTTAACCAAGGTCTGGCTACTGAGCTGGCACTGAGGTGGAAGAGGGACTCAAGTACTGAGGCTGGAAAACTATTTCTCCTGGCCAGAGCGTAGGAGGGAGATGACAGAGGACTCTCTCTACTGTAGGAACATGGCAACACAGAGATAACACTGAGTAGATGTGATTGTCCTCTCTGCTTCGTAATTCCCACCTATATAACGAGAACAAATAAAGTTCTTTGATGCGTGTCCCCTAGCAAAGGCATTAGCAAAGACTGCAGTCAGGAGGGAGATACAAAAGCAAGAAGGGAATGCCCCTGATTTTTGTACCTCGTTTCAGCTATTTACTGGAATTTAGACTTGAGTTCTTCCCCAAGGTGGTGGTACAGGAAAGCACTGCCCAGTTCAAACTCTGGGGCTTGATATGAGGAAATTATCATATAAAGAAGATATTAATGAAAATGGCAATAGCTCCTAGCTGGTTTTCAAAGGAAGAACTTTGTACAGCTTCACAGCTAAAAAAGGTGACGAACACATATAATATTTTAGACATGATTAATTGCTTTCAAGGAAATGTTATTACTTGGTAAAGCTTGAGTTATAAAACAAATTGGCTTCGGTATTCTTTTTAATTGTTAACATGGATCATATCAGCATCGTCCCATAATTAGTGGCATTAGTACAGCTGAAGTGCTAGAAAATGAACAGTCTAGCTTGGACAGGAGTGTCCCAAGCAGGTGTCACCGGTGCAATCTATGGTTAACATAACTATGGTGTGAACCCACAGATATTCTTATATGAACACTTTTTTTTTTCTTTGTTAATATAACTGTGTAATAAAAATATTCCCACATACTATCCTGTATTTTAGAGCATAAATACAAATATATTCCCCTGTTTTTTTTCTTCAGAAATAACTTTACAAACTGTGGAACAAGACTATCCTATATTATATGGAAACCCCAATGGCATGGGATTATTATTTATTACTGGCATCCGTAGTTCTTGTCGCAGAATAATTCTGAATTTATCTGTCACTGCAATGCCTACTAATCACTGTAGTTACTAACATACCAGTTTTTGGAGATAATAGTTGACTAGCCGCTGGCTGCTATTTTAAATGGGTATGTGTGGTGCAGTACTGGTATGTAGCTGTCACAGCCAACATTACCTGCCACTCCTTTACCATTGAGTCTACCACACCATTTAAATTCTTTATTAGAATACAATTATTTGAATATATATTGACCTATGTATTAAAATACTGAGTGAACATAGCCTACAAACACTAACATTAAATAAAATATAAGGTTTCAGAGAAAGCACTGTATACTGAATGTCTCAGGCAAAAAATTGCATTGTTTATACTTCTATACAGTTGTGTAGAGATATAACCAAAATGCAGATCTTCTTCCTATCTTTTGGCCAACATGACTGCTATAACATAATGTTGGCTATATTATTCTGCATCAATATACTTTCATTTTTAGTACATGAAATCTCAGCATTGCACTTATTCCACTTTGGTCCATAGTCAATATGCTATGAGAAACACAACTTACATCTTAGTGCTGAATGCCCTGGTAATTTCTTGTTTCATCATCCAAATATTGCAGAACTGTGGGATTCACAGCTTATGGGACTTTAAATTATTTTGGTGGGATTTTAAACTCCATATTTATAAAAAAAAAAAAAAAAAAAAGAAAAATAACCTTTAAAATGAAACACATTTGTGAAGAAGCATAACAGTAAAGTGCATTAAAAGTTATTATCCATGCATATCCTTTGATTTATTGAGTTGCAATACTAACCATGGTGACCCTTTCTTGTATTACTTCATCATTAATAGCTGAATTATCTTATTAATTTTCCTCTTTTGAGAAACACAGTGAAGGTAAATAATTTGGGATGTTTTTCACTATAGAATTTGTTCCTTGATTAAGTGATGTGATAACCTATCATAAGACACGGTTTACATAATATATTAAGTCTAGCAGGATTAGCCAATGAAGAATAGTTTTCGTTAGTTTCTTTGGTTTAATTGTACACAAGTGAAATCATTGCTTGCAGAATTACATTGGCATAAGAAACATGTTTTTTTATTTTTCACCAAAGGCAAAATCATTCCTAATGCTGGCTGGATGCACAAGAGAAAAAGTGGGGAATCAGAGGACACAGGAAGCCTGTCTGGGAAACTTAGTTTGATGTACTGGCTGTGTGCAAACTAAGGAATAGGTATGTTCATGTTTCACAGTCCTTACCCCCCGATGCCAGGTAGAATCCCTCACAGAGTGCACTACAGATCCATTCCTGTATACATACAACCATTTCCTTTCAGAAGAAACAAGAGTTCATAGGGAAGGATGGAGCATATCAAGACCTGAGAGCTGGAAATCACTCTCTGATCATCCAGTTCAGACATTCCTACTGAATGTGTAGAGGATGGTCCAAAATTCCAGTGAAATTGTTTCTCAGAATGTGCTGATAGGATGAAGCTTAAAAAATTTGTTTTGCATACTTGGGGAAAAAAATAGGATCTAGTGCTGCATGGATGAAAAAAGTGAAAATTAGATTCCTACTCTGAATCACCTGTCAGAGGACCTCTTTTTAATTGATTCAGAGCAACAGCCTAAATGTAGGTAAGCAAAACTGTTCCCTGCACCAGGGTCTCCCTCACCACCAGCTACAGAGGAAGCCTAAAGGTACTTGCCCCCCCAGGCTAAAGCGTGCATTTGTGAATGCCAAGCCCCTATCATTCTCTTACTGATATTTGACTGGAGTTTGAGTGTAAAGGTAAAATTTTAATGACAAATGGTCCATACTGTCCTACATTTTTGGAAATTTGCTGTCAAGGAATCAAGTTTGGGGGGGACGGGGAGAAGACAGACACAATGGGATGACATGGGACAACAACTAAATGCTTTCTGAAAAGAGTAGACTGACAGGAGTTTGCTGGTTTATTACTTATGTTCAATGCCTAAGGTTTTGAGATCCTGCCTATTCATTGAAGATATATTTACCTAAGTCTGTTAGGTCTTCATGATGCAAACAAAGCTGACAACATAAAACCACACTGTTCATTATGTGAGAACGCACTGTCTTTACATGGCATGATGTACGCTTGTTTGTTTTATTCTTTCCCTTTGCACTATTTAACCTCGTGTTCTGTAAGAACAACTATCTAATGCTTATTTTGCCTTAGGATCCCTATAACAGATATAAGCATCCGCTGTTGGGGAGAGCAAGAGCACGGGGGATGGTAGGGAGGAGACTGAGCTTTTTTGTTAACTTGCTTTCTGTAAGTATTACCACTATTATGCTTTTGTAAGTTATTAACGTTATGAAAGACATCATTCTAAAACAGAACAATGTGTGATGGTAACTGTGCCATTAAGGTCTCTAGTGGAACATTAATTATTGATCTTTGCCTGAAAAGCATCAGAATGTTGTATTAAAGCTGCACAGAACTGTTCGCCTTACAAGCATTCAAGTGAACTATGTCATTCAAAGGTGACGAGGTTTAGCTCTACTACTAAATTCAGAGCACTCTGAGAACCGTAAACGAATTGCAAACACAGCCAAACCGAAACAGGGTATCTGACACAGATAACCTTTTTGTTGGACAGAACGCTTTTAACTCATTCTCAGTTTCTTATTCCTTGTTCTTCTGAGTTCCCTTGCTTCCTCCAAACCATGCTTTAAGCGATAAGGGTCTGGCAGAGGGTTTATGCCTCTTTTTAAGTGAGTGGTGCTGCAGTCGGTTCTGTTATCATTCAGGGATGAAAAAGCCTTCCAGGTAAACTCCCAGATTTACAAGCCAGTAGCCCTCCCTGACAGGTGTTATACCGCAAGTAAACAGTGGTCTCCCTGCTGTGATATGGGCTAAGATAAGGACTGGTGGAAGAACACTACTGAAAACCAGTCACTGGGAGAAAGTAAGGCCTCTTCCTGCTGCAATGCCACCAGCAAAGCCTCTCTCCTTGGTTTTGCAGGAATTTTGAAGTTTCCTTCATTAATCTGAGCTACTGAAGAGTTACAGCCCTGCTGACAGAGAAACTGTTTGGTGTGTTGTTTTTATCATGTGGTGTCACATAGCACAGTCATCCCCCTCTAGTCCCTGCTATTCATAAGCATATGCCTTACTTTTAGCATCAGTGACTGACACATAGTGGGACTAGAAAAGTACTTTAGGCAGCTATTTTTTATCACCTATATGTGACTATACCCAATTTTATTTTACCCTTTTTCCTTTGTCCTTCTCATTTCTGTCTCTTACAGAAAACACAGAATATTAATTTCTGTCTCCTATTAAGTTGTGCTGACTTTGAGAGAGCATCTTTCCACTTCTGGCCATTCTTAAACCTAACAGACTACAGACTGCACTTTTCACATTCACAGAAGTATAAGGTAGAAAAGCAATTTTTCAAACAACATTTTTCTTACTGTAATTGCCTTTTGTCTGTCATTTTTCCTCTTGCTGATGGCCATTAAAAAAGGACTGACTGACTGATGCAGTGATGTTGGTCAAACCTGGCCCTAGAGATGACAGCTTGAGCTTCAGCAGGTAAGGAATCAGTCCATGGGCTGGCAGACTAATTCCCTTAATGTTATCGTCCTCAAATTATAACTGCTCTGTCTTGAGACCATGCTTTTACTGCAGTTTGGCAGGTTTTCAGACAAACCAGAACAACCTACAGCAGCAGAGAATCTAGTTCTGATACATGTCAGCTTGAAAACATCAAGATTAGAATGAGACATCATAAAGGAAATTAAATCACAGGTATACTAATCTCTAAAAGGGTAACCCTTGTCCCTAAAAGGAATTTCTAACTCTATGTCACCTGCACAACCAAAGTTAAAGGTTCAGATTCTGGTGTTTTGTTGTTTTTTTTTTTCTTTCAGTATTGACATGATTGCTGAGTAAGGATTAGGTAAACCTTTGTTCCAGAGGCTTTCCAAGAGAGCAAGAAATGAACAGGGAAGGAATGCAAAATCCTTAGATCCTGAACGGTAAGAATAAACTATATGAGGTATCGGATATAGACTATGAGCTATCTGAATCAACTGCATCATAGCAGAACAGATGTACCCCTTAGGTGAGACCACAATGTTCTGTCAATGTAGCTATGTCAGAAAAAGTCTGTGGGTATAAAATCACACTACCTGACTGGTACAAGTTGGCAAAACCTCTAGAATGGATACAGCTGTGTCAGCAAACAAGTAGTTTTTCTCAGCCTATGACCTGACAAAGGTGTCATGGCTTTAGGAGCAAAGCTTTCCTTTTGCTGCATATGAAGTATCTTGGCTATGGAGCACCGTCAACATTTTTATAACATAGTATACGGGAAAAATCTGAGATGTAGAAACGAGTGTGTTAAACATCTTACAAACTACCATGTAAAGGGCGTACATGGAGAGAATGGAAAAAAATCCAGAATTCATTAGACGCTTGAAAGGAAACACAGAAGACTAAGAGGGACTTTCCAGCTACTCTAAGACTTGTCCCATATTTAATTTCATGATCTCTGGTGTCATCCACAGCACGCATAATTGTACAATGAAGGAAAGCGAGATAAACTTGCTATTCCTTTATTTCTAAATTCTGCTATTGTAACTCTGTGAAAAAACATGACTTAAATGCAGAGAGTTTCACTGAAGTTATTTCAAAATTAAAGGTATTCACCAGCTACATGCAGAAATGATATCAGAATTCATTTGCAAGGATTTAAATCTCCCATCTGTAAATTGACAGTTAAATCCAGCTCAAGCTGAAAACAGCCAACAGTCATCTTATGACTGTTCAATGCACTGTGCAAAATTACTTTAATTCAGTGTTGGACAATACCCAAATAAAAATATGCATCTTCCCCAACTCAATGAGTGACACTTTTACTGACGGTATCACCATTAAATCTTGTGTCCCCTTAGACAGCTCCTCCAGCAATTGGCCTTTTGCCTAGTGAAACTGATAGGTATCAAAGTTATAACAATTCAGCTATGTCCCCATTACTCTCTGCAGTTGTGGCTGTGCTGAGCATCGCTGCTTTTATTGGAGCTCTGTGCAAATTTAAGCCTTGCCCACACGGAGCATGTTAACTGGACAAGCATTGCTTGGTCTTTCAGGTCCAGTCTAACACACCCAGCTCCCAGTCAAATTCCAAGGGAAACAACTATTCAAATGAGGATGATACATTTAAGAAGAAGCATATTTAATTACTGGGCAGTCTGCCATACATCAAACAAATTTCCACTCCTGTAGTTGTTCCCCCTGGCTGTGCTTGGAAACTGGAAGTGTAATATCAAATCAATGTAACCAACAGAAAATACACAAATCCTGCATTACTAGAAGCCTAGCAAAATCCCTGAGACTTCCTTAATTTTACCAGTGTTTAGTGCTTAAAATAAATCACAAGTGGCATTTCAGAGTTTCCATGTAAGTGTCAAAAGCAAGGCCTAAACAACATCCCAGCATAAACTCGAACATCTATCTCCCTGTGTGTTTAGTAGTCTAATGCCTTGGCCCTCTGCAAGACATAATAATACTGGTAGAATATAAAATAAGAAAACAAAACAAAACAAAATAAAATAAAACAAAACAAAATAAAATAAAATAACCAGTCCTCTACCTCATATCCACTAGTGGGATCTGAACCAATATTAACTAGAATAAATGTCAAAAGTACGTTTTTCAATACAGCATACAGGTAGAAACAGTGTTGCTAACTTAACTGCCTTTATAGTGAGTGCCATGTATATTCTCCGGATTACAAACCAGAGGGCCACAGGACCATTTCCCTTAAAGAAATGAAAGGTATATTCTGATCAAAAAGTCTCTAAAAAATAATGGTCCCACACACTTCCAAAATGAGAAGGTTTATTCTTATGCTTGAACCCTCCTATACAATAATTCCTAAACTTCTAATCTTACTCCCACTGGATTTAATCTACTTTCAAGCAAGTGGTATTTACTGTCATCAAGACATATTTATTTAATGTTTTACTAGAATTTAAAATATAAACATTACCTGAAAACCACTATAGTGGTTTTTGTTCTGTAGGAAGTAGTAATTTATAGGCTTCTTTAGATTTTGAATTCTGAAGCCATAGTGGCCTCTATTGTTGTCATATTAGAATAGCATGTATTGTGAGTGTAGTAAATAAACTACCTTTAGGTATTTTTCATTCTTTGAAAGTACATGACAATAGTCTGTAAATCAACCCAACAACCCAGCTCCAACTTAAAGACATTCCTGTGACAATTACATCCCCATGGATCCATCTAACATCAGAACAGTCACAGATATGTTAAGCTTTGTTCTCAAATGAATTTGGGTTCTGCTTAAAAAATTCTGGAGGATGCAAGGCCCGTAAATGTTTATCAATGTGCTGAGAATATCAGGAAAGTCACAGAAATTAAAAGTACTTTTTCTTCTTCTTAATCAAATGATTGCTTCTGTGAAGACAAAAGATGGAATTGTATACAAATTTAGCCATCAACAAAAGTTGGTTAGATCTTAGCTTTTACTGTAGAATTTTTCAGTGATATAAAGACCTCCATTAATAAAAAAAAAATGTTACTTTTTTCCAAACACAGTTTAACTGGACTTAAAATATACAATATAAATCTGCTTTTGAAACTAGGCCTCTCTCTGCCCACTGACTGTGCAAGAATCCCAGACAGTTCCTTTAGATGATATATCTAGTTTTTGGATGAATAAAGTTAGGCAAGATGAATGTCACCCTAAAAGATTTAGTCTGAGGCGAGTTTACAGAAAACCAACATAATAATTACTCCATAAAAATGCCCAAATGCAATTTATATCAACACTTTATATACCCGAATGAGGTTTTCATTGTGGAAAAGTTGAGTAGTATCTAATTAATATCAGGTTTTGCTCAGCACTCTCAGGAGAGAATTAAAATGATGCAGAATTTCAGTTCTATTAAGTATTGAAGTCTGCTATTAAATACTCTATTGAGAATAGACTAAAACTCAATTCCCTTGTTCCTTTTCCCCTCAGGAAGCATAACTGATCTTCCTAATTCTCACTACTACAAAGTCATTTATATTCCTTGTGATTAACATCATTTGACAAAGTTGTTTCCTTTCCCAATTTTTGAGCCAAAAATAATCCCCATTATTATACTGTTGAACCTACAAAAAAAAGAAGCAGTCTTTTGCACAAAAGAATAAGATTAGATGTTTAAGATTTCATAGTTCACAGCATCAAATGCTATTAATATTCGGGGGGAATGAATATAATAAATATAGATCTTAGTAATCATATCATATCTGCAGGAAAGTGTGCAATATTTTTCAATTGACACTTGGAAAAATAATTAAAAAGAGAATATATTTGTTGATATTGCAAGCTTTAAAAATGAGTACAATGGGCTTTTTTCATCAATAGCCAAGGACATGATGAATGAACCTTGACTAACACGGACATACAATTTAGAATGGAGACAAGCCTAGCACAAAGTAATCGAAGATGTTGAGAGATCACTGCTCTCATATTTCAGTGACTGCAACAAATGGATATGGTACATGCGGTGTAAATGGGGAACTTGATTCATGATCTGAGCAGATCACTCTGCCAATCTCATATTTTATGTGGCTTCAAAGCTGCCAATTTTGTGTTAAATTCAGACTGTGAACTTTTCTAGTTGCTACTTCCTTGACATTTCTTCATCAGTTAAAAATAGTAACAATCAGCCAGGAGGTAGAAAGACAACAAAACATACATGTATGAGGTGCTTCCCTTTGACAGATGTTTGTTCCCTTTTAGGTATCAGTGAAGAAAAAATTCAAGTAGCTTCTAATGATAAGACTAACTGGAAGAGCAATTCAGTAGTAGTGCTTTGTATACGTCAAGATATATGTTTGCCTTCTGTCAGTACCTTGCTACTTACCCTGAAGAAGGATCATATTAAGTAGTTAGATAAGTCAGTAGAAATGGTTATTATACAATTAGCATTACTGAAGCAAGCACTGGGGCTGTCTCCTAAAAAGTTGCTCTTCCTTGCCCTTCAAAGAACAGATTTAGTAGATGTGACAGAACCATAGAACAGCTGAAGCTGAAAGGAACCTCAAAAGATCATCTGGTCCAACCTTTTGTGGGAAAGGGAACTTAGATGAAGTTATCTAGCATCCTGTCCAATTGCACCTCGAAAGCCTCCAGCAATGGGGTCTCTACCATGTCCCTGGGTAGATTGCTCCATTGAACGATTTAACTGTAAAAAATTCTTTCCTTATATCATGATGAAGCCTCTCCTAGTACAACTTGTATCCATTGCTCTGTGTCTTCTCCATGAGGCTCCTTGAGAAAGAGAGCCTCCATCCTCTTTGCAGTTGCTCTTAAGTACTGAAAAACTGAGATGAGGTCCCCCCTAAGACTTCTCCAAGGAAAAAAGACCTAATTCCTTCAGTCTCTCCTCATAGGGCAGATCCTCTAGCCCTTTGATCATCTCCAATTCCCTCCTTTGGACCCTCTCCAGTCAGTGCCTTTCTTGAATTGTGGGGACCAGAACTGGACACAGTACTCCAGGTGCATCCTGACAAGTGCTGCGTAGAGTGGGAGGATCATGTCTCTACCTGTCTGCTAGTAACACCCCTGCTGATGCAACCTACGATCCAATTTGCCATCATTGCTGCAAAGCCTCACAGCTGACACATTCGGCTTCCTGTCCAGCAGGACCCCCAGATCCCTTCAGCAAGACTGCTCCCCAGCCACCGATTCTAGCCATTACTGGGCAGTTTGGTCATCCCAGGTGCAGGACTTTGCACTCATCCTTGTTAAACTTCCTGCTGTTCTTGCTAGCCCAGTCTTCCAGCCGGTCCACGTCTCTCTCTAAGATGGCTGTCCCTTCTGGCTTGTACACCTCACTGATCACTTTAGTGTCATTAGCAGACTTTGTGAGAGTGCTTTCAATCCCATCATCCAGACCATTTACGAAGATGTTGAACAGCACAGGGCCCAGTATCAATCCCAGGGGGGGACCCCACTTGTGACAGGTTGCCAGCTTGAGTGAAAACCATTGATGACCATGAAATCACCAAGAAATATTACTCTATTACAAACTGAAAATAAGTAGTAAGTGATGGGGAAAATATAGATCTGTAGGTTATATAGCACATTACAAGAAAGGTTAATTTACAAGAACCTGCATCTTTAAAATGTCTGCAGGGTATGTTGAGTAAATAATTTTTTCTGAAGATACAGCACTTTTTCCTCACTTTATCACTAAGAAGTACTACAGTTGAGATGGTGTGATGATGACTTGATTTTAGATATGTACAGGCTTTTTTATTTTTATTTTTTAATTCAGTTGAAACAGAAATTTTGAAGACAGAATTTATTGGGAGAACTTTTTTCTGAAAGTACTGAATTTCAGAAAATGTAATTTACTGAAATTACAGATTCAGAAGCCTGATGGTATAATTTCAATTTAAAAGAGTTAAGTAAACTTTTTCTGCCTTTTAATCCATCTTTAGACTTCTTATAAATCTGTGTAATTCAACATAAAGCATCTGCACAGCTCTCATTTTCCCCAGGTCTTCATTTGGAGCAGGAAGGCAGAGCTAAGTTCAAACGCAACTTTGTGCTTTCGATGTTCAGAGGCTGCTAGAGGTTGCCCATCTTTCTCAGAAACTCACAGCATCCTTGGGGTTCTGTTTGCCATTCTAATAGCAGAATTAGGAGAAGACACATGGTAAGAGAAAGAAATAGAGCTGGAAGCAGCTGTTATGAAATCTGCTTCAAGAACTCAATTGCTTATACATCCTTACTCAGGCAAAGCCAAAAAAGCCAAACATATTTTTCACCCTGGCACACCAGCTGGTGTCGCTGCTATAGTCAATGTAACTGTACTGCTTAGAAAAACATGTATTAGAAATTGCATCATCAATGACAACATGAAAAAGGACAGAAATACAAATAAATATAAAAGTCTCACTCATTCTACCATAAAACTCGAAGCAACTGGATTTATGTAAATGAAACATAAAGTAGCTGTTGAAATAATTTTCAGCTTTTAAAATGTTTAACCCTTGAGCATTTTCATTGTTATGCTATCTTACAATGTTGCTGGGGACAGTTGATGAGGGCACTGATTAAATCAATGTGAGGGTGGTGACTGAGAAAATCAGAAAGCAATATTGTCTATGCTAGATAAAGCCTAATTTCCAAACCTGTGTACTAAAGCGACCAAACTTTTTTTTTCTGGTTTATTTCACATATCAGCATGAATGGAACTGTCCCAACATGTAATAATGCTGTTAGTGACATGTAACACAGACAAGTGCTTTAGCATGCACACATGCAATACAGATTATACAAAAGTCATATGACCCTGCCCATAGGTGAGATCTGGCTTGTGGACCACTGGCTGGACCACTCTGATTTACCTGGGCATTACAAAAACGCCCATTCCCTGACCTAATCAGCAATATAAAACTTCACACAGTCAGTTACACCATAGATGTGACTGGGAACAGAGATGATGGGGAGTTAGTTGTCTAAAAAGAACAAAATTTTTTCTGATGTCCCAGCATACACTGCCTGGGTTCCCACTGCTACCCCAGACAAGTACAGGTCTTCCAGTGGTTCTGCATCGTATCCACCAGCACCACGCAGCTCGCTCAGCCAGCCAAGAGCAACTAAAATGACAGTAACTTACTGTTTTCAGGGAACTGAGAGCTAAATGACTCTCCCTTAACTAATCTTGAGTGTCAGGTGCTACCAGAAAATCTCTAAGGCTAGCTCTGGTAAACTAAATTTGGCCAGGAAGAGAAGAGTCCTGTGTATGAATGCTAAAAGGCATGGAATGACCTGTGTCCATGCTATATGGATATACTGACTATACTGGCACTGAAAACTAGGGTTGTCACAATTATACCATTTGTTGTCTTTGTCCCAGTATTCTTTGGGAAAGTGCCGAGACAGGCTAAGAGTGTGCAAGGAGCATTCAGAGTGTTTAACATTAGATAATCATTGTTTCAGTGCCCAGGACTGATGCTTATTATGTCCTTGTTTGTAAGGTACTAATCTACTCTATTTCTAAAGCAGGCAGGTGGGAAGAGTTAAATAACTCTAATGACACTTTCCATAGGTGCCCACAGAAAGTTTAGTATTTTACTGTCTAATTACTAGAAAAACGACCCCCAGATCCGTGACTCATATAAAGAAGGGTGATCATCAGAGATTCTGAGCACCAAAATATCCAACTGAAATAAACCCAAGCACAGTGCAAGGGTAAGCAGAAGATGAGAGTCTGCTTCTTTATTTGTTATCTGAACAAGACCTTTTCAAGCAAAAAGGGATAATAAGTAAAGGGGCAAGCAATAAACAAGAACTTAGAGAAACACAAAGCCAGTAGACAAGGGATAACAGAAAATGCCAAAGACCAAAAATCTCCAATCACTAAATGACAGGCTGTTAAGAAACTACAGACGTAGCTTTGGACAGGGCTGACCCAGACTTTTTAACTGACAAGAGGCAGAATACAAGAAAAATGTGGATTTGGGATATTTGAGGGTGTTCTGTGGGACTATGCAAAACTTAGAAAAGAAAGTAAGGAAGGAGATAAGGGAGGAACAAGGGCATGCATTCAAAACGAAACACCAAGCTTGACCAGATTATGAGCTCAAGGCTATGGGAGGTCTGTGATAGGGGTATCAGTTGGGCAGAGTGTCCATGTGCTGGTATTTGAGGGATTCTGCAAATGTGGAGTGCTCCTGTGACAAGTGTGCAAGTGCTGTGTGTTTGCAGCAAGGACCGAGCTGGACTGTCTGGTGAGCCAGGAACCCATGGGGCAGGTAAGAGGGATCCAGGCAACAGCATTGGCATTGGTGGACAGAGGAGCCATGCCGGTGCGTGGGGGATCCACCAATGTGCGTGTGCTTGTGAACCTAGTGAATGTCACGTGCACACTGTCACTAGAGAGCTACAGCATTAGTGAGTCCTACGTGTAGGTGCTGCTTAGGGAAGCACCTTCTCTGTGGCAGTCAGTGTAGCCAGCCTTGTCAGCGTCTCACGTGCACCTCCCTGTCTCTCTGGGTTATGCACTTCTCTTCTATACTGCTTGAACTGGCAAATAGTTCAGCTTGGGACTGATCCCCTGGGTCTCTGAGCCCCCACATCCCGGAGCTCCCAGGCTGGGCTGCAGTGGGTGGGCAGGAGGAAACCCTGAGCTTGGAGCTGCTGGAGGTGGCAGCCACTTAGAATATCCCTTAACACACACAGTCCCAGAAATCTCTATTGTTATCTGAAAGAGCTTGAAGCATCTAACCTGAAATGTTGGCTGCCATACCATAAGATAGGCAAGATCTAGCTACGCGGCCTGTTAGTTACTGAGCTGCAAATACTTTTGGAAACAAACAGTAGAGGGAGTGAGACGGTTAATTCAGTAGATCACTTTCTCAGTAAGACTCATTAGAGAGTTCTTGGCAATTGAAAAGCTTCAGATTTTTTTTCCCTTTGATGACTAGTGAAATAGATGTTGAAGCCAGAGCTTGACAGGTCACCCAAAATACAATTTCTTCTACAATCTGAGCTAGCTGAAAATTTCCTACTCTCAAGGAACCACAGATTCAAACATAATTCAAGTAAAATATGTACATACTTGTTTTCATGAAAAGATTGTCCATAATTCAACAAATACTTCTCTAACCTTTTGTCATACTATTACAAGGTATTTAAAGACAACAAATATATTCTACCTCAGTCTGCTTTGTGCTGATGTAATGAAAATAATTTATTCTACTCTCCTCTTGTAGGTTGTCTAATCTAGTGGGAGATTTGTCAGTCCTGTCTTGATCTCAGAGGTTCAATTTATCTTTCTTGAACATAACTGACTAGACAATATCATACCAGTATAGTGGCTTTTTCTTAATTTATTATAAATCTCTCTCCTGACACTATTTAGATTTTAATTGGTCATTTTCATGGTTCAATCACAGCAGACACTCTCAGCTACTAATCTACAAGTTTGGTCTACTCTTTATACTTTCATTTTCCCTTGGGGGCTTACTGCACAAATATTGTTATTAAGGCTGAAGTGCATCACCCCACAGCCTGTAGTACAACTTTTTATCTCAAAGCCTTGAAACGTGTTTTAAAGTTATCATTTAAAATGGTGTGCAGCACAGCGTCTGAACCCTTTGTGGGTGAGAAGATCGTTGGATAAGGTTTTCATTTCCCTAGGAAAACCTTCTACTTATCCTCTAGTCGTTAACGAGGAAACATTCCACAACAGTCCACTATTTCCTGAGGCCCCACCTTTGGGGCTGCGGCTTGGGTAAGTGAAGGTACCTGACTGCAGACTTGGCTCAGAGAGGGATAGGACGTCAGGATGCTCAGCTTGGCATTTCCCTTCTGCACAAGCACACCTCCCTGTTAGGAGCCAGGATTCAAGTTCTCTCTGGAGGCCAGATCATGTGAGCTAAGCCTTGTTGAGTATCATTTGCAGGTAATCTTAATTGAATCTGAATTCCCCGAGAAAGATTAAAGCAAGAACTATGGTGTCTTGGCATTTTAAATAGTTGTGCAACCTCAGAGGAGGAGGAAGATGATAGGTGCAGCAACACAGAAGTACAAAAACATTGCATAGTCCCAACAAGGACTAAAGGCTCACAAATTGGGAAAACAACTCTTACTTTATTGGGGGAAAAAAAACTCTAATTTTATTTAGCTAGTTTAATGCATTAAAACTTTTGAAGACAATATTTTTGCAGTCAGCCTTAGGCTGAGGTTAGAAGGAAGTCGGAACTGGAACCACAGAGTGACATGTAATAGTTGCAGGTGCAATGAAGGGAAAAGGTTTTGTTCAGAAATAACTATACTCTGGTTCTAAAAACACTTTAAATTGGCTGAAATTCCTATCAGGACACAATAACATCTCTGAGGATTCCCATTTTTCCTAAGACCACTGACGCTATAGCAAAAATGGTAGCATAGCAAAGTGGAAGAAAACTCTTCTTAACTATGATGGATTATTGTTTTCAGGCGATTTTTCGAAAGCTGTTTATTCTCTGTCTACATATTCATATGACATGGATATAAAACTCTGAAATATAATTTTAGTCTTTATTAACCTACAGTAAATGTTCCTCAGGGGATATATTAATGCTGTAGCATAATTTATTAGAGAAAGATAAACCAAAATAAAACCAAGTTTAGTCTGTTCTTCTATTTACTACACTTGATTTGGTTGGGATAATTTAATTATTTTAATTGCAGTTTAAATAGCTATAATGATATAATTTTCAATATTCAATACATGATTTAGACTGTTTGCAATAGAATTTTGAGCATTCACACCAGCTGATTAAGCTATTTAACAATCAACAACTGCTGAGCATATTGCAGCATATGATAATGCATAAGATTTATAGTGCTCCTCATGAAGAACAAAACAGACATACAATTTTCATTTCTGATTGAATGCTTATTTTTCTACTATATATAAAGGGAAAAAAGATAATATTTTGTGTTGTTAAAATATGCACAAAGAAAACAACAAATTATAATGTTAAGAATTACAGGCAGAAACTAGGGAACCAATTTTTTGGGGAAAACAAAATTAAAACAAAGATCCTCACCACAGTTCATCACATGTAAAGTTCAGAATAAGTTGTTTTATTCAAATAATAATGGTGGCATTTTTCAACTATAAGCCAGGGTGTCCAAAATAAACTTCTTCTATATCATATTGACTTTAACTTCAGTGCAACATTCACAGGGACCTTGCATTATCGTGTCTCTGAGTCATTGGAGTTTCACCAGGTCCAACTTCAGAGACTTGGACTCCTGACTCCAGGGAGACCAAGCAGTGGTACTGAAGTGATAAATGCTTCAAAACGTCCCCTGGTTCTGGAGAGTGCTTCCAAAGGTGTGAGAATGCTATTCACCCATAGCCACCGCAACTTAACAGCCTCTCCTATTAGCGCATATTTTAAGTGGTAATTCTTAAGAAGGAATTCACAAAAGAGTGACCTGATGTGCTGGGGCACAGAACTGTCTTGTTCTTTCCTGCTACAGGGACAGAAGCCTTCAATAGGAAGACAGAATGGGCAATTTTGGGTGATAATGCTACATCAGAGCAGACAGGTCTCTGCTTGCAGCTCTAGGCAGAACCCTTGGTCACAGCACACATTGGTTTGGAACTGCAGAGTCCATTTACGCTTATTAGGTTGGTCAGGCATGACTTCCCCTTGGTGAACTCATGCTGACTCTTCCTGATGACCTTTTCCTCCACACACTTCAAGATGACCTCCAGGATGAGCTGTGCCATCACCTTTCCAGGGGTTGGAGGTACGACTGGCCTGTAGTTTCCTGGGTCCTCCTTCTTGCCCTTTTGGAAAACTGGAGTGACACTGGCTTCCTCCAGTCCTTGGGCACCTCTCCTGTTCTCCATGACCTTTCAAAGATGATGGAAAGTGGCTTGGCAATAACATCTGCCAGCTCTCTCAGCACTCAGGGGTGCATCCCCTCGAGGCCCATGGATCTGTGGGTGTCAAGTTTAAGTGATCTCTAATGTCACCCTCCTTGACCAAGGGAAAGTCTTCCTTTCTGCAGACTTCCTCTCTTGCCTCCAGGGTCTGGGAAACTGGAAAGCTGTACTTAGCAATGAATACTGAAGCGAAGGTGGCATTCAGTAACTCCACCTTCTCTGTGTCCTTCCTCACCAGGGCACCCATCTCATTCAGCAGTGGGCCCACATCTTTCCTAGTCAGCTTTTTCCTGCTGACATACTTGAATAAACCCTTCTTGTGGTCCTTGACTTCCCTCACCAGATTTAATTCCAATTGGATCTTAGCCTTTCTCATCTCCTCCCTGCATGTTCTGACAATGTCCCTATATTCCTCTCAAATGGCCTGTCCCCTTTCCCACATCACATAAACTTCCTTCTCTTGTCTGAGGTTTGCCAGAAGCTCCTGGCTCACCCATACAGGCCTCCTTCTCCCTTTGCTCAATTTCTTACTTGTGGGGATGCATCAATCTTGAGCTTGGAGGAACTGATGCTTGAATATTAGCCAGCTCTCTTGGACCCCCCTACTTTCTAGATCCCTAATCTATGGATTCCCCCAAGCAGGTCCTTAAAGAGGCCAAAGTTAGCTTTCCTGAAGTCCAAGGCTGCAATTCTACTTGTTGCCCTGCTTCTTCCATGCAGGATCCCAAATTCCACCATCTCGTGGTCACTGCAGCCAAGGCTGCCCTCAGCCTTCACATTCCTAACCACTCATTCTTTCTTTGTTAGTACAAGGTCTCAGAGCACATGTCTCCTTGTTGGATCCTCCACCACATGTGTCAAAAAGTTATCATCAACACTTTGCAGGAACCTCCTGGACTGTGTGAGCCTAGCTGTGTTGCCTTTCCAGCAGATATCAGGGAGGTTGAAGTTTCCTGTGAGGACCAAGGCCTGTGATTGTGAGACTACCTCCAGTATTATTTCATAAAGTACGAATGGTTTGGGTGACACAGTCTTCTACATTTTAGAATGGAGGAAAAGTGTTTAATAAATATAAACAAACACTTTGCAAGTAAAAATAGAGCACTGGGAAGAATAGTCTGACATTTTCATTTGTTGCGAAGTCTTAAAAGCACAAATGAACCACTTCCCACCCCACCTCACCCCCGAATATTATCATGAATGGAAATTTGCTTGATTCTGATGTAAGGGAAGTGTGGTTGTAGTTTAGTTACAGTTCTTGGTCTCAAGCACCACCTAACCCAGGTTTATTATAATCCAGTAATTCTAAAACCATGGGATATCATCAGTCCATCTGTGGCTCTTTTCAGGGATTAGTTAAACTAAACATTTTGGGAACCACGTAACAGAGAACTGGAAGAGCATTAATCTATTAATCTCTCTTATTTCAACCAAAAAGCACTTGAATTCACAGATGCAATGAAATTTTGTACTAAAACTGTCTTTTTGTAGTAACTTCTAAATGTTTATTTTTAGCTTATCTTGAACAGAACAATCCTGAGTAGCATGTATATTTAATCTGAACTGGTGCTGCACCAAGCATATTAATTAGGATTCTTCCTTATCTTTCAGAAGAATATTACACATTTTATGCAGTATTTTTCCTCCTCTGCACAGCTCCAAATAAATTGAGGGTGCCAACATACCATTCACTTCAGCAAAACTTCACATAATTAAAAATGCATAGAAATATTGCAACAGAAAGCCAGTACACTGGAGTCCCAGGAATTAAAATATAAATGTTACAACTTCATTCTCATACTCCTAGAACACCAAAGCAGTGACTATGGCTCTTAGAAAAAACCTAAAACCATTCTGTCTATCCACAATCCATACCCCAAGCAAACTTAATTGGATCATTGTTCTGGAATCAAAGGAAAATTTTCAGCAGATGTATCCTGCCCTATCAAGTATTTTACAGATCCAGTTATTATAAAGTCTTTATTACTTCCTTTTGTTAAATAAAGCAACAAATAACTTTATTGATAATGTCAATAAGGTGTCACTGTTTTGAAGTAAAGGTCCACTTAAAAGCAAAATCTTTGCCGACTAATTTCTTGCCACCACTTTCAAATTAAAATACAGTGACTTTCCCATCAACAATATATGTGAATAAAATATATCCCAGACTTGCAGACACTATAATTAGAGGTGGAGTCCTCCACACCAGAATCTAAGTGGAGTCTGATGAATTTCAGTGCACAGTTTAAAAATTAAAGTCAAATGCAAGCATTCCTGGGTAAAAAAGTTTTCCCCGAACACTTTGTAAACGAAACCACTAGAGGGCAAAACATCCATTGCTAAAAGCACGAGCCAGGCACCCTTAAATGGAGAAAAGTAACAGAAGTGAAAAATCCCCCCAGATAGCCATTTTTTTTTCTTTCCCCGGCCCCCGCCCCGAGAATTAAACAGAAGCTTGTAATCAAAATATCGATTTATAATACAATCATTGTCCCTTAACCTGTGTCTCTGAAAGGCAATCATTAGATGACGTTTCTCATGAGGTCACACCTATGCTGTTGCAGCTTCTTTCTCATTTCTAAAAACAGCTACTTTCTGTAAACATTTAGGTGTTCTCTAAAACTTTTGGTTTAGGATATTTGGAAATAACAGAAATATTAACCTGCTTGGGCCTGCAAATTTACCAAAGTGAGGAAAAAAGATAATTAGAAAGACACAAGAGTGACGCTTTTGTTTAGCACTTTCATCTGGCCAGCTGCACCAGTAAATATACACAGCACTTTTCCAAAGATCCAGCTGTATAGCTAAGTTGCATTTATGACCTCTGTTTGCTTTAGTAATAGAGCTCTTCACAGTCATCAGTGTGTCTATCCACAAAATCCTTAAGGAGGTAGTGTTCTCAAGAACTTCCAAGAGGGAAATCAAAATCTGAGACCAAAATCACATAGGGACAGAGTTATTAAAGCTGTTACAAAATTCAACTTCTAGGCATCTTTCTCTCCAGCTGAATTACAGCCACGAGTTAGGGGGCCAGGCACCACACAGAGTACATGGGGAAAGTCTGATGCTGAAAGGTAGAACCATGTACCAGCACGTGCTGAGGGCTGCCTGGCTGCAAAGCAGCTTTGCAGAAAAGTACCTGGGGGTTCTGGTGGGGTCAGAAGTGTGCCCTTGTCATGAGTAAAGTGAACAGCGTCCTGGGCTGGAGCAGGCACAGCATTGCCAGCAGGCTGAGGGAGATGAATCTTCCCTTCTACTCAGCACTGGTGAGGCCAAACCTGTAGTGCTGTGCATCCAGTTCTGGGCTCCCCAGTACAAGAGAGATACATTTTTACAAGACTGAGTCCACTGAAGGGTCAATAAGATGATTAAGGGACTGGAGAATCTCTCCTACGAGGACAGGCTGAGACAGCTGGGACTGTTCAGCCTGGAGAAGGAAAAGCCCAGGGGATCTCATCAATGCATATAAACATCTGGAGGGAGGGTGTAAAGAAGATACAGCCAGGCTCTTTTCAGTGGTGCCCAGTGACAGGACCAGAGGCAACGGGCACAAACTGAAACACAGGAGGTTCCCCCTGAACATCAGGAAACACTTTTATACTGTGAGGGTAACCAAGCACTGGCACAGGTTGGACAAAGAGGTTGTGGAGTCTCCATCATTGAAGATATTAAAAAGCCACCTGGACATGGTACCGGGCAGCCTGCTCTAGGTGTCCTTGCTTGAGCAGGGGGGTTGGACAAGATCACCTCCAGAGGTCCCTTCCAAACTCAACCAGCCTGTGATTCTGTGACCAACAGAGAGGCGCAGATGTGTACAGTCACTGTGTTCTCAGCTGGCCAGCTATAAATGACCTTGTGATATGAAGATACATAACCTTGTTTTTGAGATCTAGAAGACTGCACCACAAAGTGCAAATGTTGAGGTGGAGACAAGGTATAATAAATGGCTTCATAACTAAATAGATAGTTTTCTTCGGTTTTTAGCAGAGCATGACACTGACCTTGCAGATAAGAGTAAGTCAAATAAGAGAAACTAAAAATACTGTAACAGAAGTGAAAGCAGATCTCAAGGAACCCAACATTTCCAAATTACAAGCACCAGGCGAACTCCATCTCAGGACTGTGGAGGAACTGCTAAATGAAGTTGCAGGCCAGATAGCATGTATTCAAGACAGCTTCCATAAGGGGAGGGAATAATTCTGAAGAATAGGAAAATATATTACTTGTATTCAAGAGAAAAGAATAGCCCAATAAGTACAGACTTTTTCATATGACACGACACATTTTTGCATCTATCTTTAGACTCACTTTTGTTTGTTAAAAAAAGTTAAATGTAACATGAGCTTCTATGAATTTATTTCCCACAGTAGGGTAATGAAGTAAAAGCTCATCCATCTGGTGTCTAACATGGACACTCTGAAATATAGTAGCTTACCTAAAGAAGAGAAAGAATAATAGAAGTCTAACTTGAGCAAGGAATTGGCCTAACAGGAGAGAACACCAGACAGGATTAACCAGGAAACTCCTGCGCTGGGGTGACTGATTGGGGAAGCAACAAGTGGCTTTGGGCTTGATCTCTTTACAAATTTCCATTGCTAGAAAAGGAGCTCTCATCACAAAAGATAGGAGACACTGTTAACAAAACACAGCGGTGAATGACCTGAAGGACCATGTTAGTGGATATTTAGAAATACTAAATACATGGCTGTGCACTCAGTAATTAAAACTATTTAAATTAAAACTTATTTTTAAATTTACTCCTATAACATGAAAGCAGAAAGACCTGATCATATTTGTTGATCACAGGTTAACTAATGTGCTATTAACATGATACAACTATCTAAAAGGCAAATGAAACACTGGCACATCATCATCAAGAATATGGTGACTGTCAAGCTTAAGACGTGTTAAATAAAAAGGAAGATAACTAGGAAAGAGCTATTAAGATGATAAGGACAATGAAAAGTCTATCATAGGAAAGAAGACTAAAAGAGCTTTGCTTTTTTAATCTACTAAAGTGAAGGCTGAGGTACAAATTAACTCTTCTCTCTAAAGTCTTTCAGGGAGATAAACACCAAGGAGGAGGAAGAGCGGCTTCAACCAAGGAACAATGTCAGCACAAATACAGCTGTGAATAAACTGTCAAAGGCAAGTTAGCAGAAGTCCTCAAGCAGCTTTCCAACAGCAGCTGGGACAGAAAGAGAGGGCAAGGGAAGTGCAAAAAAATCTGCTGTTGAGATGGGACTTTGATATACTTATGAAAATAGGTTTCTGTTGCAGGCACCATCCACAGAGATCCACAGTGTCCCCTGTAGTCCTGGTCTTCTCTTGTGGGCATGGTCTGAGGTTTCATAAATAGAAGAATAAAGAGACTGTACTCAGAGAGGTCAGCTACCATCTAGGCATATATCCATGCTTGGGACAGTTTGAACACTTGAACAGTTAGGCAATATCAATGTACCACTACATTGAGGAAATTTAGTCAGTTTAAGTTAGGCAGCAACTAAGAGATCTGAGGATCTCAAGTGATGCATAAATTTCACTCATTGGCCCGTCAAGCATTCTAGCCCACAGCGAACTATGCATATGCACAATAAACTACTCAGCACTATATGGCTCCAGCATGATAAATCATTTAAATTGCTTTTTGGTTCCACTAGCCAAGCTAGCTAGGGCTCCCTATACTGAAGTTTGCACTGTATACACACCAGAAGTATATTGCCCGTAATGAGAAGAAATCTGCAGCACTAGACAGCTATAGTAATTTTTGAATATTATCATAAAATAGTACACATAGAAACTTATATCTCTCTGCTCTCAGAATGAACTTTCTAGAGAACTACTTCCTTGATAAGGGATAAAAACCTAAGCCCCCCCTCCAAAAACAAACAAAAAACAAAAACAACAACAAAAAAAAAAACAAACAAAAAACCAAACAAACCAAAAAAAAACCACCACGAAAAAACCCACACAAACCAAAACAACACCAAATCTCAAACCAAACCAACCAAACAAAAAAGGTTGAGGAGTTTGTGGGCTTAGAAAGCTATTTTCCTAGTAGTAGGAAAAAAAGAAAAGTCAGGCAGGCACACCTACTGGACCAAGCAAATGACTATCCCTATCCTGTTCTCACACTATGCTCATCACTTTAGTACTCAGGCAGGCTTAGGGGACAGAACTACAACTTTGAGCAGGGCATAAAAAAAGTTACTAAAGTGAAAACATCTCTATGATCACAATCAAAATATTCCACATTAACAAAAAAACTGAGCAACTTCTACGTAGGTATTTGGAACAGGAATTGAACAAGAATGAAGATTAATGAAAAATAAGCATTAAGTGATTGCAAATGACAAATGTAGACAAGCTTTAGCAAGTGGAACAAAAAAACCCAAACGATTTAAGAAATTAAGTAAAATTCTTATATTGTCATTGCCGGCTCAATAGAACTGTAAAAGAAACAAAAGGAGATGAATTGGGGAAAAAAACCAGCAACCACACAAACAAAAATCAAGGGGTAATAATTTTTTATCACCAGGATAAAGCAGCACATATTAAAACATAACAGAAGGGTGAAGTGACAGAGCAGCTGCAATAAGGAAAAGATCAAATTCAATGAATAAAATGAATCTACCTTGAATTCAATGAATCTATTCAGTGACTTCAATATAGTTTAACAAAAGCAACAGAAAAAAAATCTTGCATTTTGTGTATTTTTTTATGAAAGCTGAAACTCATGTACCTTAATGCATCAGCCTAATAGATAAAATTTAACACAGAAGCACTTAAAATGATCTAGTTACTTATACGTTGCAAAACAATTGATCTACATTTTGGAGCTGTGTTTATTTTATTGGTAGTGCAAAGAAAGACACATCATGGTGCACACGAAGTAAATTAAGTTTCATGAGATGTCACTTTACACTGGATGTGAAATTGAATACTGCCACAGTGAAAAGAAAAAAGGAAAGTGCTTTATGACCTGTGCCTGCTAACAGAGGGGGAGCAAGGAGACCTTGTCCTGTACAAATGTTAGCAATGGGTTTAATCTGAAATACCAAATTTCTGGTTTGGGGTACACCTGGATCCAAAAGAGAGACTGGGATCTCTCTCTTTGTGCTGGCAAAGGATAGCTTTCACTTTCAGACAATAGAAACAAAAATTAAGTCTGATGACTGTTTTCTACTGCTTTCTTCTCCTCAGCCTAACCTTGGTGTAAAGGTTTTATTTTCTGGGAAGAAACAGGTAACACTTTTCTGCACTCCCACATAAATCCTTTTGGTGGTTTGATCTTGGCTGGTCTACCTCGGCTGGTTTGACCCAGGCTGCTCTACTGCTCCCCTCCTCAGCAGGATAGGGGAAGAAAAAATGAAAAAAAGACTTGTGGTTCAACATAAAGGCAGTATAATAAAACAAAAGCAAAGGCCATGCACAGAAGAAAAGGGGGAAAAAACTAATGTTATTCTCTACTTCCCACCTGTAGGCAATGTCCAGCCACTTCCTGGGAAGCAGGGCTTCAGTACACGTAGCGGTTGTTCCAGAAGACAAACACAAATAACAAGTGTCGCCCCACCCCACCCCTTCCTCCTTTCTCTTAGTGTTATATCTGAGCAGATGTCATATGGTATGGAATATCCCTTTGGCCACTTTGGGTCAGCTGTCCTGGCTATGTCCCCTCCCAAGGTCTTGCCCACCCCAGCCTGCTGGTGAGGGGGCAATGCTGGAGACACAGCCCTGACGCCGCGCCAGCGCCGCTCAGCAGCAGCCAAAGCACCGGCGTGTTCTCACCGCCTTTCCAGCTACCAGTACAAGCGCAGCACTGTGGGGGCTGCTATGGGGAAAATTAACTCCACCTCATTCAGACCCAGTACAATCCTTCTTCGGAGGGCAAGCTACCATGAAAAGAGGCTAAGACAAAATTTATAGGAAATATTTCTTAGACTGGATGTCCTTTTTACTTACTCAATATTTTATAAAAATGAGAATTTTCACTTACTCCATATAACTTCTGTAAATTTATAAAAGTAAATTTATAATTTACTCCATAAAATAATTTATCCAAGTACTTATGCTAGAGATTTTAGGAACATATTCTTCTGAAAATTTTTCTGGTGGCAGTTTTTATGGGCTGTGGTTTAGGGTTTTTTTTTTTCCCCCTAAGAATGTCCTCGCTGGGTCACTGCTCCTTTTCTTTAAGGGAATGTTTCAGACAATCGAGCTGTCTCCAGGCTCACTGAAAACAATTTATAATTATTCTTGACATGGATCTTATTGATTTGAAGACCCTTGATATAGAAAAGTCAAACTGTGAATGATCTTCACAAGATCTGGATGACAGATTGGAAGTCATTCCTTTAAAATCAATAATCCTAGTGAAGTCAAATATTTTTGCAATTCCCTTGTAAAAATAGCAAAGTTCGTCACTGGCATAACTGCAACAAAGTACTACGTCTCCCTGAGAAAAATGTATGTTCAGAAACCCTTTGAATCTCTACCTTGCCCCACTTCCCAACTTTCTGTTATTCCTTACCAGTTTTAGCTATTTCAGCTGCTTCCTTTTCCCCACACCTTGTCTATTTCCCCACTCCCCCACCTCCATCATTAATGAATCATGCCTTTATGGCATTATTTTCCACCTCTCCCATTGACCTTATTTGCTTTGTCTGAAGTTGCTAGGGTTTTTTGTTTGCTGAGATTCCATTAGTTACTGGAATCACCTAGCTTGACATGATAAGCCAGCCCAGGCAGGCTGCCTTAGCATTATAGCATCATAAAACTGAAAGAAGTGAAGAGAAGAATTCATTTATTGCAGTATTAAGTTTCATAAGTTATAGTAAAAATGTGCACTTTTTTGTTTGTTTTTGTAAAGAAAATTAAGTGGTTGTTAAATCAGCTAGAATTATTTTTTTATTACAATTGGACAAGCACATAAGATTAGAACATGTATATTACTTTAAATCAAGATGTTTTATAAACAGTGAAGTGACAATTTAGCAGCTAAGGTTAATACTATTTTTTAGAAACTAATTGGATAGTTTGTCCTTTTCTTTTTATTCTGTACAACATTTTTCCCTTCTCATCTCTACCCCCCAAAAGCTAGTGGAGACGGGTGGATCCTGTAAAGCTGTGCTTGTGCCATGCCACTGTACCCATAAAACCAGTGCTTTGCTACAAGAAGCAGAGGAGATCCAAAGGTAGCTTGGAGGCAGCCTTTAAACCCTGAGCAGCTTTAAAACTTAATTTCATAAAGTTTCAGTTGAAATTTCTATAGCAGGCCTGGGAGTAACTGAGACTCCTTGCTCTTGAATCTGAATGTTAAAAAGACGTGGTAAGAATGCGTACGAGCCAACTAACTGGAATGGACCGTTAGACCATAAAAAAAAAGCTAGAAAGAAGGGTCTGATTCTGTCAAGAGAAATCCTTCCTGTCAGAGGAATTACTCACGAGGGACAGTGGTAGTCCATTCAATAAATACAAACTTTCACTGAAAGACCAACTAGAGCACATACCTCTTAATCTAATGATCTAGCTCTGCATAAGAAACTTTACTAAAGTTTAAAGAAAAAAAACATTTTCCAGACCTGTTTTTCTTCTTAGGCTTTTCTCCACCTCACTCTTTTTGAATTCTAGCTGAAGGCGTACTTAAATATTTCAGACTAGGGTGGGTTACCTGATGCATTTTCAGATGCTTCTGGATTCCACTGTGATCCACCACCACCTGTAAAGCCGAAACAAGAGTCTGCCACATACCCAAAGCCTTCACGAATTCATGCTGTGGTACACTTTTAGAGAAGTACAGGGAAGAAGGGACTGAGGAATTCTGCAGGCACAGTAGATAGGGAAAATAAATAATTCTTCCATAAACTCTGGTTCAGATAAGCATCACCAGTTTCAGTCTCCAAATCTAGATTCCATTTCTATCAGCACTGATCTGTAACCCTTCAGACCCACCCCAGATGGGGGGTGGGGGTGGGTGGGGGGTGGTGCATGGGGGGTGTGTGGGTGTGAGTCTGCTGTCCTTCTTCAGCCATGTTGAGCTCATTTTGTTTAAATCATTTCCACTAACAACATGGAGCTGTGCTCTGAGCAGGGATTAGACCAAATGACCTTCAGAGGTCCTTTCCAACCCAAGTTGCTCTGTGATTCTGTAATGGGTGTGTGCATGTGAGAGACAGAGAGAGAGAGAAAACTACTAAACTTGCTGATCTCAACTTCATGCCTTGAGATGAAGTGTCTAATCATAATTTATAGTTCCTTGAAGACACATAAGCTTCAACTCTCTCTAGTGTTGCAAAACATTTCCAGGCCCTCTCAGGAAAATGAAAATGCGTGGCAAGAGCAGAAAGAGAGATTGCTGAAGAGCGCTTTAAAAGTAAACTTCAACTATAGATGAGCTCTTAGTCTGAGGACATTTAATTTGACAATAAACAAGTGGCAACTTTTTTGACATCTAAATGCCAAGCATCATATTTCCAGCAGTTTTGAGGCACTTACATGCATTGTTTTCATTCCCCCTGCTTCCAGCTGGCAGTCCCATATGGATTTCTAGTGCAAAATCGACTATGACTGGCACAAAGCATATGCCTGCAGGCAAGGAGATTGGAAGAGGCATACATATTTTGCCTTGGCTGAAGCTTGTATTGCTTGCTAAATTCAGTTACCTTCCAAGCTGGGCTTTTGCAGAATATATTGATTTATATTGGAAATCAGAGCCTCAAATTTTAAATAAATTAGTGTAGCATTTTTTTTAATTAGCCTCCTGTCTCTTGTCTATCCAACATCAGATGCTGTGTATTTTGTCAGCATTATTCTTTGTAATCACATTCATACTTCAAAGAGTTATATGTTTTACAGTAGCTTTTATTGTTTGTATCATTATAAACTAAACCAACTGTTTCATTTTACATATAGAGCAGAAAGTTTATGGTCTTATTAAAACTACAGTAATGGCCTGTTCAGTTTATTGTGTGTAATACAACGCGTATCTTAAAGATGGAAGAGTTTTATTGTTTGGGGTTTTTTCCCCCTGAATTTCAGCCCAATACTCTCCATCACTGTGTCTACTGAAATAGTAATGGTAAAGACTGAAGGACATGAAGATAAGTAACGATTGAACCAAGTTTGAATGTTACCATAATTCCTCATGTGTCGAATTCCCATGTGTTAGGTACATTTAGGTATATTACAGTCCCTCTATGTAGACACATACAGCTATCTGCTCTCTCTAAAATATCAGTCCTCCTGTGAAACAATGTCTTGATAACTCGCTTCATACCCTATTTCTCCTTACTTTCCATTTTCTGCTTCTTGAATCAGTGCCCTCAGAAAGACACCTGCCCTTTTGCAAAAGTATGTTTCCCACAACTGGAATTGGCACAGATCCTCTCTCTGCACTAGGCTTGCGGGACAATAAATTTCCGTGTGAGAAGAAAGGAAGCTGAATTACTGATTCTGCTTCTCTGTGCCGGCTGTATTTGTCACTGCTTCTGCCCTTCTGTCATGGCGAGAAAGACACACTGAGCATTGGCACTTCTTACTGTCTGAAACTGTTCAGGAAACCAAAATACACACACAGAGAAGAAGAATTAAAAACACAGAGGCCTGAAGATGATGAAATCTGTCATAGACATTTTGGTATGAAGTAAATGTGAAAGGTGCTCCCTCCACTTGAAAAATGGAATACTGCTGTGACATTCCAAGACAGATGCACTCTCTACAACCATCCTTCGAAGCAGCGGAGCCTATGAGCAAGCTCGCTGATGTGTGGTGTGCTCCCTGGTCTGACTGCCCACTCTGTCATAGAAAAAAAGCCACAGTTCTATCTCCTGTGGTCAGACGGTCGCAGGATCAGTCCGACCTTGCAATGCATAATGCTGAGAACCGTATAGGAAGGACTCGGCTGACTAATCTGTTGTGGGACACATGATGGCAGGTGTAGCCAATGCAAGAAAAAAAAAACATCGCTCTTCCTGTGTCCCAACTTGGACAGAAACTTGCCTGTCTGCGTCTGAGTGTGGGCCTGCATCAAAGTACCAACACTAGAAGAATCACTTGGGCTTAAGGGTGGTTTCAGGCTACCTAGCTGGATCTTGAAATGTAAATGCAGCTGATGACAATGAGGTGTGCACTTTGCACAAAACTGTATTATCTCTGCATTCGGTATGAATATACCATCCGTAAAATAGTGTATCCTGTTGGTGACCTTGTTTTAAGAAACACATTAGTCAGCTGAAAAGGGCTAAGGTAACCACAGCAAGGTGTAACTGTCGGAGAAGGGCACTCTTTACAAAGCTCTCTCTTCAGCTTACAAATGATCATGCCTATGAGTATCTGAATTTGTCTCTACTTAAGATGTTACTCTTTGATTATCATCTTAAAGTTCCATTTCCTGTACTCCAACTATTTTTTAATGTGTAGTCCTTGGCATAACAGTATCTTGTCACAAATATACAAAAGTTACTAAGTTTTTCATAGCAAGTATCATTTTACTGCCTCAAAAAATATTAAAAGATATTGTGCATAAAATCATTCCTAAATAATTGTCACAAACTAAATGCAGAAAAGGATATAGACAAGTAATCTAAAGTAGTGACAGATAGCATGACTGTATATATCAAATACAAGGTAAAATTGCGTTTCTCCTTATTTACTAACAGTTCATGTATACAAGCCAAAAGGAACCCTTGAAATAGCATTGCCTCACTTCTGGTATTAAATTAAAAATTCATTCTTACACAAGACATCCCAATAGCTTCAATATTAACTACTACCTCCACATCCAGACGACCAACCAATGCAGACATGCTTGAAATGGTTTCTTTCAAGTAAGCTGAGAGATTTCTACACAGAAAATAACAACCTGATGAATTAATTATGTGTCATCATCCAAATTAGTGCCCTTACCTGAAATTAAATTTTTTTCTCATACGCTCCACCTTTTTTAAAATTAAAAAAACCAAACAAACCCAAACCCACAGATATTCTTTGTGGTTTTTTGAGTAGATTTCCTAGCTCATAGGGGCATGCCAAAACCTTCTGCTATGTTGTAGAGAATGCAGAGCATTTTCTGAAGCGTAAGCACCTTTGTCAGCCCTGCTTGCCTTCACTCAATCCCAAAGCAAAGAAACTTTCATTACAAGATCTGAACCTGACAGCCAAGAAATGACAAAAGTTTGGCACATTCACATAAACGAGAAATCTGTTTCTACAGGTTCTGGGGACTTCTCAGGTAAGGTCTCAATATCTCACAGCATCGAGGACAAAACATCGAGGACACCCACTTGCCCCATAACTCCCCCTCTTTCTTCCTCCTTCTCCTTATGCTTCCAGCCCAAAGCCATCCAAGCTGCACAAATTATTTTCACAGCTCCTGAACAGCCACATCTCTCTAAGAATTCCAGAGTGGCATATCGTTCAATCTGCACCATTTGTTCCACCTCCCCAGTGGATAAGTCAGAACGTCCAAAAAAATAGACGCTTAGACTTAAAACTGCTGACAGTCTTTTACCTACAATATTTGCAATGATTGTGCTGTAATACAGTATACAAGATTAACGTTTCAAGTTTAGAGCTGTTGATGAATCCATAAATTTCTGAATTAAGCCTGAAATTTCTTGGCCTACATTTTAAATTGAGTTGGTTCTGAATGTGCTCCTTAGAGGCAGAACAGTTAAGCTACACACAAAACATTATGCAAGACAAAGCTTTATTATTAGTGTCATTATATTAGATCATCCGAGATACAGGGAAAAATGTAGTACTTTCTATTAAACCAGATGATATAGACACACTATGGTAAAGGTAACTAAAAATCGGTCACAAGTTTACTTAGATATGTAAATCAATTCTCTCTACTGTCTACAAAATAAAAGAATTTTTATTTTGGCACAACAGAAGACACTGGAGAAAGTAACTGAAGAGGTTTCTTGTGGTGCATTCTTTTCACCCCATCAGCCTTGTTTGGGAAAAGCCACCAAGTTTCATGACTTCCATCATTCAAGCTCCGATATTGTATTTCACTTTTTTTCCTACCAACGATCCGAATGAGCATGGAATGTCAGGCACTTAGCACTGCACATTGCAAAGATGTGAGGTTTTTAGACAGAGTATTACAAGTTCTTATTAGCACCACCATATGCTATAAAACAGAATGCACACAAACCTGTCAACACACATAATTCTCATTTGCCACTTAAAGAATACCTTACCAACTACACATACTTATGTCCTTCAGTATTACGATCCTGTTTAAGCGTATACAAATGCAATTAATTTGCTAGAGAAAATAACAAACCAAATAGCAATGTGTCTGAAGTAGGGAGGACTTGATTTGCCCATGAACAATTTCAAGTCAATTTTCTGTATGTAACTGCAGCGTCAGGCTTGTGGAAATACAAACATAAATAAGCAGTTTCAGTAACAAGATATTAAAGAAATTAAGTCTCCAGTTTTGCAAATTTCCAGAGTGTTTTTTTTTTTTTTTTTTTTTTTTTAATGTGACTATGGGAATAAAATCTTTCTGGGTTTTCATTAATAAATATATCATCATTCCAACAAGGAATATTCCAACAAAAATCCTGTTGTTTGCAGTGTGTGACAAAAATAGCACATTTCCCAAACTGCATATGGTTTGTGTCTAGGAAAAAAGACAAAAAAACCACAACAAAACAGTCTTTATATACATCATTAAAAAAATATTAATTTTGTTTTCTTTCAGCTGGGTAGGTATGTGTAGCCGAGTGGTAAACTCCACTGGTACCTATAATCAGAATTTTTCATAAGACAAAGTTGTTACTGTCATTGTAGCTTGATGGTCTTAGAATACTAGGAAAAGGTAATATTTTCTTTTATGTGCAAAAAGAGGATCTTAAAAACAGTGGTGCAGAGTAACACTGGAGCCCCCAAGGCTATACACATCTCACTGGCGATCAGTCAAGGAAATGGAGACTTAGGAGGTGGTCAAAAACTGTTGGACTAACAAGAAAACCCCCAAACCAAAGATCAAGTACCTCACATAAAGCATATTATGTACTGTAAATTGAGATGTAAGAGTTGCAGATCAGTGAAGAAAAAGCAAGACGTAAAGCATGTTAGAAAATATTATTCTAGCAAAGAGGAGGAAGAAATTTCATTACCATCTTCACACTCCTCCCTGTCAGGAATTCAGCATCCTGACAACTCACTGCAACCCCTCTTCCACTCCTTTAGGACCACAGGTGCAGAAAAATGATGACCATAACACCAGAAAAAAAGTGGGTATATATAGAAAGTTTCAGTATAACATTTTAAACCATATTACTAATCCATTTTGTATTAAACTGGACTGTAACCATTAGTATAATTTTAACTGGACTAATAAACTGTTTTGTTGTAGTAAAGTCTATCAGGATTTTAAGATGACTAACAATAAAGTCTTTGGCTCACACGTAAGGTATATCCCCCTTTTTGTCTATTAGAAGATTTTGAGTGTAACAACTAGGGCAGATATGTTAAACACAGAAACTTAATGTTTAAATGCCACAAAGTGCTGCAACATAGAAAACAATATACAATTCAAAAAACAGAAAAGATACAAATGTCCAGGCATACAGACAGATTAGTGATTTTCTAGTCATTAATTAATCTGTACTGCCATATAACACTTTCCAGCTTCACTTCCTAAATTAGCTTGGACAGTTAGAGTGGCAAGTTGCTAAATCCAGTTAACGTTGATAAATACATACTTACATTTTTATGTTCACAGTTTGCATACATGTAACGTAGTTATCTTGGGGAACATTTACACACTCAAGAAACAGCTCCTGAGCTGGTGCATACACATTCCAGCAACAAATAAAATCAGGCATGAGATTAATTAGCTGTTGGTGAAGGAATTTAAAAAAAAATAAAATAATTGAACAAGATTCCATACTGGCAGCATGATAAAGAAGTGATGAGACATCTTTCAAACAGATACTGTGTTTGGAAATAAAATCTTAGATATTTATGCAAATAATATTTGCCTGCACAGCCCTTGCCAAAAGTTCGTTTGACCAGTATTTCCCTTTCTCAGCCCTGGGATAAAAGCTAGTTACAACACCTAAGGGCAAGTTAACGTATTCAAACTTTCTGCTGCTGTTGTCCTTAAATTCACTTTTGGTGCTCCTTGTACTGACATCTTTTCTGCCTTTAATAACTTTAAGCTTACTTGATCCTTAAGGATTTGATTTATCTTATCTAAGCTACTAATAATAAAGATGGGAGTCGTAGCAGCTAGTCACAGGGACAAACCAGCAAGCTCCAGACCAGGATTTACAGGGAGATGTTGCTTGTTGTCCCAGGAGTTTAAGAAGTTAAGGAGCAACAAATGATATTGCCTGCAGCATGTTATCACTGGTGCAAGTGGTTTAATGGCAATCTGCCTGCACCATCTCAATACAAGATTTACTACAATAAGTTACTTTCAAGGTCTTCTTCCCTTAATTGCTCATTGATTACTCACGATTCTCTGCAGTGGGAATCTCTTGAGTTTAATTGGAATCAATGCTGACAAATGGCATACAGTCCCAAACCCTTACTACTCACTTAACTGGAGAGACATACACTTCCAGTTTTAATGGTAAGTATGAAACATTACCTCATCTATTCTGCTATTGTGCTTTACAGCAACACTCAGTCTTTGACCGTCTTATCTGATGTTTGGCATTTCAAAACCACTGTGAACTGTATCACTTTAAAATGTTTTGTTTATTTGCTTTTTAGTACAGAAGTGTTCTCATGTCATTCAGAACCCATTTGAACCCTTCTACCCGAGAAGGTCCTTATCCCATGTTCATATGCACTTTTCAGTTTTAATATCAAAGCAAACTAGCAATTATTTTCAGTGTTCAGTAAAAGCAATGGGCCTTGTCTAAACCAGTAGGAATAGGCTTCTGTCATGCACGTCCATATCACCTTCTGGCTTGGGAATGGTTAACATAAGATGTTCTACAGTTTAAGATGCAGGGTACCCAATTACAAGGAAAAAAAACCCAGATTCTTAGCCTCGATATACCCATGCACATCACTAAAGGCAAATATATTTTTAGACAGGTGTGTGTTGAAGCAATCATATTTATATATCCTGCAACATTTTTTTCAGACAATGTAGCACATGATGTAATCTACTAAGGAGGAATACAATTACTAGAATTCTGGTGCTGTGTTACTTCTATGAAATAAGAAGTTCTTCTGTAGTGGATGATGTTATTTTACACTCATCTAAGCAAAGCAGAAGGCAATTCCTGGAAAGGTCAATTGGGCGAAGCAAAATAATACCAGTTAAAATCACCAGGTTCCCAAATGATGATCTTGAAACTATAGGTCTCAATTATAATAAAAGATACATTTTGAGTTTAAGCTACATCTTGTGTGTGTCTCCTTAGAAAAGAATGCCAAATGAAATAAACTTAATTGATACAAAACAGAGGTAACATACAACAGTGCTTTGGCTTCATCAACACAATGACTTTGAAAGACCCTTCTCAGCTTAACTGTTCACTTATATTGATTACGCTGAGATTTTCTTTTTAGCCATTTAGTTCACATAGTCAATATAACACTTTGGATGTTATACTTTACTGCTTTGAATTATTCAGGAAAGGGAGTACAAGGGCAGACAGATTTTGTTCTTGCTGTAAGTAACAGAGTTCACTGTCTCCCCCCTGCCCTCCTTTCTTCCCTTCCGGTTTTCATTTTGTTGCTTTTTAATTGATCAGTCTGATTTAAATATTTAGTCTATTTTTCTGAAATCCTATTAACTAAATAATTAGAGAAAGAAGAGTGATACAAATGGCAAAGAAATGCAGGACACATTAAGACATCCTGGAATTTCCAGTCTAGCTCTGGTTACCTGCAGTAGTCAAAATGAGGGTTGGACCTTCACAATGTACTATCTCACAGCTAAGAAAGCTGCAGGTTTCTAATATCGTTACAAAGGGCAAAATATATCAGAAAAATACAACCGCTACTTATAAAATGTCATTATCACTTCTTTTTGCAATACCAAAAGTTCACATTAGTAGGAAATTATAGATTTGATTTAGAATGCCTAGTTTTGGCATAATATAAATGCAGACACTTGTCTTCTTTACTGACTATCATGCACCGGAAGAAACTTTCAAAATTAACAATGCATATGCTTAAGCCCCCGATTTACCCTTTTAGGACACTTTTTTCAATGTGTCTCCATTATGGTACCTACAAGTGACAGCCAGGGTCTATCTGTACCAGTCACACAAAAAGCAAAGGTTTGCTCCATACTTTATTTGCTCTGATAATGAAGTTAAAACATCTACACACACCTTAGAACAGAGCTCCCAAGCTGAGCACAGCTTAGGCTGAAGAGCTGTGGCAGAAATAAGAAATTTTACTTCCACGTTTAGGCTATTCATTTAACAGACTATATCTTATTCCCATTTCACCTTGTGAAAATGCCATCGTCTCTTCAGTACATCTCCTCCTGGGACATGTGGGATACTTAGGGTCTGCAAAACTAAAGAAGAATGTTAGGGAAATGTACAGCCAGAATAAAATGTTCCCTCTGTTTCACTTCAGGCATTTAATAGGAAGAATATGCTGGCTTTTACCACATGTCATCTTATTATGTTCCCAGTTGTGCCTCATTCTATGTTTTGACAAGCTACTCAACCGAGTGACCGTCTTTTATTATATACAGGCACATCACCTGCATGGGGAAGTTCAGAACTCCCAAATTCTTTTATGCCATACTGAACTAACAAAAGCAGCCTCTAATCTCAACGCAGGCAGTTAAAATTATCAGTTAATGTTTGTAATTAAAACATGTGATATAACTAAGTTAATTCTTTTCTGTGTTTTTAGACACATATTATTACCATAATTACTGAGGTAATTTCTAATGAGGGAATTTACTCTGAGTAATTCTCAGTTTCAAATTACATTTAAACATTGAATCTTGCAGGTCGGTATTCTGGAGTCTACTGCATACATCAAGATATGTTAACATGGCTAGTCAGCTAAGTATGGGGCCGAGAGTCTGGAAACTTCACTTCTAATCAACTTGTACTAGAAAATGCTATACAGTGTAACAGAGATTTCTGGGAGTTGTATTTAAACCTTATGGCACTCAATAGTAAATTACATACTTTGAATGTTAAACTGTAGGGTGTCTTCATTATCTTGAAAGACATGTAGAAGCTTAAACAAGCCACTGGGCCCCCAAAGGAAGATGGGAATATTGATGGCCAGTCTTGTAGCACGTTTTCCAGCCCCTGCTGCCATGGCAAGAACACACAACACCAAGTTAGATATCTCCGATCAAATTCAGATAGCCTGAATTCCACACAGGCTTTTACAATTAGTATTTCTTACATGTGAGGCTTACGTCACAGTACTTGCACACAGAAAACACTAAGTAAAGGGAGCAGGTTGAACTGGGTCCATCCAAATCTGGATTTCAGACTTACTTTTCTCCAGCATTCTTTAGAGAGACATTCAGTGGTGATCCATAGCAGCCTGCGTGCTCAAGAGTCTCCAGGCTGAGACAAGGAACCACAGTGGGTTTACTGGAGAGAGCTGAAAGTATTTTCTCAGAACTCTTTTTCATTTCAGCATCCATTTCATACTGTGAGTTCTTAAGTCAAGAATAGAAACAATAACTCAACATTCTTAATACTCAAAGCTTCTCATACTCAAGCAATAAGTGATCACGATACCTGTATAATTTGTTAATAACTTCACTAACATGGCGATAACACCTGTATCTTTTCACAATACACCAAGTCTTAAAGGTAGCTGTTGTAATAGAAAAGAAATGTTTTTCCATGGTAGTGTAGAAGCCTAAATCTCAAACCCAAAGTGATATTCAGCAACATTATTGGCATTTATATTTAAACATATCCAATGCTTAAGCAAAGCATTCCTTTCATCATCCAGTTAAAAAAAAAAGCTTCATAAATAAATATCAATACTGAATCAAACCTTCCTACTGGAACAATGGCTGTCTCATTGACACAATCACTAACGGAACTGGAAACAAAAATTTACAGACTCTTTTTTTTTTTCAGAAAGAGAAAGCAGCTATATAGCAGTGATGTGAGAACTTGAAGGAAAATGTATTTTGTCGTAGAAAATGTTGTATGGATTTGGCCAAGGATTTATAGTACTGCAAAAAAAAGTACGTCCTGCTAGTGCCTGGGCAACACCAACAGCACTCTCAGCCCTCTGAAAATGGGTGGATTGTACTCTGTGACAGGTTGGAATCTCTATAAATCAGTCAGGTGTGACACCACCTCCACCCCTGTTAAAAAGGAATTGAATCAGTAAAAAATTGCTTTATAAGCATTTATATATAACATATATATAATTAAATAAAGGATATAAATTCATTCCTATGTTTCACAGTTTATATTATTAATGGCATTCATAGAAGACAAAAATAAAAATATGAGGACATTGTTTTGCACTTGTTATGGACTGGAGAACTCTAGGCATGAACAAAACATATAAATTAAGTTGAAGCTTCAAGTCAGAATTGAGGCACCTAGGTTTTTAAGATAGCAACCGTACAGAGATACATTGGACTGTAATTTTTAGACATAATTTTATAAATTAATTTAAAATTTATTATAGGCACTCAAGTGATTCTAGAGTTGTCCTTAAACAAGGAAGATAACAACCCTATGAGCTCTAAGCAATTTTTTTTCTCCACCTTCCTGAATTCTGTCATATTTGTAACTGTTTCTGTGGTCTTGGTTTGTGTTGCTGGCAAAGGTTAACACAACCGTTGTTAATCAACCCCTGGATTGGTTCCAATCTTCTGGAAATGTCTCTTCCCAGGCTTTCCTAGGGTGCTTCTGTGGTAGCTTCTGCTTTTGTATCAGAGGTTTAAATTACTTTTCCACTTTGCCTTAATGGAAGGTTGAAGCTAATAAATTTGCTAACCCCAGTGTCTGTAACAGCCAGAGGAGCAAGACACGCACATTTAAAGCCAGGAACATTATTCAATAACATATGCAGAACATCTATGAGAATTCATTATATGTTTTTTCATTGAACAATTGAGATTTCTTTACTATGAATTATTTAAATACTCCATTCCCAGATCATCTCCTGGAGAACATTACATTTTCTGAATTTGTCAACCAAGAACAGGTTTAGTTACCAACACTCCTGTTCTGAGATTAACTTAAAAAAAAAAATAATTACATGGAGTTCAAACAGAACACTTGGGATGCCTAAATAAATTTGATATTTTGATGAATAATAGTGGCATTACTGAAATTTGATCATGAGTTTTGTAGGAAGACTGGGCATGATAGTCCTTACATAATCTAAATTTTAATAAAGCAGTAGAACATGACAGGAGGTACTGATGTGTTTAGGCAACTTGGGGTCTAGCCTACCCATTTTATATATTGTGCACAATACTTTTTTTTTTTTTTAACAATCGGCAAAGAAAGTTAGAATTTTCTATCTAACCAAATGCTTGACTGCATAATAATCCCACAGTGGTGGGATTGTTTTCTCTTATGCTTTTTTGTAATTTTCTCACTGAACAATGATAATAAGAAAACAGACTTTATTCTGTTGAATGCACTCATTTTAAACTATCCATCCATATGCTTCCTTGTTGGTAATGACAGCTCAAATTATGAGGATATTTATTATTTTTGCTGTTGAAAGGCAATGTTTTTAAAGGTCCATTACCTCTAGCTTTAGATCTTAAAAAAAAAAAATAATAATAATCAAGCTAACAGATGCAAAAGAGCAGATACAGAGAGGAAAGAAACATATAGCCGGAAGAATTAAAACAGTAACTCAGTGTAGCATGAAAGGCTTAATAATTTCAGAAGGTGGGTTTTACTTCAAGGAGTGTTTGGACTGTCAAAGATAGCACAGGAAAGTTAGATTACAGAGTTTTAGGCACCAGATATTCTTTCACAAAAGAAATTTTCTTAAATGATCCAGATTGGTGACAATGAACAAAACTAAATCACTACACATTCTTTTCATGCAAATTAATGTTGCTATCTATTTCTGGAGGTGGAAGTACATATGCAAACTTGCAAGTTGTTAAATGAAAAGATAATGAAATGTGGGATGGAGAACGATGAGGATCAGGAAGCTTAACTTTACTGCTTGACAACAGATATTGGGGACTCTTTAGCTGTGGCAGCCCCAGAACTGGAGGTTGAAAGCAGGATGCGTGAGAGGGACTGGAGGTAAATTACGGGGTACATAAAGGGGATGTGCTACAAGGATATAACAAGAACGAACCAGTGAGACAGGAAGGAAAACATGAATGACAAAACAAGTATCCTGGGATAACAGATGTGGACTACTTGTTTAACCTACAGTTTATTCTCTTGTATTATATACTTTTGTTGTAACAAAAGAAAGCTCTTCCAGCAAGGATATAAGAAGAGCAGATTAGAACAGCTGAGCAATTCATACTTGAATATGAATCCGACAATAGACTTGTTTTCTTATTGAATACAAGTTAATACTGCACAACCAAGGAAATCCTGTTTGTTTTGACTCAAGATATTTAACAGCTTCCCTACAGGATTCAAATATTGCAAGAAGCTAACATCATGACATCCAGCCCAGGTAACAAACTTTCTTACTACAACCCACTAAAACATTATTCAACATTATCACCTATCTTGGGTGTTACAATTTCAGTCAGTCAATACAGCATTTTCAGCAACACTGAATACCCATCATTCCCACAAGAGGAGTTAAGTAAAAAATTAAGTTCAAGACATAGGAAACACACTAGTTATTTCCAAAGCAAAGCAAACATCTGTGATACAAAAGTAGTAACTCACATTTATGACAGTGGTCACATTATATATAATACTTCATAAAGTGCTGTTCTTCCCACTTCTAGTTACTAGTCTTCACACAATTAAAGAATGACCAAAACGTCTTAGACATGTAAACCTGGGACAAAACTTCGAATCTAAGAAAAAGAATGCGTGTTCCATACATCATGATTTACAACAAAGAACAAAACCTGGTTATGAACGTGAGAGAATTATGACAGAATGGTGAGCCTCCCAGTATGCTACAATTAACTTTCAGGAGGTAGAATGCAAAAAGCAAACATAATATTCAAACAGACAAAGGACAGAGCAGCAACGCTAACTGTATTACATTGGACATGTACATTAAAAACCCAATATATATAAAACTCAATCATACAGCTTTTCAAATCTGGAAGAATAATCTCTCTTACTTTCACTTACCAAGCCCTTCAGGTAATTCCAGTGACAAGAAATATGGTCCATGGGCATGTTCTGATACCACATTTATAGAATATCAAGAATAGCAGCTTCAAAGTTATTATATGTCTAAATTACTTTCTGAGAATGCAAGACTGAACAGTCTATAAAGGGAATATGATTATATACATACGTCATTTTTTTAAAAAAATCAGCTCATGATGAGAAAGTCGTGGGTTTTTTAAGGCAAAACATAGCTTCAGGCTAATGATGTTTTCCACCATTAGGAACCAAAAAAAGGCAAATCAGGCTAATTGTCCTCTGTGATAAGCTGGCTATTATCCAATAGCTTTAGTGTCTCTAATGGAATTAGGTTATATAGAAAACCTGAGGGGCCCAGACAGGCTTGAATTTCCCTCCTGAAAAACAGTGACTCTGGACAACTTATACTAATACTGTCATTCCTGTGTTTCTCTGTTTACATCACTGATTACATTTAGAAAAAAGGCATCTAAAATACTCTTAATGAGGATATTTTTTATATATCTCTTTTGCACTCTTGCTGCTGACTGCATTAACAAGACAACTCTGTGAAGTCAAGCCTCCCGCTGTGTAAGTCGGGGGGGGGGGGGGGGGGGGGGGCCCAGCCAGGCCTCCAGGCAGTTCATGCACCCAGGGGGTCATTCTGACACATCCAGCCCCCGGGCACATTCTGTCTGAGGTTTTAGATTTGCTCTCTCTCATCTGCCAAGTATTTTGCCTCCAAAGGACATGGACATCACAAAGGCTCCCAGATGTTGAAGACATCTCTGAGATGTTTTAAGGGACCTGAAAGACCTTGCTCCTACCCAGTGTTTCCAAATCCCCTGTGGGTCTCCCCTCCCATGTAATTCTGCGAGTAGTGAGAGGAATTGGTCCACAACACAGAAAAGCTCAAAGTAAAAATTAGTACAGCCCAACTGTCTTATTTATAGAAATCTGTATTACCTGTGCCTTTTTAGGACAGGATAGTTTATAGCCAAACTTTCCTTCCCTGTAGAAATCAGATTATTTCTTAAAGTATAAAACGATTCAGTAGTATGTAGCGGCTTTTTTAAAAATTCATTTGAATTAACCACATTTTTAATGAAAAAAATATTAGAATAATTAGAAATAAGACTAAGTGCAGCAGTTTAAACTTTGGTATATTGAAAGTCACTTTACCAAACAACATAATCACCAATAGTAATTTGTGAATAAATCAGTTTTCATAGTTTAAGAGCTAAAACGAAAGGTATCCAATGGAAGCATAATTTCTAGTTTCCCTTTGGAATCTCTGTATTCAATTATTGGTAATCAAAATAGTGATTAACCCACTTTCAAAACTAATTATTCTTAAATTATCTGTTGGCTGTTCCAACTGTGTTAATTAAAGTAAACAGTAAGCAGCTGCTCTTCCACTGTCACTACTTGTTTCTTGTAACTAAAGCCCTTTTATTTTTTACCTTGATAGAAATTAAAAATACGCTTTTGCTAATTCTGTCCAATTATATTTACCCTCTAACATACAGAATTCCATTAAATTTCAAATAGCTGCGAAGGTAAATGAGGGTGTACACAAAATGACTGTGCATAAGTTATAAAAAAATAAAAGTTCCAAAATTCTGAAACTATATGGACAGAATCAGAGTATTTATTAAGGAGAAATCATAAAAGATATTTAAAAATTCACTATCTTCATTAGGTTAAAGACAAAAAAAAAGAAAGCCCTCTAAAATAAACCTTATCTGCCGCCCAGCTCCATAAACCAGGTTTTCATTCATATTTCCTCAGGGAATTCACTGGGGTAATAGAATGAAGTGAGAGAAAGAAAACTCTTAGACCTTCAGAGGCTTTAAGCTCCCATAGGGAAAGGTATGATGCATTTTAATAAATTTTGTGAATTTTAATGAAAGGAGTTAAAGCATTGAAGTAATATTTCATCGAAATAAAAATAAGTGGTGCTAAACCCTACCCCATCCTAAACAGTAGATAAGTATTTTTTTTCTTGCCTTAAAATCACCTCCTGAGATTTATTTTTTAGTTACACTCTTTAAATAACTTCAAAGAGGATGCATGGGCCTTTTTTATTTTATGCCATAAATTACTCTTGTTCTTTTAGAGTATTTTGGCTTTTTTTTCTTAGCACTGTAAAGACAGTGCTGTCCGAGTTTTTGATAATTTTATTTTTTTTTTAAGGGGGTGGGCACAGAAGGGAGACTGCTAAGGAAGGAGAAATACAGGCAGATATAATATGTAGGAAGAGTCCAAAAGGATTCAACTGATAGTTTGGATGTGTCTATGACTCCCTTAGTTCTGAGGAAAATAATATGCTGTCAGACATCATGCTGTGTTCATTTAAAACATTGCAGACTAAATTTCTACTGTAACCACAATTATTTCTGGAAAATTCAGAGGATATGGAAAAAAGCCCTGTTGCTTTAAAAACAGCTTTTGCTGGTAATATTAGAATGAATCTTTAATCATGCAAAATATAGTATTCAAAACCAAAACCTTCACATCAGAAATTACTTCAGGTAAAGCTACATGATCTAGTTAGCACATCCACACACTGAACTTGTCTTTGCCTCTATCCTATGACCAAGAATTTCCCAATCTACTCATTCTCCAGCATACACATATGTACGCTGTAAATCACCAAGCACTGGGGCGAGCAGGCATTCTCCACTTTGAATTCGGAATACAGGAACATTGTACGCACCTAAGGAAATCTGAATTGTTTCCTCACCCACCCTCCTGCTCTCCCCATCACGTTTCATTCCTCAGATGACCACCCCACTACCCATGCCCTACCGTAGCTGCATCTATGCTGCCTTCACCTTTAAGCAAAGCGATACATCATACCCATGCTGCTGACCCCCCCTATGCTCTTATATTAACAGCCAATCACATCTAAATGATAAGCAAATGGCTAGCAATTAGGTTACATCTACACCACATATTTAAACTTGGTTTGACCCTCGGTTTGTATCAGTCTCCACACTGTTAAACAGGTCTGAATACTCTGTGGGATTCTGCACCTCATGTGTATCAGCCTACCATGCCAAGCTGGTAAGTAAGCTGAACAGCATTGAAAAGCAAGTTAGAAAGCTACTTTGAATCCATTAACTACCCTTTCCTAAAACCAGGAGAATGGAAAATCACTTGTCAGCTGGGGTCAGGCTAAGGTGAGAAGCAACAGCATTACTTCCCAGTTGATTTTGCCACCCCACCTGCAGAGCTCACTCTCATTTCTTATCCCAAGAGGAGACAAGCATAAAGTTTGATGAAAAATTGCCGGTTTTCCCACCTCTCTGCCAAGGTCAAAGTGCAGATGCAGCAGTACCACTCTGCCCTGCTCCTGGGAGGAGAAGCAGGTTCCAGTGAAAGTGAAAGAGATGGCTCCTGCAGCCTGCTTCCCAAAGGAGACCTGGTCCCTGGGGCCCAGCATCTCTGCTTCAGTCAAACCCAGAGGAATAATAGATTGCACCTGGGGAAGCACAAGTCTGTAGAAAGAAACATGTTGGATGCTAGTGGTGTCCTAGCTCAGACTCTGCCCAGTGTGGGTCGGCAGGCACGCCCCCAGTGCTCAAATTCAAGTACATGCACTGTGCAGTTGCTATTCAGTTTTTAGGGAGACTTTGTAACCACGCTAGAGAACAAAAAGGAAACACTGGTTTCACCTGTTCTTTTGGCACACTTGTGACTCAAATTCCAGTATTTTGCATCAGACAAGGATGTAGTCTGGTTGTGGTCATATAAAGGATATATGATGCTTTGTGAGTCAGACTCAAGGTCCCAGATGCCTTTCTGCTCTCCTCTTCCCCAGAAGATTAGCAGCCATAGTAAGCAACATGGTAAAACACTAAAGAATTGGCACTGTGTACCTTGAGAATTCTGGAGTATATATATATGTTCCAGAATATGCAATATTCCAGTTATATACTGATACAATATGTGTAAACTTTACAAAGAACAGATGCGTGGGCTTTCTTATATTATAAACATTCCTGCCCTAGCCCTCTCCTTCACCATTTTTTCCATCTTCTTATACTTCTTTTTCTTTTTGCTGTGTAAAATAATGACAGGGCTTTATCTTTGGTACATAATATTTGTGTCACAAGCCTGAGAGGCAAGTCACGACTTGTAAGTCTGAATCCTTCCGTGACAATGCCTTCGGGAAGTCTGAATATACATCAGTAGTCAACATTTCTAGGTACAGTTTAGCATTCAAATCCAATGATGCGACTGAGGTTTCCAAAATTCTGACTTTGCTGGCAGGTAAAAAGGGTGAAGGGGTTGTGATATTTGCTATGACTACTTTCAGTGCTCTGTTAAAATTACATAGCATACCTCTGTCCCTTTTGTTGGTAAAGGAGGAAAATAAATCAATGCTGCTTTCTTTCACTGCTATCATACCACACAAAGTATATCGACACTGGAAAGTGCCAACAAATTTCACCCTCAGAAAGGCTCAAGAAGTAACGTGAAGAGCGTAACACAAGAAACACAAGAAACTCCTAATGCACCTAAATAATCTCCCATGTGGAAAGAGCAAGGATAAAAGGCTGTGGTCCAATGAACCGGACACTGATCAAGGAATAGAAGACTTTTGATTCCCTTTCTAGCTTCACTGCAAATCCAGTCTGCAGTCATACCCAAGTCACCTTAATACCTCATGACTCAGATTCCTCATGCGAGCAACAAATGCAATAGCCCTTTACAAATAGGTTCTATCTTTGTGGTTGAAAACTGCTGCATCAGACTTGAAATTCAAAATTTTCAAACCTATTTCTTTAAAGCTAGACTGCTCTTTAGATTAAAAGTGAGCAGAACTAGTAAGAAACAAACCACTTCCAACTTTCACTGGGTTTTGCCGGAATTAAATGTCAGCCTCCACCAAGAACTGGGTGTCCCTCAACCACCAAAATGCAAATCTAGGCAGCAAGGATTACCTATGCAGATACAAAGATTTCATTTCAACCCTTCATCTTAAACTGATAACTGTAGTCTTTTTGTTTTCCCATTTTTCTTTATATTTGTTAAATCAAAGTATTACAACTTACAGTTAATCCTTTATCAATGATATTCAACAGAGCTATTGCAATTTTTCACTAAACTTATAACATCACTACTAAATCTGCAACAAGTGTAGTGAAACACCTGTTTTTATATATCCTTGTATGGAACGATTCAGTTTTCTCTGCACTGGAACCATTAGTTCCGTTAAACACAAAAATCATATGAACAGCTGAGTTTAACTGCCTAAATTAAATGTTTGGATTACTTTTTTTTTTTTTTTTGGGGGGTGGGGTGGGGTTTTTTTTGGTTTTTGTTTTTTTTTTTTTAATTAAATCCCTTGGAATGCATCTGTGTTCACTTCATTGTTCTCATTTGCAATGCTAATCTATATTAAGACTGCTATTTTGTCCTCACTAAAAATTTAGAGAAATTACAGCAAGTGCATTAGCAACTGACATGTTACCCTTAAAAGCTTTGAGGAATGGCATTGCTTTTAACATGTACTCTTCCACATTTGTTAATGAAGCATAATTTGCAATAAGTGCATGTCTACTGCAAAGCATGACAGCAATCACTTTCCAAGGATGTGAGAATCATTTCATTTATAATTTGTGCTAAAACATGTGTGCTGGATTCTAGTGCTTGAAAAACATATGAGGGACATGAGACTTGTGCTTTGCTACAGAAAGTATTGTGGAGGCCTTAGGATAATGTCTGTCATCTTACAGGCACAAATTTCTTAATACTAATCACAGCAATAATAATAAATTCTGTGTACATACAGAAAAATACTAATGTGTTCCAGGAAATAGAAAAAAAGCGCCCTTCCATAAGTGGTTCTAAATTGATTGTACCTAGAGATTTCAAACCAATATTTACAATATTTTATAATATTTATAAAAAACTGCAGAAGCAAGCTTATGATAAAAGTGAATTTGCTGATGCCTGTACCTGTACTGATAATGTAAGTCTGATCATTAAATAGGTGAATGGATATAACTTATACTAAATCTATAACAGAGTGAAACGTAGGAATAGACTAATGGCCTTGTGCATGAAAGCTTTGACTTAATGGACAAGAAACCAAAAGTATCCATCTTACTGTTTTGGCAACTCAATCTGGTTTCTTACACTGAAAACATCTTTATTAAAATAACTTCATCTGGATGATGAAACTGCTAATTTTATTCCAGGCTAAGTTACTTTAGAGGCTTCTCTGCTTACTGACAGTGTACTGCACCTAAGAATATTAAGGCAATCAAGAAACTCCATTATCTGAGCCAGGGACAGAAATGATGTCTTATACAGTGAAATGTCTAATGTTTCAGTGTGCTGTTACTGCTAGGGAAGATTAATAAACATCATTACACAGAGAAGCTGTAGCTTCCACCCTAAAGGATTTTGTTTTATGTATAGATCAAATGTATAGGCTGAGCCGCCAGCAACTTTCTGAAAGTCAGCACAGCAAAGGCTGTATGAATCTTTAATGCCCAGACTTCATTAGAGTACAAATTAGAGTACATTATCTCTTAAAGGGAGAAAGCATGACTCTCCTAGGTGAGACAGACCAACAAGAGATTTGAAAACAAATTTTTCCAGGCCTGCTGGAAAGTTTGCAGAGTCAGTCCTTATCCTAGGAACTTTCAGTAGCTTTGAAGGTTGTATTAAACTCTGTCTACCTTGTTGACTTCCATGCCTTCAGATTTCCCTTCCAAGCCTCTGAGACCCATCTGTGCCCACTACTCCATCAACTCAACATTCTCCTTCTCTACAACCATGCTACAAAATTCCAATTTCTCTACTTCCTATCTGGCCAACCTGTCTTTCAGGAGGTTTTCGGGTAAGTAAGGTCAGTTGTTCTCAAGGAAGACATAGTCTTCTCACCACCCATGAATTTGCAGACTATCTTTGAGAAGGAGCCATGCTAATCTTTTCTATATAATTCCATTGAGTTTCTTAATTATCTTCAAATGCACTACTTCTGGATAACATGAGTTGCCTGGCTTATCTCAGTCTTCAGAAGAGCTGTAGTTTTTCATGGAGGACAGAAGGATTCAGTGCTTTCTTAAATAAACAGATGTATGTGTGGGTGGAGAAAGTGGTGACTGCTGAAGATTCTTCATATGCTGAACATAGTGCACCCATACACATAAAAGTAGTTCTTACAAATCGTGCTAGATATTATTCCACCGAATAAATCAAACTTATTTTTTCATTGTAACAGTGACATTTAAACATATATGTTGAAAACCTTCAAAGCTAAGATTTTTTTCTTTGATTATGACTCCAGTGACAAAAATCTCTTTACATAAATACCTATGTAGTAATCCAGACCAATTTCCAAACACAATTAGATCCCTAGGATAAATGCCTTAAGAAGCTTCTTTCCTCCACTGAGATTGCAAGGTACAGAGGAGCTATCTCCCTGATCAACATTTACTTAGCTTCCTATTCCCAGTTTCAAATTTGTAGGTCCAGCACTGGAGAAGTTTCCTGGTAGGGAAACTGCTGAACTTCTGACAAGAACTGATTATTACTAGCTGGGGGAAATTGAGGTAGAGGAACATGATTAAAGTTTTAAACAATTATTTTACTTCTGGTTATTCAAACTATCTCATAACTAGTCCGTTACTTCTTAATTAACTGTACTGATTATAGCTGCACTTGTATAAACACCATTTGGGATACTAGCAATAAATACCAATGATAGCAGAGATTTCAGTGAGCCTTTTTTTTTTTTTTTTTTTTTTTAATTCCTTTGACCTAATGAGATATCCTTTTCCCTTGGATAGATTCAGTAAAAACAATTTCTTCTCAATAAAGAATATTCCCAAAGCTTTTTGGAAAGCATGTTGAATATTTTTCCTTTTGCTTTTGAAAGAAACGAAGAAGCCATTTTGTCACCTAATAGTTAAAATGTTAATATCTGAAATGATCTCCAAGTGCACAAGAAACAAGTATATACAACTGTCAGATACTCTTTCACTTTATTATAATATCTTCTAATCATGTAATTAAAACCTGTTTAATAATACATACATCTACCTCAGAGGGACTTAGTGAAGGTTATTAGTATTTATGTAATGTTCTGAAGATGTGTGAGGCTATGTAAAGGCCAAATATTACTGTTATAGATGACAGCTATGGCACAGGGTCTTGTAAGACACAGGGGACATGCTTAATATATGACTCTGAAGAAATATTTTAATGCAAGCCTCATCTTCTGTGATTTCCTCGGTGATTTTCACTTTGAGGCACTAACTTCAGTTTGATGTAATGCCAGTAGATGTGTTAAATTTGGCCAGTTTAAGCAGCCACAAAACCTACTTTTATGCCTGAAAGTTTTACATTGTCTAAGCCACTTCTCTGTTAAAATGTGCAATCCACAAAAAAAAGTCAAGGCTGCAGTTATCAAATACAGTTTTCGAAGATTTTACAGGTCTGTTGATTCAGATCGAAGCCTACATATGTTATGAATTTATTTTATCCTTTAGATATTTTAAGATCTTATGTAATACTATTTTTAACTCATACTTATTATGCATCTCAGAAATTTACTAGAAGGTGATAATGAATGGGATGACAGGGTATAATTTATAGAGACAAAAGACAGGTTAGGCCAGCAGAAGAAAGGAGCTACAGATTAAATCAGGTTAACTATAAATTATCTGTATCAACAAGAAACACAGAAACTATATGTACTGAAACCCATAACAGTATAGATAAAGGAAAAAATTTAGCGGTGTCGCCTAAACACCTAGGACAGTAACAATGAGAGTAATTCGCTGTGAAATCAGAGATAATATTAATGAAAGATTTAGTTGGCATATGTAGACTGCATAACAGTGACATCGATTGGTGGTGACATTTATGTCTCCTGTCAAGGACTCCTTGAAGTGATTAGTAAGGGAACACACCAGAAGAGAGATTAGTCTTCAATACTGCGTAAGACCTTGTAGAGAATGCTACACTTGAAGATTATAATATACTCAAATTCAGTTTCATCTAAGAAATTAAAAAGTTAAAGAAATGCACTATATTAATATATGCATTTTTTAAAAGAACTACAATAATGTAATTTTAAAAAATTATTTTAAAGAATTGGTTAAAAGGGAAAAATGTGGGTGGTATAGAGATTGTTTAAATGCACTCATTTAGAAGCTGGCAGCAAATGAATACCAAAATATCAATACAGGCTTTAAAGGACAAGTGTACAAACTTTATTTTAGCAGTTCAGCTAAACAGAAATGTGTATTAGAAGTCAAAAGGCATCCTTCATAAATTAGAAATTTTAATCACATAATTATGATTATGCGAAATATAACATAGCATAAGCTCTGACAAGTTAAAAGAAAGCAACAATAGACATGTCAAAAAAGATTATTTTTTTTTTTTGCTGTGGTGACAAAATATTCAAAATGCATCAGAAGCTGACTATCTAGAGCATGGTTAGGATGAAAAAGAGATAAAGAGATTAGAAAACTGAATTATGAGAGAACAGTACAGCGTACCTGAATTTCTAACAGTTTGCTCAAGTCAAATTTTATTGGCTTTTTAAGAATCTATGCCATGGATAAGCAGTAAGTCTTCTCATTGATTACTAACCAGTTACAAGACTGGAAGCAAAGGGTGAAAGCAATTATGCAGGTTCCACAATGGAAGTAGCACAGATTATTAAAAGAAAAGCTGAGCAAAAAAAATTGCCTATGATAATAACTGACTGAGGAGTAATATAATGCCTGCAAATGCATAATGAAACAAAAGGAAATAAAAACTGAAAAAGGAATTAAAACGAACAAAAAAAAACCCCCAAAACAAATCAAACCCCAAAACCAACTAACTACTTAGTACTAAGGAAAAAAGCAGCAGAGGCAGTCTTATGGAAAAGTTAATTTGTTGCTCAAGGGATGTGAGCAAGTCAAATAGCACATTAGAAAGAGAGAACAAAACACAAAATCAGTATCATGCCATGATGTAAACTCATGATGAGTATCTATGACAAATACTGTGTGGGGTCCTGATGTCCCCATCTCAGAAAATATATAATAAAAATATAAAAAGTACATAGGTGACAGAGATGATCTAAGAAATTAAATAGCTTCTTTACAAGTGAATTGATAACAACTCTCTTATTGCATGAGAGACATCTGGTGGGAGATAAGATAAATTATTATAAAAATATGAACGCCATACAATAGGAATAGCTACTTTCCATTTTCTCACAATGCAAGAACTAAAAAATTATCTGTGAATTATCAGGCAACACTTTAAAAGAAAATAAAGACTGTAATTTTCATCCCACATGTTGAAGTGTAGAACCACATTACTGTACAAACTTGCAGAAGTCAATGATATAAAAGAAAAGGTATAAAAGAGTTCAAAAGGTAAATAGACAAATTAATGGTGGAAAAGCTGTGAATACAGTCTCTGGTTCACAGCTGACTGCTGGAAGCAAGCAGGATGTTCTAGGGGACTCAGCATAGGCTTGGTCAATTCACCTACTTAACTGGTCACTGGCAAAAAGAGAATATGGGCTGGAAAAGACTTTTTGTCCATCCCAGTACTAAAAAAAAAAAAACCAAACAAAAACCAAGCCCCCCCCCCCCCCAAAAAAAAAAAAACAAAAAACCCAAAACAAAATGCAAGCATACCAAATGATTTCACAGGCTTAATCCTTGAGGAGATGATGTCTCCTCAAACTCTTCTGAAGTTCTGGAGGGAAGACTGGTATGAACAGTTTACTGTCTCTCTACATGGAGGTCATGTGTCACTCACAAAGCTCAAAACTCAGGTCCGCAAAAAATAATTTTCCCTGGCATCTAAAATAATTGCAAATCTTGGCAGCAATACACGCGCTTTCTTCTGACTTTATTTTCTCCCGAACTAGTACAAAGCAACATGTGCACTAAAAAGCAGCACAGCTGCAACATCAGCAACTATGAAAAATATGCCATACGATTTTTCATTGTGAGAAAAAGAAAGGGAATCAAGCAGCACATGACAAATACTGTCCACATGTTTAATGAAACACAGGATGAAAGTTAGAAGTTACAGGGATAAATACAGTACAACAACCTATGTAAAGCACATAGAATCAACTTATTATTTCATACCATAATTACTGTGTGAATCAAAAAGTAAATAAAAGTAATAAAGTTATAGAATATCTTATTTCTTCTACTTTACACCGAAATCCATTATGTGAGACTAAAGGAAAATGTAAGGTCTTTCTCCACTCAAGTCAATGGCCTAGAAAATCATTATGAAACTCTTCTATAAAATAGATTTTCTGCTGTTGGGTATTGAAGCTTCTCAGGGGACAATGACTTCGTTAAACTATTTGACTTTACTTATGTCCTATGAAATACCTTACAAAATAACAGTAATTGTAGATTTCAATGATACTTTTAGCAAATTGCAGTTACAATTTCAACAGAGATGTTCAGATTTATCTTGCAGGAAATTATAGACAATGCAATACTGTACTTTTCAACTTTCAAGCTGTCAGAGTAAATACCATGTTAGAGAAATCTAAATACTGCACTCAGAAAACATGCAAATTCCTTGCTTATATGATCTATTTATTATTCCCTTTATTATCCACACAGTTTTATACCATATCATGAGTTTACATATATTTGGAGAAGTTTGTAATGGGTTAGGCTGTATTCATTAGCAGAGTCAGTTGTAACGGAGGTAATACAGAAAATATTTGAAACCGTTGTATCTTTTTATTAATTAAAGATATGATGCTTTGAAGAGAATGAATAGAGAAAAGTTCAGTTCCCACTCTCTTTTTTTCCTGCTATATTATTTCTTTTCTCTTTCCATATTACTTTGCATCAGAAATCCTAACTAATGGACTCTCATCCCTGAATGCATTGTTTAGTTTCTCATCCATTTTAGTCCCACTCTGTTTTCATCATTCTTATGCTGCATCTCAACCACTAATCCTCCTAAAATAATTATTTCCATGTTTTGTCTCATTCTTTTAGCTAGCCTTGTGTGTCACATGCTCTCAAGAAGCCCATTTGTCTGGTGACATCTAATCAGTACTACCGCACAGCGACAGTCTTTCCAGACTTGAAGCTCATTTACCCAATAAACAACATCTTTCTGCCTCAGAACACCAGTATCTCAACTCAGAATTCACATTACCTACTTCTTTACCCTCCTCCAAGTCCTCCACTCCAATCTGCATCAGGCAGGCTTTGCAAATAGCTGCTCATATACACTCACCTTTGCAGCTGCCCAAGCCTCTGACCCAGCAGAACCAAACCTCATCTCCTACTCTGAAGACTTAAGAAACCTAGACACGAGTACTTTCCCAGATGGCAATAAGAAAAGAGAAGTAAGAGCTTCTGAAATAATGATGCCAAATTTATATTCCTTTATTTATTTGCAATTTGCATTGTACTGGATATATTATATTTAATTTTAAAAGTTGCTGCTAAACAAAAGAGGGTACCCTGTTTGTTTTGCTGCATGTAGTTGTGTCCAATTGTGAGAAAGATCTGGAGATCAAAGAAAGGCAATAGAGATATCAAAAAATATTAAAGAATGCTGATATCCAGAGCACAAACTACCTGCAACGTAAGTGATGCTATTAATGCTGGCAGGAAGTAGTCATTGCCAAGTCATGTAAGCAACGGAAAGAAAGAAACTTACCCAATGGTTTGGAAGTGGACAGTCAAGAGTTTGTTGCAACATAGAGAACCAGTAAAAGTCACTTTACCAGTAGCAAGCCAGAAGGAAAGTACTTGTTCTGCGAAGTAGTATGTGGCATGCAAAGATTTATTTGTAAAGTCACTTCTTAAAGTCTAACAGTGTGGTGGCTTTTTTTCAAGTTATCTTTGTCTAGTTTAACAAAACTAAAGTTAGCCATGCAACCCTCTCTCCCTTCTTTATGTAAATAATCCTGGTAACAACAGGCAGACCTACCTCAAAGCTTTAGCCTGAGATTCTTTGAAGTCCATATTACTAAAACAAATTTGCATTTTACAAGGGAAAAAATGTATCTGTTGACCATTAGGGACAGGAAGAGACAGAAAAGTAATACCAGCAAGTACAAACTACTCTTCTTTCTCATACATTTGTGCAAAAGGGGTGCCGATTCAGCAGTGCTAAGGACATTGTATGAAATCCTAATTGGCATACTATTTTACAAATAAGAAAAAAAAAAATTACTGTGCTCTTATTTACTGTCATGACAGAAAAGGGCAACATGATACATTTTCTGGTTTTAGAAATTATTTAAAGTAGATTTACTATACATAAAGAGTGATTTAAGGTCCTGCCAGATAAAATGGACTATGATAAACACATCCAAAAAGACCAGAAGAATTCAATTTCCCTGCTTTGGGGGAAGGTATTTGTCAGTATGGAAAATAGATTATTTGAACTCTAATTTTATGTATTTCTACTTACTTCTTAGGGATTGCCAATTTAATTTATTGCATTTTTATTCCCGTTCTTGATTGATCATTTTGGATATTCCTCCATATGATTCTACATAGAACTTACCAGTCCTCCAAAAGCAAGAGCCCTCTGTGGGACTGCCTGCTGAATGAGCATCACCAGATCTGGCGCAATAGGTGGAATAGGGAAATACAATCCTGCTTATGGCAAATAAGGGAAGGGAATAGCTTTCCCCACCCTCACTAAAGTAGGAAAGAAATTTCTAAGCATGTCATAGTCCTCCACATTGTAGACAGAAATGATGTAAAGTGCAGTCCCAGTGCAGGACGAGTGAAAAAGGCCTGATTTGCCTTTCACATGGGAAAGATGAAAGTTGAGTGCTCTGACCTATGACGTGAAAAAGGCTGTAACGCTCTGCTGCAGCAGAGGCTGTTGGGGAGCAGGTCTTCCAGGAGAGCTAATCCAAGGTGAGCTGGCTCCAATGAAATAGAAATTGATTTCCTGAGACTGAACCAATACATTATGATTCTTCCACAAAGACTTGCCAGTGCATTTGACTAGCATCATGGCTCTGCTGTTGCTCCTGTGTTAAAAAAGGATCTGCTCATGAGCATGAAATAGTAATTGTTTTCTATTTGTTATGATTCCCTTTTTTTTTCCACAGCTCACTGGAGAAGACAGGGACTTACAATAAGATGCTTCTATAGCTGTCTTGAAGTAGAAGCTGCTTAGGACCTGGAAAGAGAAACATGCTTGACTTCTTCCTGGAATGCTAGTGATTACGAAAAATTACTGTATTGAACATACAGGCAGAGCACTTCGTGGCGAAAACATCCCTTATATTTCTCAACCATGTGAGTTAGCACATCAAGTTGCATGCTTAAGTAATCACAGCACTTTACATTGCAAAGAAAGCAGCAAGTGTCCCAGCTCACTCTGACCTTCGTTATTTAATACATTTCATAAGTGTTCAAGACTGGGAAAGAAGATGCTGAAGTCCTTGCTAGCAGAACCTGTTCTGCCTTCAAGAATCATTTACACAGAGTGGTAGCTTGTCTTTGTTGGAAAACAAAATTAAATGGAAAGTGATGGCTCTTGCAGGAGAACTCGAGGGAACAGAAACAAGTGGAATATAATAACAGTCAGAAGATATAAGAGCTTTCAAAAAGCAGCTGAAGTGGCTCATGCATTTTTTAGATAATAGTACCAAAGGAGGAAGCCCTAAAGTAAAATCTTGGCCCCAAGTCAAGTCAGAGAAAATTATTATCATTAACTTTGAACACATCAGGAGTTTACTCCATATGATAAGAGAAGATCAGACAACTATGTTCCATCCATTTTAGATAACAACATCTGCAAACTTCTATGGAAATAAATGTGCTTACAGTCATTTGTCACAGTTGCAATAACAATTACTGATTAAGAAGGCCACTTTAGATACTCTTCCTTGAAAGAAATAAAGACTGAGATTCGTCTCACCAATAAAGAAAATTCCAATATATTTTCAAAGTCTAAGAAACTGGTAAATTTCACAATACTTAGAATTTTTCCAATACTCTAATGCTATCTAAATGTAAATATATCCAATAAAGGAAAAACTACTTCTTATTTTGTTTTTTTTTAATGATTTTTCCTGATTTATGATTTGTTACTTGATGAGAATCTATTATAAATACCAAAATAAGCACTCGTTGTTGTTTCAGTTCCTTATTACAGTATAACCAAAATACAGAAACACATATTTGTTTAGGTTACAAGGGATCTCTTCAGATGATCTAGTTCAGCACACCTGCTCAAGCAGGGTCAGCTAGAGCAGGTTGCCCAGAACTGCATCCACTTGGGTATTTCATATCTCCACAGACGGAGACCCAACAACCTATCTGGGGAACCTGTTCCAGTGTTTGATCATTCCCATAGTTAAAAGGTGTTCTATTGTGTTCTGATGGAATTTCATGTGTTTCAAGTTGTGTCCATTACCTCCTGTCCTGTCACTACTGAGAAGACTGACTCCCTCATTTTCATTCTCTCCCATCAGGGAGAACTATATTTATGAGACACACACCTTCCCCCTACCCTAAGCCATGTCTTCTCCAGGCTGAACACCTCCAGCTCTCTCAGCCTCTCCTCATATGAAAGATGCTCCAGTCCCTTTGGCATTTTTGTGGCCCTTCACTCGGCTCACTCTACAAGTCTTTCTTGTCCTGGGGAGCCCAGAGCTGGACACAGTGACCTCACCAGTGCTGAGCAGACAGGAAGGATCACCTCCCTCAACCTGCTGGCAAAGCTCTGCCTAATGCATCCCCAGGGTGATGCCGGCTCATGGTTAGTTTGTTGTCCACCAAGACCCCTAGGTCTTTCTCTCCCAAGTGGTACTCCAGACATTCAGCTTCTAGCATGTACTGGTGACTTGGGTTATTCTTCTCCATGTGCAGGCCTTTGCATTTCCACCCACTGACCATAATGAGATTCCCCTTTGCTCAGTTCTTCACCTTGTTAAGGTCCCTCCATATGATGACACAACCATCTGGGATATAGCCACTCCTCCCAGGTTTGTGTCATTTTCAAACTTGCTGAGTTTGCATTCTGTCCCATCATCCAGCTCATTAACAAAGACATTGAACAGTATTACCCCAGTATCAACTCCCAGGTACACCATCACTGACTTGTCTTCAGCTGGACTCCCTGCTGCTGATACACAAACTTTGTGTCCAGTTGTTCAGCCAGTTTTGAGTTCAACTCACTGCTCCCTTCTCTAACCCACGCTTTGTCTGCTTGTCTAAGATGATGTTATCAGAGACAGTGTCAAAGGCTTCACAGCAGTTGAGGTAACCAACATCACTGCTCTCCTCTTGTCCACCAAGCCAGTCACTTCATTGTGACAAGGTTAGCAGGTTGGTCAAGCATTACTTCCCATTTGTGAATCCAGCCTGACTACTCCCAATCACCTTCTTGCCTTCATGTATTTGGAAATGGTTCCAAGGAAGATTCTCTCCATCACCTTCACAGTAACTGAGGTGAGGATGACTGACCTCTAGTTCCCCAGATCTTCCTTCTTGCACTTTGTCAAAATAGGAGTGGTATCTGTTCTCTTCCAGTCTTCCAGAACCTCTTTCAGTTGCAATGACTGTTCAAGGATATTTGAGAGTGGCCTCAAAATTATAGCATCTACCTCTCTCAGTACTTGGGGGTGCAATCCATCAGGCTCCATTGACTGTATGTCCAGTTTGTGTAAGTGCTCCCTAACCTGGTCCTCCTCTGCCAAGGGTAACTCTTCCTTGCTCTAGACTTCCCCTCTGGTCCCAAAGACCTGGGATTCCTGAAGGCCAGTTTCACTGAAAAAGATGGAGGCAAACAATCAAGATCCTCAGAACTCTCCAAATCATTTGTCACTATTCCCCCTGCCCCGTTCAGCAGTAGCTTCCTTTTACTGTTTATGTACCTGTAGAATCCTTCCCTGTTGCCCTTCACTTCCCTTGCTCGATTCAACTCCAGGCTGATGTCTTCCTTCCTGTCCCTATCCCTGCAAGATCAGACAGCAACCCCGTACTCTGCCTGGATCACCTTTCCTTCCTTCCATTTCTCTGTATACCTCTTTTTATGTCTGACCTCAGTTTGGAGCTCTTTCCTCATCCATGCAGGCCTTCTACTGCCTTAGCCTGATTTCCTGCTTGTCAGGATGAACCTTTCTTTGAGGCTGAAGGAGGTGATTCTTGAATATGAGCTAGCTCTCCTGGGCTCCTCTTCTTCTTAGAACCATCACCCAGAATCATCCCCTCGCCTACTTCACCTTCCCATGTACTCCTGTACAATAAGTATGCAGCTCTGGAACCTGAAGGCCAGGAAAATTATGATGTGGATGAAAGCCCATCCAGGTTGGAGGAGTTCCTAAGGAGAGTCAGCCAACCCCACACAAGACCAGCTCTGCTAGGAAGAAAAGAAAGGTGGTTGTCACCAGTCTGAGAGGAATGGAGGGCTCGATATGCCGACTGGTCCCATCCCAAAGCTGGTGAAGGGTCTGGAGCGCAAGTCCTATGATGAGCAGCTGAGGGAACTGTGGTTGTTTAGTCTGGAGAAGTAGAGACTCAGGGTTATCTTATTTCTCCCTGCAGCTACCTGAAAGGAGGTTGTAGACAGGTGGGTGTAGGTCCCTTCTCCCAAGTAACAAGCAATGGGACAACAGGAAATGGCCTCAAGTTACTCCAGGGAGGTTTAGATTGGATATGAGGAAAGATTTCTTCACTGAAAGGGTTGTCAAGCATTTGAAAAGGCTGCCCAGGGAGGTGGTGGCATCAAGATCTCTGGAGGTGTTAAAAAAACACATAGATGCAGTGCTTTAGGGATATGGTATAGTGTTGTGGTATATCATGCATGCAAGATAGTTGTCAACGGTGCAGTCACAAAATTTCCTCGGTTGGTTGAGTCCTGCTTTATTGTCTTTCCAGCAGGTATCAGGTTGGTTCAAGTCCCCTATGAAGGCCAAGGGCTGTGAACACGAGGCTTCTTCCAGTTGTCTGAAGAAGGCCTTATCAAATTCTTCCTGATCAGAAGGTCCATAGCGGATACCCACAAAACCATCCACCCATTGGTCTGCCTGATAATCTCTACCTATAAGCTTGAATGACTCCAGACGTGTCCCAAGGCAGAGCTCCATGCATTCCACTTGCTGTCTCACATAAACAGCAACTCCCCATCCTCATCTTCCCATCCTGTCCTTCCTAAAAAGCCTGTGAGCCTCTCTCCACTGCATCACTCCACTCATGAGCTATCCCACCACATCTCCACAATCCCGGTGAGGTCATAGTCCTGTAACTGCACACACTTCTACCTCCTCCTGTTTACTCCCTACACTGTACACCTCAGTGCAGAGGCATTTCAGGGGTGCATTTCAGAAGACAAAGGCTTAAACTGTTAAAAAGAAAGCAGGGATTTGTTTTTATTTTTTAGGCTTCTGTGCCTAGGCAATATAGCTTATTTTAATGCAAAGTACTAGGAAGCTTTCAATGTCAAAGAAGACTCAACACTAGAATCTATGATTAAAATAGCAAGTTAATTTGAATAAAAATGTCATTTCAAGCTTTTCATGACATAAGCCATATATTTATTATGAGATTTATGAAAAATATTTGTGGACTTCATTTGGAAAACAGCGAATTTAATTTCTTCTTACAGAATTTCTGGTACTTACCAGTAAAGATGAAATACCAGACTAGGCAGACATTAGTGTTATCACCTGTGATAGCTCCTTGTATTACTAAAACCTCCTCACATCCTGTTGAATAAAACAGAACTCACCTCCCAGATATAACTCACCTCTTAGCTTGTACTGTCTGATAAAACCTTACCATAACGATATTATAAAGCTATTAGAGTAACAGCAAGCTAGAAGAATTAAAAGTAATAATAAAAGGTGAGCATGTGTTTAGCACAAAACAAAGATGTTAAGTATAATAATGAAGTCACCACTCAGCACTAAGAGAAAATATTTTCTAACTACTTAGATGCCAATTCTACAAGTTCAGATTTAATATAATTAAGGGACAGAATATAATTAAGGAACTATTTTCCAACTACTGTCTTTTTTTAGTGGATAATGTTATTTTCTTTTTTTTTTTTCAACAGAGACTGTTTTGTTGAAAATTTGTGACTTCTTTTGACAATTCATTTTAGGAAGAAACAAAAATACAGGACGTATTTACCAGAATATCAGGACATTTTGGCCTTTCAACGAAAAAAAAAAAAACAAACCACAAACCACCCAATATTTTAGGGTTTCATTTTTAAGTTACTACATAGAATATAGATTTTCCAAATTTGGCTTGAGTTTTTGGTTTCCATTGGTAGGAAAGGCCAAAATAATTTTAAAGGGCTGATTGAAAATTAAAGTAGGATATATAATTAATGTCAATTTGATTTCTGAGAAATACTTTGTCATACTAGTTTTGCAAATTTCTAATGACATTACTTGCATTGATGCTAAATCACAGAGCTTACATTATTAACATGGCACTTGACTTGTGATTTTGATATTTGGATTCTGGACTGAAAAATATTGCTAAATACTACATTACAAAATGCAATTGCATCCGTTATGTTCACATTAGATTCAATCAGAAAAGCTTCCAGGGAGCTCTAGAAACATATATATTTGAACCTGCAGTATTCAGCTTAGAAATAAACTGTCACTATTGTTAGCCTGCTGGTGAATAAAATATTCTCTAGTCTGATCACCAGCAAAGTAGTCATAATGATGGTTTCATGTTAGATACCAAAAAGAAAAGCAACCTTAACAGTCTGATATGGAAAAATGCAAGACTAGATTGGATAGCCATGAGTACCGCAGAAAAGGATTTAATGTTGCATGGGATCACAGTCTCTGAACAGAGGTTAACAATATCATTTTGTTGTCATAAAAAGCAAATGTAATTTTGGGATTTATATGTAAGAGTGCTGCATTAAAAACATTCAGAATACATTTTTTTTAGTTAACTTGGTACTCTTAAAGTATCTGCTGGCCTTTTATTTTTTCTTCATTTTTAAGGACTACAGTTCAAGAAGGATATGGACTGATTGGAGACAGTCCAAAAGAGGCAAATAAAAATGATCATGGGTATATACAGCTTGATATAAAGCATATATGATAAATCTCTAAGAAAGTAAGAAGAAGCATCAAAGAAAATTCATCCACCTCTATGTGGTCTGAAGGCAAAATAAAAAGCAATATGCTAAAATTGAAGAAAAGGAGAATTAAGTTAGAAATCATGAAAAAATCTATCTAATGGTAAGGACAGTGAAGGATTAGAACAGGTTGCTTAGGAAGGCTGTGCAATCTTTTAAAGGATTTTTTTTACAACTGCCTCTTAAGAATGACAGAATTATAGTATATACTGTCTTCATGCAAGAAACTTATCCAAGGACTAGATAATGTCCTGTAATCCTGTTTATGACTCCAATGATCAAAGATACCTGTAAATATATCCTTATAAAATGTAGGTCCTATAGAAAGAAATACCACTGGAAAAACTGGTTTAAGATGCTATAATGTATCTAGTTCTTATGCCTAGAGTTCACACTGGACATAAGCAGAGAAGATCTGAGGAAGAATGATCAAAGCCACATGAAGCATCTCTTCTAGAAGTATGAATTAAATTTAACCTATCAAATGAAAGAACAAAGAGTGACTTAGTCTCTCTACCTTAGTAAGAACAGAGATTTAAAAAACAAGAGGAACTTGAAAGCAGCAGACTAGGATATAATGCACTGTAACAGCTATTGAATACAGAGCACAAACTTTTAACAATTAACCATCAAAGTAATTTACCGAGGACTATAATAAGACATATAAATTTACAGGAACAGAACTGAAAATTATGCTTAATTTAACTACAAATTTAGACTCAGAACAAGAATTTTGCATTCACCCATTGAAATATGAACTTTTATTCAATGTCACAGATACAACGGCAGCAGGCAAGAGCTAAGGTGCTGAAGTCTTCAAGGCACCTGGTGAAAGGTGAAAGTTCAGGAAGAAACATGACACAATATATAGGTATCCTTGGCTTATCCAGAAAGTGAACATGGATTTTCAGGATTACGTAAGTATCCATGTAACCCTTGAAAGGGGAACTGAAGCCCTGGTGTTCCATGTAGAAGGTAGAAAGCACTAATGTGGAATTTAGTTGTCTAAACATACATATCCAGTGCTTTTTGTTGCTCAAGATATCTCCTCTAAGAGCCGTACCAAAGAGCAAAAGTCTCCTGCAGCGGTGTTGAAAGTTCCAGCTATAAATGGATGGGGTTTTATGGTAATTTAGTGCATCTTAGATGGCCCTGGATGTCTTTAAGTAACTAAACCCATACCTTAAGTCTTCAGTGCCTTCACAAGGCACAAATTATTATTTTTTATCCTTCCTTCTGGAAAGATTGTTAACATTTCAGTCCATCACACCAGATTCTTACTGCCCCGATCCGATAAAACAGCAGAATTGAACATATTGAATGAAAAAACGTCACAAGGCTGTGTGGTAAACAATTTATTTTAAAAGTCTTTTGGTGATATTTTTGTCATAGCTGTGGTGGGGGTAAATTAAGCCACTACAGATGCTATCTAAAACATGGTCTAAAAACTGAACGAATGGGGACTTGAAAGTAGTATTTTCTGCCTCAGGCTAAAAACAGGAGTAATGAGGGGAAATGCTGACAGAAAAAGAGGTGTGTACAGCCCACTATTTTAATTTCAGTAGCCTGCACAGGCTATAATCAAGGATTAAATCCTACTTATTCTACATAGTTCACCTGTACAGAACAAAAAGCAACTTTTTACTCCCTAAAATTTTTATTTTTACAGTCCACCAGGCTTCTCTGATAAGTTAAGAAATAGAAGGGCTTTTTCTTTGGGTTATTTTCTAATGCACTCTCATGTAACTTAGTTCCCAGCATGTTGTTATCCACTTATAAAGATGGTCAGAATGTATATTTGACCTCTGATTCTAATAGGTCCACAAAGAATCACCATCTATGAAATACATCAAGTTCCATATATAAACTTTTCACGTATATTTCTATTTTCTTATTTCAGAATCAACTGGAGAACAAGTCACTTCAAACCCCACTATGAAAAGCAAATACGGTGAACTATCATTTGCTTTTCTCTTCCTCCCCCATCTTTCCCATAAGACTTAGGTAAACAATTTTTTCTAAGTATCTGTTGCTTTTACTCACAAATTAACAGAAGTCTATAAGGCCATCAAAATCTCAAGGTTAACTTTCAGAAAGTAACAACTGAAACGTAGCACTGTTAACATTATACTGTTCCTTTTTTCTCCCTCTCTGTGCCCCGTTGCTTCTGTTTTGCACGATACCATTCTGCAAGATTATAAATTACTATCTTTGATTCAATAATTTTTGTGCTAGTTAAATAAGTCTGTTTTGTGGGGTTTTGTTGTTTGTTTGTTTGTTTTGTTTTTTAAAGCATATACTAAAACATCCTTGGAACAGAAAAGAACAAATTAATATACATAGTACGACGCCGACCTATGGCTCTGTTTAACAAGTATTTTATTCCCTAATATACCTTCAAGGTAGTAGGATTATTCACCTGTGCAGACCTCATACTAAAAGCTCATGTAAAGTAATGTCCCTGAACCAAGAGTAGAGGCTGAAATGTGCCTACAGCTGAGGCGCTTACTTGAACACTTCTACAGGTGTGTTAGCTTTTCATAGTACACCTTACCCTCTGCTGGTTCCTCTGGATAAAATGCTTTTTAAAATGGTTTCCACTTTAGAAATACAGAAAGCATAATTTCTCATGATCTTCTATTTATTTGTAAGAAAATTACAGAAGTTATGAAATGTACTGAATTGTTTTTATCATGGGATACATTTATTGCTTAAAATGTGCTTGTTTATCCCCAGTGACTTTCTGGAAGGAATTCAGCACAGCATCACAGCTGCCGATCAACCTCCAACCAGCATCATACTATATCATTAGGCAGGACTAACTATCTTTACAATAGAAAATCAGTAACTATAAAACGATTTTCAAGTCATCATCTATCCTGTGAACTGTATTTTGATTAACTTCCTGGCTCATATAAGCTGTGTTTTAAGAAGTGGGTGGAAAGGGAATCATACAGGAACTCTTAAGAGTGGACAGTCTGGGTGTTTCATTACAGACACTAGAGAAAGGTATTCTTCCTCGAAGAAGGACACTCTACTCCTAGAAAAATCCAGTTATCTAAATACTTCCAAGTCAGCACCAACTGGAATGTCACTTCTTGACGATATTGCTCCCTGAGAGTAAACCAGAAATAACTAAATACCTGAGTACTGCACTTGTTTCAGCAGAAAAAAATAAACAGGCAAAATCCATGCTCCCATTTGACATTTTGCTACCAACTTCCACATTCAACCTTGCAGCTGCCTGTATTTTTCAGTATTCTGTGTGTTTTCTCCTGAGCTGATGTTCAGTGCCACTAAGGTCCATGTTCAGACCAATTTATTTTGCAGATCCTACAAGAAGCTAGCCGACTAAAATTTCTGGTTTATTCCATTTTTGGTAATACACATAAGATGACAGTAAGACAGGATAAAGCCAATAACAGCTTACAACTACCCCTCAATTCTAACACTACATTGAATCATGCTTGAGAAGTTTCTAAGTCCTCAGGATAGGCAGTATCTTTTTTAATCTATTTTGAGAAACACTTTAATTCAGTTAGGTGCTACACAAAACAAATTATTATTATTATTATTATTGTTACTACTATTATTATTATTGTTACTATTATTGTTGTTGTTGTTTTGTTGTTGTTGTTATTGTTATTATTATAGAGGCACTGACCAATGGAGAATCATGCTTCGTTAACAATCTAAAGTCAAAAATGGTTACTGACTGTAATAATGAAAGCTGCAGTGCTTGATCATTTGCTAGCCCAGTGAGGGTTCCTTTCCTCTGCATGATAAATCAGCTGCCAAGTTTGCCTACGGTCTTGAGTGCAACACTAACTGCATGGAGTTATCCCTCTCTCATCACATAAAACAGTAAGATCTTCAAATTAATCAGACGCCTTCATGATGCAGACAGTTTTAACTGCACAATTACGGAAATTACTGCACTCGCTTGGCAACCTTCCAGGCACTAATGCTTGGCTATACAGTACAAACAGTATTGTTGTGAACTGATGACCCTTCTTAATGTATACTGCTCTCCCTAACCTTGCTTTGCTATGCCAAATTCTAACAACATTACAAAATGAGACCCCCAATACAGGAAAACTTTGTAGGTAGAATAGCTGTTCAGGTGCAGTTTGTGTAGAGAACGGCTAAAAGAACAACAAAGATTCTATGTCAGTAATATGCGTCTAATATTTTATGCATCTCAATTACATTCACATAGATACACAGATGGAAACAACATTGTTTTATAGAACAACACTGTAACAAAAATGGTAGAACACTCCCCGTTCTAGTTTATGAACTCAAACTAACTGGAATGGAAGGCAGGAATATCTTTAACATTAATACATCTTTTTTGTTTGTTTCTTTATGAGGAAAATCTGTTTCATCGTGCTTTCAATGCTGGAAGTTCTCATTCCATAGTCTTAATTCCACATATTTCCTGCCATTTCTTTGTGACTCCTTCAGTGCCAGCACTTTTCATGTAGCAGCCTGATTAGGCCGAATATACACTTCTCTGTAGCTTTTTGTCATAACAGCTGCACTGTTATCAGGTCATGCAATACTTTTTGGTGGTTTAAGACATACATACCTTTGACTGACTTTGAGCCAATATTCATGCTTAATATATGACAGGAAATTTAAACTTGTTGTTTACTGGGAAATGAAACAAATAATTTACAAGAACCAGCAATCCTTTAAAAAATAAATGAGTATTTGTTATTATTTATTCACCTATAGATTATTCATTTACCTAGTGGCCAAAATAAAAATGTAGCAGCCTTTATATGACAGTTACAGGTCTTGGTATGAAATTTATTAGTGCTTCATTTATTCCTGAAATACAAGCTAGTAAAAAGTTGGAATTGCAAACATAGCACATTTTTTTATACTTGCGCATCTTCATCACTGATGTTCCACCAAAAAACCAAAAAAATAAAAAAATAAATCATATGACTAATGATAACACTCATATATAGGCAGAAATTAAGCACCTGGTCACTTTGAACCTCAGTTTTGAACACTGGTGGGATAATGCATTTAACTGTGCAGTAGGTTATACAATCTTGAACTTCACTGGGTCACTTACAAGACTAGAAGAACTTTTTTTCATCCCGCAGAGCTATCCTGACCACAAAACAAAATCACTAGGCTGCTCTATCTTGAGAAACTTAATTGGCAATCTAAAATGGGGCATCTTAAAACTGCAAGACTACAGCCTGTTTGAACATACAGTAAGGAAAGGCTATGCATGTACATTTGCATTTTTTATGTAAATTGTCTTGTACGTCAGTAAGAAGAGTCCTTATTTCTTCTGAAAGTTTGTGTGCATTAATGCACGACTAGCAACTGAAATGCTTGGATACTCTTAGAAGTGTGATGAAATATTAGTCAGCTAATTTATTTCCTCTATTAACACTAACCCAGCTAAGGATGCTTAAACGGTATTGGAACACTCTGAATCCAAATGCATGCTTTTAAAGAGTACCCACAGGCTGTGTGTGTCATACTTTTTTAAATTCTCCCTTGCTTTGGCTCATTTTCTTGCCAATACCACCTAACTCGAGATATTTTTAAAGCATGTATCACCCTGTCATCTAAACATTCCTCTTCTTTGAAGAACTTTCTTTGCTGCAATTGCTGAAAAGAAAAAAATAATTTAAAAACTCAATGCACAAGACTACCTAGGCTGAATTACATTTGCTGCCAGAAGAAGAAAACATCATTGTCTCATCACAGTTCATTTAATCTGAGAGGAAGCACAAATGAGGCTTCTAATTTCTGAAGGAGATGAGACTCGAAACCAAATACATCTGTAGATTGATAAGTATTCCAGGGAAAATCTTGAAAACAATATGTAAATTCTTTCTGTACCATTTTCTTTATGGGCAGAGGGAAAAAAATTTTTCCCCTTAGCCTCTAACATATTATGTAACTTCACTTTGAACAAAAGGGTATTAGAAAGTGGTACATTCTAACTGGCTACACCTTTCCAGACAAGGTCTTAAAACAGTCAGAAATGAAAGAAAGAAAAAGCACATCCAAATACATGCTAAAAGAAGTGATGTGCATTCATTGTCCAATAACCTTCATACAAATCCAATACATACAACAGCACACGGTTCAATAAACTTGGTAGGCATTCCTGTATTAACAAAATATACATTTTGGCCTCATAAAATTATTGGCTGCATTAGAGTATTTCTCTCTGTAAAGGAAATTTCTACTTGTGTATATTGTCTAGACATACAAAAAGAAAACAGAACCTTCTGAAGTGAGTACAGTACATTTCCAATAGCTATAATTCCAACCTTTTTTTCTAGCTTATCCTGGTTTTGTTAATTTCAGAACACAAATTTTAAAAAAATATGGAAACCCCCACTGCTTTCTAAGGAGAAACACTGGTTTTCTAAATTTCAAAATTACTTTAAGACTGACATAACTTCTATATGTATAGTATAGGTTCACTTCTGAAAGGCTGGAACAAATCTTTTATTACACACAACGGTTTAGTGAACCATTCAATAAACCCAGGGATAAGTTTTGTGACAGAAAAAGAGTATGACCTTTAATAAGGTTTGTTTATCTTCACAGCTTGAAGATCTACAGTTGTCCATGGCCTGCAGCCAGGTAATCTGGCCGTGTACTATTGAAGTCTTCATAATCAAAGCTTCCCACTGCTTTAAATAAAATGTGGAACCAGTCTTTACTGTTTCAAAATAACCCTTCAAAACTTCTAAGAGGTGGGCATATAGTTATCCAAATCCCACCAAAATATTATCTCTACTGTTGTTGGAAACTTTGACTGAAAAACGGACCAGCACTTCACTGCTTTTTGTGGTATAAAAGCAAGGTTGTCTGTAGCTTCTGCCCAGGAAAACGTGGGATGCAGTAGTAAGAGACTCCGGGAATAAGGATTCAGAGAGGTGGCTATATATCAGGTACAGTGGCAGAGATTCATAAAACTTCAAAGGAGAAGCTCTGGGTTAAGAATGATTACTGGGAGGAAGAGAGATTCATGATTTTGAGACAGATAGGACTATAAGAAGAGAAGGAAAGGCTACAAACACAGACTGTTTCCTCTTCTGTGTTTGTTCTGAAGCCTGAACAGTCTATTGCAGCTATTATATCCACAAATAAAGAACAAGTGAGAAGATACAGGATATAACGGAGAAGAAAATTATGGAAGCTGCAGGAAATATAAGGATATACACTGAAGGCAGGCTAGGGAAAGGTACACCTTGATCTAACACATAAAAAAAAGCGAACATAAGACCAAGAAGGAAAAAAGAAATGTAACACAAGACATTCAAAAAGAAAGTTAACCAATAATATAACCACAATCACATTAACCTCCCCTGTTCCACCTAAACTTAAATTAAACATAATTACTTAATTTCCTTACTATGCAGAAAGGCCTGGAGGAAATGGTGTGATATAACAGTTTTGGTTTGTTGCTTTTTAAATCTGAGCCAGTAGATTCAATCTGTTCAGCAAAAATGTTCTGACATAATAGAACTATGTCAGAACAATAAATTTTAGGGTTTTTCCCCTCTAATTATTTTTTTCCTGTTTATTTCCTAACACTAGCAGATTTTTATCCTGTAAACATGTACTCTTAACAGAACATAACCAAATGAAGCTTCAGATTTACTTAAGCTTTTTGTATCTTAAACTTTCTTAGTTCCAGTAGGACTTCTTCCACGTGGTAAAGAGGAAGTGAAAATTAGTTATGGCCTCCATAAAACAGAACTGAAGAGCACCTTATACTATATTTTATTTTGAAAAAAAAGAAGGAAAGAAAAAAGAAAGATGGAAGAAAAAAGAGGAAAGAAAAAAGACAATGAAAGAAAGAAAATGCAGTAAAAGAAAAATTCTGTAAGATTACGAGGAAATGATACAAACATCAAGTTTTCAAATTTTTATCTCCAGTCTATTCATATGCCAACTCATTTATTATTGAAGCATGACTTCCTGAATAATTTACAACATATTCCCTGTTAATGAAATTATTCAGATATATGCAAGAAATACTAGAACTAAGTATTACTACAAATGTTTTTCCTATCAGAACACTCAGACAGCATAAAGAAAGCATCATGCAACAATTCTGCCTGACAACGTACTCAGAACTCAAGAGCCACGGGACTTGTTGAAATTACTTGTTTGTATCTACAGTATGAGACACTCATCCAAGTCTTTTTGTCCACATATGAAGTGAGATACTGTCTCTGTTTAAAATAATAATAATTTTGCTATTGATTTCAATGAAACCACAATTCTGAACACTGTACTCAGTTTCTCTCAGGGCTTAGAGAGATTCTTCAAAAAAAAGCACCACCTAATCAGGCAAACTACACCACAGGGTTGCAACTCATTATAGTCAATTTTCATGTGGCAAAGGGAAGAAATTCTGTGGGAAAACAATGCTGTTTACCTAGTGCAAGAATTTGCACCAATTCAATCTGAAGCGCTCATCAACAAGTGTTCTTTTTGACAGATTTCTGATGTTACAGTAGAAAACGGGTAGTTTTTTCATTGTTTCACTTACTAATCTCATTATGGCAGCTATTCATAGCCCATTTTCATCGCCTTGCAAAGAGAGCGATGCACACAGAAGCATTAGCATATGAAACGTCAGCAAAAACATTTTTACATTACTGCAATTATCTGCAATTACAAAATGAGACTTGGCGTGCTTCTATCCGTGCTATTTTTTTCCTGATTTACTCCCATATAGCTGTATATTTATATAGTATATATATATATGTATATAGTATAAAGATAGGCAATTTCCCCAATGGACTGAGTTTATCTAAAGGCACGGCTGCCTGGAGCACCTCACTCTCTTGATACAGACTGACAACCGCCACCCCAGCGGCTCTCACACAGGATCCTGCACTGCCCACACATTTAAGCCCCAGGCTGTACCCAGCCACTACCATCGAGCAGCTTCTTCCCCAGCTGAAATGCAACCAACAATCCAGCAAAGAACTTGCTGAAACAGCGAAGAGCTTTTAGGCCTTTCGAGTAAAAAAGCTGCTCCAAAGGCCAAGGAGGCCCGAGACGCTGCTGCGCACCCCCCTTGCCCTCAGAGGGCACAGCCAGGGAGCCGCGGCGAGCGCCCAGCCGCAGGCAGGCTGAAGCTGAGCCCGGCCCCCGGCCCGCCGGCCCCCACCGCCGCAGCGGCGCCCCCGCGCACGGCCCGGGCCGCACCCGGCGGTAACGGGCACCGGGCACCGGGCACCGCCCCCGCCCCGCGCCTGCGCGCCTGCCGGCGCATGCGCACGTGCCCCGCGCCTCGGCGGAGCGGTGCGAGAGCGCCCCGGCGCCCTGCCCCGGCCTGCCCGCCCGCCGCCCTGTCCGCCTTGCCGGCCGCCGGGCAGCGCCCCTGCTTCGGGCGGGTGAGTAACGGCAGCGGCCCGCGGAGCGCCGGTCCTGGCGGCCCTCCCCGGGCCTCGGCTGCGCCCCGAGCGCCGCTGCCGGCCCCGGCGGCTGGGGAAGGGGCGGCGAGGAGACGGGTCGGGACGGGCGCCGTGACGTAGCCCCCGGGCCCCTCGGGTGTGGGCGCTGCTGGGGCGCTCCGCGGGGCCGGGAGAGGAGGGGAGGGCGCCCGCCCGCGGCCGTTGCCGTTACCGGAGGGTGCGGACGCGCCCCTCGGGCCGTGCCCCCTCGAAGGGCTCTCGCTGCGCCTCCCGCCCGCGGAGGGGCTCGGCTTGCGGCAGGGGCTGCGGCGGGGCTGAGAGCGCCGGCGCTTGGCGCGCCAGGCTTGGAGGAGCGGGTGGGCGCTGGCTCGGGCCGGGGCTCCCTGCGCTGCCGTCGGGCTGTCAGGCCGCCCGGCCCCGCGCCGCGCTGCCCCGGAGGCCGGGAGGGCTGGCCGGGGGCGGCTGCGGGAGGCCGCGCTCGGGTCAGGGCCGGCAGCCCCGCAGGGTTAGGGGTGTGTGCCAGTGGCCTTCCCAAGCAGGAGGACGCTGGCACGTTGAAATCAAATACTCTTCTACGTTAAATACAATTTAATGCTGGAGGCTGGCTCACCACGTTTAGAACAAAGAAGTTGCAGCAGGGTTGGGTTTTGTTCTTGCTGCTATCTTTCTTAAGTTCAAACCCGATTAGTGAGAAATTCATGTTCCCTGTTTTGTGGGTGATAGTTACCCATGTTAGAATGGTCAGATTCCAGTACCCCTTCCTAAATTGGATGGACCGAAAAGAAGCCCTGTATTACTGGAAGTGCTTAAAAATGTGTGTATTTAGCATGTAAGCGCAGCTATAAAGTGTCTGCGTGCCATATGTAATGTCTTCTTCCGTCTTTAATGATTTTCAAGGCTTTTTTAAAAAGTCTTCAGAAAAAGACCTTTCTTATTCAGGCAAGTTTTGGGAAATTTCCCAGTTTTTCTAATACTAGAAATACTCCTGAGGCACTCACCAAGGTGGTCAGCTGCAGTTAATTTTTTTTATTATTATTATTTGTGTTCCCCAGGCCAGAATGTGCTATATAAATGTGGTGGTTTGGACAGACTCCTGTCAGCCCTTAGGGAAGTTTACTAAAATCTCACCTGGTCAGTCACTTGGGAACCAAAGTAGTGTTTCTGGGTGCACATGTGCACTGTAGCTCTAGAACGAGGGCCTAGCTAGAAGCTTCCGCTCTGTTTAGAGCTGATCTGTTACTTCAGAGTTTTCAGGTTCTTTGAGGTGGGAAATCTTAAGAGAAGCTAAGCTTAGAAAACTTAGCTGAGAAGCTTTGATACTAGCCATGAGCTGTCAACCTCAGTGACTTTAGGATGGTGTTACCCTTGCATCAATAGTCAGGTTTTCAGAGTTCTTTTCTGTATTGCACTTTCATTTCTTACATTTAGGGAACATCAAAACATAAATTACAGTTTTTGCTGGTTCTTACTAAAATAGATACATCTGTTTTATCTGAACATACTTTTTTTGCATTGAGTATTTCTCTTTTGGGATCAGTAAAACTGGAAAAAAACAACCGATGGGTCAGGGTGTTGAAACTAGAGCTACCATATCACCAAAATGATCCAGAGTAAATAAACTCCTTTTGTTTTTCCCTAGCTAAAGAAACATCCATATTCTGGGAAATGGGATGGGAGGAAAAGCTCTGTTGTCATCTGTCCATCTGTATGCTTTTTTCTTCACATAGTGAAAATGACAAGCAGATTTGCCTGCAGGATAAGTTAAAGCTATAAAAAGCAGCAGTGAGGGATGAAAAAACCCCACATCAAAGTATGAGCTTGAATGGGAGAGGTTATCCAGTCTCGTGCTGTTAAGATTGGGGAACAGTTTAGAAACAAATTAATTTGGAACAGGGATAGTCATAGAGGGATGAATGTGCTATTAAGCCTATACAGCAGCTTATAAACAAAAAGTAAAATAGCTGTGTAAGGTTTTTCTGTTGAAGGGGACTGAATGTTCTAGAAATATAGGTTCTACCCTTTCATGGTAAAGCTTCATGCTTTTCTGATGTGTGATGAAGGAAATTGTAGTGTCTGTAATGATAAAAGGAGAAACCAAAAGATATCAATTAACTTCTGTGCTTTCAGTCTGGACCTGAAGGTAACAATTGATCATCTGGAGAATTGCATGTGGTAGTGAAGAGCACATTGAGAGAGCTACCTGAAGATACTGACATCTTCAAGCACCTTTCAGTGGAAAATTTGCCAAAGAACTTTCCAGTATAGAGCGACTGGGTGATTAAAAAATCCCAAGTGTAATGCACAAAGAAAACAATGTTGATTTTACAGTAATGAACTATGAGCACATATTTACCACTCTGGAACTAGATTTAGGGATGGTGATGATAATTCTGTAGTCGGGTGGGCTGAATTGATAGCAGAAATCTTTGGAAAAGGGATAGTGGGCAAAATCTACCAAAAAAAAAAAAAGGGTAAAAGGGTAACTTTATGTCCTGGATGCATGTTGAAAGACACTGGATTCAAATGTGTTCCCTCAGTCTCAGAAAGGAAGGATGTAGTAGAGCTGAAACTGTACAGAAAAGAAACACCTCAAAAATGTTTAAATGTATCCTGTGATAGCGATGCAATATGCAGACTAGACAGACTGGAAATTTCACCAAAGGAAAACTCAGAGCATCTGATAGAAGCAATTAAATCGTTAATGAAGTTGAAAATGTAAATAATAATAGATAGATGAAAACAAATGCTTGCTTACTATCCCTTCTAATTCAAGAACTAGGGGCATCAAATTAAAGTAGCAGGTGATGTCTAAATGGAAGGTGTCCTTTCATATTTTACAAAGAAATGACCTTTTGTTCAGGAGCTCTGATCCACAAATGGCTGAAGAAGCCTAACTATTCTGGTAGAGCGTTGCTCTACATTGGACCTGTTCTTTGCCCATAGGCAGAGACTGGTGATCTGAACTAACTTGTTGTTCCTTCTGACCTGTTACAGACAGATTTATTTTTTTTTTTCTTTTAAAATGTATTCACTAGGCAAGAGAAAGAGTTTGAAATACTTAGATTTTTAGCTGGTACACTAACATGGGTCAACAAACTTGGCGTTAGAATCCAAAAGCTGCTACTAGTTAACAGGACATCATACGAGTCAGAGGAACTGTGTGGGGGGTTTTAATCTGTGTAAAGCTGAAGTTAATCAGGCTTTTTCCTACTGAGAAAGGGAATTGCTGTTAGATACAAATGCACCCAACAGTCCAGGGCAAGATACTGCATAAGCATGTAGGAATGACCAGTGTACTTCAGTAAACTGAAGTCAAATTCTAAAATTTGGATGTCCATGACAGAAATACAAATCACAGCTGTGCTATTTCTAATGGCTTTTGAATCGGAAGCGTATTCTAAGATTTTTTTTCCAGTTCCAAGGATAGACATAACTTCAGGTGGCTGTCTCACATGGCATGTTTGCTCAGTCTGTTTCCCTGGTATTACCATTCTGCTATGGCACTAGCACTGATGAGAGTAATTTATCTGTCACTGTCTCTGAAGAGTAGCTCTAAACAAGATTAAATGACATAATGCAGGCGTTGCCAACCTGTATCTCTTCAACGCAGCTTTTACAGTATAGGTATCAATGCCAGGGCCTAATTATGTAATCATCGAGACTGTCTCCTCAAAACACAAGCCTTTACCATAGGTATCATTTACTTGTTCTAAAAATCTTTTACTTTGATGCTGAGTCTCTCTACAACCATACTAGAGGTTCATAATATGCTGTGGTAGACAAGGGTCTGTCCTGATGCTAGTCAAATTTTAGTAAGCACGTGGCTCATTTTTTAGTACACTTTTATGATAAATGCTCCATTAAAAAATACTTTTGAAACAAAAGCATAGAGGACTAAGGTCAATTTTTGACGCTTCAGAAAAAGCACTTTATGATAATGAAATCTTGATGTCATAGAGGTGGGATTTAGTAGCAGATATGTCAAGCAAAGAATAAAAAGCAACAGTTTCTTATAGGAAAGTCTGAATGGAAGACCTTAAGATCATTCCAATTATAGACATTACAGTCATAAATTCTTTTTTACAGAAGAGATGAGATAAAATAATACTTGCAGAAGTAATTTATCCCTGGCAGTCCTGTATGTTGTGTGATCAACATAGGTAGAATCTGGGTTAAAGAAGACTGAACGCATTAATGCATTAGCCAGGTGTATAATACTGTTCCCTTTTAAAAAAATAATAATCGTGACCCTTTAGAAAAACTTCAGTTTTTCTGATCTGAAAACGGAGTTAAACTCCCAGGGATGGGTAGCATGATAGACTAGAAAGAAGACTGAAAAAGTCAGGAAAAATAGTAGAAGTAGTTTGAGTGTATTTGAAGTTAATTTCTTATTAGAAGAAAAATGTTCTGGACTCCAAAAAATCTCTTTGACAGACTTCTAGGATCTTGGATGAATTGTGAGCTACAGACAAAAAACCTGTAATTTGATGTAAACTGATGTGAGAACTGTTAATGAAAAGTCTTAAGTGAAGTACTATAAGCATATATGATGTAAAATCATTTTCCCCTGATAGTAGCTAAAGGTGTCATTTCACAATCCAGTTGGGCAAAATAAGCAGCATAATTTTTGTGCTCTTTCCTTCCCCCATCTGTGCTATTGACTCTTGGCATTAGTGCTGTGATATTCATTCAGCTGAGTCAGCTCTCTAACAAGATGAAAGTTCATAGAGCGGGGTTTTTTTGTTGTTTATTTTTGAGGTGTTAACAGGGTTTTGCTGTTGGAAGTGTACAAGTGACCTTACTGTGAAAACCAGATGTATCCTGGAGGTAACTAAAAGTAGACAGCAGTATGAACAGATTAAGGTTGGAAATGGAAGTGGAATCTCACTTTTTGGCTGTGCCATAATGCTAACCTAATTCAGGCTGTATTGTTAAAAAGCACCTTCTAAAATTCCTTATCTAAAATTATCACAGTTGTAACAAATAGTGTTGTGACAACTGATCGATGTGTTAATGCACTTTAACAGTAGTAAAGACCTTGGTTCTTGGAAATTAAGTTGAGATATACACAGGTCATTTTATAAAGTAAGATTCTAAAATTTGGAGGTCAGTGACAGAAATACAAAATCACAACTGTACTACATCTGATGGCTATTGAATTAGAAATTTATTGTAAGATTTTTCAGTCAGTTTAGTGTTGTCAGTTTTATGCTTTTTCCACATAATTCTGTGGTAACCTATATTTTGTTAATCCTGTTCTCTGGCTCCCTTGTGTTTAATGTTGAACAGGAATTAAAGTAATAGATACAGTAATCAGGCATTCTGTTATACTGATTTTCTTCCGCCTACTTTCAGGGCTCAAATCTTCCTGTATACTATTGGTGGTGTTTTGAACATAGCCCTAGAATTCTACGTGGTGTCACACAGCCGTGACATTGTACTAATGGGCTGCCAGCGGCTAACTTCCAGGCTTTTTGGTTGAGGTACATCCTTAATGCTATGCTGGGTTTTGTTTGCATAATTCAGCAAACAAATCAGAATTTTAGATTTGTAAAGTGGCAAAGCATCATTGTTTCAAGTTTAATTTGCCAGAGTATTTAGTCACTGTATTGGTTAACTAAACACAAAGTGGTTGGTCCAAAGCCAGTAAATAGCTTAGTAAATGAAACCTGTATTCTGAACATAAGCTGTACTTCTGTCATATCCCATTTTGTCCTTTAGTTCTGCTACGTTATTCTCCTTTCATGACTTCAGCTTTTTTTCTTCTGTTTTCTGTGCTATTTCTATTAGACTTGTCAAAGTGTTGTAGTTCTGAAATAATGTAACCAGAATTTCCATTTCATGGGTTTTATTTGCATTAGGAATACAATGAATTTCAAAACTAAAATGTTTTCTGAAACATGCGAGTCCTTGGGGGTAGAGCCTCAGAACCTGACACAGTCTCAACCGCAGAAATGGGGTTTTGTCCATGTCCATCCCCACCCTGCCAAAGGTGGTTAGTTATGCAGTCAGTGTATGAGACACATTTGTCTCCGTATTATTTCTGTTATGTAGAAACTTTGTGAAGCATTTCATACTGTTGAATTAAGTAATAAAAATTCTGACTTCAAGTTATTTATCTTTTGATCAGTTGCGGCCAGATTCCTTCTGTTCGGATTCTGAACTATGACATCATGGCAAGATTTCGCAGAAGAACATGCATCATTTTGTTGCTTTTTATTTTGTTTATTTGCTCCATAATGATGGCTTTGAAGACTCTGAGACCTGACAGAGCTGGCTTTGGGGATCCCTTTGGACTTGGTTTGTTGCCTGAGCTTCAACAACGGACGGTGCTCTTAGACAATAAACAGAATTCACTAAATAGGGTTCAAGGAGATACTGTAACGCGTGTCAGTAATTTGCATAGTATCACAGTCAATACTGTGAAAGCATCTATGCCTCCTATAAACAAGCTAGAAGAAGAACTGTCTTCTCCTAACTATAACTTTCACATATTCTACTATAGTTGGTTTGGGAATCCACAGTTTGATGGTAAATATATTCACTGGAACCATCCGTTGTTGCCACACTGGGATCCCAAAATTGCAAACAATTATCCAAAGGGACGGCATAATCCTCCTGAGGACATTGGGGCCAACTTTTATCCTGAACTTGGATCTTACAGTTCCAAAGACCCTTCTGTCATAGAAGCCCACATGAAACAAATGCGTTCAGCTTCAACTGGTAATGAATGTTAACATTTCAGCATGTTGTTCATTTATCCAGCCTTAAATATGTGAATGAACACAACTGACCCGTTCTTCCATTTTTCTATGTAATTCTGGAAATGTCTGAAACAAGGAAATGTGTTTGTATTTCTGAGTTTTAACCCCCAACTGAAACCTGCATCTTCAGAGCTGTCTGATGAGTGTAACAGCACAGAAACATAAGAACCGTATTTGTTATCCTGTAGGTGCACATGTTCCATGAGTTACTGTTAAGCACTGACAACATACGTAGAAAATAGAGAAACCATTACTAGATACATTGCCTATGTATTTTATCTTTGGGAATGAATCCTTCAGTTTTAAGAACAGGTTTCAGTAAATCATGTTAACATGGTTATGGCTGTTGAAATAGGAGTGGGTTTTGTGGTTTTTTTTTTTTCCCCTGAATTCTCTGTGTGTAATAATTTGTATTAATTCATATGTCAAAGAGCATGTAGGATTATAGCTTTTATACAATATATGTTTTATGCAGTGTATTTATAGGTGTTCTCATTAGCTATGGAAATGTCTAATCCAAACCTTCATGAACTCAGGTATGATAGTTTCAGCGTACCTAATGATAGTTTGTTTCTTTGTCCAAAACTATATTTTTGCTAAAACAAATTGATGTTCCCTTCCTTAAATGAGATACGTAAGAATATTCAATATATTTTGGGTCTCATTCTTTGATGTTGGGCTTTCTGGTCAACTTTTAAAGATGTTCATTATCTTTAAAATAAGCAGACATATAGGCTAATACAAAGCTCTGAACAACCTCTGTAAATGTAGTTGGAGCAAAGTGACCAGAGCTCATAGCATTTTTTAGAGTGCTGTTCACTTTGAATTTAATCACTTTGGTTCACCTAATCATTAAGGTTTTATGTAATTGTTCCCAATAGTGGTGTTTACTTGTATAGTGTTTACTTCTTGCTTATACTTTTCTCCTGGTTTTTAACTTAACCTGTTTTGTACAAGGGTTAACACAAACATAGGAAATTTCTCATCCTTTTCAGTAATACAATAACTATTAACAGGAACACCAGCAACAGTGGGAAGACGGTTGCAGGGAAATCTCAGGTATTACTGACCAGTAAGCACTTTTTTAGTCTTACCTAAAGCAAAATAATGCATGTGATGAAAGCAGAAGAATCTGTGGTGTTTCTCATCCTGTTAATACAAATGTCTGATAAAGCTGAACTGCTGGTGGAAAAGGTGCCAAATACTAGGAAAAATGCTTTGCAAAATTAGGTGGTTGTTTTTTTTTTTTAGTAGCTTGAGTTAGTTTTCCATTCAAAACTCAGCAATGTGAATGAGTAGTTCTTGCTTCCTATGACGTAGTCTTTGTAACACATTACTTCAAATCAAAATCAAAAGTGATTTCTTTTTTCTGCTGTTATTCTAACCTATGGATTTAAGTGCACTTGAATTTGTTCTCTTCTGTCTAGATTTGACCAACATAAATAATGAGCTTTTTTCCCCTCAGGTCATTGTTTCAAATATTGTATATCTTTTTTTAATAAGAATTATGCTTTGTTTGGTTTTTTTTTTTTGTGTACTGTGAGGTTGACTATTTACAGTTTCTTCTTTTTTTCTCTTAGCCAATGTCTAATCCATGACTGGATTTTACATTCTGTAAAATAATAATTTTTCTTCTAGCCATTTTTGAGGCATTATCAAGGATCTTACAACAGGAGAAAAATGTAAGTGGTTCTTTCAGCCAATATTGTGTAATGATCAAAGGTATATAAGAGATTGGAGCAGCAGAAGTCTCATACAATGCTTCATTGTTTTCTTCTTATATTTTACAATTCTTTATTAATTTCCTGATTTTTAACAAATCAATACAACAGTTACTATTCCTCACATTGCTTGGAGAAATATATGTTTTTTGCACCAGCCTATATTTGTGGTAGTCCAATTTGAAGTTCTCCATTTTTCTTGAATGACAACTTTGGTTTCAACCATGTTTATGCTATTGTTTTTGGCATCGAATCCATCCTTTTTTAGACTCCTGAAGTGGTACATTATATTTTAACTATAGGGAAGCAAATATTAAGTAGTCTTTCTCAGAAGAAGACCAATGCAAACATGAGTTTAGGTTCCTTGACAAACAGTTTGGTCTCCTGAACTTTTCCACGTTTCCTAAACGTGTAGAAGAGGGTCTTGACAGATGTTGTGTTCAGGATACCTTGAGTGTACCTTGAGTTTGTTGCTGCTGTTCTACGTGTCCTTTACAACTTACTCATTTGAATGTTGTCCTTTTCTTTTGTGTGAGATAGAATATAGGGTTATAAAATATAAAATACTGCATTTTTCTTGTGCTTTAGCAGACTTGATTCTCTTTTTGATAAAAATGTGAAGTGTATGCTGAGGGTAGTTGAACTACTTTATGTAGTGAGCTCAAATTTCTGATTTTGAAGTTAGAAGATGATTGTGTATTCACTCTAATTTATGCTTTCTTTGTCATAATTTTGGATTTGTTTGTTTGGAAATTGTTAGTCAGAAATGTTACAGTGTTAGTAACATAGATGGCATTTAAAATATATACTTCCCTATTTCAGTGACCTGATTCGTGTACTTAAATCTTTACCTAGTTAAAAAGAATCTCATTGACTTATTCTTCCATATGTTTTAAATAGTATTGTTAGGAAAATATTCCTACATTGATATTTCATGTATTTCTTTCTGTCTTATCTTCTTCCTGATACCTTTTCCAGCTACACACTTAAAAGGACTAACTTACTTATCTCACAGCATTTTATTTCAGAAGGAAAGGGTTTGGCATTTCTGAGGAAGCCATGTGTTCTTTTGCTTTCATGGAGAGCATCAGGAAAATTTACAGTACAGGGACATTTTATTTGTTGTCATTGTCTTTGACAGGAATAGTAACATCCTTAAATTATTGAGTTACTCAAGCATATTTTTAGGTAATAAATTTAAAAACTAATTTCACATGACTGGAAGGGTAGTTTACACCATAGTAACTTCTTTTAGCAAGAAGGAGGTTGCGAAAATACAGTCACTGTTGTTAGTATGAAATGGTTGTATTATAGTAGAGCCAAAGGTGCAATGCAGTAATATGGTGGGGAATAAAGTTTCATAAAATAAAGAACCTCTTCCATTGCATGCATAGTCGTCATCTTTTGAGTATGTTCTAACCCTATGTATCTTGATATTCTCTGGCTCTGCTGTGGCATAGCTATAATGCCTTAGTTGGGAGCATTCTTCTATTCTTGGTACAACCTGGAGGTTAGGACACTGCTTGAAAAGCGGGAGGGAATGGCTTTAAGTGTTAGGCTTGGGACACTGAGTATGGATCTGTTCCTTTGAGGGATGAACTTACCACTGTTTGTTGTCTTTTAAACAGAGAGAGAAGTTAAAATGCATTCTGAGAACACTGAGATCTTGTAATTGCTTAAAAAGTAATTTGAAATTCTTATTTATATTATGTGCACATTTATTCATACGATGTAGCTTTTGCATATAACATTCTCATGAGTTATAATTATTGTTTTAACATACATGTTCTATGTTAAAAAGCATGTTTTAAAACTTAAGTTTCGTATTTTCAGGTGTAATAGTGCTTTCATGGTACCCGCCGGGTATGGCTGATGAAAATGGAGAACCAACTGATGATTTGGTGCCTGTTATTTTGGATTATGCACACAAATATAATCTAAAGGTAAACTATTTTTAAGGTGCATAAAATAAGACTACTTAGGAGAGTAAACCTTGCTAAGAGTTTACTACATTTGACTTGTGGTGTAGAGCAGGGAGGCTCGTCATGTAGCAGTGGCTTCTTTCTGTCTCCTGTTACGCTGCACTTCCTTTGGGTCATAGAATCAGGTGTAAGTGCCCTTTTATCACATTTCAGTGTAATTCAGACCTAAGCAACATTGCCTTATAACTAGAATAAATACCATAATCTGCCTTTTTCTCTGTTTTGGTTCAGATCTAAAGCTTAAAGACTTTTAAGGTATGGTGTGGTGGATTTTTTAATTTATTTTAATTTTTACGAACAGTTTTTAAAATTAGACCATGTTGTTTTCAAATGTGTCTTGGGAGTTGAGGAAAGTATTACATATATCAAAACATTGTGGAATACAGTGATCTATAAACTAAGTAACTTTGAGAAAGAAGAAAGACTAACCTGATTTTTTACGTTAACAGCATAACATGCTGTCCCTGATCATTGAGGTCAGGAGAATAGTATCTATGAGTAATAAAGAAGGATTCAGAAATTCTGGTTTGAATGTATGTCTTTACTCCAGAAGGCATCAGGAATACTTGCCTTGGACATTAAGGTCAGAGAGGTGCTGTTCTGACTTTAGGTTACTCCAGGCATGACAGGATAGAAAGGCTAAATTACTGGCTTCCTGAAATCGGTGAAATATCAAATCAATTAAAGATTATGTGGATTGAGCAGTAGAATGTAAAATCATGGTTTGATTTTGTTTATTTTTAGAGTAAAACTGTATTTTACCTTGGGATAAAGAAAACATGCATTGCCTTTAGTCTTGCTAAGTAATAAATTTGAGTTTTTCAATTATCTAAATAGCTGTATATGTTTCATCTCTGAAGGGTGTTGTCTGTACAGGGGGCTAAAAATACAGCCTGTTCGTTTGCTGTGGTTTCAGTTTTTCAGGCATGTTGCAGATTCCCGGAGTAGTTTCCTATTGCTGGCTGTGACTGTAGTTTCTTTGACAAGCAGGAGGAAAGTAGGAAGGTTGCATCAGATACAGAAGTAATTTTGAAACTGTTAAAAATGTGCGTGAATTCCATTATGTGATGTAAGTTGCACATATGTAATAGTAAATTATTAACAAAAAAAAAAGTTTCAGTTCCCCCAAATTTTCAAATCATCTGGTGGAACTTGCTCTTGCCCAAAACAACTTGCTAACATTCAAGTCTCTCAAAGGAGCCAAGGCAAAATGAAATAACCTACCTAAAAAACCACATGTAATACTATGGTAATGATTGGAATCTGGATGGAACTGCTATTATTGCTTGGAATAATTACTGGAATACAGATATTATGTATGGATGCTTCCAGGCAATACTACCTTCACTAATGTTTTTAAATGTTCTTATCCTAGTAAGTTATTACAGTGGAGTGTTAGGAATGTCAGTAGACCAAAACCTACGTATGAAATACTTTCCTATTGTGTCTGCTAAATACAAATCTAAAAGATACATCCTTTTGATTTGCCTGGTTTTGATAGTTGGACATGAAATAGGAAATTACGGTGCTCTTCAACCTGTCCTGTCAGTCCTAGCAATTTAGTCTAACACTGTATTTTTCTTTTAATTTGTACCTACTAGAGATAGATACTAGCTCTACAGTGGAAATCTGCTACTGCTGCAGAGTTCTTGAAGACTTTATTAAATACATTCTGCTCTAAAATTGCTTCTGAAAAACTTAATTGCTTCGATTAATGTAATATATTCTTTCATTCATTTGTATATGTGAAAACAATGGCATTTCTACATTGAAATTACTTCACATGTATAGCTTGAATAATTCCATAAGCTCCAAGCTTGAAATTCAGAGCAGCAGTACATTATATTAGATTTAGTTCAAGAGTTTATTGCTGATGATAAATCTGTAACATTTTAAATTGAAGTTTTCATATCCCGTATCTTAAAATCTATTTTGACACTGAAAACTCTCCTTGGAGAATTATCTGTAGCAAATTTAATACATTGTTTAGAAATCTAATATTAAAATTATTTATTGGTTAATCAGTTGTTTCACATTTGAATAGATGATACTGTATTTTTTTAGTTTCTGCTGTATTTTAAGTTTTCTGAAGCATATTTGCTTGCTGTAACCTCAGGAAAACAGAAAGTGTTTTGTTTTAATGTAAAAAATCTAAATATTTACGCTGTTACCAAACTTCCTTGGATCTGAAGCTTCAATCCTAGCAGTGCAGGAGATGAACTAGGGTTGGATTATTCTCAACGTAACAAAAATGGTTGATTTGTAAAGAACAATATTTAATGTGACTGGTACTTGCTTCATATAATACGCACTGCCCATGTATTTAATAGTATTTTATGTTAGTGTTGCTCTTACTTTGTTTTCATCTTTCAGGTCACTTTTCATATTGAACCTTACAAAGATAGAGATGATCGCAGTATGTACCACAATGTCAAATACATCATTGACAAGTGAGTGCTCTTAGATTGGTTTTCTTTGTGCTTTGTTACATGCTGGTTTAGGGTACTTCTGTGTATTACCTAAAGCTTGGAAGAATATATAAGAATGTGCACTGAGAGAGAAGGAAGGAATACAAAACTGTTCATATTTCAGTGGTACAAAACTCAGTCTGTTTTAGAAATATTGAAGTTGACTTTACCTAGATACTCAAATGTAAATTGCTTTCATTATTCATTAGCATCACAAGTCATGATACTTCAGATTAAAACAGTTAAAAGTATTAGCTACATGATATATAAATTAAACGTATATTTTTATAGTGACAAACAAGCAGCTAGGGCTTTAATGACCTTTAATGATTTTAATTCAGCTTGACAATTTTTTTACATCTACTAGTTGCTTTGTTTATTAATGTTACTTTAACTGTCTTACTTCATACTGAATTAGCAAATTGCCCTTCAGAGAAAACTAATACCTATAGTGCTAGTGCAGTTTGACACTAAGTTACTAAGTCCTAGTAATTTAAAATTCATTATTTAATACTTCAGTAAGTATTTAATACTTCATTGGACTGAAAATGGATATGAATTGCTATGTTTTGAAGCGCATGCACTGTCTTTTTAAATAAGCTTTTAGGAAAAGTCTGCAGCTTGGATTGTAAAACAGTATTTTCCAAATGGCAAATTTTATCTTAATGATACTTGTTTGCTTTATAGATATGGAGGCCATCCAGCCTTTTACAGACATAAGACCAGCACAGGCAGATTTCTTCCCATGTTTTATGTTTATGATTCTTATGTAACAATTCCTGAAATATGGGCAAATCTGTTAACTGTTTCTGGATCCCAGACTATTCGAAATACTCCATATGATGCATTATTCATTGGACTCCTTGTAGAAGAAAGACATAAGCATGACATTCACAGAAGTGGCTTTGACGGTATGTACACGTACTTTGCCACCAATGGCTTCTCCTATGGCTCATCTCATCATAACTGGGCGAGTTTAAAAGCCTTTTGTGATAGTAACAACTTAATGTTTATTCCAAGTGTGGGGCCAGGGTATATTGATACTAGTATCCGACCGTGGAACAACCACAACACCCGTAATCGTGTCAACGGGAAGTACTATGAAACTGCCTTCAGTGCAGCCCTTTTGGTGCGACCAGAAATTATTTCTATTACATCTTTTAATGAATGGCATGAGGGAACTCAGATTGAAAAAGCTATCCCCAAACGGACTGGGCAGGTGGTTTACCTTGATTATAAGCCCCATAAACCAAATGTTTACCTAGACCTTACTCAGAAGTGGTCTGAGAAGTACAGAAAGGAACAAGAACAGTGGCTTATGTGAGCTGTTGCTGCTTCAGTTGTTTCCTAACACGTTGACTACACTGAGAAAGAAGTTGAGAGCTGAAAAATCTTTTATTAAATGTCTTTATTACAGATAAGTTCAAATTATTATGTCTCTTGAATGTATATGCTCTACTACTGAATTTACATTTTGAAGAGTAGAAAGATAAGAATATTGACATTTCTGTCTTATTGGATATTTTAGTTCAAGAATATTCAGGGAAGATGCTGGGGTTTTATTTGGGTTTTGTGGTTTTTTTAAACCTCGTAATTTGCATGCTGAGCTTCCAGAACATCTGCGTGGGATAACTCTACGTGACCAAAGTAGAACAAAAACTTGGCATAGTTATACTTACTTCCTTTATTCTTGTAGTTGTGTTTCTAATCAAAGTGATGCTGTAATCTAATTTTTTATCCTGATAGCTTCTTGCAGGATGCATGTCTGTAATGTGTGGAATAATCTACTTCTGCTATTTTTAATGCTTTGCACACAGGGAGTTCTTGACATATGACTAGCTTGTGGTAAAAACTTTGAAGAGGTATGTGTGATGCAACACTAGTGGGTTTTGTTTAAAAAAAAAAAACAACCCAACAGTATTTGAAAGATTGAGTTCCAAAGAACTGCTGAAAGATTTCTAGTTTACTTCCATTTTTTCTGTTTGGTACATGGTACAGACTTTTGCATGTTACTGGATACTGACCAGTAACATAGTTTTTTCTATGTTACTTTGAATTTTGAAAAAATATTCCTTGAAACTGAGAGTAGAAAAGATATTTTTCAGGGGGAAAAAAAACCCTAATCAGGCAAGAAAACCCGCTTGCATTGTGATATCTTGTCTGCTAATTCACTGCAGGCACAGATCTCGTGTGTTACTTAAAATGTTTAAAGAACCTAGACCTAATATCTTACTAATCCTGCAGTAACTATAATTTTAGGAAATGCTTTTTTCTTTCAGATTTAGGAGCAGTTTGGCTTGGTAGCAATCACAGCAACTCTCCATTAGTTTAACTTGAAATCTAAGATTTCTATTTTTCATATAGTTCATACATTTTTTCCAGGATTCAGTAGAGTAGATACTAAAATGTTACCATTCAGATATCATTCAGCTCCCTACCACCACTACTGTAATACAGTGGTGTGGCTGGAAGTAAGTACTTTCAGACTTAATAATCTCACCTCTCAAATACTGTGATTATTAACTTTTTCTTAATTAAGTTTGAAGGGATCAAGTCACATGGACCTATTTCCTCAGCAATCCTTTTTTTTTTGGTGTTTTCATACAACTTCATAGAAAATTCCTGAACTTTGGAGTTGTAGAAATTGCAGTGTTCTGTTTATTGGGAGCAAAGTGTTTAATCTGTGGCAAAGTGTGTGTGGGGGTGGTTTTTTTTTTTTTCTTTCTTTGGGTTTTTTTTTTTTGTATTTATTATTTGTATGCAAGGTGCTGATCCTGTGGTTTAGCTCATATGCTGGAACTGTTGTGACCACTAGAATTCCATTGATTTCACGGAAATTACACTCCTTACTTGGTTCTCACACTAATCTGTCCATGAAGTTGTAAGGTAGATGTGAGGACTTCTGGTTAAAAAAGAAAACAAATCAAACCAGTATGTTTTTTCCAGAAACCTTTGTCATTCCAAATAAACATAAGCCAGTTGCTACAAATATTTTCTAGAGTCCTTCTGTTATGAAGAAGGTTTGTTTATGTTTCTTTCACTTATTTACAGTTTAATTCTCTTGCCATGTCTCTGCAGTTGTTAAGAGATGGTGTCATATAATGCCCTGAACTGCTTGAAAAAACTGCAGAAATTGGGTGACAGATATATAACCTGGCATGCTGAAGTGCGCCTCTAGAGCTATTGGAATCTTATTAATATATTTTTGTATTATTTTTTCATTTTCCTACTGCGTTTCTGCAAACTTTAAAGTGCTTCTGAAAGAGATGTTTGCTAACACTTATTTTGTTTTACTTATGCTCAGGTGAATAAGCTGAAGTAGATAACAGGTGTGACCAGTCACACCGTGGTGTCTGAGATGTATAAAGCACTTGCTAGACTTTTACCACTTCCAAGTTAACCACTCTCTTTATTAAGGAAACTGATTTATATATTTTTACTATAAATCCCTTAAATAGCTATACATAATTTGGGTTTATAATTTATTACATGATTATGCTTTTACAGCCCAAAGAGCTCATATCTTTATTTTAAATGTGAGGGAATGATTACATTTTTACATACCAATATCCCATATGTTAATAAAAAATCTTCTGAAATCAAATCTTTTGAAAGGACAAGTCTCTCTGTTTTCCCTTTGCTTAAACTTTTGTCATCCACCGGTCTTGTCTCACAGTAGAACTGTCTGAGCACTTTATTAGTCTTGACAACCTTGCACTTACCTTTCAGCTCCTTACTTTCACCTGGTGGCAGTTTGTTTTCTCTGTGACTATAAGAGTTGCTTATTTTGTTACTGTTTATAGAAGCATTTGTGGTAGAGTGTTGTACAACTGAGGTGATCTATCTTGTGTAAAATATCATTTATGGTAACAATGTAATGGATATTCATTACTCTGAAAGACTTCTGTAATTGCAATAAAGCAATCATTTAGCCCTTGCCTTGAAGTGGTATGGACCATGACACACTGGCGTCTAATGGGATCTTCAGAAGAATTTACAGAATTTCTGTAGAAAAGAATGAAAATTAAGTGCCTAGAAATTAACTGCCCCTGAGTACTTACTGTATTTTATGTGCTTGATGTGTTTTAAAATACAAATACGCAGTCTGATGGAGTTTAGAATTTAATTTGAATATCCTGAGAGCTGATGAAATAGCAGCTACTAGAACTACCGCACCTGCCCAGCCAATACTCTATCTATACTTGGGGCAAATATTAGTGCTACTTCTTGTTATAGGGGATGGAGAATTTTACTGGTGGACTGCTGCTGCAGTCATGAAAGTTTTTGGAAATCTGAGCAAAACCAGGTCTGTGGGTGAGGATTTGTACGAATGCAAAAGAGTAAGGTTGTTACAAGTGCACAGTTGTTGGGGTGAAGGAGGGGGGAAGGTGATTGCCTCAAACTTTACGGTTACAGTTCAAGGAAGAAAAAAAAATCATCTCCAATGTGCAAGCAAAATTGGGAGGTAGGGAAGAATATTTATTATTAATTTCAGATCTGAAATGGAATTTAAGGAATAATCAGATACTGTTTCATTTTGGCTTCACTATTATTTCTTGACTAGTTGAAAAAATATGTAATTATTACTTTTAATTAATTGCATTTGACTCAACTTGTTATAGTATGTTACAGTACTTAGACTGACATACTACATTTATATAGATGAGGCAAGAAACACTATGGGGAGTTTTACTAGAGATCATGCCATGCTACGCCTCTGCAAATATAGAAATATCTGAAGTTATTGATCACGTACTACTGACTGAGTATCCTCAAAGGGGAAATGGGTTTTGAGACAATTAGCAAGTCTTTGTGGTAAAAGAAAACTTCTTTGTAAAAGAAAAGCTATAGGTTCGTTTCTGTTTCTCTCGGTTACGATCAAGTAAATTGTTTCAGTTCTGTGAGCTGTCTCAGAACTGAAGCTTAATACATCTTCTCTGAAATAAGAATTTATATCAAATCGTGTATAGTAGTGCATGTTTCTCAGATCTATAAACTTGTACTGAATTTTGAGGGAAGAATACATGCATATGCTGTTACTATTGTAGTGGCAAGCTATAGATTATTGTGAATGTAGTTTCTGTACTGATGTTCATTTTTTGTCTAGTGCCTTTCTTTTGAGGTGCCAATGATTTGTCTCTTAAGAGGTTGTTGAAGCAGAAGGGTCTTTAGTGAAGTCAATTTTAGTATAAAACGTGATATGTATACATTCTGCATAGTTTGAATTAAGATGTTTTACACATGGCTCTTGGGTTCTCTAAACATTTCACAAGAACGTTTTCAGCACTGTTGCTAGTAGGAGAATGTATCTCTGAGCACATGAACAAGGATGTACTGTAATTTAGAGCACTTTTTTGGTGAATCTTGTGTATCTAAAAAGAGGAAATAAAGTATTTGCAGGCAAATTATTTACCACTTAAGCTGAAATTCTCTCCCAGTCTTAAGGTATTTTATGAGTATTGGTCCTCATCTTTCTACTTGCTTAAAATAGTGTCAGTATTTCATTCTTTTACTTTTGACCAGCATGTTAAATGTTGCATAAACTGCTAAAGTGTTTGTATTTCTAAGACTTCATAGTTATAATACTCAGTAAAGGGACTCTACAAGATTATTGGCACTGTAGAAAAGCCCGATATGAATTTGGTATTGTATAGGTATGATTTTGTGGTGAATGGATAGTGTATCTTTGCTGTGTCATGGAAATGAATTTAAAAACGTATATTTCTTTTAATACCCTACCTGGCTAGGGCAGAGATGCATTTACTTACATGAATATATATTGTGTGTGTGCACGTGTGTCTATTTATGTATGTTATATATGTGCATATAACTGAAGTAAATATTTTTAAGTACTATATAATTGTATTAAAATTACAGGCTGGATTCTGCTGCTTTTAAGTAAGCAATGTTTTTAATTCCCTATGATGTTTACAAAAAAAAAAATCTAGTTACTTATGTATGAATACTTTAATGAACAATAAATAATGCCTAAAAAGTGTGATGTGTGCGATTTTTTTAATAATACCGGTTCAGAAAGTAATTTTTACTTCTCTATTACAATATATGTGTAGAACTTAGACTGACAACAGGTTTGTCACAGTGTTTTTAAACAGACGGTGCTGAAGTTTTTAGGCCTGTCTGTATACAACTTACTAGGTTACTAAGTGAGTTCACTAGTGCGTAGTGTTGCAGGTATCTTTGAGTCCCTGGTATTTTGACAAAGTAAACCTGAAGTTTACAGTTCATATGGAAGTTTAAGAGGGATGGGTGCACAAATAATTAGCCTTGCAGGGGAATGATTTACAACTAAATACTACAGTGGGGTCAAAAAAGTATTTGTTGCATTCTGGTATTATATTGTGTTATTCAGGTATAAAAACTCTATAAGGTAAGGGTTGCCTTTTTATTTAAGTTTCACAGAAATGTGAGATTACCTTCTTGGAATTTGAAAAATATGTCTCGTTATTCCAAGCAAACTAACTACATAGGTAAGAAGGCAATTATAAGTTTATTCCCACACACAGCCAGTACTGTGTATTTCTGTATATGAATGAAAAGTATTTTAAAGTGTTGAATAATGTCATCATTTCATATTTCCTTTGTGTGTCACATTGCAAGTGACTCTTCCTTGTAATTAAGGTAGAATATATTGCTCCACAGTGCAAATGAATTCCTGAAATCAGGAAATGCAACAGGTAGTCAACACAAGGTGTACTTGAAATTCGAACTTATGCATGTACCTGTAATTGACACTTGAGGGGACTGAAGTACTTCTGCATTTTAGTAGGTAAAATATCTCCTAGGGTATTTTGTGTCACTTCGTGTGAATTAAGTAGAAGAAAGAGAGAGAGATAACAATGAAACAGTATTTATTACCTTTTTCATTTATCTAATCTGATAACTTTCTATACAGTATATGGAATGTATATTCAGTAAATTCTTTGAAAGATAAGGAAGACTACAGTCATGTTTGTTTTCTTCAGGTGCGCGGTGTAGATAAAAGAAACAGTAATGCAACAAAAAGAACCTGTAGCTTTTGGTTTTTAAACTTCAGTCACATTTAAAATAATATTGTGGAAATAATGGAATACCCAGAAGTTTAATACAATAAAATCTGGAAAAATTAATTCCCTGACCCACTTTACTGGTAGATTTGAAGTAAAAATATATTGCATCTGTCATAATTGTTTCAGTATTTTATAAATAAAGGTACGGTCTTTAAGCTGGAGTCAAGAAAGTAGATACTTATGTTACCATACAGTGTGATGGTCTTACTGAAAGCGGTGAGAATTCTTTTCTGTATGTTCCATTATTGCTGATTGTCGTGTTTTTACCCCATCTGGTGACTAAGTACCATGCAGCTGCCAGCTGACATCTCCCCCATCCCTGGTGGGATGAGGAGGAGAATGGGGGCCAGGTGGGTGGGAGGGGTGTAGATAAAACCCATGGGTTGAAATAAGAACAGTTTAATAATTGAAATAAAATAATAATAATAACAATATAATTGTAATGAAAAGGGAGACCAAAAAAGAGAGGAATAAAACCCAAGAGAAACCAGTGTTGGACAAAACAATTGCCCACTACCTGCTGACTGATGCCCAGCCAGTGCCTGAACAGCGACTGGCAGCCCCCGGCCAACTCCCCCCCGGTTTATATACCAACCATGGCATTCTATGGTATGGAACACCCCTCTGGCCGGTTCGGGTCAGCTGTCCTGGCCCTGCTCCCTCCGGCTTCTCGTGCCCCCGCTCACTGGCAGAGCATGGGAAACTGGAAAGTCCTTGACTTAGGGTAAGCACTACTGAGCAACAACTGAAACATCGGTGTGTTACCAACATTATTCTCATGCTAAATCCAAAACACAGCACTGTACCAGCGACCAGGAATAAATAACTGTCCCAACTGAAATCAGGACACTACTATTCAAAGCTGGCTCAGCACATGCAAAAATGGAGACTTTTTGCAGAACTAATTCTGATCTTAGAATATATGTATGCAAATGTATGCTTTTTTTTTTTTTTTTTTGCGATTTCTACATGAAAAATATAACTGCCCTTGTATCTAAAAAAACCCCAAACAACTGCTGCAGTTTTAAGCAGTTCCTGAATCTGTTCCTGTCAGCATTCATGGGGTGATCCAGAATGACGCTCGATCCTAGCAGTTAAGCAGAAGTAATCAGGGTATTCAAGTTCACTTCCTACAATCTTTTACCTTAAAGTATGGGTAAAATTTACTGAACTTCTCATAATTAGAGAATTTTGATGATGTTTAAATGGAACTGCTTTTGACATAGATTATACTGCAGCAAGAGTATATATACGTGACTGACTAAAAAGTCCATGTTGAAGAAAACCAGTTTTATTAGATGTGTGGATGTCTGCTATTGCGTTCAGAGCTGATTTACCACTTAGAGAATCAGTTTTGTTTTTAAATTGGTTCTCATCTCCACTTAAGTGTATACAAGACACATTTTTAGTTAGAGTAGTTGTTTTTGAAAACTTTGAAGAGCTGTGTTGCTAGCTCTGCATAGAACTAACACAACAGTAGATAGTTTATTGGTTGTTTTGGTTTTTTAATACATTGAAATGAGCATTATGCATCTGTGAGCAGGTCCTGGCCTTCAGAGTTGGTTTTATAACTTGGAGTCATTGCTATGGAAACAGCATGGTCTCTCAAGACTGGTTTCTCAGACTGCAGCATGATTCAACAAATAAGGGCAAACAGAACTCCATTAGTTTTTAGAATACTAGTGAAAAGTTGGGCTGCCAGTTTGCTCTAATTTTAACAGAGGTTTCTTGGAAAATTTGCATTTACTATGGTAGAAAATAGTTTTATCAGAAAGCTAAGATTGACTACTCATTAATATCAGATAGCCAGTTAAAAGTTTGGTAAGTATGAATTTATATATTACAATATGTACACATATATACACACATAATGCCATTACCATTAATCATAAAAATTAATAGCAATGAATACTTATTTTTAAAAGAGAAATACATTGGCTCAATAGAAGCCAGTAACCTTAGAAAGCAATGTTAATCTATTAGTAATAATACTAAGATTTTTCAGGGGAGAAAGAAGTAGCCAGCTATTTCCTTTATGAGAAGCTCAGAAGTCCTTATATTGCCTTCATATATGATTCTTGGTGAGTACACACATTTTATTCTAGGTGAGTGAAGGATCTACTTTAGAAAAATACATTCTGAAAGCACAAATGGAAGTCAGCATTAGTTGTACTGTTAGCGTACTAAAAGTACATCTACTTTGCTATTTTGGTCCAGCCTTTGGCAAGCTTCGTGATATACTACTAGCACTTGGAATTTGTTGCATATATTTGTACATTCGGGTTTTAAATTAAGACATTAGAGAACAAGCACAAAGCAAAAATTTTAAGATTCCATTGCAATAACATGACGTAGAAAAGGATAAGCTGTATAGAAGTGAGCAAAATAGTTCAGAGATGTCAAAGTGTTAAGATGTCTGGAGGCTATACACAGGCAATATAACCATTGTAATCACATGTATTACATCAATCAGAAAAGATTTTCAAGAGGACTGGAAGAAGCCCATGTAGTTAAATAGAAGTGTTGGAAAGAAAAGGCATCTTTCAAATTAAGACTGTCCAAATAATAAAACTACTAAAGAGCCTAAGTTTTGGCATTAATGAAGGCAGGCTAAAAAAGTCCCCCACCGTACTTGGAGGAAAAACTTCCTAAATCTAATGATTTATTTTTTTCTCCCAGAAAGAGCACAGCAAACCATGATAGGCAAGACATAATACAATATTAACACACATAAAAAAAACCCCAAACTTAAAAGACTTACATACTAGGGGCATCATTAATGCATGTTTGTAAAAGATGTCACAAGCAGACAGAAAGCTGGTAGTGTGCTGGTAGAGCTAACAGGTAAGAGCAATAAAAAGAGCTTTCAAAGAAGATAAAGCTGTAGCAGAGAAGTTTGAAGTGGTTTGTAACTATCGCAGAAGAGGTTATAGAGAGTGTTTGATGCTGGATCTAGTATCTGCTGATGATCTGAAGAAATACCCTAAGGTGAAATGTCATAGAAGGGATTTTTGAATGGGTCAATAAAATGAACAGCAATAAATCACCTAGTCTCAATAGCACTCAGGAGTTTTCAAGGAACTCAAATATGAAATAGTTCATCTGTTACAAATGTTGTAGATGCTGTTGTTTCAGTTAAGGGTAGTCACATGAAGGAAGTGGGACAAATGTGGTACCAATTTTAAATAGACTACTGGGAGGGATGCTGGGAACTGTTGACAAGTCTGAAATCCATGCTGGATGGAGAAATAGCAATAATACGTATTTAAGATAGATGTGCTAGGCAATGTCAATATGGCTTTTCCAAAGCAAAGTTGCACACCGCAAATCCATTACATTTTTTAAAGTGCAATTGAAAATGTGGTCAGGACAAGAAAGCTTTCAGCAGGGTACTTGGCTTTCAAAAGATACTAAAATGTTAAGTAAGCAGAGAGAAGAATCTTCAATAGATTAGTTGCCAGTGAAAGTTAAGAAAAAGATAATAAGAATGTTTAATAGAAGCAGCCAGGTACCCATATTGGAATTTGTGCGGTTCAGAAAGCCATTTAAAAAAAAAATAAATTTGCTAGTGATAAGAAATTTTTGAAGAGAATCAAAATTTAAAAGCCAATTATGTAATACTAACAAATTGGGTGATAAAATGGCAGCTGGAAAAACATTGCTGACAGCAAATACTATACATGCATAAAGCTGTTCTACATGATAGTGGTCTCTTACTGCATAGAATAGAGATTTGGCTGTCCTTTAGTTCTGTAAAAAATTAAACTCAGTAAACAACAAACATTTTCAGGAAAGAAGCATCGCTATACCATTGTACAGATTTGCATTGTATTTCTGTCTGAAATACTGGTTATCCCTGTTTTTTGAAAAAAAAATGGAAAAACGTGGAAGGATTACAATGTTCACAGATTAAAAGAGTTTTGAACTGAGGAAAAAGTAAATTAAAAATACTTCAATAAAAATAATTCTTTAGAATGTGGTGATAGACTAGAATCATTGAATGGCATGAAGGAAATTAATAGAGAACATTTTTCTGTTCCTTATATCAAAAGAGGGACATCTAATTAAATTTTCAGATAGACTGTTCAAATAAAGAAAAAAAGTATTTTTTCATTTAATGCAGTTAAATTATCAAACTCATTGTTAAAGATATTGTAGAAATTGAAGGGATAGTAGGCTCAAAGTCACATAGCTTTGATCAGGCTTTTACTTCATCAACAGGGTGGGCCCAGGTGCAACTTTTGCCTCAAAAAGTCTCTGAACAGCTGATTGTCAGAAGGCAAGAGAAGGTATGGAAGTAAATATGAGTTCTGTGTCATATACTGCTGTCCTGGTTTCAGCTGGGATAGAGTTAGTTTTCTTCTTAGTAGTTAGTACAGTGCTGTGTTTGGATTTGGTGTGAGACCAGTGTTGACAGCACACGGATGGTTTTGGTTGGTGCTGGGTGATGTTTATACCAAGTCAAGGACTCTTCAGTTCCTTGGGCGCTGCCAGTGAGAGGGCTGGAAGGGCATGGGCAGCTGGGAGGGGAACAGCCAGGACAGGTGACCCAAACCAGCCACAGGGATATTCCATACCATGGGACATCATGCTGAGTATATAACCTGGGGGAGGAAGAAGGAACGTGGGGACATCCGGCATTATGGCATTTGTCTTCCCAAGTAACCGTTACGTGTGACAGAGCCCGGCTTTCCTGGGGATGGCCGAACACCTGCTGCCCATGGGAAGCCGTGAATGAATTCCTTGCTTTGCTTTGCTTGTGTGCGCGGCTTTTGCTTTACCTATTAGATTGTTCTTATCTCAGCCCTTGAGTTTTACATTCCTTTCCGATCCTCCTCCCCATCCCTCTGGGTGACAGGGGGTGAGCGAGTGGCTGCGTGGTGCTTGGTTGCCGGCCGGGATTAAACCACAACTGCTTTAGGTTAGACATTGTCTGTATTGATTTCTGTATGGAAAGAAAAAATGTCTTGAGCTGTTTCTGTAATTAAGAAGGATATTCAAATTCGAAGTAAAAAAGAGAGGAAGAGACAAGAAACTCTGATTTGGTGGCACATAATTAATTATTTGGGGTTTGTTTTGTTTGTGTGAGGTTGAATGTGTTAGCTTGAAACTATGGAACGTCATAGGAATACCACACATGCTTTGCCAAACCAGAGCCATTTAATATTGAAGATATTAAAAGATTGTGGTGTTGCAGCTTGTCTACCATGAAAAGCCCCAGTTGGGATCAAAATAGACCCCACATGTTGCAGGAAAATTCAGTCTACCCCTGTCTAGTTTCTTCAGCCTGGTGCTTCAGATAATCAGTTTGATTGCAGCAGCTTTTAGAGCTTAGCAAAGAGACTCTCTGACATTGGGAGCCTTTGAATATGGATTATGGTGGTAAAGAAGGGGACAACCAGAGCATTAATCATAAGACTTCCAGAGGATCCACCATAGAGACTGTAATTTGATAAAGTCAGAGTGTAATTTGTTTTATAAACCCCCAAATTTTTCTTCTGATTAGCAGTGGGGAACTTCATAGAAGCTAATGATTGGTTTTGCTTTATGTACTCATTTATCGTTACACATTGAATTTCATCTGCAATTTTATTTCCTTATAAAGTTAAGTCTCATAAAGTCTTTTTGCAGAATTCGTGCAGTTCTGCAAACTGGCCTGTGGCTAATCCTAGTCCATGAAAAGAATAAATAAATTATTTTGTTATGATGGTCTTTGGACTTCTGACTGCTGGTTACCACTGTGACAAAGCTTGGAAAAGTTACTGTGGAATCACTTTAGGAAATTCTGAGGTGTCATAAAGGAAAAGTTGAGATTGCTTATAACAGTTTCCTTCAATAATCTCTGATAATGCCACTCAGTATCCTAACAATTTCTGAGGCTTGGGTAGGGATGTTTGCATAGTTATCTGTAACAGAATCACGTACTTATTAAGGAATTAGCAAATGGCATTGTTAATTTTTACTACAGCTTATCTGTAAAATGTTTTTCTGTGTTGAAGTAATTCCTTCTTTGGTTTTGTTCTTTTTCTCCTTTTTCATTTGAGACTGATTCATGCCCATGCTCTTAGTTTTATGTACAGAGTTGATTCTTCCCAGGCCCAAATGGTCTCCTGAGCCTAAGTACCTGTCTGTTCATTATAGGGGTCTATGTTGGTTTCTTTTTATTTGTATCAGAAAGGAGAGAGGAATTGCATATCCCATAGATGCAGCTTGAATACCTGTAATGCATGGGAGTGATGGGGAACGAAGGTGTTCATCATTTCACATAGATCATTCATGCTTTTATCTCTCTGCAAATGTAATGCTTAGGCAAATTTTCCCTGCAGTAATATGCTACTAAATATGGTACAACCAAATCTGTTTAGTAAACACATAAACTGAAGAAATGTGTTTTCCACCGATACTCATATTGTCCTTTGTATTCTTTGCCAAATGATATAATACATGTTCACAGATATTTGGATCTCCTTTTGTAATTTGGAGACTAAAGTACTTTTCTGTACCAAGTCTGTATTGATCAAAAAATAGATAAGAGTTTTAAATTGTAAGACTAATTTAAATACATTTAAAAACAAAAAAAACTTTCAAAACCTAGCTTGCAAAATGCTTGTACTCAATAGGAGTATGAAAGCTTTTTCCTCTGAGTGTTTATCCTTTAGTTAAGAAACCTCTAAGAAGAAAATTAACAGAGAATGCAGAATATATGGATTTTTGTTCTTTTTTTTTCTGCCAGTGCTTGAAACCTACAAAATAAAGACTATTATATGATGTAGAACTTTTGTGTTTAACCCTATGCACTCAATCATTCCTTTAATTCAGATATCATAAAATGCTAGCCTGTAGCATGTACAGTGCATTAGAATACTAGGGCCTAATCGTGATTTTGAGCTTTGGTTTCGTCCCTAAACAGATTTCCAAAATCTTCTAGAAGAACAGAGAAACCAGCATATATAATTGGTTGATAAGAATACTTAACTTGTGATGCACATATGGCAGCAATAGCTAAAAAGCACTTTAAATCAGAACAAGCAAAGACAAATTGAATAAATGTTTATTTTGCTTCCTTAAACCGTATTTTTAATGCCAGTGCTTTCTAGCGAGCAAAAAGCTAGAAGTGACTAACTGCAATATTCACGTGTTTAAATTACAATGAAATCTGAAATCCTAAAATCGCGGTTTTTAAGCCCTTCTTCCCTCTAATGACAGCATGCTCAGTTTTTACATATTTACTGCTTGCTGATGTCACTGGTATTAGGCAAAGCCCTGAGAAGGTGTAAATGAAGACAGACCACACAGCAAAAATAAGAGGTTCAAAGGCATCAGCCTACAGATCCCATGACAGAGCAGCAGGATGGTACCTGCCTTACCTGAGCCAGCACCATTGTAAGAGCAACCTTGATAGGAAAGTGGCATCCAGATTAGAGACAGCATACAGTAAATTCAATATTTTTAAATCAGAGTTACAAAACTGCAGAATGCCATCATCCATCTGCAAGCTCCAAGGCTCTGCTAAGAAAAACATGGCACTTTTTTCCCCTGTATCTAACTTCTTGTGCAAGCTACAGGGTATTGAATGGAAAGACGTTGCCTGTACTGAACAGCCCTGCTAAATCATCAACTTGTAGCTCACTTCCACCAGAAACAGGACGAAGAATCAAATGCATTTGGGGCACACGTTCCGGAAGCCAATGCACACCCACATGAAGTTTGTCACATGGAAAACAGCTGAGGTGGGGAGAAGACACTCTTCCCGAGGGAACTGGGAAAACTCTGGGAACGAGGGCAGAGCAGCCAGTTCTATAGAGCAGGTGGGAACAGAAGCAATTGATGGAAGGAAATGGGAGATGGAGCTCTGCCCTCTCTGCCAGAACTGACAAGGATATGTGTCGGTATGTCATGTGAATGTAATGCTACCAGAGATGTGTTAGCATAAGGTATGTGTAAAATTGTGAGCTTAGTTCTGAAATGTTTTTTCCAGTATTAACCTAATTTCATGAAATTTTAGAGATGTTATGCTATTCATAAATGTTTTCCGTAAGTCATTCCCTCCCTCTCTCTCTGTCTTCACAGTTGCATATTTTACTGTACCACAGATGTAGAAAAATAACTACGTAATGTCTCTTGGTGAGATTCTTAGAGGAAGGGTGAATTTATTTTTTTTTTCCTTTGGATGGGATTCAAGATACAAGATTCAGTTCCCAGCTGTATTACAGAAACTTGCTGGCCTCAGGCAATTGCCTTAGTCCCCTGTGTGTAAAACAGAAGTAATATTCCTTGTCTATTATGATCCAGCTGTCTGATTTATTCAGTTGTCAGAAGTAATTTTTTTCAGGCCAAGACTGTTGCTTATGATGATTTCTGTGCAGAGCACAATGGGTACCCTGTCACTGTCACATACTTATCTAGATGCTGCTAAAACATAAGCTGTCTTCATAAGCTAAAAATCTCAGACAGAACTTTTGTCTAGAGGTGTTTGATGTTTCTGCTTTGTACTTAGAGCAGTTAAAACTCAGCTTTAATGCAGCTGCACAAGAATAAAGGTCGTCTAACCAATACAATTCATATTTCCCCACACACACCCCCCACCCCTCAAAGGAGAAAAACAGATACTAGCAGAAGAATTATTTTATGAGCAGATACTATAATTATACCAGCTGGGCTGCTGGGAGGGATGACAAGTAGATAGTGCTGTTCCCCTCTGGCCACAGGGAAATGAGGGCCCAGGGGGCCTCAGGGAATACTGCAAATTGCACATGCTGATCATGGAGGAAAAGGTTCTCACAATTGCTTCTTCCAGAGCTGCAGCCAGTATTTGAGGTGATTGAAGAACTTGCCTTTTTTCCACTTCTGATTCATGTCCTGGGCCTATAGTCCACAGGGGAGAGTGCTTACAACATCTGACCTTCCTGCAGTTCCCGTTCCTCTCTCACTGCCCCATGCCAGCTCCCACTCTTGCTGCCTCCTGCTTAACTCACAGTTATCCCGTGCCTAAGATTTCCTAATGGCTTAGATTGCTTCAGTGGGAAGCGAAAGGGAGGGGCTGCTGGAGTGAAAGAGTAGGTCTTTGAGAAAAACTCAAAATAGCAGCTTCCCCTTTCTTCGATGGAAAAGGAGCATTCAGCTGTGTATAAACTGAGGAGTGGCGCACAGGCATGGAAGGTAAACTCAGCACTGGACTGCAACATGTTACTTGGGTGAATACCTAGAAAACTAAATCTTATGGGTGCACTATAAAAAGTAAGAGGTTGTACTCTAGCACTTCGCTGGCAGACAAATGTAGTTTCAAGCGCAGGATGAAAAATGACTGAACTGCCAATGGCTTGAAACCAGAGTCTAGTTTGTTTTTTTGAAATTTCTGGTTAGATATTAACCTACCAGCAAGAGCAAAATTCTGAGTGTGGGTCCTTTCCACATCCTCAGAAAGCATTTAATGCATGAGTAAGAATAGCCCATAAGATAGCAAATCAGATAAATACATTATGGACAAGACCTTGTGCAGTGAAATTCAGAAACTGTCAGAGTATGGGGGGGGGAGGATCTGAGAAAGCAGATTAAAGGCAGTAGGAGAAGGCTGAGACATGAACTGTCAGAAAAATGAAAGAGCAGCAGGTATAGTGAGAAGTACTGCTACACTCTAGCCGGTGCTCCCTTTGTGACAATGGCGAGGGTTGGGCAATTTATTGAGTGCACACACTCATGAATACAGCGTTAGCTGGGTCCAGCCAAGGCTTGTGTCCTGGAGAGAGAATAAGCAACCCCAAACCGAGACAGTATTAGAAAGTAAGAGAGACATGAATTTTTTAGTTGGACTAAGCATGAGAAAAAGTGGGAAAATATCCTTAGAAGTTTGCAGTTGACAGTTTGGAAAGACCACAGTTTCATATGACTGCTTCCATTTCCTGTTGTGCCGCCTTTGCTCAGATAGCTAAATACGTGATTCACTGTGGGTTGCTTGTTACTGTCAGCACTTTTTTCCATGTCCAGGTACATTTTCTCCTTCCTAGCACAGCTGATGATGAACTGAATGACTCGGTCATTGGGTACTGTTTGTTGAAATGTCCTTGGGATGTTACTCTCTTACGTACCATAGGAAGACAATCATTGGTTGTATGTGGTAACCATAATCGATTTTGCTCATTGAGCTTTTAAATAAATGGTTTTAAAAGATGTAAATTTAAAGTAGCATTATGTACACGTAGACACTTATTCACACAGACTTTTTATATAGATACAGAGATTCATTTAATTCTTTCTATCTCTTAAAGCCTTTTATGTAGCTCCTAATTGTAACCAAGTACTTCAGTTTACTCTCTCGTGGTTAAAATGTGTTTAAATAGTTTTGATGATTTTACAACCTCTGTTGGTTTTGTTACTGAGTCCAGATGAAGCTTAGTCTGTAGTTGTAGCTCCTTTTGTTACTGAGGTGCTGAAGTTGTTACTGCCAACTCATTGCTGTTTATCATGACCTAGTAATCATGGTAATTTACGACTGTAGCCCCTCAGGATAAAGAATGAAATCTCTGCAATTTTCTGTTCCAGAAACATTAATAGGTTTATCGCCTCCTATTCTCAGAGAGGAGAGAACTGCATACCGCAGCTCATCCTGTCCTATACGGTAAGTCTACTGCACATGCACAGAGCAGCTGTGGCTTCATAGGAATAATCAATATTAATGGCACACACACAAAACAGTGAACTGGCATTTTACCAATAGATTGGCTACCTGTTGGACACATTGAGCTTGTAGGACATACAGGGAGGCCTTTCAATGGGGGAGCAAGAAAACAAGTGTATACACTGGAAGCATCAAATGCAATGTGTGTGGGGGGGGGCTGAACTATTGCACATGACCAGGGTGGCTGGCAGCTCAGAGGAACAGCCAGGCTTGGGCTGCACCAAGCAACCCACACATATTCGGCAGCTCCTGAGCTCCCAGGGTATGCCAGTTCTGCACTTGTCCAAGGTTGTAAGAGGAGAAAGGCCTGAAGCCTCTCAGAGAGGGCAGCTGGAAGACAGGTGGTCTTACACCGCTTTCAGAACAGTTCCTGCACTTGCCCTCGGACAAAATGGGGCCAGCACCAGGACATAGGCCAGGAAGATACGGAAAGTGGAATGGAAACCAATGCAAACTCTAAGGCAACTGTCATCAGGAACAAATGCTTGTAAGCACCATTCCTAGGTTGATTGCAATAACATTTTTATTTGTTAATATGTTTCTGCTGACAATCAATTGATGTCTCAAACTATAGCCTGTACAAATCTCAGCAATCTGTTCAGCAGTTAACACATATATTGTATTAAATTGCTCTGGTTAAGTGGAATGCCAGCAGCATTTATTACAAAACTATGCAGTACCTAGAACGTTTTACATAGTGTTTTGCTAAGCTTCCATTAAAATATTGTATATTTTTGTCTCATAAGTTAGAACATATTTGAATTATTTAAGTTTCTTTGTACCCATTAATTTAAATAATAATAATAAAACCCATAGTTTATAACTTTTCATCTAAATAAGCAAGAGCATCCATGGTATAAATTACAGGAACTATTTAGTAGTTCAGACACCACTTGGGCCATTAAAACTGTTTGGGCAGCTAATTTAATATAATTCCACTTGTAAAACACACTGATTTTATTTTTTTTTTCTTAAAAAAATGCTTCAAGAGATAAGTATTTTTTTTCTTCAATAGAATGCAGAAACGGAATATGCTAAGCTTAGCAGAACCTTGCAAATGAGCATGTCATTTCACATGATTGCAACCTGAGAATTAGCAAAAAGGCAAATAAACATTCAAAACACGAGTGCAGCCCGTTACAGAAATAATCTGTATTTATTTCTGTTTCAGTGCATCATCAACAATACTTAACTGAATTGTCCAGGACAATCCAACACAGACATGCTGTATGGATACTGTTGCACAACTATACCAGTTTTTCCTTAAGTAATGCAGTTCATTTGCTGGGGGCTGGCGGTGGTGATATTTCACTGTAGGGCCTTCTTTGCATAATGCCTGTACATGGTGTCTCATACTTACACTGTGAATTTTCTAATTACTCTGCCGTGTCCTCGGCATTCACGACGTTAAGGTATTTCCTGAGTATTCATCTCCTTTCAGCTAAAGTACTCAAAATATTAGGCAAAGAAATATCTAATAATAAATAACATACACATATACATATATGTATATATGTTTGCAGCCACATGCTTCAAATTGCTTACGTGCTTTTGAGAAAAAAAAAAAAAAACAACTCATATTGCCCTTTGTTGAGCCTTACTACCAAGCAAGGTAGCTACGATGTTGCTTTCCTAGGAGAGGCTTTTGGGTATAGTACATGAAGAGTTAGCCTGATGATGTACCAGTAGATTGGCTACCTGAAGACCCTGGCACTGGTTTTCAGCATGGCTTTTGGAAAGCCATCTTCCTGCTTTGTGCTTTGGCCTGGCACTTGAGACCAATAATACTGATTCCCCTTTGCACAGCACTGAGATCCACAGATGACCAATGCTTTGGGAAAGTTTTCTTTTGTCATATTTGGAAATCCTAGCCCTTATATCCCATCTCAGATGATAAATAATGGAAGAATAGTCACATCATTTTAATTTTATATATCTAAAAATAGTGTTATGAAGGAACTAAAAAATTTTGTTGCCTGAATTCTTTGCATGGTTACTGGTGAAAGCAGACAGCTTCAGAACAGATTCAGGAGAAAGTCTAGAACAAAGTAGGTTCCATGTATATACTGTTCCAAGTATATTATGTTTACCTGGGTGAGAAAGGGCTCAGCTGCAGTTAAAGAGTAGAGAAATGTCGATGGAATAAAGAGAAGGAAAGCAAGGGAAGATGAATACAGAAAATGTGAAGAAAATAGGATGAGAACAAAAGAAAAGAAGCCAAAAAATAGAATTAGGGTTTGAACTAAGTATTACTTTTTTTCCTTCCTCATCTGATGGCTCATTTTTTGCAAGTCTTTTTAATATAATTTGAAATTGAATAGTTAATTAAAATTTCATCCTAATAATAGCTTGAGGTTGCTTCTCGATAATTTAGCAGTAATAATCTTATCCTGCTTTAATAAACTGTGAGGCTTTTGGCCTCAGAGATTAACCTGAATATGATTATTATCTAATAAATAGGGAACTTCCTCAAGCTATCATTATATTACTAAAAATCTTCAGACTACACTAATAACTGGCCTCTTTTACTTGTAAAAGTAATAAAAACAGTAATATGAGACCTTGCTATGTAGACCACTCTCTGTCAAGTCAGAGATAGAGAAGTTGCTGGGAGAATCTTTGGTGAGTTTTGATTTATAAGCAAAACGCAAAACTTGAAAGTACTGTACATGAAATATCCTGCAGATACTGGCAAATGATCTCCGTGCGTTGCTGTGATAATGAACTGAGGCAAGAAAGAAGTGGAAGAAAAAAGATACCTGCCTGTTTAGTTTTCTCTTCTTTTACTGGAAATTTTCATATTACTGGTATAGGTGAGATTTGCACAGATTCATTTCTGGCCACTGAAATCTTGCAGAGGCTTAAATAAAAGCAGATCTGTAGGCCTGCACGTAATCCAATTCATGGACTTCAAGAACATCTAGTGGCCACAGCCAAACAATTCAAGGCTTTGAAAAATGTGTCAAGAACTACCCTCTGTATTTATAATTTTTTTTTCCCCTTACTCTTTGCATTCGGTGCTTGAAGTATTAGTATATTACATTAGAAATTACTGTAATGTCAGTAGATCTGTGCTGCTGCTGAGGGACCAGAGCACCTCTTAGCTTCTAGATCTGAGTACACACTTCAGCTGCATCTCTCTGTGTTGCAAGAAGACCTTGCTGTTCATAGATTTTCACTCAAGAAAAAAAACACACAGGAGCTGCAGCACTGGATAATTACAGAACTGGACTGAAGGCTAGATCACATAGCAGCAGATGGACAACAACAATCCTCATCTCAAGTCTTTTATATTTTCTTATTTATGTCTTATTTATGCTAATTTACATCTGTTTCATCATGAGAGCCGTGTTATGAAGGAAGTGTGACTTGGAATATAAGAGTTCTCTGTGTTTAGTTAACTATAAATATTAACCATAATAACTATAAATGTTAACCATACCAACCACAGCTTGAGCAGTGGCATGTGGTCACCTGCACTGTTTAACTTTTGGTATATATTGCTTGTCACAGTTTTGATCCATGCCACCAAACATCCTGCCAGACAATACCCAAGCATGGTATATGGAGTAATGAGCCAAAACCAGTTTCCAATAGTCAGTAGGGATGAAACCGCATATTTAGGGGTGGTGAGAAAGGAATTTACTTAGATGGGTGCAATCTGTGTTGTGCTACTGAAAACAGAATTGTAGAATGGTTTGGGTTGGAAGGGACCTTCAAGATCATCTAGTTCCAACCCCCTGCCACGGGCAGGGACACCTCCCACTAGACCAGGTTGCTCAAAGCCCCATCCAGCCTGGCCTTGAACCCCCCTAAATTATTTTTTAAAAAACCAATAATTAAAGGAAGGCAGGCGTATTCTCCTACTCTGAGGTTGCTAGTACAGATAGAGCCTAGAGCCCCTCTTGCTGTGGTTAAATCTTTATCATGTGCTCAGCCACACAGCTCAGCTACCTGTCTGTATGGGGGGAGCAGTGTCAAGCTATTAGCTTCTGTCTGCAGAAGTTATAGAAAGCTGGGCCATGGCTAAGCTCAGGTTAGCCTAGGTGATCCCTGATGCTAAGTAAACAATGGTCCAAGCTTACAGGAGTGAATGAATATTTAAAGGCACAAGCCAGCACAACCCATGAGTGAGAGATAAGGACAGAAAGGGCAAAATGTTTTAATAATGTATTCTTTCTCATAGTATTTGCTGAACTGCAACTGTGATTTTCTAAAATCAAAATAACATTCAGTTGACTATTTCTTTGGCTGCTTTAATTAAAACATTTATTGATTTAAAATGAAAAAATGAGTAATGCAAAATGCCTGGTTGTTTGTGGGTTTTTTTTAATTCTGAACTGGAGTGCTAGCTAGCTCAGAATATTACGTGGTATTGTTATTACACTTCTTTCCCAGGTTTGATGATAATATTATTTAATTATTTAATTAAGATTTTTTAGTATTATTTGTTGTAGTAGTGGTATTTATTATTATTATGGCTTTGGAATGATGGTGTTTGGTTTTTTTTCTTTCATGACACAAAGTTAAATTTCTCTGTTGATTGATGTAGAAAGTATTTTTCAAGTGTGAGTGTATCTAAAAACAACTTCAGTCACAGGTAGGTCTCATGATTGTTGTTTGAAACTTTAGTTCTTCTAAGTTTGGGTTGGTTTTTTTTCTGGTAATCCTTATGTCACAGTCTTATGTACACTGTTAATAATATGTGTTCTTCTGTTTTCCCTGACTTCGGGTTTCAAGGTCGTTCACTCTATTATTAACAACATGCTCATAACTTACTTAACATCAGCTACAGATTTGTTCTTCCCACAACTGGTCTTTCTGAAAGATATGAATGTCAAGGCAAGGTGTCTTAATTTCCTCTCATGTATTGTAATGGATTGCATTTGCTTCTGTAACACCTTTAAAAAGATATATCTACGGTAGAAGTTTCATGACGTCAGGGGCCTTGCTTTGTTTGCGTTCGTTTCACAGCACTATGATCCATTAGGACATAGTACCGCAAGGTGCTGAGCGAACCCGGAGAGATACTGAGCAATGTCAGTTCTCATAGAAACCAGTGAAGTTTAAGGGAAGCTTGCTACCCAAGGAGACCTTTAGTATTTCAATGTTAGTTAATCCATTTGTCTAGTAAAATAAATAGGTAAGACTGGTGAGGGAAGCGTCCTACCTGCCCCTCCCCCGAGGTGTCCCTGTGTGGCAGTCACACGGCTGCAGGCTGACTGCTTTGGCACAAAGCTGTCCATGGGCTGCAAAACCTCCTGACAGAGAGGACAGCACCTGCCAGCAGGGCTGACATGTTGGGCACGTGACAGAGTTTTCAGAAAACATCTGCCAAATCCAATCACCCACAGAAGATAGTTTCTGAATCTGACAAAGCACAGTCATGAGCTGTGTGTGCTCTGCTTTGGCCTGTCGGGACTTAGGCCACTCTAAGTACACACAGTGGTAAAAAATCTTCAGCCTGGGTCAGCAAAATATCTTAGGTATTTAATCTTAATATCCCCCATATGCTCTGTAATGTTCCGGTCTACTGCCCTGTCCCAAAGTAGGCAGCCAAGCCTGGATTCATAATTCCTCGTCATAGGCAATTTGCTAAGCCTCGTTTCCCTGCACCCTCTCTACAGATGATGGAGAAAAATTGAAATCTCCCATTTCCAAATTGCCCTCAGAGGCTGTGCTGTCTAAGTAAAACAAACTATATTAAGCATTTCTAGGTGCTGCAGCTTGATCACCTGTGATGTTAATGTCTTAGGATGGGCCTGGCACAGTCAGCCAGCAGCAGCAACAGACACGGGCTGTGGGTCTGTTTTATTTACTGGTGGAGGCAGCTTTCCATTCTAACACAAAGCACAGGTGGAAGAAGTGACACCAGTTTTTAGTTAAAAGTGTTGTAATTCCAGCATTCATCTAGTTTCTTCTGAGCATTTGATTTCCAAATCCGTTCTTTTGTTTCCTTGGAGGCTTTTCTCATTGCCAGATTATTGACATAGGTTGGGTTGAAAGCAAAGTGACTTGTCACAACGTAAAACCAAGTCACATGGATACAAGCAATGAGGATAGTGGCTAGTGATGTGTTCTGGTCCTGACTGTAGAGGTTACTTTTCGATGCTGTAGAGACCTTCTCTAGCCAAGGAATTCTTCATTTCTCAAGCCAGAGAATCAACTTTCACTGAGAAGTGAGAGGTTGAACTTGGACTAAGGCAAGCCAAATCCCCTACAAAAGTGCATTGACCACTGAACGTCATGGCCACATGTGGCCACAAATGGTTCCTCTTTCAGGTGCTGTCAAGGGACCCTGACCTTTTGAATCATGATTAGAAGGAGACAGCGAAACTGTGCAATTAAGTCAGACACCCCATGTTCAGTGTTTCCCAAGCTTATGAGCAATATTGTAGAATTTTTTCACTTAAACCTTTGTTCCTGGCAGTAACCCATGTCTTTGTAAAAAATCTAATTTACCTCCAAAGAGTACTGATAAATTTGTTAATGTTCATGTAGCACTTTGAATCCTGCTATGCTCTTCAACATCACGGAAGGTTAACTCTTCTGTGAATGACCTCGTTAGTTTTGTCAGTATTAAGTATATGCCTAGCCTTGTTCTCACCTTTGGGAAAAGCTGAGCAACATTTGCAGAGTCGTGTTTAATGGAGTTTCGGCATTTAAGGGTACAACAAATGCAAATATCATAGCATGAAATTAATATTTGCATGTTATAGGAGGTAAATCATGAGATGTATTTAAATATAGTAGTAACACACTGGGGCCTTTCCTTGAAATATACCAGTGGCTGCCAAATGTGTAAGAAAAGAAAAGAAAAAAGAAAGAAAAAGAAAAAGAAAAGGAAAGAAAAAAAAAGATGAAGAAAAAAATTAAAAGAGGACAATTGTAATATGCAGGAATGTAATTTTGAACATTTGAATTAAAATGGTGTACTTTTGCACCTAAAGAATAAAACCTATTCTGTTTGTTTGGGTATTCATTTTCTACTACTGGTTCATTCTTTGTAAAAAATCTTGTTTTGTATATGGCAGAAATGCAGAACAAACGCAGGAAAAAGCAAACAAATTCATGTGAATAACATATCCAGCCTGTCCTAGATGCTAACCCTTGTTCTCAAGGGGGACTTCAATTTATCAAATGTCCACTGGAAACAGAACACAGCAGAGAGGAAACAGCCTAGGAGGTGCCTGGAGTGTGTGGAAGATAACTGCCTGGCACAGCTGGTCGGTGAGCCACCCAGGGGAGGTGCTCCGCTGGACCTGTTGTTTATAAACAGGGAAGGACTGGTGGGTGATGTGGTGGTCGGAGACTGTCTTGAACATAGTGATCATGAAACGATAGCGTTTTCCGTTCTCGGAGAAGTAAGGAGAGGGTCAGCAGAACCACTACCTTGGACTTCTGGAGGGCAGACTTTGGCCTGTCTGGGCGCCTGGTTGGCAGCGTCCCTGGGGAGGCAGCCCTGAAGGGCAAAGGAGTCCAGGAGGGCTGGGCATTCTTGTAGAAGGAACTCCTAAAGGTGCAGGAGCTGTCAGGGAAGAAGATGGGCCTGGCTGAACAGAGGGCTTTGGCTGGAACTCAGGGGAAAAACAGGAGAGTTTCTGACCTTTAGATGAAGGAGCTAGCAACTCAGCATGACTACAAGGATGTTGCGAATTTGTGCAGGGTGAACATTAGAGGCAAAAGCCCAGCTAGAACTCAGGCTGGCCACTGCCATAAAAAGTAACAAAAAATGTATTTACAAATACATAGAAACAAAAGGAGGACCAAGGAGTATTTGTGTCCTTTATTGGATGTGGCAGGGAACATTGCCACAATGTATGAGGAAAAGGCCGAGGTCCTTAATGCTTTCTTTGCCTCAGTCTAATAGCAAGTCCATTTACCTTCTGGGTACTCAGCCTGCTGAGCTGGAAGAAAGGGATGAAGAGCAGAATGAAGTTCCCATAGTCTGGGAGAAATCAGTACCTTGCTGCACCATTAGACATGCACAAGTCTATAGGGCTGGATGGGATCCACCCAAGGGTACTGAGGGAGCTGGCAGAGGAGCTAACCAATCCACTCTGCATCATTTCTCCACAGTCCTGGCTACCTGGGGAGCTCCCAGAAGACTGGAGGTTTGCCTATGTGCCACCCATCTACAGGAAGGGCTGGAAGGAGGATCTGGGGAACTACAGGCCTGTCAGCATCGTCTCGGTGCTGGGGAAGGTTATGGAGCAGGTCATTGTGAGCACCATCATGCAGCATGTTCAGGACAACCAGGGGATCAGTCCCAGCCAGCAGGGGGTTATGAAAGGCAGGTCCTGCTTGAGTAACCTGATCTCCTCCTATGACAAGGTGACTGCTTAGTGGATGAGGGAAAGGCTGTGGATACTGGCTGCCTGGAGCTTAGTAGAGCCTTTGACACCATCTCCCACAGCATTCTGCTAGAGAAACTGGCTGCTCATGGCTTGGGTGGGTGTACTTTACACTAGGTAAAAAACTGTCTGGACAGCCAAGCCCAAAGAGTGGTGGATGGGCTTACATCCAGCTGGCAGCTGGTCACAAGTGGTGTTCCCCAGGGCTCAGTGCTGGGGCCAGTTCTGTTTAATATCTTTATCAACAGTTTGGATGAGAGAATTGAGTGCACCCTCAGTAAGTCTGCAGATGACACAGTGTTCCAGGGAGCGGGGCAGTGCTGATCTGCTGGAGGGCAGGAAGGCTCTGCAGAGGGATCTGGACAGGCTGCACCGATGGGCTGAGGCCAGTTGTATGAGGTCCAACCGGGCTCAGTGCCGGGTCCTGCCCATGGGTCACACCAGCCCCAGGCAGCGCCACAGGCCTGGGGAAGGGTGGCTGGGAACTGCCTGGGGGAAAGGACCTGGGGGTGCTGGTCAACAGCCGGCTGAACATGAGCCAGCAGTGTGCCCGGGTGGCCGAGGGGGCCGACAGCATCCTGGCTTGTGTCAGACACAGTGTGGCCAGCAGGACCAGGGCAGTGACTGTCCCCCTGTACTGGGCACTGGTGAGGCTGCACCTTGAATCCTGGGTTCAGGTTTGGGCCCCTCACTGCCAGACAGACACTGAGGTGCTGGAGCGTGTCCAGGGAAGGGCAACGGAGCTGGCGGAGGGTCTGGAGCACAAGTCTGATGAGGAGCGGCTGAGGTAACTGGAGTTGTTTAGCCTGGAGAAAGGGAGGCTGAGGGGAGACCTTACTGCCCTCCCAGCTACCTGAAAGGGAGGGAGCCCGTCTCTTCTCTCAGATACGTGGCAACAGGACAAGAGGAAACAGCTTTAAGTTACACCAGGGGAGTTTTAGATTGGATATTATGAAAAATTTATTCACTGAAAGGCCGGTGAAGGGTAGGAACAGGCTGCCCAGGGAGGTGGTGGAATCATCATCCCTGAAGGTGTTTAAAAAACATGTAGCTGCAGTGCTTAGAGACATGCTTTAGTGATGGGCTTGGCAGTCCTGGGTTAACATCTGGATTTGATGATTTTAAAGGTCTTTTCCAACCTAAGTGATACTATGATTTTATAGGTGCATGTACAGCTTCCTCATAATAATAACTATATATAATTGCAATATAATGAATATTTATATGAGTATAATAACATAACATGGCAATGTTACAACATATATACCGGGGAGCTTCTTTTTAAACCCAGGCAAATAGTGATATATAAAGCATAAAGGAGTATAAATGTTTAAACGACATTTTAAGCTGGTTCTTGAGTTATATCTTTTTTTAATTATTCTTACAATAGCATTTGAAATCCCATTGTACTCTGCTTCAAAGTCAGATTAGGGCTGCTGTATATAAGCACATTCTTTTCACCACTTTTGAATATGGGGTCAGTCAATTTTATTGGGGATGAGGCTCTAAGGAAGGATAAGCAGGAGTGCTCAGGTGACCTCTATACATTCATACACTCTCTAGAGTGTGTCACTTCTTATTTGTCTTAGTTACATTGCTCAGATGCAGTATCTTCTTTTTCCACTGTAGCATGAGAGAATACAGATGTCAGGACTGCTGGCCATGGTCGTTTTTCCAATCATGGAAATTCACATTTTGCACCTGTGCTTGAACACCTGTGGGATTTAGGGTGCTCTGGAAGTTTTCAGCTCCCTGCTGTGATTTATTTTCATGTTCACTGTCAAGTGCTCATGTATGTGTATGCTTGTGCGTGTGTGCATGTGTCTGGGATGGTGAGACAGCTAATGGATTGCTGTTTAGGAATGACTGCTCAGGCTAAGCTTGCACAGCCATCCTAGCTAAAGATAATATTTAGTTCTTCTCATACAACCTGCATGTCCCAAATTCATTTTTAAAGTGTCAGGCTCGATTTCTATCTTCCTCTCTGCCCTTCCTACTCTCTGGTGCATGTAGCTGACACCATGAAATAGGTTTTTCTTCCATTTGAATTTCACTGATTTCATAAATCCTGTTTGCCTGGAGGCAGAATGACAGCATCAATTCCTGCCTTTTCCACTTGGCTTTCAGATGTAGTGCTCAGGACAGCACTGTATGTTAAGCACTTAAGCATGACCAGAAGTACTCCCCACAATGGCCAGCTTTTCCATACTTCTCATTTTCCTGTAATATTTTTATAGAATCTTTACTACTGTTTCTTATGTCCATTCAATATTTGCAGGTTTTTGTCCTGAGCCGCTGTTCAGATCATCTTGCTTATCGGGAGCACAGAGGGAGGCCATACTGCAGAGCTTTTGCCAACCCAGCTATATTGATTATCGGGTATGAAAAGTTTATGCCACCAAACTGCCATCATGCTGTTCCTAAAGCTCTAGTTGCTTATTTCTTAGTTTATGTCAGAGGCATAAAAAGGGAGAAGAGCTTCTGCTGGCTTTGGATCAATGCTGGAGATGGATCCTGGTTTCTTCAGATGCAACTTTACCTGCAGTCTTTGCCCCTGAAACTCTGTCATGTGGACAGAGCTTTTGATTAAAATCCAGAAACAGGAAGGATGCTTTTAGGCAGAGGTAAGCACCAGATTCAAAACAGCAACTTTAACTCCTTTCCCTTTCTTCCACTCAAATAGCAGCTGCTTAAATAAACATGGTGGGGTTTTTTCTCATTTTTTAGCTCCAAGTCTCTCTAGGGACTAGGGTTCCCCCTCTTTGTTTGACCAGACTGCACTAACTGTGACATAGCTAAGTAGTTCAGTGCCTAGATTGGGTTCGTGTCCAATAAGGATCTATTCAGAGAGATCTTCTCAGAGCATCCCTAAGACACAGCAGAGGGATTTTCCTGCTTTAAAAACACAGTTATGGCAACTGCTTTCTTTTGAGGACAAGGCTGGAATGAAAACTGCTCTCTTTCAGAAACTAGCCTACTAAACATTTGCCAAGGAAGCGAGAGAGCCATCTCTGCTGAGGATGCCCTGTCTCTTACATCATTCTAGAACGATATTCTTAGTACTGTGCTACAAGTAATTTAAATTAATGAAGGGCACTTTCTGCCTTCCCTCTTAACGCTATGTCATGGTTCAAAAAGACATCAAGGTTCATTGGCTAAAGAGAGAGAGAGGAAGAACGTTCACAAGGGAACATGGTAGCCAGGCCATTTACTGGTCCGTGCTTCAACAACTGGTTATTTTGTCAAAAACATCAGGGATATCATGGAGGGAGAATGTTACAGAATACCTGATCAAGCAAGGGAAGTGTGTGATACCTTTGAGCAGTGGATTGAACTTTTAAGTTAAATTAATAAAAAGTCAGAAGCCTCCTGAATTATGTGAGGTGCAAAGCACAGTTGTAAGGAAGGTAGTTTTGGCCTTTGGTACCAATCTTCCACCCAAATCCCACTAAACGGGCCAATCTTTTTCTTTTTTTTTTTTTTTTTTTTTTTTTTTGACTCTGGTTCTTGGCCTGAGGTAGCTGAAGAAATTATAATGAAGAAATTATATGGAGCAGCCAGGTATTTTTTTAGAAGTACTTTGTCACAAACATAAGGAGTATTTTGTCTGTGATTATTTTGGGGCTTTATGGATTGTTAGTGCTACCTTATGCTGTCCCAAAGTCCATCCTTAGGAGGCCTTCAAGCTGTTTAGTGCTTCAGTGCTTCTGTTGCAGGTATTAATTTTAAGTGAACCTTTCCTCTAAATAAAGTACTGCCATGCAGCAGTTCTCTGAGCTCTGTATTAAACGTTGTGTAAAATCCTGGTTGTTTCTGTAATAACATGGCTACTAAGAAACTCGGGGGACAACCACGTCAGACCTGTGAATGTTTCAAAAACTGGAAAAGTGTGCTCTGATGAGCCTGCAGAAAATCTTGCCCTTCGATTCAGCTGATGTTACCATGTCACCATGAATCACATGAGGGAGGAGGGAATAGCAATGCTATTCTATTTCTAAACACTCTTCTTTACATTAGTCTAGTTTAGGAAGCATAGTTTCATTTCAATCTATGCAGTGTTATACTGTTGGCGTGTTACTTTCCCTATTCGCTCAAAAATAGAGAATATAAAACAGGGAATGTAAACTGCAGCAAGGGTGACAGATGGAATTTTTCCTTATGTAAAAAAATTCGAAGTAATGAATACATATGCAATCATTTTTTTACTGTGTGGCAAGGTCTTTGTGCCTCTGTCATAACCCCTGTAATTCTACAGCCTCATGGAGATTCACATATAAATCAAATAGCACAGAAGAATCCAATTTCTTCTCATTACCAAATGGGAAAGATACCCCTTTTACAAGGAGTGGCAACCCCCCCCAAAAAAAAGCACCACCAAAACACCCCTTAGCTGTTTAATTAAAACTATTTAAATTGTATTTTTGTAGACTAAAAAAGAAGGATCCATAATTAAGCCAAGCAGCCCAGGAGGGAAACAGCACACTTTGAACAAATGATTTCTTCTACTCTCTATCAGTTCTTCTGCAGCAGTGATCATCCAGATAGCTGAAGGACTTGTGTTAAGCCTGTGCCTGCATCTCTTTATAGCTGTTTACTGTATTAATTTACAAAACCTGTGAAAGAAAATGTAAAAATCATATGTCTAGCTAATCACATGAACTAACCATAAGATTCACATCCTGCAATATTTGCTCAGGAAATTAGAGTCTTATTTTGTAAACAGCTGACAAATGATATGCAACAAAGTGTTTGATGAAGTAGTTTAAACAGTCAAATACAGTGAAAAGTTCATTAAATAGTTATTTGTGAAAATATACGTTGTCAGTACAAAGCATTCCAGGCAGGGCATATCTTTGAATATCTCTGAAGCACGACTATATTTGCCACCTATTCAACTCAAAATAAGTAGTAAAATATGCAGAAGTGAAAATTCACTTCAGTCTAGTGAGACAAGATATCTGTTTCTTTTGGGTGAATTGAATGTGAATGACTGTATTGTCCCCATAAAAATATCTTCAGAACGCAGCAATTCCTAAAACATCGATCCAAATTGAGTAACTGAGTAAACAGTAGTTCACACTCTATCCTCTGCATTATCTAGGAACGACTCAGGAGTGCTTGGAAAAGCTGAACTCCAAATTCTTTGTGGGCTGAATTCTCCCCCCTGTGCCAGCCTTGCACTGCCTGTGTACCACAAACCTAATGCCCAATAGGTTGCTTGAAAGCAAGTGTAGCAAATTCTTACCCAACATGTAAATCATGAGACTCTGACTAAATGTTTCCTTACAGTTTCCTGTCCATGGCCAATTTCTGTTTGTCATGTTACTCTGTGTGTGCATTTATTTTCAAACCTACTGTTCAGTATTTGGTTAAGTCAAAATTGCTAAGCAAGTACATCCTTTCAGTCACCATAATACAGAGCTATTGTTTTGAAAATTTGTGCTTCTTAATTTACAAATGCAAGATGATTTAATCTGCTATCATCTCCAGCAACATAATGGACTTTGCCAATCATCAAACTAAATTTGTTTAAGAGATAAGAGCTAATATGAGCTTGTTCAGCTTTGCCATCTATCACGTAGTAGCTGTGAGTGTCCTGTTTGGTATGCAACATAATTAAATGTTGTCCTTGAGGAGTTTACATATTGCCTATTTGCATTCTCTTATTACAACAGGAAAATTGCTGCACCTTGTAAGCTTGATCTCCACAGTCCTGTATCAAAGACGTGTTTATTGTGTTTTCAAATAGAAGAGAGACATTTCAGAAGGTAAAGACCTGAATGTGTTTGCTTTTAACCAAACAAAACAGGTGTTATCATACCATGTCCCTGAGGGGCCGAGCGCTGTGTGTGCTGTGTGGGTCAGAGGGCTCCGGCAAGCCAGCGCAGGGACCACTCCTCACCCCCCACCGCGGGCGTGCTGCTGCCAGTGGGCTGGAGCCCTCGCAAAACACCATCTAAAAGACAAAAGGTGAGCCGGGAACCGAGGCTGGCGTCAAGGCTGGTGGGGCAGCACCCTCGTTCCCAGGGGCACAACAAGGAGCAAGGAGAGAGCAGGGCAGCAGGCAGGGCCAGCCCAGGGTCCAGCGGTCACCAGAGAGGTGGTGAGGCACTCTGGGGCCAAGCCAAGAAATCAAGCATCAGCAAGGTCTGTGGCTGGGTACAGATGCCTCAACGATGCAGCTGAAGGCACAAGCCCCGGCTCCAGAGCAGCTCCCAGGTGAAGGGGGACTGTGGCTCCCTGCAGCTCTTGCTCACAGAGCCCATCCACACCATCCCAGAGCTGGCCGGGCCCCCAGGAGGGGCAGAGGGGCTGCAGAGCCTGTCGGTGCTCTCAGGGCCCTGACAAAGAAAAGAAACAAAGACTGCTGAGGCTGCCATAAAGTGCTGTAGTTGCCCTGTATTTTGGAGCATCCCGGAATGATTGCCACAACGTTTCCACAGGAAAATAGCGTGGATGGTAAAGAAGTATCATGTTCTTCGGCCTTTCCTTAATGTCATGCCTGCGTAAAGCTGTAAAGCCAATGACAGTATGAATGAATACCTGTATGTAGAGCTAAGCCCACGTTTGATTGCCATTTTAAAAGCTTATTGACTATTTGAGTCATGTCACTTTTAGAAAACCTGAAGTTAAATACACACTGTCCTTTGTTGTTTTTGCAAGCAAAACCCATATAGCACTAATACAGTATGCAAATACCATTTACCTAAAGCATGAATTTAAAGTATTCTTTATCCTGTGTCAGCACTGAGGTTTACACATATTATGTACACAGGCAGATTTGTAGATTTATATAATTTACCCTAGTTTCATACAACATTAGTTTGCTGATTAAAATCAGGGGGAAATTAGCAGAGAATTGCACAATCACTAGTTTATTGAACGCTTCAAGAAAAATGACTGTTATAAGGAATTACGTAGAAATACTGGGAAACGTTCAAATCCACAGGACAAAAAAAGAAAAAACAATAAACAACAAAAGACCTGAAAAGCAGCAAGGAAATTAACATGAAGACATGAATCCATGTTGTTTTAAAACTTCTGGTTCTCCAAGAGACCACACAAAGCTCAAAAAGGGCAGTTTGCATACATGAAAACTTTTCCATTACAATGCCCTATTCAAAATCTTGTTTGCAGTTTCATAAAAGAGAGAATTTGGCCTTTTTGCAAAGGTGCTGGCTGATCATCACCCACTATTATTGAAGAATACGTATAACGTACCATCAAATAGCAGCAGGAAGATAAAATTTAAGAAAAACAGCCTTGCATTTTTTTTATGTTCGCCATAGATTTTCTCCCTCCTTTGTAGTTCTTGGTGAACAATTCTGGAGCACAGGTCTTATGAGGAGCGGCTGAGGGAACTGGGGCTGTTTAGCCTGGAGAAAGGGAGGCTGAGGGGAGACCTTACTGCCCTCCCAGCTACCTGAAAGGGAGGGAGCCCGTCTCTTCTCTCAGATACGTGGCAACAGGACAAGAGGAAACAGCTTTAAGTTACACCAGGGGAGTTTTAGATTGGATATTATGAAAAATTTATTCACTGAAAGGCCGGTGAAGGGTAGGAACAGGCTGCCCAGGGAGGTGGTGCTTAGGGACATGCTTTAGCGATGGACTTGGCAGTCCTGGGTTAACACCTGGATGATTTAAAGGTTTTTTTCCCAACCTAAATGATACTATGAGTCTATGATTCTATTTCACACCCTCGAAATACTGCCTTGTTTTTAAAGTCATGTGCTTATAATGGAGACAGAAGAGAAAGTTCCTTTAAAATTTTAAGAAAATTCATCATAATGTTTTGGAGTTAAAAGCTGCAGGCTTACACTGATCTGAAATCTGAACTTTTAACGGGTTTGGGGTTGGGTTTTTTTTCCTTTTTTCTTTTTTTTTTTTCTTCCTTCTTGACTCAATGCCTTCTTGCTAACAACTTTGCACAAAAGTTAAACCTTCTGGGACCCTTAGTTACTAGCTATATTTCAACACAAATTCCTCACTTTGATAATTTTTTTCTGGTGATTTTTTTTTTAGGTCCCAATTCTGTGAGAACTAAGTAAATAATGATAATTTCACTTATTTCAAAGAGCTTAATGGAGGACTACCACCAATTCTGCTGTAAGCAGTATCAGTACTACTGCAATAGGATTGTTTTGCAGTTTTATTTCAATGGCAAATTGGAACTTCATGGTGTACATATATCTTCTTTGTGGCTGCTTAAAAAAAAAAAAAAAGCCCACAAACTGAATCTTACTTTTCATCTCCCAAGAATAAAACTAGTGAGATCTTAAATTTTCTTTTTCAAGGACGATAGATATATGCTATGGACCAGCATCACAGTTGGCAACTGTACCCTTCCAGTTCTGTAGGTATCTATTTTTTCAGGTGTATAGGCAGCACTGAGAAACAGTCAGAAGCCTCTGGATGAGAGAGGAATTGTCAGCTCAAACTGGGGCTCTCATTGTTTCATGACAATTTCTGTGTGATTAAGATCATGAAAAACTGGTTTTTCTCCTGCCACATGAAATAAAGTCATTGTTAATGTATTCTTTTAAAGAAGAATATTTTTATTACAGGGCAGTGTCTTGTACACTATTTTAAAGAATAATGAGTTTTACTTTAAGATTGGACTAGTTTTTTTTTTCTAAATGTTGTATCATATTTTGTGCATAATTAATTCAAGGAAACCTATAAGTACATCTTATATCTGACCTCAGATTTGATCATCCTAATGATCATTTCTGGTTTCACCTCTATATACCTATCCATACTGCTAGACTCAGAAAATTCATAAAGGCTCCTTCAGGTTGGAAGGCCTATGCTCTATCTAGATTTTCAAGGCCTAAGGATAAACCTCAAATCTATAAACCAAACTGGGAACCATAATATCAAGGGGATTTATAAAACTGTCAAGGTGAATTGATTATTAATGGTATATTTTTCTAAAATACAAGTACTATCTGAATGCAAAAAAATAGACAATATGTCATATGAAAAGGTATATTAATGCAATTAAAATCTAATTAATTACAATTCCATTTCATTAAAATTTAATTACTTACCTAGATTTATGTAACTGGGACCTGAAATTAATGATGGAGGCTTGTTTCTGTCATGTATTTGCTACCTTTAGCTAGAGCTACTTCAGTCACAGCAGCAAGGCAGCCAGGATTTCAGGATTTTTTCAAAAGATTCAGCTGCCACCAAGTCCATGAGAATTATTGCTATACCTTCCTTCCATTTATAATAGATGATCAGTGTATTGGTGTTTTTCAGCATGGTTGATGTGATCCTGTTAGCAGTCAGAGCTCCTTCATGCATTAATTTTCCCGTTTTCAAAGCTAAAATTCAGGTTTTTCCTCCTTCCTTATGCCATGTGTCTTTCCATGAATCTTTCTGAAGTTAAGAATAGACTTTTGGAAGCGCTTAGGCAGTAGCAGCTGTTGGAGGAATGCTTTCAGAGCTGCTGGATACCAAACATTTCCAAGCTATTTCATCTAAACGCTTAAAAAGGAAGAGAGCCGCCTGAGAGATTCACCAGGGGCTGTGGCAGTTTTGCCCTTGGTCTGTTTCACAGCCTGGCCAGCAGCAATGATGCTCCATCGCCAGAAACACAGGAACAGTAAATCTTCTGTTACTAGGTGTTTGTATTTAACATCTGTTACTCTTTTATGTAGAAGAATCTTCTCTAGTTTCCTTCATTTCAACAGAAATATAAAAAACAAAAAGAAAACTTCTTTGAACATGTCTGTCAATTTCACCAAATTCCATTCCTATGGAGAAATGCTCATGGAGAAGGCCATAGCTGTTTCCTAGTCAGACAAGTGCTAAGTCGTTTCTCATTAAACAACTGTCTAGGTTGGATTAGTCACTTTTTTAACCTCAGGTGTACTTTTTTTCCAGTGGCATAGATCTCCCCAGAAGAAACCTGAACAACATTAGCAAGCTTGCTTTGAGATGTCTTTACATAAATGGATGAAGAAATTATGGTGGTGAGCTGAGATCCTTTTAGTTTTCATAGGTTAGTCGGTAATCCCTATGTTATCACATGCAAGCACAGTTAAGTTTGTGAAGGTAGATAAAATCAGTGTGCCGAGGTTTTGTTGTTTCTCCCACCTCCACAGCCACAAACAACCACTCTCACCAGCACTGTAAGTGTGCCCTAGCTATTGTCCTTCCTTTCTCACAGTGCAGAAGCTAGACTGGACAAAGCACTGACAAGAATAAAATAAATATTATTCCTTCTTTGACACGGAGGCAGATTACATATTCAAGCAGTCTTTTCCATCTCTAATATCCAGTTAAACAGATGAAACTTAAGTGCATCAGCTGATAAATTAGGAACCCAGTACCTTACCTTGCTAGTTCTATACACCTTATGTCTACATGGGGTAGCTAGTACAGGATAAGTCAGGATGTGAATTCAAAACAAGAGAAAGGATTATCTCTTCCAGCACAGATTTCAAAGTACAGTTCTGGCATGGAAAGAGAGTATAAAAAACAGATCTGAGCTAAGTATCATTAGCTAAAAGCAGGACAGCTTCATTCGACCAGGGTGCTAATGAAAAGCTTTGTTGTGTTGTGTACTTTGCTCTTGAGCTTAATATTAGTTTTCCTGGGCCTTTTATGTGCCATGAAAGTCTGCATTTTTCTCACGATTCCTCATGGCAGTTTTCCATAAGAGCAAAAGGGAATCAGCAGACTAGGTCCTTTTGCAATCTGTCATATAATGCAAATGCACTTTACATTTCCAAGAATTAATGTTCCCACTGCTAAAACCAAATAGCATTTGGTGTCATTCTCCTTGGAGATGTCCAGAGAAGGACAAACCATACAAATGCTAAGAGGAGCTGTTGGTCTCTGCAGGTGAAGCCAGTCCTTGAATCATACAGATTAGGTGGATATTGCATGCTTTAAGCACCTTGTCCTCTTGTATAGTGTTATGCGTTATGTTTTATTTTATCACTCTCTGCTTTTTCTGTACGATGTCCTCATGCTAGATAGAGAGACTGAAGTCAAGGAGTAAAAAAGACTGTTCCGTTCAAGATTCAATAAAGAAAGAGAGAGGAATCTCAGGGCACTGACACTGTACCATCCCCAATAACCACTTTGTATAAGAAAAAAATTCTGCTTTCAGAGATCTTTTCTTTATCGTCCATCCCCAGTGCGGTGTTGGCTACGTTTCCAGTCCCTTTGAGCTACCTAAATTTTTAATGCACCTACAGCACAACTCATTTTTTTAGAGAAAGTTCATGTTTAAAATGTAACATTGAAGAGACAGAATCTGCTGAAATAATTTCCACTACACTGACAAGCTGAGAGAAGAACCTCTGATCAGTCCTTTAAGGGCATCCTCCATGGGAAAGGGCTTGGAGGGCAGAGGAATCTAGCTGGCTATTCATTGTTCTTGCTTTAAACAGTTCAAAAACCTCACCATGGAAAGATCCTGAACCAGCAGCTGAATAGAGCTAAGGTTTGAGTAGAAGCAACATGTTTTTAACAAATAATCTTTTAGTTGCAATTTCTTAGGGGTTTAATGTAATTAATATTTACTTCAATACATTTAATTCTTTTATTATTACTACTGAATTTTTAGTTATCTTGGTAGACAGAATTAACTTCTCTTTTTCTTAATCCATTTTTTCCTAGCAGTCTTTATCACCAAGTGAGCTCACAAAGGAGGACAACTATCAACCTTTACCTGGGATGAACTGACAACTGTCAGTGAGTCTGCTGCTGAGGCAGGATTCCAGAGTTCTTGGGGAATGGAACCATGTGCTTTCCATCCCAGTGAAAGGGCTGGTTTGGGGAGCATTGACACTAAATGCCATTTCACTAGAGAATAAGCTGTTCTGTTAAGCAATAATCAAAACCCTTACACACAGCAAGAACAAGGCACTCAAAAGCAAACACCCTACAAATCCTCTGTGAGTTTCAGGTAGAATCAGAGTTCTGTCAAGTCTGTGAAAATGCCATATAGCAGAATCAGGAGCATTTTAAGGTAAGAAAATGCAGGGGATTAGCCATAAGGAGTTAGTCAAGATAAGAGAGTTTGCATCATCTTTATCCTATGTCTTGACATAACATCCTTTGCATTTCACACTTCAGAGTGAGTTATGTAACAGTTACCATCATTTTAGAGATGCACTGAAAGCCCTAATATATGAGAGATTTTATAGAAGGACCTCCTGTTCTTACACACATCCAGAAAGAAGCAAAATTTCAGCACGCTTTCTGCATGAAAATCCCCTTGATTAAATGTGTAATCATAACTGCATATAGATCAAAGTGCTAATCATCTTGGCTGACAGCACCAATGATGCAAAGCACTAATATTCTACCCACTATTCCCTTTGAAAAATGCTCTCTCTTACTGAGAAACACAGACATGCTTTGCATTTGCCGATTTGATGTGTTTGGAGGTTCATAAAGCTGGGCTTCTATCTTACAAGTTTTTCTTGGCAGATGTCTATCAATCATCAGCATCTTTTCATTAAGCTGGCAGCCACTGTAAGAACCATTTAATCTCTGAGTAGTTCTGTCCTAGGGAAGCTGTCCTTCAGTACAGGTCTTTGTAGAGGTTCGTGTACCGAAAGGTCCTTGTAAAAGAGCTCACAGCACAAAGCGCTAATTCTGTAATGATCTCTCTGTCCAGAGATTCCTGAACCAGTGAAGAATTTATTATGTTGGCCTCTCCCCCTACAGAGTTTTCAGGAAAATGGCAACCAATGATGAATTAAGCAATCTGGGATGCAGAGCAACAGTAAATGAAGGAAAAAAAATAGGAACATATTTTTACATGTTTAAAGGGGAAAAAAAGGGGACTAACTGTTCTTAGACATATTCATGTAAGTGAGAGAGAGTCAATGATAAACTGGCAGGCATACCGGCAGAGTACTGTATTTTTCAATACTCTATTCCTCCAAAGATTTGTTTTCTAAACAAGTTTAAAATGCACAGCATTAAATCAGACATCAGCAAAGCTCAGAAGACACTGCCATGACCAGGCTTGTGGGCTTGAATTCTTGTTACAGGTATTTCTTGACAAAGAGTTGAAAGCTGTTTCCAGAGCAAGAAGTAAGCCAGAACAAAATAGAAGTGTGAAAAGATTAGAAAATTCTGAGGATGGGAAGACTGCATTCATTAATCATCTAATTATCAGTATAATAAATGGCTGTATTAGGTCACACGGCTATTTAGTGTATGTGAACTTTGTTATGATTTAATAACAGGCAATAAAGAAGCAAGTAGCACTGCTACAGCCACAATTGTCCAAAGATATGAGTGAGACAAGTTTGTATTAAAGAAATAATCTTTTATTAGACCAGCTGACAGAGCTTGAGGAAACACTGAGTCTTTTCTCCAGATTGGAAGCAGGAGCTGAAAATCTTTAAATTGGATGTGGGGTAAGAACAAGTGGTTTCTACTAAACTTCTGCTAAGCTTCTCCTGTCCTAATTAGTATGACCAAATTCTGACAAGCAGAAGTGGAGCAGAGCAGGCAGTTTGCAAGAGAATAGGTGCTAGGGTCCTTAAGTCCCAGTCTTGGAAAAGAACAAGAAATAGCGCCTAAATCATGTGAAACATTGAGGAATTACTTCAGGATCAGAAGGGAAGCAAGAAATGTCATTTACTGCATCAACAGAACAGTGTCTCTGTGGTCTGTGTTGGGTATATGACTAAGTATTTGGTAGAGTTATGAGTTTTAGTTCACAGGTTTATCTTTTGAAAGTATTTTATAAGTCTCTGAATATCAGGACTGAATTGTCAAAGATGAAGTGGCTGCTTTGTGAAAAAGTTTTTCCCAGTAGTAACTGCATATTTATGTCCTGCATCGATTGTCTGTGTGAATTCATTTTAGTACACAGCAGGTGTGTTGTTTTATCCAAGTAATTTCAAGGATGCCATTTTGTGCACTATATGAAATTTTGGAATGCACATGTTCAGATGTTTATTGTGAAAAGAACACTGTGATCTATGTTGTTATGCATTATTAAATAGGATAACCAAAGATGAACATACTCGCTTCTAGAAAACCAGTTCCCCAAAAAGCCGTGATTTATGCATTATGGATATTCCAGCGCATTTGATCTGCAAAGAGCACTCACAAAACCCTCTTAATCAGTCTAAAGATGATGCTCACCAAAAAAGGGTATTCTTCGAAGGAAATAAATCACAGCTGAATATTGTGACCTACTACGGTGCAAACTAAACAAAAGACAACAACAGAACACACTGACCGTGCACTTCTGCATAACCATTTAGCTAAGAAATTTCAGTGTAAGTTGGGTTTTAAAATGGAAATATACACTAGACTGGAGCTTGTCCAATACTACAATCTGTATAATCAAATCATTAAATATATACAACCTATTCTGAAAGACAACTCACCCACAACCCTGCCTGCCTCTGTCACCCTCACCACTCTCCTGAGCTTGAAGTACAGCTTATCAAAATTTGCATCAAAAGCAAGCCTTCCAGAAACCAGCACGCATCGTACAAATGAAAAGTTGTCAGCACAGCTCCACAGGCACTGCAATAAATGTTTCACCAGACCCAAGCTAGGTCCCTTTACTTGAATAATCTTGACTCCAAGTTCTCCTCTTTTCCCATATTATTCTCCTTCCAAACAAACAGTCCACCCATGTTTACCCTTTCCCCGAAGGCCCCATTTCTGTTCGCTCTTATTTGGTATACATGTGATCATTATAGAATTTCCTGCCTTTGTCAGCAGCGACATCAACTCATCCTCCCTGCATTCTTTATACTTCTCCTATTAGTGTCTTGTTCACTGCATCCCATGAGAAAACATAGGAGCAAAAGACTGTTCTGTAGCTCTGGCTGCAGGCGTAGCAGATCAGTGAGGTTAAGGCGAGATGAATTGGGCTTTACAGTATTTTGCTGTAATGCATAAACAGTCACTGGGAAAAGATGTCCTGTGATCTTTTACCATGTATGGTTTAACTTTACTCTTATACCACACTTTATATCCTTTAGTATGAACCCTTCTCAGTATAAACATTTTAACTGGAATGCTGCTGAGCACATTTTGCCTCATAATGAAATAAGGTGAAGAGATTTTTTGAGTTTCTATTCAATGACAAGCATTAGGAGGATTGTGAAAAGCTGCCTTCTTAAAGCATCAGCATGAAGACAAAATTATAACAGGGCTTTACTTGAATTGTAGATAAACTGAACTCAGATACAATTTAGGAGATCAAAATCAGGGAAGATGACTGTTGAAAACACAGGAGCAGCAAGGAGGGACATTGCCTTAGTTAACACAATGCACAAAAGACATCAAAACAGTATGTTACCTAGAGACAACTTTATTAACTGTCCCATGCAAGTCGCCTTCCTCTTGCACTATCACATGTCTTGTATTACCTGATGACAAGAGAAGAGCAACAAAGCTGGTGAAGGGTCTAGAGCACAAGTCTTATGAGGAGCAACCGAGGGAACTGTGGCTGTCTAGCCTTGAGAAAAGAGTCGCTCTCTACAGCTACTGAAAGGAGGCTGTAGGCAGGTGGGTGTCAGTCTTTTCTCCCAAGTAACAAGTGATAGGACAAGAGGAAATGGCCTCAGGTTGTGCCAGGGGAGGTTTAGATTGGATATTAGGAAAAATTTATTCACCAAAAGGTTAGTCAAGCACTGGAACAGTTTCCCAGGGAAGTGGTGGAGTCACCATCCCTGGAGGTATGTGTAGATGTGTCACTTAGGGACATCATGTAGTGGTGGATTTAGCAGTGCTAGATTGACTGTTGGACTTGATGCTAAAGATCTTTTGCAGCCTACATGTTTCTATGTTCTACTTCCTATCAGTACCTCAGTGCTTAACATCCTTGCATCACACAAGATGGAGAAAAAATAAATCTTTTTATTTCACTAGATGTGATAACCCACTTCCTGATTATTCATTTTTGCAAATACTCACTTTTTAAGACTAGGAGCTTACAGCCTGCTGCCCTGCCAAGGCAGAGTGGCTGTTCAGGAGAAGGTAGTGTGCCTTGAAATTTAATAGTAAATGCAATAAAAGGAAGGTGAACAGGAGTCAAACCTTGGAAAAGAGAAAGATTTTCCTTCCCCTGTTAGTCCATGCAGCTGTTCCCCATTTCTGAGGTTCATGTTGGGGGAAATTTTCAGAAGCACAATGCAATCAAGTCCAATTTGGATGTTGCTAGAATTTATAGTTAAGAGGCCAGTAGAAATGTGAGATTTCTGGACAGCTAGTGACATTTTATTGTTCCAGCCACACAGTTTGTCTCCCCAGAGACATAAAAAAATAATATAGTGAGTGTACTGCAGTTGTGGTACTCTTACATAAGCTCCTGTGGAAGGTGTGATTGAGATATCTCTATATTAAGAGTAGTAACCAGCCTTAGAGAGAGAGTTGGAAACTGTTTGCTCAAAGTGATGAACTCCTCACTACCTTCTCCCTGACATAAAAAGGCAAAATGATGTATTTTGGAAAAGTGTTGACTCAAAGTATTTCTTGTTTGTAAGTGGATAAATATAATAACTGTCACAAAACTACCAAGCTGTAATATTTTCTGTGTTGCAATCTGTTTTCCTTTCACTACTCTGTTTTGCTAGATTGGAAATTCAAGAGTCACAGTTTCAGTTTGCACTCCAGTTACGAAGAGCAGAACATTTACAATATTAATTTATTTTTCTCATTCCAGTGTTCTTAGGAGTTTAGATCAAGAGGGTTCTTTGACATTTGCGTGTACATGTCTATCAGAAACCATAAATAAATTAAATGTGATGAGACCTTCATCACTTCTGACAATTCTGGTTTTGCAATAAAAACAATCCAACACAACTTGCCTGAAATAACCAGGGAGCACATTTAGTTTTTCAACCAGTTCTGCATCGGCAAATCAAAATGCTGATTTCTGGGAACTGTATTACCAACTATCATTTTGTTGCAGCTTCATAGATGACAGACCAATACTGTAGAGGAGGTCAAGCAGTATCTACCTGTCTAGTTAGCAAAATAAATGTAGGCCAGTTAATCATATTATTTCTACTGGAAGGTAATTGCAGAATCTCACCATTCTAGTGATTAGCAAAATATATATTTTATTTTCAGTCTTGTTCTTGCACCAATATTGTCACTTATCTTAGACAACCATTTCTCCTTCAGTCATGATACCCTCGTGGTATGTCTAGAGAAAACAACAAATTCTGTATGGATTTTTCCTATTCTCAGACTTTGCTTTGAAGATAAAGAAGCCACATTCTTTCAGCCTTGTTTGTCTGAGAAGGTCTTCACATTTGTCCTCATATCCCTTACCTTTTCCAATTCCACCTTTCATGGAAATGAGACTTTGCCAGATCAGGCTTCCCACCACCTTGCGTTAATTAAACTCTCCTGTCCTTTCTATTAAGGATCAGACTCCAGATAAATGTTAAGTTAAAGCCTGAAATTAATTTTCTGTGAACTTTTCCAAACATAATCTTTGCTCAGTCACATGTTCAGTAGTAGCAGAGCAAATAGTTTTGAAGTGCCAAATACAATCACAAGTTTTCCTTAGGAAATGGGAACTGTTGCATTGTAACTAGCCAGGCTTCCCTAACTCGGGCCTGTCACCAGTTCTGGCCTCACCAAAACTCTTTCAACACAAATTTATCTCTGCATCCATTGGTATTTAATTCTGGGTATTGGCATGTAGTAAAGCATGAAGTAAATCCTGAAGACAGAAAACCTTATTGAGAGATTTGAAAATTCTGGGGGGTGTTTAAAACAATGACATTTTGCTGGAGAGTAGTATTTCTAGGGGATAAAGAAACCTGATCAAATTATTTTATATGGGATTACATTTTGATTTATTCTGCTGAAATAATTACTTCATATTCCACATGGAGAGGTCAAGGCTTGGTCTTTTTGGCCATCAAGATCACATGGTTCAAAGGATTTTGTTTGTATGTTTATTTCTTGATTGTAAGTTTGATTTGATTATGTCAGACTGATTTCTACAAAGTTTTGGCCTTTTAAGTTGCAAAAACTCATCAGAGCTGGACTAATATGAAATGGAGAGCAATAACTAACTGTATGAACTCCGAGTCTGTGTTCCTAATATACCTGCAAGTGTTATCAGTTGGATTTTTAGATTAAAATATTTCTTAGTTAAGAATCAATGGAAAAAATATTTATTTCTTCCCATTCTTGATTCAAAAGTGATGGCCCAATAATGGTACATTATAATATTTTGTAAATAGGTTTTGAAATTTCAGCTCATAAATACATTCTTCCCTCCTTCACAGTCTGTTCTCCCTTTTGACCTTTATCTGTTAAAAAGGTCAACTCAGTAATTTAGTATACCAGCTGAGGAAATAAATGGTACCATTAGAGGGAGCAAAATTTGTACGAGACCAGTTTATCTGTTTGTCTACTGTATGTTTTATGCAATGACCTTTCCACATAAGTAGTTTTAAAAAGTCATTCTCCAAAAGGAAAATTGGATCCCACAGTATCATTTTCATTTGTACATTTGCTACCACCACTATTATTCACATGATGCTAGTAGATTTTCTTCTTTTGGTCTGCTTTGCAATACCTGTATCTTTTATTTCATGCTTGAAGTATAAATATCACGTTCATCATAATAAACAATGAAGATACAGGTAGTCTGTATCTTGCCAGATGATCACAGAAGGTGTGCAATTCATAGAACTTCAGTAAATCCAAGTGTCAATGTAGGATCTGAGAGCTTTCCAGATCCACAGCCTTGTTCTAATTCTGGACATAGGCAATAAATAAATAAATTTGAATGAAGGTGAGACACTATAGAACCAGTAACACTGGATGTGTTATAGAATGTTTTAATAGAAGAAGCTGTTGGTTGCTTTTATGTCAAAGATGCAAAACAGACAAAAGAAAAACTTTTAGAAATGTGGTGAGACATTTGAAGTGGATCAATAACAAATGAGACAGAAGGTGTCATCCGTCAAAAGAAAAACAAATACTTGAAAGGATAAGGGTCTTGTGAAGTGCTGATTAAATGTAATATGCTGTGTGATGATGCACAAATGTGAAATGCTTCAAAGATGAACAGCAGGTGCTTCACCATGTCAAGGAAAACAGCTTATTCTTGCAGACATACATTATGATAAAAGTTATTAGGATTTGTATAACAAAAAATTAAGAAACAAGTAGGTGAGGAATATTGTGAGAGTGATGATCCAGATTCTAAATATTCTAAAACATTAAAAGCTCTGAATTACTTGCATTCACCAAAACCAATTTCTTTGCTAATCCCACTTACTAACAAGTCACAGCAAAACTAGCTCTATCTGTGAAGTAACATGGAAGCTGCTAAATTAAAGGTTCAGCCATGAACCACATTCATCGCAAACTGAAGGTCAATTTTGAAGGAGTCCTTCATATTATCCTTACTGACTAAGGGAAATTTATTGTATATCCAGGATAAATTTGCTATAGATTATCTACTGCTAAGAAAAAAAGAGCTGGAAGCAGCCAAACCAAAAGCAATAAATATCCACACAGTTTTGAGAAGAGCTGATTTACAGATAAGAGGTGACCTTAAAATAAAAAGTACAGATAAGTTCTGGTGTCCTCTACCCTGAGTTCTGAATCAGTGCTCAATAAATTTTCTTGCCAAAGGAATAATTAAACTCATCAGCTAGGACTGAAAAGGCGATAATATTTTGTCAAGTCTTAGTTTCTGTAGTCACTTATGGAAAAAGTCATCCACAAAAGCATCTGACATTTGTTCAGAAGCCAATAACCATCTGTATGAAGTTTGTTTGAATACTAAAAGAGATGGGACACAAACTGCAGTTTATTCACTAACTGGAGAGACTGATAGAGCCTTGTGCTTAACTCACTCCTATGTGCATACAGCCCTGTTTTAGGACAGGGTCAACAGACCTGAGGAGACATCAAGCTCAAGGGGGAACATTTCACCATGTCAGTGAAACCCAGTGGTCAAATTGTATTCGTTGGACTGCAGCCTGAAACACCATTAGTTAATTTTATGAAGATTAAACATAGAGCAATAAGCATCATAGTGTTGTCTTTGCCAAACCATTGTCCAGTGTTGCAGAAAGGCTGTAATGCTTGCAACACAGATCTAGAAACATCACAGATTATCTCTAGTTGGAAGGGACCCATAAGCATCATCAAGTCCAACTCCCTGTTCCTCTCAGGACCACCTAAGACTAAACCATATGATTAAGAGTATTGTCCAGACACTCGAACTCTGACAGGCTTGGTGCCAAGATGACTTTGTCGGTAAGCCTGTTCCAGTGACCAACCACCTTCTCAGCGAAGAACCTTTTCCTAAAGTCTAATCTGAACTTCCTCTGATGCAGCTTCATTCCATTTCCTCTTGTCCTGTTTCTGGTCACCACAGAGAGATCAGCACCGCCCCCATCCACTGCCCCCCTTGAGCAACTTATAAACTGTCATGAAGTCACCTCTCAGTCTGGAGAAGGGAAGACTGAACGAGCCAAATGACCTTAGCTGCTCCTCATAAGTCTTGCCCTCAAGATCTTTCACCATCTTGGTCACCCTCCTCTAGACACACTCTAATGGTTTGATGCACCCAAAACTGCACCCAGTACCCAATGTAGGGCTGCACCAGTACAGTGTGGAGTAGGAATGAAGGGGAGGAAGGTGACACCATAACTATGGTTCATGAAACAAAGAAGAATCTGTTACAGAACCTTCCTTGTTTCCATAAAAAAATAATCCAGACCGGATTACATTTTACATTCTGATCTATTGTGTTGCCTCAGTCAGATGAGGCAGAGTAGGCTACCTGTAGAGGAATGAAGGCAGTGGGTTGATTAGCATTGTTAATAAAGGGTTTATTTATCTGTCCACATCTGATTGTTCTAGCGAAGCTATGATCAATCTCCACGCTGTTAATGAAGCTGTGGCAATTTTGTCTCCCCTTGAGGCAGCCTCAAAAAAGTACCTTTCCAGCGCTTTGCTATATCTGGATGCTGAAAACCTTTTTCACTGTAACTGGCAAATCATACTTTTTACACCACACTAGCAGAATTCTTATTGCCATTTTGTCATATTTTATACCTCTTTTTTCAAATATATCCATAAGCATTTCAAATATAGAATTTGTCTCCCTATCCCCATTTAATTGTTCTAGTAGGTCTAAGACTAATATCCATGTTGTTAGCGGTGTTGTTGCAATTTTATCGCCCCTTCAGGCAGCCTCAAAAAGAAATTTTCCAGCATTTTGCCATGTCTGAACACTGGAGACATTTTTCAATGTAACTAGCACGTCAATTACTTTGCACCATCCTAGCAAAGTTCTTACTGCCTTCTTGTTATACTTTACACTTCTTATTTCAAATATATCTATAAGCATTGTTAAAGTGGAATTTTCTTCTTCTGTACCCATATCGATTAGTCCCCATCTACACTACATACCAAAAGTTGCAATTTGAGTTAAGATGGACAACAAATATTGCAATATACCCACATTGATTAGTTGCAATGGCTCACCTCTCACAGCATCTGTTATGGGTTGCAGGTTCTACCACCTGCCTCAGCTACCTTGGGCACCAGTTGTTGTAGCCAGAGTCCAACTCAGTCAGCCTCACACGGGGCACCAATTGTTGCAGCACAATCAAACTGGTAGGCTGCAACAAGGCTTTGCCCTGGGTAACATTCTACTGTCTGTGCTGTATCTCCTTCCCCCAGAGGTCAGACCACACTGCTCCTCCTCCACCCAACTGCCTTTGCCCCAATCCTCAGGGCTATTTAATGACTTAGCAGGAACGAGCTACAGCTGCACATCGTCCATGTCAATCAACCCACTGCCGCTGAGGCCAGGCCACAGCTCATGTTATCAGTGCTGATCACCCCACTGCCTTCAGCCCTCTGCAGCTACCCACCCACTCTCAGTATCCCAGCGCCAAGAATGCCTTTTGTCTATCTTCACTAAAAACCAAAGCTTTGCTGAAGCTACCCAATGCAATTTGCATCTTTGACACAGGCAACAATGAAAGGAATAGCATGAGAGCTCTAGAATATGTCTCCACACATAATTCTAAGGCCTAATATCTTGTGCAACATCTGCTATTTTATGTCTGAGTAGTCACTTTTTCAAAACTATGCTAAGAATCTAGTTTAAGTATCTTTTCAAAGGTAGTGGGTAGAGCTATCAATGTTGTAGTTAGTCTTCATAAAGTCATACACGAGGCACATCGTTAGGTGAGTATGGAAAGAATTTCTTCCTTGGTTACAAGATTATTATGTTTTTGATGTGTTTCACTTGGAAGAGGCATTGAAATTCATCACTAGTGATGCCATCTGCCAAATACTTGTCAATGTTGTCATTTAAAATTGTTTATTTTCATGAAACATGTGCATTGCTGTGATATTTTTATCATACTGAGATGAGACGAGAAAAAATTTTGATTTTCTTACATCAGTATCAGACTGGGATTAGAATAGCCTTCAGAGAACAAGACTGATTACCCCATTGCATCCCATGATCCCCTTGGCTATTGTATATGATAAGGTAAACTAAGCATAATACTGCTCTGCTCACCCAGTGATACTCTTAAAATTCCTTGTATCTATTCTTCCATTTCCTAAACGTAGTTTTGTCTTAGTTTAACTGGGACATTCAAGTTCTTTTTAAGAATCTCAGTGGTTCTACTGGAAGACATCTAATTCAGGAGACAGTAAATATGGATGCTCAGATTCTTGGAGGCATAAGGATATTAATTTTCCAACTGTGGACAGCTACAGGGTACCATCTTAGAACATGGTATCTGAGATAAGATTCTCCTATATAAATTAAGAGAGAAAAATGTTAGAATTTTTATATATATATATATATATCTATCTTTAGATCTACAGATGCTTAGTGTTTAAAAAGCCTAGCAGATGTTGAAGGCTTGTTTGAAATGTCTCAGGTTAACTGGATGATGTTATGAAGTGTGTGGTTCATCACACAGCTCTCAGGACTGTGTGTTTCTGTACGTGCTTTTTGCAAACCATTGACCTGAAATGTGGAAATGTTCCCAGCTACAGACTTCTACCTCACAATGAATTTCCGATTTATAAATGATGGCTGTGAGTATTGAAGTTAAAAAATGAAGGGAAAATGGCTACTTGTATCTTCTGTGTAAAGAGAGCAAAACTTTAAAGGGCAGCCTCAAGACTTGCTGAACTTTTTGGACTCTGGTTTGTTTCCAACATTTATGTTCAGTACACAATCCCAATTATATGTCCATTGACTTTTGGCCTTCAGTAATGTATCTCCAATGAAGCAAATTTTGCCAACCTTTTTGACATATGATAACACAGCAATAGGGCTGAGAAAATAAAACATCCATTTGGTTTTGTTTGCTCACAACAGAGTTTTTAGCTTCTAATACAGCAATAAAAGGCAAAAAAACAACTGTTGGTGCTAAATGGTGGCTTACATGTATTGCTACCACTATGAAGCCTAAAGTGATACAGAAAAACAATGCATCACTTCTTGATTTTTATGTGGCAAATGAGCATTAGGGATTAAACTGCTTATATTAAACAAAACTGTACAGGCTGTGGGCAGATTCAGTCGGGAAAGAAGGATGATGCTGAGAGCAGCTGCAACAGAAGTAATGAAAGAAAAGCTAAGCAAGTAAAAGCTCCTGCTTTGAAACACTGTCTTTTAATTAATAAGAGAATCAAATATCAATCCTCTTCCACTGGAGTACTATGGAATATCAACTTTAGAAGAGTTGTTTGAACTATTGGAGGAAAATGCTGTAAGTAATCAATACAAAATACTTTTTAATTGTTATTTTTTTTAATATTATGTGAAATGGAAATACCAGTCTCTTAATTCTAATATTGTACATGGATCTAGTGACACAAAGGCAGCCAGCAGAGTAATGTGTCTGTAGTTTCTAAAGTGTCAGATGTAGCTCATGTCATTGCCCATGATGAGTGGTCATGTCTGAGGTACCAAAGGTAGCTAATTCCAACCAGCATTATTGCCATAGCTACAGGTGAGGTGGGCAGAGATTCCAGAGAACTGGAACTAAAAAAGGGAATATTATTATCTGAGATGACTGCTACCATAAAGAGCCAGACAAAAAGTATATAGGTTAATAAGAAGAAATGCACTTACATATTTTCCCTGCTTTTCTTTACAGAATCACAGAATCATGGTATGGTTGAGATTGGACAGGACCTCTGGAGATCAACAGGTCCAATCCCCCTGCTCAAGCAGGAACACGTACAGCCAGTTGCCCAGGACCATGTCTAGATGGCTTTCGAGTATTTCGAAGGATGGAGACTTCACAACCTCTCTGGGCAGCCTGTGCCAGGGGCTCAACCTCCCTCACAGTAAAGGCGTTTCCTGATTTTCAGAAGGACCTCCCTGTGTTTTGGTTTGTGCCCATTGCCTCTGGTCCTGTCACTGGGCACCACTGAAAAGAGCCTGGATCTGTCCTCTGTGCACCCTCCCTTCAGATATTTCAATACATTGATAAGATCCCCCTGAGCCTTCCCTTCTCCAGGCTGAACAGCCCCAGCTCTCTCAGCCTGTCCTCACAGGAGAGGTGCTCCTGTCCCTTCATCATCTTACTGGCCTTTTGCTAGGTTCAATCCAGTAAGACTGTATCTCGTACTGGGGAGCCCATAACTGTGTGCGCATCATTCCAGGTGTGGCCTTACCAGTGCTGAGTAGAGGGAAAACATTATTTTATTAAAATAATAAAATAATTTCACAGTGAACTTTACAGCAAAAAAAAATTCAATTGATACCACAGAATGGGTATAACTACGTATATCCTTGAATATGCATTTTATCCTAATCTTTTTCTTCTTCTGCCATTTCAACAGTGTGCAGTCATAGGGGTCTGTCACCTCATATTTGGTTGTATCACTGGCATTCTCTTATTACACTTGAACCTAAAGCAATATATTTAAGTCATTGAGATGAAACCTCATAGCACCATCAGCTTCCACCTGGAAGACGTAGCAACAGTGAAGACACCCATGGATTTCATGAAATCATTGTTTCTTTTCCCTGTGTAAGTACAAAACTGTGACTAAAAATCTTCATTTGTTAATAATGTAAAGGAAGGAGGTCACTGTTGTTATTATTATTGTTACCAGGAGAGGGATTAAATAGGGCCTTCAGCACAGTAGTCATTCTTGACTTACTTTTTCACATCTTCCAAAATCCTGTTGATGTTTATGATGTTAACAAAACTTTCTGCTCTTTTCTTATAATAATTTCAAAGTTTAAACTTTTAAGAGACTTCTATCAGTAACAATGTATGTTTGTTGGATATCAGAGCTCTGTCACTCTTTTTACTTTTAATATAATGCTTCCATCAATAGGTCTGTATGCCTTTTTAATCACAGAATTTTGTTTCAATTTTAATACAATTTTACTTTCTTGCTGAAGTGTATATTTCATATAAAATGCAAACTTCTTATCTAAGTATACTTGAAAAAATCAATAGCATGATTCAGCGTGACAAGGCATTCCTTCAAAGCATTTCCTTTGCTAAATCTGGATGAAAATACAATACAGATCAATGGTCTTCCCAGACTTTGGGTTGCACAGCTTTATTAATGCCATCCAACTAGCAAGAGACATTTTTGAAATTGTTCATGCATCAGGAGAAAGTACATAGCTTGATAAATAAACAGTTTTGGGTTGTTGTTTTCCTTGATGTACAAAGTTCACAGACATTGATTTCAAACAGAGAACTGGCATCATGATTAAAGCACAATGTATGCTGTATTACTTGGCTAGAGGTAGAAATGCAGGTGAATGATATCACACAAAGACATAAATATTGAACAAATATGTTATCTATTAATTCCTTAGAAGGCTGACATTATGTGTGTATTGGGGATTTTTGAAAGAAATATGAGTTGGAAAAACCTTGTTGATGCTCTAATCTGCTCTGATTCTTATCTCAATAGAAGTCTCCCTGGCTGACTCACAAGTGCAGCAAAGCAACGCTTTTTGGAGTTACACAAGTAAGTACTGCTGCAAATACTTTGTGGACTGTGAACTTTAAGGAAAATAAAGAACCTTGTTTTATGAGAGCAAATTAAGGGAAGAATGTTTGTTTTGACTTCCAAAGCCTCCAGGATGGGTCCTTCAGGCACCAGTGGTCCCAAAAGAGGGGACAATTATTGAGACATTGTCAAATGACAAGTTCTGCATGGGAGGCTGGAGTAGAGCACTGAGTGGATATTAAGGTCTTCTGAGATATTTTCATTTAAAGCAAGGATAATTTTAAAAGAATTTAATTGTTGGCCACAGTAGATACATATATTTTCCCAAAGCCAGAACACCTTCTAGAGATCAAAGCAAAGTATGCAAAGAACATACAAGAAGATTAGCTTCATTAGCTAACAAAGGTCTTTATATATCTCTTAGAAATTCACGTTTGTGTAAAAATGCCAATGGCAGGGATTACTCCTCTCTACGAGGTAAAAAGAAAGCTGAGTTAAAGGTGCATAAATGTGTTATGAGGTACCTATGTTTACCTGAACTTGATTCAGTGACGATCTATTCACCACCCGGATGGGGCTGTTGCAATAGGATTGTGATACTTTACAGAACCAACATACCAACTTTGCTGGTAATATAATATCTGCATTGCTGACTACCTAACTGCTATAGTCTTATCTTCAATCAGTAAGATATGGTGTTATTGCTGCAAAGGAACACAAGCATCACCTGCTTTTGAAACCAGATCTGACACTACATAGCTCATCTAACCCGCAGCTAGGGCTCAGACACTCACAGACGTTCAGGCACACAGGGCAGGACTGAGTCTGCCCGAATCTTGAGTCCCACAGTGTTTGTGTTTCCTGTGAGATACCTGGAAGTGTATCCTTGTTCCTCTTGTGTGCCACCCGGATCGCCTCTCTGATGAACCAGTTCTCCCAGGGTACTGTCTAGAGAAGCCAGCAGGCCCAGGGCTTTGAAGATTTCTCTAATCAACTGACTCACATGGTATTTACTGAATCAACGTATTTAAACATTAAACCTTTCAGTAGCACTTCTGCTCCAGCTTCCTTCCAACTTTCTTTTTGAATCCTATCATATTTGTGGGGTTTTCGAATATCAAAATGAAATCTCAAGAGCTTGGTAATAATTTCATATTGGCTGGGGCTGGCTCTTATTCTGTTTGACAATTCAGGAGAAAGTATTCTGTGGTTCTGTGATTTGTCACAGAATCCATGAATAAAAGACTCCTTTTAGAAATCACTCATATTTATGGCTTTTTATCTCAGGCATTAGTTGCAAGATTTACCTTTGATATCAGAATGCCAGTGAATTAGTATGGAAATAAGACTGCTGTGTTGTTTCCATATACTGTACCTGGTCACTTCTTGTTTAAGAAGAAATAGTAACATCACACGTGATAATCTGACTGCTTTGGCAGGCACTCTCTGAAACTACTCAAACTTTGACAGGGCATGAAAACTGTCAAAGTATTGTTTGCATTTACTCTTAAACTAGAAATTACTCAAAATACAGTTTCATCTTCAGAACGAGTTGACCATCTGGCAGCTCAGAAAGTTCTTTGAAAATTGGTATATTTATTAAGTTCAAATTTTGAATCTCCCAATTTCTGCCACATCAGTCAAGATGTAGATGGCCCATATTTACTGCTCACTCTGAGAGACAGCATAGAGAGCTCTAACATCCTCCTGTTGTTTTTTCATTAAAACACAAAGCACTATAGCTCTTGGCCTTCTTTCTGATGTTATTTAGCTTGTAGGGTTGTCTTGTCTTCACCTAGCTTATCTTTTCAGAACCATCCTTCCATCAGAGTGAATGGAAGTAACCTTTTCTATAATGAGCTTTTCTTGGAAAAGAGGGACTCATTTCTTAGTGGATAATAAATGATGTTAATCTTCTGATTCCTCCCATAATACATAGCACCCTCTTTTAAGACAAGTGAAAAATAATAATTCAGGAAAACTAATTAGAAATTAAATTGCTTCTGACCATTTCTGTTTCCATGAAAACCTTTCTCACCTTTAGTCTTCTATTGGACATATCTAATCTAAGTATCTGTTGTCACTAAGTAATTGAATACCCCGGCGTTTGAATTGTTACAGAGCCAGTGATACATGTCTGTTCCTGTTATTTTTGGCTTCAGAAAGAGATGGCTTAAATGTAATTGCTCCCGGTGGTTTGGCATTCAAACTGTCTTTTCTTGCTGTTTATATATATGTATTGTGTACATATATACACATACAGAGAGAGAACATACTGCAGTATTTTCTATTCCATTTAGATGTATATTCCTGTCTTTTGAATAACTTCCTGTAGTGGGTTGACCCTGGCTGGATGCCAGGTGCCTGCCAAAGCCGCTCTATCACTCACCTCCTCAGCTGGACAGGGGAGAGAACAAAAGGCTCATGGGTCAAGATAAGGACCAACTACCATCACGGGCAAAACAGACTCAACTTGGGGGAAAAAAGTTTTAGTTTATTGCCAATCAAATCAGAATAGGAGAATGAGAAATAAAACCAAATCTTAAAGACACGTTCCCCTAATCTGTCCTTTCTTCCTGGGCTCAACTTTACTCTTGAATTCTCTGCTTCCTCCCTGCCAGCAGTGCAGGGGCAGAGGGAATGGGGGTTTTGGTCAGTTCATCACACACTGTCTCTGCTGCCCGTTCCTCCTCAGGGGGAGGGCTCCTTACACTCTTCCTCTGCTGCAGTGCGGGTCCCTCCTACGGGACACAATCCTCCATGAGCTTCTCCAATGTGAGTCCCTCCCACGGGCTACAGCTCTTCAGGAACTGCTCCAGTGTGGGTCCCTTCCACGGGGTGCAGTCCTTCAGGAGCAGACTGCTCCAACGTGGGTCCCCACAGGGCCACAAGCCCTGCCAGCAAACCCGCTCCAGCATGGGGTCCTCCCTTCATGGGGCCACAGGTCCTGCCAGGACCCTGCTTCAGCATGGTCTTCCCATGGGGTCACAACCTCCTTCACGTGAATCACCCTGCTCCTCCACGGGCTGCAGGTGGGTGTCTGCTTCAGTGTTAACTTTCATGGTCTAAAGGGGCACAGCCTGCATCACCGTGGTCTTTCACCACGGGCTGCAGGGGATTCTCTGATCTGGCACCTGGAGCAACTCCTGCCCCTCCTTCTTCACTGACTTTGGTGTCAACAGAGTTGTTGCTCTCACATATTCTCACTCCTCTTTCCAGCTGCAGTCCTACAGTTTTTTTTTTTCCTCCTTCTTGAATACACTATCCCAGAGGTGCTACCACTGTTGCTGGTGGGCTCAACCTTGGCCAGCAATGGATCCATCTTGGAGCTGGCTAGCATTGGCTCTATGGGACACAGGAGAAGCTTCTGGCAGCTTCTCACGCAAGCCACCCCTGTAGCCCCCTAGCTACCAAAACCTTGCCGCACGAACCCAATACACTCATTTGTATCATAAAGCCCAAAACTCTAAGGTCTGATGGTGCCTGAAAGGTGCTTTTTAATTATTTTTTTTTCCTCCTGATGCTTCATTGCTTATCATCATTCAAAGCTTTGATGTCAAAACCTTTTTTAAGCTTGCAACCTTGTTGAAGCCCTTAAAACATTTCACTACTGATTTCCAATTGTCTCCATAATCAGGTTCCTGTTCTTTCGTTAAGACACCCATAATTTACTTAATCTCTCCCTTTTCCTCTCCTCATACCTCTTTGAATGATCTTAAGATTTAGAAAAACAGAACTCAAAGGGACCTCCCTGTCCAGAAGTATAGTCTCTGATGTAAGATCAGATGACCACTGGCTGAGTTTCCCTCCCCCTTCTCCTTTTCAATAAGCTTCTTCATAGAAATCTGTATCTTTTACAGTATCTTTACAGTATCTTCAGGTTTCTTGTCACAGTTCCCTTCAAAAGAACAGGCATGTAAAAAAATCCATATATACATACACATGCGTGCACACAAGGTTGTGTAAGAAGAAAATATATAATATAACTCAAAGATGCATAGCATCACACTGAAAAATAGCTTCAGATTTCTCCTGACTCTTCCATTTCCACTCAGGTTTGGACATAAAATCTAACAACATGCCTGAAGCTTGAAGAGACTAGAGATTTCTAGTTTTATGGAAAAAAAAAAATAACCCCCTGAATTTCATGACTGGCAAGCAGGTCAGAAACAAGAGTGTCTGCTGGTTTGGGGACCAGCAGGAGGAGTTGGATTTTCAGCTCCTAATTTCCTCACTGTTTTTGCTGCTCTCCCACTCTGCTGCCAGTCACATTTTACCCTTTTACTAGCAGAATTTCAGGAGATATTTCTAATTGCTAAATACAAACAATGTTGAACAAAACCTCTGTAAACCTCTTAATCTGTATGGAAGAAAATCCCTGATCCAGAACTGCAGACGTTTGTGGGGTCAAGACTGTTTGCTCAGATTTTTTTTTTTTTTTTTTTTTTTTGAGTTCTTCTGTATCAGGATTTTCTGAGCTCAGTCTCTGATATAGGAAAGCAGCTGGAAACGTCAAGGGTTTAAAACTGCATCATTAATTAAATTTCACTGAAATTACTTCTGCAGGATTAAGTAGTTAAGGGCCAGCAGTGAAACAGGCTGCTTCTTCAGAACTATGGAAGCACATATGTTATGATTTCATTCTCGTATATGAATATCCTTATACATATTATACAGCGCATTAGGAAATCATTAAAATCAATTGTATTTTCATGACTTGAAGAGCAGAGCACCTGCTCAGAGAGGTCTTGATTTAAGTATACCATCAGCACTGGAATTATCTCCACAGGTTTCAATAGACTGTAGAGGTCTGCAAGGATTTATTGTTTTACAGTCATCCACATGGAAGAATGTAGCAGGTTACGATTAAAGAAATGGTGCACCGATTCCAAGCATCTCCTGCAGCAATTTAGAAAAGAGTCAGATTTAGGAAGAGTTTAAGTAATTAAAACCATCCCCCACATTTTGCCATGTCAGATGCCATGTATCCTGGAGGTATGAAGAGACTCCTTCAATTATTATGTTCCCTGGGTACCTATTGCTGTTCCTTGGCCCTTGTGCAGAACTGCACCTCATAACTGAATTCCTCTAAGGGGTGGTAGGTAGTCCTCTCCCTTCCCAGAAGACCTACGTGGATTTAACAGACATGCTCTGAAGAAACCTGCTGCACAAATGCAAGATCGCATAACATAGCGGTAGTTACTCCTTTATTGTAAAGGTCAAACCCCCAGTCTTTTATTTTGTACCTTAATAACTACAGCGGTAGAAGAAAGGGCAGAGAAAAGGCAAAAGGAAGTGGGAGAAAAGTGTTCTGAGGTTAAACACCAACACAAAAAAGGAAACATTTGGGCTCTGGGCTTCACTCTCAGGACTGTTTACGACTTTTGAATTAAATACTTTCTGTCTCTTTGTCTTTCCCTTGTCTTCCTCTCTCCCAGATAAGCTTGAGATCCTTTCTGCAAAATGGAAAGACCCCAGCAGGAGAGTTTGAATGTCTGGGAATGCTTCTGTGCCATCCCAATTGCCAAATAAATTACAACTTAGTGGTTAAACCACTCCTTTGCATCTTTGTCATGAGTTATTGGATAAAAAGTGGGAAGAGCACCTCACCTCCTACCTCCTGGCATTTTGGCAGCATGGTAATGATGTTTTGAAATAAACAAGTGATCTCAGTTTGTTCTTAGACATAAGACGATTAGAGTCTGTCTTCAGTATTGGGCTTGTAGTCTTCTATCCCATGAAGAGGGAAATGTCTTTCCGGAACATCAAGCAAGAGCTTAAATCCACAGAAATGTAAGGCTTAAGAAAACAGTATTTGTGAGGCTATTACTACTAGTTAGCACTAGCCAGAGACATATTCAGCGTTTTGGTAGTTGTGAGGAAATTGGTTCTCTCTAAGCATTTTATTTAATCCAGACACATAAATCAAGTGTACTGGATTTATCTCTGACACAATTAAAAGCTATAGGGATGACAGGACGTTCTTCCTGGCATCTATTTCTTAGTGCTAAAAAACAAAATGGCATTTAATTGACCTAATGACCTTTAGCCACAGAGCTAATATGCTTCCACATATAAACTTAATGTGCCAAAGTTTATGCTATTACAGCTCCGACATTAAAAAGGCAAAAAATAACATGGTGACCAACGGCAATCTAGATTTGCAAATTTAAGCATTTCAGTGGTAACATGACAATATGTGTGCAGTATCTACCTGACAGTAAACCAGAAAGAAGTGTCCCTCTGCATGTTACATATGGCTGGGCAGGATAACAGAGGCACAATGCAGAGAGGGAAGGAAGAAACTAGCTGGATGCAAGTGTAAAGTTGGCTGTGGAAGAAGACCCCTGTGATACAAGAATACTTTAGTTCACCTGGTCAGTCTAATCACTGTACTGTAATGACTAGCAGTCTGGATCTTCTATTTCCAAACAGTAACGTTTAAATTCTCGAAGCTGCTACACAAGAAAGTGGACACAGAAAGTTGCAGATAAAGAAAAAAGCAGCTTGGTAGATTATTCAAAGACAAGCAAAGAATAAATCGCTTAATGGTGCCCTTTTGAATCCGTTCATTGGCAGGTACCAAATTTTTGGCAACTAGAGAACAAGCTGGACTAGTCATGGCCTCACTCACAAGTAATGTTATAATCTGCTGCTGCTCACATTTTATATAACATCTTTGAGACTTTAAACACCAGTGAGTTAAACAGATCACTGTCTTCCACAGTCTGGAACCTAGGCACAAATGTTCTATCTATGCCTTGTGTTCATAAATCTGTCCTTTATCGGATATCTCCCCTGCAGAGGTAGGTGATTTTCTATCTTATCAGTATTTTTAATGCAATTTTACTTTAATACTAACACAGTAGACTTCATTTTTCTTATTTACACTGCCTTTTTGCCTTGTAATTTTGTTTGTACTAGCTTGTGCTGACAGTCTTTAGATTGTTGGTGCTTTTCATTACATCAGAAGATTTCCTTGATGAAAGGCAAGATCCTGGGTCAGATTATCACCTGATATGCCTATTTTCCCTGGAAAATGATGTGGTTTATTAGCCAAAACCAAACACCTTTTCTATTTCCACTACTGCTGTTATTCTGTTGATGCCCTGGTCATTGAAGTAACTCTGGTATAAAAACCACATATAGACTGAACCAGGTGTTATTAACAGCAGTGCCATCTGCCAGATACTGTAATCCACTGAAATTATTGAGGCCATTTACATGCTGAAACTAATCTAGATGGACAACTGTAGGACCAAAGTTAAAATTTTACCCATGACTCAACAAATGGAAAATAGCAGAATGTTAAAAGGAGCTGACCATGGAGTTAATTATATTTGCATTGTGAGGTCAAATGGGTCCTTCTATGCATTTATTTTGACTCATTTTCCTCTACAAATTTAGCTGTTTAATAAACATATGCACAATGTAACTGCTTGGTGTAATTCCTGAAATAAGAAATCTGATCATTAGATATATTTGCATACAATTAAACGCATTTCAAAATTTATGTATGCTGTATACAAGCACAGATATGAATTCCAGAAGAACTTTGGGCATTGTATATTGAAGTCAAGCAGGTTTACTCGTGCAAATGTGCAAAGTTTGGCTGATAAGTAAAGCTTAGCAGAGGAAGTCCCCTGAAAATTAAGAGTCTGAAAATATCTTTTTGGTCAAGTTAAATTTAAAATGGGTACTTTATAAGCTTTTGAACTATGTGATTCCACATGCTATTTTTGCTAAGCTGAGGGTTTATGTTTTTGTTTACAAGTATGTTTAATCACACTGCAATATATGCATTCAGGATTTGGAACAAAATGCTGGATTATTATTACTTGATTCATTTAATTCTCTGTTTATAGTATAAGATACAATGAGTTGTTTGAATATGTTTCTTTCTTAGCTGTTGCAGCTAAGAAAGAAAAAGGAAATTTAGAGCAAGGAATTTGGCATAGTTTCAAAGAACTGAAGAGTAACTGTCTTACAGTATGTAGAATTTGGGAAGGAGATGCCTCAGCTCTGCTTTTAGTTATGACTGTGATCATCCTTTACACAGAAACACTCAGCAATGACAGAAATTTTCAGCTTATTTTTTTTAAGTTTGTAAAGGGGTACATTCCTTTTCTATAATTTTTGAAGTGTGTATTTTATTCCTACGTGAGTATACCTTAGTGTTGAAAGTCAAAGGATGAAATTGTCCTTAGGGTTTTCCTTTCATCCACAGAGTCATAAGGAATACCAGACCTATCACTTTAATCCCCAAATCTGGGAATAACATGTGAGAGTGACTAGTTGAAAACCATTTACAACTATACTAGCAAAGAAGAATTACAGCAGGACAAGCCTTGTTACCTGTCTTGAAGATTTAAGCTTATATTGCCTTTATCATTGAGCATCAGACTGAGTAGTTCTTTATGAATCTGCAAAATACTTCTTATAGGAAGGTTATGTATACTTGGTAGAATAGGTGCATTGTCTCAAAGCAATCAAATTTAATGTTAACTAAATATTCACTCTCCAGTGGTGCCAGCTTTAGTTTATGATAACGGTAAATGTCTTTCATCATACTATGGAAGCATCAGTTAAAATACATATTATGTTCCTTGATCTCATCTAAAACTGCAATCAACAGTACTAACTTCCGTACAAATAAAAAGACAACTTTGTTTTCAAAAAGAATCAAACAACCCCACACACACACCCAAAATAAAACACCCCACTGACCTGAGATTCAGTTGAAGATTTGCAATAAGTTTTCATGTATTAATTCACAAGATCCTAATACATATTTGTAATGGAAGTTTAAAATTATATCACTAACCATTGTGATGCTTCTGCTTAGGGCTGGACTACAGCAGAAGACAAATACAGCTGCTGAAGAATGGAGTGATTGATGTATAAGGGAAGTGATATGGGGTGGAATGCCTAAATACAACATCTGGGGCAGAGTCTGAACTTGACTTCAGTGGTTTTGACCATCCTCACCTGAATCAGCATTTCCTCAGCTATCTCCAGTTGTGTGATGCCTTTTGATTCTGTGTGAATCTTTCAAAAATCTCTTGCACATTGAGGAGTTAATTGAGAAAGCTTAAGCAGAGCAAAGATTTAATGCACTAATGAGGTAGGTTATCAGCTGATATCCTAATTGTCTGAACCTTTCATCTACCTGATCGCCATGTAAAGTTCTGTTCATTCCCACAATTGTTTAGGGTTTTTTCCAAATCATGCCATCTTAGCTGCAGTAATAATTCATTTGGAAGAACTGTTAGACAAACATTATTTAAATCACTCGACCCATTTACTAAGTTGTTGAAAAATCAAGAAGAGCATTGTTTAATATATCATTTTTTTGGTAACTTGAGTTGAGTTAGGGAATTTTTATAGAAACCTGACTACATAAGGGCATTGAGAAACAAATTCTACAGTAGAAGGAGCAAAAACAATAAGGTGTATGGTCTGTGTGTACAATTATTTTTCTGGTGAGTTGGCTGAAATAAAAATCCAACCAGCTAAGCCAATTTTTTTTCCCCTCCTTAACACAAAAACTAAAGGGGAAAAAACTAGGTAAAAATTAACTGGACTATAACTTTGAGTGTTTTTAAAACCAAACATTTCAATTTCATTTCAGGCAACTTTGGCAAAGCAAAGAAATGGAAATGAAGAGACAGACTTAGCAAACACCCATAAAACCAGACAGGAGAAGAAACGGCTCCTCACTTTTTGCTCGAGGACGCTCATCTACAGCGTGAATAGCTGAAGTTTAATTTTCTCCTCTGCCTCAGGGGATATAGCTTTCTGAGCAGTATGCCTCAGCTGCTAAAGAACTTTCTGAGCGGAGTAGGCTACTATCCATCTTTTGCTTTCAGGCTGGTCAATTTGGTCTGAAATATTTACAAGTTATTTTGATCAGTGACTGGAAGCTAAGTGTTCTCTCTTGCTATCTCTTTGCTTAAATCCTTCAAGTGGCATTCCACACAGCTCTTCTGGTTCTCTTTCTCTAACTGAACTAATCTTTAATTATTCCATGCAAAGTGGAACAGTTCAAGAATAAGGAATGAATCAGCCATGGCTTCATGGCTCAGTCACTAGTATCTGAGAATTTAATTTATATGACTCTCAGCTCTAAGCACAGAAAGGCTTAGGCTCGAGGGCAGTCAGTTTTTATGAGAGCCTTCTAGTGCTGGCTTAGAAGATATTCAAAGGAGGAGAGACTCCCTTAGTCTCTCCCACTGAACAACCCACAACATGAAAGAGGCACATTTATATTCCTTTTTGCAGAGGAAAAATATGAAGCAGGATTTCTCACAGGTGTTCAAATGATTCAACAGTTGGGAGTTGAGGGGTGTCCTACACGCTCCGTGTTGGTCATAGAATTGCAGTCTTGAAAAAAGGAAACTACAAATAGTAAGCATGCAAATAGATTGAGGAGGTCAGAACAAACAATTCATATTTGTCAAGGAATAGTCTGTTTGTGATAGAGACTTGCAATAATAGAGCTTATTTCAGTCTATATTTTCCTCAATATTTAACATTCTGCTCTTGTACTGAACTTTTCTTCTCGAGGTCAATATTTTATTCGTATCAACATCTGAGATATGACCATTTCACATAGAGAAGTCTCAAATGGGTATTTTGAATGTGAAATGGCTCGTCAAAGACACCTGATGAGATAGCAACTCCCAACCAAGTGATATGAAATCAAAGGGAACCTTCCATAAATGTCAGGAGATTTTGAGTGAGTTCACTTTGGGGTAAGGAAATCCATGAAAATGACTAAATTTTAAAGTAGTTTTGTGATCAGTATTTGTTAAGTGTCCTTTAGTATGAATGACTTCAATACTTGTATGTGATAATAATATATAGAGATTCTTACGGACAGAGTTTATTGAAATCAAAATATGCTTGTAGAAGTAAAAGCTCATAAATCACGAAAAAAGGCATATATCATAAAGGTGATAAAGGGAGAAAAATTTTATGTAATTAAAGAGGCTTCACTGAGAGAAAGATGGATGTCTTGCGTGTTTGTATACACTACCCCTAGTGCTGGGTAACACTACACTTTGTACAAAACTGTTCCATGAAAACTGATATTGGTGTCTATTAATCTGAACCTGTACAGCTACAACTTATTCCCTACAGACTCACCCTGAAATAAAAGCAATTGATTAATTTCCTGGAAAGCTGCAGTAGCAGCTTGATACCTATTCTAGCCCCTATTGTTTCTTTGCATCTGTTCTCCCAGTAAATCAATATTTAATTTTCAATTTACTAAATTCAGACCTTAAAAGCCTATATAATTTTCATCAGGAAGACTGCGGAAGACCCCAAACCCTCTTCCCACAAAATAAAAAGAAAGATTGGAGAACACTTTATCAGAAAATGTTATCCACATCAAAAGGAAAAAAAAAAAAAAAAAAAAAAAGGCCTCTGCTTTATACAACAGGACTCTGGCAAATTACAATGTTTCCAGGTTGTTAAAAAAGGCCTCTGCTTTATACAACAGGACTCTGGCAAATTACAATGTTTCCAGGTTGTTAAAGGTAGACTACAGTTGCAAGAAAATTTCACGCTGGATTCTTTGGTGTTTTTCCCCAAATGGTTCACAACTCTCTCGTTCTTTAGAACATATTAAAAAGACAGATTCTATAAAGCTGTCCATAAACAGAAGTATCAAGTGCAGATGGAAGACTGAATTTTCTCTCTGGCATGCAAACTTTAATGTTTTATGCAAAATAAGCAGGGCAAAGGTCATTTCCAACTTGGACATATATATCTATATTTACACAAATAGGTATTTTTGTTTATATATTCCTTGAGTACCCACACCTGAAAACAAACATCAAATTCAGTGAAATGACAATCGGTCTAAAGCAGTTTTCCTATTAAAAGCAGAGCACCTCTTATCATTATTTACAATATGATTTTATGATATAGCATAGTGTAAATTTAAGGAAATTACACCAGCCAGGGCTTATCTCTCACTTTCGTTATGAGTAGGACAACTAGAACATCTGTCATAGTGGTACATTCATTCATACGTGCCTCTGAATAATTAAGTGAATTTTCCTTTTACTCTTGATGACACTATATTAATTCCTTCAGATAGCATCTCCATGTCTAAGGCAACTCATCCTGGTTTTCTGAAAATTTAGGACAGGAAGATAGACTTTAAACAGCTGAGTCAGATTGGAAATGTCATTTTGTCACACACAGCACAGAAGACCCCACTTGAATAAAATACACTACAGGAAAGCAAGCTTTCTAGGCCAGCAATAAAATAGAAAACTGCTGTTTTTACACATACTTAATATATCACATCCTTCAAGGGATACTGTAAGCATAGGGATTTGTTTTTGTTTGTGGGCGAGTTAGTCAGAGTGTGCAGCTCAGCTTCTCAGATCTCTAACACCAATAAAATGGCTTGCCCTAAATCATGGATCTCAGCCTGAAATGACTCAGCTTCTTGGAAAAAAAAAGAATGGAAAAAAAAAAAAAGAAAATTAAAGGACAGTGTCTCTTTTCCCTAGGCTTTCAGCAAACACCCCTGAGAAATTCTATTATCAAAAATAAGGACTTGAGCACAATAAACTTTCCCTTTTCTTCATTTGTAACTTTAGGTTGCACTGCCAGGAAGAGTACCTTTCTCTTCCTTCCAAGGCAATCACAAGGACATATTAATTATTCTAGCTCCAGGCTTCAGATTTTTAACAATAGTGCAGCATAATTAATGCAGGTGGTATTTACACATCATTAGATCTTATAAAGGCTTTACCTCTCTCCTCAAGCTATCATGCAGCTTATTTGTATGAATGATACCCCTTGCTCCCCTGCTTCAGTTCTGGGTACCCTTATCCTGTTCAGCCTTGTAAAACCACTCTCTGCAGAGAACTTGCCACCATTTATTAACACTCACTTTCAGTCTTTCCCCCCCACACCCGGAGTTTAACTTTGAGATCTCATACAGCGCTCAGTGATCTCTCACCTTCCTTCCTTATCTTTTGGTGCTTCACCTCCACACACATTTTCCAGAAAAACTTTGTATCACAGGATCTTCAGGGACCTCAAGAGATCCATGATGGATCAAAAGACCTCCATGCCCTTCCCTCCAGTTCAGCAACATCTAACATTGGACCCTCAGAATCAAAATGGGTAAGGCTGCAAGCATCCAGGACAGAAAAAAGGTTATTTTGATAAAGACAGTAAGTGCTGAAGAAAGCTCACATAATACTCTGCAACTGCATTTAGTGTATTTGACGGGGTCTATAGAAAGAAAGTGAATATCCTCATTTTTTTTTTGCTAGGATTTGTTCCAGGTACCTTGAATATTGGTAGGAACTAGTGGTAGCAAAATGGATCTAAACGTGCCCAAATTTCCTGTAGGGACCGGAAACACTGATGGAGAACATTGTCTTAAAAAGAACAATAAAATAGGCTGTGTCCCAGAAGATGCCTAGAAGGAACAACTCATTTCCCATGAGGTGTGGCTTTCCAATGGACAAGTTTTTTTCCCAGTCCGCCACACCAATTCTGTCACCCCTCTTGATACATCATTCTATGTCTGTTTGCAACCAAAAATAAGCTGAAGGCCTTCACTACCAAGGCCCTTTGCAGATACCTCCACCTATGAAGCCTTCACTCATTGCTGAATTGTTAGCTCTCACTTATATTCAGTGTGAGGAGACAGCTTCTCTCTACCATTTGTTAAATAGGGGGGGAAGAAAAGAACTTTAATCTTTTTATCCAAACTCATACTTCAGATTAACTTCTCATAATACCAGCAAAGCTGTTCAATACCCTCATTTGCCACACTGACTGTAGCCTGACAATATTTAGACTACAGGTATCTTGGCACAGATACTGGCCTTGGCTTTGAGAACAAAGCTTTTATCATGAGTTAATTTTTAACTTCTCTTTCTTACTGCCTGGTTTATCTGTTGCCCTGGCCTTATACATACCTAGGAAAATTCTGAAGGTAGGGGCTGTACCTTTTTGTTCTACAATGCAATAGAAGTCATGATCCATGAGTACTTCTCATTTATCGAGCTCTCATAAAGTCTAGAGAAGAATGTAGCTATAGATCCATCTATTTACATCTATCTAGTTATCTGTTTATATGCCTCTATTCACATATCTAATTTATGTTAATATTAATACTTACAATAAATAGGAAAGACAAACAAGGTCATAGGGATTTCATATTCCACAGGAAATCTGAGTCTGAGCTGAGAACATTTAATCAGTAAGATCATGATTAATAGTGAAGGAAAATTCCGATGGGTCATTTTCCTAGCATCTCAGACAGAACAATGAAAATACAGGTTAAATAAAAGAAAAAAGAAAGCCTCACACTGGTTTATTTGTTAACTCTAAGTCTGTATTCATACCACAAACATCAGAGGGTAGAAACTTCTGCAGTAGAAGCTTAACTCTCTGATTTCTTCTATTTAGCATATTAAGGATTAACTGAAAACTTTTAAATCTACACTCAATGTTTCCAGTGCTTTTACAGTGCTGCTTGCAACAGTTCCAAAATGCCCAAAGGTATCTACTGAATCGGGCAGATTTTCCAGTCTGAGGGGTGTCTCGGGTGGTCAAATGAAATAACTCCTGGGAAATATTGATAGACTGGAGGGATATTCTTTGAGTGGAAAGGTAGCTACCAAAAGAAACCTAAGTAGTCCTGACACTGCTTAGTCAAACAGGGACATAAAGCCCTTAAAAAAAAGACATAACGTCTTCTTGAGCTTTGAGAAATAGAAATTATTAATTTATCCAATATTTTCTTCTAACCTTAAGTAAGAGTTAAAAGAAGAAGGGGAACATTGTGGCTAACCTCTGTCTTTAAAAAAAGGAATTATATAAGGTGACAAATTGATGCACAACTCTTCCCTTAAGGCAGAAAAAGGAATCATGTCCTAGAAGATACCATGAAATCGGAGTTCCTCTCAGCCAATAACCTGAAGGGGTAAGTGGTGCTGGAAGTGCAGCCCAGCACTGAGCAGGGGCTGGTTGTGACAGACACTGGCTCTGTGTGCGTTGTTCCTTTTCAGATATCAGTCCAGGTATCGTAAACTACCTGTTTTGTTTAAAATATCATGAGAACAGGAAGCTGAGAGGAAGGCTGTGTGCTTTTATCTAGGTCCTAGTCTCTAAGACATGCTGTAAGGCCTTTTGGACTGAAATGACCCAGCTTGCAAAGATACGTTGTGAAGGGGCTGATATTCCACCCCTGCCTCCACCCCCCAAGATTGTCTTTAATCTGTCTCGTGCAGTGGTTGCAAACACTTTCCCTGCATGAAAGTTATTCTGTGCCAGCCTATTATTTTGTGCCTTAATAAAACATAGAATGGGAGACTGAAAGCTTTTGGGTTCTTTTGATAATCTCACTAACATGACAAAAATATGGAGGCATTTCCCCCTCATAGCTCTGGTTAATTTAAGGCCTCGTATACAGATACTTTCTAGAGTCTTGTCTTTTTTTCAAATGTAGCTCACATGCAAAATATTTATTATTTACATATGGCCCTGTTGTACAGTCAGTGTGAAAGGGAAATCCCTGCTGAAGTCACTGAAGAGTTCAGCCTAAAAAAAAAAAAAAAAAAAAGTCACTTGTGATTTCTTTAAAATATTAATATGTAACAACTAAAATTTTCTTTGAGCTAAAACTGTCTTTGATTCTTAGATGAAGGAAAAGAAAAAAACATCAATGGGAATTATATATTGATGTAATAAAAACAGGTAGTTAATCCTTTACATACAATTTTTCATTCATAGATCCACCATTATTTTACAGGCAAAGTAATTGACACAGAACATGATTTTACAAGCAAACGTCTCCTCCTGAACCTTGTAAGGAAGACTCAGGACTACACCAAACCCAGGTCTCCATCCAGAGCCTGGCCTCACAGCCAGACCTATACCCTTTTGGCAGGGGCAGCTGAGCAACTTACTCATCTGTCCCTGCTGGGTAGAGCTGGGCATTAGCACAAATCTTGGTAAGTTGGTTTCTTAGTTTATCCTACTAAGCCAGGCACTGGCAAAGCCAAAATATTAGCATACTTTGTGACAGACTTTGTTACAGGGTTGGAGACAGCCAGTTGAGGCTGGTGACTTCTTAAATCACCCCATCAAAATTCAGTAGAAGTCATTTGCCTGAGCCTTGAAACACTGAATTGAAATTATTTGGCCAGCATCCTATTACAGATCATTTGAGGAGCTGAGAAGAAAATTGTAGTTTTCTCACTCTCAGGCTTACATTCTGCAGTGTAAAATATCCTCTATAAACTGAATACTTCTTTCATTAGCCTCAGCTGAGAAAATCCACACACCCCAGCCTCCATCAATTAAACTAATTGAACCAGTAGGTTTAGCCTAGTTCCCCATTCATGACTGCTGAGCAATTGTTGGAAAAAATCAGCCCTCAAGCTCAAAAAACCTTACTTAATTAAAAAAAAAAAAAAAAAAAAAAAAAAGAAAAAGGGAGGGGAGGGGGCTAAAGAAAGCCTTTAGAGACATCTGAAGGTAAATCTCTGAACAGAATAAAATACGCTATAGTTGCAGAGTCACCGTGCTGTCAGGCACACTAAATGACGTGCTGGAAGAAGCTTACAGGAGGTCCAGAAGTCCTTTGTGATAAATTCTGTCACCTAATTGAAGAGGGATTTGGGGTGGTTTTCTTGTCGTTGAAAGAATTCAGGCAAAACTGTTTATGATTACATTTTCTCTGCATGAGAGGGCTTATCCTCAAGATGAAGAGTAGTACTATAAGGGGTATTGTTTGGAGTTATTTTCCCCTTGGAGCAAAGCATATCATGTCAAGTGACGGAGGTGCAGGTTCCTAGGTGAAGTATACTTACAACCACTTAAATTATCTGCATTTCAACGGTGCTACCTTAATACTACATGCATTAAAAAATATATGGTTTATTTTTTAATGAAACTATGACTGTGTATGTCACAGCACTGTATGGTTCTTCACTGTGTTTGGATTAGTTTTGAGGGAAGTCTCTCTTTCTCGAGGATACTGATAATTAATATGTCTGTTTGCTTTTTCTTTTCTCAGATCTGGGTGTTCTGTCAGATGATACATGTGCTAATATGTGGAGCTTTCAGAAGCTCTTTGTAAAATAATCAGAAGAGCTTTCAGGCCAGGATCCCAAAGCAGAGAAACAGCTGTATTGCTTTGGCACAGGACTGTTTTTCTGATGGAGTAAACATACTACTTGATTTGTGTTTCAGAATTATTAAATGATTTTATAACCCATCCTACCAATTTAAAGAGTCTTTTTCATTTTAGTACAATTTTCAGTTTTATACTCTGTTCCTTGGTCATTTCAGCAGAGTACAAAATTGTAGTTTCAGGCATAGCCTGTTGCGAGAAGCTGTGTGAAGATGCACTGCTTCATGGGGCTGAAAAAAGCGCTTCCTTCCCTACTGAATTATCTCTGAAAGCAGCCTGGTTACTCTAGGAGGATACTCATTTTTAGACGGCTGCAGTATATTCACATTTATACTAAGCCAATTCACTGCCAAGTGTGGGGTATAGACAGAGGTCTGTTCCTGACCCTTAACCGGCAGGTTTCTTACAGGACAGCGGTCAAAGGCACTTTCCCAAGAACAAGGGTCTCTGCTCTGCTTCACCCTGGTATGAACTGTGTGACGTTGCCAGGTCTTTACCTCAGAAGTATCACTCAGTCCTCACAGGAGACTAAAAGATAAACTCACATCCATTTTCCATATTTTAAGCAGAGAGTTAATTTACCTTGGGCAGTGCTTGAACAACTCAGAGTAGCTGAGTTTGGGTTGAATTCAGAGATACAGTTTTCAAGTTTAATAAAACTCATGAATACTCTAATGATTCCTGAAAAAAAACTTCCTCAGTCAAAATCACATTATTTTTGGCTCAATTAATTAGTCAATATTAGTTCCTGCAGCTTGCTGTCATTAGAAAGGAGGATTAGACAACCTACTTTTGATCATAGTCAAGCTCAGCCAGCAACTGCCTTTGTTCAAAGTTCCAGGTGTCTTCCTCTCCAGCGTTTTACATCTAAAATTCCCTTCATCTCCATCATTACCTTCTTTCTTCCCACTTCCCTCTTCCTTCTCCCTCCACTGGACTTCTATGATCTCTGTATCAAATAAAGATTTTGTATATCAGAACCACCCATCTCAGTGTAACAGCAACAATTCTTGCTAGCATCTGAAAACATTTATGGTTTTGGTGGTGAATAGATATGTTTAACAAGGTCATCCAGTTAATATTTCTTATGTTTGAATAATTCACTAAGAACAACTTATTGCAAATTCAAACCAGTGGTTTTTAGATGATCCAACACTGTTATTCACTGAGCTAAAATGTCTCCTATGGTCCTACGAAGGTCACCTTGAAATTTAGAGCAGCTGTTGCGTGGCCAGCTGAAATAGGCAGTTAGAAAATTAATTCCACAGTCAAGATACAAGACTAAATTAGCATGTTATTGAAGATCCATTTAAGATTCCATTTGCCACTCTGAGAAATAATTCGTCATTCCCATTGCTAACCACCACACAGAGCTTATTCCTGATATAGCAGAACTCTTTCTGCTCCTCACCAGCAATATCATCCATGACAACCCTGCTCCCACCAAGCCTTTACCTCAAAGGTAACCTCATTTTCAGAGCTTTCTTAAATAAGTTCTTGAATCAGGTAGCAAATCTTGCTCATTAATCTTGCTCAGTAATATAAATGTCGCTTTATGGATTTTGATGGAGCTATTCATATTTAAGGTACTAACTTCATTAAATGTTTCTGAAGTCTAGTCCAGTTGGACTGTACATATTTCCTTTAGGTACAACAGAAATAAATAGCTCATAAGGGTTGAAATGTTAAAATCATATCTGTTTCTGCTTTAATTACCCAACACAGTCCTAATATACAAGCTGGGAATGATAAAGTTTCACTTAATTTGCACATAGATAACCTGCCCAGCTGAAGGAATTACTTATATTATATTGAGTTTTTTAGGGAAAGACACATACTTTCTTTCTGAAATACGTGAGAACCTCTGAAGCTACAATAATTGAAAAGAGACTGGCAGCTTTGTCATCAGCTTCAGTGGGAGCGAGCAGGATATCACTGCAAAACTGTAGGTACTTTCTGGAGATTTTCTAGTGTAGTCTGATAGAAGCTGACATTTAATTTCTGGTCTAGTTTGGGGTTCTTTTAAATATTTATATTAGTTTTCTCTTCTACCCTATATCATAGTTTTATGTTCCTAAACTCTGTCCAAAAGGTGTCATTTATAACTGGTTTATGTGAAATACATATTTTCTGAGTATATACACATACTGACCAACAGTTACACATAACGCATGGTGGGGCTGAAGCAAGACTGAGACTTCTGTTTACTTGGTTTGCTTCCTGGCTTGCACGTGTTGCATGAAGGATAACTTTTCAATAGCAGCTACTTGGCTCAGGAGTTTAAGTTCCATTTTCAAAACATACTTATGCACTTAAGAGTCCTTGGGCTCATTGACTTACAATGTGACTTGGGTTCTAAGGCCATTGAGAAAAATGCATCTGAGTGCTTTCCAAAATCACAGATAAAGACAATTATCTCAGTGAAACTGAGATTCAGAGAGGGAGGTATTCTACAAAAGGTGAATGACAGTATTACACCAGATAAAAGAAGACATATAAGCTGAAAATTAGGTATAAAAAGCATCTCAATCAATTAGATACAATAAATGTAGGGTAACTGAAAGAGCGAAAAATGCTGTGTTGCTGCTGCTGGTTGGAACTGTCATTGGGTTTTTTTCAGACTCTTTTTTTTCTTTTTTCCCAAATCCTAGTTTTCTTTTCACACTGACAAATTGAACATGGGTACACTGGGTCAGACGGTTGTTCTGTAACTGCAAACAGGTAAGCAGCCCTCTTTAGAAACATATGTATGTTCATTTCCCTCACTTGCTAGGCTTGTGCATAGAGGCGTTCTTGAAGACCCATTTCAAGGGAGAGATTGGACTAGATGACCTCCAAAAGCACCTTCAAATCAGAGTGTCTGTGATTGTTTTGCTGTTAATAGATTGTTAGCATGGGGTATTAAGGTGCTCTCAACATTCTGTCTCTCATAACCTACCTTGATTTCACCAAGATTATTTGGGGAAAAGAATAACAGACTGTGTTTTGTGTATCTGCAGCTGCAATAAAGTGTGCATTTGAAAAAGGTATTGATTCTTTTTCATACAATTAAGAGAAGAACAACAGATTGCACACACCCTGCTGGAGGTGTTTGATCCAGGGAAGTTACATCCTCTTTTCAGGAAAATGAAAGTCAAGGATCTTGAAGGACAACAGGAAATAACGTGACAGAATGATGAAAAATACTTCCCGCACATCACCTAAGGGGAAACAGAAGCAGCAGCTGTGTCATTCAGAGCTGGAAGAACAGGAAAAGGAAATGGCATCCTCTCCCCCCAGAAATATGCAGTACTGCCTGTGAGCGTTGTGGCATTTTGGGTTGGTGTTGTGGCATGGTACTTGCTAGGAAAGTTCAGCAAAAGAAAAAGGCAATGCATGTGAACCGATAAAAGAGAAATGTCAACAATTTGCAGGTAAAAAAATACAGAAAATCAATTGGGCATGCATGTCTAGGCATGAAATTAAGACAACTGTGTACAGAATCAGAGCCATCTCTATCATATTTTTATGAAAATGTTACCAGATATTACACTAGGTATTGGCATAGTTATAAGTTTCTTAAACTGATCCAGAAAAAAACCAGACTTACTTGAGCCATATCCATTTACTCAGTTCAGCTTGTACTTTGTACATCTGAAAGCTCTTAGGTCCTAAATTTAAAGTGAACTCTGTAAAAAACAGGGAAGCAGGCTGGAGTTACTGGATTTTTTTCCCCATGATTAATGTGAAAAAAACTTTATGTCTTGAAGCCTCACAACTCTACAGGTGTTATACAGCCTGTTTATTTGTCTTTCATTTAACCCACAATTCTGGTGACCCATAAGTTAGCCATAAAACATCGAGAGCAAGCAACAAAGATTTTGCTGTTTGAATGAGGATCCTTGGTACCTCCTACTCCCTTCACAGAAGATCAGTTGAGTTCTATGTTACTGCTGTGGCATTCATAGAGTTAATTGGTGATGACTATTCACTGATGAGTTGTCTTTTTTTCTTTTTTCCTTCCTTTCTCAAATACTCTCCTCCTCCCCTTTTTTCTCAGAATACCATCCAGTAAAATTGATTTTATCCCTTTAATAGCTTCATTTTTCTTTCATTTCTGTAGAGGAAGGCAGCTATAAAAGCTGATTGGTTCCCAGTTAGCATAGCCTGTAAGTTAGCAGCGAGATAAGAATCCTTCCTATCTTTGTAGGTTTGGTAGAAACAGGAAATTTTCATTTGAAAAGAAAATGCACTTCAGATAAGAAGACTGAAATGTTTTAAGGGTTATTAACTGTGTTTACTTTCCTGTCAGTTGCATTACAAGTGATAAAAACTCTTTCTGTTCCAAAATACAGATGGACAATAATTCAACCACAAATCTGTACGTATGCTGGAGTTGGTATATATGTGCATATGTTTATAATGGTTTTTTTTCCTGCGGCTTTGTGGGTGCCTGCACGCTTCCCCCTTGACAGCCGATAAGGAGCCGGCTGCCCGAGGGGGCACCTGTGCCACCACCAGCTGCCACGCCACCTCCCCTGGTCCTGGCAGGGACTGGGCGGCCGTGGGCACCCACACGGGTGGAGTGGTGATGCTTGTGAGCCATGGGCTGGGGGCAGAGGGGGCTACCTGGGAGCTGGGGGTGCCGGGTGTGTGTGCTCCTGAGGGTTAGTTACTGAGGCTGGGAAACGCATAGCTGTTCATTAGTGCTCTGTAAGTGTCTGGTATCACCATTTATCTGTTGCAGTGCCAGTATTGACCATGGATATAAAGCACACTGATTGCCAGTTAATTATGTGTCATTAATAAGCCAATACACTGCTTTGATCATTATTTGAATTAAACCACGTGAACTTAGATGTTTTTCTCTGTGCAGCAACAGCCATTGCAACAAGTGCTTTACTGAGGCAGTAGCTGGAGAAGAAGCTCAGCTGGCAGAGTGGGGAGTTACAAGCAGAATGCTGTTGGCTCTGCTCTGGTACTGCACAAGCCAGAACAGGCACTGCCCCCAGGACAGGAGCAGCCCAGCCCCTGCAGCAATGTGCCTTCTCCAAAAAGGCCAAATTGCCCTTTCCTCCCACATTTGCTTCTCACTCCTTCTGCATGACGAGCCAAGGGGTGTGCACATTTCCAGTTTCCCTTTGGTGAGCTGGTTTGCTTCACTCCAAGCGTGTCTATATACTGGAGTTCCTAATCCCCATCCAGAAATCTTTTTGATATGTGATTTGTCCAGGGGAATATTTCAGTAGCCAATTGCAATCTTATGAGCCTACCAACTCCGACTTTTGAGTGACAGTGGTGTGCAGGTCATTGGAAACAGCACAAACCATAACACCAGAGCAGCTGCTGTTCAGCCACGGTTTGGGTTTCAGGTCAGCGAGAGGCCTTTGAAGACTCTCTAGCCTATAAAGGTTTTTGAGGCTAGCAAAGGATTTTCAGCTTGTAAGGACATCACATATCCATTTTTAGTACAATGACAGGTCTAAAAAGAACTCTATGATTGAATTTGTTGCTGGAAATTAAACTCATGGCCTTTCATCCAGCTTGGCTAGAAGCTGTAGGTTGTGACAAGCCAGCAGTCCTATAAATTATGAGTGCTTGGTTCTAAGTCCAGCTCTTAATTAACTAAACTATGAGCCCTTGCTTTGTGAGAAATGGTGTAAAATCATAACTGTCCTGTCATAGCACAAGCAAAACTTAGCAGACTGCAACAATGCTTTACCATTGGTCAGATTCTACTGTCCATGCTGTTTTCCCCCATCCTCCCCAGGCCAGACCACTCTCCTCCTCAGGGCTATTTAACGACTTAGCAGGAACGAGCTACAGCTGCACATCGTCCATGTCAATCAACCCACTGCCGCTGAGGCCAGGCCACAGCTGCATGTTATCAATGCTGATCAACCCACTGCCTTCAGTCCTTTACACTGTCTGATACTCTGATTCCAAGGAAGAAAAATCCATGTTGACTACTCCGTGCCCCGAGAAGTTACACAGCAGACCCCAGCATCCTGTGGTGTAACTCTTGCATTATAGGTAAAGACATAATCAAAATCCAAGACAACAGACTTCTAAAGTCTCAAGTGAGAAGGAACAGCAGAAAGAGTAAGTCCTTCCTTATCTCTCGCTGCTCTTAAACTGAACAATGGTTAAGCAAATCCCCTTTAAAAAAATAGTGGGTTTTACTTCTGCATTCTCCAGTGTGCTGTTATGTTCATTGGAGACAGCTCAGCACCTTTCAGCCTGTTCAGAACTGTCTCTACACGAATGTGAGATGTACTTGGTATTATCTTCATTGATTTGGTCCCTAAAAAGGTGTAAATAAGTTGTATATTATTGTAAAGGGTACAGCAGTGTCTGCTGCAGCTTGAACTGTTGTATCACTTAACCTGCATGCACAGAAACCTGAATGAGATTGGGCCTGAATTCTAGTGGCCTTAAAATGCATTGATAGTTTCAAATAAAATAAACTGATACTGCTAATCTACAGCAGAGTTGATCATGACAATAAAGACTTGGTTTTGAAGCATGTGTTTCAATTTCTTTTGCTACTACAAATTGCTGTTCATGAATATTTGACTCATCACTGAGTAGTAAAAGCTCATAAGTAAATACTGACACAAAGTTGTATCAGTAGCATATTAATCCCTATTTTTTTCTTTAAAAAAGTGTCAGTTACTTCTTCAGGGACTGGAAAGGAAGCTATGTACTGAGTTCTAAAGTTGAATACATAATACTAGCAAAGGATAATTTCCCAGAGGGCTAAAGAATATCATCTGATCACTGAGGGTGATGTGAAAGTATAGAATATTTCCCAATTCTACAATGGCAGGACAAACAATAAAAGAGAATATTTCAAATCAAATTGTGAATTTTCATCCCATACTTTTGGACTAGCAGTGCTTTATTTGTTTGCCTTGTTGGTGCTCTTTCTTGGTCAATATTTGTTTTCAGTTCCTCCATTTCCCTCCATGAAATCACTCTACAAATACACCACTGAAATACATAAATCAGGTTCAGTATCTTCAAGTGAAGAATTACCACGTCCTAAAACTGCACATTGCTTCATGCCCAGCAGTTCGGTTTGCATACCCTGCCTTATAAAGTAAAAAGGACTGTTAACTTCATTCTGTGCAGGAATAATGAGCATTTTTAGCATAAATTTAAATTACAGAAAATCCCATTTCTTTTGAATCTCTGTGTTGTAATAAATTTAAGCAAATATTGTTGCAAATTGTTATTCCAATATAGGATTCCTGCTCATATTTCTTATAAATGGAGAGGTTTTATATACTGGAAGAGATGGATATAAGCTATGTAGTTTTATAACAGTTCTCAATGGGAAAAAATACAGGCATGACAGGAAATGCATACTTAAAAAGTAAGAATGTTCAAAGATATTTAAATATGACTCAGAGCGTAAAAAAAAATTCATTTTAGTATGAATTGACCTTTCATATTGAGAGTGTCACTGGTTTAAAACTGCTCTTAAAAATGCTTAAAGAATTGCCTGTTACTTTCAATTTATTCATCACTGCTTAAAGGCATAACTTGTAGACACAACTAATATTAATTGTACAGGAAAGAAATGCCATGGGAGGACATTCTGGGGAATGCAGCCTCCTTCTCCAGGAGGGAGCTCTGAGGTCACTAGTGACCTCGCTATGCAGGGTATCCTCACACCACTGTGCGGTCAGAGAAGGGGACACCCCATGCACAGCCATCAGCAGCTGCCGAGCACAGGGAAGACAGAGACGTCACAGTGAGCGCTTGTGTCTGGAATTTGCATTTTTCCTTCTTGGAAGCAGCTTTTTAAGATGTATGCAGTCATATTTGACAGAATTATGGCCAGCAATGACCTTGTGTCTTAAACTCACCCACCCTCAGAATTTCATGGCCTGATCTAGGAGGTGTGTGGTGGGATAGGATGATACGTAAAGCATAAATTATCACTCATAGCACAGATGAGCAGTGCTGGTTGTGTTGCTTTCATCAGACCAGAGACACGAGCACACAGAGTCCGTTTGCAAAAGCAGCAAGGCATTGTGTTGGAGGCCTCTGCTATTCACCTGTACCCATGTGAAAGCACAGAAGCTCAGTAACACTTCGGTAAGCCAGAGGTAGAAAGATTGAGTGCTGTCCTTGGAAAATGACAGCTCCTAGAGTGTTTAAACCAAGTAACATAGCAGGCAAGGGGACAACTGTAACGGTGTCGTGCTTTTGTCAATCCTTACTGACAAAGCAAAGTGACATCTTAGCCGTAACTTTCAACACGACGGAGAGGAGGAAAAGTCACTCTGTGAGGTACAGAAAACTGCAAGGGTGTTGGTATAACAAATACTGAAATATCTTCACCTCTCTTAGTGTATAGTATACCCTACGCACATATAAACTCTGCTCTCACTGGGGTTGTTTCTGGCTGAATCACAAGAGGAACCCAGTAATTTTTTATGCTTTTATATATTTTTTCTGATCCTTCTGTTGCATCTAGACAGTTCAGCCATTCTTGCTTTTGCGGATAATGATTTCAAGAGCAACAGTAATTCACAGTGGAATGCATTTTTCTTCCCCTTCACTGAAAAATCAAAACAAACCCAGTGTGATCCCAACATTTTCCTCTTCATTGCTCTGGGAGACAGCCAAACCTTACCTACAGTTGCTGTTGATGAGATTCATATATCATAATTAAAAAGGAAAAAAAGTCTCGGCGTTCTTAGTAATACATTGTAAAATATTGGGATAAAAAAGAACAGCTTAAAAAGCCTATTAAATCATTTGTACCACCGATAAAAAGCAAAGACCATTTAACCTTCCTCTGACACAGACAGCTGTTCTGTTGTTCTGTTTGGCACAAGGTTACTGTGGGTAACGAACTACACAAAATGCTGGTCTAGCTGCTCAGAATGCAATTTTATAATAGTGTCAATAACAGAAACTTTATGATCCTTTTGTATGCAACTTTCTCCCAGATGAAGGATATAGGCTAGATCTAAATAAGGGCAGAGGGGTTTCTGTGTATTGCAGACTCTTGAATCCCAAACTACAGACTTTTGCTCATTGCCCTTGCTCTGCTCCATTCCCTAAGCAGCCTGAAAATTCTCTTTTTATCTCTCAACTTTCTGCAGCTGCTCTTTTTGCTACCCACACTTCATGACTAGGAATGAGGCATTACATTAGGTGAGTCAATGATTCAAAGCAATGGTACGTTCTCTTTTTTTAGGAAGAATTCCTGCTCATTAGGAATAAGAGGTAATGGGTATAAAGCAAATTATTGCCATAGCTGGTGACATTCTGTGCCTTCCTGAGCCTCAATAGAATCAGGGGCTTACACAATACCCATGTGTGCCCCTAGACACGAAGGTGGTTAGGAGACGCCAAGCCTGTGCTGTGCTGTCTGTCTCTCCTGTCTTTAACAGCACAGAGGCAGCAGCACCTTTGTGCAGCAAACAATGCATGAAGAGGCTCCATTTGAGGTTAAGATTCTTAGATTTAGATATCCGCACATAGATGTCCATATACATCAGATGCTTACGTTTCCACTGCTGTCAGTGGAGTTGGAGAGCAGTTGAGCGCTATAGCCTGTCTCTGAGTGCCTACTTTAGGGTGAACTTATCGTCTCCAGGTTTCCTTAGCTGTTGGGAGCAGATTCGACTGCATGGGAGGTTTGGCACCTTGGGCGCCAGAGGAAAAGACGGCAGGGGTATCATAGTTACATCATTTGGCTGGGAAGGTGGAGTTCCCACTCCTTTGACTTTTCTGGTTTTGCAGCAAGCACTGTTCAACGTGAGAAACAGGGCTCCCTGCACGTAGAGGGGCACTCTCAGGTGAAAGAAGCCAGGCTTCTTTTTTGTTTTCTTTCATGCCAGTTTTCCCTGCTGTTGTGTGTGATCACCTTCTGGGTGGTTATTAACTATTATGACTAGGACTTATCTTACACACCTCTTTTATTTGGCATTTCTTCCCTGGAATAGATTTATAAGCAATCAAATGACTCCTATTTGGTAAAAGCAAAATTATTTTCGCTTTAAGTGAAAGTTGCAGATATTTATGAACAGGTCATGGTGTCTAATTCAGTTCATTTCAGTACTGGAACAGCCCCTGAGAAACCTCTTTCTCCTGCAGACAGAACTGTAATGTCATAGTGGTAACTCCATTGTGAAAACAGGTTTCCTGAGTAAAACTGTTGAATTCAGTCTTTGTTTTAGACCACAAGGATTCTATTTCATGCATTAAGTGCCAAGGAGCTCAATTATTTATTACTTTATAGTTTAAACTGGAAAATTTCCCAGATTACTTATCTATTCTCAAATACTTGAACAAATGAGGAAGGAAAGGGAAGTTTATTAGAATGAGTAAATAGCCAGTGAATGGAGAGTTCTTTCCCAGAAAAGTGTAGTCGATACCCTAGATTAATCATTCTGATCCTGGTACATATTATATATAACACGGTCATGTCACCTAGAAATATGGCAAGGATACCTCTCTGCTGTTGTGTAACTCACTGCTGTACTCCTGTTAATTTGGACTGAGGTCAAGAGAACGCTAGGGAAAAAGAAGTTTTCAGATATGTTCATTTGAACATTTGTTAGTTTTAGAAGAGTGAGTAAAAATCCACTCCATGTTATAGCTTAATCTAATCAACCCTTGGAAAATGGAACAGTTTTGCAGTCATTGCCTATTTTTGCATAAAGATAATTGTTTGTACATTCTTTTTTCTTTGCCAAGAGTGTTGATAAAAAGGAAAGCCTTCTTTGCAGAACGGTACTACTATCTTCCATTAAGGAAATGATTTTCAAAACCACCTATCTCTCATGCAAATTTCAGAAAGGAAAAGGTAGTTTAGCTAACACAAAAAGATGTAAAATACATCTCCTGCTGTGGGAATATCAGCTTATTTTGGGATGTTCAGGATTTATACAAGAAACTACTGAAATTCATAATGTGTGTCTACAAATACCTGGCTATGAGCACAGTGCTGACTTATTGTACATAGCTTATGGCCAATCTGGGCAGACCCATCTGCTTTCTGGGGGGCACGAATGTCAAATTTAACAGAGACTGGGGTTGTTTCCTGTCAGGGCCAACTCTTATTATCAGTAGGCTTTTTCTGTGCTTTTCATCCATGAGGAGTTTACTGCCTGGTAACCTACAACTGCCTGTTTGAGGGTGCGCTCCATCTAGCTGCTCCTCTATTCTAACTGCTGATTCTGGTTATAAAATAATGATGTTTCTGACTTCATCCAGAGACCCAAATGTAAGATTGTGTTGAGCCTAAGTTTGCAAAATCCTTACAGACCAAAGGACTTCCTTCTTTTACACATAGATACTGCATATTAGGTGATGTAAATAGATTAGAGCTCCTCAGCCTCTCTTCCAGAATGTGTTCAGCTGTTAGAAAACTTAGATACAATGGTGAGTACCCACCTGTAGCTGTTTGATGAGACTTTTTATAACCAAACACAAGAAATGTAAGCCAATGATTCAGAAAATTACCAGCACGGTTTTAGGAATTGAGATAATCGATAGTAATTAGACAGATAGATTCACCGTCATGAATTGAATTGATTAGCTCTTTCAGTGACCATTTATGGCAGAAATAGCAATGGTCTCTACTGTGTAACAGAGAAAGATGAAAGAAAATGTTAATGCTTTGGAGGACTTAAAAGAAATCCTTTAGCCCCTGTTCACTGAAAATGATATTAGGGTGACGGTGATTACAAGCAGTCCATCTACATGCCTTTGAAGAACCAAGCCCTTGGAGGATTCGTTTCCCCAGAAAGCATGAGGACATCTGTGCCTGATTGAATGAATGCGTTGTTGCCTATTATTCAAAGATTATTTCCCTTTCCCATTGAAAGGGCATAATAGCTAGCCAGGTGACAAGGATTTACAAAGTTATTCGTAACAGTGCAAAGTCTCCCTGACCTACAGATGAGCACACAATTCAGTTTTCACTCACACACTAACAGTATGAAGTGTTACCAATGACTGAAAAGCTGGCCCAGCCTGTACTCACTCCCTTTCATGATATCTCCCTGGACTCCCTCTCACGCCTGTATTTCATCTCTCTGCCAGCTCCAAGATTTCTCTGTTTTTATTAGGTTTGCCTTTCCAATCTATGCCATAAACTTTCATCTCATGGGTTGATCCAAATTCCCTTTTTCTCTTGATTCCAAACAGCATAGTGAAGGGAAAGACAAATTCCTTTACATCAGGTTTTGTTGCCTTTTTATGTGACACAGTGCTTTGTTGTGAGCAGCACCTCAGGACCCTAAGGACACAAAGGTTACAATGGAACTCTCCAAAGGAGAGCTGCTGGCAGGGGAGCAGGCAGGTCTGCCTGCCTTTGTTCTTGGTCTTTAGCTCCCACATCTTTTTCTGATTCAACCATGAGCTGGTTCACCAACAAATCAGAAAACAACCTAACAAAACCACTGAATATTTTTCTGTGGCTTAGCTCCCTAAACTGGCTCATTATGAGGTTGCAGAAGAGTTGAAAAAAGGGAGATGGGGGAGTCTGCTGCCAGAGACAGCCCAGGGGTAGGAGCACCTTGCCATCGGACAGGCTCACCCAACTTTGCACTTGGAACATAATGCCCAGTCCCTTTGGTTTTAGAAGAATAAACCCTCATGTATTAATAAAGTTTGTGCTAACACAGATTTTACAACAGATTTTACGTGTGATTAAACTGTTTCATTTAACTATTGCATTAAGCTATTTAGAATGCTCAGGTTTCATCTGAAACTATGGCACCTAGTTACAACTTATATACGGTGTCGATAACTTTCATAGGAATTTGTGTGAGTTGCTAAACTTTATCACAAAACTCAGTGACTCACAGAGATACTCAGTAGTTCCCTGGATCAGCTTCATAATGTTCATTTATTAACCAAAAGCATGGAGAATACCATCCACTTTCAAATACAAAGTTTTCTCCCCACTGCAAAATATCAATTTCTCAAAATGGAATAAACATGTCAAGACAAGATTAAACTTTGATATACATATTTTTCAGGGAGCACCAGTCTTCTTTGATGAGAAACAATATGGCTAAGTCTTTCATTTTCTTATATAAGTAACCTTATTAAGGACTTGCTCTAACTTACCTGGAAAGATTTACCATGCTTTCCAAAAACCCTGAATCAGGTTCAAAATTGTTGGGTTTTACTTTCTTCAGAGAGGATCTTCTGCAAGATTTTTTGTATTCAGCAAGTAGTTAGAGCTTTCAGTCATAAAGAATAAGGGACATATATTTTTAATAGGTTCATCATGTAATAATTACCCCTATAACCAAAGCAACCGTCAGCCCAGCCTGAAGAGAGGCAACAATACAGAATATCTGGCAATCTGTAATGTGTGACTGCAAAAAATATTCATATTGCTTTCCATGTGGCTTGAGTATGCAAAATGCAATGACAGGGAGAGCAACAATGCCCATCAAATTTCTAGTGTTTCTGCTCCTAGGTTGGTCAGGAACTGAAAGAGGCACCTTTACATTCACGAGCTTTCCGAACAGCAGCTTGAGACTTTAGGCTTGTTCTCACTACCGTTATTGATAATGAAATTACTCTTGATTTCCATGTGTTTCAAAGTTCAGTTTGCCTTACTGATTTCAGAAAGTTTGTTCCTGACTTCTGCTTTTGTGGCTAAGAGGCAAACAAATGCAATCAATGTTATTGCCTTTTACTCTTCTTGCCTCATACAGCTTACACTTTTTCTTTATTTGTGTGTACAGAAGTCTGGAGAGCTGTTCAAAGACAGAAAATGTTTCCAGACAAGTCTGAGGCAAAGAAGGAAATAATAAACATCAAAAACTATACAATGTCAGTATGATCATTTCATACCATCAGTCCAGACTTCACTGCACTTCCAGACACTTTTACATCTGTGCCAGCTGACAGCATTTCAGTGAAGTTAGATTGTTTATTGGACCTCCAGCTGTTCTGTCAGAGTAAGTAGGAAGAAAATGATAAAATTGTATCTAATTCTTTATATATTAAACATTAATTATTTTTCACAGTTAATGTTCTTTTCAGCTCTAATCTGACTAACGGAGAAGTATTTTATTTCCAAGGGAGCCACTGTATGCAAAATGCAACTATTGAAACACTTTTGTCCTCTAAGTCCTACAGTGGGTGTGCTTATGCATTTTGTTGCATACAGGTGACAGTGTATAAAATAAGATTTGATGGTAATTCTTCCTAAAACACAAGTCATGCACTTCTACATTTTGCTGATTTTTTATGCCCTTGAGAAGGCACTGGCAGCTACACAGGTTGTAGGCATAGATCTAAAGGTCACAGATGACAGCTGGATACTTACTACTTTCATCCTCAGTTGCAAATTACTGCTTAACTGCCATTTTTGCCTTTGAAAATATTCCCCTTAAGTGTTTTCCTGAATCAGAGTCTATGTGTGGTCTTGCTCACTTCATACTGTACAGGGTGAAGTCTGGAGTTAAAAGCTTTGCAGGATTAAGAAAACAGCTGTTTCCTGGCACACCAGCTCCTTTTCTTTGCTGTCTGTAACTTCAGTGAAGATACCAAAATGTTACTTTGTTCCAAGAGATAACAGAGATTAAAAATGATATAAGAAAACCCTTTCAGGACAGTGCAGGGATAGATGCATTCATGCTGCTGATGGGGAATTGCAGGGAACAGAAACTTTACCAGAATCAAAGGAGTCTTAATGTTCTGATAGTCTTGCTAGGGCAATAAACAGAGTTCATATTAGTCAGCTGTCAGGGACTGATCTTTGTCAATTACAAAAATTATGAGCGACAGAACATCACTGCAGTGAGCAACCGTTGAGGTTGTGACATTCCTACAGCCTGTGCTTGTTACTTCTACTTACTTTATCAGCTCCTGAGAGCTGGTGGGTCGGAAAGCCCTAGGGACTCCTGTTCACTTTCATAGTTCAGATATTAAATAGATATGACTAGAATATCAGAATAATCTATTCATGGATAAAGATCTGGTAACAATATTGGTAATAAGCAAATATATTTGGTGAAGAAAGGACAAGACTGAAAAAATTATTCCTGTAGCAACAAAAAAAATTATTCCCTGCTTCTGAAGACAGTCTTTTAGATGTACTTCACGGATGCCTAATAGCACTTCCTTATCCATTACTGCCATTATTCTTTTCCTGATCATACACTGACAATCTCATCTCCTTCTCTTTCTCCACATTCTACTGTGAGGACAATTGGGCATTTTAGACCCCTTTGCACTTCTCAAAGCCATCAAATAGTCACAAAAGGCTTGTCTCTGTTTCTTATTAATTAATCATGCACAAACTTCATCACATACTTGAGATTTTCATGGCCAAAACATCTGTATTCTACTCATCTTGTGGTTTAATCTGCAGTGTGTTCATACAAGCAGGACAAACTGCATCTTCCTGTTCTGAACTGCAGTTCCAGAGTTGAATGTGAGGTTATTTCCTCTTTCTTCCCCAGCCCCAAAAACATGTTCGTATTTTTGGGGGTTTGCCTTGTGCCAGGCCGAGTATTACTTAAAGCAGTGAACAATTAGCAGGCACAAAACGCAACTAGATGAGCAAAACAACATTTTGGACCTCAGTTTTGCAAAAGATGGAGTGGTTTGTACTGTATTAAGGTGTGAATCTTCCGCATTTGGGATTTAGGCATATAATGTTTGCCTGCTTTCTATCTAGCAAAGTCTGTTGTGGAGCTACTTCTTTGTCCCTTTTAAAGCCTTAATATAGAAAACATTCTCTTACAATGAAGCCAGTACCTGCAGAAGCAAAAGTTGCCCTCTCCTATGCAGCATTAAAGGAGGACAGAAAAGTCCTTATCTCACCTTCCATTTTCTTTGCAGTCTGGGTCTACGGCCTTATGGTACAAACATCCGATATGGAGCAAAGACTATGGGTTTTCCTGAATCTTAGATACCCTATTCCTATGGCAAGATGATAGACTGCTACTAGGAGTTCAGACAGACTCCTATGCTATCATTCCCTATTGTTTATTGCTAATGTTGTTGAACTTAATGCTTCAAAGTTTTGAATCTTGTTAGTATTACACAGTATCCTCACCCGGTCTGCAGAGACATTAACTCTTTCAGGAAAATGCCTACACAATTTAGTCCTTACTTTGTACAAATCAGAGCATACAGGTTGTCAAGATTAGCCAACAGCTGAACAGCATTTTGCACATTTATGTCCATTGTTGAACTTCAAAGTGTTTGTAATTATGTCTTTTCAAACTCAAGAAAGCTGTGGAGAAGGTAATAGAAAACTGTATCACTGTAGTTCCTCATTGTATAAGAATCAAGGACATAAAAAGAAAGATCAGGTAATTGCCCTGAAATGATTGTTTCATCAATGCCTCAAATACGAAAACTTTCAGTTAAAGTTATGAAAATAACACAAAATTATGCCCATAGGAAGGTAATGGCATGTAACAGGGAAAAAAATACACTGTCACAACTATAACTATAGCAGCATTTTGCAGCAAAATTGCTGTTTTATAGGTATGATATTATTCAACAACAACAACAACAAAATTCAAGCTACTTCTAAATGTCATTCAGCATAAAACTGTACTGAAAACCACAGTATAAAAAGCCAAGAATGTGGTTCTGTTTGTGTCACTAACTTGAACATAAGGGAGGATTCAGCTTCAGATAAAGACACTGTCATTGAGGTGGCTTTGTGTGGGCATCTGCATATAAGCTAAATGTTCAAGCCCCCCACTGACAGAGATCTAGTCAAAGGAATCACGGTGACTCAGCTAGCACTTCAATAGACACATCGACACCAGCATTCGATCAACTGAATTGCTGCCTTAACTGTGTCGACAAACTGCATTTAGTTGCCTAAACATAACAATCTCATACTGGTTTGGGTGCATTACAACATCCCCCCAGCATCTGCTCACACCTTCAAAGAACCCAGGTCTTTGTTCATCCAACACAGAGGGCTCAAATACTTACTATAAGGTGCTTCAAGTGGCATGAGTTTCCCATATTTAGAGAACTGCTTTTGTTTCTTATAACTTTATTCATTGAAATAGGAGTCATGTTTTATTCAGTTTAATGTTCGTGCTTCAGTTTGTTCAGACAGATCTTTCTCCACTAATCCTGTGAGGGACTTTGATAGGTTTTTCCCTAGGCACCAAACTTTTAGGCGTAAGTATCTTCACTGTGAATAAAAGAACTCATGGTAAAATCACAGAAATATGTCCACCAGATTTTATACTTATAAGGGTTTATTTTAATGCTCATTGCATTAAAATAAGAGTAATTTATGTTATAACCCTTCTTGCTAATACAAGTACATGAACATGTAATAGATATAAGACCAATGGTGACATACCTCGAAGAAAAGCACAGTATGAAATCCATATTTAATACTGGAAGAAACCAAAAATAATGAATCATACCGCAGAACTACATTACGACTCCTCTGAAGGGTATGGACATTACATTCATTGTACACATTCACTTCCTCTCTTTTGTTTTATTCATTACACCTCTTAGTCAGAGACAAATTACAAATGATATCAAATCAGTGCTGACATCTGGCCATTAAGAGGTCTGCATCAGTAATACAGGAGAAACTCTCATCTGGGATAACAACATGAATGTCTAGCAGAAATGATGTATTGAACTTGATTTTTAGATTGCAACATTAGTAACAGGTATATTCAGTTCAGAATCTGATTCCCCCTGACCTGAGGATGCAGCCAAGGCCTCTCCAGGACTCTGGCTCACTATCATAGTACAGTTCCTGCTTGCACTACAAGCTGGACAGACTCAGAAACCAGCTGGAGGAACAATGGTAATGTAACTTATTTTCCTTGCAGTAGCTGTGACCTCATGGAGTGATCATACTGATAATTAAGGTACTTCTTGAGTTACCTTGAATCATCCATGTGAGCTGACCTTCCCTATCGCTCTGAGACCTGCACAGAGGCCAGCCACGTCGTGTTTCTTGGGTTTTAGGCAGGAACTTGTTAGAAGTCAGTCTACTGGTCTCCATCCTTTCTGAGCTGTTTGCAGGGGCCACACTGGAAGGGCATGTGTTGCAGAAGGACTAAAAGTCAGGAAAAAAGAGCTATGGAACAGCTGTTAGTTGGCAGTTGCACAGCTTGATGTATTTTGACCATTCTAAATGTACCTGAAAAGACACACAGTAATTCCTACACACTTTGACTCTTTAGACAATTACCTCTAAAAGCACTTCTACTGTCAAGCTGCTAGATATTGTTAAGCTTCTATTACATTTCTTTAGATACTCAGACATCAGTGTGGCTTTAAAAAGCCTTAAGGATTTTTTCAGAGTCTTTGTGTTTCCTAATGAATAGAAATATTGCTGTATAATGACATCACTGTTATCAGCTACAATCTTACCCTTAGCCAAGGAAACACCTTTTTTTAAAAAAAATAATAATAATTCATGTTTCTGATACCATTCTGTCAGATTCTAATTAGGCAAACAAATGAAATTCCAATTATGAAATCTCTGACAAAACTATAATAAACTTGACATATTACAGAGATGACTCTTCTCCTCTGAATATAGTCCAGGTATATATATATATGTGTGTATATATATATATACACACTGCCTTTTTCAAGATCCTGTCAGACTCTTTGCTAAGAAATACTCATGCAAAGATTCTCCTCTTCATTATATTTCCACTTTATCACCAAGCAGTCTATCTTCCCCCCTTTCATACTTGTCTTAACAACACTGTTACTTGCATGTATGGCAAAGTGACATTAGGAAAGTGATTTGTGTGTTTCTAGGATGTTTTAAGGAAATTAAAGTGCTGAAAAGAAGAAAAACGAGCTATGAAAAGCTGGTGTCAAGGTCCCGAGAGCAGAGCACTGGTAGGATTTAATTGCTCTGACCAACTGTATACTCAGTAAACAATAATGAGTTGTCTTTTTCTTTTGCGATATTTAGGCATTTCTGGATTACAGTAGTTAGCAACATATATACATGTACATCTTCTCCCTTGAAATATTTTTGCTGGTCTGGCACCACAGTGAATTCTTCTTGATGGCCTCTCTAAACATGATTTTTATATTCATTCTAATGAGGAAAATTGTTTTGCCCTATTTCACGTTGTCTGTCATTTCTCCATTATGCAGTGCCGGTTACACAATAGCATTTTTTCATGCCAATATATTTTTCAGATGCAAATAGGTAGAATACAGATGAAGGTAGAAAGGATGCCTTTTGTGAAATGCACAAACTTCTCACTGCCTTCTCTTTTCATCAAAACTATTAGTCTTCCAATTAGCCCAAGAGTAACAATTTCTGTGCATCGTGCTCATTTTCTATTCTTTTGCATTTCTATTTTTCATTTTTATTTCACTTCAACTACTTGACATTTCTACAGTCTTAGGGTTTTGTTGTTTTTTTTCAAATTCAATGCATATGCTACACTTGTTTTTTTGCTTGAAGCTTTCTCAATCCAGTTTAATTTTTTTACAAGCAAAAGATATTGACATTGCCTTAGCTTCCCAGGCTCATGTATTTGCCAGAAGTTCCCCACCAGAGTTTTGCAGATTTGCCTCTGTATAGGATTTGTGAATCCCCCACTTCAGAAGCACAAGCAACACTTCTTTTCTCATCTAAAAATATGTAACATCTCTGGGGCAACTCTACCAATCTATAGAGAAAGAAAATAGAATAAGGATGGTATGCCATGATTTCAGTATCTTTTACATCAGTGTAGCAGACAAAAAAAAGGAAGAGCCAATGATTTATGTCCTTGTAGCTGTAGTACTGCTTTTCTATGCCACATATTGACTGTATTCAAAGCCTAGTTGGTGGTAGGAATGGCAAGTATTTGTTTGAAAATGAAAAGTGATTGCATTATTCACTCATGTACTTTTGTTTTGCTTCATATAGGTTCAAGTGTTCTTATCCTGTATTAATCACTGTATTATTCTGGTATACGTTAAGCCTGGAGATTACATACATGCCACTTGCTTTTCAGTCAGAAGTCTAGAGCAGAATTAGATGCCTTACCTGATCATCTTTTTTGCAGAAAAGTGTTAAAATATGTATGGTGGTATTTTAGAAAGGGGAACATCTGAAAAGCATGGTGTGCAATTAGAGCAGAGTATGATCGTGTTTGAAATCCTGTTAGTTCTCAGATGAGATTACCAGTTTGTGATTAGTTTGTGTGATGATCTGTGGACAGGAACATTATGTTCTACAGGATTTGTGTTGTGTCTTTTGCTTTGTACAAAGAATGATAAAATTGGGGAATATTTTCCCCCTTATTTTGTCATATATCTTTCATCTGAGGAAACAGCAAGTGGTGCTGTCAGCTCTATTAATAACATCACAAATCTAGCTGACATGCATTAAAAAAATTCTCATGGTCTCCTGTGACAATATTCTGAAATCTTCAAAAGAGTTTCCATTTCCCTTACAATTGAGGGGGATGAAGCCTAATTGACTGCAATTGTTTATCCTTTTGTGGCTACTGGTGCCCAAGAGAATGAGAACCAGTAGATAATGAAGATTAAATAATAGTGATGGAAATATAAATAGTGTTATAATAAGAACAAGAAGGAATACTTCAGGGTAAGGAAAGAAGAAAAGGAAAGAAAGAGGAAGAGAAAAATGCTAGAGGCAGGATAGGTGATTCAAGAGAAAAGCTTAAGGGAGATGGGAAGAATTTGAGATAGAAGATAGTGCAGGGAAAGCCTGGAAAGACAGTGTTAGGACAAATTCCCAAGAAGTGGAGAAGGTGTCTATGTTGTTGAACCTACAGTCAAATTTGCAGTGACCACTACATTATCAATGTAATGTAATCAAAAGCAGTGATTCAAAACAAAAATAATAGGAACATCCTATAACTATACTTTGCCAGCACACATAAGCCATGGCTGTATAACCAGAGGAACCGGGGTAGGAGTAGGAAGAATCAAGGCTATATCTGAAAAATAAATAATCTAAACAGACAGAAAAAGAGCATCTTGGGATTCCTTTATTACAAGTTGGGATGTGAAATGTTATGAGATTAAATAGCTTGCCTACATTCATTTTAATTTATTTCTTATGGCAAACCTTTATTAAGCATTTTGATCAGCCTTACCAAAATCCCAGTGTTCTCCCTCTTTCTTGAGCTAAATCCCCTAAATTCTAGGAAACAGGAGAAATGAGAAGATGAGAAGATCAAAAAGAAATTTAAAATTAAGATAGAAAGCCACATAGAAAAGAGAATGGATCATTAGGCAAGAACTCAGATATTAAATATACATACTCTTTTATATAAGAATGGGATGTTGCCAGTTCCAACCAGTCACACACTTGCACAGGGCAGAACCTCTTCCTGCGCACGCTGGTGATAACTGTAGCACATGTGGGATGATGCTACCAGTGCCAAAAATGCAGCTACTGCTTTTACTAAGGAACCCTGAAAAACTACTTCCAAAATTGCGTGGTAGGAGCTCACAGGAATTGAAAAGAGGGAAAAGAGCATTACGATATTTTTTGTATCCTGCCTACCAGAAATTCTATATGGAGAAAAGCAGAGAATAGCAAACTGGGCAAATCTATCTAGCAAGCTGGTAGGTAGAAATGCTGGAGTGTCTGTGTGAATTCAGAAGTCCTCTCTAGTCAATTGCCAGACATTTTCCTTTTGCTGGATTGTGGGTAGCAAAAACCAATTATATGTTGCTGGGAGTATTTTCTGTAAACGAAAGTGCCTGATTACCTTTCTAAGAAACTTCAAATCTCTTGAAACCCTATAACAGAATTTCACATTTTACATGAGAAAATACAGACTCTAAGAGTCATGGTCTAGCTTGGTCTATATATTTCACAGTCTTTATCCATTATCTGTTATATTTTCCATGTAGCCTTTTTTAGAAGGCTGAATGGCATTTTCATACCAGCTCACATTGGTGACCCATGTAATTGCCTTTAGTCTTTTATGTTACATGAAAATCCATCTTCTGGGCTGCATGATGACAGAAAAGCAGCTTTGTTTCCCATCGTTTCTAACAACCTTTACTAGAAAGAAATCACTAACAGGTATTCTGCAGATTACTGATTTACTCAGCCAAAAAAGAAATAAGAAACACCAACCTTAAGCTGCCTCTTTTCACATAAAAGAGCTTTATTATCAGCTCTGAAATGGATGTGTCTGCACTCATAATAAAGTTTGATAAAATACAGTCTTACTGACCTGAACAAAGCTTTTGCTGTTTTTCCTGTTCATCATTCATAGTGATATCTGTAGAGAACATAAGGCTTTCTGCATTTTTAAATGAAAGCTCTTTCTACAGATAACAACACTGCAGCTATCTGCATGACTTGTCCATACAGTTACATTATTTTAACATATTCAATCTATTTTATATTGACTTATTTGCTATGAAGGATGGGATTTTTAATCATTTGCTCTGAAGGACCTCTCCTGCTCTTTGCAGGTAACGAAACACCCACGAAGAGCAGCATGCCTAGAGACAGCCAACAGCATGAATTCAGTGCATCGGGGTCCTTGGAACAAGTATCTTGGAACAACTCTGCCAACCAGGTTATTGAGGATTGACTAGATAGCAGGAGAGCTGTTATATTTGGTTGCTTATCTGCTGTTGTCTGCAGTGCAGGACTTGCAAAGATGTCTTTCATTCTGAGGCTTAACACATTAAATATCACCTTATCTGAAGATATTTGAGGGTGTAGAGCCTCTTGCATAGAATAAATGTCTCGTCTAAAAATAGCATTACATTTCTGCATAGTCCTTCATTTTGTGTTGCTCTACTTCATACATAAATTAAGGCACAAAGAAAAGCTAAAGGTCGGTCTTCACACTGACAGAGGGAAGAAAACACAAAGCTTAAAAAGAAAATCCTCTGACATTCCTACTCAAAATCACCCCAGTATGTCCAAATATTGCATTGAATAGAAGGTGGCAGAAGGTATCCTTCAAAGACTTAGATAGAAAACAGAAAAAAAATGAAAGCTGGAATGTCTTGCTGAATAACAGATATAACAGCATAGATTAAAGCTGCAGTATCTCACTGAATATTCACTTTCATTCTGTGGGTTTTAAATAAGGCCTTTAACCCACGATTCCTCTATGATTAAATCTCCTTTAGTGTATATTCACTGAATCTCTTAAATTACTACTCCCTAACATTTTATGAAACTAATGGATTGCTAAGAAAAAATTATTAGTCTAGCAAATTAAAGGAGAAGTAACAAGCACCACCATGGGCTGTATCAAACACCACTATGGATTAGCAATGACAAAGCACTGGACCACAACAGCCTGCTTGCCTGTATCTCAACAGTGAGGAACTGGATCATTTAACCCACCACAGTCCTTTGCAAGTCACAAAAGCTTTGTGTTACTCGTGTCTCAAAACAGTTCCCGGCTACATATACTTTTTAACACCAAGCATTTGAACTGGATCCTCACATATAAGCAATACCTAATACTGTGCTGTGAAGTCATCATTTGCAAGTGTCCATAGCTGCCCTCCCAGTTCTCCTAAAGCTCACTCTAGTAAGGAGGCTTTTCCCTGCATACCTTTAATTTTCACTGTTTTCATAGTGATGCTTATCTCCATTTTAGTCATAGCTATATTTACATCTGAAAGTTGTGCCCATTTAACAGTGGAAGAGGAAAACATGTGGCAAGGCCATAAGTCACTGAAGCTGGAGGATGGACTTCTGACTGGCTTGCTGAAGTTGACTGGGAAATTTTCTGGACTGTCATAGCAATGCAGAAACACAGGGTTAAGGTGAAGTGCATTTCTTTAAGATATAGCACTGATGTCTTACCATCACTGTGAATGAAACGAGGACTTACTTCCTTTCCAGTCTATTATTTGTCCCTTCCTTTGAAAGAACTGGAGCTGTTAACGATGCTAATAAGATTTTTTTCACTCCACAATGGGGATAGAGAAGACAACATTAAAAATATTTAAGAGTTTCATTTCTATGATTACAATGGTTTGCTGTATTGAGGGCAGCCAGACTTTGAGAGAAAGGAAGAGAAAGGAAGGGAAGAGAAAGGGGAATATAAGGAAATTTCTGGGCTTTTGAGGATCTGTAGAAAAGACACTTACCCAGATGCAATTTATAAAGATTATGTTTATAAAATTTGAGGATTATGTTTATAAAATTTTGGACAAAATAATACTGCAAAAGAACTTACAGACAGAACACACTTGCAGTTCCAGGATGTATGGTCTTTCCAATTAAAAGCCTTGCTAAATCATAAATTAATTGGAAAGATGAAACTTGCAACACATTCCTAAAAAATTACAGTTATATTGCAGATATCTCCAGCCTAGGAGAAAGAAGGTAATTTAATGAATTGCCATTATCTTAGCCACATTCTCTTTCAATATATTTCTGTTTGCAGTAGTGGATAGGCTTAAGATAGAGTTTAATTTTTTAATGACTCTATTTTTATTTTTATTTCTAAAATTGTGACATCTGTGTCCTTGGCCATTTATAAGGAAACCATAAAACATTTTTCTCTTCAGCATGTATATTTTTCATTGATTAGTGGAACCAGTATGTACAGCTCAAGGTATGTTTCCCATAATGAAATTACTAACATCGTGTTGGGGAAGCAAGGTTTGACTTTTTTCAGCTTTTTTTTTTCCTGAAATCATATCTAATTTCTTCCAGATGTTTGGTATACTAATGGAGAAAAGGAGAAGTGTAGTAAAAGAAAATAAAACCAAATTAAATTTTGCACGTCATTGCTTTAAAACAATTTCAACAACTGCTATGTTCTTTATGAAGGCTTTAAATTCCATTTTAGCACTTTTATAATCACTTATGCCAAGGCAAAGGGTATGCAAAATGTGATGAAAATATGCTATGAAACAATCTTACAGGTCTGCAAATGATACTTTGGCCACTCTACTGCTACTTTGCTGTAATTTCTATCCCCTTGTCCAACCTCCATCCTCTATCTCAACAGGTAAAATGCATGGAATAAAAGACAATGTATGGTACCAATACTGGCTAAAATTTTCAGGAAGGAGTTACAAAAAATGTTGATTTCCAAGAGAGGATGTAAAGTTTATCTCTAATAAGCCTAAACCGAACATGTAATTCAAATGCTATTTTGTAGTATGATGCAAAATGCATTTGTATATATAGATCTACAGTAAAAGACAGAAGGCAAATTTTGTAGGGACAGACTAGCTTTGTAGTAATCGTGATATACTGTGATTAATCAGTTCCTGATTTCCTAAATTAATGTCAAAACTGTATCGTTGATTTGAATGATGCTACTCATACTTGACAAGGCGGTGTATGAAAAGATAAGAATGACATCCAGCAATAACTAATCTTTATATTGCGTTGAATTGCATCAGTGTCTATGAGCCTTTACAACACTGGATGTAGGGGAGTGAAGGCAGTGGGGTGATCAGCACTGATAACATGAGCTGTGGCCTGGCCTCAGCGGCAGTGGGTTGATTGACATGGACGATGTGCAGCTGTAGCTCGTTCCTGCTAAGTCATTAAATAGCCCTGAGGGTTGGGGCAAAGGCAGTTGGATGGAGGAGGAGCAGTGTGGTCTGACCTCTGGGGGAAGGAGATACAGCACAGACAGTAGAATGTTACCCAGGGCAAAGCCTTGTTGCAGCCTACCAGTTTGATTGTGCTGCAATAACTGGAGACTTACTTATTGTATTATTTTAATGTAGAATGCTTGAACAATTCCAGTACAGTGTTCATATGCAGTGCTTTCATGTTTTCTACAGGTTCCTGAATCTGGCCAAGACTTTACATCTACAATATCCATCAATCTATTTAATTAGGAAGCAAAAAAATCACATCTGTAGTGTGCAATGATAAGTGTCTTTATGGACCAAAAGCTTTTAAGATTTAGAATAATGATGAGAGAAATGCCCTTACCTAAAGCTTAGGGTACCTCAGGACAACTGAAATACATTAAATAAGTACTAAGTAGGCAATTATGTTTGAAATAAACTATTGATATAAAACAGCAATGGTCAATCAGATCATTCTCTTGGATGAGCTTTTGTGATAACTAGAATGATGCCTCCAGAGCCTATTGCAAATCATAATGCCAAGCTCTGCAGAACTACAATTAACCTATATTGATAAGCAGAAGTTTTTATCAGTTGATGTAAGGGATATTAGACATCCACATTTCACAGAAAAAATGTTTATTTACTATTTAATACACTTGTTAGACTTGTTTACCTAGAAGTAATTTTACTGAACTCTGCAAGAAAAGCAGTAGGTGGGAATGTAAGTCGTCAACATCTGTTTGAGCAGAATCATTAGCTAATGTCTTGCAAAACAAAATGAAAATGTATGTAGATGTTAAACATGAAAAGATGAGTTTATAGTCAAAACACTAGAAATTACTACATCCAAGTTTTTGGCAGGGTTTGGATTTTCACTACAGAGCCAGATGATAATTTGCTGCATTCTGTAATGCAAGTTACCCTACACGGAGGAGCAGATACCAAAGTGTAAGCAAGGCCTCACTGGACGTGTTAAAACTGTTTAAACCCCACCTCTTAAAAACTCATTTACAACAGGGAGCTAAATTTGCACAGATGTGAATCAAGTATGTTGTATACTTAATTATATCAGCCTTTCTTATGGACCAGAGAGGCCTTGGTTAGCTTTTTGATCCATTTGTGAGTGAAACCTTTTGTGAGATGAAACCATTTTAGTGGAATAACTAGTGTTTGGTACTAGTCATCCCAGAGGGTAAAGGAGAACAGACAGAATCTATCCCAAGAGTACCAAGCTTCCAACTCATACCCTGAGGTAAGAAACTTGGTTTCATACTGGGATGCTGAAGATCAGCACTTCTGAGACACCCAATGCCCATCTGAAGCACATGAATAAGAGTCACAATGAGGGAGCCATAGTTCCGTAACCCAGGCAATGATATTGCAAGGCTGTCTTTCCCTATCTGAATCCTCAGCTTCAATTGAAAGTTTGACATGGTATGTGATTCTTGTCATTCTGTTAAGTGCAGTATGATTTAATCTGCGAAGGTGATTAGAAATGCACCTAAAAGTAACCTGAGAGACACTGGTCTCCTGTGTTTGCAGTGTTTTCGAATACCTGATGACAGGGGTGTTCATTTTCAGTAAACAAACAAACAAAAAGGTTAGTGGATTTCTGTAAAACTAAATCCAGGTTTTGGCTGGGAGAGCAGCAGGAAGTAAGTTACCAAACAACAACAATAGTCTTTCAATGAACATATTCAGCTTTCCACATAATTTCAGCCTAATTAAAATATAAAGCAAACTAAAATACAGTTTATTATATGACTTGATTTTACACATTTCATATTAAATGTCAACATTTTTTTTTCTCAGAAAAAAAACCAGTAAAATGTGCAGTGAAAGGATAGTTCTTAATGTTATTTTGCTTTTGCAGAAATGGCCAAATGCCAAATTTGAATGGGTATGCTTTATATGTAAAACTTATCATGCAGTCCTAATTAAAATTTACTGAAGCTTTCAGCTTCATTTAAAAGAGTTAATCTTCTGAATACTTTTCATTTTCTTTTGGCTGCATTATATCTAAGGAGAAACTATTATACTTTCTTAAATTAAATAAGATGGACTTATTTTTAAAACATCAGGAAATAAACGCCAAATTTTTGTTTCTCATGAAAACAAATCTATGCACTTTTGACAGGATTTTTTTAGTGACAGAAGCTTTGCCTTCTGTAAATATTCAATATCAGAAGGTGGAAAACCAAAAAGTATTTCAAAAAAGTCAGTATTTAATTATTTCTTCTCATTGGTAGAATGTAAGTGTTTTTACATATGAGTACATCTTGCTGGGATGGATACTGAAAGTAACCAATTTGACCACATATATAAAGTAACTAAGTCTGTTTCTGTCTTTTACTGTATTAATTTAAAAAGCTATTAAGTGTGTACTAGTGCTAAAGTGGTTAACTGTGGGTAAATTTTATAAGAAATACATTGATCTCTTGATTCTACTAGGTGAACAATAGCTGGCAAGACAGCAGATTTTTAGAGGGTGTTAGACCATTTTTATTGAGTATTCTGTCGATATTATATATATATCGCATATATGTCTATTATTGTATACAATTTATATGAAGATAATGAATGCTTAATAATAATAGAGTAATACAATGTAATGAGTAATAGAATGAACAAACAAAATAATGTTACAGTGCATCTCCTCAGCAGGAATGTGCATTCTGTCACCAGGAACACAAAGCACAAGATACAAAATATTCACTATATTGGATTTCTAGGGAATTGCAAAAGAAATGTAAGAGGGAATGTTTATTCTACAAGGCATTTCATGTTCTGAAAGACTGTTCACTGTCCGGGAAAGTAAAACATCTAAGGAATGAGCTAAAGCAGTCATGGCATTGGTAGTGCCAAAAGAGGTTATACCAGTCCGAGTCTTAGTGGAACTCCTCCTTGTTGATCTTCTTTAAATATATATTAATGATGCAATTAGGGTTTTAATGATGTTAAGTAAGAGTGGGCTGTGAAGTCTGATGATGATGTAAGACCAAGAGCACTCACTAATAAAAGATAATTTCAGTATATTATGCAGAAAGTACCGGGTGATCTTGCAGAATGGAGAAACAGGAAAGGGAATAAATGTGAAAACTGGTAACAAGCATTTCTGTTCTATGTTAAGAATTGGAAATGGTTGTTAAAAGTCATGGCTTTGAAGTATCAATATAATATAACACTAAAATAGCAAATATGATCTTTGAATGTATCAGGAAGGTATATCCAGCAGATATGAAGCAAATGTTTGATGACGATGCCTCCTGCTTCGTCCCACCACTTTACTATGGTCTGCCATATTTTAAAAAAATGGATTCAAACTGAAACAAGTTCAAAGGCAGCTATATGAAAAGCCTATAATTCAAAGGGAGAAGAGAGGTTACATTTTTTTAGTATAGCAAAACAAAGGCTGCCAGGAAATATGCCTAATGTCTGTAAGTATCCTAATGGTAAATAAAAAAGTGGTAAAAAAGTTCTTTAAAAGGTAATGTTGTCACAGGAATATACATACACATATATATATATATATATATCTCAATTGATTATGCACACATGTAGGCTGGAAATCAGAAAAATGTGCCTTAAAGCAGAAAGTTTTTAAACAGCTTTCATAAACAAGTGGAAACAGAAACCTAATCGCTTCTACAGTTTATAAAGGAGATTATCACCTTTGGCCACTTGTGTACCAAGAGATTGGACTCAGTGGCCTGGGAAGTGCTTTCTTACCTCACTATGTTTATACAGTATCTAAGCCACAGCCTTAAACATTAGGGTTAAAGTTACAATGATTAGCTATGTTCTTCTAGCATAAATGCACTGTACAGTGTAAAGGTCAGCTTTCTCAGAGTGAGTTCCTTGGCATCCACAGTCAATAGTATAATGAATTTCCCTTCATTTCTACAACCTGAATCAATTCTCCTAAATTCTTAGCAATTGGGTATTTTGGACGAGATTTTCTCACCTGCTAGAAAAAAAAAATAAATATTTCTCAGAGTCTTCAATGTCTACACAGCTATACAACATAGGTATTGCACTCCCGAGTCAGTCCTGCACTGTGAAGACAAAAGTCAGACTGTCTGAGGGACAGTGTTCCACCTTAGCACAGATAACAGAAATAGAATTTCTGCAATGCTATCTATTTGCAAGAGAAGCAGCTTTTATTTGCTCAACATCTTTGGATCAAACTGGCTCTATATGCAACTAAACGTGTTGCCTTTTTCCCTCTGGCTAATGATTTTTCATCTTTGCCATTAAAAATGAAACTCAATTTTTTTTTCTAGCTAGGCTGCTACCAACAGGACCCTGTTTTAGGGAAAATCCTTCTTCATTTACATCTAGAGTGTCAGTGGAATTTTGCCTTTTAATACAAATAGGGAGCATTATGTTTCAAAGATACCCACCCATTTTACTCCAGCTGAAGTAAATTTGGGGGTGGGTGTTTGGAGGCCTCGAAAACAACAGCTCTGTTAATGATGGTGAGACAGAAGGGAACCCATATCATGCTCCCACATCTGCATCAGCTCCCCACTTCTATCAGCAGGTTGTTGAACACATTTATTTTTTCTCTCTGAATTCAAATGTGACTAAATATAGAGCAGATCTGCTGAATAGGAAGGTGCATTTTTACATAATATCTTTTCAGAACTGAATAAAGGTCAAAATCTGACTTACATTGCACGAAATTAATTCAAAGGAGATCATTTAGGACAGAATTCAGCCCCAAGCCTCTGTAAGACTACAATTACAGATGGCTTTTTCAGAAACAAAAGAACACATTACAATGTCCTTCACATACATCTTATAAAACTGTTCCAAAGTGAACCCAGATGTAATTAATGTTAGATATTAAATATTTATTGCAGAGGAATCACAAAATCATAATGTCATCATAATGAGGCTAAAATAAATTAATTAACTTGAGATGAGATTGAAAGCTACATATACAGCTGGGTACCTTTCAAGGACTACTCCCAGTTGTAGAGAGCTTCATGGAGCTACAGTCAATGAGGCGTAGTATAAAAATTATACCGAAGCGATACCATGGTCAACAAATATCTAGCATAAACCTCAGGATTTCCTCATTTTAACTGATTGATTTTGGCCTGAATGGACCATTCCAAAACCTGCTGATTACTAAGACATAAAGGACTGGCATGCTCTTCATTTCCTGAAAACCCTTTCCGCTCCCAGCACACACACATGAACACTCATACTGCAATGGCCTGAATCCAGGCTGTGAATGATGTATAACAGAAAGAGCAATCAAATTCCTCTAAAACCATTAAAGTCACATTTTCATTGTGAAATACACAATACCCCTATGACCAATTATCCCGACTGCCATGAACACATAACAGTAATACAGTGAGATTGGTTCAAAATTAATTTATACTGGGCTTCTTCAATCAGTCGGCGCAGCGCTGAAGCTAAGAGATGTTCCATACTGTAATGCAGTATTACAGAAGAAGAGTATGACACAGCTACATTGATTTTATCTTCACTACCTTTTCTACTTAACACCCGACTACATGCGGTATATAAAACCAAATGCAATTATGAGTCTTTAGAGTTAGCAGCTGGACATGGCAGAAAGTATTAGCAAGCACTCTTGCCCTTTAGGAGACCAGCATGTGGAAGAAAATCAATTATTATAAAGTTTTGGATGGTTTCCCAGATACACTGCAGAAATTGATAAACACTTAAGAATTTTTCAACCAAAAGAGGACAGGTGTCAGAGGAAAGAGGAGACCCATTATGGTACTTATACCACATTTTACGGCAGTGCATCATCACAGTGGTGGCTTAATCTAAAAGCATGGTGTTATTCAATGTCTGCCACCGTCTGTAGATTCATCAATTCCAAGGTCAGGAGCAACCTCTGCAAACACAAAATCTGACCTGCTCTTGAGCACGAGACATAGGATGCCCTGGATGCAGTCTGACCTGTTCAACAATCCCACCCACTATTAACCTGCCAATTTTTCCTGCTTGGGAAACATCCACAGCTTTCTTCTTATCTGAGTTTGTTTCATTTTAACATCTTGCCACCAGACCTTGCCAATTATTTTGGTTTAGTTTCCAGCTTTGTAAGGACCTGTAGATTGTGAAGAAGTCACCTCTTAATCTTGAGAAACAACTAATTACTTGCTAAATTTAATGAGATTAAATTTTATAAGCTACTAGAATTTTGCACTGTATGGGTTTATTTCCTGATAGGATTATCCCAAGGATTATCATGTAGCCTCTCTAAACTATTTATTGGTCTGCAGCCCCAGATATGATCATGGTAGTCTGAAGCAGTAATATTCAAAGGTGACATAACTTCCTTATTTCTGTACAAATATTCCTAGCAATAATATCACAGTTCATGCTTATCTGAGCTTTACAGTCAAGGCTTCTTGGAACAGAAAAGTTTTCCTCCTTTGCTAGAAATAATATCCTTTCATGCAAGGCCTATGGCTTTATGCTTGGCCATAGGTAAATTCAGCTGTTGTTTGCACCTAGCTTGCTAGCCACTCTTGATCACCTTGCATCAAAGACTTACCTTTCTATTATTCACTACACTCACATTTTTCATCTTCAACTTTGTCAGTATCATTGCGTATTTTCTTCTAAGCATCGAAAAAGAATATTAAATATAATAGAGTCAAATACTGATCCTCATGGAGCTTGTAGACAAATCTGAAGAATTATGATTCTTCATTTATAGTAATATTTTAAGACCTTTCAGTTGCCCAGGTTTTAATCAATTCAGTATGTGCCACGTTGATTTTATTTCTTAATCAACGTGTCATGTGCTACCAAATGAAATGTCTTAGAGAAGGCTAAGTGTGTTCCATCAATTTTATTACCTTTATAAACAAAACAGGATTGCTGTATCATATGTTTCATTGTTCTGCCTGAAATCATTATCAGGCTGACAAATCTATAATTACATTTTTTTGTTGTTTATATTGGTACAGAATTGGATCTCCTGTTTACTTCTGGGCCTACCAAAATGCTTCAAATGTTGAAATTCGGTGTTGAAACTCAAGCCTAACATTTCAAGTAGAACATCAGTCAGCTCTGTTAGAAGTCTTGGATGCAAATTTCTTGGACTTGCTTATTTTAAAATCTTTGCTTTGTTTAATCTTTGTTTAACAGATACCTACATTTTTTGAACTGAAAGATTTTTATTCTTATACCATGCTAGAGTCAACGCTACAAACAACTGAAATGTTGGTATGAGACTGTACAGTAGTGCAACGTCTTCTTTATCACAAGATACAGAACATGTCCCAGATGTGGTCCTGAAGGGCAAACACCCCTTCCCGCAGCCATCAGTATGCTCTGATAGGCCTTATCATCTGCCTGTTTCCTAAAGCAGCAACTGTAGTATTTCATTTAACAAATACTCCTCTGTTCTATTATTATTAAAATGTTCCTATTCCCATCTGGCTTTGGACCAGTACTAGACAATGAATCTCTTGTCATAATCTACATCAAAACATCTTATTGTCTTGACATTTCCCAGACTCTTTTTGTCCTTCAGCTTTTCCCATTATTCCTCTGTATCTCGTAGTTTTCTTTGTAATATATAGTATGAACTGACCAAATCCATCTTTTTAAAATGCACCTTTGAAAGACAGCAACGAGTGAAGTATGCTTCCTGTCCACTTTAGTTTAATCTAAAACTATTCAGAACATATCATCCTGATTGAGAAAAAAGTTCTTTTTACTAAAATAACCATATAATCTTTTTATTTACATTAACTGTGGGTAGTACTTACTTATAATCCATGAATATGTAAAATATTCATTTTTCTTTAAAACATCAGGAAGTGAGTATATTGATACAAACTTAAAATAATTTTAAGTGTTAAAATTTGCAATGAAAATTTCAGGTTTGCCTTCCAAAATTATTTTCATATGGAAGTCTAAAAAAAATATTGAAAAGTCAAAATATTGTCAAACCCTTTCAATTATGCTGAAAAAAATTCTTTATAACCTGAAATTAATATTCAGAAGGTTGTGACTGTTCATTTCACCTAAAATACACATACATACATTCACATGAACAGGATTAAGCATATATTCATTGACAAAAATTAGTCTCAAATTCAGACCTTGCAATGGACTTGAATGTTTTCATTCTTGTAGTTCATTGCTTAGAATAGCTGATTCTGTAGTAATGGAAGGATCTGCTAAAAGAGAAGTTGCTAGAGAATCAAACCGTCATTTGCAATCTTAAACCTTTATTAACAGTTCATGCTAATTACTGCAGTCATTTTCTTCATACTCTCTTTCTTTATAAAGAGAGTAAAGTTCTTTTTACAATTCTTTATCTGTTCTGTTTGTCAAAGCCCCCGAGACATCTAGAAGATTCTTCAAACAGAGCTTTAAATTTTCATGATTATTTAGAGACTGTAATCTAACCTGTTTCATATTAATATTTATTTTGTGCAGTTTGTAGTCCTTTTGTCTCCTGGTCTCTGAATACACACTGTAAACCACCCATGAAACTGGATGTTGTTTACACTGTAAGCTGGCTATCAGCCACATCTTGTACCCATTTTCTCTAAGTACAAGTTTTGCTCCAGATCCTAATATGCCAAGAGCACAGTGCTTGCTGGTAGGGGTGGGGATGGGGAGAAGGCAGAATAGTGGCCTGTTGTTGCAGTACCTGTCTTATCCATCAGGCAAGGCGATTTTATTTTCCTTATTGCTCAAGTATGCTACACCCCTGCCTTCAGCTTTGCATTACTGTTCAACGTTAGTTGATTTATAATAGGAAATAATGTTCATTTTTCAAGTTGCCTATGTGACAGGGCACCAGATGTGGCAGGGCACAACTGAATGAAAAAAAGAAATATCACAGAGCTCTCTTCGACCGAGTAGACAGGCCATCTATATGAAACAACAGCCCTCGGTCTGTATTTTGCTCATGGGAACCTAACACAACAGTGGAGGCCAAGGTAACCCTGACTAACCTGGGCAAAGCAACACCCTTCCAACTGTGATCTTTAAGCCCCAAAGCTGATATTTTTCATATATGCTGTATTTATTTGTATAAATAAGAGTGAAAAATCTCAGCTCAATATATATACTCACCGCAACCATATCAGTTAGCCAGAGTCATGGCCAAATCATTGTGAAATCGGTGTTATGTTGGAGAATGCTTTTTGGTGATGGTGGTGGTGTTTACTTCTTTGTTTTAATGAAGTCCTGTGTGTTTTCTTCATGAAATGTGTGATGCAGCCAAAGGTGTGGTAGGGCATCTGAGGTCTGAATCTGTGGCCCACCCTACCACCCCTGCTATAGGACTGTGCCTCCACGCACATGTAGGGTCACATAGCAGCAGACAGCACCACTGAAATGCTATAGAACATCCCCCCACTCATCCCAAGCAGATGCTGTAGGACCAGATTGTTGCTTTTGGCACAGCTGTGAGTAAGTAAGGTTGCCCCTGCATCCACCACCAGCATCTTCCCCCTAAAAATAACAGTTCCAGGGGAAGCTGCCACTCAGCAGTGTCATTCCCACTCCTCTGAGCTGCATAGATGCAGCCACGCTCACCCACTGACACCATGGAGAGTGGAAAGTGATTCACCTCAGTCTTGGCAGAACTGTAGAAAACTCAGCTCTGCTTCCCTGCCAGTGTTCCCAGGCCGTCTCAACTCCAGAAAAGAAATGACAGGGAGGGAATAGTGTAACCGAGTTACATGCAAGCCCTGCTCCTCTTACTCAGTCTTGCTCACAAGTGAAAAGGGCAGCACTGTGGCTGCCATCAGGGCTGGAATGTAAAGCAGCTAAAGTCGTGTCATATCTAGCTTTTGTTTCTTCTTTCATTGGCTGAATATACCTCTGTTTCAGAAGATAAACAAATAATCCTTGCAAATATGTATGTAATCTTTACTGAAGAGTCAGTAATGGTAGATGCAGCTCAAGCAATGCAGACATTATCAATTGCCATGATCAATACGATGAGTGTAACAGCACAAGACAACAACAGAAAAGTGAACACTAGGTTTCTGTAAAAGTTCAATAGAAAATAAAGGTTCCCCAAATTTTAACCAAACCTGTATTAGATAGTTATGGTTTAGAATAACATTTTAAAAGAAACTAAAGATATATTTAAAATTTCCAGTTTGTAATCGTCTAGTTATCATAAAAGCAAAGAGAATTATGTTTTAAATCTAATATACCAATGCGTTACAAAACACTTCTCAGAGTCCTTTATTAAAATGTGTATGCTTAATATATATTCATTCCATTACATATGCATACATGCATATTTATTGATTTATGTGATGTCATAGATAAAATTTCTTTAATCTAAAGAAGCAAATAGAAGAAAAACTTAAAAGTGAAGAAAGCACAAAATGTTTTCTTCATCTCAAATCAGAAAGTGAGTTGATACTGGCAGTTACCTTTGAAAATATTACTCTTGGCAAGTTGTTTTTTGTGTTTGTCTTTAAAGAGTGATTGGAGATAAAAACACTAAATCATCAGGCGGAGTTTGGTTGCAATCTGCTACTGTTAAATGTTTATACGTGGTTTTGTTTGTAGTAACTCATTCAGAGCTCTTTAAAACTTGTATCTTTTAAAATTACATTATTTTTGCTGGGGTTTTGTTGTGTTGGGTTGTTTTTTTTTTCTTCTCCCAAGGTGTTTTCACTATGCAATTCTGAAGAAAATAACATTTTAATGCTTAAGAGAGAAAAATTCTGTCTCTTCCTGTGTCATTATTTTTGCCATTTGAAAAAATACAATCAAAAAAACCCCCAACAGAATAACAGTGCTTTTGGAGATGAAAATGAGTTGGGTTAAAATTCCAAATTAGCTGGAAATATCCTCAGTGAATAACAGTCTACCTCTCTGAAAAAAATTGGTTTTGACTGGGTAGGGTTATTTGTACTTCATAATTTCATAGCAGGCAGCATCTTTTAAAAACATTATTTACAGTTGTATACAAAAGGAAAATTTTAAGCAACAGGAATACATTCAAAGTCATTTTTCTGAGAGCCGCTATTTTAAGGAGATCAAACCTGGGTCTAGCATGAGTTATTTGTACATGAATTATCCTGTTACTCCTTCCATCCTTCCTTTAAGTACACATTCTGATAGCCTTATACATTACTGTATACATGACAATACTGTATTTTCATGTAGTAGTCAATATAAATTGGAAACAGTAAAATATGACCATACTTATATGTCACCCCTGTACCTCACTACCAATACCATTAATGACTAGTGCCATGCCCCTCCCTCCTTAACCACTATCCTAGGATGTCTGCTGGACAAGTTATCTGGGAGAGCAGAAGATCACAAGTTTCTCTTAAATCTTCCCCGAAGATCCGTAAGTCACCTGATGGCTAATCACATTATTTTGAAATCAAAAGGTAGAAACCTGAGGGTTTGTTACTGAAAGTGTTTTGAAGGAAATTTTCAGAGAAATGAGAGGAAGAAATATCCCTCTTTCCACCTCAGGACTGAAAACTGAAATAACGAACTTCAAAGAGCATAATGGAAGTAAGCAACAATGTCTCCGTATGAGTCCTTTCATTCTTCCATCTGTCTACGACACTCTTCTTTTTACAAGTCCACAATCACACCCAACAAATCACCCAGCCACCTCATGTGCCATCTGACTCCATCACTCCAGCATTTCATTATTGCAATTCAGCTTTTCACTCTTTTATCTCACATTTTATTCTGTCTCATCTATTAGAAATCTTACCCTGCTAACACACCTGTTTCAGAATGGAAGAAAAACCCTTCATGTCTATCCCATCAGAGACCACAGTCATCCTGCTAAAAACCTGATTCTCTCCTGGCTGAGAGAGAGAGAAATAGAACAAAAAAACCCTTCCCTTTGCAGTCCTATTTCTCTCCACTTCCTTAAAATTATGCTTCCCTCTTACTCAAAACAGTACCTCTGTGTTTTGTCTGGGAGCATGGCCAGGTGCAATTGTAATGGAGTTTTACTACCATGGTGTATTTTCCATTACCCTTTCACCTTTGAGGACAGGTCTTTTTTACTCTTCAGAAACAGCTTAGGAGATAGGGGTCGTAGACTCATACGCACAGCAGAAGGAGTCAAAGGAAGAATAGAGTTAAGAGTCTATTATATATCAAAAGCAAGAGATTTCATAGTCCCATTAATTTAACTTTTAAAACTGTGGTGGGAAGGTCATATGAGATCGTACTCCATAAAATCATTTTCAAAGGACAAGACAGCATATGACTGAAACCCTTGAGCAGAGCTCTCTGTAGTATTAAATCTTGCCTCAGACCAGACCCATAAGAGCCCTCAGGAGGATGTTGCCCCAGCCCAAGGCTGACTCCTGGCACCTTTGCTGGGCTCTGAAGTTCCAGGTGCATGATGTGGGAGTACCTACAGATGTGACTGACAGCACCTGGCTGGTGTAACTGCCACCGTCAGCCCCTCCTGTCTGTTGGGGCAATGTTCAGGGACCCCCAAGGGTGCTACTCTATCTGGGCTGACCCCTTTTTTCACCTTTCCTCCAGATGAGTTCCTCAGGCGAAAGGACTCTTCTGGGACACAGAGAGTGACTTTGGTGTCTTTAAAGAAGTTTCAATAATGTCTGAATTAATCACCACCCGAAGGATCTGGACACTTGCTGGGAGCACCGGCGTGTTTCGGACTGAATTTCTTGAATACTTCAGTGTTTACACATAAATATCCAGTGGAAGAGGACCATCTCATTGTAGCACGGTAATAAACTTGGAGGAAATTCAACAAGAAGGTTGATGAGCATGCTGACTACCACCACCAGCTCCAGCCAGAGTACTCTAGTAATTAGAGTTTTCTTTAGAGAGCATTGTAAGAAGACAAAGGAACTAAAAGCCAGGCGTGACACCGGTTCAAGCAGCTGACTTGTTGGACAAAAGCAAGCTAGCACGTCCATCCCCTCTGCTGCTCAGGTTTCTCGTGTTGTTTAAATTGGATATTCGTGCTGTACGAACGCTGCCAAAGCAGGCTCCCTGTCTGGCAAACAGTGAGCGAGGGCACTTCTGCAGGTAATGTGCATCTTGTCAGGGGGAGACAGCTAAGTCCAGTGCTGCCAAAACTAAGCACTTGGAGCGTGGCCGGGTGCCTAGGCCAGGCATCAGGGTACTTTACCCGGGCAGATTTTACATCCACTCTCTATAGGCAGCAGCTTGTGTGGGGCATTTGAGGACCATAATTTTCAGGTCCGGTATTTTGAATTCTGATTTGCTTAAGTTTGGACATCTAATACTTCCATGTCTCTAATTCACCCCAAACAAGCTGTGAGTGCTTTACAGTTCCAGTCTCCACAACCATTGACATTGCCAACAGCCTTTCCCACGTTCTTCATGATTCTGTTAACTCTCTGTAAAGATTTGAAGTCTGGAATATTAATTTGATATGAAAAGTCATCTTTATTTCTCTGAGAGTAAGAGTTTACACTACAAACAACCAGCAGTGAAGCTGAAAAAGGAAGCAGTATCTGGTTGAAAACGAGTCTGCAGAGCTGCAATGCCGTGTCTTGCCAAACCTCATTCCTAACACCAGAGGCAGCTGTACAAAGGTATACATTTTGAAAATCCACTCCGATTTTTCTCCGATTTTGAGAACCCCAAATCTGGCTGGCCAAACCGGCCTCAGCAGCTAATACTGCTGCCTGCATGGATTCAGAACAAAATCAAAAAAACTATTAAAATATTACCATAAGATAAGCACACGTTACCTCCTTCTTGAAGAGGAGTGAAAAAATAGCTTCATAGTGTGTGCCCAAAAGTTTTCATCTTTTCTAGCCTCTCACTGAGAATTTATTTAAATTCCACGTAACACAGAATCCTTTTCTGTGAACTAAAGCCTTCATACATCTATTCCTTGGGTAGCATTGGTAGTCTGTAACTTACACCTATTTCACGTACTTATATTTTGACCCGTCTAAAATGCCACTTTTATAGGGAACCATGAGCTTTTCCTTTTAGTTCTTCAGCTCTTCACAATTTTCCTCTACGGACATCTTTATAGGTTTAATATCATTATCTTGCTTATCAATAAAGATTTGAGCTTTTCTACAGTAAATGAGATTTGGGTTTGGGGTTGGGGTTTTTTGGCATTTTTATGTTTTCCCCATAGTTTTAAAGGTATAGAGGAATATAAAAAACTTCCTGATCAATACTACAAACGTCTTGAAACAGATTTTTTTATAATAAAATAAAATAATAATAATAATTAAAAACAAAACCAAAAACCTTGTCCTTAGTACAGCTTTTTTTTGCTTTAATTTTTGAAGAAAACAAAAGATCTACTGATCTATCAAGCCTGCATATACACATTCTGTAATGATTTCTGTAGTTCTCACTGGCATAAATGATGCCACTGGGTATCTCTACCAGCAGATGTCAAGATTCAACCCTTTCCAGGCATCTAAGAACTGACTGCAAAAAAATGTAGAGCCTCCTACTGTATGCAGAGCATGTTCAACACACATTTTCGGAGCCAGTAGTTGGGTACTAGTCTTCAAATTCAAAAGAACTTTAACATCTTGTCATTTGTTGTATTCTTTTATTCCAAACCTTTTTCTTTGTTTTTTAATTTTTCCTATTGACCTGAGCACTCTGTCATTGCTTACTGCAGTGGCCTGCTGGATACAAGACTTCCCATTTTCATCTTCACTTGTGATCACTATGCTACAATAACTTTCCTAATCAATTTACCTTTTTGTTTTCTTGTCTGACATTTACCTACATCACCCCTCATTTGCTGCCCAGGCATCCAATTAATTTTTAAAATCCAGTTTTGTCTTTATTCATCTGTTGCTTATCATTTCTGTGCAATAATTTCAGGTCTGTATGAAATACCACATCCTTGATTTTAAACAAGCATGCGGTTATAATTACCAATGTGCATGCTGTGTTTCTGAATGTGAAAATAATCATCATCTATTTGCATGTGCAATTATCCATTCTGCATATACCATCTGCAGATGAAGGTTTCACAGGCCACAGTGGTCATTTCACATGCAAATTAGACATGTGACCACACTTGCATGGTTCACATGCAATTACTCACCTAATACACCTAAAAATCAAGACCTAAAATAACTGTTTTTAATAAAGATCACAACCAAATGTCTGAGGTAATTCTAATAATAATGTAACATTGTGAAGTCTCATGGGATATTATTATTGCATTTAGCAGTTATGCTACAGCTGCTGCCATACAAGTGAACAATGCAAAACCTCAGAGCAAACCTGTGGATGGTTTAGCACATTTGGAGAAGTAGTAGCTGGTAAACGGAAGACTTTGGTGCAAACATTGACTTTGTAAAAGCAGTTGAGGTTACATCATGTGAAAGATGCAAGATGAGAGCACAGGTTCAGTTTTAAGGGAGACAGTTTTAATGTGTGGCTGAGTTGTGGAAGAGCTAAAGTTGTCTTTACTGCAGAAGATGCTGATGGGCTTGGGCTAGGCTTAAACATGTGGCTGTTAGGTCACTGGCTTTTCACTGTTTGAGATGTGGGTATGGCAAGCTTAAGTCTCACACAAAGATCAATGATGTGGATGCTAAAATCCAGAAGTAGGTGTGGTGAAATAATGGGTTTCATCCTCACTCAGAAGGATTACTTGAATTTCTATTCAGAAGAGAATCTCTTAATCAGGACGTGCAAAAGCAGGAGGTGTTAAGAGAAAGGGTTAACAGAAATGCCTTTGTACTTTGCAGAAGGAATGGGAGTTTCTTCCAGGTGAATGCAAGGGTTCTCCCTTGGCTTCTGTTATTAAAATCCAGGGCTAATTTGGAATTTGGGATATGTTTGATTCCATTCATTTGAAGTGACCTGATCAAATTGTTAACCCATTCATGAGTGTGAGAAATCCTGACTTACAGATAAGTGTCTTGTAAAGCATTTCGTATTGAGCATTTGTATTTCAGTCAAATTATAATGTTAATTTCAGCATCCTCTTTTCCATGATAACAGTCATTCATTTTCCAGAACTTCACAACTCTTCTTTTGTTAGAGGACAGTGTGATGTATGTTTTTGCTGACACCAAATTTATACTTGTTAGAGTGTTCTAATTTTTCTGTGGCAAAAGGACATCCTTCTGGCTCATTTTTGGAATATTGAGAAGCATATTGTGAAGATCATCATTTTCATTCACTATCACTTTCATTACATGACTATTAAGTTTTCTTACATTTTATGTAAGATGCAAAGTAATACAGTTGTTTAGATGATAAGGTATGCAAAAAGTATCTGCTGCCCATGACGTTACATTAGCAGCTTAGAAATACCTATCTTTATTAAAGCTCAGCAATGCAAAGGACTGTGTCAGGGCATCAGAAATTAATCCTCTGTACTGGTCAGTTATTAAAACAGTCCCTGGCACAGTTTTGCCTCAGATCAACTATAATAATCCTAAGCGGCCTTTAGATATGAGGGCTCCATAACTTGGAGTAAGAAGAGTCCAGAGACCATTTGCTTTGTTTCAGTAACGTGGGTGCTGGCCGTGCACAGATAGCCTCGGATCTACCCGGCAAGCCTCACTAGCATAGGCAGCCTAGAGTGGCTGAGTGTCCTGAAAACTGAATTATGCTCTTAAGTTATTGAGTAGTAGTGTTTTTATAGCAATCTAAGGGTACGAGAGAGACAAGGTTTGTAAGGAGAGGTAGTATTTTCTATCCAACTAATTCATGCAGTAAAGAAAAAAGGGATACATTTGAGGCTCAGAATGTCTTAGAATAGTAACAAAGCAAGAGGTGAGGTGGGGGAAGAAAACAAAAAAACAATAACAATGCTTAAGAAGAAATACAAAAAGAAAAGAAAACTAACATGAGTTCATCTGTTGATAGTCTGTCCTTGTCTATTCTGCTCCCTTACACTGTACCCATTTTTGTGATATATGAGAGCCTGGTTTTAGTTTGCCAAGAAATATGACTACAAAATAGAGGCATGGAACTAGATCAGTCCAGGTCACCTAGTCCAGTCATCATTTTGTCAGGTAATCCCTTTCTTCAATGTATCCTGCTTAAAACTGATTATGCTTCTTGCTTCCCCTTTTCCTGTCACAAAAGTGTGTTTCAGAAACTTGTTGCCCTGAAGCTTAGAAACTTGCTTCTAAATTCTACTCCAAATTGATGGATTGACCATTTTTGACTCATTTGTCTTGTGCTAGCATAGACTAAAATTCTTTTACCTTCCTCAAGTCAGTGGCTGACCTTCCTATGTACTTGTAGAGAACAATCATATCTGGTAGCATTTTGCTCACCTAAATCATCCAGTTCTTTATATTTTTCCTTCTTGCAAGAAATAAATTAATTTCCCTGATTATCTCACAGCCTGTTGCTGTGTCTGCTGTGGTTTAAAATAATCTTTGTTTAAAAATGGGGCCCAGAATTGTGTATGCTATCTGTGAAGAAGTCCTACTGCTCTCTCTGTTGGTGTCTTACCTGCTGTCATGCCCTGCTGCAACATACAGCTTCAGTTGTCTTTATTTTTTCAGGACCACACCACATCAATGATTCACAGTCATCTTCAAATTACTAATACACTCCGTGTGTTATACATCTGTCATGTGTTGTTTGCTCTTTCTCTGAGTCTTTTCCCAGGAGGAGAAGCATGTCCAGAGATGCGTCAGGATTTAGTGGCGCTTTCTTTTTTTGTTTCACCCTTTGTTCTATGGTAAAGATCACTGCATGTATTTATAATTGCTGTCTTAATTTTTCTATTTGGATTAACAGGTGAAGACACCAGTGATTGTTGGTAGTTCCTGAGCAGTTAAATCCAAAGTCTCAGACGAACCACTAAGTTTGGCCCCTCACATAGAAAAGTTTTGTCCCTAGTGCAAAGTGTTGAAGAAGCGCACTTGTTGACCATGGTCTTACCCTAATAGTCTGTGACGGCCATTTAGGTACTTCAGCAACAAAAGAAGAATTTGGCACCAGGTTCTTGAAGATATAGACAGTGATCTAGCATCAAAAAAAGTGCTGTGGAGCCCATACAACAGCTATGAGCTGCTCAGAGAAGACTTCATTGCTATGGAATATAATCCGCAGCAGTTCATACAGCCTGTGATGAGCACTGGAGACTTCATACCTGTTACCCCAATACACCCATACTGCCTTGATATGGTTAACAGGAGAGGAATGCATTAACGGCTACAGTTAAATCATTCTGAAACGATGGTCTTCATTCTCTTCGTTGAGAGCTGATATGGCTGGTCATGCTTAAACAGGTGGCTCATTGCTTTCAGTGGAAGTGAGGGTTACAGGGAGAGGACCCTGTCATCCACACAAAAGGAGGATTGCAGCTCCTGCGTTAACCCACAGAAGAGCCAAATGCTCTAAGCTCCTGAGATTTTAACCAAGAAGAGGGAAAAGGTTAGTTTGATTTTTTTAATTTTATTTTTTTTTAAGTCAAAACTGATCTTTTAAAGGAATATAAAGGAAACTCAGGTTTCAAATTGCTATCAGTTCTGGGAAAAAACACGTACCTTAATATTGGCTCTGATGCTATCTAAGCACAGAGGTCTCAACCTACTTTAAACCAATGATTTTTAAGTTGTTTCTTAACAGAAAGAAGAAATGCACTTAGAAATGCAAAACAAGTTAAAACTATGCAAAATAGTAAAAAAATACAATTATATGCAAATATGAGAAGATGTTATTTTAAAAATAATGAGTAAAGGGAAAAAAAAAGCCATCTAAAATACCTCGATGGGTTTATTTTAAATAATGGGTGAACTATGCAGCCTGTTTTCTTGTTTTGTTAATGAAGCATCAGGACCTAAAATATATTTAGTGTTTCATGAATATGCAATGAAATGTTAAATATTTGCAATGAGGTTTGGCAGTGTGAACTTACCTGAAAACTTACCAACCTGAACATTTTAAAATACTTTAGATTCACCAAGAAGCCAAACACAGGTGCCGATCAGCCGGTTTTTCTGCCTGGAGGCAGGATTTCTAGCGGCTTTTGTTCTTTTGGTTAGGCAATGCAGAAGAGCAGTCACTATGGATGAAAGAGTTCATTACCTCAGTCAAACAAGGTTTTTACCAAATAGAAGATCAAGGTGTTCAAAATTTCCCAAATAGGCTAATAGGCTGGCAGAACCAAACTGGGGTAATTATAATTATAAAACACAATTGCCTGTTTTGCAGCTGCCACTCAAAACAGGGTCTTTTGTGTGACCAGTGAGCTTGCAAACATTTAAACACCATTTTATTTATAAAAGATCAATCATAAGTAGAATTAGACTAGCTGTAAAACACTGTAAAATGGAATTAGTTTTGCCAGACAGAAAAAAAGAAGAAAAAAAATCAACCTTCATCATCTTGGAGCTCTTCCTTTACTTGGAAACATGAGCAACCCAAAGGAAGAACACAGGAGCCACCTTTTGCCCCCATCACTGGGTCAGCTCAATGAAGCACTGGGACCATCCCACACTTGCTTTCAAGGATGGTCAGAAAATGATCTGGCCTCACCCTCTGTCATTGGTAAAACTGTAATCAAAACCTTTCGACAGTAAGTATTTTTAAGTCATAGCAACTGTATTTCAAACTGCTGCTGGTAGCAGTGTTTTAATTAGGGCTCTGAGTCATATCAGGGCTCTGTGCTGTTGCGCTCCTGGAGTGATGCAGGCATCGCTGCGCAGGGCACCCTTTTGCTGCTGAAGTGTGCAGACTACCTCGTTATTCCACACTCCTGGCAATTGCTGTTTACACTTGAGATCATAGGCTGCAAATTGCAGGAGCTAAAAGGCAGATATTCCTCCTCCTTAGCTATGCTGCCAGAAGGGAGGCACAGCTTTTTAAGCAGAGCTGGAGCGGGGAGCAGTAATCCTGTCACCTGTCCCACCCAAGTTCCTCTGGTAATATACATCACAGCTGGAGATGTGGTGCAATGGAAGACAGTGCCATGACTTAGGTGACTTGGTTACAGGTAGAAAGCTGCTAGAATAAGCTGCTCAAATGGCTTCAGACCAGATACTCAGGCTCCAAGTCCAGTGTTCATCATCAGACAATCTGTAATATGCCCTGTTTTTCTTGGTGATGTCAAGTGTTTCACCTGACTTGGGAAGATCTCAGGGTTTTTCTCTAGTAGTCAAATTAAAAAGAAAAAAAATGCATGTTTTTTGGCAAAATTCTAATCTTTTTTTTTTTTTTTTTTACTTTCAGATTTTAAGATTCTCCAGGTCAGCGAACATGAAGATATGATGAGAAAACAAAAAAGATGGAGGCAGTATATCTAAGCCCCATAAGCCCCAGTCTGTGGAAACATACACTTGTATTTGTCACTTCCTTCATTCCAAATAAAAAAGGACTTACAACTTAAAAAAAGAAACCAGCCTGCAGCCACAGTTACCCACTCTGTCGCAATTCTAACTAATGTTTCCAAGCACATATTAAAAGTACAGAGACTGCAGCCTGAGATGAATACTAAGCATATCCAAGGGATTAATGCAAAACCTGTCAAGCATCACAGTTCACTCCTGAACCTGATCTTTGGTAGCCCACTGAGGTTTGTACTGCTAAAACAGACCAGTTTTTATAGAAAATGGCGAACGGATGGGGAAATGTGACTAGCATTCAGCAAAGATTACTAACATTCAGCATACATTGTCACCTGTAGTCATTTAAACCACCAAAAGTTTAACTTTCTTTCTTCTTTAAGTGTGCTGTGGTTGGTCTAGAACTCTCGGTCAGGTGTTAGGGTACCCATGTACAAGCAGCTGCACAACCTATAATGAAAGGATAATCTTTGATGTATAGAGAAAATACACACAACAAGCTGACTGGATAACAGTAAGAAAACGATAATGGCATTGCAAGCTCTGGTTGCAGATTCTTGAAAATTATATTACAACTTATCAGACAAGCATAATTTCTAATAGCAAAATATGTATCATCACATGCAAATCCCTTTAGAATATGATAGATGAAAACCAGCTGGTTTTTCTTGCATTCAAGGAGAATTTCAGGTTGTTCCTGTTTACATTATTGAAAGTTAGGTTTCTTGATAAATACAAAATCCTGGCAGAAGGTGATATTAAAGGTATTTGAGTGACACCTTTAGAGCTTTCTCTTTCTAAACAACTGGGGCAAATGATACTTTTTGCATTTCTTGAACCCATTTTAATTGAATTTAGAGCCAACTCGGGTCTCCCAAACTCAGACTCTGAATATCCAGTGGAGGAGAAATCACCAGACAGCACTTGTAGACTGAAAGAATTATCAGCAAAGAGACTGATCCCATAAAACGTTCAGTGACTTTGATTCCTGTTTAAATCACAGTAAGTTGTGATTGTTCAGTGTAATTGGCCCCAGGTGTCCGAGACACAAGATTGCCCTTTAGAATGAAATATTTCCATCCATGTCAGCACTAGCACAATGGTAGAAAGCTGTGCAATTCCGTAACAGTCTGATTTTATGTACAATCAAAAGAAGATAATGCTGAATCTTAGAAATTTATAGAGATCAGGAATTGTGGAAGTGGCTTTGAAAAGAGTACATTTCAGATTGATAATATTTGCAGGAAGTATCTATTTTCAATCTTCTTTCTTTAGACCAGCCTACCAGCATAAATTGCCATGTCACTAGATTCATCCAGTTTATACGCTAGTCACCTAGAGGACTATAGAAAAGGTTGTGCTTGCTGTCCCCAAAATTGTGAGTAAGCAGGAAATATTAGACCTCTATTTCAGTAGCATGCTACAACAAATTCTTCAAATTCTGAAATGCCTTATGTAACTATTGAATATTCTCATGTATGAATCTATAAACACTATACATATTTCAATTAGCATTCCAAGTGTAAAAACACCATGATTTACTCTGGTTAATTAATGTTTATTTGCAAGTCTGAGGGTCAGTGGTTGATGGACAGAGTATCAAAGGATTTACTTGAAAAAAAGCATGTAATTATATGGAGGTTTCCCTGAATAATAGGAATAAATACAGTAATTTAACTAAATCATGAGAACATTCCCTTCCTGTTTTCAGATATGTCATAAATCTTGCTGCGGTACAGAAGCTCATCAATAAGAAAAAAAGTAACAACTGCTATGAGCATGCCACTCCACCTTGAACGTCTGAGTTCAGATGTGATCAACAGTAAAATGAACAGTCTTTCCTTAGGAAGAATGAAGCAAGAGAACAGCAGTGCGGTATGATGACGATTGCATCCTTGTAAGATGTTTTTTGTACCAATCACACCTGAGATTTAATTGCTTCTGTTTAAAGATATGAGGAATCTGACTGTCACTGAGGATGAAAAGCATAGTAATCACTAGCTGATGGCAGATCCTCAGCAGATGTCTGCTGCCATAGCACTGCAGGACTCATTGGGGCATGCATTCAATTGCAAATCTTCCCTTTGCTGTTCTAATTCACTGTTTCTGATTATAGTCTCCCTTAAACTGTGTTTTGGGGTAAAGTAGGTACTAAAAGCAATGTAGCTGGTCTAGAATGTGTTCTGCCTGGGCTTAACAGACCTAAGTCCTCAGTATTGCTAACATGGTCATGCAAATCCAGTCTCTGAGGCAGCTTGTTTTGTGGTTGATTGCCCAATGCACTGGGATCCACCATGCCATACCAGCAGAGCTTCCCATTACAGCTGAGATGCAATGACTAGGGCTGGAGATATGGGAGAGTGGTTTTGGAAACCACTTCTATACCCAACTCGGATGTGACTTGACTCTTTGAATAGTATGATGGACCACTGCAGTTTTTTCCAGGTTCCTGGTGTATCCTGCTGCCATTCATCATCTTACCCTTTGTCCTTTGACAATGGAGTACATATTTTTCCACTGTAGTGTAAGTTACCACTTCCAGAGGATGACATCTACACAAAAATGATTTCTCCTTATAGTCTGCTATATTATAGCAGTTAATTATATTGTACATTCAGGGACTATTGGGAAAGACATATGTCTCTCTCATGTCTAATTCAACGCTTTGCTTTCCAAAAGGTGCCAAAAGTCTGCTTCACATAGGGAAATGATAAGAACTACGAAGTACAGGGGAAAAAAAAAAAGAGTAGAGAAAAGAAATGAAGAAATTTAAATGAAAACAGAAAACCAAATGAAACATGAAAAGGAAATTATACATTAGGCTTTCCACACAATATAAGCAAGGAAAATATACATAATGGATTATTTTGGTTCATTAGAAGCATCTTATAAGAACGGCATGTATCAAAAAAAGCAAGAAAAATGCATACAAATATGACTAAAAGTGAAGCTGCTAGACTGAGCGAATCAGTGAAGAAGAAAAATTCAAAATAATGGGCAAACATAGTGTTGAATCTGAATACGATATAGGGTGTTTTATCAAGCATAAAGAATACATCTTTTAGAATGTGGAGACCAGTAAGCTTTCCATCCAATCAGGAAACAGTGTCCGAGCATGAGCAGGACAGAACTGCATGAAATACTTGTAACTGTTTAATATTACCAGTCGATGAAACAATACAAATGACTGCTTCCCAGCAGGTGGCAGTGAAGTTAATGTACTCTAATCCACCTCTGCATCCTTCTGCAATCTTCATAAAGACTGGTAGATTCTCATACTGGAAGGCTTCTTTCTTTTTCTAGATCTAGATCTAGAATGACAGAACAAAATAGGAGCCAACAGAAAAAATTCAAGTCTCACAAAATGCTGCCACTCAACACTGTCTGGCTAAAAAGGAGCCTTTTCTCTGATAAAGACTGGGGAAGGAAATCCGACAACATTATAGAAACTTGGTTTTATCATAGTTGCTTCAGAAGTCATATGTCATGTTTTGAAGCCTAAAACTGCTGAGAACTTGAGGGGGTTTCCCCGGTTTGTCCATTTAATCTACTTGTCTTGAAAAGCTTTGTAATTCAGACTAATAAACACCTTTTCAAACATTTTCAAAATCACAGGCAAAATATTATTAACATGACTGTTGAGAAAGCCCCTTTAATACAGTCAGTGTGAGATATATGGTGCAGTCCTGTTAAAACACAGGGTGATGGATGGATGCTGTACAGGCTTACCAGTCATTCTGATTTGTATGCAACAATTCTGTCCTCATTCTGAAACTCCCACATTATGCCAGGGATTATGATTGTTCTGAGACTCCTGATCCCTGGGAGAGGCATACAGAAAAATATCCAAAAGTGCTACAGTGAGGCAAAGTTGTAAAGGAACAGCTGGAGGGACCAGACATCAACAACAAAACAGGGAAAACACAATCCCATAAGCCTTAGAGGGATAATTGAATGACATCCTCCATCCCTAGCATTCCTGATATTCCACCACTCCTTCTTCCTTGTCTATTACTATGTCACTGCAAATAATAACCTTCTGTTTAATAATACAGAAGAGATGCATACTTGACTATTATAATGTTTTCTAAATCACTCTACCTTCAACATTTGTCTACTACATCCTTGAAAATACTGAAAAATCCTATTAGCTGACATGATCTGTTGTAAAGAAACCTTGCTTTTTCCTTTGTGTTTGTTTAAATTTTAAAGTATTTGTTTTAAAAAGTGTTCTGTATGGCTGTCCCATAAATGAAATTGTTTAAATTTTAAAAGCAATTTACAAATAACTGTTCTGTACTGTATGTATTAGTTCATTAATAATGGATTTCCATGTGATGTTTCCTTATTGCTTTTTTAATGGAAAAAATTTAGCCCGTTGCTTTTCTAATTGTGACTTCATTATATTCCAGTTTTTACAATAGATTTTCCTAAGCTGAAATTAAACACAATTATCTCTCTTCAGTGTCAGATCCCCTGAAAATGCGTATCTAACTGGTACAACAGGACTGCTGCCTGTGCATTCACACAAGAATCTGAAAGCAGCCCAGCAAAGAAATCATGGATTTGGGATGCTATGTTTATTAGAACTGAATGCTGTGGAAAGTAACCAGGCATACTGGCAAAGAACAGTATTTCAAACACAAAATAAGTCAGAGAAAAATGTGTTTTTTCAAGGTACTTTGCTAGGGAAAAAATAAATAAAAAGCATACAGAATTTGTTTCATTGATGGAGTCATCTAAAATTCAGCTGCTTGGAAAAAATAGGTAAGGCTAGGTTCAGAGAGCATGCAGATAATTGCACAGATATACATATATTCTGACCAAAATTCTCTGCTAAAAAATATTAAAATTGCAAATCAGAGTTTTTTCAAAAGCTAGGAGATGACAGAAATAAGGTTTCCTGTGGAAGCTTGTGTATATATTATTCAAAGGGTCTTGTTGAAGGACCCTGCCTCATGAGCCTCCTCTTCACGCGATCGAGCAGGGATGCAGATATGCAGTATGGTAACACTTAAAAGATTAGGCAGCTGCTGCAGAAGGTTCTTCTCTTCTGTATGGGTCACCGTGCAGAGAGGGACAGAAACATGTAGTTGGCAATGTGGCAGCAATCTGTTATGTGGCAAAAGAATATCCAGTGGTGTGATCAAAGAACTCCTTGGCTTCTGAAGGAGAGTGGTTTTGAACTATTCTAAACTCATCTTCCCTGTAGCTTATCTTTATTCCACTCCCCTCTTTCTTCTGTCTCTTTCTTTCCTGCTCCTTTTCTAATCTCCTTTCCCTTTTTATTAATCTTTCCAATCCCTTCCCACCTTCCCTGTGTCCAGTTAGCTAAACCTCTTTTCTACAGTTTTTCCTCATTACTCAGAGCTGATCGTAACAAGGCGACTCAGTTACAGAGACTACAGCCACAGCACTGCTGAAAAGGCAGGAGCAACAACCGACACAGGAATATTCTCATAAACAGGAATGTCCTCCTAACGTCTAGGTCCCCAGGTTGGACCATGCCTGGGTCTCTGGGGTGGCAGGGACAGGGCCATAGCTCAGGAGGCAACTAAGCAGCAGACTGAAGCAAGAGCATTTTCAGAGAACAGAAGCAATGAGTTCTATCAAGTCATACATAATGAGGTTAATAATATTTAAAAAACTTTGTAGTTTTTTTTCAAATCTAGAGACGTTTTCAAAGACCCCCAAACATATTCATATTACCACAGAAATCACCCTGCCAAATTTCAAGTCCTTGCTCTATAGCGCAGAGAGCTAATGAGGTACCTTTAAGTAGACTTTTAAAATGTGCAATATTAATCTTGTCCTCTGAAAATTTCCAAACTATTTCAGCTGAAACTACCTTAAATAAAGAAATACACAAATCAGCCCACCTACAACATAAACACAAATGTTTAAAGTTTGGTGATACTTTCAGCGACTAAAAGGGGTCCTAGGCCAGAAAATACAGTCATTAGCAGGTGTATAACCTTGTCAATAACGCTGAAGGGGGAAATGATCCATTACCAAAACTCACAAATACAAAAATTACAAAAAAATGTATCTATAATTCCTTTCTGTCTTGGTCCTGCAGGACGATGCCTAACCTGCACCTGTACAAGTACAAAATAGCATCTTTTGTTAGTTAAGCTATTTTAAATATTGCTTGATAAAGAACTTCCTACAGTTGATGGTAAATTGTCAGTTATACTCCTATGATTCCCAGGCTTTAGCACAGAAAAGTTGTAGTAGGGCTTTGTATGGTCAAAATGACAAAAAAATGCAAATGATAACATTTCGATGTATCTCAAAATTGTGTACCTTTGCAGACAACACATTTTTTTTGTAAGTATCAAAAGGATGAGATTTTTTTTTTTCTGCAGATTTGTTTCATACGAGAAATACAAATATTACTCAACACAAGAAAAATATGCTTTGGTTCACCCAAACCACTGGTACACCGCAGCAGAGGTTGGCACATATGCTATGGTTCTGATTGGCTGTGGTCTCATAGCTCCGATCAATAAACTAATTGAGCTGTGTCAAATTGGTCTTCTGGGATTTTGCTCCTATTAGAACCAATTCATATTCAAATTTGGAATAAACACATAGAAGAAACAGGCAGAGTGATGTCTCCTCTGTGAATAGCCCAGATATAATATACAGCCTCTTTCCCATCCTCCCTCATAGCTCATTTTGGAAGGTTAAGGGCAATTTCTTTTCACAATTTCCGCTACCCTGATGTTGCTTAAACTCTTACCTGATTGTAGAGCAACTCTGTTTTAACCCTGCAACAGTTTTACACATGCTGTCCTGCTCTACTAGTATCCCTCACCTATTTGTCTGTGCTGAATCTTTCATTGCTTTCCCGAAGCTTTTTTCTTCAGTGCTGGATTTTTCACTTTCATTTATGAGGCCTTGCAAAACCTCAGCCCTCTGTTGTTTTCACTGTGTGTTCCTGTCGCTATACTATGCATGTGGAATTCAAATGTGAGGATCAATACTCCTTGCATTTTGATAAAAAGGACTAAGGGAGATAATCACCCACATGACTTTTATTTTCTATTTCTTTTTCTGGTGGCTTGAGATATCTTTGAATTGCATTTAGAAGATTTTACCGGAGTGTCTTCTCCAGGACTAATGGCACCTTTTCCTTTCAGCTTCACTCTTCACTTAACAGTGTCTCCAGAGGTTTATTTCAAAACAAATTCCAGCAGGCACACACAGATCATCAGCTCCCAGCAACGTTACAAGTAAATGCGACAACTTTAAATGTGGATTACAGGGCAAGAATTCCTATACACAAGTACCTTCAGTTAATTGAGCATCTGTCTAGGTCTTTTTTGACCCCACGTACAGGTCCTGCGCGTATTATCACTTCTTATAACCATGCAGATTAAGTTTCTATGGAGATATGCAGTCTCATATGTACTGCTGTGGAGTTCCCTTAAGAAATCTGTTAGGCACAAGTGTCAAGATCTGGGTTTGTATTTCCCTTTCCTCTGTTTCCTACTCATTAGTTTCTTTTTGGAGGAGTCTTCTGCTGTTTTGCATCAGATGTACACAGATTTTCATTCCAAAGAACCTTGTGCAATAGCACAACTAAGACATATGGGCAGATCCTCCTTAAATAATCAAAATAGCATCAAGCTGAAACTAAAGTTTAAGAAGTGCTCCATTAGCATTTATTCTATTAACATCAAGAGGGTTTTGTCCTTATCCTCATCTAAGGCTTTAAAAGATGCTAATTTTAATAATTATGCAGCAACACTAAGCTTTTTCTCCTGTCATTATGAAAGGAGGTATATATCGTACTCCTGCAAGTTGTGCAAACCTTTGAGTACAATATCATTAATATCTTCAGCTATTAGAGATACAAGTTTTAAGGAAAGCGATTTTATTTGTGTTTGCAAGGGTTCCTAGGATTTGGTGGTTGAAAAAAAGTGTGGAATGCTGTGACTTCCCTGGTATCAAGAACAATTCTTCAAATTGTAAATTTTTGGGGGTTTTGAGAAGGGACAGCATCTTTTGCACTTTGCACACTCAGGTCATTTTCGTGGTTTAGTACTAAGTACAAGGCAGCTGCTCGCTCACTCCCTGCCCCTGAAAGGGATGGATGGGAGAATGGGGGAAAAAGTTAAAACTCCCGGACTGAGATAAGAACAATTTAAAAATTGAAATAAAAGAATAACAACAACAATTGTAATGAAAAGGAGGGAGAAGGGAGGAGGAATAAAATCCAAAGGGAAGGGAAAAAAATCCCAAGTGATATACAATTTCTCACCACCCACTGACCAATGCCCAGCCAGACCCCAAGAAACGATCAGCAGCCCCCAGCCAACTTTCCCCAGCTTGTATATTCGTCATGACGTCCCATGGTATGGAATATCTCTTTGGCTGGTTCGGTTCAGCTGGCCTGTCTGTGTCCCCTCCCAGTTTCTCTTGCCCCCCCAGCCTTTTCACTGGCAGGGACTGAGAACTAGAAGAGTCCTTGACTTAGTATAAATTTTACCCAGCAACAACTAAAAACATCCGTGCGTTTGTTATCAAGGTTATTCTCACACAAAATCCAAAACACATCACTGCACCAGCTACTAAAAAGAAAATTAACTCTATCTCAGCTGAAACCTGGACAGTTATGAACTTACTACAAGTTCCTTTTAAGGTCATGGGTGGGAGGTAAAACTACTTTAATGACCACTTTTTTTTTTTTTTTTTCTTTCAGCTGCACTTTTCAAGTGAGATAAACTTGCCATTTAGCAAATGCACCTGACATTTATTGTCCTGCCCATACTTAGTTATTCCTTCACTAAAGAGTTAACCGGGGCTTTTGCCAGTTAGTACTACTGCATTTCCTATCAACAAATAATAAACTTTAATTTGCATTTAAAAGTGATTTAAACCTGCACAGAGTGAAACTCTGACTACCTAGAAAGTCTGTAAAGGGAAGGTTCCAGAGTTATGCTCAGACAGAAGCACATTTACCATGAACTGGGGACATGGAGAAAATCAATCAGTTGTCATTACTTCTTGAGAAACATCCCATAATTCCTGCAACGAACAGATGAGTTGTCCTGTAATTGACCCAATTGATGGGGAAGGGTTTATAGGAGGTTTAACACACAAAAAAAAACCTCATTAGAATTGGCCATCAGGGTATGTAAGCAGGAACAATGAGAACATGGGAAGAATTTTCTGGGGAAATGCTTAAACCTGTAGTAAACTGAACCACATGGGTGCCACTCACCCAGTTCACTCTGCATAGGACATACTCTTGTGTACTGGCTGGATGAGCTACACTTTTTAGTATGTAAACATTTCAGTAAGTATTTGCCAACACTTAGCAGACTTTTCTCTTTAGGCGTCTGGCAGCAGCTGATTAAAATGACTGAAGACCAGCATCTTAAAGTCAAAGTAGCATGTAATTGCCAAATAGGACATAAGATTTAGGGGTATATTAACACAACAAAGAGACCCAATGCATCTTCTTCTGTACCAGCACAGAGGGACTATCTATTGCTCTAGTATGGCCCAGCCTGTTCCCCTTCCTGGGCTGGGAGAGCTAGGGTGCTTGCTGCAGATAGCAGCCAGGTAGGATTCAGCTGTGAATGATTTCTTATATATTAAACACTGAAATCAACTGATAACTAATAAGACAAATAATTCTTAAGTAGTAAAATGTATACAGAATAATTATTTGCAGAATGAAATAAAAATACGGTAAAAACATTAAGACTGCTACATATTGCATCTAAAAAATCATGCTGTATTTTCCTAAATAACATGGTGTTTCAGCATCAGCATAGGTGGTAATTTCTCCTGTAAGTTTAGAATTAGGATCAGTGTCCATTCTTGTGCTCAATAAGTCTGTAATCAAAACCAGTGTAATGCCCAACACATTAGTAAAGCTATGCTTCTATCTACATGTGTTCTTTATTAATGCATCAAAACTTTTCCCCTACAAACTGTTAAAAGACCAATAATGAATGCACCATTCAAATAAGCCAAACAGCAGAGCACTATTTTAACAATAGTAATCAATACTTAATTTTCCCTAAGGAAGATATTCAGTCTATAAAGTTATTTGCTTTGGGAAGCATTTGGGCAACAGGCATTCTTGTTGCTTTAAAATGACAGCAGGGAGTCTGAAGCATACTGTTAACACCCTTTTCAGTAGATGTGACTACAGTTCCAACCTATTGAAATTCCTGCTGTGTTGCTTTGTATTTAATCACAATGTTTTAATGACATTTATTCATTGTAACTGTACTTTATTCATTTATTCACTTAAATGTTTACACAAAATTGAATATATAAAATTGTGGCAACATCTTTTATGAGCAACAAATAAAAATTAAGTCTGCTTGCATTGAATGTACATGTCTATTCAACAGATGCCCTGTTACTGTTTGATGGATGTCTGTGCCAGAAGAAGAGCTAGAAGTAGATTCTGTTTGGTTTAGAAATAATTGGTCCTTAAAAGATTTTCAGTTTTTTATTGAGCCACTACACACACATATGTATATGCATACACTCATGTTATAGTAAACATGTCATTTATATTTGACAGAGTCAGAATTCTGATTAAAAAGAAGCACAGCAGGTCAGAGCCTCCATTGCTAAAAGTCAATCTGTTTTCACTGCTGCCAGTCGTAGCAACAGAATAGTGCCAGTATGGGCTAACAGAGTATGGCCAGTGTTCCTCATAATTCTGTCAAAGAAAGAGTAAGTTCATTCTTTAATTTACTTTTTTTTTCCTCTCCTTGTAATTTTTCCCAGTTCAGTCTAGGATATAGGTTCCCATTTTCTGCCAGAGAGCAGAAACAGAAAAGTTTTCAAGTTCACACTCTTCATTATTCTATTGTACTAAATTCTGCAGTAATTTTCCCAAGATTGATGCCAGCAAGATGGGACCCCAAATTCTACTTGATGGGCCAGAGTAGTTTCCCGTGCGTGTTTCTCAAAGAATCAGAGGTCACAGATATACTATCCCATTTTGAAAATATGTCAATATCAGCAGTCATAATGATATCTGTTGTCAAGTGAGAGGGGCTTGGCCCACTACTAACATCACTAAACATTCCCCAAAGGCATGGCTGGTTACACCAACAGCAGGGCTCCTTTGTTTTGTCAGCCAATGTTTCAAACTGGATGCTGGAGAGAGAGAGCACATTATGTCTCCAGTAATGAGACCCGTGAATCATTTCTCTGCAGGCAACTCCAGAGCCTTTTCTTTTACTTCTGTCCTCTGGAAGGATGTGTCTGGGAACTGTTTCTAGCGCAATGCCTATTTGTACCTGCAGCACTCTGGCCCCTCATCAGAACAGAGATGGTACATATACAGTGTTAATCTCGGGTTTTAGATGCTGAGCTTAAAAGAGAATTTCTGGGGGAAAATAAACATTCAAGCATCAATAACAGGGTTTGCGGTCAAATAGCTGCCTCTTCAGGCACTTAATTTGGAAATTGCCTCATGGGAGTCACTTAAAGACCCTCCTTTTTGTCAGCAAAACCCCTATGGCACGCACTTAATTCTTGGCCACAATGAACAGTTCTGTGTCTGTGTTGTGCCTAAAATGCAGCGGGACAAACAAGTATCTTTACTCTTCCTTAGCTGCTGTGGGTTTCTGATCTAGAGTATGTGCTCTAACCACATGGCATAAACCCACAGGAGGAGGTATCCCTGACCACTCAAGAGTCAACACATTCACTTTGCACTGACCTTGAGCCAGGGACAGTACGCATGAATTAGTAGACCATAGATTTGAGTGGTGCCTTGGAATAAATATTTAAAGTATTTATATAAAGAAGAATGACATAAACACCAGAGATTAATATTAGTATGTCACAACATAGCCTACAGCTTGATAGCAAAGATGGGATGGCAGATGGGGGACTGAACCTTCCCCCTGCTCTACAAGTGGTTTATTCCTTTACAAAAAGGTACTGACTTCAGCACCCAAACCCAGGAAAGAGTTAATGAGTGCCCAAAGGTGTGTCTACCAGCTTGGATTTAGACATCTCTGTCTCACAAAGAACAATAGAATAGAATCATAGAACCATTTAGGTTGGAAAAGACATTTAAGTTCATAGAGTCCAACCATTAACTTAGCACTGCCAAATTCACCGCTAAACCACGTCCCTAAGGAGGCTTTAAGCCAAGTTCTTCACTTCAGCAACTCCTCCTAATTGCCTTAGAAATTCTGTACACTGGGTTTTGTGAATCCTGTTCTGAGGTACCTTCCCAGTCATTAAAGTATTTCTCTAATCATTGTGTGTAAAATGTACTTCCCTAACTTGTGGCTGGGGATGCTGCTAAGTAGAACTGAAGAGGTAGTTTGGCTCACTTCTGCACTGAGCCAAAATTCCCAGTGTGAGTCCAGGCCTTTGAGATTACCATTAAGTGGGTAAAAAATCCTCTTTAAAATAGTATTTCATGCAGTAATTTCAGATTGATGGAACTAATTCTGAAATTATAAATTACTCAAAGTAATGGTGATAAGGACTTAAGTGGCAACTAGAAGAAAGCTACAGACTCATATTTTAGGGCCACTAGGGACCACTAAGCTCATCTAGTCTGACCTGCTGCCTAGTGCAGGCCAAACAATTTAATCTAATAGTTCCTGCAATGAACAGAAACATTTCTCCCTACAGCACAAGTTAACATTACTCAGTCTCTCAGCTTGTAGCTGAGCAAGAATGTAGGCCTTAAGACATCCAGTTTTGATTTAAACAAGTCAAGCTTGAACAAACCCTTTTCCAAATATAAAGAAAAACAAAAACAAAAAAACACCAAAACCAAAAACAAACCAAACCAAAGAAATGTATCCACATTGCTACTGACTGGAAGATAAAGAAACAGTGTGGACAGTAGTTTTCTAAATTACAAAACTGTGAGTTGCACAAGCAGCTGTACGAGTCCAGTGTCAGCGAAAGATATATTTCTTTATTTCCTTCATTCTATACACCACTGAGTTTTTAAAGCAGGCTAATTCTGGAGGCTGAAAGGGTTTTCTTAGGGATTCCAGTCAATATAGCTTTGGACACATTCCAAACCCACTGCAAATAATAGAAATCCTTCATTGTCTTAGACATGCTTTGGAGCCAAGTAATGTCTAAAACGTGCTCTAAAATATTGACCCACACAATGACCTATAAGATTAACCCTTTATGGCTAATTTTACACTTAGCAATAATTAAGTATTAAAGCTAATTGGCATCTTGATACGCAATTTATATCCTACAAAAAATAAAGGACAAAACCTTAACCTTACTACATGGCACCTAACTTTGCAAAAGGAAACTTCCTTCTGCTACCACTTATACTGAAAGAAATAAGTAAAGAGAAGGCGAAGATAATCAAAGATTGATCATAAAATGGATCAAGATCATATTTCAAATATATAAGTAATATATATAGTAGCTGAATCTGAACTAATAACGGAATGTATTATATGTCAGCACTTCAGTGCTCCTCAGAAGATACAGTGGATAGGTCTTTGTCACAAAGAGACAGTCCTGAGACTGTTTCAGAGGAGAATTTGACCTATTGAATTAATGTGACGTGAGCTTACATGTCCAAAGGGTCAAAAATAACTGTCAGAGAAAATCGCTGAGGTCATTTGACTTCCTCGTGGAATTCATTTCAATAAACTGAAAATAAATGGAGCATCAAAAGCTTGGAGATAGCCTAACAAAATCTAATTTCATTCAAGAAACTGTTGACCTCTGTTACTAAAGTTTAAGGCTCAGTTCTCAACTATCATATTGCACCCCTGTGCAACCTACTTCATCAATGGTCTGTGGTAGGATAGAAGGAAACTTCTTTCAAGTGACTCCTCTGTCACTCTAGTTTCAGTCCAGCATGAATAATGTAACAGAAAAGGAAAAATAATTTATATTAGGCATAGGGCCATCTATCCCTGATTACCTCCTCCGTGGAGTGGTTTGGGAACTAAATTACAAATGTGAGAATCTCAAAATAATCTCTGGTCTCCTCAATCAGCAAAAATGCCACCCTTCCCCATCACCATCCTTGGCTTTTGATATGCCATAATTGGTAACGGTAGCTCAAAAGCTGCCACGGAGTATATTTATAGTAATTTCAAACCAAGCAAAAAGTCATTTGCATGGCTATATCCTGACTTGAGAGACATCTGATCAGCTAGTAGAATATGCAAAGGACAAAGCATCAAACTTTAGACAAGCTTGCAAAAATTTAAGCGTGATGATATTTTGTATCAGAAATGCCTCGTGCTTCGCTTGTTAAGCAGAGTAGAGCAGACCTAAATTGCTTCAGTGTGGAGCAATGTAGTTCTGAGTAAAGCGAACCTTCATTTAGTGCATCATTGTTCTGCGGTAAAATGATGATCTTCTGTTGAGTAAAGGGATTTGATTGGTAACAGAAAACAGTACAATGAGCAGAAGATCCAGAGGAGAGCTCACAAAGAACAGATAATGTTAGATGAATGTAGATAACAGCCTTCTTTCTTTGACAAGAACAGCAGTCTGCATTTCTTAAATGTGCCAGAAAGCATTCTTTCGCTATTGTCAGCCAGGAACCTAGGCTATTTTCGTTAAGGCTTCATTTGTGGTATGAATATTTTTTGTTAAAATATGTTAAATGAAGAGAAGAAAATGTTACTTTCAATCCTCAGAAAACCCCAAGAAATTCCAAAGATGTGCCTCCAGCCCCTCCTATGAACAGATTTAAGAGATGCACACTGAAGAGTTGTGTCAGACCTCCAGATCTGTAGTTGGTTTTGCAACCTTCATTCATACAGAATTAAAATATAATGATTTCTTAATAATCACTGCTTACTTTAAATCATGTTTTGTTACTACCAGGTATACCAAAATATGATTTTACAGTTGCATGTCTTTAAAGATAGCTTGCTGTTATTCAGGTGGAAAGTGTAAAAAGTAACTACTTTTTAACATTCCTGTGTGCCTTCTGCAATATCTGTGCATTACTCAGGAGCGGCGCAAGTTACATGCAGTGTATGCTGTTACAGCATACGATGGTTTTACTGTCAATGCCATCAGCTGGAAAGTGTCTGATCCCAGCTCAATGGTTTGCTAGGGACTGTGTGATCCTCAGGGGTTTTTCAGGCTCACAAGATTTGAAATACATAGGCGTTTTACAGAGTTCTTTGTGCTGCCTGCTGAGTGGTTTCCTGCAGGTTGCATCAATTCACTACACTAATCAACTGATGGCAATAAACAAGAGTCACTTAATTACTACTAAAGACCACTTTCTGCCTCTGGATACAGATAGGTAACTGCCAGTGACTTTAAAAGGAGGTACTGATGTGAGCGTGAGCCTAGAATCTAATTCTGTGCAGTTTGGTTTTACTGTCTTGCTTAATGGTTTGGCTGAAAGTCCAAAGACCTAGGCTGTGGTTTTAGGTGTCTGTCTTTGGCTGCAGCAAAACTGCTTTATCAGAATGCTCCATTAGCGTCTTCATGGCCTTATCTCTCAAACACAGACATTTTCCATTACTGGGGTATCCTCAGCACACCGGACGTGAACATAAAAAAAGAAAATTACTCCATTCCAATGCAGCCTGGACAAGACTACACCTGGAAACATTAATGCTGCAGATCTACCATTTCATGGTCTGCAAGTTAAAGACAGCACCCCAGAGCACTGCCCATGTTTCTTGGTTTTCCTTTTATAAAACTTTGCAGTGCTGACTGTACCAGTCTGCCAGAGGTCACTATTATTAATATACCCTATTACTATGATCCACGTGCAAATGTGGAGCCACAGGCTCCCCACACCATGCCCAGCAGGGAACCACCCAGAAGTACCAGCATGGCTTACACTCCTCCCTGCAACCTGCCTAGCAGAGACCCTCCCTCACTCAGCCTCATAATCCTGCACTTCTCTAACAATTTCTAGCAGAGCTTGGGCCATCATTAGCCAATCAACTGAGTCATTCCTTTGAGTAATGAATTTAGGCTAAGACTGGAAAAAAAGTCAGTCTAGTCAGTAAGATATCAATTCTACCTTTGCAACTAATATAGTAGGAATTTAAGTTGTAAGAAATTTCTCTGAATTTTAATTTAAATTTAGGCAGAATTTTAATTTTAATTTATGAAGCCTTTAATAAATTCATAGGAAATTATTTAACATTAGAAATTAAAACGTTGGAAAGCTCATTATGCTTCTAGGATTTCAGGCTATATTGGAAGTGATGACTGGTACAACCAAAAGAGCTCTGAAGCTGTGTCTTTACCATGATTAGTACAGCAGGCTAAGGAACACACCTTTTTGCTCTTCACCATTGCTAGTAGCCTGGTTGTAGCTTGGTCTCCAAAGACTAGATTCACCTCATCTAATTTTAGATTCCCAGATGAGGTAACTGTTGTGTCCCTGTAGTGAAGTAAATGCAGTATCACTGTGGGTAGTAACAGGCTACAAGATTTTTAATAACTGCAAGGACTCAGGATGAAGATTTTCAGACTCTCCTTGTCTAATCTTGCCTTTGTCAATCACAAGGTTTGTTTCAGCTTGCTTAAGTGAAATTGCAGTTGCCTAATGACCAGGCGGACATTACTTAATTTATTTTAGCCTTGTTTAGTCTTGTGTGATTTTGTGCTGTAGCACCTATTGGTGTTGTAATGTTGTTATATCTCCTGTAAGTAATAGACACTGGTTAGAGGTAGCTATTCTGATACTTAATCTGTGTAGAATTATTTATCTTTGACTCCAGAATAGCAGCATGGTGTAGCACAATACAACTGCAGAATGCTGGCAGGGGCCATGGAAGCGTGGACCCAAGCCCAGAGGCTTTAGGGCTGGACACAACTTGCCCGTTATCGATGGCTGAGCACTAAAGGAATGCAGCTCCTGGAACCTAGAGAAACTGATTTCAGGAGTCAACAAGAGAACAAGGAAACAAGTATCTGATGTATGTAATATACAACACATAGAACAAATTTAGAAGTGATTTGAAATTGCAAGTCAATGAAGAAAGAGCTAGATGTAGGCTTTGTTAGAAAAACAAAATAGCCTCAAATTTACACTCAGCTGAGGAGAAAGAAACCATCAACATCATTCTCCTCCTGGCAAAGGACTTGAGAAGCTGAGTATTGAAGTAACCAGACTATTGCAGTAAAAGGGGAAAAGTAAAGAATGGCATACAGTGAGTGGAGAAAAAATTAGTTCATGAGTGAAATATATGTAAGAAAGATTTTTTGTAAATATTCAACCCAAGACATATGGGGACTGATTTATAAAAGTGATGAGTGCTTACATCTGTAAGCAAAGTGCACTTGAGCTGTGTTCTGGGTGTACAAAGTGCTATAGCAATCCTAAGTACTCTGAAAATAAGGCTACCAAGGGCCATATTTTAAAATACATTTAGACACTAAAAAATTACAAAAATTATGCCTACAGGGATTTTCAAAAGGACCTGAGAAGTTAGATGCCTAACACCAATGAAGAGGGATTAGCATCTCCTCAGGCTAATGATCTCCTCAAACTAATTTGCCTACCTGGACTTTTAAGGTTTAAAAAAATCTGTCTCTGAGTACCTGAAAGTTGGCAGCCTAAACAAATTGATATTTTTTGACAGCATTTGTCTAAGTCACTCTGTGCCTCAGTTCCTTTTGTTTAAAAAGGATAATACTATCTTGCGTCACAGGGCTGTCAGCAGGATACATTGAACTAAAGGCTTTGAAGCATTCAGAAACAAGGGTGAGAAAGCTATTGAAACATCTTAGCGTCTGATCACGTGCAGATTTACTCCACAGTGTTTGGATAATGTAGAAAAAATATAGCTCAAGCTATAGCTAGTCAGGAGAATCAGGCCTGTGAAGAGGATATTGAGGGATGGGAACTGTACTTTTTCTTTTTTTTTTTAAGAGTGTGTGATTACAATTAAAACAAATTATTAAAAAATATACAGACATTTTAAAGAAGTCTTTTAAATGTCACGCCATTATCTGAGCCAGAGTGACTTCAGCATCTCAAGAGACTCATCATCGGGTCTGCCATCCTGATCCACAACCTACTTAGTGTATCAAACAGAAGTTTAAAAGGCAGTTTCATCATGGTTCATAAGGACCCAGAGGAGAAGACTTCTGATATTTGGGACACTTTAATCTGACAGACAACAACATAACAAGGTTCAGTTTCTGGGTAAAATGGAGACAGAAAAGTACAAATTAGGAAGAAAAAGAAATTTAGCAAGGGCAATTAATCACTGGTGCGGCTTACCAAGGGAAGTGGAAAATTTTTCGTAACTCTTTAATTCAACATTGAATGACTTTCCAAAGGATGGAATGCAAACAATAAATGTTGGTGCTAGATATTAAAAAGGAAGAATAATTCCTACCTGCGGAGGAATGTTGTCTGTTCTGTGATATGCAGACTAAGTCAGTGTCTTCTCCGGGCTTAAAACAAATGCATCTATACTTGGCTACCTTTTGGGATGAACCAAAGGGGAGCACACACCATAAGTCGTCCAGCATACAGTCACTGAACTAAACATGCAGCAGCTATCTTTGGGGCACGTAGTGTGCCTTTTTTTTTTTTTTTTTCTTTTTCCTCAGGAAAATTAATTACAGGTAATTACGGTGTATCATTTTTTTACATCATATATCTGCAGTGCTCCTTAATGAATATAAATTTAAATACTGTCCTGGACTTCTACTCTAGCACAAATTAAAGAATAAATGGATCAAAGAAGAAGGAAAGAGTAAACTATGTTACAGTATGAAAATTGTTTACATTCAGGCATATGCAACAGCATTTCTGGGTTTTGCTCTTGTTGTTGTTTGCTTGCATTTGTTTCCAATATCATTATTTTGAAATAAGTGAAGGTTTTAGGTGTTCCAGAGACTATGCTCTTCATCAAGGTTAATATAGATGGTAAGATTAGATCTTGCAACTTCTTTTTCCCAACATTAAACATAAACAAATATATAAATAAAAGTATGCCGTTAGTTTTGAAGGGGTTGTATCCCTTTGTACCAACCATGAATTTACATCCTAATCTGTATGTTCCTGCAATTCATTGCAGCTTAAAAGATAGGAAACTCTGACAGAGAACAAGCCACTTTACATTGAACACTCCATATGGGAAATTTTAGCCAAATAAGTGATCATAATTGAGATGGCAGCAAGTGAAAAAATGGGGGAAAGAAATTTTTTCTGCTAGCCGCTTTGAAACCCTTGCATTTCAAAAATTCACATATGCATTGGTTTTCCCCTGAATAAAATTCTAGAGGGGGATTTAGAGTACATATAAATTCAGGCAGTGGTATCAAGACTCTGATTTGTAATAGGTTATTCAGTTAGGCACTTAGAAAGAACATGACATGACCTAATCTTGCTGCTTGTTATTCATGTTGCAGATAGTCCTGTTGCAGTCACAAGACTTAGATTCATCAGACACAGTATTTATATATTAAATATTACTCAAATAAAGGGGAGGTAATAAACTAGAGGTGGGACGGGAGTACTGCTTCTTTTCTAAATCCATCGGCTAGTTTGCCAGAGAGATTTCTTCTCTCTGCAGACCTCACTTCTCTTATGTCCTTAGACCATCACAGCCACAACAGTAATTACACAAATTTGCACTTTTTAATTTTAATATTCTGATTAATCTTCTGGTTTGGGTTTAGTAATAGTTGCAAAGTTTCTGGAAAGTGTTTCCTCAGAAGAGTGAATTAAACTGAACTTTGTGAATATTGACATCTAGTGTGACTGACCATGTTCTGAATGCACCAATGGAGTTTTGGAGTTTGTGTGTACTCAAAATATATTAATTACTGTATGGATTTTACTCAAGTGGAACTTTGTGGCAAAAAATGTAATCACCGTCTGACTTGTTCTTCAGTCTTATGCTCTCATGAAAAATCTGAAACTTTTCCAAATACACTTTCTTGGAAGTTTCAGTCCTTTAGATGCCAGTGGATTTTGTGACTATAGTTTCTCAAATGATTCATGAAGTATATGAATGATTTTATGTATTTAACTTCAACAAGCATAAACAATTTGAAATAGTCTCTTACTTGCTCTGCAAATTTACAAAGATTTGGACATTAATTTATCATTAACTGGAATGAAAACCTTTGACTGTATGCATACTTGAGGTAGAAGTTTCCAAAGCACCAAGTGCTTTTTTTCACCACATCTCCTGCAGTCAGCAGGAAGGCAGCTTCTCAAATCCCTTTGTGGGCTACTAACTTTAGCTTGTCTGCATATACAAACTTTTCACAGCTGCTTCCCACTCCAATGCATATTTTTCTAACATCAAAGGAGTTTGAGGCTTTTCACATCTCCCAGCTGTCTATCCTATGAGAATGCAGGATTTGGAGTCGATACATTATCATTATTACTCGTTGCTATTTGGAACCATACTGGTGGACCATGGCTCTGTTGTCCTACATACTGCAAAATGTGAGAATAAAAAGATGGTTTGTGACTCTTAACAGCTTATGGTCCTTCCAGACAAATGAATGAAGCCAGGAATGTTAGAAAGGAGCTCAAAACCAAGAAACAGATCTATGATTAATCATTAATAGTTGTAATGAATATTGAAGTAAAACACTCAGAGAGAACAGAGGATTAACTCTCACATGGGTGAAAAGACTTTTGAACCGTGCTATGCCCCTGCAAGGACATTGTGAAAAGGGTTACTATGAAGTTTAATGTTTTGCTTGTCTCCGCTAGTTCAGTCTCATATATACAGAGCCATATTTCAAATAGAAAACAAGTTCCTTTTTCTAACTGTAGGCTCTGCCCAGCCAGACTGGGTTCTAACATGAAAAGGCTGTATTTCTATTCCTCTCAGTATTAGCAGTAAAAATTGCCAAACAAGCTGGGACCTCAGATATTTTTCTTCCACTAATGCACTCAATAACTTTTCCAATATTCTGCCATCTGTATCAATCTAAAATTAAGCTATGCCTACATGTAGGCTTCTGCTGGTATAGCTTTGTGAGCCACAGATATGAAAATGTCTTCCAGAAGCTCCTGTTATAAGTCCACTTGCATTTAAAAAAAAACAACAACAACCAAAACACACATGAAAAAAAAACACCACACAAAAATCCCAGAGCTTTTAGCTGTTTAACTTGTTCAGCTGTTTAGCTTGTTTAACTAAGGGGTAATCAGATAAAGTATGCAATATATAGCTTTCACAAAATAAGCTGCATCCTTTACTAGGAGAATGTTGCTGCTGTGGTATGCTACTGTAGGAATACCTTTAAATCACTCCTCGTGAAGACATGGCCCTTAATGAACAATTCTGTGGTTGATACACAGAACAGCCTGCAGTTTGTAGCATAGTTGTATTGACTTGGTAGCACCAGCCAACATTCAAAGAAATTGGTACATCTTTTGTTTCCAAAATCACCAGATTTAATATTGAATCACTGAAGAAACAAATCTGTTGATGTGTTTATGCTCGGGGTTTTTTGCATTAAGCTTCATTTTAGTACATCACTGCTGGAATATATATGAAGTATCAATGATATGATACTGGCGCGCAAGATAGGAGTCAAGGCAGAAGAAATCCATAATTAGATTTTTCTCAGTACATCCATCTTCATTTATCCAAGAGGCCTAAGTCATTATTATTTACTCAAGAATCTCCTTGGAGAGTAGGACTGTAAAGATTTGCTGCATATTATGAGAATCTGCAAGTATATTGAAGTCCCCTAGTTCAATTATTTGTCCCTTTTACATTTGATTATAATAGGAAGAAAGTTATACCAGTGCCTATATGTTTGGTTTCTGATGATATCCTCCCTCTCCTAAATTGTTCCTGTAATGGAAAAGGGGCAACTATTTCATTTCTTCTCTCACATGTTGTTTCTTTTTTCACCAGCTGATATAAGCTTACCTTTAAAGTTCTTTGTGTTTGGTATGTGAAGGTAATAAATTTTTTTAAGAAATTCATGACAGAAAGTCTTAACTAGAGAAGTTGTACTTTTCACAGTCATTCTTTGTGCTCAGTGGAGACTGAGGCTTGGATGCAGCCAACTACATCTCTTGGATGCAGCCAACTACATCTCTTCATAGATAGCGGCACCCCAGACCAGATTGTATTCTTGAGTGAAGTCCCTGCTTTATCTTGGCCTGTTAGAGCAAAATACTTTTTCAGGATCAGTCCTATGAGGCATAGTGCAAAGGCGTTTAATTTTAAATTTGAAATCTGATTGTCTTGTATAATGTGAAACTGCTGTTTAGCAAAGAAACTTACTCAACAAAAATGGCACTATGCACACACACACACAAAATAACCAAAACCAACACCAACACCAAAACCAAAACCAAAACCACCCTAGTTTACCATAGATTTCTTCATCTCACTTCCTTGATAAAACAATATGGAGCAAAGAAGATATTTCATGACTAAATGAAAGCTATAATAAAGCCCACTAGCTACATTTCCATATAGAAGATATTTTAATAAGTGGTTTATTTTATTTTATCTAAAATTAAAGGCATTAGCAGATGCTATAAATGTGCCTAAGAATGGAGACTTAAACTACTCGGATATCAGGTTAAATGCGTTCAAGTTGGTGTAACGTAAAAACTGAGAACACATAGCTCTTTCCCAGATGAAAATTTTCTTAATATTTTCTGTTAATTTCTAACTTAATCATATCCAAGCCTCAGCCTGGGTTTGACTCTCACTGTACAACACAGTTTTTGTCTGGATCTAGGATCCTACTCTTGTCCTACAACCCTGCAAACTGCAGCGGGTCACTGCACTCATCAAGGTCATTAAGGCTGATTGCACAGCACCAGGTACTGCCATTAGCCGATCCGGCTGTAGAATCAGGGCCAAGTTTAAGGCAAGCCATAACTAATGAACGTCAAGAACAGTAAGCCAAATGATGATAGATTTTTAAATGATGCAGTTAACCTCTAGCCAACAATCAATTACAAATAGGAAAATGCACACAGGGCTCCCACGAGCACAAGTCCTCCAAAATGGATGTGAATGAAAAGCGAAGCCCTGCCCTCACAAACACTGCTAGGACTAACTTTATGGAGACATCAGTGGAAAAGCACAAATTTCAGTACTGCATGTACATTTTTAGGAAGTACTTAAATGTCCTTATTTAAAAGCATGCCTCACATAAATGATCCGATGATGTTAGGTAAAAAATAAATCCTCATCTTTTTTTTTTTTTTATATTATTTCAATAAATACCTAGTTTTGGGGTTGGAGAGCTGTTTGAGGAAGGGATTGTTTCATACCGATTTACTTTTCTAATTGTGTTTTGGTTTTTTTGAACTTTACAATATCCTGCTTAAAGAACACAGTCTCTATCTATTATTTTTTTTACTTTTAAAACATCTATTAATATCCACGTGTTTTTCATTATGTGAATGAAACCTTTTATCAAACTGTGCTCCCAGAAAATATTTTGGAACTTTCAAAAAGCAACCTAAGCATATTTCCCATCTAAGGTGGCAAGCTCAGCAGACAGCTTTTGCAAAGGCAATTTATGTAGCAACGGTATAATCACAAAAGGCTTACATTTTCTCTCAGATGAGAGAGAGATGTTTAGATGTTTGGGCTGTCACCCAAAGGTTCTATAGAAGAGATGCAACCTCATATCTAAGAATAAACTAGTTCGCTATAATGACTCTGAAATGTAAGGGTTAATGTTTGTATTCTTCATTAAAAAAAAATGCTGCTAGCATTTAAAAACAGAAAATCTTGATAAATCCTTGTACATAAGGGTAAATCCTTGTACATATATGTAAAAAGCATGCAAGAATCTGAAGTGAGCCCTGTAATTTCCTGAAGAACTGACACATCTCCAACAAAATAATTTTGGTGAAAACACATTTTCTGTGGGCATATATGTGCTTGCTTTGGTGCAGACTACATTTGTAGTCAAAGGTAGGAAAGAGCTAAAGCCATTCATCTGAGAATAGACAGGACCTCAGCGGTTCATTTCCTATTCTGAATCTCAGAGGAAAAAATGTTGCACTCAGTCTCCCATTTCTCAGGAATCACTGTCACTACCGGGCTGCTACACTGGCCTCGGTTGTTCCTACTGGAGCTGTTAAATCAGCAACTACAGAGCAAGAGAGGAACTAAAGAAAATTAACTGTATTAAAACCTGCATTACATATACTAAACCCCTGTATTAACTATTTTAAAAAATATAAGCCGGTTTCTGTGCCACTCATAATAGATCAGTTCTTGCTCAAAGATGTTATTATCTATGCAGAACCCAAATCTTTCCCACTGCCCAGTTTCCCTTCCCTTCCTTTCTCTTCCCTGACTACTCCCATCTCTTGAGAAGAAGGGTGGGGGAGCAATGAGCACAGGGGAAATAACAGAAATCTGCAAGTTAAAGGGGTGCTCAGACATAATCCCAGGACTGAGACCAGAGAAGAGAAAAATGCCAAAAGATTGCTTTGTTAGGAATTTCCTTGCAAGTAGCAATAGCTCAAAATGAAACATTGAGTCCTGCTCCTACTGGCTTTACAGGTGCCCAAAAACTGACCTAATAATTTTACAGTGTCCCCTCTTTCCCTCCCCTTGCTGACTGCATTAGGTGGCTTGGTTGAGCCTGTGGAGACCAGAGGACATCCTCTAGCCAGGGGTTATAATGGGCCTCCTAGTATATATTTTTGCGAATAGCTGCAAGGGAGCAGAAGCAGGTCCTTGACCTTCTCTCAATGATTTTCTGAAAAAGATGCAGATCTTAGTAATTTTAATTTTTCCCCAGGAGTTCTTACTAGTTCTTACTAGCTCTTACTAGAATAGTGGCACTCAGAAATGCCTTCACGCCAACAGTGAAGTCGCAGTGGTTTGAACCAATTCCCACCACGGTTATAGAAATACTCGTATTGTCGTTGGTGAACTCTGGGTCAGGGCTGTCTTTTGGAATAAACCTGTTAGAAGACCAGACCAATTCTCTTAAGCGACTGGAGCCCTTACAGCAAATCAGCAGTTTGAAATGTGGAGCTACGTGGAAATCTACCCAATCTCTCTCTTCCCTGGCTTCACAAGTGGGAGCTGTTGGTACCTGCACGGCTCTTGGTACGAGGCAGAGCAGAGGAGCATAGGAAGTTAATAATCCACAAGCCATTCAGAAACATCTAGGACAGAGACACTGACACCAGGGTATCATGTGTCTGCACTGAGCATCTAGTAAATTGTTTACTTGGAGGGCTGATGAGAAATGCACGGATGAACGTCTGAAGCAACTGCTTGGCAGGTAAGGCTACTCGTGTACGCTAATAGATAGCACTATGGTCTCGTCATCACAGTGTCTTTTCCCCAAATGTATTTGCAGCAGTTTATCAACATTATATAATGCAAGGAGAGTTCGGAGCAAGGATAAAGGTTTGCTAGCCAGCTTGCGGTGTGCTTGTTTATTTGACATACTTGATTTACAGGTCTCCTGTTTACACAATGCACTTTCAGCAGTCCTTTCTTTTATTTTTAATGTCAAATTAATTACTCTTGATCCTAAATAAATAATCTGGGAAGTCCTTCAGGTTTCAGGAGCAGGCTTGAACGACTGCTTTTAAGAACTACTCCAGTACATGGTTTATTGCCCATATAGTCAATGGTTATTGTAAGCTATATGTTTTCCTCTTGTTTACCGCCTTTTTTCCCTGCCACTGCACGGTTTTGTTTCCTCCTGCCGAGTGGGTAAAAAGGAAAGAAAAAAGGACGGGGAGGATGGGCAAGCGCTAGCAGCGCTGCCCCCCTCGGGGTTAGGGGGCGGCGAGGAAGCGGGGCCGGGGACCTCCTGCCCTTCAGAGGGGCAGGTCGCCCTTCCCGGGGGGGACGCGCCCACCGGCGCTGCCTCCGCGCCCCCCGCAGCCCCGGGGTTCCGGGGCCACCCTGCGGCGGAGGGCTGGGGGGGGGACGGGGGACGGACGGACGGACACCGCGGCTCCGCGGCCGAGGGAGCGGAGGGACTGAGGAATGGCGGGATGGAGGGATAACGGGTGGAGGGATGGAGGAGTGAGGGATGGACGGATGGAAAGATGGAGGGGCGAAGGATGGAGGGATGGGAGGAGGTGGGCTGGAGGAAGAAGGGATGGAAGAATGAGAAAATGAGGGCTGAGGGACGCAGGGATGACGGGCCGAGAAACGGAGGGCTGCAGGAGCGAGCGCCCGCGCTCCCCAGCTGCTCCCCCTCCGCTGCGCGCCTCCGCGCCGCTCCCCGGCCCCCCCGCCGCCGCCGCTGCGCGTGCCCGCGCCCGGGGCTGACTCTCCCTCGCATCCTCCTCCCGCGGCGGCGGCGGCAGCGCCGGGGATGGGCAGCGAGAGCGCGCCCAGGAGCAGCCCGGGCCCCGCCGCTCCCCCCTGCTCCCGCACCCGCTGCTGCTCCTGCCCCGCCGCCCCCCGCGCCCCGGGGGCAGCGCCGCCGCCGCGCTACCCGCAGCCCCCGCCTCGGACGGGTGAGTCACCGGGCCCTGCCCCCCCCACCCCAAAAAGCACCTGCCGCGCATCCCCCGTCTTCCTTCCTCCGCGCCTCCCATCCCGGAGCGGCCCCGGGGATGAGCGCTGGGGGAGCCGGGGGGGCGCGGAGAGGAGGCGCCGCGCTCACGCCTGCCCCCGCCCCCGGGGGAACGGGGGGTCCCGGCCCGGGCTTGCGCCCGCCCCGCGGGGCCGGAAGGTCCGGGGGGGCAACAGGGGTGTCCCCGAGGCTCCATGGGGGCTGCGGGGGAAGGGGCTCCCGCCCCGCTGCTCCCCCCCCCCCGGGCACCGCTGCCCATTCCCACCGGGGTCTCGCACACGCACAGCCGCACGCGCAGACACCCCGACAGCCCCGCTCCCCGGCCGGGCCAGGGTCCCCCCATCCACGGGCCGCAGCGCCCCCCACCCCGCCGCCGGGGCGGTTAGGGGGAGGGGGCAGAGCCTGAACTTTTGCAAAGGACCATTTGAAGGTGGGGCGAACCCGGCTCAGCAGAATTGGCTGCTTCACCGGAGTCGCCCCCCCGGGAGGCGGCGGAGGGTCCCGGTCCCACTCGCGGGTCCGCTGAGTGCAGCGGAGCGTGGCTCTTCCCATGGGAGGTGGCTTCGGGCGGGACTCGGGGCCCAAATGGACTTTTCTGACACCACCACTCGCCCCAAGTAAATAATTAATTAAATAAAGCTGGGGAGGGGCGGGGGGAGAAGTCTGTGCTCGTTTTGCTTTCACTGCCCTGAGCCGGGAGTGTGGACGATGGGATGCTGTGGCCGAAAAGCGTTTTCTGGTTGTGTCATGATGCACACGGTTGGTTGTAGGTAGTGTAGTAACTATCTGTATCCCAATAGTTTCCTGTGGAGAAGGGTTGTTATGGCAGCAGCGCTTCCCTCTTCTATTTTGCATCTCTGGCTTAGAGTAATGTTAAAGACCTGGAGGGGGGGGGGGCGGCAAAAAAAGGCCCCAAAAAAGCAACCTCTTGCCTCCTTGCCAAATAGCCAACAAGTACAAATATGAGTCACACTAAACCTTCACTCCCTTCTCCAGAAGCTGGTGCTGTGATAACACTTAAGACTGAAGGAGACTAAGGGAAAATGTCATTATTTTTTCCCCACAATTTCTGCTTTTTGTTAAATTTTGTCAGATTTTTTTGCTTTGTGTTGGGTTTTTAATGCGTTTCGCTTATACATTTTCATAGAATTCTTTCTTGCAAGGACTTCTTACTCCTGCATTACACTGGGTAAAGGGATTCAAGTGGTTCTACATACAAGTTACACGCAACATTTGTGGGAAGGGAAAGCTTGTAATTCTGTAGATTTAGCTTTTCTGTACAAGTTACAGGATGATGATTTTTCTTGTGATACAGAGGAATCTGCATGAAACTCATCAAAAAGGTCTCATCACATCCTAACTGACACAGCTGGTGGCAGTCTGAAACCGTAAGATTTAAAGGTTATCACGAAAGTAAGTTTCTCTGTTGCCTGTAATGATCAGCCTGTTCTCAGATAAACCACAAATAGTTGTAAGGGAAACACTCTGATTCTGATTTCAGTTTAGTCAGTAGTGTTTTGGGGAAACTGTTTAAACTGTGAAGCCTTTCACAAGGATGGATGTTAAAAGCACATGAAATTGGTAGAGGGCTATATTACTCTGCAGTTTTTACTCTACACTTGTATAGGTACCATTTGTTGTCTTCAACTGGAGTTTGCTTGAGTAGAGGGTAAGCAGTAAATGATAAGGACAGAAGGATTTTGTCCTGAACACTCTCACATTTTTATTTCCTGCAGAATATTTGCAGACTGATATTGATATTGCAGGATGAAACATTATTGAATTGTGATATCTTGTTTCCAATTGTACATTTTGAAATAAGGTTGGCTTATCAGTAGGAAAGCAACACCAGTGTGTAACTGTTCATTTAAGAATGAAAAAATGTCCCAGGATCATTCATGTGTTGAAACAGACCAGATTCAGGTTAAATAGGTGAACTAAAATAATGTGGTGTAAGTGATCTGTAATTAATTTTCATTGCTTATAATGAAAACAGGCACTCTTGTTGTCTTCAAGAGATGTTGGAAGATAAATGAGAACAGCAAAGTTTATATTTTGAATGACAAACTAAACTGTTAAAAAAACCTCAGATATTTCTAAGGGAATACAAGCACATCTCTTGGTATAACTGTGGTCATGATTCTGATCCCAGCTAAATTAGTATGAGATTCTCCCCAGGCACCGCTGTGAGCAGAATCCAAAAGGTCTCTGCTAACCATTTTTGAGGGGCCAGGATGTGAAAAGATAATTTGAACTTTTCCCCATGCAGTAGCTGGAAGGATTTATTTCATGTCTTGTATGGAATATTCCACGCTTTACCTTTCTGAGCTGTACTCAAGCCTATAGTTCTTACCTGCCCAGACAGCTCAACTGAGATATTTCTTGTGAGAAAGAATAATGTATATATAGCTAGGAGCAGTTTTACTGGGACCGACTAGTCAAATAATAGTCAGGTTTACTGGAAAAAGGGATTGACTTTGAGTGCTACTTTCATATCTGATACCATTAAAATTTCATTTTTAGGTCATGGGAATAACATGTTTCTTAAAATGGCATTATTTGGTTTATGGTTCTGATATGAAAGGACTAGCTGAATTTAATCAAGCTGGAGAACAGATGTTTCCAACTTTAGTGATTTAAAAATATCCTTAGAAATTTAAAAATAACCTTAAATTGTAATGAAGAAAAGACAAATTTGGATGCTCTGAAAAGGGTTACAGCTGAAGTTATTTGATACAAGCGAACCAACAGATTGCACTTATTTAACATTAGATAGAGGTAAAATGGAACAAAAAAGAAAGCTGGCAAAACCCAGCTATCATAGGAAAATAGTATAAACACTGAAATTATTCAAGAAGTTCCAACTTTAAGGGTCTGACGCCTTTATGGGACTCGAATGGAAAAGGTCCCATTGGCTTCAGTAAGCATTAGTACCTGGACCCTATTCTAAGAGAAGGGACAGGTAAAGCTAATTAAATTAAGTACCACAAGAATTCTGACAGTTTCTAAAATTAGATTGGAAATGTACATGTTTTCTTCAGTTAGAAGGAAGTCCTGGGTCCACCAAAACTGAATTGGAGTCTTGCCATCAATTTCGCTGGGGCCAAAATGTCACCCTGAGAATTATGTTTCAAGTGACTTTTGAAATACATTGCATGTTACATTTAATCTGGTTTTAATTTGTGTGATATTCTATTAAAATGAGGATACCTTTGCCAAGCTTGAGTTATTAATTAGTTATTAGCAATCATTTTCCCTTTCCTTTTACATTTTTTTAAATGTCAGTTTTTCAGAAATGGCAAGAAACACAAAACAGTCTTCCTGTAAGAGTGTACTCATAACCTGAATAATTCAAAGACTGTACTGTCATTGTGCAATCAATTTTTTAATATGATGCTGTCAAAGTCATAAAAAAAATAATCAAATGTGACATCATAGAAAACAATGTATATAGCTGACATGACATCCAAATGTTTTAATTTCCCCACTTTATATTTAGCAGTTAATGAAGATAGACTTTTCTTTCATTCCTCTGAGGAAACTCCTAACACAACATATTAAATGTTCAGAAAAAATGACTATATTTTCTTAAAAAGAAAGATACCTCTTGTGAAGAAAAGTCCCTAACGTAAAGGAAATGAAATCATAAAGGAGACAATTTAAAGCCTTCAGTGGGAAACGGAACTGAGATAATTTGCAGCTATTGAGAAAAACTATTGTCAGATAGGTTTTCTAGAATATGATAGGTATGATCTTGACAAAGGACAATTTATTAACTGTTCCTAACTAGGTGTGTACCTCGGTGTAAAAAAAAAAAAAAAAGACTAACACACTTTTACCCTCAAAACCCATAGTCATTTCTGTGGTGTCTTTCTGCTGTTTTTCCTCCTAAATGAAGTATATTTAATGCTAATGAACAGTACTGCATTGGTAGAAATGGAAAATGAAACTGTGTTTACGCAGCGTTGGTGGAGCATAGAAAGCAGCAGCACGGTGCAGTGACCCAGCACTGAGCTGCCATTCCAGCCCGGCTTGGGTGGGTACTGGGCGTGGAGACAATGTTTGCCCACCGAGATCTTCCAGGTGGCTAAGAGCCTTTTTTCTCCAAGTAGTCAACATACTGAGGAAATTTGCCTGGAATGGGATTTTGTTAGCCTTGGCCTCTGTCATCTTCAAAGAAACTAGCCCCAGTTGTGGCTCCATGGAGACCTGGCCAGATTCTGCGAGGAGCTCGGTATTCTCAGCGCCAATACTTTTGAAAGCACTGAGTGTGTTTTCAAGATCCTCTAAGAAATGGAATGAAATAACCCGTTCATTTCACACAGGCCACAAACCAGCTTTCAAATCCCAATGATTTTCCGTCTCTACTGCGTGTTGGCTATATTTGAATCAGTGAACTAGAGGTGAAAGGCTCCAAAAATGTGATTACCAGTCCTCAGAGACATTTAGTTCTTCAAGGATATCTTACTGGAAATACTTGCTTGTGTTTCACAAACTGGACCAGAGAGAAATGAACTAATAACACATAAATATTTTTATTTTATTTTAATTTTTTATATATTTTGTAGAGAGACTGTTAATTCCATGTTTCAGATATTTTGTTCTGGAATACGTGTATAATCCATGAGCAAAGAGTCTTATACCTGTTCTTATTTCATTACCACATAATGCTATATTTTTGATCTGACAAACATAGACAATGATTTAACCCTACGCTGCCATACCTGTCTAACTTAAAACATTCCAATACTAATGTTTGGACTGGATTTTTTTCTCCCTAATACTTGCTACTCAGCAGCAGAAAATTTCAGAAAACAAATTAAATAAATAACAAATAAAATCAGTTATTTGTAATAGATTTTTATGTATAATGGCTTGGTTTTTATAAATTAAGCCTATGCTCTTTTGGGAAAAAAAACCCCAAAACAACCAACTTAAAACTATTGTAATTGTGTTATACTACAATCTAAATCCACTATGTAAGTTAAGCTACTGAACTAAGGAAAGCCACCAACTGAACACTGAAAATGAATATTTAAGTGATAATCCAGCTGCTTAAAGGTCTCTTGTCTTTTTTGCAGATGTCTTCTCCCTTTTAGTTTATCCAAGATAGCAACTACAGCAGTTTCAAATGGAGCAAGTGCGTTTAGACTGAAACCACAGGGAAGCCTGTTTTCTCATTCCAGTGTTAGACCAAATGCAGAGATCTATGAGGTCTAAACTTTGAAGTACATATACTTCCTTCAAAATTATTTTTTTTATTTAGGAAATGAGTGTTGGTTTTTAAAATACGGAATGTATTTTTTAAATTTTGTATTTATCTAGCACCTTTATTATTGTTTTATTTACCTAATAAGACAACCCTAGAAAATATTTTTGGGACTTTATATATCAACTTCTATCACAAAGCATCTAGCTAACATTAAAACATTAATCATGATTTGTCATATTAAAATGCCCAAATTAAAAATCTGAACAAATGACAAATATAGACTTCTTAGTGATTAGCAAAAACTGGTATCAAATTTTGCATAATGCTTATATTTGACTGTTGATTAGTGTGCTTTAATGGCTAACTGTGAGTGATACTTAAAAATTCTTTAGCTAAAAAACATAAATCTAGTCCAAGTTTATTTAATACATGATGTCTTTCTTACTGCTTTGAACTAAAGTTCCAAGCTAGAGATTTAAACTACTTTGAATGAAATCTGCCCATACTTATAATAAAATAATCACTAAGGATCTTGTTTACAGGTTTGTCTTTACATTTCCCCACAGTTCCTCCCACAGCTTTTTTTCACCCACTTTTTCACCCCAGATGGAGACACTAGGTAGGAGTTAAAAATATTTTTAAAAAAACTTCTAAATAATTAAGCAGCATTAACTCCCTGTATATTCAAAGACTTTCTTCAGATGAGTCACCACATTTTAGGAAGTCAGGTACCAACAGCAGTACCCAGGGCAGATTAGTAACCAAGGACAGATGGATGCAGGTGGCAAGTAGACCATGCCAGACAACATGGGGTGAAGCAGGCCTATAAAGCAACAAAAACAGTTTTCTCTGCTTATCAGGGTGACATTTAAGAGGTTTTTGAAACCAGAAAGATCTCCTTTTGAAACGAAAGGCACAAGTATAGAAGTCCTCAAGAAACAAGTTTCTACCCCAAACTGTTTTGGATAGGATGAAATGTAAAATGTTGTAATATGTGTCTCAAAATATCAGAAACTTTTTTTTTTTTTTTTTTTGAGGTTATTCTTTCAAACCAAGACTTCAGCAAAATTACTTCAATTTTGTGGAGCATTGTGATACCAGTGTAACTGCATATTCTGTCGAAATAGGATTTTAGTGAAGTTTCTTCAGTGGCTTAAACTACAGGAGAAGAAAGACCTTCCTTAAAATTAAGATAGCGCTGAATGAAGGCATCAGTCATGAAACTGTGAGATGCAGAGCTTTAGGAATGCGTTTATTCCAGTAAACTGGCTGATTGTGTACAGGTTACTCGTGACAACTGCTCTGACTTCATAGAACTGAGTCCTTGCTATTCTTTGGCAAAGCAGTGGAAGTCTCTGCTTAGAGGCAGAGTGTAGAATTGATGGTAGAACTTGTTTGGGAATTCTCCATCAAAATTATTTTTCAGTAGAAATATTTCATGGTTTGAAATTAGAATTGGCATTAGTATGAATCAATAATAGAAGATCCCTAATTTAATTTGGGAAATGGAAAATCATGAACTTTTTGAAATTAAGAATTTGAAATGGGAAATATTTTATGGTCACTACTGCTGAATATTTCATTTAAATGGAATGAGAGCACATCCAACTACACTTAGAAAGCAATCAAGTTGTTATTGCTGCCTGTATTGTTATATTTGGAATAAAATTTATCAGCTAAACAGCCAAGACTATCAACCTAGCTATACAAACTTTACGATTTATTTAAGCTGGCAATACAAGATTTTCACAAAATAGCTGCTTAACACTATTATTCAGCAGTTCTAAATACCCCTAGTTTAAAGGCCAATGTGTAAGTAAAATGAAGTAAGCTTGCTCTGACACAAATGCTAATTAGTTTCTTGACAACTACCAGGCTTAAAAAAGAGTTTTCAAGCAACACTGTTTAGCTGAATGGAGAGAGAAAATGCAGTAATATCCAACAAATGCCATTTTGGAGCATAATAAACTTGCTAATTCTAGAACTTGCAATAATTAGGGGAATTTTAAGTGAGAATGCTTGCCCCAAACAACATTGACCTCAACCAGCTAAGCTAAGACAGCTGATGTCCTACATTGAGTATTGGCACTGATATAAGAGTTGCAAGGGAGGATCTCAGGGATGGAACCAAACTGCACTTCCCAGGCGGTGTCTGTGCCTCCCCTGTAGCCACTTACCAGCCACCCTTGCTGCGCAGCACGTGTGGGGAACAAAGGAATGACCAGCTGCCTCCCCAGCAAAGCTTCCTGGGGGACCCAGCCAAAATTCCTCATTACTTGACCTTGCTGAGCCTGGATGCTCTGTACATGCCTTCCTGACCTGACGGACCTCCAGTACTGGTCCACATGCCCACTTGCAGCAAGCTGATAGTATTTGAGATTCTAGCTAAAGAGTCTTTCAGGAGAAAGCAATGAGAAGATTACAGAAAAAACATTTTAAATATTTTGACAGTTAGTTAGAATACACATAGCTTGATAAAGTGTGTTTCCTTAAGGCCCCACTGAGCTGAAGAGCCTTCTTTCCGCAGGTATCCTAGGGCAGGCAAGTGCAAGTAGCTGAGAGCATTTGTATTGTTAAAGCAACCATAATAAAAAAAATAACAATAATAATTAAATCTGTTTTGTAGATCTTTCCAGACAAGGGAGCTTTAAGCCTTGCACGACAAGTGGTACCAATAGTCGATGGGAAGGAATTCCAAACTGATTCACATTGGAGCAAAACACAGCAACACTGCTATGAAACTCAGGGCTGGGAATTTTTACATAGTTGATAATACCCAGCATGAGCCTGAGAGTAATTTAATTTCATGCAGACGATGAAATAAATAGGAAAATGGTTGGTGTGTGTGTACATATAAACTACAGTATGAATGAGTCAACTCAGTTCAAATACAAAGAAGCGGTTGGCAAAACCCTGCAAACTACATCGGTGGGTAACCAAAGAAGATACCAGCAGTCACATTTTTTTTTCACATTTATAAGACGTGATTACCAAATGAGGAGACAAATGCCAGTCTTAGAAGTACAACTTGAAACTGGGAGACTACCTGTTATCAGAATAGGTTGCTTCATCCCACATCATCTTGACACTTTCAAATAAGTCTAAATTTAATTACCTTTCACATCACTACCTTCCTCTCAATCTTGTTATGAGTCAAAACAGACTAGCTGTGGAGACAACTCGCTTTCTCAAATAATGATTTTGTGACTATATTATGCACAGTGTTCATTGCTGAGGAACGAAATCTGTTTTTCTTAACACCTAAGATACACAGGGGGGAAAAAATGTTATAAGTCTGTTGCATAGTTAGCAACAAAGAACTCAGCCATATGCAAATATAATTTTGTTTATGGGCAATTTTACAATTTCACTAGTTTCCTATTCTGAAAAGAACAAAACCATAAGTTGAACATTTCTACAGATTAAGAAGTTATTTTTGTCAGTCAGTAATTCTGCTTTTAGGAAAATCTAGTTGTAGATAAATTGAGAAGACTGATTATGAAAGAACCAAAATAATTTATTTTGTATGATGAATTTTGTATGAAGAAACACTGCAGTGGAAAGCTATTTCAGAATAGAAACTAGAAAAACGTACCTTTTTCACTTTTTCAAAACAGTTTTTCCTTGAAATTTGCACAATTCCAAGAGACATTTTGATGTAAAAACATGAAATTGTCTTTCATTCTCCTCTGAAAAAATTTAATGCAGCTCTAGATCTAAAAGAAGAATAGGATATCCGATTGGATGTTACCAGGAAAACCTGCGGCTTTCTGTGTTAAGGCATATAAAGACAATCATCTCATCTGCTGGAAAGAATCACTGTGTCTTAACCATGTATTTTAAGTATATATACATACACGTATATAGGCATATACATTCACACACACATACTCCTGTTCCTCCTGGTCCACAATAGCAGCTGAGCTCTTCAGGCACCCTGCCTGGTTAAAATCCTTCTCCCTGAAAGTCAGCTTTTCTTTTTTTCCCTCCTAATAGAGCAATTTCCTGTGGTGGATTTATGCATTTATCTCTTTTCTTGAACTTTGTTGGATTGGCCTAATTTGTAATTCTTTTTGCTCGCATTACTATGCAGATAATATTTGTTCCTTTCATTGGGTTGTTATAGAATAAGTCATTTTGATGTTTGTGCCCCATTTTTATAAGTGCTTAATGCCATGTAATGTTTATGGATTACCTGTAGTCTTCAGGTAAGTAGAAAAAATTACTCCAGAATTATGCCTCTCTGAAGGTCAGAGGCACACAGCTAGAAATGGAAACCAAGCGCTAGGTTCCCAGTCCATGGCTCCAGCCGCACCTCCTCCTACAGTACAAAATTGGTTTAGCACAGATTTTCCCCAAAATATGGAGAACAATTTTGATGCCACGAAGGGAATGTAATACGTGATAATCACAGGCTATTTCAGCAGCAATGAGAAAAGGCTGGTATAGACCTGGCAAATAGCCACTGATCAGTCTAGATAGTAAACTATGCTGTCTACTGGTATGCACATTTTTTGAAGTTTTCTGCAAAGTATTGCTTCGAAATAGTATTTTTCTCTTGCTTCATTATCACCTGTCTTCCTTTCTAGTTTGTTCCCTCTTAGTCATAGCTGATCCTTCCTTAACTCCTGTGACACCTTCTTCCTACCTTTGTTTCTTCTGTTCCTCGGATTTTTTATTTCACTTCTTAATTGCCATCTTTTTCTTTCCACCATTTCCTAAACTGTCACTTCTTACTTAATTATTAAAAAGTTATTTTATTTGTCCCTGGAAAAAAAGAGTGAAATTTAAGTTTTCCCTAAAAATTATCTGTGATGATTGCGGGCAAAATCCACGCAGTGACTTAAAGCTACAATGGGGTTTAGGCAGCAGCAATGTGACTTGTATGTATTTGCCTGTATTAGCAAGTAATTCAGCAGAACAGGAGCAGACCGGTAGATCAAAGCAGCTGGTGCTTAGGTCCTTATATTTAAGGTACGTGATCAATGCATTTTACCATGGGCTACATTTAGTTTGGTATCTTGGACCAAATGCTATCACCCTGCATGTAGTCCGAGGCTGCTCAAAGGACTAATTAGTTCAGATCCTTTTGCCCCCGCTGCAGGTTCTGGTACATTTGGTACAGACTGGAAGCAGAGCTTCCAGTTACTTTGCTTCAAAAGAAGTCTAATCCATGCGCACCGAGACTACTTTGCAAAGCAAACTAATGTATGGTAATTGGGAATCACTGCAAACCCACACTACTTCTCGAGTCAAATGGCAGTCTCCTAGACTCTGAGCAACAAACTCCACCACCACCTTGCTTGGAGTTGCACATTCCTGACTCAGTATTTAGTCTTAAAATTTTTATTTGTGTATGTTCCAAGAAGAACCTTAAGTCTTCTGAAGACTGAACAAGTTCAAGGACTGTGTAAATCTTTCATCCTGACAGCTCGTGGACTGAGTACTGCAACCAGGTACCCGTTCCTTGGGCAGCTCTGTCTGGCACTAGGCTAGTCATTCATCTCTTCTGTGTGGGGAAATAAATACGTAATATCCCCATTCTGACCATGTAGTGACATGGCTCCTACAGGTGTGGCCAGTGTCTCAGAACACTCTCTGGGAGTAACAGGTTGCAGTGCCACAGCCAGGGCAGGGAATCAGCAGAATTGAACCCAGACTGCCAACATCTGGGTTGGCAGATCACAGTGTTATTAGTGAAGTGCCCGCACATATCTTCCCTTTTTATTTTAAATGAAAAGCTTTATTCCATTTCTTTTTGTCTTCCCTCCAGTTTCTAAAAAGGAAAAAAAAAAAAAAAAAAAGATCTACTTTGTTAAAAAAATCTGAAACTTGGACAGATAGATGCACATCCTTCAAATCCTAAGCAGGGTGCTTAACTTCTGGCTGGGTGAAATTTACTACAGCCTTTCTGGTTAGCATTCCCCTCTGTATCAAACTCTCTGTTCAGTGCCATGACTTTACATAGCTCTCTGCTCTGTGTGCAGTTGCGCACTCCCCAGTCTGTATCGCTTACCTTCCTGGGGGATGGTGTCCAGCTCATCAACGCTTAAATAGAGATGCTTCATCTAATGTGAGGACAAGACACCAAAAGTGACATAATGAATTGCTCTGCCTTTAGTACCCAAACTTCTTTTTGGACGTAACTGTCAAGCTTTGCAATGTTTAACTGACAGGTAATTTGTTTACAAAACCTTGTTCTTTCCCCTGAGTTAGTCTTCCCGTGCAAATCGCAGGAGATAGATGAGTAAGAGTGGGATCCAGAGAAATCAACAAGCAGAAGGAGGGATAGCTTCAAGGAAATATGGTGGGACAGTAATATACGTGCAACCTACACCTTTCAGCACTGGGGAAGTATCTACTATCCTCCAAAAGCAAGCATATAAGCTAGACCTGCCTAATCTACAAAATAATTAGAACATGTTGTTAACTGATGCCGAAATATCCAGAAATTAGAGCACTTACTATGGAGAAAAAAATTCACTCACAGGCACTTTCAGATCAGAAATGTGCCCTAACTACTGATTGAACGGTTGTTCTGGGATGAAGTTAGTGCCTTTCTCCTCTTGAAACTTTGCCAATTTGGATAACTGATTAAATAGCTAATGGAGGAGGAACTTAGACCTGACCCTTTTCTTCTCAGAAGAGTGGACTAACATTGGTCTGTGGTTCCTATTTGGCTGAATAAATATTTAAAAGCAGACTGAAGGAGGGGAAAATGAAAAAGTCGTCTTGCCAAATAAAAAGTACTTTCTGGTTAACAGGAACCTCCTGGAAGGCAGACAGTTTCAAATCTAACACTCTGTATAGGTTAGATGAAGTGGAGTTGTGTCTCCCAAGAGAGAATTTCATTGGCTGTGGTTTCAGAAAGTCTTGCTTTCTGCCTTCTTTTCCCCGCCCCCCCCCCCCCCCCCCCCCCCCCTTCTTTTTCTTGTTTTCGATGACGTCTGCTCTGGCAAGCGTGTTCTCGGAAAACATATTGGCGCTCTCTGTGGGGTGAGACTGCTGCCTCCTGCGAGCAAGTTCACACTCTGAGAACCTTGGCAGAGTCAGGGCTTGAGGGATTTGGTGCCTGAGCACCACAAGCTTGGACACACTGGGTTGCAGTTACATGAGGGCTGGGAAGTGTTGGTGGTGTCTGAACACTCAACTTAGCATTGTCAAAAATGGCAACTAAATGCCTTGATAGGCTTTATACTTTATTTTAGGGTGTTAAAAAGTAATGCTTAGAAGCCTTTGGGAACACAGAGAGATACTAATAATGGAAACCTTCAGCAAATTTAATGTTATATAGAAAGACCTTAGTATCTAGTTTGGGAAACTGAAGATCTCGCTCCTTTCACACAATAGACAGTGCAGTGAGCGATAATACAGCTTTCCCACACTACTTCACCGCTTTGTTGTTAGAAGGTATTCAAGTCTGTGGCAAATGCATAAAATAAGGTAATATCCATGGGAGCAGAAGAATGTTCTTGTACAGGGAATTATACTTCGGACAAAAGTAAATATCTATCACTTTCCCATAGATACTATTTTTTGACAGACTGTTTACTCAAAAAGATCTTTACTAGTCCTTTGTTGCTGTTCCTGTTTAAGATTTTTAAGTCTTCATTGCAGACTTTTATCATGTTTTCTCCTGTATCCTTGAAAGCAACAATGTGCTAACATGATAACCTAATCTAGCTTTTCGATCTTATTTTACAAAGCAAACCCTTACACAGGTTTCTGTAGCACTAAAAGAGCTTTGAAGAAGTCCTTAAAAATCTGATTTATTCAAGCTGATTTAGGCATTCATACTTCCTAATGCTCCTTGAGCCATTATCAAATGTAGGTATGATTTCAGTGAAAGCCCTAATGTTTGTGTTAAGTCTTGTCTGCTATGGCTAATGGAAGAGAACAAACCTTTGACATTTATTACTCCCTGTTCAGACTGAACCCTTTCCGAAGCAGGTGTAAGTTGACAAGAGCATTAGAATTTCCCAGATAATAATTTTGTCAATGGCTGCAAGTCTGTTGGTGGTAGGCAGGCAGTAGGCTGCCTTTACCTATCAACATTTTATGACCTCCTCCAACCCCAAGAAAAGTGTTTTAATGCAAAAATGTTATCTAAATTGTAACAGGTTAGAAAATATTAAAATCAAATTTATATCAATATATCAAATTATATCAAAATATCAAATTATAATGTGAAGCTTCATAGTTTCATGTATAATTCCTTTTGGATTTGTAGCCAGCAATTCTTTGATAGACCCATTTTTATTTGGATTCTTCCCAGTCTTCCTACACTCCAGCGACTAGAATATATCTATTCCACAATATATTTATCATACAAATTATTTTGGAGTTTATGTCTCTTTCTGAGTTCTGGAAAGGCTAGCTTTTCTTTCTGAAGCATAGATATGCCAGAATGGTCACTGTTCCCTGTTAGAGTCAAATCCTCAGCTACTGACTGGTTGTGCATTAGTATGCCTGGGAAAGCCAACTTTAAATATTTGCATTTTGAAATCCCTGAGTTTTCTTTAGAAGCAGTGAGTGAAGCTAGAGAGGTGTTTTTGACCATGAAGTGTCTAATCTACAAGACAGCCTAACCTTCCATGTGAAGCCACTTACAATTTTAGGTTTAAATACAGATACAACAATGTATCTGTATTTTGATAGATTTTCACTTATGTATTTTTCTCTTTTTTTTTGGTCACTAACAATCTGCACCTTTGCATCTCATCTTCTGTATTATCCCATATTCTTTAGCAGTATTTTATCACTCAGGATCATGATGTTGTTTGTAATACTATAATTGACCAAAAGTTGTTAGTCTGGAGAGGTTCAAAATGTAATGGGTGACTTTCCTCTCACCTAACTACAGCCACCAAAACCTAAACTAACCTTCAAGGGGCTTCCTCTGTAGTTAGGACAGAGAAAGACATCTCCAGAGGGCGATTCATTGTGCTTGCTTTGTATAGGAGAGAGTCTATATAGGACTGTGAAGGCGCTTCAGTGAGTGCCGTGGAGAGTATGCGTAACTTTTTAAAAAAATACAATGGCATTATTTAAGACTATAAATTATATTTATATGAGACTTTCAGTTCCCAATGTCATCACCTGTGCTTCATTTGTGTTATGCGTAGAGAGCAGGAAAGGAGCCAGGTGAGCTTTCCCTGCAGTGGGGAGAGCAGTGGAGTATGGCATGCAGATGTTTGAGCTGGCAGCACAGAAGCGGTTGTGGGGCTGGGAGCAGCACAGCTGTGTTCATGCAACACCGCACACTGAGTTAAGAAACACTGCTGAAAGTAGCTTAATTCACTGGCACAATACCTGAATTTTTATGAAATTGTTTATAGCAAACAGACCAGTAGAATACTCTATATATTTAGCAAGCGTCTTCCAGTTTACCACATTCTTCCAGTGTCTGTCTTCGTTTTGAACAAATCATCACAAAAATTCAGCAAGCTTAGACATCTTGTACAAGCCATTTTCAGTTACAGAATATATGCTCTCCTGAGAAGTAGTGCAATCATTCCTTTGTCTTGCCACTTCTATATATATGCACATCCATATTAAGGAATCTGCCAATCGGGAAAAGTGAGAACATCCTGATACTCAGTTCTGGAGTAGTAGTAGTAGTAATGCAACTTAATTTAATTACAGAAAAGTCCTTTCATTAATTTCAGTGAATGAATACAAGCTGAATGCTAATAGATGAGTGCATACCGTTAATTACTGCTAAAACAAAAGGATACACAACCTAAATTTTGCAATAAATGCTCACAGCACTATTCCAAAGCAGATTTTCTGAAGCTGTTCATGACATATCAATGCTTCTTTTTAGAACTGCAAGGCTGTGTAGGATAAAACTGCAATCTTCTCGGAGAGTCTGCAAAGCAAGTCTGACTTTCTGTGCAGTTATTATCATTTTGCCAGCTGAATGTGTGTCATCTAAATTAGACCCTGTAATATTAGTGCTGCGTGCTTTTTTGTAAGAGGAAGTGTTTTGACTGGGTAGAATCAGATTTGTCTTTGTCAAAGGAAATCTCTTTTACATTGGGATAGAGACTGCTCCCCATTTTGTTTCATTGCTCTTGTTCACAAGGATTGCTCTATGTTGTTTCACCTAAAAGACCTTCTAGATTGGGGAATTAAAATATATGAGTAAGGCAATCCTAAACTAATTAAATATAGGTCTCAACGAATTTTATCACTGTTATTCTCGGAGATGAGTTGAGAGTTCATCTGCTGAGCAGGAATCGTGAGTGCCCCTTCCCGTGAGCTGTCAGGACAGCGTGAGCATTTGAATTTTTTGTACTTCTCTAACTTGCCTTTGCTTCAGAAGAAAAGCACGGAGAGGGCAAGTTTGACATCCAGCTCTGTCTTCTTGGAGCAGAAAGCTGACTTCAATTGTTTTGTATATACACAAGTGCTTTACTGGACTTTGGCTTAAATGTAGTAACACAAAGAAAAAAAAGGAACTAAAATTGGTTTTATAGCAGCAATATCATAGAACCATAGAATCACTTAGGTCGAAAAGACCTTTGTGATCGTTGAGTCCAACTGTTAACCCAGTACTGCCAAGTCCACCACTAAGCCATGTCCCTAAGTGCCACATCTACACATCTTTTAGTCTGTTAAATACCCCTAGGGATGGTGAGTCAACCATCTCTCTGGGCAGCAATCACTTTACTCCTACAAATTCATTATATAATTTCCCTACTGTTTATGGGCACATGAAAGGGCTGGTGATACCTAATCTCATTATTTTATGATATGCGCTATGAATTTTTCCTCTTAATGCTCCAACTTAGAAAAGTAGAGCATTGCATGAAAATATCAAATGCCATTGGACAGAAAAAAAGAGAACGCTAGGCACACACACAGTGCTCTTTCTATGCAAAATCCTTTCCAGCTTCTAAGCCTACTAAATATTACTGTCTTTTCAGTTCTGTTAGCAAACAGATACTATTTGAAGTAGTTAGGTTAGACTAGATGTTTTAGCATGAAACAAATTATGAGCAAGTTTATGAGCACATACAAATGTGAGCATTTGAACTGCTGGATCGCAGAAGTTTAAACTTTCAGCTGACAGAGTGACGAAGGTAGGTGGAAAATAATCAAGTTAATCATATCTGTAACTGGAGGATGATGTAGGAGCAATGTGTTTCCAAATCCTAGGTTTCTAGATATCATGAACGTAGACGATATCTTCAAAATACACCCCATAACAAAACAAACCAGAAGTAAAACATATTTTAAAAGCAACCATGTATCTTTATTTTTGAGCATACCTCATAGTCTTATATGGCTTGAGTTACCATTTTTCAGCTCTTTTGGCAGATCTACGAAACAATCTCTATTACTGGGACAGTTAAGATGGAGCCTGGAGAGTAGCAATGATTTTCAGTGAATCCACTGAAGTCAGATAAATTTCTGCTTCAAAATAGGGCTGAAGACATTTTTACTTTACATGTACTCTTTATATAATTTGACAAATCTCCAAGTATTTTTTTTTTTTAACTCACCCCTTTTGAGAACTATGAAGTTGTTCAGAAATAAAGGCTTTTTTTGGGGGGACGGACGGACGGACGGACTTACAGAAGTTTTACTTCTTGCAATAAAAAAACAAGGCCAGTAGAAATAAAAATCACTCCACTTCCACATAGAATAGTTTTCATGGGTGAGCTGCTAAGAAATTATCTTTTTAGATTTAATTTGAACTATCTTAACCTTGCTGAACCTTAATCCCTATTCACCTCCCATACCTTGATGATCACATACTTAGGCAGGTAGTACTATTGACATCAGTGTGGCTACTCACTGGTAAGAATATAAATCAGGGTGAGTAATCAGCATGGAAACCTCTAATGCTATAATTATAATCTTCTGTGAATTAGTGTTTTTTATTAGTCAGTTAGAGAACTGACTGCTCACCTTGCTTCATACCTAAAGTTAAGCCTTAGACCTGAATCTTTGGTTAGCCTTGTGTGTCTTCCTCTTATGGGATAGGATATGGGGAACTGAGGATGCTGACTCATTACAATTTGACGCCATGAGGTGCAGTTTTGCCAGAACAGCTGCTTTTTCTGACAAACATAATGCTCTGCTCTAAGCCTTTGATTTTCGCATGTTTTACTTGCTCATTAGGTCTTGCTTCTTGTATATTACTGCTTCATTCATTGCACTTATTCTGCTGTATGTCCCAAGATGGTCAAGTATTTTCATCTGTTTTCTATTTTGCTTTTGCTGAAGTTGCTAGAAGTTTTAATAAGCCTAAGTGGATGCAGGTTTAAATTATAATTTAAGAAAATAATGGGAGAAAGGGGTATGAATCACTGGGTGCTCAACTGTAACAAAAGTGATGGGGGGACAGAATACTAGAGGTGTACGCTTTTCTACTGCATTTTTGAGGGCTAAATCAGAATTATGAAGAGCTAAAGTTCTGCACATGAGCACATGCCACTTGAAATTGTTTCTCAATCACTTTCACTTGGAAAATACAGCCAGGTTCTTGGCTGTGTATTGCCAACATCCATTCTGAGCCCTCCACATGGACAAGGAAGGTATTGTTTAATACCTTGCGTGTGTGATGATTTCCCACTTTCACAGGAGAGGTTCTTGTTTGAGTTTTGCCTAGGAAAAAAAGGGATTACTATTTCTATCACTTACACTTCATGTTTACTAAGTAATTTCTTCTATCATTAATCATAATGGATTGTATCTGAGTTTTAGCTTTATATGTTTTTTACTGTTTCAGGAACTTGTCACTCCATAAGCATCTGTATAGTATATTCTTAATTTATCAGCATTGTGCTGTAACAGATTCAATATATTATCTACTTGATATTTTTAGAAATTAATGAAATTTTCATGTTTTTCCTGTAATAATACCCACAAGCAATAGTCATTTACATTTTGCAATTTTTTCCCATGTTACACTCCAGACCATGGTATTCTAAAGACATAAAATCAGTGATTTTGTAGCAATATGAAATACAGGAATTTGTTTGTTTCCAATATTTTCAGTACAACCTTTGGTTTATTTTGTTGTATTTTACTTGGAATATTAAATTTTAGGTCACACTGATTTTTTTGTTGTTGTTCTTGTTGTTACACTCTCATTAAAATGGGGTCTGGTTCACAGGCTGGTTTTTTTTTTTCCTCCTTTTGGCAAATGAATTTTGAAAATAGAAAACCTCAACTTATTTAACGTGATACTAGTTTTTAGCCCAACAGTGTATCCTCTACATGACTCAGGCATCACTGTGCTCTTGTCCTATTGTATCTATTGAAGGATTACCAACTGACTATGCACATAAATATAGATTTTTAGATAGGATTCACCCTTTTACTCCTGGTACAAGACTGAGACAGTCCTTGAAGAATTTTGAGCATTGAGTTACCATCCTTTTGTGACCCAATTCTTATAAGATGCCACTGGATGAGGTTCAGAAGGCTATTGCTGGAGACCAGGTTTCAGAGTAATTGAAAGAATTTCAGTTTTTATATGTATTTTGAAAGATTTTATCCTCTTGAACGCCACTTGTGGTTTGCAGTTAACAGAATTTTGCTCTGGACATCAACAAATGGTATCACAGGAAGCATATTTTGCTTTGCACTCCCCCTGTTTCTTTCAGTTTAATTGTCTTCCATTTAGGGAGCCTTGCAAACACATCAAATAAGCGCCAGGGCTCTAGAAATCACATCAAAGCTCATTCCGATTGCTCTGTGTGACCCGGTTGCCTTGTGGAGGGTCAGAGCATCACAGATGTGCTGGAGCATCCAGAGAAAGAAATAATCCTTGACGTCCTGAAGGTTTGCTATTCCCTGCTGCTTTGAAGCTGGTAATGCTGGGTCACAGCAGGCAGCATAGCCCCCCCTGAGTGCCTGCTGGGGCTTCCCTGCAAGCACCCATCAGCTGGGGAGCTGTCATGAGGAACTCACCACAGAGATGAAGGGAGAAGTTTTAACCTCACAGTCCTTCACTGACACCACGCCAGGCTCCCAAAATAGCCTTGAAGGTCTGAGATAACAGATCTGTTTCTTCACAGGGACCAGGTATGTATGCCTCTTTTCAAAAGGAGGGAAAATGCCCTTGTAACATCTATCCCTTCGAGAAATCCTCATCATCTACTGTTCACACCTGTTGAATATAATTGCTTCCTAAACAAGGACATGCATTTTTTTCCCAAACCAAAAAGAAACCCCATCCCCAAATTCCTAGGCAAAATACTCCACAATTAGCGTTTGTCTTTTTTGTTATACACTGTTTAAAGGGACTTAACTATTGCATTCAGTGTCATTTCATTTCTGTGTATTACAGCCATAGTGTAGTAGTCAATCCATTCTCCAGAACTTGCCAAGTCTTGGTAAATGTGATAAATTTCAGTCCTTTGAAATTAAGATTATTTTTATGACTGTGTCAAGATGTGTTCATTGGATAAAAAAAGCAGTACAAATTTAGATGTCTAGTGAGTGCTAAATCAAACTAAATTATGCTGAATATACATGTATTTACTTTAAATAATGTGAAACTTTGCATGCATATGATTAGATCTTTAACATTAATTTTAGAAAATTCCTTGGGTGTGGTCAGCATATTCTATTTTTTATCAGCACTCCAAATTTATTCTGGCTTTGATTCTTACTATTTCTTTCCAGCAACAATATTTTTTATTTATTTAAGAAGGCAATTAAACTCAGTTCAGCATATATTTTTGGAGGTAGTATAAAAATCTCTTGCTGTGATACTAAATGTAAGACGTCTGTTTTCTGGGTGAAATTATTGCACTAATGATTAAGAATCCATTTTTTAACTCTAACTTTAGAACTTTCTTATTAATACAAATAGCATCATTAAAAAAAAAAAACCAAAAAACAAGCCAGTTATTTACAGAGTTCCTTTTGAATGCAGATAGTTTATGCTGCTATTATAACTGGCTGTTTTCCAAGACCTTTAAACTCCACTGACTGATAAAAACAAATACAGCTTCAATGATTAAAAGAACAGAAGTTTTCTTGCTCTTTCCCTGTCTGAATAGATGGGGGGGGGGGGGGGGGGGGGGGTGGCGGGAGGGGCTTGGGCTTTTTGTTTGGTTTTTTTGTGTTTTGGGGTTTTTTTGCAAGGAATAGAATTTGTAGTGAATGAAGACAAGTTTAAGATGTGACTTTTCATTTTTCAGACCTTTGTAGTTTAACCTGGCCTCCTAAAATTTTACTGTAGTTGAATGACTATGAACATGCCTCCTTTGCCATTTTCTCAGTGAGGTAGCATTTCCCTGTGAACCCAGCCTGATGGAGGTTTGGTGTGGTTTGTCCGCTTTTTAAGAAGGTTGAGGGAAACTTCATTAGTGAACGACAACTTTATGTCCAAGAGTATTTTTATCTTTATGATTAGAGATTTTTATCAATAAGAAATTACAGTGAACTTATCGTTTAAAGTGGGTGATTTAATGATCTTTCAGTGTTGTGCTAGAATGTAGTGATAAAAAGACTTTTTTAATGACTAGAAATAATGGCAGCATGTGACAGAGAAAGGCTGTTCATCCAGAGAAGGGTCTTAAAGAAAACAAAGACAGACAAAATGAAATACAATGGTTTTATAGTCAGCAAAGAGAGAGAAGGAATAAGAAATATTGATGACTGCAAACAGCCACTGCAAATAAATTGTTGAAAATGTAATGGCTGAATTACCAAAATAATTTTTAAATGTGTTTCCAGTTAGAGAAATAGAAATCGCCTTTAAAATTAGTAAGAAAGGAAAGTAGGTCTGTACAAAAATCGATTTGTTAGCATGAATTGTAAGGGACAAATAATTTGTGAAAAGATAGGTGCCACATACCAGGATATGCAGCCTGGTTTCTGAAGTATACAAGCGCACTTGTCCCCCAGGTTCCAGCCAGAATCTCCTTCTGAGGGTAGTCACATATGAAGTACTTGGAAAAGAGTGAGCTGGACTTTGCTTAAAAAGAAGAAAAGAAAACCAGCGTGACTGGCAGCAAAAGTGGTCATGGCCATGCCCATGTCATTTATGGCAGGTTCACCCAGGCTACCTCATTCTAAGAGGGAAATTCGCTTTCCCTTTGCCCTTCTGGCTTCTGAGAAGAGGATCATGACCTACAGTATAGTCTCATTTGTTTCCCCAAGGTACGCAGGAGATGACACTTACTTCAAATGTTAATGAATGGATGCTAGTCGCCTCACTGTACACGCATTGCTCATTTCTCTTTTTCAATGGGAAAAAGTAAATGTGGTTTATGCTTAAAGTAGGTTGCTCTTTAGGAAAACAAGGATGTGGGCACTGTCAGGGGGTGAGACCAGATATAATTTCCACTTAGATGCCCATCTTTGATGTCTGTAGATATGGACCAATGCCATCTCAAAGTGAAGGCTGTTCTCTATGCATGTACAGTTTGATGAGTTAAAATTCCACACCAAACTGTTCTGTGGGGACCTGCAGTGTGTGAAGCCTGGTCATGGGGCTAGAAAGACCTTCCAGATTCAGGGATCCCATCACAAGAGTTATATATTTGTCTGCTCCAGAAAAATCTAAGAAGCCTTGTATATTCAGTTATATTTAAAGAAATCATATGTAATAAATCAAGAATTAATTTGGTAAACTTATGAAAGTAGTCAAAGACCTCACTTCTCTATTAAGGGAATTAACCAAATTTTCAGATTCTATGCTAAACTGTTTCTGAAGTATTATGTTACATAAAACCCTCTAATTTTTGTTTGCTATTTCATTTTGATGACATTAACAGTGAGTTGAACTTAAATTGCACAGTCAGACAAAGAGACAGTCCTCTTTCTAGAGAATCTATGGGATCTCTTAGAATGTGTTTATGCTTTGATTTAGAGATTGTCATTTTCAAAGAGAAGGTAACTGATACTGAGAGTTCTTCTTGTGTCCTGGTCACGAGCAGTAGGAAAGTGTTAGGCTGGCTGAAGAAAGTGGCGTGAAAGGGAAATCTCCCAAAAAAGGGATCATGTTTAACCCTGCGAGATTTTATGCTTTAGCTCTTTGCATCAGCATCTAACTCTATATGACTTAAGCTGGGCAAACAAATTAATGAATAACAAAAACAATTTCCATTTGTTCTATTTAAAGCCAATTATAGCAGGTAGAGAATTGTTTCTTTTTAATCCTAAATGATCAGCCACAAGAGCTTGAGGCGGGGGCTGTGTTTGGTTACTGAATTAGGCAAAATAGTAATTTCTAAGTCTTGTCTTATTAGCAAAGACACACAAATTTTTTCATCCCAATTTCAGTCTTGCTGATGTTCTTACTAGCAGGGAACAATCTGTTTAATGTCTCTTCTGCATTTATGACATTTTCAGTCTTCCTTTTTCTATACCTTTTTTAATGATCATAGCACTAGAATTTGAGAGGAAATATATCATCTAGCCTGACCCACCTCCTTTTATTCTTTGATATACAGCTTCATTATCTCCCACCTTTAAAGGGTCAACACTAGAGCCTGTAACTGATCACTCTTGCTTTCAGATTGGGAAATCTGAGGCACTGTTACTGCATTCAGTTTTGTTCTGTTTTGCTGCCCTTAGTTGTCACTAGGTAAAGCTTTTCCCACTCCCAAGAAGCAAAGTGCCTCCTGTGAGTAGTTCCCTTACACAAGCTCCCTTTGTTTGAAGTCTTCTCACTCAGCAGAATCAGTATAATAAAAATGTCGGTTTAATTTTTAGTAGGAAATGCTTGACTTTTTTTTAACAAGAGAGGGCCAAGCAATGTTGAAGCAGTCATGAAAGAAAACCTCTTTTCATGAGCACTGGAGTTAGCAGACAGGGACAGTGAGGGAGAGAGCAAAGGGTGGGAAACACGCTTTCTTCCAAAACAAGAAAAAGCTATGTTTCAGGACGTAATCAAATAATTTGGCCTTACTTTGAAGAATTAATGCAGCATAACCTTCTTAAATTAAAAAAGCCTAAGTGTATAATAATCCCATGTGAAAAATACATAAATGAATCTTTGAAGTGTTAATGGATGAATTTACAAATATTTTAAACTGGGAAAACAGTCAACAGCACAATTGCCATCTGGGTTTAAAAGTACAAACACATGCACACAGGCCAATTATCTACAATGAAGTAGCATTAGAAAAAGGAAATGAGAAAACTTAAAAAAAATTAACAGCTTGTCAGCACACTGACTTCACTGCTTGCTTAATAGAAAAGGGTGTTATCAGTTTTATTTCCTTTGAGGATACGGAAGAAGCTATTATAGTGCAGAATCCCTTGTGTCTATGAGAAAAGAGCTGAAAATAGATTCAAAAATGTGTGGGAAAAGCAGACATAATCTAAACTAGTTACTTTACAGAAACATTTTATATATTTTTTTGTATATATATCCTAGCTAATGATGCATTTTACACATTCTTCTGTTTACCTAAAGAAGCTGCTAATAGTGTTTTATGTAAGCACTGAAAGGAGAGAAACTGAATTATGGCTACTTTGCAGAGAACTCAAATTGAATAATTGCTACATAAAGCACACTTAAGCGAAGATATTCAAACCCAATAAAAAGGGGCATTCCTATAAATACTAACAGTGTCTAATTAACAGGGAAACATAGTTGAATCTGTGACATACCCCAAAGGTTAAATATTGTTTTGTGTACCTAGAAACAGGCGTGGGAGGTGAAAAATAAGAGCTATTCATCACCAAGGCACAGTGAAACTTGTCAATAACAACCTCACAAAAGTTACAACTTCCATCATCTTTATAATTGATGGATGTATAACGTAGGATGATTCATGTAAAATATGTCCCCTGGGAATGGAAGTTTGTAGTTAGGGCAGCTAGAAGTGACTGGCAATATTTATCTCGTTCTAAGACATCATTTTTCCCTTTTCACAAGCAGGCCTGGCATTACTGGGTGCTCCCAAATATTGAAAGCCTGTGCTATGCCCAGACTGGAGAAGGACAAGGTCAAAACACATTTCAAGGGGTGGTCAGCACCAAAATGGGAATTTGGGTCTACATCACCAGGGAGGCAGAGATTTCTCTGCTGGTGATTAGGCCTTTTTACAGCAAGAATAACACTGGAGCGCTGAAGAGGTATTTAACACGGAATGAGAAGGGGAAGGATTTGGGATGTAACAGAAAGGCACAGACACCAACAACGCCAAACTCATTGTTCCCAGCTAAACCGCATCACTTCTTATTCCTCCATGGCTTTCTACATGAGGAAGTCAAACAGAGCAGCTGGCTTTATCTTGATTTGTTGTGTTATTGCCTAGGCTGCTTCCCTTGGCTGCTTTCTCCTTCTCTTGGATTAGAATGTGTTTTCACTGCAAAGTTCACGATACAACAGGAAACACAGCACAGAAGAATGTATGACATGGAGAAATGATAGAAGAGCTGTTGGCAATAAAGAAAGGAATAAGTCAAACTAGCATTGAGAAAAGAATAAGGAGGGAAAGTGATCCAGACAGCTGATATCTGTCTTATCTACTGCTACCAAATATCTTGTTTTGATTGGAAGTGGCCAGAAAACCAGCACAATCCCTCAGGGAAGTTCTCCTTTGGTTGCTTTTTTCCAAAGCACAAAGGCAAAGTATGAAAATATCACAAATCATTTCCACTTCTTAGCTTTTATTATTCCTTTTCAAATGCTCATAGTATGTTGTATCTGTTTTTCAAATTAACACATAGTGGCTTTTTGCTTTAATCTGTTGTAGCAGTATTGCAGCACGCTCCCCTTGCTACCAAGTACAATATAAGATGAATACAGAATCTTTGACCCAAATTACAATTGCTCTGATTCTCTGAACAGATGGAAACACTGTTGCATATCATATTTTTGTGATGAGAAGCTCTTCAAATAAACCAATATTGCAAAGTTAATCTAATAAATGTGAAAAGACCAGGTAAACTGTTTTCTTTAACAAACTATGATCCTCTCCAAAATGCCCTAATTTTTTCCTTTTCCACACTTTATAGAAGTCATCCTAAATTCACCGGAAATGGAAGCAATCACTTCTTGTATAAAATGTTATAAGATATATTCCCATTCATAAATATCTCTATTGCCAAACTTTTGGTAACTAGCATATATTTTTAAGTTTATAAATGATAGTCCTGTTTGATTATACGATAAAGGTCAACAAAAGCTAACACAAAAAATGGCATCTTTGCTACTCAGTTTTCAGTGACTTGTCTAGCAGAACATTGCTGAAGGTCCTGCTTTGCTGCTGGAGAGACCAGGAGCAAGTGGTGTAGCTCCCATGGATTTTAATGGAGTAAGAGTTCACTTTCAGGAGAACCCGAATTCCATGTCAGGCATGTAACATAGGAGAGACTACGTAATCTTCAAAACCTGCAGAGCCTATTGTCCGAGATTGAATATAAAAAGCCTACCACTTCCCAACAATCTTTTTCTCCTTCTGAGTTTTGCAAGACAAATTTTCTGACAGATACATCTGTACTGCTTGCCTAATAATAGCAATTGTCTCTGTAATTGGGAGCATAAAAAGAGGTGGGTAAGCCTTTGAGGAAAGCCAGCTAAGCATGCAAACACTGCTTGTAATTGGTATATAAATTTAGATGATCTTGTTGCGTATGTATTTCCTGCTCAATAGTGATATTTGGAAGTCAAATACTTGCTCTGCTTCCCAACTTTCCAGGCTCTGAGGAGTGCTTCTGTGATGCATTTGACTTTATATAGCTTTTACAAGGCCCTACACCCAAAAACTGATTGTAATAAATGAAACATTATTTCATCCATCTGCCTTTTTCTACAAATAATAATAATAAAAAAGCAGGACAGTATGGAACAATAGTTTGTAGGTAATTCACACTGTTCTCTCTTGTGTTGTTTCAAAGTTAGGCTTGAGCTCCACAGATCAGGTTTTGCCTGGGCTATCTTCTGCATCAAATGGTTTTGAGGATAGACTTCAGCTGACCACTCATATAGAACAGTTTGCCTTTCTTCAAAATTCAAGTTCAGGGTCATTTCTTCCTGTAATTTTCCCTCATCTTCAACACAAAGGAAGCTTAAGTGGTTCATGTACTCTGATTTCAAGTTTTTTCAGGATTCTATTTTCATCAATTAAATATATTTAGTCAGTGCCCACTGAACTCATCTTCTTTCAACTAGAGCTCATTTTTATTCTAATACTAACTTTATTTAGTTGTAAGGTTGTCCTTGTTCTTCCATTCATTTTTCCCATTAAGTAATTAATTTTGCTCCGTCCTTATCTGTCAGTTCTTCCTCTCTCTGGTTCACATCTTGTAGTTTCCATGCACTTTCGTGTTTCTTCTAATCCCTCAGATTGTGGTCATATTGACTACTTACTTCTGTCATCTGTTTCGAGTTTTCCAGGTCATCGAATTCTGGTAAATCCCAGAATATAAATGATAGTGAATCCTAGTCCACTGATCACTGGTCACATCCTCACAAGGTTTAATAATGGTACCACAGTTTCTGAGGCAGTGACTGCAGGTCTGGTTTCATTTCTGGACTGTAGGGGTAAATAATTTTCTGTAGCACTTTGAAGCACATGCAACGAACAGCAATACTTTGATAAAGCTGAACCCAAAAAAGAAATGTTTGGCTGTTAGCAATTTAAAATCATGTTCACACACTTTCTTATTTTAACTGAAACCCATACCCACCCTAGGAGATTTGCAGAGCAAAAAATAAAATGGGATATAGTCAACATGTACGGTGACAGTGCTAACAACCACTTTTTATTACTATTTTTTACAGGTAGCAGCAGTTACAGATTTAGTCCCCATCGTTACAACTCTTGACAGTTAATTGTCTCATCTAGTTTGTGTGTAGGTTTTAAATTGAGACATTATCAGTTGATGAATAAACATTCCACTAACATCTCAATTACATCAATTGTCACCGCATGCAATCATGAATATAATTGTATGCATAAATAGTTGCATTGACATTAATATTGTAAAAACTGGGTAACTTAGAAAAATAACAGAATGCCTGTTGTTTTATTTTGCTACTTTTCACATCTAATATAATCCTAGGAGTCTGCACTCTGCAAGGGTTTGCAGGAGTTTGTTGTTTGTAGCTTACCATGGCTGTACCATTCTATATGGTTGCAATTTGATTTGAAAAATACCTTCATAGTACTTGATTGTGGCATACATTTTAATTTTCTGACGGAATATATCCATATATTCACTCAATATATATCCATAGCCTCTTTCAGAAAGATAGAATCTCATTTCAATGTTGAGAAATGTGTAGGAGAAAGGAACAAGACAAATATGCAGGAATAATAATACAACTTTTTGATCATAAACTTGATAACAAAATGAAACAAAAAATACACTATAACTAGTAGTATTTGACTGAGTCCTTGCAAGACCCTTTTTATAGCAAGAGGTCATGACTCGGGTCTGAAATTATAGCCCAATTCCCATGTGAACTGAGAAGCTTGAATTAAGGTTCTGATGGGTACTTAGTGGAGTTCATTAACTAGATTATCAATATGTCTATCATCCTTTAGTTTAAGTATTTCTTTTATCTCCCATTTTTACTCTGATATATTTATTAAAACTAACCATAAGCCCTCTCACTCTCATCTTTATTAGGCCTCTTAAATTTTCCTGAAGAACAACCAGCCCTCTTCAGATCATCATAGTAAAGCTTTCAACACACTTTTCCTGACTGAATAAATTTTACCTAAATTGAAGGGATCTAAATTTCTACTGCATTTCACAGCTGGGGGTGTGGGGGTGTGTGTGGGGGTGTATGACAAACGACTTCACAAGGGAGAATTTTATTTCCTGAGATAGAAACATTGCCTGATATAAACAGGAGATAAAATCATTGTTTTTCAAACTGGGACAAATATGATGTTGTTTCCCCTGGAAAGTATCAAACCCAAAGATGATAGGCAAATAAACACAGGAGGTTTAGGTGATCATCAATTCCAGTTTTTCAAGTCCCTAGAAAGGAAGAATGAAGCGGTGTCAGATGTTATATAGATGTTACAAAAGCTGCTATTACAAGGAAGCTTTTGAAGGTGTGTGTTATAAAACAGACCCCAGTAAAGACATTTTTTTCCGTGGGATTAGTCTCCTGAGACTGATGTCGCTATGACTGATATGAATGAGCTAAGAAATAGGACAAAACTGAAATAAACTTATTTTCATTCAACCAGCTAATAAGAATGCAGATCAGGATAAAGGAATATCAGAGAAGATGATAGTCAGGTAAGGGAAAGAACAGAAGTACATTTCCAGATTTCCAGCAGATTTCTTTTTTGAAGGTAGAGTACAGAGTAATTTTGACTTTTCCTCCTACAGTTTTTCCCAAGTACCCATTTTTGCAATTGGTTTTCGGCAGTAAATCCTGCAGCACTGAAGTTGCAGTAAACTCTTTTAAATACTGCTTGATCCTCTGGCCCACAGCAACATTATTTAACTAAACCATGGGACCAACCTGCTCTATTGTAGTAAATAATAAGTCACTCACTGTCACCAACAGGATCAGGGTCAGATTTCTTATTTTTGTTTGATTCACTTGTAATTAATTGTTGAGATCACAAAAACTGCAGATGCATTTAAACTTAGAGAGATACATTTACCAACATCAAATTCTATTTCACGGTACAAGATGATGTGAAAAGGAATTTAAATCTGTCTACGTATATCCATTGATGTTATGTTTTTAAACACAGGACATAAAAAGAGAAGACTTATTTTTCTGTATTATAGTAGACAAAAGGTTTGTTTTCATATTCTTTCAGAAAAGCAGGTATTTCAGATACAGTTTTGACAAACTATAATTAATATCTACTAAAATTTAAAGGGAGAACAGAGAAGAAAAAAATGTTAATCACTTAGAGTAGTCATCGTTTCTTTCCCTGGAAAATACTTGTAAGAATAGGTTTGATTCATTACTCTCTTCTGCACTTTAAAGATTATTGCAAGTTGCAAAGAGAAAAAACCATGAGAAGCTGTTTGCCATATGAATAAGAGTAAATGTATTAACAAAGAAACATTGATTGACTCATCGTTGCAAACAGGTAGCCTGTTTTTCGGAATTTTCTAACATCTGCTCAAACCCTTTATTTTCACTTTCACCAATATGCAAATCCTGAGCCTTGTGACCATTCCAGATGTTCTAGGCTGGGCACATGGTCCTCACTGCTGCAAAGCTTATCTCCAGAAATTATGCCATACCTTTGGGGGCCTTTATGATACTGCCTGTTACTGGGAAAGACATTGCTATTGCTCTGAGAAACACTATATTCTCTGAAATATAAAATATACAGTAACGACAGTAATACAACTAAAGTATAAAAATACCATAAGGCATGAAGTAAGAATTTTATGACAAAATTCTGCTAGTTATAGAGTAGATCTAAAATAAAAATAAAATTGAAATCAGTATCTCTTTTATACATTCCTTTCACAAAATTGCCAGCATCTCACTGCAAACTTGGCAGAGCAAAAGCTTAAAATCAGGATCTAGTGGCTTATAGCTCATAAAATTAATTAATCATTAAATAATTCTATCATGTATTGAAAAATTAGTAAAAAAAGATCATTTAGAGAAGGTATGTCTTTCAAACTTTTTCTATTTTAACAATATAGCAAAACAAACAGGACCATAACTTCTTTCTTTTCCTTCCCAGCTGTTTTCTTCAGGCGTCTGATTTTCCTACGCGGGTCTAGAAGCTGCTAATCCTTATATTTTTCATATTCAGAAGCTTCCTGCACAAAGAAGCATTACTCCCACAGCATATGCCATCAGAAACTCACTTTTGATAGAAATCGTTCGGGGTTGCAGTACCTTTGCAGGACACAGCAAAATTGTTTGGCAAGAGGAACAGCCTTTCTGGTAGGAAAATGGTGAGCTGTGGGGAATTTTGAGCTGTTCCAGCTGACAAGCAGCTGCTGTACTTTAGAGTGTGTTATTTCCAGTCTCATCAGCTACTGAATTGGATTCAAATTTGCACTGTTTTTCCCAGTCTTTTTGCGGCCAGGGCCCAGGGTATCTAAACTGAAGTCCCAGAATGAAAAAGGTGATCGACAGTTTCATTCTACTGGCAAAGGGAAACCTTTGCAAGGATGGTAAATCTTATTAAAGCAAAACCAGTGCTTTTGCTGGGGCCAGTCTGAGACTGAGAAATCGACTTCTCCAGAAGGCAAGTTTGAGTGCCACCTTCCTTTCCAAGCGCAAATTGGATTTTCTTAACCTTTCCTTTTGTAACATAAACATTTAGACAAACAGTCAGACAAGCATTATATGTTGTAAAACAAAACATTGCTCAGTAGACACATCTTCCCCTGGGGAGAGGAATAAAAGAATAAACACGTAACAAGCATTAGTCACATTGCTTAATGCACTACTGGAAGGCACTCAAATATTCATTGTGAGTATACTATAAAGAGATATATCAAGTATAATAAATGTACTATAGAACTTGTCAAATAATCTACTGTGTTCTGAGTCACTCTGAGTTAGAATGAATTTTAAGAGTAGTTCCATATACACTTGAGGAAGGCAGCAAAATCTTGTCAGAAAGACAATTTTGCATTTGCCTTACTCAGTGCAGGTACAGAAAGCATTCCTAATCTTTTTTTTTAATGGGATTCCTTAGCAGCACCTGTAATTGGTGAAATAACCTGAAGAGAGGGCAGGATACTGTTCTCATCATCATCATCATCATCTGGCTGTTTCCTAGCAACCTTTTAGTATCATCTCAGTTTTATTTCTATTTCCACGGGGACTGAGGCAGGAGTAGTTAATAACTGCAGCACATAGACACAGTCCGCCTAGGAATGGAAAGCAGCCAGTGGAAGCTGAACTGAAGGAAATCAGAAGTTACTTCTGTGATCAGAAGAAAGTTGCAAATGCTGCTGCACAGGTGAAGCTTCCATCTCTGGTTGAAAGTTTATATCTACAGTCAGTCTCTTGCAGTCTGCGGTTTGTAAGCACTACTTTGCTAGAACGGAATAGACTATTTCTGTCAACCTACAACATCATCTCATCCAGCTGCCTGACCAATTCAGGGCTGACCAAAAGTTAAACCATATTTTTAAGGCATTTGTCCAAATGCCTCTTAAACACTGACAGGTTTGGGGCATTGACCCCCTCTCTAGGAAGCCTGTTCCAGTGTTTAGCCACCCTCTTGGTAAAGAAATGCTTCTTAATGTCCAGTCTAAACCTCCCCTGGAGCAGTTGTGAACCACGGCCACGCATCCTGTCACTGTATACCAGAGAGAAGAGATCAACGACTCCCTTCTCCACTTCCCCTTCTCAGGAAGCTTTGGAGAGCAGTGAGGTCACCCCTCAGCCTCCTTTTCTCCGAACTAGACAAGACCGAAGTCCTCAGTCTCTCCTCATAGGCCATTCCTTCCATCCCTTGCACCAGCTTTGTTGCCCTCCTCTGGACCAGAACAGCACGCAGTGTTCAGGGTGAGGCTGCACCAAGGCTGGATACAGCAGGATAATCACCTCTCCTGACCGGCTGGTTACAGCGTGTCTGACGCACCCCAGGGTGCCGTTTGCCCTCTTGGCTGCCAGGGCACCCTGCTGGCTCACATGGAGCCCGCTGTCAGCCCGCACCCCCACATCCCTTTCTATAGGGCTGCTCTCCAGCCACTTCTTTCCCAATTTATACTTGTGCCAGTCATTACTCCATCCTAGGCGCAGAATCCAGCATTTCACCTTGTTAAATTTCATCCCATTAATCATAAAGCAATGCTGCTTCTGCAAGACCTCTTGTCCCTCAAGATCCTTCTGCAAGACCTCTTGTCCCTCAAGAGAGTCAACAGCACCTCTCAGTTTGGTATCACCAGCAAACTTACTAACGGTGCATTCAACTGCTGCATGCAGATCACTGATAAATATATTGAACAGGACTGGCCCTAGAATTGGGCACTGAGGAACACCTGCTCATGATAATTATCCTTTAGATACAACCACTAATAAAACCTTTATTCTCTCCAGCTGGCCCGGGGACTACCCTTCCAACCTTGTACATAAATGGGCATCAGCCCATTACACAAGTGTTTTATACCTCATGTTAATTAGATAGTGTAATAGGTATGGTGAGCATCAGTGTTCCAGAAACAGGTCTTCTTCAGCCACATGAATTGGAAAGAGTAAATAAACCCTTCACTATCCTGAGTTCCTGTGTCACACCAAGGCAAATTGATGGTACGTAGTCAAGACCAGGATATTGAAAATTAATCAGTGATTACAGATAAACACTGTGGTCTGTGACTATGCTCTGTTGTCAGAATTACATTTTCTGACATAATGGTAAAATCTGTACTGAAAACAGAAGGTTTGCAGTAACTGTGCTATAACAGATAGAGCTTGTCTAGCTGTTTTGATTTTGTATGGGTTTTTGTTTGTTTGCTCATTTATTTTGCTTACATGGAATATTTATCTGTTTATCATCACTCCTCACCCCCTGACATGGGATCTTCAAACTGCATTAGACGGAAGTCAGCTCTGTCACAATTCCTTCTTTAGACCAGTCAGTGGTGAAAGGTGAAGCATGTCACATCTTGCCGAGAGTGAATCCAATCTGTCACAGTTTTCTAATTTTCCTAGCACTTGCTCATGTGGTGTCATCTTGAGCAGAAATTAACTTCTGATGCAAGTTCCACTACAGTCACTGGAAGTTGTTCAGTATCTTAACGTCATAATGTGTAGGGACAAAGAGAGACCGTGGCCTGTCCCCAGAACCGGACACCAGGATTGTGTGGGCAAGCCTGCAGCACGCAGCCAAGTATGCTTCTCTAAGCCCTCCTGCACGTTCTGCAACATGCCGGGGATACAGACCTAATATTCTGACTGCACTGTTTAGAGGTCTACCTGTGTTTCATAGATTGGAACTGCAGAATTTTATGTGGGGTCTCCAATGCCCATTTGATTCTGCACATTTGACTTTGTTGAGTGGTCGAGGAGTCTTGGCAGAGTTGTTGACATGGTATGAAGAGGAATCCAGATGTATCATGCAGTTACAGCGCTTCATTTCAGTGCTGAGTTCTATAGGGTGTGTGTTCAGTAAATTACTCAGTGTTGTGGTGCTATAGTGGTGACACAGGAGTTTGTACAGACTAAGCCAGAGCTTTCCCAAGGCTGCAAGCATACTTTCCACGAGGAAAAATGCACACACTAGTAAGAAGACTTAAAAATGGAGGGGAATGGGAAGAGTCAATTCATTAAAATATTTACAGGCGCACTGTAGGAATTTCAACATATATGTGTAATGACTCTTACTAGAGAGTAAATTATGCAAAACTCTGCAAGTCAGTGGCAAACCTTACCTAGATTTCAGTGGTTCCAGGGTTTAATCAAATCATCTCAAGCACCACAGAATTAATGCTACTTTTTAAAAAGCAGTCATTCAAGCTTTGAGTAGGTAAAATGTTACACCTCTTTCTTGTAATGCATGAAGTCAGTCACAAATTTTAGGCTCAAGATTACCTTTCAGTTAGTGTTGTATCACTTTTTACTTGTATACATAATTTATATCAAAGGTGCAAATTCTGAGAGTGAGGTGTTGTAGAAAACTGTAGGCCAAGATGAAGAGCCTTGGACGTCTCTTGCTCCTTTGCCAGTCCTCTTTTTATTACTCTCTTTGGCTTTGCAGCACACCTTTGAACCACCTCTTGCACAGAATCACTGAATCGTTTACAATGGCAGGGACCTCTCGAGAACACCTGGCCCAACTCCCCTGCTCAAGTTTATCATCCATTACTATAACTGTGGTCACTTTCTACCCTCTGAGCATTGCGAGCACATTATCCATACCATCTCTTCTGAGCCTTCTTCCATTGTAAGGGTTCGTGGCTCAGTCACAGGCAGCCATTGGCTCCATATAGGAGGACACCCAGTTTAAGGCCTTTCCTTAGAACCAGGAGTGAATGGTGCTGGAGGGCTGATACTTGTCCCCTGGGTAAAGCAGGGAGTATTTACAGCATCTGATGGAGAAATCCTCACACCTTTGCTCAGTCAGCATGGAAGGGTTGGGGGGCTGTGGGGCAAGCTCTGGGTGCAGAGTCGGAGTCTGGAGGACAGCAGGGGCTATGGGACCAACATGGTGGTCAGTCTTCATGGTGCCTGTCTCAGGGCTCAAGAAGGTCTGAGCTCACTGCCAGGATGCTGTGCAGGCCAGCAGCTTTCTAAGGGCCGGGGTGCTGGGGGCCAATGGCAGCCATGGGAGCAGAGCCCACACTGATGAGGTGCAGTCCACAGCACCCGAGCCAGTGAGACAATCAGGGTGGTGATGGCAACAGGCCCTGCTGATGGGCTGGTGAACATCAGCCAAAACCAAGGTAACGATCCAGGGCCAAGGACAAGCCATGAAATCCAAATAACTCTTCAGGAACAATGCTGGAGACTCTCAGCATCTCCAGTGGGTATTAAAATGGGTTCCTGGGTTGTAGGCATGGTGCGAGGAGATCTGGAGAAGCTTAACAGGGACAGTCAGGTCCACCAATGGTCTCACAGCCCTCTGAGAAGGACTCTTTCACACCAAGCCCACTTCAGGATATGTCATGAATAAAACATGTTAATTGGCTGCTGCAAAGTTAAAGAGCATTTACTCAAGCTGAGTAAAACTGAGCAATATCATTTCATTTTTGTTAATCAAAATAAACAGTTGAGAAAAAAATAAATTGTAAGAGAATGACTTATACTGGAAAAATGAATAAGTGATGTCAATATAATTGCAAGGTGGTCTCATTAACAGCATGAGTTTGTACAAGCTTTGCAGAGTCATTGTTGAAAGACTTCCAATATTATTTAGAAAGTTCAAACATATCTCTGTTAAAGTCCACTGGATTTTGGTTTAACATTTTATTCCCTAGGGAGCTGTATTATTTATTGATTTGTTAAGGAGAACAATGATCTAAATGCAAAAACTTAAGTGTATATAATTGAGATGTGATCGGAAGGACATTAACCTACTAACTAAAGTTAAGTGCAGACACTTAAATTGGCCCAAAGATTAAAAGAAATTCTTTTTCAGTTGGATTCTGCCACTGCCAGACAGTACATTTTAAGAATGAAAAGAAATAATTTTTCCCCCTTTTTAATATATCATTCTAAAAGTGCCAGAGCAACAGAATGTATTTTCAAAATGACCCAATACTTGCTTATTAAGACTATAATCTCAGACTGTATTGTAAGTACTGCTATAGCTAATATGATCCACTAATGTACCTTTCCCAGCCTGTCACGTTAGAGCAGAAGTTGTAAGAGAGTAAAGTGATGAAGAAATTTCATGACCTGGGGAAAAAATTGTGAATCGGTATGCTTTTTATTCTGAGCATTGCGAGAGTTCAGCACATTTCGCTACAGTCAAGAAAAGAAATTTATTGTAAATTGTATGTTGTTAACCTTTAAAGTACATTTCCTTTAGCAGGAGTGGTGTTCTACCAGCATCTTATTATACTATCAGTTCCTGTGAGTAATTGAGGCTATTAAACTACCTCTTAAAAATTAATTTCTCTCTCTGATAATGGGAGCATCCCTGGTCCCTGAAAGAATAAACTATATTTGAATTGACTCAGCCTCGAAGTACTGCCTTCTTCCAGTGCTCTGTTTTGTGAGTAAATAGTGAAAAATATTTGAGCTTTTTAAAAGAAAAGTGTTCTCATCTGTTTGATTTCCACAAGACTTCATTAACTGATTTCCCAATTGGGCAGTTTCAGTAGTTTCCTTTCTTCAAATTAAACACTCTCAGTAGGTTGGCATCCTGCTAAATAGCTTGCGAACCCTACAATAATGCTTGCTTTGATGCTGCTTCTGTAGCTTCTAGGTGGTGTCCAAAGCAGTGCTGTGCATGGTTAGTTAGGCTTTATCTGGACCTATGACTTTGCACTTGTAAATGATAAGCTCATATGAATGTCTTCAGCACCACTGAAAGAAAAGTCAATCCATGGTAGATGACATTAAGACTTGGGCTTAGGTATTCTGTGCTAAGAATATCTTGGCTTAAAATGAAATAATTGTTTAGGTTGGAAAAGACCTTTAAGATCGAGTCCAGCTGTTAACCTAACACTGCCAAGTCCACCACTAAACCATGGCCCTAAGTGCCACACGTATGTGCCTTTTAAATACCTCCAGGAATGGTGACTCAACCACATTTCTGTATTTTCATCTGCAATTCCTCATATACTCAGGATAGAACCTGTTTTGTTTTACAAAGTGCCCTATATATCTATTGGATTGTACAAATTATAATAAAAGTCATAAAATTTCCTTGAAAAAGTAGAATCATTCTTCTCCATGTGAGGTCATACTTTTAAATCTCTTATGAGCAAAGCGAAAGAACGAATTCAGGCTCAGGGAATAATGTTATTAAAATCTTCCCTGTTTCTAACATGTATTCATTCTCCCTCCATCTCCCCCCTTTCTCTATTTTCCCTCTCCAGTTCTACCCATACGTCCTTTGTGCTCTTACGTGTCCTCTTTTTTTCATTTTCTCTCCATATGTTGTTTTCTCTGTCCTTTGCCTTTGTTCATTTTCTTTGTCTCTCTCCAGGGTATCTGGTGCTAAAAATTATTAACAGTATAATTTGGAGCTGCTCAGCTAATTTTGCTGTGAGGTTGCCAGATATGTGGAAATGCTCTTGTGCACGATCACAGAAATAGTCATACTTTGTTGTTGCAGTTCTAGCTGTTATTTTTAAATTATCAATCTCCTTTTTCTTTGAGGCAAACAAAATGAGAGTTAATTAGAAATTTGGGATTCTCACAGTCCAGACCCAAATTTAAAGCATTCTTGTGTGTGATGTGTTGTAGTTAATAGAGATTTATTTCAGTTTTATCTTCCATTTATGATGGGTTGGTTGTGTGTTGCAGGGCCTCTCCTTGTCTTTAATAAAGGATAAAACACCTTTACATTCTGCAGGTTACAGCTTTGTTTGACCAGTCAAAAACTCTAAGTGCAAAAGCTCCTGCGATTTAAATCTGGTTGTAGAATTTATCTGAGAAGGTTTTTAGTGAATGTTGAGACAGACACCGTCCCTACCATTCTTCATAATTGGGTGTTTCTTTTGTCTGGTCTGATTTAAGTCTGCTTTGAGACCCAAACCAAGATATTATGCAGACTTTTAAAAAACTTGGTATTTTAAGTAAGTGGGGAAAAAATCCCAATGTATTTGTAAATGTTTTAATTTGTAGATGTCTATACATGTAGTATTTGCTTTCTTTTATTTTACTTTTTTTTTTTTTTTTTAATCTTTAACACACTCCTCTCGAGCTGAATTTTAAACATTTAGATTACAAGGCAATGCCTTTAGTCCTGCGTTGAATAACGATTTTCTTAGTTTTAAAAAACAGTGCTTAATGGCTAACTAAAGCAAAATGATGTGACTTTGCAAGTCCAGCGCAGAGTACAGTATGTTCAGTTTTGAAGGATCGTGGAATTCAGCCTCAGGAACAGCCCTTAAGTACTGTGCTATCTGCTGCACTTTGACCTTAGAAACATCTAACACCTACCTTAAAGATGGTATCAGAGCTGAGGACCAGAACTGCAATCATTGTATCCATGCCTTGAAGACATAAGCTTTCCTTCAAACACCAAACTGTGTTAGAGTTAGCTGATTTAATCCACTTTCAAACAGTGAGTTCCCCTTTTTGCTCTCCTCCATTCTCTGCACTGCTTCTGCACACTTTCAGTACAGTAACAGAAGGAAAAAAAAAAAAAAAGAAAAAAAAAGCCCAAATCAGTACTGACTCTTCTATAAAGCAGTTCACTAACACTTACTGTTATATTTATTTTCATGTGAGTAGCAGGAAACATTGGGATTTTTCCCATAAAAAAAAAAAAAAAGAAGATAAGAACAGAAAACTGCAAAGTACATAAATAAATTGCGAATATTTGTAATTTTTTACCTTACTTTTATCTCACTTACCAAGATTATAGATTCAAACACCCATGGCAGGGAATCAAGATTCAATGATAGGAATTATAATTTATTAGGAATATCTAAAGAAACATGAGTTCCTGCAAAGATATGAAAAACTTCCACCAAATTATAAACCAGCTCTAATGAGAGTATATTGTACTTCTTTCCAGCTTAGTTTGCAAGCTGCTAACAATTCCTTCTCATTCTCCATTCTAGAAGAACCACTCCTAAAAAAATTAATTCTTCTGGCCAAACTTGTGGAAAATAGATAGTTTCAGAAGGAAAAATTCAGATGGCTGAGATTAATGAGGTCTCCTTATTCCTGGTGGCATATTTTAAAAATTTATCGTCCTTATTTATTTGCTTCAGATTTTTTCTGCTGTAGTAGCAGAAGCAAATGTATATTACTCTCTTGGTCATGACACCCTGTGGTTCAGCATATCATCCTAACCTGAAATGAATAGCTTTTGTGAACTGTGGCAACTCAGAAGACAATGTACTTTCACTTTTATTAGCAATAGCAACCAGGTCAATACATATAGGAAGACAATAACATCTTAAAAAGCCACTGTTAAAATGGTTAGAGCCTTGACTCCATACCGATATAATAAAATGAAGATATGGCTCTAGCACCTCTTGCACTGGCTAGTTATTAATACAGAGGAGTCAGAATGAGCAGGAAAAAAGTAAAGGACCCATCCCATGAACAACATTTTTAGTAAGCAGAAGATACTGGGCATCTGGGAGCAAAACTGCCTGGAGAAGGAGAAGTGGTGGTGTCTCACATGCACAAAACCAAGACAAGAGAAAACTTGAGAAAGGGAATCATCTTCCAGTCCCTCCAGCAGTATGACAACTCATGTTATGTGTTGATAACCTCAAGGAGTAAGACTGGGAGAGAGATGTGAAGAAAGAAGCAGCTTTCAGACAGACATCTTTTGTCATCAGTGAGTTTCCTGAAATCCTTGAGCATCCCAGCTAAACTGCCATTTTAGAAGGTTCTGTTGCCAACCGCTTTCTTGAGCTATCATAACATGTATGTATATTAATTGCCAAAGGTGTCAAATAAATCCTTCTGAATCTCGGCTTTCTTACACATGACAGCCTACACAGGATGTGTTTTTACTTTGTTATAGGCTGCTATATTTCAAATGAAATAATATACTGGGTTTGTGCCATTGACTTACGTCCTGCACATCCTACTTATGCCAGTGGATTTATGTATTACTGACAGTAGGCACAGACCATGATCATATATTTCGCCCTTTCATTTTAGTGGAGTAAAATTAATGTGTCTGATTAAAATATCTTCACAGACTGACAGGGACAGCAGTATCACTACAAAGGAGGTTCTCCTTGTGTTTGAAAATTACCTGAGGGGTTTCAGATGGTCTTTTAATTAATTTATAATAACTTCTGAGTATAAATGACAGTACAAAATCAAGTTATTGAGACAAAATGCCCGCATGCCATTTCAATTTTATTCAGTAATTTGACAAGCCTACTGAATGGGGATGGCCTCAGCATATGGCAAAGATTCAAGACATTTCCAACATAGAATAGATGACTCAGATGGTGTTTTACACATTCTACTACTTGAGACATTAATCTATTGGAACATATGTATTACTATAGGCCTAATTTTAAAGAATGTGTCTTTGCCCTTGTTTCATCCTCACCTGTACATTTGAAAGATGATGCCAGAATTACCTTTGTGAATACATTTGTAGGCAGATCCTTATAGTCTTTTTGAACATACTGAAGGTGCCTGCACAGTGGTGCAAGTATAATTATACATGCAAAGCAAATAACAAATGTTACATGTGCAAATTTATTTTAAAACTAGTTTTCTGGAAAGTACATGAAAAAGGATTGAGTATGTTAGAATATCTGAAAATAATTGCCACTAAATTCAATCAGTTACGTGGAATGTGAAGAAGTCAACCCAAGGTCAGCTTAAAAAGGAAGTGAATGATTTAAGCAGCCATTGCACAGGACCAGATGGCATGACTGGGAGGTTAAAAACAAGAAAGGACACAGTTCTTCAAAGTTGTGTTATTTTGTTAATGTTAGAATCATGTAAATGAAAGGTTCACTGATTATTTACAAATTAAATTTACTAGTTTCCCTAATTGCTGAAGGGACAGAATGGAGATAAGAGGCTTAAGACACTCATAACATCTTCCTGTTCCTGTGAACAAAATGTCCATATTTTTTCTTCAGAATTTTCATATTGTTCATAGACATCTCCAGCTCTCCAGGCTCCTCCTACTCGTTTCAGAGTGTAAGGAGGAACAGGCAGGCTGCCTGTCTGCTCCTGCCACTCCCTTTACAGATCTTTACAGAGATCTTCAAGGCTATTTCCATAGATTTATATATCTATATATAAGATTTATTTATCCTACATTTTAATAGAAATAGGGAAGTACTCATCTAAGAATTAAACATGCATAATTTATCCTTGCCTATCAGGTTTCCCTTCAGAGTATCAGCTCCCTTTGTGTTCATCTCATCATCTCACATCTGTACTCCAGACAACCTCCTCTATATTCCTTGAAACTATTTTTGACTTTGCTGTCACTTAACACGTTTGTCTTTCTTGACACCAAAGGACGCTGCATTTGTAATTTAACTGCTCTTCTTTTAATGAATTAGTAGCTCATAGTTGTAAGGGGGTAAGTGCCAAATGCTCATCAGAGAAGTCTGTAAGCGCATTAGACCTGAAGCCAAATCCTGCTTTGAAAGCTGTCATATAAGGTATGGGAGAAACAGGCACTGTTTGAATAAAGCATGACCAGCAGAACCTTGGTCCTTGACTTTTTCATCTGATTAGACTATTATGTAGGATGATAATTTTCAAGGAAGACCTGATAAAGATGAAGGCTAGTCCAGTGTATAGAAGCAGCCTAGAAACCAAGAAAGCAAAGTCCTGGGTCTCAATATTTATGATAGGAATTTACAGGAAATTGCTTTTCCAAGGGAAAAGGCTTTTAGTCAGTATTATGTGGGTGATATTGGAGAAGTGGCTTGTCATTTAAGAGTCCTTTTCTATAATTAGCATTAACACTCAGTTTATTAGCTGCATTTACGTTCCCCAATAGGATGACATTCCTATTTAACATCAACACCTTAAAAATCAGACATCTTAACCCAAGCAAGGCTCTTTGCATAGCAGTTTAGGCACCTAAATTTATGAGGGCAACTATCTCTTACAAAGAGTTAAAATCACAGGATAAGGATAATTCAGGATGGAAGGGGCCTCAGAACATCTTCAGTCCAGCCTACTGTTTCTCAGGGTTTAGCTAGCTGGGCCTGGAAAACCTCCAAGGATGGAGACAGCACAACCTCTCCAGGCAACTCATTCCACTGTCTGGCTGTCCTCAGCAGAAAACATTTCTCCTTCTATCCAGTCCAAACCTCTCTTATTTCAGCCTACGCCCATTGTCTCTTGTCCTTCCACTGTTCATCACTGTAGAGAGACTAGCTCTACCTTCTCAGTGACCTCCTGGTAGCTACCAGTGGGCTGCTGTTTGGTCCCTCCAAAGCTGCACTTCTCCAGCTGAGCTCCTTCAACCTCTCCCCACAGGGCAAGTGCTCCAGCTTCCTGAGCATCTTGGTGGCCTATGCTAGGCTTTCTCCAGGTTATTGATGCCTTTCCTGGACTGGGAGAAATGGTAGATGAGGGAAGGAGAAGACCCTCAAAAATGGACATTGTATCTAGCTGTTGTCTATTAAATATTGAGTAAAGGAGGGTAATAACTTCCCTTGATGTCCTGGCTGAGCTCCTGTTAACACAGCCACCAATACTGTTGGCCCTTGCTGCCACGGCATGCTGCTGTCTCATGTTCGACTTGCATCTTCCAAGATCCCCACATCCTTTTCCACAAAGCTATTCCCCAGCTAGTCAGTCTCCAGTCTCTATCATCATAAGGGGTTCTTCCTTCCCAGGTGTAGGATTTAATGTTTTCACTGAATTTCAAAGGTTCCTGTTGGCCCATTCCTCCAGCCTGTCTAGGTCCCACTGGATGGCAGCCTTGATTTCAAGTGAGCTGGCTTGTGCCCTCAGTTTGGTGCCATCTGCAGATTCGATGAGAGTACACCCCATTGTCTCCTCCAGGTCACAGACAAAAATATTAAAGAGGAGAGATCCCACATAGACCCCTGTGATGCTCAGTTGTTAACTGGCCTTCAGATAGAGTATGACCTATTAAATGCCATCCTCTGAATCTAATCCTCCAGCCATCTTTCCAGTTTTCCACCGAAGCAGACCATAATGCCCTAACGTAGGTACAATAACACTGTGAGACACAGTCAAAAAGCCTTGCTAAAACCCATGCTAAGAACATCCACCGCTCTCCACAAATCCATTCACTTTACTATAGAAGGCAATCAAGTAGTCATGCATGATTTACCATCTCCCCCCATTGACTCTAGAACCTTACATAAATTACTGCTTAAACTAGATGCTTGTATCTGCTAAAATAAGATTGAACAAATCCTAAAATTGGTCCTTCATAGTTCTAGAAATTTTTATTCACATTGTCCTTGTAAACAGGACTGTTTTCCTCAGCAAGTGTTTGAACACTGTCTATCAGCTGTTACAGCAAATGACATAAAGAGGTTTCAAGTGATAAAAGCGTGGCATTGCTTTCCAAAAGGAAGGGCTTCTGACAGACTGGATAGTAATTGCAGCATCAGGTATCCTGCCATTCTAGGTTGGCTCCTCAATGCAACTCAACTTGGCAGAGCTAGCATAGACACAAAAGCTGATTAGATATGGTTAGAATTTTTTTTCAAGGTTAGGATTTTTTCTTCCATTAGAACAATTAATAAAGCTCCCATTGCCTTTTGTGGAAACTAGGTTACGCCACTATAACAATTCAGAAAATCCAGCATGTCTCATTTGTATTTGATGTATTGAGAGCAGTGGCTTAAACTGGAAATTGGATTGTTCTGAAAGAAGAGAGAAAGCTTTATCCAGAAAAAGACTGCTCAAAATCTAGAAACTATTTACAAATCTAGATTATTTATTGGCCCCTTTGAAATAGGACCTCTACAATACATTTGAGGAGAGTATAAGGGCAGAAAATTAGGCGTTGCATTTATCTGAGGAGTTGCTAAGAACATTTCAAGCTTAGATCTGCTTTGTAACACAATAATAATAAATAAAAAACAGATTTTGAAGCTTATATTAGATAAAAATACCTATTTTGCATTTCTAAAAATGTAATATACAGATGAAGATAAGATGCAATCAGAATGATGTTGCCAGTGCCAATGCAGTAGTTAGCATGGTTCAGAAAAAACTACTTAATTTGGTACTTTCTACCCTCTTTCCTCCTGGGAATCTGTTTCTGCAGCTGGTTGGATAGTTCAGACTACTAAGGAAACATCTTTGGACTATATAATAGTTTGTTTTCTTCATCCTCAGCTATCTGTGGATTCTATCCCATTTGCCAGTCTGCAGTTGCTGTTTCCCTATTAAAACAAACATTTGCAAGGTCATTAAGCATCTTCATCATTAGAACAGATATGCTAAATTATTTGTGTGTCTACAGCTAAGTACCAAACAAGACTCAAAAGCTTATATTGTGTCTATACTTCAAAAATCTCTAGTTCACAATTCTAAGAAGTAGACTGAAACCCCAACTTCTAGTTCTGTTACTCAGAAGAATTAATTATGGTGCTCAAAGCCTCCCTCACAAGGAACTATTTGAGGAAGTAATCTATCTACCGAGGGGAATGTAAAGACACTGACCTATAACATAATAATAAATTAGGAGTATGCAATAGGAAAGAGCTAATGGATGCTATGTTATTTATAACTACAACAAAACCTACTGTGTAACTGTGTACAGTTTATAGATAGGCACATTCAAAGTGGAAACATGGGATACATTTCTATGAAGGAGAGAAAATAACCACTGGGTCAATTTATGAAGGAAAGCAGTAGATTTTCTGTCCATCATACTACATTTTAAAATCAATATTGGTTTCTTTCTAAAAGGTGTACTGTATTCAACCATAAATTATTTGGCTTCATGTAAATGTTATTGGGTGAGGTCTTACTGCATGTCACATCGCAGGTCAGGCTGACTGCAGTTCTCTCTTCTGGCCTTAAAATCCATGAAGTGATCAATGACTGTTAGAGCTGCAGCCATGGGAAAAAGTAACAATTACTTATGGTCAAAAGGAAAAGGAGACACCATGTGGTCTGATAAGCCTATTCAGTCAATACCAGCCTATGGAGATGTCCAATACTCATAAGACAAAAGGTGACCATAGCTACCCAACCTGTGCTTTCCACTTTTAGATTCAAATTCTGTGTTTTATCTTTTTCACTCTCCTGCACAGAATGTAATGGGTTCAGTTGATATGTCATTTCATTTAATGGAAATAGACACAAGTACTCAAATAGGACTAGACATTTTAACATATATAAACAATGGATGCTTTTCCTTCCTGTGGTCTGTGATCACTGCTCTATTTTGCCCATTTTCTGATCCATCCCTTTCCCTCTGAATACCATTTCTCATTTTTTCTCACCCTTGCCCCCTGGCTCCGACCTTTGGACTAATGCATCATTAAGAACCTTGCATTTGTTTATGATTTAGATATATGGATTACATGGAGTTTAAGGAGTGTGCATATTTTAAAAATATAAATTCTGGATACCACTTGTAAGGAACCTTCATTTTGTTTGTGTGATGAGTATAAATTTCTCCTATTGAGTGCATAGCACTGTGACAAGGTGCTAGTGGGCCATGCTTTTTTTTTTTTTTTTTTTAGTATACATAATTCCAGGATCCTGAGGGGAATGGAGACAGGAGGATGAAAGAAATATCTCATATCCCTCTGAGACAACAGGATGGGGAAGACTGTTCCTGGCCCAATCTCATTCAAAAGCTCTGTTTCATAAATTAAGTATGTGGGCTACCTCTCCGAGTTGGTATCTTTTCATGTTGTATACTTCACAAAAAAATTTCTCAAGCAGCTGTATAAAATGATCTTTTACATGCATGGGAATCACTTTAAATTACATTCTTATCATGATGTACAGTTACAACAATCACATCAAAGTCCTGTCAGTCTTAAAAAAGCTGAAAATTCAGACATGATTTATAGAAGTGCAGGTAAAATACTAAAATCTTGTTCTGTGGCATAGTATCAGCAATGTGTAGATTAAATGATTCTTAGTAATATGCTTTGCTATAGTACAAAGTGACAGGTCTTATAAGGTTTAAGAAGTATTGTATGAATCTATGCTGTTACTATCTACATAGTATGGCATGCTGTTAAACTGGCAAAGTAAGATGTAGCTCATCTGCCTGGTCTCACACCAAAAGAATTCACAGAACTCTGAATAGTTGGGCAGACTTGTTTTGCCATCATTTAATCTTAAAACCTTTTTTATTCCACAATATGTATTGCAAAAAGAAAAGAGGCATGAAAAATATGTATAAAAATTTTGTCTTTGTCCTGTCAGATGATGAACACATAAAGTTCAAATTCTGATGGACTAAATTAAAAGAATAAGCATGAGTGCATTATCTGGTAAATTATCCAATATTTCCTGTAAGTTTTGTTGGTAATTGTAACTTTACTTAGCATCTGTAATAATGATTTAGGAAAAAAAGATAGAATCAAAAAGATATATTCATAGCTGTTGCTAATGAGGGTATCAAGAGAGATTTAAAACCTGAACCTTGTGAAATAAATGTGTAAAGAAGATCAACATAAATTCATCTTGGAAGAAAAAAATATCTAAGAAAACAACATCACAGGTGAGATTTCTTAGTAGAAAGGAAATACTTAAAAAACCTGTGCAATCAAAATACATGTGAGGTCAATAATTTGAATGTATTATGATACCCATACTTAAAAATTAGCTTCCAGCGTGGTCATCCATCCAGAGATAGTACCTAAAAGACTAATTAGAACATATTGTCTCACTATAAGCATGAGCAGTAGCATCAGCTTAAACCATACTATAGCACTTTCAGTCCTGAGTGTTTGGTTACAAAGACATTGGTACTAAAGGGAGGCAACAACATATGCATCCTTATACACCATATAGTACTGTACGGTAGCCATCTGTGTCACGTTGCTGTCTCAACCAACACTAGGAAGAATATGTCTACAGCTAACTGCTGCATCATATAGAGGTTCCCAGCTCCAGCAAGCAACCTCCAGAACAGGGAGCATCAGAGCAGCGGCATCAGTTTGCAAGTGCCTGAGTAACTATCACTGCAGCTCAGAAGAGTAAGAACACCTAGGGACATTCCCTGCTATTGAAAATATCATACTAAGACCACTAAATAAGGAAGAGAGGTTAGTCACATGGATGTTTGATGGCTTGCCTCAGATTTCTCTATAACTGTTGTCGAAAACTAGGCTAAGGCCTGTCTCAGTACTGACCTTTGATCATAATGAACACCACCATTCTTCTCTCCTGCTTCATGTCCTTTGTTGCCAGTACCTTTGTACTCAGGGAATCAGAAGTGACTGTACTGAAGTGTCTCGACCTGATCTTCTCACGCCCTTTTCTATTGAGAAGTATTTACATTTTGCTGAATTTCTAAAAATAATAAACCTGAAAATGAAGGGAAGACTGGAATGCTGGACACTAAGGCTACATCAGTACTAGTAAAACAAGCAAGTCACTAGCATCATCCTGCACTGCTCAGGTTTTAGCATGTGTCCTGGCTTGATTTTCTCTGGTGCTAAGAAATGCCAAAACATAGCTCAGGGTCTGGCAAAACACACCATATCGGCTCAGCTGGCCGTATTAATAAATCTGTCCCATTTTAGGAGAAACAGATTTGTGCATAGCCGTGTGGGCATAAGCCATCCTCACATTCTGGCTTGGTTTCTGTTCTGTGTGTGTGATCTTAGACTCTTTGCCATCAGCTGCCTTTCTTGAATCATATACTTGAATTCAGTCTTCAATATCTGACCTTAATCATCCCATCCTGGGTTAAAGATCATTTAGACATGATGAATCTGGTCGTGCCCATGGTTTTTAGCAGAAATGGCATTCTAGATTGCAGAGCACTTCCCTAGAAAATATTTAATTGAGGTATTATTTCACCAAACAGTTTTGGTTCTGACAGGTCATGATTTTCTTATAGAAAAGTATTGAATCCAAATCTGCTCCAAAGAGCTAAATGAAACATTACTTACCTTTGAGTTATAGGTTCTTCCTTCCCTCTGTCCATATTTACTCCCGTTTTATTGTGCACAGGAAGCAAAAACATACTTTACACTATGTATCTGTTTTTAAATCATGCACTACACACATCTCTAGGTATTATTGAGCAGCCACAGCTCATCATTTTGAAAAAAGAAATAAAAACCGTAAGGTCTTCACTAACGCTATTTTATGATTGAGTGTTTATACATAACCAACAGTCAGAAGCTAGCTGTCAAAGTTGTTGCAACACTACCATATCCTAATTTCAGACCTGATTTGGTGAAGCCGTAGGTATATGCTTACATGTGTACTGCCAAATATTATTCTAGCATAAGAAATATGGAAAATACTAGCCCAGTTCATCAGCTACTTCCATTAATCTGCTATATTAAAGTCAGAGCTCATTCCTCCACACATCCCTATTGCTATTAGAGTTAATGTCTAAGGACAACATACTTATCTACCAGCATTAACAATACATGGCATCCAAAAACAGAGTAGCACATGCATTCTCTTCTAATGTCCCCTTTGCTGAGGTGACCCAGTATTTCATATTGACTCCAGCAGTTTTTGTTCCTACACTTCCGTCTTTTTTTATCTAGTAGTTCTTTCCTCTTGCCTTACAGGACTTACTTGCTCTACTACTCATGGAAAGTCTTCTTAAAAGAAGTTTGGACATTACAAAAACTATGCTAGGTGGTTGCTAAATGAAATTCTACCCTTTGTAATGAAGTCACATAGCACAACTAGCATAGAAATGGAATCTCATGAATTTTCACATCAGCTTCATCAGCTGTGGATCTATACTTCCCAATCCAAAGGTCATGGAATATGTATTCACACAGGACTCAATGTTTCAGAAAATACCTAGAAAATGAGGACTATGGACACATCCTAGTATCTCACCTTTAAACTCCAACCCCATCTTCATTTTCAAATAATACACTTACCAGTACACATACCTTGGTTCTTATGCACGTCTTTTATCAGTACACACATTTACAGAAAATATATCTAAAGCATAAAAGAGATCAGTTCAGAAAGTGATGTTCTTAAACAAATGTATTATTTTAAGACTGCTAGAATTTACCCTGCACTATTGAAGCAAATGAAGTTTTGCCTTGGACTCTCCTGAGAGCAGTTCTGTGGGCTGTGTCAGTTAGTAATCAGGGGAAAATGAGAAGAATTCGAGTTACATATCAGGACAGGCCAAAGACTTAAATGAGACTGGGATGAAATAATAAATAATGTATTTTAGCACATCAGTCATGGCAGTAACTTAATTCATGTCGTATTCATACAACTATAGTATTCCACAGCCTCAGAAGTATTGTTCTCAAAGTTTTATGGAAATAGAGCTTATATTATATTTATTTAGAGCTTAAATTGTATTTATTTCTTACGCAGCCAGTTTATTTGAAATTTACTGGTAATATTCCAGGAGAAATTTGTGGTTGACAATTGTATGTTGATATGGATTATTTGAATAAAAACCTTATTTGTCAAGATATATGTTATGCAATATGGCATAAATAAATCCAGATCACTTACACTAATAACTGTTGGCTCTTGTCTGGAAGAAAGACAAGCAAAAAGAATGACCCTGGATACACAGCACACACAGTGAGACAATTTTAAAGGGTGAATGTTTCCTTTCTCTGTTGGTTACCCTTCAGCATGTTCAGCCAATATGCTTCTCTCTCTGCCCACCCCTTCCACTGTTCAAGACCTTTTCTCATGATGCAGAAAGAAAATCACCAGGCTTTTTTGAATAGTTAAGTGAGTCTATTTGACAAGTCTAAAATAACTTCCAATAATCCACATTATAAAGGAATCTCATTTCTATCAAGTTAGAAACATATATTTTGTATTGTAAGCAAAATGGAATCGGTTTCTGAAATTTCATCCAAGAAACAGAATTTAGTAGTCGTTTAGCTTACTGAACCTTAAGCACTTGGCTTATTTGGATCATAGCTACAGGAATTCAGTTATGATCCAAACTTAAACTCTGTCTAAAGTGGGGAGCTCTGATCCCCTGTCTTCTCTCCCATCACCTTTATCAGCACATGTGTTTACCAGTGCAAGGTAATTCCAGAATGGACATAGACTAGCACAGTTCCAACGTTTTAGGTTTTTACACCAACTTAGCAGAATTGTGGGTGGTTGCACAGGTTGCAGTATAGTGAGAACAATCCTAGGATGACTGTGTTTGCATTATATCTTGTGTCATTCAATAAAAAGGGAATAAAAAAACAAGACCTGCAATAATTATTACCATTACTAGTTGCAAACATTAAGAAAAGTCCTGACACTTCATGTTTTGAGGCTTAAAGAAGTCTCTAGCTGTGAGATGGAGAAGAAACCTAACTGAGGAAAGCACATATTTAGAAAAAAGAATGGGACTTTCTAACATCTTTCTTTAAGTACTATAGCATTGATTACGAAAAGAGGCAAGAGACTGCAGTAAGGAGCCTAGGAATCTGCTGTAGAACAGCAATTCCTGTTTCATCTGAAAGTGCTTTAGAATTATAAAGGTCATCTTATGATTGGATACCCCAGATAAATAAAGAATATAGATTGAATCAAGTAAAGCATGTGGATGTGAATTGAAGATGAAGGATCAGCCTCTTATGTAATGAACACTGACATAATTGAAGCCACCAAAAAAAAAAAAAAAAAATCAGCTTGAAGTTAAAATGTAAGCATCAGGTCAATGGCACATAGCAACAAAACAGAGAAGTTCAAAGGTGAAAAAGAAAGTACACCTTTTAGAGTTGGAATTGCAAAAGCAACTTAGGTATTACCACATGCAAATTGTCTAAGGCACTTACACTGATTTCATAAAACAGCTTGTGTTGAACCTCTTCATGGTTATTCCTTTGCTTGTTTTTGCTAAACTTACTAGCTAGGCACTTGAGAAAATTTGCTCCCAATAATTAAGTGCTCAGTAAACTGCTAGTTCCTGTGATGTGTTATGGCCCAGAACCAAAGTTAAAGAGGAAACAGGATTTTGGAGCTTTTGAACAAATGAAAATGTGTTCTTGAATTCTTTAATAATGTTGTTTCATTTAATAGAACTTACTTGCTGGAACGCAAGTTTTTAGGCAGGTGCACAAGTTAGATTTACCTTCCATGCCTCCACACTCACAACTCAGAAGGGCTGGAACAGGGACTAGGCATTGGCTCTGCACCTGGGATTCACTGAGCAGACAAATAACTTATCCCCGTCAGCAATGAAGCAAAAGTGATTGCAGAATCCAGATAGGTATGGAGATGCTTGTTTGCCTTAACAGGCTCAGGCTCTTGACTTGAATGAACATAGGACAGTGTCCCCCTGCTCTTTATTTTTTCAGGAAGTAGCACAGCCCTAGATAAAGCCCCTTCTTTGAATACTTTTTAGGTGACTTCCCCAGCAAATTAACATAGAAAATGAAGCTGAATTATTTGAAATTAAATATTACATTTTTAAAGATTACATAGGCTGAAATTACTCATATATGCCAGAATTATTGCATTACAGGATTTGTAATGCTTTGCATTTGAATAACATTGCTCAAATCAAATATTATCTCAGGAACTTTTTCTTCTTTACCCTATAGAAATCAAACATTATCTCAGGGACTAATTCTTCTTTACCCCATAGGCAATCACTTGTGTGTGTTCTTGGCGGACTGTATTTTATTCTGTGCCAAGTAAACTGTTTCTGTGAAAAACCTCAACAATCAGTCTGTTAGTGAAACATAGCTCCAAGTAACCCTATAGACCTGTAACACCATATCTGTATGACATTGCATGTTAACTACAGAAAGCAATGCATTTAGAAATAAATCACAACCAGAAATAAATTGTGTCTTCTCCAGGAGCTATTTTCCATGATACATTTTTTTTCCTAAAACCTGAAAATTAAATCATGTTGTGTCCTTCCACCATTTCTTTCTGTTTCTGTTTTTATCATACAGGTTAATAATCTACAAATGTTTGTCACTGTATGTATTTGTTGTTATTCCCTCAGTTCTAATTCCTTTTTGCCATTCCCAAGTTTCGTGCTCCTTTTCACTGCCATTAGGATTATACATATGTGAACACTCCCTCCATTTCACTAGCCTGTCCTTCAGGTGCAGAATTTAGTGGTAATTCTGTCTGAACGCTGTGGGGGTACCTCAGCTTTTTGAATGTGGGTATCTCAACCTCAACTTCTTGTTCTCTTTCCTCCCATGACCTTTTCTTTCTTCTGTGTTCTGTCTATACATTTTTCTAAAAATTGTTACAGATCGTCTACCTTTTCCTTTAAATCCCTCTTGAACAGCCTATTCTGTGATACCCACAAGATACTCATCAGTTGTTTGCCTACTTAGGGTTTGTTTATCCATTTACCTAGATAGCCTAATAAATAATCCTGACTTGGATCTATCCTGCCAAACATTATCCTAGTTGTAATAAGTATCTAATCCCAGTATGAAGGAAACTCCCCTACTTCTGTTGTTCTGTCCTTCCTCCCTCATTCTTTATTCTCATACTTACGTTATATGCAGAATAATATGGCATATTTTCTTTGGTTAAGGACCCTTGTGTTTCAGCACAAATATTTGGTAGCTTTCAAGCATCATTAAATTACAATATTGATTAGTTTTTTGCAACTGGAAACACAAACACATGTCAACTTGCAAAGATTAAAAATACATTTTCCCCTATATTTGTATTCCTCTAATTATAACTATGGTACTAAGTATATATATTTAAATACTTTCCATTCATTAAATAGTTTAGTAATATTTTGAAGACATATTCAGTACTTAGATAAAGTAATATCTACTGTTTGCAGTCTGAAGAATAGACAGCAAAGAAAGACAAAACAATTATACTCAGGCTTTGAGCTACAAAAAAGAAGTTATGAAAGCATATATGAATAAATGACAGGTCAGACAGGGATTTATCTGCAAAAGAGAAATATTTTCTGCTATTGGTGTAATAAATGTACACAGTGACAATTACTAAAACACATGCATCAGAACAAAGGGGAGGTCACATAAAAGAGTGATCAATATAAATTATAAAAAATTGTGGTTCAATATAAAATGTATTTACCATTATGAAATATAGCACTAGCCTAAAACCTAAAAAAAAAAAAAGGAAATAAGAAAAATAAATTACATAATTACATAATTACAAGATCATCTGTGCAGGGTTGGAGCTATACTAGCATTTTATCTGGGAAATGGCATGTGATCTTACAAATAAAGACACTATTGTGGCACTTCAGAGAACACGGTGAGAATGTTATCATCTAATTCCAAGAACCCAATTCAAAATGTAAAAGTGTTCTTGAAGCACTGCTTCATCTCATGGAGGTCTTTCCCTTTTGGGATTGCAAAATCCTAATTAAAATGTCTGTGCCTACACATACTCCAAAATGTGTCAGGAATACAATTTTAAGAGGTAGTTTTCCTTTTAGTAAAGTGTGTGTTGAGTCACACAACAAGCATGTTTTACCTTCCTCTTTGTCTGTTTTTTGTTAGCGTGCACTACCAGTGGGATGGTGCTTGCAGAGTCTCTCTCAGTCAGCAAGATAGGACTTGTTCCTTCCTCGCCTGTATTCCAAAAATCTCTGTTTATCCCTAGTGACTAGGAAAGAAACACATGAAAAGAAAGGGAAGCTGAGGCATTTTGGACCATCACATAGGCAGTAGCTCTTGGCAGAATATCAAAACTCCATTCACAAGCACTAAAAGCAAAGAAGCTGTTAAAAGTCTGGGATAATTTGTGTATGATGGCACAAATTGATATCTCAGCTTCCTCCTCTGTAAGGATATTCACAGCACATTAAAAATATGAAAATACGAAAAAAGATAGGGATTCTAAAAACAAGAGCCGAACAGCATATTTGATTAAGGTCATCTCTGCAGGGTGGTGGTTTGCAAACGTCTGTGTGGAGTTATGTTGTGTTTCTCCGTTCTAAACTGCAACTTCCTCATTATTCTGAGCATTTCATGTTTAAAAAGCTTTCTTTTCATGGCATGTTATCCCATACCTGCTCATTTCATTCACTTTTAAAACTAAATTTCATTCCTGTTGTGAAATTTCAGTACCGTATGGCCTACATGGTGTACCTGTAAGGGGCAGTATATCTGTCTTTCAGATATGTGCTTGCCACCTTATTCTAATTTTGTTGAAGCATGATTCCAGATTTTCTTGGGACGTCTGGCTAAAATAATTCAGCAGACCTAGGTGTTTATGTTATACCCATGGCAGTAGGGAATGACCACCTATTCTGTTAAACTGACAAAAATAAGGATTCAAATCTTTGTGCCTTAATATCAAACTTGGAAGAAGACACTCCATATTTTAAAATCACAGCAGGCCGCTATGTTAAAAACCATCAGTTTGAGAAAGAAATTATGCACGGTGACTTATGCAGACCAATACAACCTGTATTTCTGTAACTTGGGTTTATTTTATTATTTTCATCGAAGGCATGCAGTATTTCTGTAATAATTTGTACTGTAATGACATATAAGTACTTCAAGTCCTCATAAAAAGTATCTTTTTATTTTCACCCTCCAGTAAAAATCAGTTCTTCCTATCCTGAATAAATCTTAGTAAATGTTTATATTTTGCAGTCAAAATATCCTCATTACTTGTGACAATGACTCATTTTACCCATTTTTTTTAAGATCCTAAGGTATACAGTTTGGAAACTATCCAACTTCAAAAAAAAAAAGATGCCATCCCCATCTTTACTGTGACATGAAATTAATTTCAATTTAAGAAAAGGGATACCTTTTGTCATTTTACAATGCAGGTGATTTCATATAGTAATTCTTTCATCAGAAAACTGAAACATCATATCTCTTCTCATAAAAAGTATAAACCCTTGTATTTGAATAGAATTCCAGAAGCATGTTTCTACTATGGCTTCTGAACATAGATGTAATATATAGTTTGATATCAAGGTTTTGCATATAACTTGTACATAACTACAGTCTTGTCCTTACAATGAAAGTTAAGCAGTGCTCTGACTTGTTTACTTTTATATTTTCATATTCCAAGGGGATTAATTCCAAAACTAGAAATTTTTAATGTCTTCCACAGACAATTTAATTTGCATGTTACTCATTATTTTAGGAGAGTCACAATAGTCCCTTAATTATGCAGCCTGTGGTGAAATCATGCAGTTGATAACTGAAACATAGTGTTTAAAAAGAGATCAATTCTGATATAAAAATATACAGAAAGGAATATTAGATATTTTCTAGCTCTGAAACCAGAAACACAAAGAAAGGAAATATAATATCAATGATGGTGTGCACATATATATATATATACACGTAATTTTGTTGTTATGACATTGCCTTCTTCCTATTTGTCTTGAACAAGGCCATCACAACAGCCGCTCTCTGCTGATGTTTCATCACACAGCTGTTCCATCTATCAGTCTTGGACTCCTGATATCTAAGGGAGTGAGGACTGCATGCGTGTTCTCTTCTCAGCTCAGCCACTCTCAAATACTAATTTTTTATCGATTTCTCTTTTCAGTATTTTGCATGCTTCTCCTGTTCCATGCTATTTATTATCTGTCATGAGGTATTACAGATTCCATGACATCCACTCCTAAAAGTAACAAATGTCAGGTCATGGAGTGGAAGAAAAGGGACGCGAATCTGTACCAAAGAAGGGAAAGGAAGGAGGGAGTTAGAGAATAAGCAGGGGGAAAAAATGTACAGTTCAAACATAAAGATAACTTGGAAAACTTCAGAAGGTAAAAGGAGGAAAAGAAAAAATACATAATAGAGGAAGCATTCCAAATGCAAAAGGAAAGTGAATATACAACAGGATAGTTTTGAACCATATTTATTATTGGTATAGAATTTTTTAACCCAGCACAGCAAACACAAACTAAAATCTGCATCCACTCTTACCCCAAGTTAATCCAATTCATAACAAATTTGCTTTTATTGTACCTTTGTTATAACAACAATAATAATAACAACAACAACAACAACAGCAATAATAATAATAACAACAACAATAATAATGTATGTTATATGTAAGTAGTGTGTATAGATTTTAAATGTAGATTTTCCCAGTGTACCGTGTGTGTGCCTTTCATTTCAAATATAATATCTTTGGCAGCGGAGAAGATAATCAGAAAAAAATAAAATTAGTAGACTTTTGTTGGATAAGCCTAGGTATGAAATTAGTAACCTTGACAAAGGTAACTATAGGATAAAATTTATGTGCTATTTAAAATACTTTTGTGGATGGCAAATCAAGCAAAAAGTTAAATTTTATAGTTTCTGAAGAATGTCCAGTTTCTCCCCCTCCATATCTTTACTTAAACTAGAAAAAACTACCTTGCCTGCTGCATTGCTATGCTTGTTGGATTAAATAAATTAGATTCAAAATGATGCCTGGGGAAAGTGCTGTTGTATTGTCGGTCACCTGAGCATGATTAACTTGCTTTTTGAAATGGCTTGGTAGCATAACAAAAGTTCTGTATTGCTTGATTAAATAATATATAGAATTAATGGAATTAATCCTGTCTGGGGTGCAATCCATTTAAAAGTATACTTTTTTTCTTTATGATAAGTGTTTTTTTGTTTTGTTTGTTTGGGGTTTTTTTTTGGAAGTTTTATAAATCCTACAAGTAAACCTGTATGTCAGTCAGAGTAATGTCAATTCCATGTGCAGCTCATTTTCCCTTAATTGCACACTGAATCACTATATTTTAGTTTAGTTGCTACTGTTATGGGATATTGTGAATATATTCTCTGCATATGCAAAAATATGGAAAAGCGAGCACTTAAGTCAGTGTGACTGTGAGCAGAAATTAGCTGCTGCTTCTTTTTATTTTTTAAATCAGGTGGAACTGAAGTCCTGCTGAAATTAAGCAGTCTGTGATACATTTCAGCAGATTTGGGCATTAAATCTCTAGTGCTCTAGTATGATTGTTAGCTACAGTCCTCTCTGATTTCAGTTCAATGCAGTGCTCTCATTTAAATCCTTCAGTAGATTCCTGTTCCCTAGACCACGCAAGATGACCCAACTGAACAGCAGTTACACCTGAATGAAGGCTACAAGGGTCAGCCTACAGACTATTTTCTGGTTTTACTATAAATATTCTCACCTAATCCTTCCTGTGCTTTGTATACTTCTTTGATATTTATTGAGTAAGAGCCCCAGGATAATTCAGGTAGGAATGAACTTCATGACATTTCTTGTCCAACCTCCTGCTCAGAGCTGAGGTCAGGCCAGGTTGCTCAGGTTTGTGTCCAGTTGGGTCTTGAAAATCTCCAAGGATAGAGACTGCACAACACCTCTTAGCTGCCTGCTTCATTGCTTGGCTGTCTCCAGGATGAAGTTTCTCTTTATATCTGGTTTGAACCTCTCTTTTCAGTTTACCACTCCCTACCCCACATCCCCACGGTCTCTTGTTCTTTCACCATGTACCACTAGAGAGGATAATGGCTTAGTGTTCTCAATGACCTGATCCCCTGATAGATCTGGGGGGATGCTAAGTGCCCCCAAAGCCACTTCTTCTTCAGTCTGAAAAGGCACCACTTCCTCAGCTTCTCCTCACAAGGCAAGTCCTCCAGCCCCCTGAGCATCTGGGTGGTCTTTCACTGAATTGAATCCAGTTTATCAGTCTTTCTTGCCCGGTTTATCAGTCTTTTGTCTGCCTTGTGTGAGGGACCCAAAACCTTGCCACAGAAACTAGGTGTCATCTGAATGCTGAACAGTGGGGGATAATCCTTCTGTTGATCTACTGGCTATTCTCCCATGCAGCCCCAGATGCTGCTAGCCTGCTTTCCTGCCAGGGCACGCTGATGACTCACATTCAGCTTGCTGTCTGCCAAGACCCCCAGGTTCTTTTTGGCAGAGATGTTCCCCAACCAGACTGTCCCCAGCTTATATCATTGCAAGTGGTCGTCTCCCCAGGTGTAGGACTTGGCATTTGTTGTTGAATTTCAAAACCTTCCTGCTGGCCCATTCCTCCAGCCTGTTCATGACCCTCTGAAATGCAGCCCTGCCCATTAGTATGCACTTTCTTGTTCCCCAAGGCAAAAAATATATCTTACCAAAACACCCCTCACCAAGAAACACCTTAGTCATCTAAAGACAGAAGTCTTTGAAAGTTTTTCAGTTGAAAAGCTGACAGAGAGTATCTTTTCATACAAAATTTAGTCAAGTGTCTGGCTTTTCTGATACCCAGCTCATACAAAGGTTGTGTGCTAAAAGTGAAAATGTTCAGCACTGAAAGAATTTTATGTAGGTTATGGTCTGAGGCACAAATATGGCTTTATGGCTTTACAGAGACAAGAGACCAGAGGAGTTGTGTCCTGTGTGAAGCGCAGCAGCTTTATAGCTGGTGTAAGTGGTGCAGGTGGGTAATGGTCATTCATGAGTCAACCCAACAGTGAGAACTGGAGAGCTCACGAAGGCTAAGCCATTCTTAGTCCACACTAATGTGAATTTTTATTGAAAGGGCTATTTTTGGTGTTCTCACATGACGTCCGCTGCTGATTTAGTGTAACTTTGGGGGTTGCTTTGCTTCTGAATAGGACTGTTTCAGAAAAACACAGCATCTGAACCACTTTTGTTGAAAGCAGTATCAAGTCTGTTTGAATCTTCAGTTAATACTGTTTTCTCTCTTTCCTGATACGCTAAATCCCACTCATTGGTTGGTTAGTGCCAGAAATCCTGGAGCCAGGCTTGTCATTAGCAGACAGGTCCATTCATATACATACTGTGTTTTTCCCTCACTAGGGTATCCAGGGAGTTTCATCTCATCTGTAAGAAAAAAAAGTTAACACCTTCCGCCTGACTTTTTACCCCTACCTATGTACCTGCCAAACTCCGTAATCCATACGATAAACTCAGGAATGCCCTTCTGGACGCTGGTTTTTAGACCTTTCCTTCAACTCACACACCAGAAAAGTCCTTCAGTATTTCATTTCAGGTCAGAAAAAGGTTTTTTTCCAAGTGGATGGCAGTGCATCTGTGGTTGATAGAGAGGTCTTTCATCTGTCCTCATACAATAGCTGATTATGGCAGATGAATTCAGAGAGTCAAGCACTAACTACACTGAGCAAGTTTCAATTCTTTCCAAAGCTCCATGCACTGAATTTATGTTGAGTGAAGGTTTTGTATCTTTACTGTCTCACAAGCAATTTAGTATCACAGGTCCTTATGTCCTCGCATAGCGTACATGATCCTTATGTTTTCCTTGCCCACTATGATAGATCACTGAGAAAAGGCAAGTGATGTACACTGAGGCCAGCCACTGTAGCAGCCAGCACCACCAATTCTTTCTCCCAGCTTCAGTTTACCATTAATATGCTACTGAATTTGAAATTTAAAATCTAGTCCTGTTGTCTCTGTCATCTGTATCCAATCACTACCGTTTTTTTCCTCCTGTTGTTTTTCTAATGTTAGTAAGCCTACCGAGCTCTTCTACCAGCTCATCTTGGAATCAGTTCACAAGTCTACCAATCCCCAAAACCCCCATATTATTCTAGTAACCTTTCCCTGCATGGCTATAAAGCATGGCAACTTCTATTCTTCTTTTTATCCTTAGTCACTGTTTAGCTATAGATTTGTTTCACATTTTTGATCTTTTTCATAAATCATATCCTCCAGAACTCTTTGCCATTTTGTTTCCATTTAACGATCTTGCTGTTTTCATCAATATCCTCTGAAACCTTCATGTGCAGGACTGTGTATTCCCCTGGGTGGTAGAGAGAGGTCCTGTCTCTTTTTTCTTCTTTCTGGTGATACATCTTCAAAAGTAGCCCTTTGTTATATATTATTTTATTTGAGCTTATTTATTAATTTCTTAACATGAAAAGAGGCTTTAACTGCAAAAACCAAAAACTTCTAAAGATATGCTGAACCACAGCACATTTTCTTAGTTCTCTGGTAACCCTGAAAATTCTGATAGCTTGTATTCTCTTCACCATGGGCCACAGCCTTGGTTTTTTATTTTCAAAATAAACACTTCATTTGTTTGTTGGCTGATCAAACATGTTAATAGGAATTCAGGAGAACATTGCAACAGAAAACATAGTTATACTGATGGAAAACTGAGATAGCAGTGTTGACTTCACATGACCATTCTAACCTAGATCTTGCATTAGCTCTATTCCAGATTCTAGAGGCACTAATTAAGCGTCTGATATCAGCTCACAAAATTTAAACAAACAGAAAAAGGAACCCGAAACATTTTTTTCTATTCAGACTTTAAGGAGTGGCTGGTATTTATAAATTTTCTTCTTGTCATTTCATAGATTTCAAATTAAAATTTTGAGGTAACCAAACTAAAAACAAAACAAAACAAACAAACAAAAAAAGAGCCCAAATGAAAAAGATTCCAATGGACTCTGTCACCTTTAGATGCTATCCAGGCAGACTATCCAGGCTCCTACAAATCTTCTCCATGACTCAAGAGGAAGACTGCATCAAGACTTTGAATAGAAATCAGAACAGCTAGTTCTCTATTTTGTTCAAAACACTATTCCTCTTAATCTGACTCTACTGGCCAGAACAACGTGTTTCTAAATCTACTTGCACCTGGTTCTTTTTTTTAATATCTAGAAGACATTTTATTAGAAAGTCTGAAATTGTTCTTGCTGTGTCTTTGAACAGATGACAGTAAGATAACCTCATTAGTTCATAGTGAGGACTGGACAACCCCAGACACTCAAGTGAATACAGTAAAGCTTAACTTTATGCAGTGCCTCACAAAATGAGATAGAAATGTTATGTGTTAACCCATTGTTGATTCTTCTTCTAAACCTAATAATTTTGCAACGATTTCTTCCCAGTTTAAAGTGTCATCCATGTATTCCACCCACTGCCTTTTTCAGAGCTGTTTGCTGCCATCCATTTTGCACATGATGTCTCTACCTTGTCGTCTTTATCACAAGCTCCAAACCTCACGGTTGCCTGAGCTCCACTCAGGCAGTGGTTTCTGCAAAAGCCACCAGGGACATCTGTGCAGTTGATCAGCAGTTCACCAACAGTATGCCTTCTGGCTTTCAAGTGTCTGAAATCACAACCGTAACATTGCCTTTTTCTATGCATAGAATTAATTATTTTCTGTGAAAACAGAAAAAATGTCAAATATCCTTTATCCCTATTAACATTTGTTTTCTTCTGCTTGGTGCTCTATTTTTGTCTTCTCCTTTGTGTTTGCTTGCTGCTTCATATTTTATAGCACATCAGACACAATAATGGTCATATGCCTCATACCTGGTTATTTCTATGCTCAAATTTGCTGTAACAGTTGCTGGAAACTTTGCAGTATGACAAGGACAACAAATAATTTTCATAAACCAGAACAGATGGCAGGCACCTTTGTCTTTATTATGGCATTGTTGTTTTAGAAATCTACAGGTCCAGATGCTAAGAGAGGGATGGAGTTTTGTTCACTAAGACTGATACCTGATGCCTGTTTCACACTGTGTTAAAATTATGGTAAATATAATCTTTTTATGACCCAGTAGCTTGGGTTTATATGGGCAATTGCCTGTGTGCTTTTATTTTCTTACTTAATAAGACAATTGCAGACTCAAATGTAATCTCAGAATGGTAGCAGTCAAAAAATCCTATTGTGTCGGTATCTGTTCACAGCTAATGAAATTGTATTCAGTTAATATCTGTCAAGCTGCTGGGATGAGTGATAAGAACAGAGCAAGGGTTCCTTATCAGAAAAGGCCTCAATTCCCTCAAGTCAGGATAGATCCAATAGTGGAACTGAAAAAGAAATGGGAGATTATATGATTCGTAGGATCTAGCTTCCACAGATACTTTTAGGAGCATATGTTTTACTCCAGAATGCAGCCAATCGCATCAAACAGGCTGCCTTCTATCAAAAACTAGCATAGCTGAGTAACAGCATATAAGAAGCCCTCCAAAGCTGTTACTGCCATGTCTTTAAAGTACAAAGTTCAAATACTGCTCTGTGGACTAACTTGGAAATTTAATCAAGTCACTTCTTTAATCTGCAAACTGAATATATAGATAGCCATAGATGAACATACCTGGAAGGAAGATAAATGAGCACGTGCTATGATGAAAAGCAGAGGAGTTTCCTCAGAGGCACAAAAAGATACAGAGTAACATGATGATGTCAACACATTTTAAGAGCAAAGTAGGAAAACTTGCTTAGTGTACATGATACACAATCAAATCACCTTTGGGAATTTGTGCAGTGTTTAAATTTAGTTCAGACTATTCCTTTCTTTATTTGAATAACAGTTCCTACAAATGTTCACTCACATTAATCAATTTTTCACCCACAAAAAAATAGGTCAAAGAATGTTACTTAGGTTGGAAAGGCAAAACACTGTGAGCTAGGAAATGCCAGAATCAAGGCTGTTTGACAGTCTTCAGTCTACCCATATGTGAATGTGTATATTAAATCTTTAATTACATGATCACATACTATTTTTCCCAAAGGACCTCTGACTCAGTCAGCACAAAAGTTAGAAAGTGCTCAGTGACTGAGGAAAATAAAGGATGAGCTGTTCAAAAGGCACTATTATCCTTAAAGAAAGCTAAAGACTTCTTGGCCAATAGTACAAACGTGATACAAGAGAAATTGGTTTTCACTTCACAGGGGTGAAGTGGGTGAATACTTTAGGAGTGGTATCAATGTGACTAAATACTGATAAATATTTGACATGGAAGTTGGCTTGAAGCATCCTGTTTTCCTATACAATTTTTAGAATATATAAGTCCTTAAATTCCAGTAAGTTTTAAAAGGATCAAGCTGTATGACTTCTATGAAAGTCAATAGTAGTTGTACGACTAAACTCCTCTGCACTACCAGAAATTTTCCTCCATATTGTTTTTGATAATAAAGATTATCATGCACGGTTTGAAACAAATAAGACAGCCCAGTTACACAGACAAATTATAAAGTAATTTTCTTTAGTTGTATTTAACTGCTAGTCAGTAGAGCAGCTGGAGGACAAAAAGTGCTGCTAATTTCAGTGCTAGGAAGATAGAGCATGGCAACTGTAGGATAAATATATTATGGATGATCAGGTAGTTCCTGTGTGTGGAGCATAGCTGGAAGATCATTAGACACAGGAAACCACACTGCTCCCATTCAGCCTCAGACTGCAGTATTTTTCTCTGATTATGATTTATTGTCTTACCTTATGAAGATTATTCACCATCTGCAAGAGTCCATAGATCACCCAAACCAGGAGATGAGAGGCAGGATCTGACTAGGAATGCCAAGTGCTTTGCTCACTTACTCCAGAAGAAATCTTGGATAAATCAAAAGCAATCAGTGCCACCACTCAGGATTTTTGACAATGTATTGTGAAAGCAAAAAAAGAGGAGAAGCAGTGGCCTAAAATTCAGCTTCCAAACTCTCAAGGCCGTGTCATTTATGATAGCCAGAGCTAATACTTGATATAGTCAGGTAAAAGATCCTTTTGCCAATTCCTTGCCACTTTGTAACATTTCAGTCATTTGAACTGGCTTTTTCTGTGTTAGGTGCTTCAGTTCATACATGCTCAATAGTGTAGCTATTACTTTCTCTGGAAAAAAACTAGTTAAACTGGCAATGTGATATGCCAGATCTGTGCAGACTAAAGGGGACTTTCCCTACAGTTCTTTCTCCCAGATTCTACAGGTTACTCTGTCCTCTGACGTTGGGGACCAAGAGCACAAAGACTGTCTGTCTTGTGCATGATATTCTCCAAGTTAATAATCAAGTTGAAGGCCAATCAGAATAAAAAAAGAGACAAAATTAATCCACCTTAGGTTATTATAGCCATTTTGTTAACTGTAGATTTCTTGAACGTTCCTAAACCATTAGATGCTATGTCGGCCAATAAAGCTCACTTCTGTCTGTAACTGATCGGTTTAACCTCCACCATAGCCAAGCCTGGTCAGATTGATTCACGAGTACCTGACATAAAGTCTGACTACTCTCCATTGCATCTACAAAGCAAAGGTCCCAAATCAGAAAGTCAGTTTTAAAGAGATTGACTTTTCCACTTAGCAAACTAGTATGGTATGAATGCACAAAGCAGGTCTAAATGAGAGGAAGAAAAATCTTCTGAAGGTGAGACAGCCATGTAGTAAGGTTCCCACAAATTATTTAAAATACGAGACACATAAATCTCACCGGGTTGCCTACATTTTCACTCTGTTAGAGGAAAACAAGGAAACTTTTTCAATGTGCACTACTCCATTACTTATTTTATGTCCAGTTATGAAGCTATTTCAGGCTTTGAAAAATAGCTACGTTATGCTCTAAGTTGAAATAGCTAGGCAATCTTTGCGTTCTGCAATCTGTAGACACTTAATCCAGGGGAAAACAATTTTGTTTCTGTCTTTCCAGTTTCATTCCAAGATTTCTTATGTGCATGTTTTTAAGCCTCAAAGTTTTCTGTATTGCTACCTGATCTATTGGATTGGTTTAATTTTGCCTGCAAAAATTTTGACATGCTTTACTCATTCTGTTTTTTGGTCAAAACCAGTTACCCAGCATAGCTAGCTTCAGTTATATTTTAATAAATCTCTAAGTAAGTACAATTTTGAACTACAACATTAATTATGCAAGATAGGACAAAGAACAGAGTACTTAACAAAAATGACTACAGAAACAGACTGTTGAAACCAAAGAAATTTGACCTAGGCATGTCATGTTATTATTGTTTAAATTTTGAAGCAGCTAAGCTTTGATCCTGCAAAGACATGCTCAGAGGCTTAGCTTAATGCAGTGAAATCAAGGGGGCTCTTTCCAGCTCTTTGCAATGCAAAATGACAACAGGTGCACAGACCTTTGTAGTACTGTAACCTAAATGTGCCTGTAATCAGAACTTCATAAAAGGCCACAGTGTCACTCTTTAATAAATAAATGTCACTCTTAAATAAAACAATGTAAATAATATGTTAATCAAACCCCATGTTGCTCACAGCTCATTTTATTTGTTAGAGATAAACAAAGGCTGTTTGAAGGAAAGAAAAACAATATGGTATTTAAGAGTCCATCACCCTTCGTGATGTACTTGCACACAAGAATTGTTCACCACAACATGGCTATTGATTTTTTTGAACCATTACTTGTCATTCCATAGAAATTCATGCAAAACTGGTTTATATCAGACAAACCATTTACTCCTGCAGGCTTTGGATCATTGAGAAAAATTGAAGGTTCTGCTTTCAAGAAAAGGACTCTTTTTTATTGTGAAGAATTCTGGTGAAAACAAGGCAGTGGTTGCCACAACATTGGTTCTGACCATGCCTAGTCTCTAGTAATCTGCTTCCATCTGATCAGTTCTCAGTAGCTTAAAGGATAGGAGAGGTTTACTAAAAGATAGGAAGGGTTTAGTAGCCAAGCCAAATGATTTTGTCAGTCAGGTCTGTGTGAATATACACACTGATGCTAGTGAAATTAGACTTTAGGTTTTGGATTTTGACTTTTTCTTAACTTCTGGCAGAAGGGTAAAGAGATAATCTTGGTTTATGAAGATAATGAGATTTGAGTGGTATAACCACAGAGGTCTAAACCAGCATTTCATATAACCACCAAACACATTAGATTATTAATTTGCAGCTTAGTAGTGTATGATGAATACTGGTGACTTTAAATCTGTCAACAGGTGATCTATAAACTAACAGGATTTTTTTAGTTATTTCATTCTTCTATTTAAAACTAAGCATCCCCACTCTGAAAGAGTTAGCAGATACAGAGAAGCATTCCTTATAGGTGGTATGGCAAAGCTGAATCATAGAGATCTTTGCTAATAGTTCTAGTAAGTGATGTCTTCATTATTTGTAATTTTAAAAGTGAATCAATATTTTTTTAACAGTATGTTTTTAAACTTAAATGTTAAATGCTTTATTTATTTCCCCTTACTACTCCATTTCCCATCATCTGCTGACAGATTATAATGAATTACCAATGTATTTTTTCCCAAAGAAATTAAGAAACACTTTGGGGTGTTTATTTTAAAATTATGGGTAGCCTCCCTTACCCATTCCATTCATGTATTTGAATCTGGATTCTTTTGTAAGGCAATATCGTCTTCTTTGGTAGAGGAATAGTGTCAGGTAGGAATACTCTAAGTGGTGGAATACTCTAAGTCCTGTGCATATCCACAGAAAAATATCCTTTTTGCATTACAACTATTTTGTTTGCGTAAGTGTTAAAATCTACACTAACTATATCATTATTTTGGTGGCATAAATCACTTCTGTATGAAGGACACACTAACAAAAAGGAAAACATGAGCTGGTTAGAACTACCCATTTGCAATATTAAGAGCATTTCAGTTCAGAGAAAAGTTTTATATAAGTGGATTTAAGCATTTTATAATTTTCTGCAAGAAAAGTCTTCTGCATATAAAATCTGTGCTACATCACTTCATCTTCCTAGGTGGATGAGACAGAAATGCAGAAAAAAATCACTTATCTTGTGCTAGTTCTAATACTGCCAACTCGTGTGTGTCACATGACCCTGTTTTAAGGACTAATAACAGGAAACAGTGAGCAGGGAATAGATGTGAGGTGTGTAGCTTGCCTTCATACATACAGATGAAAATTCTCAGGCCAACACAGGTCAGGTTTGTAGCATGCAGCACTGCAGAAATATAGGAGAAATATTATGTTGCTATCTCTCCCCAAGACAACAGTTCTCAAATACTCAAATAACATTTCCCATAAATCCCAGCCTGTCTTCATTGTTTGTGTATTCTTTCCCTCCAAGGTCCTGTAGCCTTGGATAGCTGCCAGCCTGCTAGTAAATAACTTGATCATGCAATCCTTATTCAAACAAATCTGTTGTTAATTTTTATTAAGTCTGTTCTGCTGTCTATCATATTTACCTACATGTAGCTGCAGTATCTTCAAAGGACACAGGATACAAACATGTACGTGGGGGTCAATGTTCTTACAAGTCTTCTTTTGGGAACTGGTCATGAACTCCATTCAAGCAGAAATTCCAGAAGGAAATTGCGTATCATTTTTAAAATATGTTATATAGACAAACTACAATGATATTTTGCACATTACAGCTATCTAAGCTGATGCTTATTTTTTAGATGGAGGTGCCAAAAAATTTAGTGCTTATATGCAGGAGTGAAGATGTGCATGTGTCTTAGTTTTGTCTTTTGCAAACCAAAAATCTGGCACTCAAATCCAAATTGTTCTAGACAATACTCTCTAAATATTTACACAAAGACAAATACTGTCTTAAAATTATTCCTGTGAAGTGCTTTTGCATGTGCTTGACCCTACACATGCAAGTAACAGTTCAGTAGAATTACCATCATGCATTAATGTAAATGATTGTTGAAGTTCTTTCAGAAACTTAGTACAGTAAGGAATACTAACACCTTTATAGGATTTTGAAGTGTGGAGAAACACAGAGTGATTCTAGTTATTAATTTACACAAAATGTTTGACATATTCCAAACTATATTAATCTCTGTCCTATGTCTTGAGGTAAGTCAATTAAGAAAGTATTGTTAAAGTGGCTTTTTTGTGAGCTGAGTGGATTTACATCATAACTAGTTAAATAAAAACATATGAAATACCATTAAAAATTTTATTACAAACTAAAAGAAATAGCAAAAAGATCAGTTCTAGGAAAAAAACCCAAACAACAATAGTGGGATCAGAACAAATCAGGACAATGGATAAAAAGAAGAAAACTGACAAAAATAAAAAGTCAAATTAAGATAACCGTTGGATAACAAATGCAAAAAAAATATCATAGATATGGTGAATGTGATTTCAGCTAGAAAGATAAACGAAATTATTTGATCTTTTAAAAGTAACAAAGAACTTGTGGTGGAAATGGCACTCTCAGCTTTTCTGATGAACAATGTGGATTGATTGTCAAACAGCCTAACATTGCTGAAAGAGAAGCTACCTGAGGCTGAAGCATAAGTTTTATAAAAAGTCTAGACATTCACTTTAGTAATTTTTTTCAATGACTTAAATTTATATGCCAGCTGAAGTTATAGGCAACAAAAGGAGATAAAGTCTTATACAATGGTGAAGCATTTTAGTTCTTAATAAAGAAAATTATGTAGTACAGTGTACCTTTTCGAAATAGAACACTAGTAATCTTAATCAGTTTTTCAATTACATTTAGACCCTTACTGGAATTTAGAGAGATGCTTATTGGTATTTTTGTGCCTATGTGAATCAAGAACAAAATGATCAACAACCAACATTTTAATGTAGAAAAGCTTTCAGATGTCAAGAGACTAGTCCTATTCTAGAAAGTATCATGCAGCCTGATTTCCATCAAGAGAATTTACATAGTGTCAAGATCAAAAACATGTAAGTTTTCTTGAATTAAGCTGGAGAAAGTTAAGGGCTTAATAAACTTACAAGAAAGGCAAAGATCTTTCACGAAGAGAAGGGCTTTCCTGGCAACCAGACCAGAAGCAACTAGGGACCTCATCATTTGGAGCCAAAGCTGCCAAACCAGTTGTATGTATGAGTTAGAAGGTAAGGGAGACAAGTCTATGCTAACCTGGAAAGGTATTCTTGAAAATCTCCATTACTGACCATCATATATCTGACTTTGTGTCTGTGACCATCCAGATACTCTCCCTGTGCTCAGTGCTAAGCTCGTGAGTAGTTCTGCTGAGTTTAAGTGTGAACATTGTGAAAGTTCAAATGGAAAAAATAAACATTTCCAAGTCTAAATTCAAGGCAGTATCCAAGTTTCGCAGGTGGCTTCCTCTGTTTTGAAGATGAGTGTTTTAAGGCAACATAATTATGCTGGCTTTATGCCTCCTCAACACCTGGAGAAGTTATTTCTTATCTTTTCAATTCTTTCCAGATCAAACAATATATTTACCAAGTCCCTACAATTGAGCACATTGGCAGGAGACTTCTAGCACACCCTTTCTCAGGTCAATGCTACTAAACACAAAGCTCTGTCCTCCCAAGAAATGCAAGATATGAGCCTTTCAGGCTTTGGTTTCAAACCGACTCCACGTCTTGTCTTTCAAATTCTTGACTGAAAAGTTGCAACAAGGAAAAAAGAAAAGTTATTTCACCATCATCTTTCCACAATGAGGTACTGCTTGTTGGCTTGAACACTGTTCTGGGACTACTCACTCCAGCTGAGTGCTGTACCCTACAGTCATGTGTCCTTCATGTCATAAGAAGCAAAGTTCAGTTAAAATGCAATTTGGTAGCCAAGTTCAGGAGCTGGGCTTCAGGGTCTGTCTTCTAGTTTAGGAGTGATGACTACCTACCACCTTAAGATGCCTACTTGTAACAGAAACAGAGTTGTAGATTCACTCTGCTCTGGACTGGTTTAAGCATCAAAGTGTTTCACCTGCTGACCCGAGCATATCCTTCTTGTAGGCTTCTAGTCGACCCATTCATTCAAGGGAACAGGGACACATGACTTTATTGGTTTTTTATATTGTATATATAAATTATATATATACATATATTATATATAAATAAATATATAGATTGTATTTATATTGCAAACCCCGTTCCAGGTGCTGCGCTTCACAGTGCAAACATTACACTTGGTTCCAAGTGTGTAAGTTTTAGGCATTGCAGCATTAAACTGTAGTTGCCTGAACCTTTTTTCTGGTTAAGACAAGTGACACTGAGCACTGTATTCTACCTTTCTCCAGTTTTCCCTTCTGCTGGAAAAAAATAAATGACAAAAATTGCCATGAGAGTTGGATTTTAATCGACTTGCTACAGAAAGAAAAAGCATAATTCTACAGAGAAAAGCCAGAAAAAGTGGGCACTCTGCTGCCTGAAAAAATGCATAAAAGATGTATATGAGATCAGCACAGAGGAAATTCCACTTGACTCCTGTGCAGGATTTATTTCAAAAAGGGCTAAATTGATTTCACATTGGAGATTAATGTTTAAAGTGAAGAGAAGTGAGTAGTTGCAGGATGGAAAGCTGATTTGTGAAATGTAATCTGGGATGGAAACTTTCAGTTTGGGAAAGGATTGTAGTATGCTAGGGTAATTCTAGGGCTATTTTCCATTTAGATATTGTACCTGTGATTTGATGGAGAAAGCTGATGGAAAAAAATGGGTAAGGAAATTATTTAACCCAGAAGCAATGCAATTATTGAGACGTAATTCATACAAACAGCATCCTTGGGACTGGCAATATGTTCCTTTTAATTTCTACTTGTTAAGTAGAAACGCATTTTACAAAGCTCCCTCTTCACCTGTGCTCAAAGAGGACATATCCTGTAGAGAAAGTCTCTTCATAGAAAGGCTAAGGTGAGAGCACCTTCATCGTGGTGGCCACACTGCAGAAGGGAAAAGAGAAGACGATGCTGGCCTCTGTGGCAGCTAAGACAGTATCCTCACAAATTCTTACACCTCAGAGGCTATGTGCAAAGTGAGTTGTCTACTCAAAACGCACTAAGATAATAAATAATGCAATTAGATTTAAAGAATTTGGATCATTCAGAGGATTCAACAAGCAATGGGCAAATAGAAATCCGCCTAGAGAGGCTTAAGACCATGCTGGGAAATATTTGCTAGATGGAGCAATTGTAAAGCACGCTGGAAAGAAATGGAATAAACTGAGAGGGAGTAGTGAGAACATTGACTTAGTGTGTGGGCATGGAGTTATGTTTCTCTCACCCAGATGGCCCAGCCCTTCTCGCTATTAGACTGGATTGCCATGAGGCAGCACTTGCAGAGTGTTCAGACAATCCAAACGGTATAAAAAACAGTGACCCTTTACCTTGTTAGAGAAAATTTTCAGTTCCTCCTTTTCCATTGCCTTTGTTGCCCTGATAAGGCCATCTGTGGCCACCTGTTCCTCCAAAGGAGTTTACATTGTGTTTGACTGCTATTGCTGCTAAAACCCTCATCTGCTCTCGGGTTTTTAACCAGTCTTCTCACTGCACTCTTCTGCTTATAAAATACAGTTGCCAAAATAGTCATATCAGTTATTACGGCAGGCTCACCTCTGTTCAGAAGCTCTACCTTCTTGCCCTGTTCCTACCACATCAGAGCCAGGCTTTGTGGTTTTGTCGTTACATATCACCTTGGAATACATCAGTCTTTATTCACTTCACTGCTATGGTGGCAAACATCTTTGAAGGTCATTCTAGGTAGTGCCTTGTAATGTTACAATAGATTCCTAAAGCTGATCTTTCTGTTAACACCTAAGGACAGACTGTTTGGAATGAAAACTAAGGAAAAAAAAAAAGGGGGAAAAAAAAAAAAAAAAGGAGCACTCTGATATGAATTCATCAGCAAACAGGATTCCTGATATAGATCTACTTTATGCTTTCTAAAGCAATTTGGACACGCATACTTAAATGCATGATATTACTTCTGCTATCTTTGTCTTTCTTCTTATCATCTTATCTTTTGTTGCAATCTTTTATTGTATCTTGGCCCAGGCAAAACACTCCTTGTGGCAAATTTTCCACCTGTACATTAATATTCATAATGTAAATACAATCAAATTTCTGTTCTGATGGGGTCCTCCAGGAGCCTGCCAAAAGTTATATTATTTCTATATTATCTTAGGAACTGTAACTAAGTGATACATCAGCCAGCCAAACACATACACCTTTATAAAGGAGAGGGTTCTGTGCTCATGTGCTTTTTGCAAAATATTACAGAAGTCTGAGACACCCTCATGACCCAAATCAACTCAGCTATGAAGTACACTCTGTCCATCAACTATTATATGACAATGACATCACTATTATCAGAAAAGTGCAAAGCAAATTCCACTGAACTAATGGCATTCATAATAAATTATATTGTATACAAAGAAGTATTTCAGATTTCCAGATGATCTAAATCTTTTCTGTTTGATATTGGGGGTTGGAGGTGGGGTGGTGTGTGTGTGTGGAAATGACAATCTTTCTGGTGATTTATAACAGCATAGATTAGAGCCATCAGGAAATGACAGCTCCCATTTGCAGTCTTAACCTTACTATTTTCCACACTTGTTTTGCAGTACAGCCACTATTTACGTGTATTTCAGTATTTCTCAACTAATGTAATGCCCTCTAACTTATGTCTTTTCTGTACACATTAGCTAACATTTAAAAAGAAAAAAATTAGTCTTAAAAACAATAAAAATCTTAAATCTCAGTCTGAAAACCCAGTTTTGTAGATGCAGCTGAAGACATTTACCCTTAATTATTCCATTTATGATCTCTGAGAGCATTGAGTTTACTAACCTAATCCCCAAGCTCATGTTTGCAGGAAGAAAATAAAAAACACCTGAACATATGCACGTGTTAAGCAACTTGGCTTTGACTCTGTGCTACATACATTATACTAGCAATGTCTTTGTAAACTGTTGTTTCAGCTAAGTTAATGAGTACAATTCCTAGATGAGACCAGACTGAGAGCTCATGAGAATGCGGGTGACTGAGAGCTAATGTGACATGAGATGGAGCAAAAGAGAACAAAGACACACTCACTTTTTGTTTCCCTGGGGGAATAAACAGAGACACTGGGAGAAAACTCTGGTGGAGAGGAGTGGAAAAAAAAACGTCGTCGGTAGGTATAGAGAGTTCAGATGTTTTGTGCTGCCATTTACAGCATTTTCTGTAAGAAACTGCTCAGGGTATCCAGGAGAGTCCCTCACTGGGAAATCTCATTGTAGCAAGTGGTTGTTAATTCCACTTTAAGTTAGCATGACTTCTGCAGTACAGTTTTGGCCTCATAAGCACGTATGTATAAATGCTCTAAGCCGAGAGTTCTTCAGCTACTTGATGGTAAGGGTGTGCTGCATGATCGTCAGCTCCTGAAGCTGTGTATTTGGTGCAGGCCTAGCTGTATCCTTAGTAGACAAAACAGTCAGTTTTCACGCAAGCTACAATATTCACTTGAAATCCTTGCCCTACGCAGCAGCAAGCTAGGAATATTCAAAAGGCTTTGCCCTCAGTGCTGAAGGAGAATTTGGCATAATCCAGAGCAAACCAGAGGCTAAACAAGAGCAATGCTGAGGCATTTGCTGTGATAGTCAATGTGATAGTGAACTAAGTGAAATCTTCTAGAGTGTAAGAAGGATATAAAAGGCCACTTTTTTCACATTTGTAACATTTGCAAAACAAGAAACTCTTCCATCTAATTTTGAAAAGACCTAAACTACAAATAAAGTATTTCATAGGTTCAAAATGGCTACGAAAGGGGATAAAAAGCTATGAGTCTACAAAACAAAACACCTCATGTTTTCCATTTTTGGTTCTTTTTCCTGGAATTCAGACCAGAGGGGTGTGACAAACCCTTTGGAAAGTTGGACAGAATGGCATGCAAAAAAGGGCTAAACGTGTTACGCTTTTTTATATTGCTTCCTTCTGTTGCTTCAAATCACATCTGATATATCTGGGTTTTTTTTCTTTGTGTTCTTGACTCAACACATTTGGACTTCATTTATTACGTGGTTCAGATCTGTCATTTTCACTTGTCGTGGCCACTGGCTGTGATGTCCATAACTGTCATTCAGTAATATTACCTTGTACTTTTTTCCTCCCTGTATTATTTGTGAATTTAAGAATGCTCACACTGACAAATGTTTAATTCTCTTTGAGCTTCATAGAAGAGATTATGATTCTGTCCTGAAAATACATTTTTTTCTTGATCATAGTAAAACTTAATTATAGTTTTGCATGTTACTAATACCATTTTAAATGACAAAGATGAAATTATCCTTTTAACCACATAAGTAAACAGTAAGTTTTGTTCATTAGTTTCTTAACTACCTTTTTCTGATATTTTCTTTGCCACAAAAATCTCATAAACCCTATCTGGATCTGTGTTTATTATGGACAGATTTTATTTTCTGGGTTGTTTTCTGTTTTTATTTGTTTGTTTTTTTCATGTTTGCAGTGGTCTGTTTGCATGATGGAACTTAGATTCTGGGTTGGTGCTGGTAGCTGACCAATAAAGAGCTCCTCATAGTTTGCAGTGTCTTAGCTCAGAACTCCTTCTTCTAATTCTTTATTTTTAAGGAAGGTAGAGAAGACATGTACAGGCAAGAGGTGTATATACACTGTCCTGCACCTTGTTTATATCAGTTCAGGTTATGCAGTTCAACTTAGTGTATAGACAAGGTACAGAACGTTTCTGATGTCGTTACATTTCATGTTCAGTGCTCATAATGATACTTCGATGCAAATTCCAAAGAGCAGAGATTAAATGTAGGTAAGAAAGTGCCCTAATCATATTTTGTGTGATAGCACTAGATTTTTCTCCATGCTAAAGAAAATGCTTTTTATAATGTTTTTAGACTTTTCTACATGAATGTGCAGTTTCCTTTTTCTCTTTACTGGGCAAAAATACCTTCATCCTAGGATGACTTTTTCACATTGGGGATCACCACACCTGGGATCTTGTTCTCAAGAAGTAAAAAGTGAGCAAGATTTGCCTGAGAGATTTTGATCCTCACATTTGATAGAATCATGGAATTATAAAATGGTTTGGGTTGGAAGATCATCTAGTTCCAACCCCCTGCCATGGGCAGGGACACCTCCCACTAGACCACGTTGCTCAAAGCCCCATCCAGCCTGGCCTTGAACACTTCCAGGGATGGGGCATCCACAGCTTCTCTGGGCAACCTGACCCAGTGTCTCATCACCATCACAGTAAAGAATTTCATCTAAATATCTAATCTAAATCCCTTTCAGTTTAAAGCCATTCCCCCTCGTCCTATCACTACATGCCCTTGTAGACAGTCCCTCTCCAGCTTTCTTGGAGGCCCCCTTTAGGTACTGGAAGGCTGCTATAAGGTGTCCTCGGAGCCTTCTCTTCTCCAGGCTGAACAACCCCAACTCTCTCAGCCTGTCTTCATAGGAGAGGTTCTCTAGCCCTCTGATCATCATCGCAGTCCTTCTCTAGACTCACTCCAACAGGTTCATGTCCTTTTTACGATGGCGGCCCCACAGCTGAATGCAGTACTCCAGGTGAGGCCTCACAAGAGTGGAACAGAGAGGGAGAATCACTCCCCCCAGACTCCTGGCCATTCTTCTTTTGATGCAGCCCAGGATAACATTGGCTTTCTGTGCTGCAAGCACACATTGCCAGGTCATGTTGAGCTTCTCATCAACCAAGTCTTTCTCCTCAGGGCTGTTCTCAATCCATTCCCTGCCCAGCCTGTATTTGTGCTTGGGATTGCCCAGACCCAGGTGCAGGACCTTGTACTTGGCCTGGTTGAACTTCACGAGATTTGCATGGGCCCACCTCTCAAACCTGTCAAGGTCCCTCTGTATGGCACCTCCACTCCAGCATGTCGACCCCACCACACAGCTTGGTACTGTCAGCAGACTTGCTGAGGATCACTGTCCATGTGTCCACAAAGTTGTTGAACATACCACTCCCAGTCCTAACCCCTGAGGAACACCACTCATCACTTGTCTCCACTTGGACATTAATCCATCAACTGCAACCCTTTGAGTGTGACCATCCAGCCAATTATTACCCACCAAGTGGTCCATCTGTCAGATCCCTGTCTCCCCTATTTAGGGATAGCAATGTCATGCAGGACAGTGTCAAATGCTTTGCACTAGCCCAGGTAGATGATGTCAGTTCCTCTTATCTTATCCACCAGTGCTGTAATGCCATCATAGAAGGCCACCAAATATGTCAGGCAGAATTTGCCCTTAGTAAAGCCATATTGGCTGTCACCAATCACCTCCTTATTTTCCATGTGCCTTAGCACAGTTTCCAGCAGGATCTGCTCCATGATCTGGCTGGGCACAGAGCTGAGACTGACTGGCCTGTAGTTCCCCAGGTCTCCCTTTTGTCCTTTTTCAGAATGGGGCTTATGTTTCCCCTTTCCAGTCTGTGGGAACTTCACGGGACTGCCACGACGTCTCAGATGCGATGGATAGCGGCTTAGCAACTTCATCTGTCAGTTCCCTCAGGACCTGCAGGTGCATCTCATCAGGTCCCATGGACTTGCGCATCTTCAGGTTCCTTAGACAGTCATGAACCTCATCTTCTCCTATAGAGGGCAGTTCTTCATTCTCCCAGTCCCTGCCTTTGCCTTCTGCAACTTGAGCAGCAGGGCTGGAGTACTTGCCAGTGAAGACTGAGGCAAAAAAGTCAGCCTTCTCCATATCCCAGGTAACCAGCTTTCCCATTTCCTTCTGGAGAGGGCCCACATTTTCCCTAGTCTTCCTTTTACCACCAATGTACCTGTAGAAGCTTTTCTTGTTGCCATTGATGTCCCTGGCCAGATTTAATTCTATCAGGGTTTTTATATATCCTGTCAGGCCATAGTAAGATATTGTGATTGACAGGTGGGACAGCGATTCTCACATGACAGCAGTTGAGAGGTGATTGACTAGGACTGACAGCCTGATCAGAAAACTTGGTTATGTCATTTAACTTAGGGTGGTTGCATTTATTTTAGATTGTCAGATCAGGCTTTTCCTGCTACTATGAGTTGGAACAAGACCATGGGGGGATTAGCTGCCCTCGGATAATTAATTTCTGGTTTATGTGAGGAAACCATATTGAAATTTCATGTTAATTTTTCTGGCTGCTTAATGTACAATTCTGTCTCTGACCAGCAGTCCTATAAGAACTGAGCTGCTTCAGAGTTATTCCTGGGTTTACTCTTTTTTACATAGAATAGCAGGACTTTCATTTGCTCATCAACACCAAGAAATAAAAGATTCCCCACCCAGGCCGCTGAGGGTGATAATACTTGTTTACTGCAGGGCAGGATCTAGGGTTGCTCAGAAACAAAGTTTCCAACTCCAAAGGTGGTACAGATATAGAAAGTATGGGGAGAGACCCAAGCCACAGGTGGAAGATCTTTCCTATACAGCATTTATATAGGTTAGGTTATTTAAAATTGTCTCTGTTTTTACTGCCACACTCAGAAACAGAGTTCACAGAAAGTGAGGAAATAAGAAAAGTCATTTAAACAGTTTATTCAAGCTTTGAGAACCCTTACAAACGCCTGTTTCACGTAGTGTAATCTTTGTTTGTAGCGTCATTGCAAGATCATAGGCTAATTCATGTCTGGTTAAACCCCACAGCGGATGGTCTCCTAAGGCTCATACAATTAATCTTCCTTTCACAGGGAACCTCTTTGTTCATGAAGACATGAATCAAGTGCATTTCTAAAAATTTCATATTAAGCTATGAGGTTGATATACTCCCATTTTAGTGGCATCATCCTCAGACATAACAGTAGTGTAGATAAAAGCATTGCATTTCTCTCTCGCCTATTCTAAATCTGGCGGGTGCCTTGCTAGGAAAGAATAGTCTTGCTTTCTCTTTTTTTCTCCAAAGTAGTTGCATGAGCTTTTTGTTCTGCAATCTGTGCTTCAGCTCTACATTAAAATCACTTTTCCTTGCACATGTGTATGGAGAGACCACAGCTGAGCTGTGAGCTAACCCAGGCTTTGCTGTTTAGCTGCCTGTGATCAGGAGCAGATACCTGGTATGCAGGACTCATCTTAGGACATGGTCACAGGGACAGCAATCATCTGCTCAGTGCCTCATTCCTTTCAACACCAGACAGGGTACGTGCCACCTTGTTCTAGTTTGTGCTGACAAATAAATCAAGTTCAACTTGTGCATCTGCATGAGATACTTGAAGAAGTTGAAGACCTTTGTCAATACACCCCAATGCAAATAATTCATGAAGTACAGCCAACGGCAAGAAAGTGCTTGAATTAAAAAGACCATTTACCTCTGAATATTGAATAGAACTATGTAAGAAATTTTTAAATACATTTGTTGGTAATTCAAAATGGTAGTATTTGCACATCATGAATATTACTCTAATTTCGCTGAACAATTCATCAGTATCAATTAGGGTGCATCTAGCACACCTCTTGGGCATATATGCAGCCTTTTTCTTGTAACTACTGCTTGAGAGGTTTGCTTAATATGCTGTCATCTGGGGTAGCCAGACTAGGCAGCTGTGTGGGCCGGATCTGTGCTTCAGGAGCCCATCATCTTCAAAACAAATCTTGTCTGTTGCACTTGAGCATACTTCCCAGCTCTGACCAGAAGCAGAAAGTTGGGGGTTTTTTTCAGTCTCCAAGACCTGCATGCTAAGCCTGCGGTCAATGTGCCATGTTGGTTTGTGGGTTTTTTTTCAAAACTGTTAGATTGTGGTAAATATACATTATCTGGAACATACCCTTCATGCATCCTCCTGTGGAACTGGCAGGTGCAAGGAACAAAGCTAGACCTCCACATTATTGTTCTCTGCTGCTTCTGAGAATAATCTGGGCATTAATTAGATTTAAGAGCCGAGAGAAGAACTTTACATTTGTTGCTTAATACATTTCAGGCAGTTCAGGCTACTTCACCTTTTATAGTCCTGCATCTGACAGTTACTCTGCCTGAAATGTATTAAGCAAAAAATGTAAAGTGTTTTGTACAATAAAATAGCCAGGCTATAATCTTAGGGCTTGGTAATAGCAAAATAATGTTAATCATTCATCATGCTCTGCAATGTATTCTACCTGAAAATATAAATATTAAGTAATTAATCCCCACAACCTCTCAGCAAGTTGACTGTCATTATTGCTGCTTTATAGATAAACTGTGGAGCAGAATAATTAAACACTTTGGTTAAGGCCACCAGTAAATCTGCTGAAGATGTGAAAATAGAGTCAAACTCTGCTGATTCCCAGTTTGGCTCTTTAGCCAAAGAACAGTCTTTTTCTGCAACATCTCTCTCACTCATAATGAATCTCATGCATAGTCTAAATTAGAAGCATCATTAAGAAGTGAAGTTAATTACCTTCTTTCCTTTAAAAACTATTTGCTGATTTTAATATTAAATACATTCAAGCAGTTTTCTCATGCGATTATGATGGCAAAAAATCTAAACACAAATCTGAAAATAATCATGCTGTTTCTCCATGTTTTCATGGTATAAAACAGCCAACAACACCCACAGCAACTTTATTAAGACAAAGATTAGCAAATATAGCAGCTTAATTGGATTCTGTTTTCAAACATATCAAAGACCTAAAAGACTAGCATCTACAGTGTCCTTCTTTATTTCTGCTCCATGACATTTTAAGTAAACCTGGTGTTATGAAAATTAAAGCACTATTTGGACCAAAAACGCCACTGTATTTTTCTGAAGAAATTTGGGGGTAGTTCTTAAAAGCATGTTACACAAAAATTTCTAAAATCTCATTTTCAAAAGAATGTACAAGTCCTCAGGAGGGCAGAATCCAGATTTATATCACTAAATATAATAATATGTAGAAACTTTGGAATATTTCCTCTCACATATTAGTTGAAATTTTAGGGTCTGACACAAAATGAAAACACTTGACCTATAAGGTACTACTGAAAATTTTTCATATAGAGGTAAGGACTCAAAGTCCTACTGAAGATGAGTGATTCCAAACCTAAAACAACATGAAGACTTAGATATCTACTTCATGTTCTTAATCTCAAACATTTAGGCACCTATGAGACACCACACCCTCTCGTCTGCCATGTAGGCTTCCCATGTCTGGAGACCTTTTCGTCCAAGTTTTTCTCAATGAAGTCTTCAGCGTAGAAGTCCACATATTGGCTTCTGAGCTCTGAAGAAACCACAAACCCTTCTACTATGACTGAGCTGTTGAGACCCTGCTAGGAGTCTCAAATCAAAATGGGTTCTTCCTGCAGATTCAGACCTCATCACCATTTTTGGAGCATGTCTGAGCTTCACATGAGTCAACGTGGAGAAAGTGGAAGGATATCTATTTGACTTGTAGCTGAAAGTACTCACCTATGATGTCATAAGATGTGGTTAAAATGTGTTTTGTCTCAAGTTTTGAAGCAGAGATTTACAGCATCTGCAGGCTCTCATATGAAGCTACTGTATTCTGGGATGCTTCACAGATGGAGGGTGTTTGTGTCCACAGTCATACGTAGTCTTTTGGTCAGGTTCACATTCTGCTGCAGTAGTCAAGTATTTAAGTTCCACCTAGGATGCACAAAGACCTTTATTTCTGAATGCCTCCATAACAGCTTAGTTGTTAGGCTTCTTTCCTAGAAGATAGGAAACCAAATCAAACACAGAAGGGTTTTGAATTTGATGCTCCTATTTTCCAGAAGAGCATTATAGGCAGCTGCTCCTTACATCCCGAACCTGCCAACCCAGCAAGAACTGACCTTGCTTCATCCACTTGACTCCAGAAGAGGACTAATGACTCTACATCCCAAGGCGAAATAAGCATCTACTCTCCCTCCCAGACAGTTATTTTATGATGAGCTGAATTACCTAATGAGATATCTATCTCTCTCCTTTAACATGAGAAGTAGATTATACAGCCCGCTTAGAACAGATACCTAACTTTCAGGAGATCAAAGCCCCAGTTAAAATGCCTAGGTTAGTTTTGAAAATAGTGATTGACTTTTAAAGCATATGGATGAGAGATGCTTTTGAAAAGTGGACCCTTAGCACTTCTGCAAATAGGACCCGACTGCATTCCACTGAGCTTACCATTTTAACTTGGGACTTTGCAGAATTGTGCAACATGTGGCCATAGCTTCAATTATACCAGGTTTCAAAACCATTAGTATGTGTTCAGTAAGGAATTTTAATCTGGCCATCATTATGAGATGCAAGTTGTAAAACTTAACTCTTTTTTCTGTACAGAGGAGTTCTATCAATATTCATTATATTTATTTAATTTCTAGTCTAAAATTGAGTGATTTGCTTATACTCTGTGTAAAGCAGTCATAAAAAACTATCTTATAAAATAGTTACACACAGTTATAAAATACTGTATAATAAGCTTTAAAAATCTGATTTTATGTATAAATCTTCACAGAGAGGAATTGAAACACTTGCTGACCCTTAATATTTAATCTTCTGCTTGTCATAACATCTTTGGTTTTTTCTTAGCTCTTCCTGTTTTAGCTCCAACGTGGAAGGGGTTCTGGAAGAAAATGGAAATAAGGGGCATCAATCATCCTTATTGTCAATATGACCAAGTTTATAAAACAATATTACAAGTTTACAAAGATCATGTTCTTACGGATTTGCAATGCACAGTTTCAATGTTGTGATACAGAAAATGGAGATACCTGTGATCACAGCTGTAAAAAAGTATCTCTGGATTGGAAATAAAGATTTGGGGAAATAACCTTAAGTAGCTGAAAGAACCAAGGAAGGAATTAGAGGTAACTTTTTTTACCTTGGGGATAGTAGAGTCCATCAAAACCAAAACCTTTATAATTATTTTCAAAATATTTCTTTGTTTCTGTCTTAATAGCAACATGGCACAATGGCATAGTACAACAGTAACATGCCATAAGGAATTAACATGGGACAGATCTCCATAAATACATTTTTTCTTCTTACTAATGTGTGACTACTGCAGTCTACTTTTTTTGTTTCTTTTTTTTAGATCCATGCCAGCTAAAAAGCACTTGAAACATCTCTGAAAGTAATGAATAGATGAACAGAGACTGCTGTTACTATCTACTCCTATATTTCAGAAACTGGAATGAAAGATTGGGTCATTTTCCTGTAATGAATATATCTTTACTTAACATTCGCTTTTTTATAGTGCTTTGATTGTCTTTTCACAAAGTCTCTGAACATACAATATACAAAGGGGGAGGAAATGTAAAAATAATAGCTGTACTGCATATCAGCTCAGTGTATTTACCTACTCTGCTTTTCCTCTGTATCCATCAGTTCCATCTATTGCTTCTTCATATCATCTTGAGAGTAAGAACAGCTTCTTCCAGGCGTTCAAATCATACTAGAATAGAGGTTGTATTTATGTAAAAAGTATGGTGTGCATTGAAGAAAGTGCATGGCAATCTTTCAGACGTCAAAGCCTTTACACGCAAGCACTATGCAGTCTAGTATTACCTGTCCGTGCCTTCTGTGAGCAAAGTTCTGACCTCATTACACTTTTGCACCAATCAACAGAAATGCTAACTAAATATGATTTGTAAGGACTGTCACAATGTCTATGCTGTATAGGATCTATGCTGTATAACTGCTCTGGCCTTGCTCAAGAAGGGAGCTCTGGGTTATGTTTAAGGGCATCAGCGCAGCCAGCCCTCCCAAAGTCATGCTGAAATGTTGGGTACGTTAGCTCAGATGGACTATGGCTCGTGCTCGTATGAGCTTACTTTGTGCTTATTTAGAGCGCAAACACATCAAGGCTATAATCTGATGATATGGACCTACCAGTGGTGTAAATCAGTTTCTTCTGCAATCAGTACAACCTGCTTTGTGCACTTGACATGACACTGATATTAGGAAGTAATTTGATAGATCACTTTTCGCTTTTTATTTTTCCAGTCTGCTGGATCTCATCTGTGCTGATTTGCAAGCCCAAAGCTGTCACAGATCCCAATTACTCACTTAACAGAGGATTCAGTCAGTGCAAGGGAACCAGTCTTAGTTACATGATAATTTCTGTGCATACTTTCAGACTACTGTACAAAGAAGGTGAGTCTCTTTAAGTCCATTTTATGTATGAGGAAAGTAAATCAGGCATAAGATCTGATTTGCCAGTGTCACCATCACCTGTCCCACCACTCATGCAAACCAGGTACAATGTCATCCACACTGAAATTCTGAGTATCCTCCTAATATGTTGCTCATATGTCCAACATCTGTCAAAACGACGTTTGCCTTTTATGGTGATCACAAGTGTGCTTGTCTCTGTAAAGGGATTAAATGGTATTTTAGATGTGTAAATGAGTTTATACTAAGATAAACCTCTCCCTCTTTGTCTACAGGGAGATTTATTTATATAAGATAAATCTTTCATTCATACCAAATTTAATACCAGCCCAGTCATTACACTTTCCACAGTTATTCTGAAGAGGTTTGTTATTGGGCAACAGCTCTGTCTAACTATGCCTTAGAGATACCAGCATTTCCAAACCTATGTGGTAACAGTCAGCAGTCCTTTGGGTGCAATGTTAAAAACCGATACTTGATTAAGCGTTAGGATTAAGAATCAGAGGAAAAGCTGTGGAAGAGACTAGAATGTGAATGGGGAGTACAAGTGCTTTTGGGAAGACTATGCAGATCAACGTCCTATTCAGAACAGACAGTTCTGGTTGTTGAGGGTGGAGTTATTGCCCAAGAACAGTTCCCAGATCTGAGAGCTCTGTAAGCATCCTGACTTCTTTTTCTGAACAAGATACGGAAAGAGACACTTTTAGCTATTTATAGTGTAAATAGCTCTGAAACATTTTTCTTCATTTCAGCATATCTTTGCCCTGCAGAATAAAAATTCTATGTATTCTTGCACTATAACATAATAAACCTGTTCTTCATCTTTCTTAATGTTTTATAAGTGAAGACACTGATTTTAGAGTTGCTGGCAAACCACAGGCATTGCTTTCTTTAACAAATGGCAATCCTATGCAGACAGCAGTGGTATACCATTCTAAGGGAAGAGACAAGCCTAAGCAAAACTCTTTGTTTTACCAGTGTCATAGTTCTGGAGCACTCAACAGATGATGAAACTCTCCACTACTAAAGTTCATAGGTTGTTTTAGAAGAAAAACAAAAACAAAAACTGTGCAAAAAGTACTTCACAGCACTAGCATAGCTGTAACACAGCAAGGACCATCTAATCAATGGCAAATTTCTCAAATTATAGCAGTCATCCTTTGACAGTAATAGACTTAGAGCAGTTCAGACCATATCCATTCCACATCTCTGATGAGTTCCAAAACAGAGACTATCACCCAAATATTTTTCTACTCTGGGCCTACTCAATTGCTAAACCAGTTTCTAATGAGGCATTACAGTCAAGTGTATTCAGCATAATTTTGCTCCAGACACATAGTAGTCTGCAGTCATGGTTCAGATCAGTGTGGCAACAAAATAAATTAAATTAAAAAAAAATAATAAAAAAAGAGAGCACTTCCTTGAGACTATTTCAAACCTTCCACATTAAAAGCCTTCTGCCTTGAGAGAACAAGGAGCGAGTTCTATAAACTGTAATGGAAGTATCAACAGTGAAACTCAGGAGCTGCTTTCCCACAGTCCCATAATAGGATTTCCTGTATCAGTACTGTATATTATTCATCTTAGGTTTTGGGCATACCAGGTTACTTTTTCAAGCTTGCTTTACAGCAGTCATTCTTAGAAATATACTTTCTTGGAAAATGGAAGCTCTGTGTATTCACAGTGCTGTGGTAGCCACAAACCTAAGGCTTCCTGGGTTTAGGTTTACCGTGCAATTGAATAAAAAACAATTGGTGAAAGCACTTCTAATAAGTATGTGACGTGGGGTTTTTTTTGTGTGTGAATTCATATGCATGTATGCAAGCATACAGGGAAGATACTAATGGGTGTAAATTATATTGTTTTGTTGTTTCTTTACCATCATTATATGTTATGGGGTTCCAGGGGTTAGGTTCACTGAAGTCTGGCAATTCTTATCTATATTAAATTGCTCCTCAATAGCTATCTAAGCCAGAGCAGTTCACAGTGATGTGTACTTTCCTGCCATGTTTGACTGTTCAAATCTATGTTCTACAGTGCAGTTGGGATGTTGAACAAGCTGGAATTATTTAGAGATGTTGTTCTGCTGCTTGATTGCCATAATGCTACTTCCCTCATCAGAGATATTTTGATTGGAAATCTGCAGTATGAGTCACAAAGGACAATGTTGATGTAATTAGGGTGCTAAAATGACAGTGACAGAGTGTTAGTTGAGCTGTGGGAATGACATTCAAATACTGGGATTCATATGCTGTATTTACAATGGAAATATACCTTCAGACGTATGATGCACAGTAGCAAACATCTGTCACCGTTATTACACAGGAAGTAGAGCTCGTTATTCAGGGACTAACAACGGTTTTTAAAGCTGCCAAGCAAAAGGCAAACTGTTGATTGCTGAGAACGAGGAAAGCCTACATTTGTGGGATATGTACCCGTATCTTTTTGCCTTTAGAAGAAAGTCTTTCTGTTACCCCTCCTCAGCCCTCCATTTGAAATATTTCTGCTTAGCAGACTTTTCCATTAAGGTCAAAAGACAGAGGGCTAGGAATTGCCTTTACTGTGTCATTTATTTACCAAGTCTCCCTTGCTTTGCTTTATCTAAGTGATTTTTCTCCCCAGCAACTACAGCAGGAATTACTTTAATGTGCTGTATTCAGTTTGGTGTTAGTTATTCTCTATATCATTCTGTGACTTTGTTTATTACACTGCTTTTTATGGCATCATAGCCTGATCGGTTTGGAGTATAGACACCTTGATAGCTTAGTGGTCATATCTATACGGTGGCCAGCCATTAGGGAAACTTTAAGAATTGTAATTCCCAATTGGTAAGGTAAAACACATGAAAAGTGAGGCCCAGCATGTAGCCCTACTAAACATCAGAGCAGGACCTGTGTCAGCTGGATGTCAGGCCAGAGATGCTGGGCTCTGGAACAGGCATGCCCAGGAACATGGCAAAAAGTGACTTGGTGGTCCCGAGCAGCATCATTTGGTGGCAGTGCTGTCACCTGCACGCAGAGACCTCTAGAAGACTTGAGAAGCAGAGCAGGGAGGAAACTGAGGCTGGAAGCAGACAGAGCTGAACACAGTTGGAAGAACATAATGTATCTTATTTCAAATGAGGTATTTACATAGTAATTACATGAAGCCTGCAATCATAGGTTGAGAAAATGTATGCAAAACACCAGTGTTATAAACAAATTCATGAGATTTTAATTCATGCTCATTAATTGGATGAAGATTTCACCTGAAAGCATCAGTGATCTGAATCCTGCAGATGTTTTCAATTTGAAGTGTCTGCTGCTGTAGGAAAGAGGAATAACTCTAGTAATGAATAACGAGCAGAGTAAGGCTGGCATGAAATTCATGTACAACTAAGGAAGAAGTCTGCAGGAAATTTCAGGGATGTAAAACATGGTGTATCGTGTCTCTATGAAAGTAACTGTAGCACCCTTAGTTAAATATACACTTGTAGGCATGGAAATTAATTCTGCACAGCAAATAACATGGTAAATCTATGGTTCTTCAATTCTGATTTTATAATAAAGAATAAATAACACAGTAGGACATCTATATGCTATAAAATGTCTTTAACAGAAAAAAAAAACCCCAAAACACTATCAAGAAACTGATTCTATTCTGCAACCTTTACTCTGGGCAAGTCTGGAGATCCTCTCTTTCCTGAACACTCTTGAAGTCCTAAGGCTTCCAGTTCTTTCTCTAGCATTAACTGTCTGAGCACCGATAATCTTTCCCCACTCTCAGAGGAGCAGTACCAGAAGAAAAAAATGCACTGCTTCAACATCCTTCTCTTCCAGTCCTCTCATGGGCCTTTATTCTGGCAGTTTCCATGTATGTAATAATTTTTGTTGTATTAAAATGCTGGGCCCTATCAAGAACTCTCAAAAAGTTCTGTTGCTGTACCATAAAACAGGCAAGTACATAGAAAATACCAAACTCTAAATGAGGATGAAGGACAGGAATATTTGCATTGGCAGTATTCTATAACTACTTCAATAAGTTGTTAGGATGTTGCTGGAGCTGTAAGATTGCCCTAGCTGTTGCTAATTCTGAGAAATGGGAAGGGTGTGACATTGCCCAGAAAAGGAAAGAAGTAAAGATGAAAACAGGATCAGAGGATGAAGAAAAGGCAACCGTGGAGGTGGAAGGAAAAAAAGGAGAAAAAGGCAGTTAGAGTGGGTCAAGGAGGAATTAGATTAGATTAGAAGGAATCTTAATGCCTGAGACTAAGACCATGAAGCTCTAACTATAATCGTGCTGTTTTGGAGGTGACTAGTATAGGACCAGTGAGGAGACCAAAAGTTTCATAAGGTAACTCAGAAGCATTTTACATGTGCATGTTACAGGTACAAGCCCTTTAAGGCACAGCCTTTGAGGGTACCCTTACCTAAAGGCTTAGGCGGCAGTGGGAAGCATGGTACTTCTCTGGGTGTTTGCTTCTAGAGCAACCAATTGTGGATTGTCTCCTGATGGAAACTACTAATTACTCAGGCTATGTCTGTATTCATATGAGATATATTTCTTCCATCCTTGCTTTCCTTTAAAAGGTAATCCAGTTGTACAGCTTGGGAGAAAGATGTGATGCTGTCATATCCTATCCTGACAGCATGTGACAGTGTGTACCTATCCTCCAGGCTTGACAGAGGATAAGAAATCTTCCAGCCATTAAGGGTATCATAAATAGATAGATGGGAAGATTTCTTGTGCTCTGAAAATTATTGTGATGTTTAAAATGCTCTCACTTTTACCAGGGCAAAACTGAAATCTTTCAAAATATCCCATCCCTAATGAGGTCCACTATTATTAAGGCAGCTATGGGTTTCCCTGAAAATTTCTTCAAACTCTGACAAAACTATCCCTGAGGAAAAAATGTTTACAAACAGACACTCTTAAGGTAAGTTTTTGTCTTGACAAACTGACAATGGATATCTTGTGACCATAATTTCTGATGTAAGTTGAAGTCATCATTGACAAATATCTGTTAAAATCTTTGTGATACTGTGAAAATCACTTTCTCTTTCTGGGACTTGATTTCCACCCCTCCTTTACTCTGCATAAAGCAGTTTCAGGAATAATCTTCTGACTGTGCAGTGATCGATTAAAGCTTCATTAATGCTTGTAAAAGTCCAAAAGATTCTTTAAGTAAGGCAGTTCAGAAGTGGAAACATTGGTATTACTAGAGCAGCATTTTCTTTTCATTGTAGGGTACTTTTAATTTGCAGATTTTAAAGTATTTTGGTAAAGGAAGGGAAAATGTCATTAGTCTCCTGCTATAGGTGTCTATGAGATAGAAAGTGATTAACACTTAAATTAACACAGATTGAATTCCATTCAACTAAACTCAGGTAAAATGGACAGGAGAACCAAGAAGTCCTCCTGCTGCTTTGTTCTCTGCCCCATATATGAGATTTGTCGGGGCACCAGCAGGCTCTAATTGCCCTGGCAAAATGGCGCTGTCCTTCATCAGACCAAGATGCTGGTCACCAAGATCAAGATTTCTTATCATCGTTATTACTATTACTATTGTTTTTGATTTCATTCCCTTCATGAGAACTTATGAAATATATATATTCTAGCAGAAATTCCATTTAATTTGGCTGGGAGGGAGACTTTGTGGTAGTTCAATCTTGGTTTTGTGTGACATCTGACCACACTGGATCATGCAGAGCACAGGCCACACTCAAAAGCCAGCGTGTGTGCCAAGCATAAGCATGTCTGGCTGTTAGCTCAAAAGCCTCCTTAGGGTGCCCAGACCACCTGCCTCATGCAGGAAATTAGTCCGGCACCTAAGGATGGAGACTCACAGCACAAGCAGTGGAAGAGGCTGCCCAGTGCAGGACTGGGATTGTCTTCCTCCATCCCTCACCGAGTCCCTCCTGGACTTCAGAGCTGGGAACCCCGCCTTGAGATCAGGGACCTAGCTCTTGAACTTTCGTACATCCAATTACACTTTTATGCCCAGTGTACCAGAATCTAAAATAGTTTGAGAAGCAATGCAATGAGAGAGAATAGGAAACAAAGGGTACTTCATTCACCTTGTCCAATGAAAATAAAAGTCACTTCTGCCATAGTTTATAGTTACTGTCCAGTAAATTTGAATTTGTCCTCCCCTAGCACAGAACAGCTTATATACACTGTAGTAATTTGTAAAAGCAATAAGAAAACTTCTCTCTGCATTTCAAACAATAATTGAATTGGAAACATTTCTGTTGTTCTTCTTGGGTTTTGTAAATCAAGCTATTCCAAAGCTAAATTATGTGCCACATTTGCCTGAGCACTATCCCTTTTATGTAATTTCCCTTATATGTAGCAGTTAAATAAAACAGTGATGTAAAATCCCAATGGAAAAATAAATCTAGGTAGAGCAATCATACTATCAACCCATCAGCTCTGCAAAACTCTGTCTTGCTTCCCTGCACAAAATGACAATGTAAAGTATCTTTCCAGAAGTCTCCTGGGAGATTATCGTATTTTATTCTGTATTTAGAGGGGAAAAAAAGTCAAAATCTTTGAGAAACTATTAGAAGTCTCCTAGTGAAATACTTACATTTCAGTTCAGCATTACGCACCAGTTTCAGAGAGGCTGAAACATAATTTATTTCATTTTACTTTCATCAGCAAGTAAAGGTCATCTATCCAAAACCAGCTTTTCTGGTTGCACACATTTGGTTTGTTATAATTTTAAATAACACAGACGTGCAGTCAAATTCTAATATCTGTCAATTGCCCACAAGTTCTCTTATAGTAATATTTTTCTTTCTGTTTAAATGCTTTCACCATGGACATTGAATAAATGCTTCCTTGGCATTCAAACAGCTTAAAGCAGGAAGACTTCCTTTCAATGGTAAGGAATTCTCTAACTATTTCATGAGTACCTCAAAAACTACATTTTGCAGTTACATTATTTTGAATATAGAAGAAGTATTCTGCACATGTAGTTACACCTCTCAAAATCCAAAGTAACTCAATTTTTTAAAAGTACTCTTCCTCTGATCTTCAAACATAGATTTTCTCCTCATCTGTTGTTATCAATTACTAATAACAGGTGTCATTGGGAGCTCACTAGGAACGAGACAAGCACACAAATAACTCACAGATACGCTAACTATGCTAATGTACCATTAGGCGTCAGCTAATATGTTGGGTTGTTTCTGTTCCTTTGGTGAACGTACCAGGTCTTGGCATATTTTACTGCTGAGACTGCAAAAAAAGAATCGAGCATGATTAATTATTCTTGTGACTTTGTTGCTCTAGTCATTATCTGCGTTAGTGATCTGCTTTGAAGCCATATTGCAATTCTGAAATGGATTCCCTGACTGCTCACTTTCACTGGCCTGTGGTTCGTTTATTAAAGAGATTTAGGTATGCACAAACTATTTTTCTTCCCAAGAAGAAGTAGTCAGAAGCTTTCTTTCAAAACTTCTCTAGAACTTCAGGATATTTAGCTCCTGGGCTGGACCACCCTGTGGTCCTGCAGCATGAACCCAACCTGCATACAGCAACAGGGCTTCCAAAACAGCCAGAGCTCCTACAGCAGCCTGAAATGGTTCTCATGCTTTATAAAGGGCCATCCACTTTGAAACATGCTATGTACGGTTTCCTTTTCACTGCCAGCTGCCACCAGCAACTACATCTTCAGGCTCTTTGACAGTCCTTCACCATCCAAGAAAAAAAAAACATGAACTCACCTCAAATATGTGCTCAAAAAGATTGACATAAGGTAGAAATTATTTACAGCTAGCATTTCAACCTCAGGTTTCTAATGAACATTTCTAGCTTCTAACATTCTGAAAGAAACATTTTTTGTTCTATTTGTTTAAAGGAAGCAAAATGCATTCAGTTAATAGGTATATTACATATGGTATATTTATCTATTACATAAGCACACATTAGCTGCCACCTGCTGATTATCCCATAATGAACACCAAAGACTGAGTTACAAAATCTCCTCTCGCCTTCCTATATATTCATACAATGCCTTCCTTGTTCTGTCTTGGCCAAACTTTCTCTAGTGGTAAATCAGTCTGCATGACGAATAAAGCTCTGCAAAAGAAACCGTCTCTATTGCTCAAGGTCCTGCAACAGGAGCCGGTCAGTAAGAGAGTGATCCTACACAGAAGCTGAGTTTTGCTGAAGATACATTTTCCCAGCCAGGCGGTTAGTCTCAGCAGTGCTAAGGAAGCAAATTGGATGTGTGCACTCAGGTCATCCTCCTCTCATTCTCACAGGCAGAACGGAGCAACAACAACCATCTCCGTAAGTATAGAATTGTCTAAACAGAATAAATTCCCACATATTCTACTTATAGTTCTATCTTCCCATCTGGCATCATAGAGCATAATTTCAGAACAATAAATAACAAAACCAGATGCTAAGGTGTTGGGCATGACATAGGAACCTGAACAGAATAACTTAGAAAATAAACAGAAGATATGTGGAGAAAATCTTTGAAAGAGTTTATTCTAAAATAACCTTAGAATATATTATTGTTTTTTTTTTAAAAAAAACCACACACATAAATCTTAGACCTCTGTACTGGCAGTTAAAATTAATCCACTAGAAATCGCTGGTTGAAAACAATTATCATATTTGTCATATTCATGACTTCAAAACCTAAAAGCACAGAAAACTTGAAAGAAACTTACTGGTAATAAAAATGAAATTGATAATCATTGCTGACACTGAAAATGCAAAAAGGGGCAGAATACAAATGAAAAATAAATTGGATTTTAAGAATCCTTTATCTTGAAAGCTTTCTATTCATACCAACTATGTCAATAAACATGCTCACTTGCTTATTAGGACAGATACTCAAGTAAATCCATGCCATTCCTCCATGAGAGATCTTATCAGCATCCTAGTCTGAACGACTGCCTTCTCCTCCTTGCCAGAGTGTTTCCAAAAGTCTAAAGCAGTTTTCCCATCTCCAGACATTTACACAGAGGTCTCATGCACCTCATGCTGCAAATGATCTGCAGGACTGCAGGATTCAGCCTGCTGTTATTCTTCTTGCTGAAGGAACTGCTTGAGAGCAATGCCTTCTTTCATGTCCTCTCTAATAAAAGGGTTAAGGTATATGAGAAAGGAAAAGATTTTGTTTCTCATATAACAATAATCCCCATCTCCACTTTCTGCATCCTCTTCCCACTCACCCCTCCACAGCTCAGTGCCTCAGTGAATTCAATGTGCTGTTTCTCTCCCTCCTGTTTGCCAGCATGGCAGTAGTAGACTTTGCATTGCCTTCTGCCCCTGCCGCCTGTTGCATTGCAAAGCTGCAGCACACCTCATTAGGACCGCTGCCTCTGTCCACGTCCAGCAGGCTGGGCAGTAGTTCCCTGTATATTCATAAGCATATATGTGCACGTGTGTATGCTACATACACACAGATGTATATAAGGGTATGGATACAAAGAAATACAGAGCAGAATTGATAAGACACATTTCAGGGAAACTGAGGAATTAAGTGTGCTTTGAATATCACAAAAGTTATATGTGTGTATCTATATATATGCATATATATAAAAGAGTATATAATTATATTTATATTTATAAAATACGGCAGATGTGAAAACTGAGACACACTTTTAATAGGTGATTAAATCTTTCCTAAGGTTACAGATGGTGTGTGCCTGTATATATGTGTATATATGGGGAGAGTGTTTATTATTTGCAACCTGTTCCAACATTTAGATTCCCTGAGATCTGACTTACACTGGTCTTTCTGTCTCCTGAGTTGCCTTAGGTTTTTAATTTCTAATTAATGACAAAGGAATATCTTTTGAGCTCTGTCTCACTTCTTAAATGTTGCTGCAATCAACTGAAAGAACAAAACCCTAACCATACTGAAATTAGTAGGTTTTACAGTGTTTCTGTGAGCAAGATTTCACTTCTGATACTTCCTGGCTTTCAGCAAATCCAGTTTTGCTAACAGTTTCAAATACAGTTCTGAAAAAGGGTTGTGTTTTTTCTTATTGTACAGATCAGGAGGTCATTGACTGCAATCTCATTAAATCTTCCATTCCCCTTTACTGACTTACTACAATCAAGATTACGATGCATTGTCAGAGATTTGAAAGAAAAACACATGCAAAATCTATCTGATCTGAATATAAACGTTATATGACTACTTACTGGTGATATTTGTTTGAATGAAAATATTCTTCCCAAAGTCTCAACTCTTTTTATGTAAGTTGAAGTCATCATTGACAAATATCTGTTAAAATCTTTGTGATACTGTGAAAATCACTTTCTCTTTCTGGGACTTGATTTCCACCCCTCCTTTACTCTGCATAAAGCAGTTTCAGGAATAATCTTCTGACTGTGCAGTGATCGATTAAAGCTTCATTAATGCTTGTAAAAGTCCAAAAGATTCTTTAAGTAAGGCAGTTCAGAAGTGGAAACATTGGTATTACTAGAGCAGCATTTTCTTTTCATTGTAGGGTACTTTTAATTTGCAGATTTTAAAGTATTTTGGTAAAGGAAGGGAAAATGTCATTAGTCTCCTGCTATAGGTGTCTATGAGATAGAAAGTGATTAACACTTAAATTAACACAGATTGAATTCCATTCAACTAAACTCAGGTAAAATGGACAGGAGAACCAAGAAGTCCTCCTGCTGCTTTGTTCTCTGCCCCATATATGAGATTTGTCGGGGCACCAGCAGGCTCTAATTGCCCTGGCAAAATGGCGCTGTCCTTCATCAGACCAAGATGCTGGTCACCAAGATCAAGATTTCTTATCATCGTTATTACTATTACTATTGTTTTTGATTTCATTCCCTTCATGAGAACTTATGAAATATATATATTCTAGCAGAAATTCCATTTAATTTGGCTGGGAGGGAGACTTTGTGGTAGTTCAATCTTGGTTTTGTGTGACATCTGACCACACTGGATCATGCAGAGCACAGGCCACACTCAAAAGCCAGCGTGTGTGCCAAGCATAAGCATGTCTGGCTGTTAGCTCAAAAGCCTCCTTAGGGTGCCCAGACCACCTGCCTCATGCAGGAAATTAGTCCGGCACCTAAGGATGGAGACTCACAGCACAAGCAGTGGAAGAGGCTGCCCAGTGCAGGACTGGGATTGTCTTCCTCCATCCCTCACCGAGTCCCTCCTGGACTTCAGAGCTGGGAACCCCGCCTTGAGATCAGGGACCTAGCTCTTGAACTTTCGTACATCCAATTACACTTTTATGCCCAGTGTACCAGAATCTAAAATAGTTTGAGAAGCAATGCAATGAGAGAGAATAGGAAACAAAGGGTACTTCATTCACCTTGTCCAATGAAAATAAAAGTCACTTCTGCCATAGTTTATAGTTACTGTCCAGTAAATTTGAATTTGTCCTCCCCTAGCACAGAACAGCTTATATACACTGTAGTAATTTGTAAAAGCAATAAGAAAACTTCTCTCTGCATTTCAAACAATAATTGAATTGGAAACATTTCTGTTGTTCTTCTTGGGTTTTGTAAATCAAGCTATTCCAAAGCTAAATTATGTGCCACATTTGCCTGAGCACTATCCCTTTTATGTAATTTCCCTTATATGTAGCAGTTAAATAAAACAGTGATGTAAAATCCCAATGGAAAAATAAATCTAGGTAGAGCAATCATACTATCAACCCATCAGCTCTGCAAAACTCTGTCTTGCTTCCCTGCACAAAATGACAATGTAAAGTATCTTTCCAGAAGTCTCCTGGGAGATTATCGTATTTTATTCTGTATTTAGAGGGGAAAAAAAGTCAAAATCTTTGAGAAACTATTAGAAGTCTCCTAGTGAAATACTTACATTTCAGTTCAGCATTACGCACCAGTTTCAGAGAGGCTGAAACATAATTTATTTCATTTTACTTTCATCAGCAAGTAAAGGTCATCTATCCAAAACCAGCTTTTCTGGTTGCACACATTTGGTTTGTTATAATTTTAAATAACACAGACGTGCAGTCAAATTCTAATATCTGTCAATTGCCCACAAGTTCTCTTATAGTAATATTTTTCTTTCTGTTTAAATGCTTTCACCATGGACATTGAATAAATGCTTCCTTGGCATTCAAACAGCTTAAAGCAGGAAGACTTCCTTTCAATGGTAAGGAATTCTCTAACTATTTCATGAGTACCTCAAAAACTACATTTTGCAGTTACATTATTTTGAATATAGAAGAAGTATTCTGCACATGTAGTTACACCTCTCAAAATCCAAAGTAACTCAATTTTTTAAAAGTACTCTTCCTCTGATCTTCAAACATAGATTTTCTCCTCATCTGTTGTTATCAATTACTAATAACAGGTGTCATTGGGAGCTCACTAGGAACGAGACAAGCACACAAATAACTCACAGATACGCTAACTATGCTAATGTACCATTAGGCGTCAGCTAATATGTTGGGTTGTTTCTGTTCCTTTGGTGAACGTACCAGGTCTTGGCATATTTTACTGCTGAGACTGCAAAAAAAGAATCGAGCATGATTAATTATTCTTGTGACTTTGTTGCTCTAGTCATTATCTGCGTTAGTGATCTGCTTTGAAGCCATATTGCAATTCTGAAATGGATTCCCTGACTGCTCACTTTCACTGGCCTGTGGTTCGTTTATTAAAGAGATTTAGGTATGCACAAACTATTTTTCTTCCCAAGAAGAAGTAGTCAGAAGCTTTCTTTCAAAACTTCTCTAGAACTTCAGGATATTTAGCTCCTGGGCTGGACCACCCTGTGGTCCTGCAGCATGAACCCAACCTGCATACAGCAACAGGGCTTCCAAAACAGCCAGAGCTCCTACAGCAGCCTGAAATGGTTCTCATGCTTTATAAAGGGCCATCCACTTTGAAACATGCTATGTACGGTTTCCTTTTCACTGCCAGCTGCCACCAGCAACTACATCTTCAGGCTCTTTGACAGTCCTTCACCATCCAAGAAAAAAAAAACATGAACTCACCTCAAATATGTGCTCAAAAAGATTGACATAAGGTAGAAATTATTTACAGCTAGCATTTCAACCTCAGGTTTCTAATGAACATTTCTAGCTTCTAACATTCTGAAAGAAACATTTTTTGTTCTATTTGTTTAAAGGAAGCAAAATGCATTCAGTTAATAGGTATATTACATATGGTATATTTATCTATTACATAAGCACACATTAGCTGCCACCTGCTGATTATCCCATAATGAACACCAAAGACTGAGTTACAAAATCTCCTCTCGCCTTCCTATATATTCATACAATGCCTTCCTTGTTCTGTCTTGGCCAAACTTTCTCTAGTGGTAAATCAGTCTGCATGACGAATAAAGCTCTGCAAAAGAAACCGTCTCTATTGCTCAAGGTCCTGCAACAGGAGCCGGTCAGTAAGAGAGTGATCCTACACAGAAGCTGAGTTTTGCTGAAGATACATTTTCCCAGCCAGGCGGTTAGTCTCAGCAGTGCTAAGGAAGCAAATTGGATGTGTGCACTCAGGTCATCCTCCTCTCATTCTCACAGGCAGAACGGAGCAACAACAACCATCTCCGTAAGTATAGAATTGTCTAAACAGAATAAATTCCCACATATTCTACTTATAGTTCTATCTTCCCATCTGGCATCATAGAGCATAATTTCAGAACAATAAATAACAAAACCAGATGCTAAGGTGTTGGGCATGACATAGGAACCTGAACAGAATAACTTAGAAAATAAACAGAAGATATGTGGAGAAAATCTTTGAAAGAGTTTATTCTAAAATAACCTTAGAATATATTATTGTTTTTTTTTTAAAAAAAACCACACACATAAATCTTAGACCTCTGTACTGGCAGTTAAAATTAATCCACTAGAAATCGCTGGTTGAAAACAATTATCATATTTGTCATATTCATGACTTCAAAACCTAAAAGCACAGAAAACTTGAAAGAAACTTACTGGTAATAAAAATGAAATTGATAATCATTGCTGACACTGAAAATGCAAAAAGGGGCAGAATACAAATGAAAAATAAATTGGATTTTAAGAATCCTTTATCTTGAAAGCTTTCTATTCATACCAACTATGTCAATAAACATGCTCACTTGCTTATTAGGACAGATACTCAAGTAAATCCATGCCATTCCTCCATGAGAGATCTTATCAGCATCCTAGTCTGAACGACTGCCTTCTCCTCCTTGCCAGAGTGTTTCCAAAAGTCTAAAGCAGTTTTCCCATCTCCAGACATTTACACAGAGGTCTCATGCACCTCATGCTGCAAATGATCTGCAGGACTGCAGGATTCAGCCTGCTGTTATTCTTCTTGCTGAAGGAACTGCTTGAGAGCAATGCCTTCTTTCATGTCCTCTCTAATAAAAGGGTTAAGGTATATGAGAAAGGAAAAGATTTTGTTTCTCATATAACAATAATCCCCATCTCCACTTTCTGCATCCTCTTCCCACTCACCCCTCCACAGCTCAGTGCCTCAGTGAATTCAATGTGCTGTTTCTCTCCCTCCTGTTTGCCAGCATGGCAGTAGTAGACTTTGCATTGCCTTCTGCCCCTGCCGCCTGTTGCATTGCAAAGCTGCAGCACACCTCATTAGGACCGCTGCCTCTGTCCACGTCCAGCAGGCTGGGCAGTAGTTCCCTGTATATTCATAAGCATATATGTGCACGTGTGTATGCTACATACACACAGATGTATATAAGGGTATGGATACAAAGAAATACAGAGCAGAATTGATAAGACACATTTCAGGGAAACTGAGGAATTAAGTGTGCTTTGAATATCACAAAAGTTATATGTGTGTATCTATATATATGCATATATATAAAAGAGTATATAATTATATTTATATTTATAAAATACGGCAGATGTGAAAACTGAGACACACTTTTAATAGGTGATTAAATCTTTCCTAAGGTTACAGATGGTGTGTGCCTGTATATATGTGTATATATGGGGAGAGTGTTTATTATTTGCAACCTGTTCCAACATTTAGATTCCCTGAGATCTGACTTACACTGGTCTTTCTGTCTCCTGAGTTGCCTTAGGTTTTTAATTTCTAATTAATGACAAAGGAATATCTTTTGAGCTCTGTCTCACTTCTTAAATGTTGCTGCAATCAACTGAAAGAACAAAACCCTAACCATACTGAAATTAGTAGGTTTTACAGTGTTTCTGTGAGCAAGATTTCACTTCTGATACTTCCTGGCTTTCAGCAAATCCAGTTTTGCTAACAGTTTCAAATACAGTTCTGAAAAAGGGTTGTGTTTTTTCTTATTGTACAGATCAGGAGGTCATTGACTGCAATCTCATTAAATCTTCCATTCCCCTTTACTGACTTACTACAATCAAGATTACGATGCATTGTCAGAGATTTGAAAGAAAAACACATGCAAAATCTATCTGATCTGAATATAAACGTTATATGACTACTTACTGGTGATATTTGTTTGAATGAAAATATTCTTCCCAAAGTCTCAACTCTTTTTATGTAAGTTGAAGTCATCATTGACAAATATCTGTTAAAATCTTTGTGATACTGTGAAAATCACTTTCTCTTTCTGGGACTTGATTTCCACCCCTCCTTTACTCTGCATAAAGCAGTTTCAGGAATAATCTTCTGACTGTGCAGTGATCGATTAAAGCTTCATTAATGCTTGTAAAAGTCCAAAAGATTCTTTAAGTAAGGCAGTTCAGAAGTGGAAACATTGGTATTACTAGAGCAGCATTTTCTTTTCATTGTAGGGTACTTTTAATTTGCAGATTTTAAAGTATTTTGGTAAAGGAAGGGAAAATGTCATTAGTCTCCTGCTATAGGTGTCTATGAGATAGAAAGTGATTAACACTTAAATTAACACAGATTGAATTCCATTCAACTAAACTCAGGTAAAATGGACAGGAGAACCAAGAAGTCCTCCTGCTGCTTTGTTCTCTGCCCCATATATGAGATTTGTCGGGGCACCAGCAGGCTCTAATTGCCCTGGCAAAATGGCGCTGTCCTTCATCAGACCAAGATGCTGGTCACCAAGATCAAGATTTCTTATCATCGTTATTACTATTACTATTGTTTTTGATTTCATTCCCTTCATGAGAACTTATGAAATATATATATTCTAGCAGAAATTCCATTTAATTTGGCTGGGAGGGAGACTTTGTGGTAGTTCAATCTTGGTTTTGTGTGACATCTGACCACACTGGATCATGCAGAGCACAGGCCACACTCAAAAGCCAGCGTGTGTGCCAAGCATAAGCATGTCTGGCTGTTAGCTCAAAAGCCTCCTTAGGGTGCCCAGACCACCTGCCTCATGCAGGAAATTAGTCCGGCACCTAAGGATGGAGACTCACAGCACAAGCAGTGGAAGAGGCTGCCCAGTGCAGGACTGGGATTGTCTTCCTCCATCCCTCACCGAGTCCCTCCTGGACTTCAGAGCTGGGAACCCCGCCTTGAGATCAGGGACCTAGCCCTTTTCTTTTAAAAATAAATTAGGGAATTGCACCTTTTGAAACACAGCCAGAGGAGGATTAACTCAAATTACAGACAGGTTTTCGTAATATTTCTAACAAAGGAGCTTCAAACCACCTCTGCCACCTTTTCTTTATAGGGCTGTAAACTGCTCAGGGAAGGAAGCTGACTCCACTTCTACTGCTGCAGATGTGCCCCCGGGCATAAGTAATTACAGAGTCAATAGGCAAGAGACAGAAAGAGGTCAAGGGAAAATAGTAGTTCTTGATTACTGGCTAGGGCACCAATGAGGAGGGAAGGATTATTGTCTCTAATTCTGAAGCTCTTCAGACGTTTTGAATTCAACAGTCATTGTGACCTAGGAGCTAGGAAATCTTAAAGGGAAGTGAAATACCTGGGTCTGAATCCCTTCAGGCTGAAGTAGGATTCATATGTAATAGGTCATGCCTTCAATTGCTGCATAAAGGGGCTTCAACCTATGCCTGTTTCTATTAAAATTAGACAAACAAAAAGCATTCCTACCATTGCATATATGATGGAGTCTGCTTTTGTGGGTACATCTACATCCTTAAGGCTGAGAGCTGGGGTAATAGCTAGTTTATCTATTCTGAATGGACCTTCCCTGTGAAGAATGAGCCCCTTCTGGGGATGTGCTGGCGCCAGGCTGCTAAGCACACAGGAGCCTGAAAGGCAGAGGGCCAGGGAGAGTTTGAACATGACCAGCATTAAGAAACAAATGAAAAGAGGTTTTCAGGGTTGCAGTTTTGGAGCCAGATACCAGCATTTCCCCTGGTCCCTACTAGTAGCGCCTGTTCCTGGTTTGGGTCTCCTTAGGACTTGGGTTAGGCTAATTAACCAGGGGTTTAGGTCCCTCATCATTCTTGTCATCAAATTAGTCCTACCCACACTTGCTAAGCTGTGTTAACTGCACAGATTCAGACTGCAAAAGTAGCTGCCTGACATTATTTTTCTTTACACTGATGTCCATAAAGCAGAAGAATACAGAATTAAAGAGTGCTGTTGACCTTAAATATAGCTCATTTTTTTTTACCCTTTTCCAATTTATTTCTCTTGCTCTCTCTCTCTTTCTCCTTGTATTTTGTCCTAGTTATCTCTGCTGACTTTCCTTAGACAGTTACTTCCTGAGAAAGATGGCTATATAGTCTTCCTCATGTAGTAGGAACAAATTAAAACTATTTCTTTTCCCTTTTTAAATACCTGGGTTTAGGATATACACTAGGATTGTACCAGAGAAGGACTATGGGCTGCAAGCCTTAAGATGGGAATAAAGTTGCTTGGCAAATTTTATTTCCAAGATATAGTAAATTGTTACTGGAGTGGTAAAAATGTTATTAATTCATTATGGAACTTTTGCTCTATTATAAGTAGAATAATGTATGGCAATAAAATCTAGTAATTGAACATCAGAATGAACTGCTTTAACTTACACTGCAAATATTTACCTTCTCTTCTTAACAAATGTAAAATGGAAGACAATAAGCTAAGAAATAACTAATAGCTTGAGTCTTTTAAAATGAAGTACAATCGTTGCACTAGCTGCTGATCTTCTTTATACAAGGTACTGTCAACAGCCTGTGGAGAACATTCTTCATTCCTGCATTCTAACCTTGAGAGTCGCTCTCAGAAGCATAGGTGCATACGTTAACCTGGACAGTAATTAGTAACAAGAAAACATCACCTTAGAACATGTAGGTGTTCGTAACTACTGGAGGATTTTTTTCAGATTATTTCTCCTTCAATCCATTCCTCTTATGTATTTCTTGACTGAAGGATTTCTTATTTTTCTTTTCTACAGAAAAAGTCTTTTCAGTGACTTTTTGTTAAGCTTTGTATTTCTCAGCTTGTTATACTAGTAGTTCCAGCTCTCTGCTCTTCCTTTTGTTATGCACACAAAGAGACACTCCAAGAAATTAAACACTGGTTTCTCTCAACTGTAATTTTGTTTTCTCAGAGGAGTGTTGTGCAGCTGGAGAGTTTTAGGGATGCGATTGTTACTTTTGCTGGTTTTACAATATATACTATCTAAAAAATATATTCTGTTTTAAATATGCTTTCATTCTTGCTATTTAATGTTTTAGGTTTTGGAGGATTATGTTTTTGTTTCTGTTTGTGTGTGTGCATACATTTAAACTTCTTATAATATTATTAGGAATTATTATGGATTTACTTTTTATGGATCTTGATCTTTCTGTGCATGAGTAAGAAGTCTCTTGGACTGGACTCTTAGAATTCTTCTGTTCTTGTTTTCAGTGTCCAAACTTGGCCAATCTTTATAGTGACTTAATAGGTTTTTTGTTCCAACAAGACAAAGCACTTCATTTAAGTGTCTCGTTTTATAATCACCTTCTATCTTATACCTACCAGCCTCTTTCTTTAAAATGTTTAGTACTACCAACACAAGTCATCTTGAAAACATAGCTGTTGGTGCACAATGGGAAAATTAGTCGTGTTATTCTTCTATTTTTACAATTGTCCATGAATTTACTGCTGAAGTCCTTACACTTACAAGTGTTCTACATTACATCACTTAAATTGCACTTTTCCCAGACAGAATATAAGCAGCCACTATTTTTGGCACTCAGTACCTTATATGAAGGATTTGTATTCTCTATACACAGACTCTAACCTGAAGCTTTGAGTCACTGATGCTTTTTTATGAAAGTTAGAGCAGTGAGGAGCTCTGCTCAAGTCATTTATACAACAACTAGCAGAACCTGGATAAGGACTCTTGGCCATCATGAGTCCCGTTGACCAACACTTCCTTACTTCTTTCTTCAGAATAGTCAAGAGATCCAATTCAGTTGGCTGGATTTCTAAAACAAATATCCATCCTTTCACCCTGTGAGGGGAAGAAGAAAAAATATTCTGATTTGCAAAGAATATGGATATATTTCAAAATAATAAGCCTATAAATCATCACCTCTCTTCTCCATTTTCCTTCTATGTTAGTAAATGCCATTCTCCCTTTCAGCCACACTGTAGTATCCATAGCACTTAAGACTTTGCAAATTCAAGCAAGAACATTGACCTACATCCTAAAAATAAACCAGTTACAACAGCACAGATCCCCAAACCCAGAGGTATACTGAGTTTCTTAAGAAAAAGGTGCTAGACAGGCAGAGAAAAGTAATGTTAAGTACAGATTAGATTATAAGGACTTTATGGTATTTTTCAGAGGCCAGATCTATGCCGGGAGTTATGCTGCCACTTGCAGAATCCGCCAGATCTATGTAGTTGTATCTGCAAAAAAAGCAGCATTAAGTCCCAATTAAAATTTCTGAGCTTGCCTATGCAGCAAGATTCAGCAGTGTAACTACTGCACACAGCCTCTAATCATATCTACACACACAGCTGGTGCTTAGGGCTCCAAAAGTCTTGCTTTGCCACAAAAGTAATGTCCCCTACAGTAAGTGTTCGCTATTATAAGCAGGCAGCCTGATTCTGATTTGTCTGCTTTGCATGCATAGGTGTTTTTCCATTGTACAGGGAACTATATAATAAGAAATCAGCCAGTACAACTGTGATTCTGGGATGTGGAGTTTAACACACACGCACAGAAAAGACTCTGATTCTTCTGCCACTTCAGGCTCCACCTCTGTTTGGCTTAGCTCACACCATTTTCACAGCTACTGTGAGTTCACTAGGGTTTTCTGGTGGGCTGGTGGCCATCACAAATACATAGCTTGTGCAGGTAATGTTATTTATCTTGCAGCTGGTCAGATGCAGTTTTATAAGCCAGCCACAAAGCTACTGAAGAGCTCTTTCTGCAGTTCTGGCAGAATCAGAGAGAACAGAAGTTTGCTGTCCCCAAACCACATGGAAAGAAGGGAGAAAGAGACTACTTGTTTCTGGACAGCTTTTCTTTGATCAGCTTCATTTGGTGCAGAGCCTTTTCAGGGCTTTTGAAAGAAGTGTGGACTGGCTTGTGCTGCATAGCTAGGATGAACTTTACCTTCAGGAAGATAAAAAGCACTTTCCTGGCAAGGCAGATAAAGTTTGCAACTAAGCTACAGTGGTGAAGAACTCCTTTTCCTGTAGCTAGCACAGTATGGAAAGCCATCACTATTGGTCATAACCTAGCTGTGATGTGGACAAGCCAGCGTGGACGTTAAGGTAAAAAAAGGTCCTGTCTCTGTGTGTTGCCAAGGCTGGCAATGCTGCTGAGGTTTCAGATAGCTTTGCATGCACGTATTTCCCATTTGTGCCAGGGAGGGAATGGAGAGTACTCATGTTCCCTCTGAGACAAACCTAAAAGCTCATAATTAGAAATCAACACAGCTGCAGTGTGAAGTGGGGTGTCCTGACATTAACACTAGATTGTCTAGAAAAGTTCCATGCTGATAGGCTGATAGGATATACATATATATATATATATATATATATGTTTTGGGTTGGTTTTGGTTTTTTTTTCATATGTGGCAGTGGGGGTAGAGATAGGGTCACTCCAGTATGGACAGCAGTGCTGAAGCCATTGAAGCCATCTCCCTCTGTTATTCTGAGAGACTCTGTCTTCCCGGGTGATGCTTTTTGCTGCACAGTTGGATTGCAGAAAGGAACCACTGAGCTGTTGCCTAAGCAGCTGGAGAGTGACAGTGTGTGACTGCCGTGGGGAGAAAGACAGGATAGATGACAATCACAGGGGAAGGCTGTGGGGTAGCTGAGCCATAGCAGCATGCTGTGTGATGCACAGCAATTGGGAGAAGGGAGCGGAGAATAGGGTTTTCCTCAACAGGGCCTGAGGGGACAAAATTCAGAGATTCTCAAAAAAGCAGCAGTACCTCAACTAGCAACTGACAGGGAGCTTTACGTTTAGCCTTCCAAAACAGGGACATTGTTGTTGTTGTCCATCCAGTTTTTCTGTTTCCTTCACATTTTCATTGTGCACAGTATGGTTATTTCATAGTCTGCAAGACAAGTTTCAAGACGGCAGATTTTTTACTCATTTATTCAGCAATTCTTCGCAGTCTTAGACTGCTAGCTTGTGCTTTTATTAGGTGCATTTTACAAGAATCTGTGTTTAATATTATCACTGAGCACAAGCCTGGAAGGAATCAAATGAAGCCATCTAGCCCAGCTCCCAGACCTGGGGGCAAAATCTCTTCTTTCTTAGTGGTGCTTGTCTAACCTGCTCTTAACAAGCCTATCCAGAGGTGGGTTCAGCACCATCCCTAAGCAATCTCTTAATGGCTACCTGTGCTCAGGTTTCTCTTGGGCAATTTTTCTAAAATTGTTCGAAATAAAAATTAGCACCGTTGAATAAAATTATTCTATACTGTTCCCAAAGTGCAAATACACAAAACTGGAATCTGAGAAACTGAACAAATAACCCAAAAGCAATGAAGATGGAGAGGGGAAGAAAAAGAGTGTTGCAAACAATAGAATAAAAATACGCAGTCTGAGATTAGCAGCTCATTCAGCTTTCAGCCTTTAACTGTATGCAGCTTTGTTGAGCCTTTCATACTGGGCTGCTTTCAGAAATCCGTGTTACAGGCGTGGAAAGGCATGGAAGCAAGTCCATGTTTGGATAGTGGAGGGGGGAGGGGGGAAATCCACCATTCCAGTTGAGACAGAGTAGGCATAACTGGGAGTGGCCAGAGTTAATTCCAATTAAAAGAAGCATTCTTCAGTCTCAGAGAGCTAAAGCAAAAGCAGTCTGGGGCAGGTCCACACAGCAGTGACTGGGAGATAGGAACTCACACTCAGGCTATCCTGAAGCAATCAGTTTTCTTTTCATGCTGCAGGTGAGAAAAGCTTCAGCTAATTGGAAGTGTGGTCTAAGAAAACACAGTTCTTAACATAAATGCAGATATGCTGTGGTGGAGGCTGGTGGAACATACCAGAAGACAGGGAGAGCAATTACAAATGAGCCTTCTTTCTAACAGCAACAATTGTTTGCTTGTAATTCCTGTCAGTTCCTACTGCATTTGACTTTTCAAGTCCTTTTAATAACCCTGGAATATCTACCTAGCTAGCCCTCTGCTTCTAAATGGGTCTACCTCTGAGACCTCTGTTTGCCTCCCTGTCCTTCTGCCCCTCAATCTTGGTAAGTCCTCTGTGCCAGAAAAGCCCGGTCTGATCCCAGGAGTGGTCCTCAGTGACTATCTTGAGACTGTTAATTATTTTGTCTTGAGTCATCCCGAGACAAAGTGACAATGAAGATAAGAGTTAGCCCTGAACACTTAAGAATTGTAAATGATAAAAGTCACAAGTAATTTTTTTTTATGTGTTCATGATTTCAAAAACCTTTGCTTCAGCTTAATTTTCCTTTGTCCTTTTCCTTTGGAAAATTGCAGGATTAGACTAGTAATGAAAGTTACACCTCTGCAAGCAGTAATATATATTGGGCTACTGGCAAAACCTTCAGGGTATACCAGAGAAACTGATGTAAAAATACACCAGGGAAACCGGCACTGATATTATTGACCAAAAATGTTACACATTCTCCCTCCTGCATGTTGCATAACCAGAAAAAAACATCTCTCTACCTTCTGGAATGACTGACTAGTCACAGTTGTAATGAAGCCATGATGAAACTGTTTCCATAAAATTCCATTTTGTGTCTTAGTGGACCTGATGCATTCACAAAACAGATATATTGTTGCAAGCCTTGCCTGGTGTACTTGGGGTTAACGTTGCTGGTACCCTGTTACTATCTCCTTGTTTGCACTGCTACTAAGAGTTGCTTGCTAATAGATGCCAAGTTTTCCACTTAAAAAGGAGCCTTGCTAAGTTTTGAACAGCCAAAAATAGTCCTGTACTGATGAAATACTATATTTTCAACTTGGAAAAAAAGAAAATACTTGCTATGCCACAACACTTTGAAATGTACTTTATAATAAAACTATCAAAAGCACCTAATTCTTTCAGTTGGCAAAAGGCTCAGTAAACACATTTCTTTGACAAAGTTTTCTTTTCAGAATCTGGCATGACAGAGATTGATGGGGGATGGGATTTGCAAAAAGGAAATTTGTGATTCTGTGGTAAAAGGAAAGCCATGAAGGAGAAAGGGTGAACTAAGGTTATTTGGCTGGATGTCTTGTAACAAACATCTCGTTAGCGTCACCTTTATAGTGAGAATTACAGCAGGAGATCAATGGTTATCTTGGGCACAGAAGAGAAGAAGGAAATGAATAATATGGAAAAGACTCCACATTTTGGAGAATACTGTGAAAAAAATACTCCATGAATTCTAGTGGACAAACAAAAATCCACAACATATACTTCCTGGCAGTACAGACAAGGTCCTTCTCAAGAAAATAGTATTTGTCAACAAGTGCTTGCCACACACCTTCACTGTACTGCTGCCTGCCTGTGTACAGGACAGTCCCAAAAGCCATGAAGGCAGAGTTTGCTGGTCCATTCCGTAGGTTACCTAATCTGCTTTATGAAGCACAGAAGTTATTGCATCTGAGATTAGCACTTCATCCTGAAAAATTATGGCTATTCCCAGTGCACATTTTAAGAATTATTACTGGAGTTAGCACAAAATGGAATAGAAAGATAGAATTCCATGACAAACTCCTATCCAGCCTTTTGGTGTATAGGTAAGTGGTATTTTTAGGAGTCTGTTCAGGTGTTCTGCTTCCTTGCAAGCCTCTCATTCCAGGTTCTAATAGGTCTTGCTTTTACAACCCTTTTCCACCATCCCATTAGCAGTAGCTTCAAAGTGAAGCGTGCCAGTGATGCCTATACATCTAATGGATGTGTGAGTCTGCATAATGAACAGTTAGCTCTCTGAATCCAAAGGATGAAAAACTAAATAGGACTATCCTGACTGTAGGCTAGTGTTTTGCTGAAAGACAAAATCTAAGAACCATGGTCCCAGATCAGGATGGGGCACATGAGTTCACAGGACAGCAAAGCAATGCAAGGAAATAGACCTGGAAAGGATAAAATAGGTAAACTCACCTAATTTAGTCTTGTGAGATGTTAATATTGGTACTCTGGGTAGCACAAACAGCAAGTGTTTATCCTCACATTGGCACTACAATTCAAAAGCTTTCTACACAAATGCAATACCGTGGACACATTAGAATTTCAATCAGAGAACAGAATACATATATCTGGTCATTTCCTATACAGCAAGAATCACCATGTGATGATGCAGGGTTTTTATTAGTTAATAGAAAAGCTTAGTGTAAAATAATCCCTATCAGAGAAGTTTGTGTCAAAGGGCTTTTAACCGGAGGGAGAGTAAGTCACAAGGAACAATGTTAAGGTCCTTTTCTGATTTCTCATCCATTTCAATCCCTAGCAAATGGTCAGTCTCGGTGAATAGACACCTTTCCCACCTATTGTTCAAACTCAGCTCACACTAATTGTTCAATCAAAAGCTATACCTATTATGTGTGTTGGTTTCAATAGCACAGAAATGAAGAGCAAACTTACATGAAGATCAGCTCAGCCTCTTGTTTTTCCCTTAACCTTCATCTCCTATTGCGGCTCAGCCTAAATCCCTTCTTCCTCAGAGACACCATGCTGACTTTCACTGCAGTGAGGCAGGGAAGCAGCCTTCCGCTCTCACGGGTCATAACCTCCCCTCCAGACATACTTTCCAGCAAAAATCAACATAGGCTAAAAAAAGCCCATGTGATGCTGCTGTAAAACCTCATCTTTATTTCAGAGGGATTTAAACTCATGAGGATAAGTGGAAAAGCCATGGACGCAACAGTTCCTCCCCTTACCGCCGTTCAGGATCATTTTGCTGAAAGCACAGAGAACCTGCTAAAGTATGTCCTTAAGAAAGCTGCTGAGACAAAAGAGGCAGAATCAACATACCACTGTGTTTTATATGACTGTACTGGGTGCCAGCAGCCGGGGCTGCGGGGGGGCCTCTGCGAGGAGAGGCTGGAGCCCCAGTGGGCCCAGCTCAGGGCATGGCCGGTCCACAGCCAGGCTGGTGGTGCCTTGGGGAAAGCGCATGTAAGAAAGGGACAGGTAGTAGAGGAATGAGGGGGGAAAAAATGGGAGGAACAACCCTGTGACCAATAAAGTAAGGGAAGGAGGATGGGAGGAAGCACTCCAGGCACTAGAGCAGAGATTCCCCTGCAGCCCAGGGAGGATGCAGTGGAAGGATGCCCACCCTGCAGCCTGGACACATGCCCCAGCAGGGGGATATGCCCTGAGGGAACTGCAGCCCATGGACGGCCACTCAGGGGCAGAGGTTTTTTTCCTGAAGGGACTGTATCCCATGGGAAGGATCCATGTTGGAGCTGGAGAAAGGTGTAGGGAGAAAGGGAAAACATTGCGGACTGACTGCACTCCCCCATTCCCCATCCCTCTGCATGGCTCAGGGGCAGGGAAGAGGCAGAGAAGTTGGGAGTGAAGGAGGAAGCTGGGCCTGGGAAGAAGTTGGGGAGAAGGTATTATTTTAACTTTTGTCTTTGTTTCTCACTATCCAAATCTATTTTAATCTGCAATAAAGTACATTAATTTCCTTCAAGGCAAGTCTGTTTTGCCTGTGGCAGTAACTGGTGAGTGATCTCCTTGTCCTTACCTCAGCCCATGAGATTTTCATCTTATTTTCTCCTCCTGTCCTGCTGAGCAGGAGGATTGAGAGAGGGGCTGGGTGGGTGTCTGACAGCCAGCTAAGGTTAACCCACCACAACAACTAAAGCCAGACTTAAGACCATCTGCCTTCCCAAAATGGGAGAGACATTGTGGCAAATTACTTTTTCCTAACATTAGAGAAAAGCTAGGCATGACATTCCCTCCTTTTTCCTTTCCTCAACAACAAAGGTGAAAACATATTTGTTGTAACTGTAGGGCTATACTCACACCAGTTTTTACACTCACAAATCAGCAAATTTATGTTGCATTAATGGACCTCTGAATCACATTCTACCAGTCTTCATGCTTAATTTAACTACTTACTTCACAGGTTAGAGGAGATGAGCTATGAAACTGGTTTAAAGGCCTGAAATTCTCTTTCTGCTTTCTGTGATTATGAATTTTTCTTTTATTTATTCATATATAGTGTATATTTTAAGTGTGTATTTAGGGGTGGTATTTTTATAAAATCTTTGTGGAGCTAGCTAGCAAAGATAACAAAAACTCAAATAATTGAAAAATATGCAGAGAAAGCAAGCCAGACAATTTATATTCATTAAAATGCACTGTAGAATCACCTTTCTAAAGTAGGCCAGTATATTCAGAAGACTTCCTTTTGGTAACTAACTTCCACTCCTTTTTCCCTTGTGCTCTTTACATGGTTAACTGTTTTTATTTTTAGAACACCTCTGAGTTCTAGGGCTACATTCAGGAGCAAAGGTTAGCAGTAAGCAACCCCTAACTTTGCTAGGTTTCACAAGAAACATATGGAATAAAAGTTCCGGAAAGAGATTTATCACTTCTCTCAGGAGGACACAACCAGAGGAAGGCCAAAGGAGGCTGTATGAACTCCATACCCCTTTTTCCCCATGGGAAAAATTGTACCTCCCAAAGATGCAGCATATCTCTACTTTTCCTTATTTTTAACACAGGAATGTGGCATAAAAATATGATCAAATATTTTAAGGACATCTTTTTACTCATTTTTCTTTATGTGGGAACTATGTGAGGCTGCATATGGGAACAAGGAAGCTGAGAACCTGTATTGCTGCTTTCCTTCCTTAGCTGTTTTAGGAATCCTCTGGAGAAGGCATGAATGTTCATCTTCATGTAGCCATCAAGCACGAACTAGTTTTCTAACAGTCTTACTGATTACAGAATTAAATTTCTAGTCCCTTCCTTTTTCATTCTTCTAATCCTATATCTTCCAAATGTATATACACACGAATATGCATGGACTAAATCTGCAGTATGTTATCCCTTACGCAGGCACAAAGACAGAATGAAAGGATAATTTTGTCTGTCTTGTGTGTCTCAAACTCTTGGCCTAGGTTCTAATCAAAAAGTTTTCTCCGTATATATACTGATTTTTACCAAGTATGAGATGTATTAAAATCCTGCTTTTAATTTATGTCAATTAGCTTTTAATGTGATGTGGAGAAATATCGTCACTTTGTCATGAATAGCATGCAAAGACCCATACCTCTCCATTCAAAGGAAATTTCTGAGGTTACAGGTCAGTCATATTGAAATTCTATCCATTTTGATGTCTGATGACTGATTGCTTTAACAGGACATATATGTGTAATTTAACACTTCATGTTATTTTCTCAATTTCTTTTCCTCTCTTTTTTCTCAGAACAAATTATGACATCGACATCTAAAGGAATTTTCCGGCCATTTTTAATTATCTTCATTGTCCTTGGCTGTTTCATGGCATTTATACTAATTTATATCAAACCAACAAATAGCTGGATCTCTGGTCCTATAGAATCAGCCAGTTCAGTTTTGAAAATGAAGAGCTTCTTTTCTTCCAAAACTGATAATCTTAATGAAACTACTATTTTGATCTGGGTTTGGCCATTTGGTCAGACATTTGATCTAACATCCTGCCAAACAATGTTCAATATCCACGGGTGCCATCTGACTATTGACCGCTCACTATATAACAGATCCCATGCTGTTCTCATTCATCACAGGGACATTAGCTGGGATCTGACTAATTTACCTCAGCAAGCCAGGCCACCATTCCAGAAGTGGATTTGGATGAACTTGGAATCTCCAACTCATACTCCACAGAAGAGTGGCATCGAACACCTCTTTAACCTGACCCTGACTTATCGGCGTGATTCAGATATTCAGGTGCCTTATGGCTTCATGATGGTCGGTACAAGTTCCTTTACATTTGAGGTGCCAAGTAAGGAAAACTTGGTCTGTTGGGTTGTAAGTAACTGGAACCCTGAGCACGCTCGAGTCAAGTATTACAATGAACTTAGCAAATACATTGAAATACATACCTATGGACAAGCCTTTGGAGACTACATCAATGATAAAAACCTGATTCCAACTATTTCTACTTGCAAATTCTACCTTTCCTTTGAAAATTCAATCCACAAAGATTACATTACAGAGAAACTTTACAATGCTCTTCTGGCCGGATCAGTACCAGTCGTACTGGGCCCTTCCAGAGAAAACTATGAGAATTACATTCCAGCAGATTCTTTCATACACGTGGAAGATTTTCTCTCCCCCAGAGACCTGGCAGAGTATCTTCTGATGCTTGACAAAAATAACAAGATGTACCTTAGTTATTTCAACTGGAAGAAGGATTTCTCAGTGCATCTTCCCAGGTTCTGGGAATCACACGCATGTCTTGCTTGTGATCATGTGAAAAGACACCAGGAATATAAGTCCATTGGAAATTTAGAAAAATGGTTTTGGAATTAATTTGTTTGTGTGTGTGTGTGTGTGTGTGTGTACTTTTTTGAAGAAGCCAGAGGAAACTTCAGTCCAAGTGGAGAGGAAAGGAAAAGAGAAAAAAAAAAAAAAAAAAAAGGAAAAGAGAACTTTATGTTATGGTTTATCAGCTATCCTCTCTTGGCTATCCTATTTATATTTCATAAGAGATTTTAAAAGACCATCATCATCAGACATAAATACTCAGTTTTAAATTATAATGTACATACTAATTATGTGCACTGAAGAATATTTGATTGTTTACTATAATTTTTAAACAAGATTTTCCATATTTTATGTGAAATATGTCCCACACTTAAAGTAGTACTTTTTAACACTTTTTTATTTTTAACATTACATTTGCTGTTTAACCTATTTGGAAAATGAAGACACAACTTTTAAATGCCAGAGAGAACTTTAAGAACATAAATTGCTGTTCCAGTCTGAAATGTGTGTAATATTTCAAAAGACAGTAAAGTTTTTTATGGTTCATCTTACATTTTAATAACACAGTAAAGTTCAATACCTACCATTATTCCAGCGTGGTCAATCACACCCCTTTTTAAGGTTGATGAACCTCGAAAAATAGTTTTTAAAAGGTATTACAATAGTAGACAGTCTTTGTTTCAAAAAATGTTTCCTAACAAATAGCTTCAGTAAGTTCCTTTAGGAATATGTCTGTTCTTACCCTCTGAAGAATAAAGAAGTCAGTTTTACAGTAGATGAACAACCTTAGTGACAAAAGCCCAGATTCATACAATTTTTTGAGTGCAAGTCTCATTGTGTCTCGAGTATTATTTACCTGAACTAGAGCTGTAAGTGGTGTTACACTGATACAGAGATAAACTGATTTTAACATTAGAATTTTATTACTTCAGCCTCATGCACTGAATTCAGCTGGTAATAATGGATTTTTAGAAATAGCTTGTTGAGAAATTTAAGCAATTTCTTTCATATAATTCCTTGAATAATTGTGAATTTTTCACTAATTCTGTAACGATCTGTTGAAGTCTAATTTTAACTGGACAACATCCTGTCACGACTCAAGAACGTAGAAAAAAAAAAAGACCAAACAATTTTCTGAAAGAGTTATGCTGAAATTCAGTAAATAAGTTATCAGGCTGACATATTCAACCATGCAACTCATTAAGCTAATTATATTTTTTAAAATATTTTATATGACAGGTATAAATAAACGAATGCACTCTTAAAAGCAGCAGTTGCTATCACAATTTGAATATATAAATAAGTTCTTAAGAATTAAATTTGCTCTGATAGCAAATACAAAGGTGTGATGATAGTCATGATTGTTTAAAATGTCTACTTTTAATGTGTGATTTGATTTCATTACTTTTTTCTTTCAGCTAAGACTCAAATACCAGATTGCTATATATATTCATATGTACAAGGTTGGTTTAATGACATAAATGTATGGATATGTTGTGATATCAAGTGAAAGCCAATCATCTTGTTTTTTCAAGTCAAAATGTCACAAATACCTCCCACTGGGAAAAAAAAAAAAAAAAAACAACCAACTGTAAAAACTTCTGTTTAGATGATGTATATGACCCTGATCAAGTGAAGTTGTTGACCAAGGACTTAAGATTAAACTTGCAGATAACAATGTTGCTAAAGGAATAAGGGATAAACAATGGTAAACAATTAGCAAAAGATAAGATGATTTGTCAGATTTATTTTTTACCCCAGGCTGGAATAGAAACACCGAAGGCTGTAAGAGTAATGTAGTTACATTTCTAAACAGGAAACTCCATGGAAAGGTTATAGAAATACTGTGCTCTCCCTATGGTTTCAAAAGATATATTCTGATCCAGATATGTATTTATACTATTGATTGCTGTCTTTAAAAGCTAGTTTGCAATATACTATGAACCCCCTAAACTCACCAGCAACCCAGTACAAAACAAGATAAGCTTACCTTGCAAATTAATGCAATATAACGAAACCCAGTCTTCTAAAAACAAAGTGCTTACATGGATGTAATGTGAGTAGTATTGCTATCATTTTGAAGGCAAGTGGCTATTGTTTACAGTCGGTGCTATTGGACATCATACTATTTGTTTTCAGGAAGGCTGCGAAATTCTCAGTCACTGAATATGCCACTGCTTTGGCTGGATAATCTGATTCCCTTGACGCTGGAATTTGGAAGTGCTTTGCATTGATCTCAAGGGAAGTACATTCACCCCTTGGTGAATGCGCACAGTCCCTTATTTCAGATAGTAGGAGTTGTGCTGAGTGATACAAGGCCTTGTGTCAAATCAGACTGGTTTCTTGGCATCAAGTTTCAGCCAATAAATTGTTATATTGATAACAAATAAGCACAAAAATGAAATACATGTCTTGTTATTACAAATATCAGTCAGTGTATACATAGGAAAGTTTTGAAATATACACTAAATTTTAAGCCTGTAAGTAATGTCATTATCTCTGTAAGCACTGGATCCAGTCAGCATGGCTAATCTTGGGCTGAATTTAAGAAATGTGAAAGCCTTTTGAGAAACAGGGAGAGCTGTTCTCTTCACAGAAACTCAACAGAAGGCTTGTATACTTTGCATCTAGGTTGCATTGATAGAAGTGTTTCAAAGATTAATAAAACAGGAGAGTAATCTAATACAGATTGAAATGACCAAGCATCATGATCAAATCCTAAGCAAGAGACATGACCCTTATGCCTCACTGACATTCCTGAGAAGTGTGGGCTGGAACACAAGCGAGCCAGCTATTTTATGAAGATTTTAAAGTGATCTTCAGGTACTGAGCCTTAAACAGTTCTGGATATAAAGAATTTTACTGACAGAAAATGAAGCAACGTCAGGCATGTCCAGCCTAGGTGGTATATGATGTGAAGCAATGGATTTAAAACATCTGGACTCCATGCACGCATGAAGGCAGTCTGCCTAGACCTACACACGTAACCCACAGAACATTGATTCCAGTTTGTATATAACATTAAGCATTGTGATGTCTGTGCTCCTTCAGTGAGCTACCCTACATAAACAGCTAGCATGAATAGACTCGAATAGTAAATCACTGTGAAGGAGAGTGGGCAAAACCAATTAATTATGGAAGGGTAAATAAATTATATGGAATTAGTTAAAATGGAGAACAAGGTCTTATTTATGCCTTGGTACCACTGGCAAAAGAGGATAGTTGTACAAGAAAAGAGAAATGAAAGATGAGAAAACACACCGATTCTTACTATTTTCTCATCAATTTTATTTCAGGCATTGTTTATTTTATTCGCCATCCCACAATAATCTTGTGTATGCACTTGTCACAAGTTATCTTGTCAGTCACTGAAGATAGAGAGTAATCATTATTCTTTCATTTACAAAGGTTTATTTTGGGTGGTTTTAGGCTCTCTGTTGTGCAGTGAGCTATCAACATCACTGCCTTTCTCACTGTGGAAAATAAGACACAAAACAGATAAAATACTAACTGTTGATGCATTGCTACCTCTCTGAATGTGAACAGACATCAGAGAAAACCAGCAGCAGAGCCTTCTAAAGCAGAGTTTTCCTTTCGTGTCACAGACACTCAATGACCACAGCAGCTTTTGCTCAGCATGAGATCTTCATTCCTTAGTGAATCCTGGTTGCCAGTTTCTTTGAATATCTCTTGACATCCAAGATGGTTGTACTCACAATGAACAAACAGCCTGAGTGAGGCCTGTAGAATGTGTAAGATGCATCCAGCAATATACTTGTCTTTTAAGAAGCAGATCAAATAAAATAGAAATTGTACTGAGAAAGCATGAATGTGGGGATTTGTAGAGTTCATGCAGGCTGAGCAAGACATGAGAAATTGGCGCTACTGAGCACAGTAAACAGCTACCTACCGTTTCTAACTACTATGTTTGTTTCTCAAACTGGGCTTTTAAATAAAACACCATAAAATGTAATTTTCTCCCATCTCTAATCAAGCAAGCTTCAGTTAAATAACCGATAACTTTTGCTGATTATTCAGGACAGGACTTCTGTTAGCCTTGTATTATCTCTTTTATTAGACACAAAATCACATTTGGGGAAAGAGTGAAGTCTGTCAGCAAGCTAATCATATTTCTTATCTGACTTCCAGAATCCTTATTTTATTCTATTTTATTTTTTGATTTTGAAGTAAATCATGTCCTCATGAAATACTTTCTGGAATCGATTCAAGAAAGACCTTAAGCACATGCATATAGACCATAAGACTCAAGCACATGCTTAAATTTAAGAGTGTCTTAAACGCTTTAATGCATTGGGGCTTCAGACAGTTATGTTTTTATTGCCTTTGGGAACTGTACCAGAGAGCACTGCCTATAGCCAGCAGAGGCCAATTTGTGTGGCCTCTTTTGCATCATGTATGTCCATTCTGTGAGTAGACTGGCTACTCCACAATGAAAACTGTTTGGACTAATTCTGGCTTAGTATCTGTCCTTGGCCCTACTTTTCTGCTTCAGCGTACTTTGCGTGCCACCATTGCATCATGCCATCCACTCAGCATGGCGCTCTGCCTTACAGCCTGCCTGTGCTGGGCAGGGTGAGTGAACTTGCACGTGGTATAAGGAGGTGAGAAGAGCTGAGGCTTGCTGAGGCAGTATTTCGACGACTATCCTAGGAAGAAAGCATAAAACCTAGTTGTGTATGCATCCTTTTAATCCGGACTGAGTATGCCCTAGAGAGGGTGAGTCTCAGCCATACTGACTTTCCTTTTGGAGGAGTCTAGATGAGAGTCTGGGAGTGATCAACTATATGTGCAAAGTGGGAATGAGAAGCGTGTCTGTGCAGGCTGACAAGGAGTCTTCTGACCTATTTAAATTTCACCTAATGGTGAAAGTTAATCAAATACTCATGTATTTTTTTGGTCAAAATTAATACATTAGTGAGAAGAGAGTCCAGGGGAAGTATTTGTTTGTCTACCAGCTGATGGGCTTTTTAATTAATATTGGCTGACAGCTGTGGTTTATTTGTTTGTTTGTTTGTAATATAAATTATTTTAAAATCTTAGAAATCAATCAATATGATTCACACAAGTCAGTTATTTCAGCTTCATCTTTTGCTCCTTGCTCAGGCAAATGTTCCACCAGAGTCAGCAGGTGATTTGGGAGATTCCCATGCTAGTAATAAAGGATTGAGCCCAGGGTGGAACGCTTGGGGTAAAAACCAACCTTCTTGTTCACAGATGTTTCCCTTCTAAAATTTGAACAACTAGTTTTAGCTGATTCTACCTTCAGAGAATCAGTGTAAAATTCATACTGGTTGGATATGTTCATAAAAGGTGCAGAAATGCCAAGAAATTGATTAAATAAACCATGCAGTAGTAATTCAAATTCATGGCACAAATGCCACAGTGATACACATGATAAAACCATAAACTCATGAGAAATAATTAGGCTTAGAGACATCACCCTGCAGTTTTCATATTGGAAAAAGTCACTGTATTATTCTATTGGAAAGGTAATTAATTGGGAATCTTTTATTTCACCATATTCTCTACACAATTAACTGAAACCAACAGTCTCTGTGCAGTGAATAGTTCAGACATTTGCTCATGTGGCAGAGAGCCTTTCACCTCCAGGTTAATAGCCTGAATTATGAGTAGGTTTGTACAGAGTGCTGTTTGGCAGCCTCTAGCAGATGACTCTGTGATCTGAGTCAGGTTTCTCATTCCTGCTTTGAGCCAACAAGGCAAAGAACCGACCTGAGATTCATCCATCTTCTGTGCATTTCTTGGCATGCTGACGGTGTGGCTCAGGACACACTCCTGCAGCCTGCACCATGCCTGTTTACGATTATGCAGAAGACTTTTCTAAGTAATGAGGGTATTTGGCTTTTTATTTTGTTGAGGTATGATGGCAGTCTGTACAAATGAACTATTCATACATAGGGGAACTCTTCATTAACATTCCTAAGTAAATAATTAGTAGGAAAATAATGTAATATTTGCAAATTGGCAGCAAAAGCAATTCTTTCTTATCCTTTCTGTCAATTAGTCCAGTGGAAAACAGACTTTGATGAAACTTTATCCCGCTGGCTTGATACAGCCTGTTTGGATCCAGTTACAGGGACACGCATGATAGCAAAATCTGAAAGCTATACGGTAAACCAACACTTATGTATATGTAAAGTTGAGATAGTTTCCTATAGAGCCTTGAAGCTGTACCTAAACACTTTAGCGGTCACCAGATGAAAAATGTTCCCATCAATCCTTTTCTTTCTAACATGGTAACAAAAGTCAGTCTGGTATATGCTGTTTGGCAAATTAATTAACTACAAAATCTACATTTTCCTTTGCTGGTCTTTTTTTTGTAACACATGTTATAAGATATGAGATTAAAAATTTTGGAAAGTTAACTCCCTTGGTGCAATTTAATATTTTAAAGATTCAATGGATATACTGAAGAGAGGAAAGTGAGACGCTTTTCCATCTATATGAAATCTATATGAAATCTATATGAAAACGTGCCAAACTCTTTCCAATGAATGAACAAAACAGTTAAATATACTGACTTTTTATTAGGATTTGCAAAATCTTCTATTAATGCACTGTAATTTTGCACTATTTTGTAAGAAAAGAAAAAAGGAAATAGGGAACTGAAACAGAAAAAAAAAGCTAAAAATAGATGCCAAATGTATAGTTTGTAAAATACTATTTTTCTTATATAAGGTATCATCAAATTGTGAATTTAACTGTGTTATTGTAAACTGTGAAAAATGTGATGTACTGTTGTGGCACAGCCTACCAAGGGCCATTTCTAACACACAGATTAGTCGGGACTTCTTTATATGAAACATATTCATAAATCTGAGATCACTTTTGTACTTATTTTTTGTAAACTATTTTTCCACATTTACAACACAGCTGTTATTTTATAGCAAACACTCATTTTGCTTTAGAATATTATTTGAATAGGTGGGTGGGTGTCTTAAATGTGCCAGAGATTCAAAACTGTAACAAAGATAATTCAGAAACTATTCTTTGCCAAACTGTAATGCTACTGAAATCGAAGATGTTTTGTTGAACAAGCAGGCACACTGTCAATAAATGATAGTTTCTATTCTGTGATAATGATAATAATGTTACATTTGCTAGGATGAATGCCTGGTAGTTATGAGTTGCATTCCCCTTCTGTCGTTCTGTATGTTAGGGAAACAAAACTGGGTGCCATAGCTGAATGTCATAGATATTCAGCCACTCACGCAATGTGCCATGGACTTGACCTCTGAAATACCTTGTGAGAATTAGGAGAAAACCCCGTAAGCTTCTTGTCCTGATTCAAACCCACTTTCTGTGATGGGTCACATGAAATTGGAATGGTTGACACATGCAGGACTGGTGTCAGTATGATCTCAGTAAAGATAAGTTCTGTACGTAGAAACATCAGACCACATTTACTCTCTTACTGCAAGATCAGGACCTAAGTCCCTTTCTTGTTGAGTGTTGAGAGGGATCTGATATGAACCCTTACTTCATCTTCTCAGATAATGATACTCATGTACTGACAATTTAATCTTTTATGTGTTTTATATAGTGTATATATAATGCATAAATTCATGTGTAAGAAATAGTAACCATGGAATACCAAATTTTAATAAAAATAATGAAAACCACCCTTACCTGAAGGCACATTTTATGATGCCATGTTAAAAGATCTTATAAAAAGCTGCATTTTTTATTTATTACTGATTATATATTTTGCCCCATGATTTAGATGTTTTATAACAAGGATTCTACCAAACTATTTCTTTGTTCCCTTTGAACAATATCATCACTTTGAGTGAGGTGCATCTGAAAAATGTAAAGGTTCAGACACTGATATTTTCCAGTATTTTTTTTTTTAATTTGATGTTGTTAAACTTTCTTCTGATTACCTATAGCTATGTTCGGAGTTTTCAACACAATTTGACTGCAGTCAGAAGATACCTACTATGTGAAACAACAGGTAACTGTAACCATTTCAAAGACTTCATCATTCATGTGAAATTAATATTTGAGAACTCTGATTCCAAGATGGTTAACAAGCAGCTCACTGACTTATTTATTGAGCACTGGAATTCTCCCCAAAGGATAAACGCTGAATTATGTAAATAATAGTGCTCTATATAAGCCTAACAAATTATTGTAATAGGTATATTTCAAATAAAAACATAACATTCCAAGTGTATTATAGTCTTTGATCATTATTTCGTAGATCTGATGTCATTCTCTTCTTGTGATAGTTCTTATCAAGAGACTGATCTAAAGATTATCGCCAGTCATGCCTATGACTTCTGGCTGAGATCTCACAAACAGAATTTTAGTTCTTTTTAATCTGTTACACCTGAAGCTCTTGTAAGCATTCAGGGTCAGACTGAATTCATATGGACTGTCACATGAATTTGCTGTATACAGCAAACAACACAGCTGAATCAGGATGGTACTGCAATTGTGGTTACTTTGCCTTGCGTTTAGTGACAAGATCAGGCAGCACTCAGCAACAATTTGATTTTTTGGAATTTACAAGATAATTGCTACTGGGAAAGGGCTTTCTTAGTCTATGTAACCTTACAAAAAATAATTTTAAAGGTTCTCAGAGGAGTAGAGTTGCAATTTGCATGCTCATATTCCATTGCTTTATCTACTATACAAATAACCTACGTTTGTAGAGCTGTATCTAAAATAGCAAGTGGTTAACAAAATGGTGTCAGTTTTATTTTTAAATATATATGCAAAAAATTGAAGTAGTTGCCACTGGAACAAATGTAATAAATAACACAGTATTCCCAGTAGAATAGAATATTTGGTCCCAGTGATCACACAGTTTATCCAAGACAGTATACTATGTTTGGTTACTGTGCAGCTTGAAGAATGGGTTGAGGTCTTCATAAATCCTTTTCCTTTCTATTAAAGAGGCAAATTTTCCTTCCTTCTCAGCTAATAAAACTTGGTTAATTTGGAGAATTGATTTAAAATTTTATTTAATTTATACCATTTGCTCAGACCAAACATGCAACTTTCTGTCTTTAAAACAGAACTTTTTTTCTGAAATTATCCATTTCTTCTTCCTCTCACTTATAAACTCCCCCCAGATACACCAACCTACTGGACACAAAACTTCACGTGTTTGGAAAGCCAGGTCTGTGCCCCTGAATGTCAGAAGCAGCTGACCTAATGATTTGCTTCTGAAAGCACAGCACTGAAGTGGGTTTCTAGTGCTGCCAACAATTTGTGCCTATTACAGACACCAAAAGCACATTTGTGGGCGATAAGACTGCTGTGGGCACAACTTCCTCACACAGTGAACCAAGCAGCAAGCCCCCACGTAGGCTTTACACAGGCTGGCCCTTCAGCACAAAACAGTTCCTTGAACCAAACATGCAACCAGCGCGAGTCCAAGAGCAGGCTAACACCTCTCAACAAGGCTAGTAGAGAAGGTAAGGCAGACAAACAGTTATGTTACTTCTGGGTCCGTTAGCTGGTTACATGCTGGCTTAACACACCAAAAAACACCCCATGTCAATTCCCACACTGATTAAAACATCAGCTTCCTTTCAAGAATTATATTGTCTTGACATATATTTTAATTCCAATAAAGTCTTTGGATAGGATAACAAGCCTTTAGGTAAAAGGCCTAACTGTAGTTTAAGATATCTTGAAGCATATTTCTACATGTAGGTGTTTAGAGGTGCAGTGAATTTCTAAGTTCCCACTACATGTAAAGGAGTCACAAGTTTACAAAAGTAAATGGAGTCTGAGAGCAGCTCAGCTCACCTATACGGGGTGTCTTCATCTTTAATCTTGCCTAAGATCACATAAAAAAAAATAACATATTAACTAGCAGTTCAATGACAATTGTTAATACAATTGATTTTGATGTACAAGAAATTAGAAAAATGAAAGAAAACAAAGCTGCTGGCATTGAAAGATGAAAAATTATCCGGTTTCAGGTTTTTCAGTCAAAGTTAGTTGTTTGTGATGTTCTAATTGATACTTTCGTGAAAGATCAAATTCACTCTCCAAACTTTTGCCTTTAATCAAAAACTTAAGATTTCAGTAACATATAAGTAATATTACAATAAATTTGGGAAATTGCATGCTAATTTCAACACTTTTTATGAGATGTTTCTTTTTCTCAAAGGAGGCTTTTTATAAGTGACAGGATTCTTGAATGAGGAAAATGCCATCAACTGCATTTTCATTCTTCCTTGGCTTCTGTCACGTGTGAAGAACACACACTCAGTGGGATGTGGTTAATCAAAATGGAAGAGTTGTTGCAAAAGGTTTCAGAATAATTTCCATACAGTCACAGACTTGCCGCTATACCACAATCATGTTGTTCCTGCAAAAGGAGCAATCATCTAATAGCTGATTGCATTCTTTCAGACACATACTCTCAAATTATGAAGTTAACTTTGGTTTTTGAGCTGCTCAGTCTTGTTATCAAAACCATTATAATTTCTGGCATTTGTTTAGATAGTCTCCACCTTCTGTCCACTTATTTCCTCAGCCATATCATCCCTATCTCTATATTATTATATTCTCTGTCAGCATTTCAACATAAAAAAAAATAAATCTATTTCCAGCTAGAATGATTCAAGCCTCTTTAACCTCAAAACAGTGAGCCCTACACTCTCACACCATTGCCCCTTCGTTGTCACTAAATGAGATTTAATTCACTGATAAGTCCACTGAAATGAAATATAACCAGATACATGGGCAATCAAGTGCTTTTTAATTAGTTTTGTTTGTCAACTGAACATATAGTAAGTAACGCAATCAACCGGCTCTGTCAATTACATCCAGAGTGATAGTTTTACCCCTGAAACCTTTCATTCTAATACAGCTCCAAGCTGTCACGTGGTTATACCACACTAGACACAGTCTTGAGCTCAATACTGAGGGGAAAGACCAACAGCACAGAATAACCACTTAGTTGTTATCCAAGATTCCCTGATTAACAGGGAAAAAGAAAACCATAGAGCTAGACATACCATATTACCTAGTACAGTGATTTCTGCCTGCACAGGCAGGGTTTATCAGCTCTGTCTCAGCACAGCCCTTGAGTCTGCATCTACATCCTGGCTTCTGGCTAGTGCAGAGCACCACAGGGACCCACAGACCTCTCCAGCACCATGGACAAGCTGCCCAGCAATAATACAGTGCTGATACATCTCCAAGTGTTCCTGAGAGCTGGGTAGCACCTGCCTGGCGAGCAGGATTGAGCCTGTAGGCCACCCATCAGCCTTATGAGATCTGGGTCAACAAAAGAGTGGGTTCAAATGTGCAGCTTGCTTTGTCTGCATCCTTTTTAATGTCTTTCACGTTGGATGTCTGAAAAACTCTTTTATCTTCCATTTGTTTGATATTAAAAAGCATCCTCTTTCCCACTAGCTCTGAAAGCAATGGCACTTAATATTATCACTCAAAACCTCTTACAAAAATTACAGAACCAAAAACTTAATCTTTGTAGTGATTTTACATGTCTCTGATGTGTTACATTTTAGTTTCTGTTCAAGATGAATGCTATCCACAGATAAACATATTGTATAGCAAGACAGAGCTCATTTACCTTTTTTGTAAGGCTCAAATATTTATTTACAAATTTAAACATTGTCTATGAGCTCTATCTTATCAGTAAAAATATACAGGAATGTGCACCATAATGAGAATAATTCGCACTGCGGCCAATCCCATTCAACCAAGGAGATCAAAGAGCTAGGGGAAACAGATCTAACCCTTCAGCACCTATAAAAATGTTTTTCCTTGATGTTGCAAATTGTAGACTTTAATGGGTTTGAAACCCCTTCCACACTTAAGTAAAGCACCTACACAAGTGTTTGCAGAATTAGGGCCTTTACTTTCCAGACAAATTAGTGCCTTGCATAAATACTCATGTTTTCATCTTCCACATTAAAGAACTGAGGCAGAGTTTATGAATGACATACTACACTTCAGCTAGCTGGACTGTCTGCACAGCCCAGTGCAGTCAATGAACTAGCTCAGCTGTTGTTATGCTGTACAACAGTATAAACACCTGCCTGCACTGTCCCAACACCTGAGCAAGCTCATTTCAAGCCATTGCACTTCTGCAAGGGATCTGCTAAACCTTTCCACTCAGGAAAACTCTAGAATCCTCCCTGAAAGTTAGTCAGAAAACATGCCTTAGGCGGTTTTCTAAATTTTTTCATCCCATAATGAAACCTGTAACAAAGTTACCCAGGAGCATCTCCCTGTGGTGGATATTAATGCATATCTTTACAAAGCAACTGACTTTCAATATGACCACATCATTAATAAAAATCTCAGATGTTCTTCTCTTAAACTCTCAACACAATCATTTTAAGACAACTACAACTTGTCCTCAGTGAAAGATTTAGAGGTTTTAGAAAATACTTGATGCTAATATCCTTACCGAGAGGCAGCTGTCTTCTGCCTAGCAATTGTTTTTCTGCTCAGTAGCCTTCTGTCTTTTTTCTACAGTTGCTGCCAACCTTAAATCTAAGATTTTAAGACTGGACTTGAAAGAACATATTCTAGACCAGAACACACAGGATGAGCAATTCTCAGCAAATCTCAGTATACTCTTCACGCTTAAGCTTAAAATTACTTATGAAGCTGTTTTGCAGCTCTGGAATCTCAGTTGCCTCCGTAGTTAAACTATTCCTTCTCACGGAAGCCCATCTTATCTTGTAACAGCACTGCTCTTCAGCTTAAGAGGGAAGAAACTTCTCTCTCTCCCTTAAACTTACAATCATGATGTGTTTTCATGGTGTTGCACCCCCTCTGCATTTTTAGTTTATTTTTCCCTTTGCTTTTCACATCATGGGTTTGCCATGCCCTGATATTCCTAGCTGTCAAGAGGAATTTATCCTTCTTGAATCTGACTAGACCTCTGCACAGTATTTGAGATGCTTGGTAACAGCAGCTTCAATACTACTTCTCTGAGATCATTGATCCCTTTTCCATCTTCCTCCCCAAAGAGATCTGTACTGGTGATGTCTCTGGTCTTGTAGCAACTTCTTATTGCTCTCCCAGTACCTCATTGCTTCGATTTGAGGGCATTTCCCAACTACCTTCCTTTATCTGTTTCTCAGTCCCTTATTCCCACTACAGAATTCCCTTCATTCATTTAGCAGCTCAGCACCCTAATGTTATCTAAAAGCCTTACATAACTTTTGTTTTCCTGATTTAACATATTAGCATAATATAATTGAAATTGCTTGTGAAGTCCAGAAACATTAATTTCAAGGTATTGTTGATTGCACCGTTCTGATACTTGCAGTAATATATCCATTGTACGATACCACACCCCCCAAGACAGAACACATGCTTACGAAGCTTTGTTATCTCCTCTGAAGATAATTACTTCTGTGGCTTTTGCTTCACAATACATCCTGATTTTAAAAAGAGTCTCAAAATGTCCCTCACCACCATCAATTTTTACCTAGACAACATGCTGCTCTTTCTCACTCTATTTATTAAACATAAAAATGCCTCTCCACAGCAGTCCTTCAGTGAAGTTCATAACCAGCTCCATCCTCTTAAAAAGACATTTAGTTCAAGATCCTCTAGCAGAGGAAGCAATGAAGCCTAGCTTTATGAATTCAGGTCTTGTAGTTGGATTCTTTAGCATATAATTAGGTATGATGTCTGATTAAAGCTTTTCTCACAATCAGGACACCCATAATAGCTCTCTCTTGTGGATTCCCAGATGTCTCTGGAGGGTTACTTTCATGTCAGGCTTTTTTTTTTTTTTTTTTTTTTTTTTTTTTCAGAAGGGAGAATTTACAGATCTATTTGAACTATCCAGTTGTCCATTTTGACAAACACTATGTGAACGTATTATCTTTGCATCTACTCACACTCTGCGAAATTGGCTCATATACTGGCAAGTTATGAAGTATGAGAGCACCACAAGGAAACACAGGTAGAGACAAGTAAAGAAAGAAAGAGAGTAATTTCTTAAGCCTCATATCCCTAGGAAATGTCTAAAATATTTGATTCTGATATATATCTCCTTCCACCCATGCAGCAGTATGTCTGCCATTTGCACACCCTTAGAAAAACACAAGTTCAACCTTCAATTTCAGGGAGAAACACAAAAGGCAAAGCCTGCCTTTGTGCTGAAACAGTTGCTGCTTCACTTTTAATCCCATTTCAAACCTCTTCCTTCCTCCTCAGATAGTCTTTATTTTGTAAGAATTGCAATAAGTTCCTTCCACACAATATTCTCTTGTTGTCTCACCTACAAAGACTATATTCCCCAAGTGTCCAGATAATTATTTTTTTTTAATGAGAATGACAGCTAGGAGTTTTTGCTAAAGAACAGCCATTCCCCAACTGTTCATTTCAAACACCAGCTGCTCACAAACAAGCATGCAGCCAAACAGCCATTTAAAAATGGTTCTTAGTCAGCCTATGATACTGTGCATTTGGGCATTTGCTTGTGTCTGCTCTTGGAGACAGACCGTCGGGGAAGACAGACTCCTAGTCTAACCCAGTTTGATCCTTCTTATGTCCTCATACAGAAGTGCCATGGTGAGCTTTCCATGACAACATCTGAAAACTGACCCACAGGTACCAGAGCTTTTCATTCCTGTAGACCCATTTCAGCACCACGTTCAGCGGCCAACTTCTAAAATGCCTTTCTTTTAAGATATGTAGGGGTCTGTGTGCACTCTTCAGGCAACCTCAGTGGCACACAACTCTTTCAGCCAGCCTCAGACATGCAGTAGGTGGCAGACTGTCTAACAGCATCGTTACTCTCAAAGCAAGTCTGTCGTGTGAGTTAATTGAAAGCTTATCTGGCTGTACCTGCATTAACTCACAGGAGTGCCAAACATGCTGCAGGGATGCGCGAGGTAACCACACACCTGAGAGGCAGCAGACTGTGGATAGAGCTATCTCAGGGCTACTGTCAGCATCACCGACATTGCATGTGGAATCACAGGATTTTTTTGGTACCATATTTCTCTGTAAAATATAAATGTTTCTGTTAACTAATTCTAGAGCCAGCATTAGCTCCTGGGAGCCACAGATACAGAAAGATACAGATCACTCAGCCCTCTCTCATGAACATCAGACTTGTCCTTGCTTGGGTGCATGTGCTCCCCCAGCTTTCGGCCCCACGGAAATGCTTTCTTTGCCTGCCCTTAATGTGACTGGGGAATGTTCAAATCTCTCTGAAACCTGCCTTTAGTGAAACTATGGTCCAAATCTTCAAAAGCAGGTACAGGCAGTGGGAATTAGATATATAAGGTCACTTTTTCCACCACATGCCAGGCTTTGTAATCTGAGGTATACTATCACACCGTTAGAGCGATCTATATTATTACACCATTAGAATGAACCCTGGTACCATTTATGACTCAGGCCAGCTCCTGCCCTCCCAGTACATGCCTAGCACATTTCAGGAGTCATTTTATGCCAAGAGGCACTTAATATGAGACTACTGTGTTCTGGAGGATAGGCTTGACAAGTGTGGACACTGACTAGTCCCAAAGAATGGTCATGGACATATTTCACTAATAAAATGCAGTTAAAGCTAAGTACAGATTTAAGCATTTAATACCATATACTTATTTAAATTCTTGAACCGTCTTTTTCTCATGAACTAAAACAGTATCACATCCCACTACCTGCAAAAGGCATTGTCATATTCTCTGGGGACAGTAATCATGTTGTGCTGAAAGAGCTATAAACTCATTTAGGAAAAATCTTCTGCTGTTACAGTTCAGTGTGTGATCAATTTGGCAGCATCCTGACAATTCACACTTCTGCATTTAATGTGAATTTACCTCCTTTTTAGTGGCAATTTCTTCTTAATGAAAACAAAATTCTACCACTGCTATTACATAAAATGTGAACCTAATTTACGTCTAAATCTTGTGCTGTTTGATGGTCTTCCCTCCCTTGATTACTATGAAGGTCCTCCTGCAGATTTCTACTGTGTAAGAGTGAATTCAATCTTTTTCAGATATCTGGAGAATAGATAGCTCTTGATTAAAGAGTTCGTCATTCATTATACCCCAGCACACAATACCTATTCAGGGGTAGCATTTTTTCCTCCTCAGAAAGGATATTTTCCATGTAATTAGAATAGAAGGTAAGATTCTGTTCATATTTCCAATTTTGGCCTGCATAGAACTGGAACTGATAGCAAGAGAAGTAACAAAAGTGAGCAGAAGAAATTCTGCTCTTTTGATAAACATCTGCAGAAATTCCTTGAATCTGGGGACACATTTTTTAATGAATCAAATAAGGACTGAATAATATTTACAGAAGCATAGGAGAAGGATGCACCATGGCAAGTCAGAGGTCCTGCATGGAAGGATTATAATGAATCAAATGAATATTTGCATGTTTGCAAACATAACTGAACGGAAGCTCAGAGCCCTTCTAAAGTCATTTATTATTTCACACACTGCATTTCACATTTAAAAAGTTAGTTAGGAAATTAATTCATTAGCTAGGTAAAAGTTCTTCAAAAATGTCATACCTTTTAGACAAAAATTCTGAAAACTACAGATTACAATATTATAATTGTTATTATTATATAATAATGTAGCAGTTTAACAGACATTGTTTTGTTATGTTTGTTTGCAGTTTTCAGTAAAGAATGCGAAACCTAGTAGACCTCAAAGGTCAGATCTAAAAATTACCCACACAAGAAAATGCAGTGCTGATATGTTTATGACCCCACTACTATTTCCTTATGTTCTACTTTTCACTACAGTACAAAAAAGATAAGATCCTCCCTCCAAATCTCTTCAGTGGCACAACATTCTTCTTTAATGTTGCAATGGGTTATGACTTCATCATCAAAACTCCGTAAAAAAAATCTGTATCACAACTCAGCTTCCACATAAATATGAGAGTTTGTTAGAGCTGGCTAGGAGAACAAAGGCTCTTATTAAAAAATCAGGTTATGCTGAGCTGAATTTATATCCAGTATCCCAAGCTGTCCTGACTCAGCCTCATGCCAGCAAGATGATATTGTCTGATATCTAGCACAGGGTGAATGAAAGGTATATATTTTGAGGGTTTTTTTAAGCTACTTATAGTGTCTGCCTCAGATCCCATCTTTCTTCCTCCCTTTTCCAGCAGTAACCTCAACACAATGACAAGGCCCTTCTATTTCATTCTTGCAATGGCAACATTCAGTTGTGCCCACACTACCCACAAGCTTTGAGGTGATGCCGAGTGTAGGGATGTGTTCACTTGCCTTTTTTCCTGAATGGGCCTTATCTGACTGCAACAGAATTACACCTCCACGTAATATTAAACCCTCATCCAACTGCGGGCAAGACTGGGAGATAATTGATTATTGTAATTCTGCTTGCTTTTAAATTTCTCTGGAATTCATCAAGGACAATACTCTGCTTGGTCCGTTTTTTGTATTTCATCATGTTCAGTTATCAGGTATAATATGCCTCTGAACCTGCTGGCAATACCTTCAAAAAGAATTCTTTATCCAGAATATTGTGGCCAGGCAGCTTTTTTAGGTGAATATCTGGCTTATCCACTGGCGAACATTGCTAGCAGGGCATGCTGTTACCGCACACTAGGTTATCCTGCAACAGGATAATGCGGCTAAAAAAAGTCTGTTGGAGAAAATCTATTTTCTCCAAAATTATATAAAGCTATTTTTTTCTAAAATGTTTTCTAAAATTATGTCAGCATATCTTTTAGTCTTAGTTTTTGCTTTCTAATTTCTTTTCTTTTGATTTTCAATTGATATCCACTTACTTATCGATTAAGCATACAATCTATGAGTAGAACTGAATCTGCACATGTATGGGTCCCCTGTTGGACAAAGCTCATAGTCTGGTAGGCATAAATTAAAATTTAATAGACACATAGCAAGAAAAAAGTCCCGGCCCATCTGTTTCATCCCTTAACTAAATATTTTGGAAAGAAGTCATTCACCTTGGCAAGATCCCATAGTAAATTATGAGCAGAACAAATAAGCTTCCATTTATTTCTGTTTGTACCTCGCATTGTCTCTCAAGTTAGGACAATCTATATTCATCTCTAAAAACATCTTTTACATTCAATAAATAAAACAGTCACTGTTCTTAAAGACTGACTGGTTTCACAGTTTTTTGTTATAGAATCAAAAGCCTTTTTCTCAGGGAAGTAACTTAAGAACTGAATGTGGTATCTGGAGGTAAATTGATTTTAACTGCATGATCTCTGCCAGAAATGGAAGGCTAGAAACTATCCAGGAAGGGCCTTCTCATACTCCAAAGTGGGATTAAACCTGCTTTTCCCTGAGTAGTTACCTCACATCTTCCTTGCTGCAAAGTTAACTTTTCTCTTGCCTCTGATAACTATGGAGAAAACCCTTACACTAACAATTTAATAGCCACAGCCTGCTACCATGTTCCCATCTGTTCTTTTTCATAGATTAAATAAGCCCAACTGCTTCAGAAGTGCTTTTTTCTTTCATGTCAGTGGTCTTTCTCTAGTTTTTTATAGATCCTTCTTTAAATGTGCTGCCTAAGTTCCAATTTTCACCAGCACGTAACACAGGAAGTAATTGTTTACTTATACACCATTCTTGCTAATATATCACAAAAAAATATCAAAAATAAGATGCATTTTTTTTTGTTATCCCAGCAGGTATTCATGTTTCATCTCTGATCTGCTACACTCTCACAGCCTTCACTGAAGCATCTCTGACAAGTCAGTTATTACTCATTTTGTACTTACACCTTCAATTTTGTCTTCCTAAATGTTGAGCTATACACTTGTGTTGAGTAAATTTTTTCTCCTCGATTTATCTCAATTAATTTATCAAGAACCTTTGAGTTATGATCTATCTGATTGTTCCAAAGTGCTTTCAAATCATCCAGCTTGGTATTATCTAAAATATTAATGAGTTTATTCTTTATTCTGTTATCCAGATCATTAATAAGGATATTTTAACAGCATCAGAAAAAGGCTGAGTAAACCAACCTGTACTGTCCTCCTAGACTAAAAATCCCATTTTCTATGTTGTGTTTCTGTATCACTTGTGAAGACAATTAAAGATGTATTGCATTACAGTGTGAAATTAACAGGCTGCTCCACAAAACTTAGTAAACAGGACGGACATAAATTAATACAATCTGGCCTCTCTCTTTGATTCAATTATTATTTATTGCTGTGTTATTAAATTCAGCAGATTTTCACTGATTAAATTCAAAAGCAGCTAAAACTGGAAAACTACATCCTGAATTTCTTTTTGAAGATATTTTTCTGATAAAATGATGAGCTGGACTGTATGCTATATTCATCATGTATATTCATCAAAGGATCTGTCCTATGAGGTGAGGAATATTCTGGCCCTGATTCAGCCCAGGAGATGGGGATATGGATTTAGCAACTATGTCTGGTGGGAGAGGCAAAACAGAATTCTCACCCATCACCTGTCTGTTTGCTCCAGGAAAGAAAACATTACAGCTGAGGCAGCACATGGGCCTAAAACCAATGTACTTTTCAAAAGTGTACTTGTAGCAGAAATGTGATTAAGGTTGAATGGCTGCAACTATGACAAGTAACAGAATTATCTCTCCTAATGATCTACCATATGGCAAGTGAACACTTCAACTGACCACATCCTCCCCTACCTTGTGGGGTTACGGATCAAGACTGTAGCTAAAGAGAAGACATTTCTTCCTGGAGCACCGCAACTCAGCACCAGCTCCCTGCCTCTTGAATGGGGAAAAAAAGCATATCAGCAATGCAGGAAATCAGAGAGTTTAATGGGATTTTCATTGCTGGTGTAGAGGAACTGTAAGCAGAAGGAAGTAATTGAGAATTGGAATTTATTGGGTAAAAGATTAGTTTGAAAATGATTAAAAGTTATAGAATAGAATAATGAATGGTTTGGGTTGGAAAGGACCTTAAAGATCATCTAGTTCCAACCCCCTGCCACGGGCAGGGACACCTCCCACTAGACCAGGTTGCTCAAAGCCCCATCCAGCCTGGCCTTGAACACTTCCAGGGATGGGGCATCCACAGCTTCTCTAGGCAGCCTGACCCAGTGTCTCATGTCTCACCACCCTCACAGTAAAGAATTTCTTCCTAATATCTAATCTAAATCCCTTTCAGTTTAAAGCCATTCCCCCTCGTCCTATCACTACATGCCCTTGTAGACAGTCCTTCTCCAGCTTTTTTGGAGGGACAACAAAGTTGTGCAGGTCTGTGTCAAATGCTTTGAACTAGCCCAGGTAGATGATGTCAGTTCCTCTTATCTTATCCACCAGTGCTGTAATGCCATCATAGAAGGCCACCAAATATGTCAGGCAGAATTTGCCCTTAGTAAAGCCATATTGGCTGTCACCAATCACCTCCTTATTTTCCATGTGCCTTAGCACAGTTTCCAGCAGGATCTGCTCCATGATCTGGCTGGGCACAGAGCTGAGACTGACTGGCCTGTAGTTCCCCAGGTCTCCCTTTTGTCCTTTTTCAGAATGGGGCTTATGTTTCCCCTTTCCAGTCTGTGGGAACTTCACGGGACTGCCACGACGTCTCAGATGCGATGGATAGCGGCTTAGCAACTTCATCTGTCAGTTCCCTCAGGACCTGCAGGTGCATCTCATCAGGTCCCATGGACTTGCGCATCTTCAGGTTCCTTAGACAGTCATGAACCTCATCTTCTCCTATAGAGGGCAGTTCTTCATTCTCCCAGTCCCTGCCTTTGCCTTCTGCAACTTGAGCAGCAGGGCTGGAGTACTTGCCAGTGAAGACTGAGGCAAAAAAGTCAGCCTTCTCCATATCCCAGGTAACCAGCTCTCCCATTTCCTTCTGGAGAGGGCCCACATTTTCCCTAGTCTTCCTTTTAGCACCAATGTACCTGTAGAAGCTTTTCTTGTTGCCATTGATGTCCCTGGCCAGATTTAATTCTATCAGGGCTTTAGCTTTCCGAATCTGATCCCTGCTGCTTGGACAGTTTTTCTGTATTTGTCCCAGCCTACCTGTCATTGCTTCCACCCTCTGTAGGCTTCCTTTCTGTGTTTCTGTTTCCCCAGGAGCTCATTGTTCATCCACTGAGGCCTCCTGGCCTTTTTGCCTGAATTCCTCTTTGTTGGGAGACTTCTCCCCTCAGCTTGGAGGAGGTGATCCTTGAATAATGACCAGCTTTCTTGGGCCCCTCTTCCCTCCAGGGCTTTATTCCATAGTCCTGTACCAAGCAGATCCCTGAAAGGCCAAAGTGTGTTCTCCTAAGTCCAGGTTAGTAAGCTTGCTGTGCGCCCTCCTCGCTGCCCTAAGGGTCTTGAACTGATCATTTCATGGTCACTTATAGAAGCTAGACAGGTTCAAACAAAAGCATCTGGCAGGGAAGTGTAACACAGCTAAGACCTTACTCTAGAAATTACTATTCACAGTCCACAAAAGTTGTTATGTTCAAATTTTCAGTTTGTCTAGAAAAAAAACCTAAAAAAATAAGTAAAAGAAAGGGTATGCAAACAACTACTACTGAAATCAAAGATCCTAAAACAAAATCTAGGTCATGAGCAAGGTTAACACTCAAAAGCTGAATCGATCTGAGAAACACTGAAGAGATCACTTTTTCTGAAATTGTTCCTACTTTCCTACATTATGCCACAGTAAGAAGTTACCTATTCTAGCACATCCTCAGTTATCTGATGTGAATTTGACTGCCTCTCATCTATATAGCCAGCAACAGAGTTGGCTGGAAATACCACAACACTGACTGATTTGGCTTAGAGGGAAAAAAAAAGGAGGAAGTAATTCGGAAATGTATAGGGAACAGTGGCCTCCCAACTGGAATGAGTAGTTAGGAACGAATATATTTTTGGTAAAGTTGCTTTGTCTCACCTAACCTCAGCTGCCTTAAGGCTGGGCATGTAGCTTTACATCAAAGTCCTGTCACCTAGTCTTTCTCCTTTCGAACATCTCCAAGGAATGATTAATAAGATATTCATTTTAGATATGTAGGGTGACTATATACTTGAAGATGCCTTTCTCTTTCCACTGACTATAAATAAAATTTAGATGAATGACTGAAAGTCTAAATCTATAAATTCTGGGCAGTTAAATTAGATGAAGTAAACCCTCCCTCAGAAGTCCAGCATAAAATAACATCATTTTGATTTGCATAGACTTTTCAGTCTTGAATGATCAAAGAACTTTGTAGTGTGCAGAGAGGATTAAAGAGTGGAAGAGGAGGGAAAGGGATTATGAAGTGAGTAAAACAGAGTAAATTGGAGAGGAAGACATTGTGCAGGAATGTTAATTTTCTGGAGAAAAGAGTAGAATCAAGATGCAAACAGCTTTCTGCTTGTTAGCTTTGAAGGGTAAAAGTGAAATGAGTACTTGTACCTGAGGGCTATTTGGAAACTAAGAGAACCCACAATTACCATTGTGATGTTTAAGATGAGGCTGCAGTCTGAGAAGACATTGTAAAATGAAGCATTTTAGGTGTGTTTCATCTTGACACTATATCACATCCTCTAAGTAAAATGGGGTTGGGGTTTCACTTCGGATCTCAAATAGACAACATGGGATTTGAAAGTCAGTATGTACTATTACTAGATACAGTAAAATAGCTGCAGGAAGGCATTGGGCTAAATAAAGTACACTCCTTCTGGTGTCTGGAAGCAGTTAAGTACCTCTTCCAGGACCTGCATTTCTGCCTTGCCTTTATCATCAGTGATAAAAGCCAACTTAATGTTATATCCAACTTCTGTGTTTATATTCTTGTCAATAACCACTGAGTTTTCAGAATTTACATTCAGATAAATTAATGGTGATGAAAAGGAAACCTAGCTGTCTTGCTGTACCATTTCCGTGAGGTAAAGTCAAGTCTAGCTAAGCGTGTTTTTCCTTGCTGAATTGTTTTTATATTGGTCTTGTCTCTAAAAAATCTTTGAGGTACAAAGCTGAATGAGTGCAAATCTGTCCACAATTTGTACATTTCCTCCAGACTTATAAAAATGCAAACAGCTGCAAGCCATACAGAACAAGCCCATTTTTGAAGAGCTATTTAAAAAGTATGAGTGATAGCACCCTTCATATGGCATATGAGGCAGTAAACACATAGCAGTTGATTTTTGGGTACTTCACTTTTAAATTATGAAGCATTCTTCCTGCAGAGAAGGGTTCCATTTCATTCCCTGTGCTCTGAAGTCTATGTGAAGTTATGCTATCTGATGGGCACTTGACTTCTATTTTTTCTTCTTGTTTTCTCTTCAATTTAAAATAAAGGTAATCACTGGAGAAAGCCTGTTTATTGGAAAATATAATTCCAACCACGTTAAAATAAGTAATACTGTAATCTCTACTTAATTATTTTGGTTGAAAGGAAGTAGTTATAGGTGCTTCTAACTTAAATGATTTTTGCTTTAGTAGCATTTAAAATTTATTGTTGGTTTAGAGGTGGATTTATGAATAAAACATTGGAGTTCTAAAAACAGCCTGGCTTTGCAGTGCTGTGAATGGAAAGCAAAAATAAAAAATTAATCGGTATGTTAGAATTTTACCTGATATTTTATGGGCAGAAGCATTACAGCCGGTTTAACATCTGAATCACCTTAATTGTAGGGGTAGCTGTGAGAATGACATCAATAGTTTTGAATTGGCCTGATTTATTTCCTAGCTTTCAGTTTCAAGTAGTGACTTTTCATGGTCCCATTTACTTTCAGATTTGTACATTGTTAGTAGGAGTAGTTACAAATGGATCGTTAGGAAGGCAAGTGATATTAACTTTCGGTAAATTAGAAATTATAAAAAACAGCACCAGTGCTCTTTCAAAAGAATTACTAACTCTAGAAACAAAAAGGAATAGGGCTAATAGGGAGTTTCTTTTCTCTTCCCTTCCTGGAAGACATTGTGGTTTCTATTTATTTGATCTTGTAGAAGCCTGAATGCCGTCAGCTTTGATTGACTTTGAGATGAGATACAGACACCCAACAGTTCACAAGATTAAATCCTTGCTAGCATGCAGAAATAAATCCCTCCATCACTCTGCTACGTGTTTGCCTGTGGGGATGGGGAAAGGTACAGGTTGCAATAAGTTGTACTGAAGGTTCAGGATTTCTGAACTCTACAGAAAGAACATGGAGCCACTATGAGGTACAAAAGTGCACGTCACAGGGGCCCCTTGCATGGTCATAGAGAGACCACTGGGTCTGTACCAACACCCCAAAGCCTATGGCATGGTCCAAACTGTGAAAAGGAAAGGCTAATTCAAACAGAAAATTCAGCAAAGCCTCATTAGATATTATTTTCCAGTTCAGTGTGAACTACAGTCATTACCAGCTGTTGCTTTTGATTTCACTTTCGGTACCCACGAATATATATACTAAGTAGCTGCCTCCTGCTTACAAACACGGTCTGCATCTAATCCTACCTAGCCTCAAGCACCTAATAGTGTTGACTTGAGCAATGCATATATTACAAGCAATGAATGTATGGTCTAAACAATATCCCATGACACAGCTCCCCAGCTTATATATATTACAATGTTGTATACATTGTGGGTAAGTCTAAACAGATCTCCTATCTACACAGGATTGGTTTCACTTAAGAGACTAATCCTTGCATATTGGAGTGTGTGATGAAAAGTCAAGCCACAGAGAGCAGTCAGATTTTCTTTGCAAATGCTCCTTTTAAAGACTGGCAGGAAATTCCAGGGAGACACAGAGTGAAATAGCTCCCAGTTCTGAAAACACCATCACAGCTAATTGGAAAGCTGTGTATCGGAACAACCTAGGGGCTGCCTGACAGGGGAAATTAATTTCTGTCTAATGTAGCAGTTTTCAGGCAAAGTTACCACAGAGGCATACGTATTCACCAAAGCTGTGCTGAGGCACCCCCTCTCTGCCGCACCCACACTGGATAGTACGATCAGCAGGAGTCCCTGGGCAGACCCTGCTCTGAATTAGAGCTGGTGTGAGATTTCACCTCCTACCTTCCAGGTGAGAGGCCCAGGTGTGCTGCCATTTGGGTTCTGCCTGGACATGATGGGCACAGAGGAGAGGCAGGATCTTATCCCTAAAGTGCATATTCTCACATAACCTTTCTGCTCACCAAAACCAAGCCATTCACAGACTTTTTGCACCCACTCCTCCCCATCAAGTAATGTCTCCATTCCCTGACAACAGTTCATCCGTTTGTCCTCAAATTCTCAGTTCTGTCCTTTTCTGAAATGGTGAGTGCTGTGTCCTGTGTGTCAGGGGACCTGAGGATTTGTCTGATTTTCATGCGCTCGTTTGCTCTGTGATGGAGAAATTCAAGACCACACAGTGGGAAGAAAAGGGGGAGAAGCTGCTAGGCAGTGAGGAAGTTGTCCACTCAAATATGAGATGCTTCTTTTCCCCTGCCCCGCTCCCAATTCCATTTCATCACAGCGAAGAGATCAAGCATGAGAACAGGAACAACAGATTGCTGTATTCAGAAGAAGGAATACCTCCACACCAAGCAGAGCTTTAACCTGGTACCTAATTCTCACCTGACATTTCCACTGATTTGTTTTTGCCAAATATGACCCAACTAGGAAAGTAATTCTCTCATTTGGCATCAAAAGCAAACTTTGCATTGGCTTTTTTTTTTTTTTTTTTTTTTTTGAGTGAGGAATCGTGAAAATGCTCCCATTTCAGTTAAATCTACATGCATTTTCTTTTCCTCTTTTTTTTTTCTACCCTAATTTTTCAGTTTGGCTGGTGAACCAAAAAAAATCAATCATTCACACAGCCCAAGCAGAGAGTTCAACAGTTGTAATTAACAAATGTAGAAGTTCATTTGAACATATCCAAATTCTTCACTTACATTTCCAAAACGCATCAGTTTTCTTTGTGGAATTCATGTATTTCACAAGCCAGTATTTCACAGGTCCTTACTATGCAAGCACATATAAAGGTTTTTCTTCAAAAATACAAAATGTAAGAGTCCCCCAAACACATCTCAGTCCAAAAATCCTTATATACATGTAAATTGTATTTGCCATTACAGTAACATTCTCAACATTATTACTAGGAAACAGACCTTAGCTCCACAAAAGACAACAGAATAAGACAACAAAGGCAAATAAGGGTAAGCACACACAATTTATTTCTTGCCACAGTTTTGTTTACAGCTTTGATGATCATCAGTGTCAAATAATAAAGCTGGAAACCCCTGGCTCCTTTCCTTTTTCTTTCTCTATGATGAACATCACCATGGAGCTTCCTCAGCTGTACCTCTGCTTCTCAAGGCTCAAATGGTAAGGTCACTTCAAGAATTACACATTCTGTTACACAGAGGTGTTGTATGATGCCCTAGTCTCCATACCTTCCACTTATGTAGATGCAGATGTGGCAGTTCCTCCAAGGCATAGTCCCATCTCCAGGAGTACAAATTAACAGGAAAAGTTTCACTTAATAGTGTAAGAAAAAGTTGTAACCAAAAGCAGCTGTCTACATTCAACACTGTGGTGCTGGTTTTGCAAACTTTTTATGCTCAGAGTTAGCGTTGTATATGCAAGCAGTTAGTTCATTTAATCTGGGAGCGTTTAATGTTTCAAAGTTAAGCAGATGCTTAATTGCAATATCTATAGAGCAGTAACAATGCCTAAAGTTAATGGTCCCTGACAGATTTTATAATACTTATTTTATATATTTTTTTCTTTCCCATACATGATTTATAGCTGGACATTTCTTATAAACCCAGCAATTAATAGATTATAAAGCCAAACTGTCCTAACCTATTTCTTCAAGTAACGAGTGGAGTAGGTCAAGCAAGTGCTAGGTAGTACATACAGCAAAAAGTTTAATCAAACTTTTCAAAAAGTTCTTTGTCTCTCTGGCCACCTAGCTCACAGTGCAAGTATGATTTGTGGCATCCTTCTCAGCTCTGACCCCTCATTGTCCAAACTGGAGAATGTGGGAAAGTGCATCAGGGGTCTTCTTCCACTCAACAGTACAAAATTTCTTTCCATGGAAACCAGAGTCAGGCATCTGTATAGGGGTGGTTCATGTCTGTGTCCTTTTCCAAAAGGGAGTGAGGCTGTGGCTTGGATGTACATCTACTCTTAGGAGCTGTGAACCTGTCCCAGATGACACAATATTCACATAAAGAAGTATCAATTATTTTGGTAAGTGAGAGCAGGGGAGATTCTCTGGCATAGCCTGTCTCTTATTCCCCAACCACATTTCATGCCATCTTGGTTTTTAAAAGGTTCTGTGAAACCTCAATATATTGCATAATTGTGTTAATGATAATGCAAAAATTAAACCACGCCAATTCTGAATTCAGAATCTAAGCAGCCTAGTACTTAATGGCTTACAAGCTTTGACGTCTCACAGGTCTCCTGGGACACTTATGAAATACCCATCTTCATTTGTGAAACTCAGCTGAGTATTTTACTGCTATTCTGCATTAGCATTTGGTACTATTTGCAGGTCTGCTCAAAGGATTTCAAAGGGATTTCAAAGGATTTCTGGTAGGCTGCACATATCATTCTTCCTCCCCCATCCTTGTGTTTTATAGCTGTAGCATAGATAGACTGCTTACGACCAATAAAAGGTTTACACTAAAGGACATAGTCATCATAAAAAGTAATAAGCTAAAATTCAGAATTCCTTACTGGATAGAACCAAGTGCCTATAGCCACTAAGTAATTACTCCAATGTAAGACATCAAGCCAAGCCTTCTAAGAGTTCTTTCTTGTAGCAGCTACTAAATGATTAATATCACATTGGTAGATTTCACAGGAGAATCTGCTAAATAAAGGAAGGTTCAGTATATATGTAGAGTTTAAATTCTGCACAATTTGTCTTAGAATCAACATACTATATTGCATATGTCATGGTTCCAAGAGGAGTGCAGCATTCATTAAGAAAATACAGATGGTCTTCAGATAGCGATCAAGATTTCACACTAATTTCATTTTTCCCTCCTGTGAAACCTAGAAAGAAAATAACAGTAACAATGAACTCACTATGGCTGAACCTCAAGGCTCATTTCTGCCAAAATATTATCAAAATCCTGATATTAGCAGTCAAATTCCACTAAGTTTAACAGAGCTAAGCTATTTACAGCACTTTGAAATGTGTCCCTCCGCTCCAACAGTGTTTTCCTCACTTTAAGAAAAAACGGATTTTTTTAAGGGCACGACTGTCAATTTATGGTGAGCCCTAAAGAACCAGCAGCATGTAGTTGTACTGCCGCAGGAGCACAGCAGTCTGAATCTTGAGACTCAGAGAATGAGAATTCAGTCCTTGGTGGTTGCCTTGCTTTGGGAGAAAACAACCAAACTGGCATGTTAGTCAGACTCTCCCTTCCCCTTCCATCACCTGCCCTACAGTAACATAGTGTGGAGAGGAGAGGGGCGTGAAGAGATGAGGTCCTGGGTATCAAACAGTCTAACCCACTCTGCTGCACTTCTCTGCACAGCAAGACCTAATTGTGCCAGAAATCTGCATTCAGCATATTAATATCCTACGGAATTTGTGGAAAACAAGAGATAACAAGCATGTTTTGCTGATCTGAATTCACTCAGGAATAGTTGATCTCTTCAACAGCTTTGCTTGGCTAAAGCATAAGGATTTCTTCCCACATGATTTCTGCCTGCAGTAAGAGAATATCTGATGAACGATGCAAGTATGACTACTGAAAAATGAACAATGGACTTTTTATCAGAATTTACATCAGGAGTTAGGTTTACCTTCACCTGACACTCAAAAGCTTTCTGCCCTCTGTTTCCAGTGCCTATGTTGACTTCCCTTCTGTTATTCTAATGCAGTCATTATTTTTCTCCTGGAGCATCGGTGATAAAGAGCAAATACAGACACAGGGAAGTAAAAATACATGGATGCATTACACATTCATACAAAGACAGATATATATTGATTCCATATTGGTGCCCAAAAAGACCTTCCACATTAAAACAACCAGTATGTCTAAAATTTTTAAATAGAACTCAAAAATTTTGTTAGTTGCACCAAAGTCTGTTCATCACCCTCAATTATATCAATGCTGTATTCACATGGTAGGATGCAGCACTGGACCTGCAGACAAGCACTCCACAAGTATGTGAAAATACAGGCTTAAGGTTACTGTTTCTCAAACACCGTTTGGTGTCCATTGCTCTCAAAATTGGGGAGTTAGCCATTATTCAAGTTTTCAGTGAAGAGCTTGTAATTAGCCTCATTTCAGAATCTGCCAAATTTTTTGCAGACAGCCCTGAGCTTGTTCTGCTTGTATCCAGAGCTGATTGGATGTAACCAAGGTCTCATCCAGAAACCACACAGCTTCATTAGGCAGCACTTTGCTCTGGGCAAGGCTTACTGTATTACTCCAAGCATGGTGCCTTCAGTTTAAAGCTGGCTAGTATCCTGCTGGCTTAAAGCACAGGTGGAACAAGTGTCTGTAAAAGTATAAAAATACGTCTGTAAAAGTATATATAGAAATATTTATAGTCTGATGCTGTAAGCCAGGATGTCAGGCTTCAGGCTTTTACCGATATTTTAAAATCCTAAAGTCTCAAGTTTAGGGCTATACCTGTCACATGGAGCCTTACTCATGCAAATGCAGAAGAACTTGTATTGCAGACAAGTTCCCACACACACACCCCACCCCACCCCAAAAAAAAAAAAAAAAAACCACCAACCAAAATCAGTGTCTATTTAGATGTACTCTGAGTACAATGGCTGTCTCTACATTGTCAGGCTGATGGCCATATTTGCATTCATCCATATTTCTTGCCTATAGGAGCATTCTTGCAGGGATTTTGCAGGAGGTATCTCAGGAGGCAGGAGAATTTCCAGAATGTGGCACAGATTCATTTAGTATCTGCACAGACCTTGCAGCTCTGGACCCCATTGGCATATGCCAATGGACTGGGTAGACAGATTACTGATGTGGTCAGCCACGACAGCTTCTATGTTTTACTGCGGACTAACACATAAATCCTGTATTCATACCACAGATTTCTATTTCACCATGATACATACAGACTGAAGGGCTACTGCAGACCTTCTTACAACTTGCTATACATCAATTCTGGGTTTTATGAAGCTTCTATAAAGATACAAAATCCTGTCTTGAAAACAATCTGCTGCAGTATTAATAGCATTTTCTATGACATATGCATATATTTGTATATGGTTCAAAGTTTTAGTGGATTTTTATATTATATCTTTATGTTTAAAGCTTTCTACTCAAATAAAGGCAACTGTATTAGATTGGCAGGAAGACGGGAAAAACAAACTTAGGAAAACCTCTAGATCTAAATATTCAGACAATTCTTCACTGGTTACAGTGAATCACATTTCCCAACTCTTTTGCTCATTATTGCTTTCTAACATACATACAGATGCAATAATAATTAAAAAAAATATAACTTCATTGATGAATCATGTAAGGTTATCATACACCTAAGATATTTTCCTTTTTTGTTGTTGTTGTTGTTTTGGGATTTTTTTTTTCATTTTGAAATATTAATTTGGATGGCTTGAATGTGAAGCACCCATAAGTCCGTTGCAGTACTCTCCAAACTAGAGGGCTGCAACAAGGTCTTTTTACCATCTCATACCAACATACTCTTCACACCAGTCCACCTGCTGCCTTCTTGTTCCCCCTCACCCAGGGCAGGCCCACTCTCTGTTTCTTCCTTCTCTCTCTTCCTCGGCTGCTCTCTCTCCATTGGCTCTCAACCTCTTAACAGAACCAGCCACAGCTGCACCTTATCTACATCGGCCAACCCACCGCCCCTGAAGCCAGCCCACAGCTGTATATTATCAATATTAATTAACCCAGCTTCATTCCTCTACATAAGTCTTCTCAGAACTCCTAAAAATCTTTGAAGCTTACTTTTCTTTGTCTGGTGTGTCAAAACACAGTGCAATCTGAATGACTAACATTCTGATTACTCATGTGTGCTTCCAACACTAACGTCGCTAAAACCTTTAGACCTTATCATGTTACAGTGTAGTCTCCTTACATGCTTTTTTCTGATCTAGATGTAAGAAAAAACCTCTCAAAGAACAAAACATCCCATCGTTTGTAGCCATGTCGAGCCATCCTGTTAAAAGTTTTCCTTTTTTCATCAAGCCATGACAAGTATTGTGCCTTTGTTAAAAGGGAATTGAGACCCAGAATGAAGCCAGAACTGTCATCAGAGATCTGGTGTTTTAAAGTGAACCTGTCATGAATTCTAGCTGTGGCTAAATGAAATCACCCCCTGCCTCTCCGTCTTATGAAGTGCTCCGCTTACCTAGCAAAATACTTAACTATGCTCAACAGGTATTACAGGTTTTTTAGCCGTTTGTTTTTCCACTTAAAAATACACAGTCACCTTGTTATTGCAGTAAATTTTCTTCTGAAATCACTCAAAATTCTAAAAAAAAAGTAGTTTAATCTTAATAAATCTACATAAAGCAGAGTATCCCCACTTACAACGCAGGCTTTTAACTCAACTTTTGGAAATTGCCCTATAAATAATGGTATAGAAGTGGCCTGAAATAAAGCAAGTAAAGTCATCAGATTTTTCAAGAGGATCTTTACATTACGGTGATTTCCACTGATCTGAAAAAAAATAGCAACGGATATTGTATCACATTAAACTTCTTAATCTAGCTGTTACGCGTTTGCCTATCTCTATGAGTTCCTCTAATATTAGATTTACTAATATTCGCTATCCCACTAATGGTGCTTGCACAATTCATTAGTAGAAAACCTGAAATAATAACTGTTCAGAATGATTGCATAAACGTGTTCTTTGTTCCTGGCTTTAGGCTCTTTAACATAGAAAGTGTGTTGAAGTGCAAGATACGTTGACCATCTTCTGCAAAGACAATGAGGCTAAATATCAGGCATATATGTGTTAATAAATAATAAAACAAGCTATTAACCTCTTTTGTAGGAGTCAGTTTTTCTGCTCTGATATCATCTGTGCATTTTTATTAGTGCAGTAATCAAGTTATTGGCACTAGATTTAAAATGCTATATGCCTCATATGGCTTATTATTTTTAATTATAATTGACTAAATAAATAGGAAGTTAAAATTAATAGTTTGCACAACCATAGTTCGTACAATCATCAGCATTAACAAACTTTGTGAGTATAAAATTTCAAGCTTCTGATAAAGAACAAATAATTTATCTTTCTAACTCATTCTGCCTCAGTTTCACATCTGCATGAATATCATCTACTACATATGCTGTCCTACCTTCTGGTTTTTGTATACACATAACTCACATTGTCCAATGTAAATAGACTGTAGCTTGAAATAATTATGCCCAAGAGGCCGTAATATTAGTCTGTTCATCGCTATGTTATTTTTGTCAAGAGAATAGAAATTGAAACTGAGCAGTCCTGAAATTGCTCAGAATGGCTCATGACAGTGTGAAAGTAAATTATATTCTCCCCATCTATAGAAATGGGGGTAGTGATATTTACAGTGTCTGTTACTGTTTATGAAGTGTTTTGGAGACAAAAGGTGCAGTCTCACACTGACTCCTTCTGCTACGCTGTAAAAGTGTTCTACATTTTGTTTCTGTGGAGCAGTACATCCCACAAGGACAAAGCTTTGAGTGCCAAAGTGCTCTGCCGATGCAGTCTTTAATGAGGTTAATACATGTGTGATGCTGCTGTTACAAGTGAGAACACAATCTTTGGCAACAATATCATCCTGAGTGTCACTGCATACGTATTTTTCCCTAGTATGAATATTACCTTCCTGTGTGATTTAATTCTGTTGCTGTGCTTTTGTTTAAATTTTTAAGAAGTGTCAAAACAAGGGTATATAAAATCGGTGTGAAAACATATAATGAACATAATACTGATGTCTTTCAGCTCCAGAAACAGAAGTCTCCAAAACCACTTTAAGTAAAAAAAAATTCTATGATTGTATGTAAAAAGCTGTCTTTTATCCTGTCTGTGGAAAAGCCACCAGAAGGCTACATAGCCTTTTCAAGCACATAACCTTAATTGCAACACATTACACAGTGTAAGACACGGTTTCAGCACTGGCAGTAGCTGCACCATCTTCTCAGAAATTATGTAGGCTGTCTCTTTGTCCCAGCAGATGGCATTTTCATGACCCACAGTTCCTATGTTCAGGAAGCCCAAATGAGAAAACAGAAAACAAGCAAAACTGTAATATAATTTTTGATCTGAAGAATTCCAAAAGACTTTAACCAAAGTTTTTCCATCTTAATATTAGCCTTAACATTAAGAATTATGGAACTATCAAAGTGTCCTGGTTTTCAGAAATACGTAGTAATAGTAACTGCCCTTAAAGTCCAGCTCCATCTGGAAATCCTGCCAGTTTACATAGATGCCTTAGCAAGTATTAGAGAACGGGCAAAAGAACTTGAACGGAAAACGCGTTGTGTGTTACTGCAAAACAAAAGCCTGTATAAGATTCTGAAAAAGCACATCACTTCCTGCAGCTCACTTTTTATAAGGCTGAGTTCCACAAGTGTTTCAGCAGCCCATATAGTTCCATATAGTATGGTCATTGTAATGTATGAACAACAGATCATATCAGATTGCTTCACCTTCACAAGTATGGATTTAAAAAAATCAAGAATACCAAAATATAAGCCTGCCTTAATTTTTAACTTGTCCCAACATACATACTTAACCACATTTCATTTTCAACTGATAATTTGAAAATGGGACATATGCTTCACAATTCTTCTTTTCTCTAATATTCAAAGATAAGCAACTAAGCTGAGCTGTGATAAACAGCAAAAAGACTTAAAAGTAGCAAGAGCTCCACATCTTGTTAGTTCATTATCAGTGTGTGAATACGCCGGTTCAGACTGTACACCATTTGATAAATGCCTTCACCTAGACATACAAGTACAGATGCACCATCCTACAGTCAGTTCTGTTCTTTGTACTGCTGTAAATCTAGTTTGTAACTCCTCGATCAGCAATCCTTTCGAATTTGTATGGGTACAACTAAAGGACAAATATTGCCACCCTAACTGAATATTTGATATGGTCCTCCAAAACTTTACGCAAAATGCAAAACTGTGGATAGCTTCTACCCTTTGATCAGCTTGTGATAAATAGAACAAAGTGAACAAATAATTTCCCAAGCACAAGGACTCCTAAAGAAACTGTGATTCTGATTAAACCCAAAGTAGTTTTTGAGTAAACAAGGGTTTCGATTTTAAAGCTACAATGTGATTTCAAAGAATTCTTTCTGTCCCACTCATTGCTTATGGTTAGAGGTAACTGGAAGCCACTTTCTCACTCTATTGATGATTAATGAGTGTCATTTTGGGTTTTTTTAAACATAACATCCTTTAGTCCAATGCAGAAAGGCATTAGAAAATAGTGGCTTAATAACTTAAATTTTCAGAGCAGAGAATAATTAAAACTGTGAAAGGCAAAGGAGAGGGCACACAACAAGCCTTATTTAAACAAATCCCCCACTGAAAGCTAGGAGAGTTTGGGACCATAAGCAGTAAGTAAAATAAATTAATTTTGGTCTAACTTGAGTAAAGTTATTGATTTTATACAAGGATTTGATCCACCATGCTTGTTAATTGCCAGCATAAAAAATGAATCTCATTTGACAGGAAAGCATTGAATGTGGAGATTACAAGACTGAGTTGAAAAAGTAAGGGGTGAAAGGCACTCTGTATTCATACATTCAGAATTGCTTGGGGGGGTGTCCTTCATGCTTTCTTTTTTCAAAAAATATGAAACCATGAATATCCATACAACGTTTAGCTTTCTTACCCAGCACTGTACCTCCTTTCACGCTGTCAGCACAAAAATGACGACTTACCCATGTGTTTGAATAGACATCTTCATAAGCTACTCAAAGGATAATGAATAATACCATTCACATAGCTACTTCCATATACCACAACCAAAGTGGAAAAAATGCTCAACAGACATGGCCAAGAAAAAAAAAAATAATACAAGTTTAAAACAGCAAAATTTGAAGTGAACTATACTAAGATAGAGCTTCAGAGATAATAGCACTTCTAGCTGGCTCTGGAAAATGACAGTCCTAGAGAGGACTAGAGAGGCTAGAGACCCTTTGGTTTGATTTTGCAGTTGCTGAAAGCAGAAGATTTCAGATCAAGACCTGGAATTTCAGTTCCCAAAGACCGGGACAGTTTAGGACTAGCCAGTCATATCACACAGATCTAGGTTGGGATCTTCTGTACATCTCCTACTTGCCTTCCAGTAGCTCTGGATGAGGTAGATTTCAAACAATTAGCAGAACAATCACCGATGAAGACCTTTCCATTCCTGCTTCACACCTCTGGAAAAGCATCCTCCTGATTCTCTGCTGCCATGCATTGTGTGCAGTCATCCAAATGTCACCTGTGAGAAGCATTATGCAAGTGTCCGTGTATGCAAAGCACTGATGGAACATACCACTTGTAACTAGGTACCAAAACCCAACTGGGGAGCAGGATGAAATCTTATAAAGTTTCAGACACTGTGTTATAGACTTTTCCACTTTAGTTCATTTGTTTTTACTTGATCAAAGTCAATGGTTTGCTCTGTGCTGCTATTGTATTAATTTTCAGTGGGTTTTTTTCAGGGCAGGCAGAATCTTTCTGTCCTATCGCCCAAAGTGTTGATGAATGACTGGATATTGTCACCTTGCAAATATCAGTTATAGCTGATGGTCTCAGAGAAATTATGATAGGGCAGATATTCTTATCATAAACATGTTCCCACAGTGATTAAATTTCAGTGACAACTGAAAACAACAGAGAATAGTTTTTCCTCACAAGGCCAAAAGCAACCTCTGCTTTCCAATGCCAAGACAGGTTAACAGGCCACCACCCAGGATCACATGTGCAAAGCAACTGTACTGTACCAATGTGAAGCAAAAATACCTCTCACTTCAAGAAAACAGAGCAGACCCAAAGCACAGGCAAAGCAGGCAGATGCCCAGGGCAGGACACTGCTGAGGAGGATGAGCTGGATATGGCTCACTGCTCATGATAACTATTTCAAAGCCCTGAAAAATCAGCTTGCTTTGCTGCTGCCACCCAGGATAGGCTGAAAGGTGAAAGCCACTGCTTAGTGCTCCTACCCCCATAAAAGCTTCAAACCCTGTGCCCTGCCGATGCCATCCCTCTTGTCACAACTGAAACAGCAAGCTCATTTCCCCAGTATTTCTCACTTAGCTCCTCATCCATCTCTGTCCCCTTTCTCCTGTTCCTCCTGTTCTGGCAGGAGTAGCCCAGGGTTGTTCAAAACCTGAGCTGCCTTTTTAGAGCAGCATATTAAATTTTACCAACACTGCTGAAAATAGCTGTGCTACCTCTGAGAAAAGAGCCATAAGTGCAGAGCCATGACTTAGTCTGGTGCAATCCAGCACTGAATCCTGCCCTGACCTTAGAGTATATCATAAACCTCCTGTCTTCAAGCAGATTAGCTGAGTTTCAGCATATGTTTAATTGCTGTCTTGAACTAGGCTAGATTAAACCTCTAGGTCTGTCAAAACAGAAATATTTTAAAGACCACACGAACAAATAATCCAAAAGAAGGACACTCAGTGAAATTCCATTAGCTAGACTTTTTTTTTCCTTGTGCATGTAGAAAGTGAACTGGGTCATTCAGCATTCAGTGACGTTTTTTCTTACATGCTTTACCACACACAGCAATTACCACACTAGATTTAGATCATAGTCACAGGAGGTTTAGTAATTTAATATTTTAAAATTAAAGTGGCACTTCAAATTAAAGGGGAACAATTACTATTTGAATATAGTAAATACCAATCATATAATTACATGGCAATTCATTTGCATGTGGCATCCATGTGATTATGAGATGAATATATGACTTTTCTGTCTCCTAAACAGCACTGCAGCTTACTAGTTAATTACTTTTAGATCTGCTTAGTGTAATTACACTGTAATCCACAAAAGTCTGTACATATTCTGTCATTATTTCATGTTTTCTAATAACAGCACCAAACTGCCTTAGGTCAGATCTTTACCCTTCCTCTTCAGCATCCTGACACCTTGGCATATGTGCATTTCTTTTTTAGCATGAAAGAAGTGCAGGAATTTATGAGGATTTCTTGGTGGCTCCACTTCTTACATACAATGTACAATGTACTCCAGCTCTACTGTGATTTCTTCCTCTGCAATGTAATGAGATCTCCAAGCTCATTGTCAGACTTTGAATTTTCTAATCTTGAATTTAGGACAAAAAGAGGGGCTGAATAGTTTTGCATCCATCCAAATACATTTTTTGCTGAGTTGCTTAAATTTAAATAGAACAATATTTAACATCATCTATGCTTCTTCCAGGCTTCACATATCATCAGCTCATGAAAGTATCTCAGTGACTCAGACAAAGAAGTAGTTAAGTTGAAGAAAAAGAATCCAAATCTCATCAGGCAACATCTCCATATCCAAGAGAAAGATCCTCCCACCTGCAGCTGGAAGAGAAATAAGGAAAGGGCAAGAATGTGCATTTAGTTGTTCTCTGTTCTCGCTGGCATTCAAAATTAGTAGGCTGCTGTTTAGTATGAGAGATGACAATGATGGGCATTATCCCACATATGAAACAGATGGAGAAAAGACATACTAAAACTATAGTAGCTGTATATAACACTCGTGCCCTGTGGTTTGAATAGTTGCATAGGGCTCAGTCTGTGTGTAATGTTCTTATTGTGCAAATGTAACTTTTTCCAGGGGGAGAGAAAATGCTGCAAGGTTTTTACATTTGTGTTTGTTTACTGGATCCCCTACTTCATAGCCATGCTCAGACAGGTAACATAGACTCTTCTCAGTTATCCACATTTAGGCCATTGCATGTTCCCATGTTTTGGTAATATTGCTTAAACATGGTATGAAAAAAAAACAAAAACAAAAACCAAAAACAAAACAAAAACAAAAACCAAAACCAACAGACTAAAAGAAAGCATAATTAACACCTTTATGTACAAATCAATGGTAAAATTATTATTTATTAAATCAAAGGGATGGGATTTAGGATGTTCTAGACCAAAATTTTGAAGGCCATGAGATACCCTTCCTGATGAAAGTAAATGCTAAGGAACTGACTTCAACATGCTATGTGAGAGAAATTATTTCCAATAGAGTCATGATTCATAAATCATCTTCAAGGCAAATCATTGTGACTTGTCTGTGGTGGCAGTTTCAGCATCATAAACCATGCATCATTCTAAAACAAATAGCAGTTTGCAATGCCCTTGTTAATGGCACACTAAAACTAGATTTTTTCCTCAGATAATGAATTTTCAAAGTATCCAAACTTACGGCATCAGACTTCAGCAAATCCTTGTTATTATGTTTCACTCACTAAAGTCAACAGTGTTTTAAAAAGCCTTTTAAAATGTTAATTTATGCACTGGAAGTGAGACATGATTCACCATCTGTCACAGAAGGTCACTGACTATATTTGGATACATTAATAAATTCACAGGTTGCAAATGAGTAAAGGTGAGACACCCCCCTGCAGTAGCAGAAGCTGGCCCAAATCTTTGCCTTGTTTCTGGGTCAAACTCATAAAGTTCATTCTGACTCAGATAAATTACATAGGGATGGAAAAGATAAGTTAATCAGCCTGCCTGCGAAACAGCCCACCCGGATGATCACTCTCACTCAGATTGCAGGTCTGGCAGAGCCGTGCCGAGCAAGCAAGATGACACCTGACTTCTGCCTGTGAAGTTCAGCATGAACTTCAGGAGTCCCAGAGAATTCAAAACACTCTGAGGGCCATTGTGCACATCTCTCTACTTTTTAAGCTTGAAGTCTGAACTAAAAGGTTCAAAGGTGGCAGCAGCTGCTACCCTTAGCAAGGAATAGACACCACTTCTGTCTCTCCCCGCTGCTGCCTGATTGCATTGTTAAGTATTTCTGCTTCCTTCTGCGGTTTCTAATTGACCCGCCTGTTGGAGGTATTTACGCTGAAGGGAACTGCTTTTCAGCCTAGCATTGTCTGGGCAGCACAAGATGTCTCAGAGATTGCATTATTATGATTTAAGCATCAGTTTTCTGGGTGCTTTTCTATGATATTTCTGAAGTTTGAATAATAGAGGTAATCTGGAGATAAGAGAAGCTAAAGAATCTGCTCAAAGCCTTATCCATTCTCCTTCATGAGAAAATTGCCAGAGATAAAATTCTGGTGGGAGAAAGCTGAAGAGGGATTTTGGGTGGTCTACTTTAGCATTTTAGTTTACATCAGGAGTATATTTTTGAAGCAAATCTCCAGATTTTCCCTACTTGCCATGCTCCAGTTCACAATGTAAAGCCGACTCAAAATGCAGGAACAGGACTTCTTTCAGATGACATTAAACCAGGACATGAGCTCCCTAAGTGCAGGACACGCTCTAGCCACTAAAGCGCGGTCAGTCCACATGACCAGACTACACCTAGTCTGATGTGAAATCCCCTGGTACGTAAAGACTTTGGACATTGGGTTCTGGGCACCAGCTCTACAGATCTGATCCTAACAGGCTGCCCAGTCCTCCAGCATGGATTCAGGGAGGTATATCCCCCGTCCGCAGGCCCCGGAGCCCCATTCCTGCTCAGCCTGGAGTCATCAGCCCCTGCCTCAGCAATGCCACAGGGCGTACCAGTCTCTATCCCTGTGCCTGTCCCAGCCCTCTGGATGAACCCAAGCCCTGTGCTGTAGGTGATGTGCTTCTGGGCTGGACCCTGCAGCTGTGCGGTGTAGCTGTGTTGCCAGTCCTGACTTCGGGCCTGTCTCTTGTTCCTTCCTGGTTGTTCCTTCCTTGGTTGGACTTCCTGGCTGGATCCTGGACCTGTTTCACTGCTGGTCACGTTGGGGGCTCTTGATGGACCCTGTAGCCAGCACCCAGCCCTGCCCTGTCGTGTTCAGACCCTGTGAGATAGAGCCCTATCAGTAAGGGCACTGCTTGGCCTAGTGTCACCCTCAACTCCCTGTTCTGTAGGGAGCAGCTGTCCCTTGTTGCATCCTGTCACTGACAAGACAAAACAGAAGTTTATGTGTGCATTCCTTCTTTTTACATAAACATTTACATTAGGTTTATTCATTGTAAGTCAGAAACAGGGACTTCTAAGTTTGAAGACACAAGCTGATGTCAGCCTGAGAAGGACTCAATGCACTTAACAGAGCACAAAAGCACAAAACAGGATTTAGACATATTTCAAATTACACTTTTTTCCCATCATGGGAAAGAAAATCCACAATCTGCTGCAAGCAGGAATATGTCCTCGGCTGCACAGTAGTCCATTACTTTGGAGGACTTGTGCTCCAAAGCCAAGGAGCCTGAGAACTGGAGTACATCGGGTATGTAAACCGGCAAAGACTCTGGCAAATTTCCAGCTGAAACCTGTCCATTAAGAAGGACTCATTAGATCGATCCCACAGTTTCATTAGAGATTCAATAAAAAGAACTGGTTTTGAGAATCATTTAGATTTGACCAATCCAGCATTTAATGTCAAAAAAATTCCATCTGGTACTTCTCTTGAATTAGCTTTTTTTCCAGCTGTTTACCACAAACACAAGAGGCCAACACCACACTAAGCCCATAATGTGGCAATAAAGCATAATTCCTGGGTCAGAATCGGAAAAAAGAGAGGCTGTATTAGATGCCAAGAAGCAGTGATCTTATTGTCTGAGGGGAAAAGAAAGAAAGAAAACAGACAGAGAGCGAGTGAGATGGTCCCCAGTAGCACTAGTGATTGCATATGAAGAACAAAGTGTGCTAACCTAGAGTGGAAAATGTTAAGTGCATCTTTCTAGTTTATATTAAACTATTACATTATGAAGCTTTAGTATTCTGTCCCTGGAGTTACAGATACTCATCTGTTCAAACATCTGGAAAGCTGTTCTCAAGAAAACTTAAAACAGAATCCAGATGAAGGGATATAACTTGAGATGGATATATTTAGGGATAAGGATTCATCTCACCATTCTGCTTCTGCTGATCAATAATGGCAAACCAAATTTGTTTCTTCAGTACTAATCTCACATGGTTGGACATACCTTAAATAAGGTTCTTTAGTTCATACCATGCTTGGCACTATAGTGAGAATATCACTAGGGTATCTTATTAAATATATACCTGAAAACTGTATTGAATTTAGTGCTACTACCATTGAAAAATTCAATAAAAAGACAAATTGAAAATCTGCAAAACATCAAACACTTTATCTTAAAAGAAAATGAGCCAGCATATTCTTTGTTGCTGTTAATCATCATTTTTGCCTCCTAAGTCCTTAATGACAATTTGTCACTGGCAGTATTTGGCATAGGAAAACATAACACATGCTTGTCTAAGTCTCATGGTGCACAGGCATGTATCTGCATGTGTGGGCAGGTATCTCTTACCCCCAAATGCACACACACACACACACACACACACAATCTGAAGTGGCTTGAGAAGGCTGTAAGTAGAGAAAATGGCATTTTCACTTTCTTCCCAGGAAAGAAAGAGATGGAGAGATCCAGCCTCAGAAGAGTCTCTCACAATAGTTTGTCTTTCTGTGGAAGTTCATCAAAGAATGAAGGAAATTACACTTTCATCTACTTCTCAATTGCACTTTTTTACACAGCATGCTTTGCAGCCTAGACTAGCTCATCCTCAGATTTCTCCTCTATCTAAGGTACTATCAGTTCCTTCCTGTCAAAGCTTTCATGATAATCACCATGTTGCTACTAGGATTATTCCAGCCCTAATGACCAGTCTCTAAGAGTGTTTTTTTTCTTTTGCAACAAAGATTCATCCATTTTTTAGTTTCATTTTCAGAGGAAAAGTTTCATGTGATCTTGTCTCTTTGTGTTGGTCTGTGTATCTATCCTTGACAGTATTTGATCTCTATGACCAGTTTCTAACAAACTTCACAAAGAGGTAAAAGCTCAAAGATAATAATTTCTGACATGCTCAGGGGTGGGGTTGAGGACAAGCCAAGCAGAGGAGATATATCCCATCTGTGTGTCCACTGCAAAGAAGCTCCCCCCTCTATCAGATGTCAAAACAAAGAAACAAATCTATAGGAAATCCTGACTTTGCTCTCATGAAGGAAGCTTCTGTCACCAGCAAAAGAGAACTAATTATCTTCAACATGGAGCAGGGGCTGTGACAATTTAGCTCTGAGTATATAACAAAGGAGATATGAGAGATTCTCTTTCTCTTCATGATAATAAAATCTTTGTTTATATTCGCCAGCCTCAGCAACACGAATTTCAGAGCCTGAATTCTGCAAAAAAACAAGGACCCTACAATAAAATTTAAGTTCAGTCTTCTTTAAACTAGGCAAGATTTTGGTTTATGAAGATACAGAAATTAAAAATATAGAAGTGGCTCAAAGGTAAGCATGTGAGTTCACCGCTTTATTCCTTCAAGAGCTAACATTTCCTGGCTAGCACTAATCAAAAAATGAAAAAAAAAAAAATCCCATATCTTTGAATAATGTATTTTAGAAAATAGCAATAAGATTGTATATTGCATTTCATTACTGTTAATTTTTTTTATATATGCAAGCAACAGCTTAGTGGTGGAATATACAGGTCCTGTGAGAGAACTATGGGCTGGAAAAGCCTCAGCAGAAAGGCAGGGAGAGGTCAGAGGCAGCTGAAATAAAACAAGACTTGGTTCATTCCCCATACCAGCATGCAATGACAGTTTGTAAGAAGGACTATGACTGTCTTTACATCATGTGTCAACTTCCCTGCCCGCTCAGTCTTTATTGGTGTCAAAATCTTATTGTTCAGGCTGACAGACAACTGAACATGATTTTAAAGGATTAGGGCATTGTATTCAAGTGCAGTTCCAGCTGATTTAAATCAAGGAGTCGCAGCACCCTCGATTCCCCAACCTGTTGTCTCCTCAGCCACTTACACTGGCATTCATGAAACCAAGGAGACAGATCAGCAAGTTAACCTAACTCAACCTGTGTTTACATGGCGGGTAAACCAACGATATAGTGTGGGGAGCAGGGGTAAGAAAGTAAAATAACATTCTGTGACAAAACCCCAGTTTAGTTACACAGGTGAAAAATGTGAGAATAGGTGCAAATAATAATTAAAAAAAAGGATTATGTTTCTTTATATTTTCAATTTCCAAGAGCGCCTTTTTAACAGTGCAAATGAAAAGTTTATTAAATAATTTTTCTGTTGCACTTTCCCAGAGTAAAAAGTAGAAGCAGAATCAAAGACCTGATTCACTGAGGTGGTGAGTGCTCTCAACTCTCACTAAAATGAGCTTCTAACTAGATGGAGTCCAAATTTTTTTTCATAAAATACCAGATACAGAAGCCTAATGCACCTTGATTTCCATATGGGAAGGCACAGACGGGAGACTGGAAGAACACGATATACAGGAATTCATGTGGTGGGCTGCTTTCCCCCGCATCCCCACCCCCAACTGAGAATATGCACTCTACCCCTTATGGATATCTGCAGGCAGCTGCTGGGGTTTTGGAAGGGAGCTTTAATTTGAACTCTATTTCCACCTATGATGCTTGATTTAGAAATGATATATCCACAGCTCAGTGCCATAGAGATGTGTAGTGTGCAAAGACAACAGATAAGATAATATAAATGGGATAAAACACCTTGAAGGCTTTTCACTTTTATCTTGATGCTTTTATGATGAGCCTTGGGAACTCAACTCTCGGTGCCTGAGACCGCAGCTGCTAGGCAACTGTCATCCTCTTAGGTAGCTGGTGTGAAAGGTCTCAGATTTAATCAGCCTTTTAAAATGACAGGCATGAGAAAGTTGTTCGTAACCATGGGGACCCCTTGCAGTGTGGTGCTTTTGCCATGAAGACACTCTCCTCCTTCCCTCCCTCCTTCCTCCAGCAATACCCAGCCGCTGACCAGGACACATTGCAAAATGCTTCCTGCCTCGCTCCTTGGCCTTGGAGAACTTCAAAACAAACTAGGATAACTTTATACAACAAATTTCAAAATGCTGTTCCAGTAAAAATTTTCCAGCTCTTTCCACATTATGACCAAGCTGAAGCCAGGACGGGTAGGTCTGAGCATGGTGGTTTCCCATGGCTCTATGCCCTGTCCTTGGATAAGCCAACATGTACTGAAAATGTGAATTTTGGTAAAAGCTTTTCCAGCGGTTCATTCCCATTACCTTCTCCCATGCAGATCCTTTGGTGTCTTTAATGCCATCTTTGGCTTCACCCTTTCATGTAGTGGAGGGCTACTCTGGTTCCCTTTCTTCTTATCTTTCTATTTCATGACAATTATAGGAAAAAATATCTTTCAGACCTTTATCTGTCTGTCAAATTTACTTAAAATTGGCTACAGAGATTACAAATTTTTTTTGTGCAGGAGGCCAAGACCCGCTGACAGCTAAATATTTTCTTACAGAATCTGGATAGCAACATCTAAAAATACATAATGCTCTCAGGAACTCTAAAGCTTTACATATGCTAGATTGTGAAATTAACTAATTTCTTTTCTTTTTTTTAAAGAACATTAGGAAAAAAAACAAATGCTCCAATATGAAAACACAATTATTTTTTTTATTTGATGCTGAAAATTTTGAGGAAAGCCACAATGGCAGGCTCATTTTAAAGGTTTTTTTTCCCTTTCTTAACCCAAACCATAGAAAGCTACAGTTGTTAGAAAACTTATCCTTTTAAATTAAGGCCTGATCCAGCAGTCAAAATTGCAAATTGCAGTCCAGTTACAAAAACAGAACTGTAGACTGCACAAGTGTTGAGCTTTTTACTCTCTGCAGTGTCACACTAGTTCATGTTGCTATTCATTAAACAGGAGCTGTTAATGTTATTTGTTGACAGCAAGAGTTACCACTATTTGACAGTAATTATCCTGCAGCAAGGCTCTTCAGACTTTTTCAGACCCTTTCTCTGTGATTATGCTGTACCAAATTTTCTCTCTTTGCAGTAACTCATTTATCATTTCAGTTGGGAATTACCACAGAAGACCAATTTCCCACTAGGAGTTACTGGTTAGGAAGCAAATGGAAGTAGTAGTTTTGAATTAAGTTTGGTCCATCATATTTTTCAAATAGGAAAAAAAAATATGTTCTGCATCTAGACTGGTAGTTTCCCCTTAGTGTTTCAAATATGGCTGTGTTACTCTTACTGACCAAAGCTTTTTTTAGAAAGGGAAGATGGAAAGGAAGAAAGGCATGACTCCTGATGCCTGCAAAATTCATCACTTAAGTAGTTGGAGGAAGACAACAACAACAACAAAAACAACAACAACAAAAAGATTAGTGGGATGATGGAGAAGGAGGGAATAAAAAGGAATAAAATGATCTAAGGGAGCCTGTGAGTCAGGCTGCCCTTTCAGTAGGATTTTGTAGCCCTTGGAGTATCACATTATACTGTGAAAATAATATAAGCAAAAGTTTTAATTTGTAATCCTTTGGAAAAGCATCTTCTAATTCCAAATCAATGTCAAAATATTGAGGGTTTTTTTCATCAAAAAGTTCAGGAAAAACTCTGGTTCAGAAATAGCTAAATATTGTGTTATGAGTCATTTTGACATTAAATTGGATTATCTGCCATCCCACATGGTCTCACAGGAGCTGTATCATCACCAGCTCATAATCTACTTCATAAACAGTGCTCAGTGTCAGGACTTCATCTTTCACAATGTACTGACACAGGAATCTTCACAGGTTTCAATCAAAAGGCTTCTATACGGCATCATGAGATTTATAATCCATCTGAGGAACATAGATTAGACTGTCTAGAGGCAGGATTCTAAGCACCTTAATCTAGAGATGTTATGAAATTTCAGTGACAGGAGGAGATTCAGGTTAATGCTGAACTGAAGTTAACATTTCAAATTTGGCAAAAAAAGGACTGTTTAAGTATTCCTAATGGAATTTTGTTTTTAAATCACCAACATAAAAACATGGTTTTATAGAAAATCTATGTTATATAGAAGTTGGTCTTCTCTACCTAAAAGAAACATAACAAAGATTTCCTGGCTATCTCTTGATGATTTTTAGACTATGAAGGAGAATGGGACACAGTTATGAAGAATAAAAGAACTCACTCCCATTGATTCTGGCAGGAAATAGTATCTACATGAGGCACTGCCTCAGAAAGGCAGGATGGATGTTAATATTAATAGCCAGACTACTAAAAAAGTCAGATTGCAGAATATAAGGCAACACGGCTGGAGTATTCTGACGCTTGATAACTCTGGCTGGAATGATCTATTTCAGGCTAGATTACTGACTGATTTAAAGCAGCTAATTCATCTGAGCAATCAATTTATCTGAGCTATACAGAATCACAACAGCAAAGAATTATTACTTATCAAAGCATAATAAAATTGAGGTCATGTTGAGAACCAAGTGTCACCGAGATGTTGCTTTATGCCTTATCCCTGTGCAACAAAACAGGCAAGGAAAGATAATCTTCTAATCAGTCCAATATGAAAATTGGAGGTGAGAGGTCTTTTTATAGTCTTTGATACATTTTCTATGCATCTTCTTTTTCAACACCACAGTTCTTTCTCAAAAATGAGATGACTCATGGAAAACTTTCAGCACTGTTGATTATATATATATGAAAAAATACTCTACAGGATATTTTTCTTCCTTTTTTTTTTTTTTTCTGTTGTTTTGGAAAATGTGGCAGAGCACATGAAAGACACATATCTCTTTCATTACTCTGCATTCTGTTTTTAGCAATTTCATCCTGTATTGCATCATGTTTCTTATTTGATGTAGTAAAGTAACTTACCGTTTCTTAATCATGCCCCTTGTCTTTCTGGTTGTGAAAAGGTTGGAACAAGATGTTAGTGAGAAAGAACTAAAGGATAAGAGCACATTTAATGTCACTTGGTGTGGCTAGAAGGAAAATAGGTCTTGTCAAAAGTAAGATTTCATTTTGGCTGAGATTACCAGTTTGATTCAAGAAAATAACTGCAGAGGTATAATTGAATAGTTAAGAATTGCTGTCTAAAATTCAGATTTAAAAATTAACCTTCTGTATGATCAATGAATTAAGAAGCACCCAACTGACAAACCCCAAAAGTCAATGGAGGTCATCACTTAAGTGCTTCTACTGGAACAGACTAGAAAAGGTTTTCCTGTCTCTGACAATTGTGATGTAAAAAGCATTAGCATTTTGTGGTACAAACTGTCACAAAATTAGACAGAATGTCTCATGAGAGGACTTTGTCCCTCTCTCCCAATGAATATTTAGCTATGCATATGAAGCAAAGAAGAAGTATTGAGACCCTTTTAAGAATTACTACACTACGGTAAGAGAATTCATTTGGGACATGGGTAATCGTGGTTAAAAATCAATCCTTAGGCTGAATCAAGAAAAAGAGAAATCTGCACCTGGACTCAGTGTATTTCTCAGTATTCAGGAATGGAATTCTGTTATCTTTAGTTTTCATTTCTGGATCTGAGAAATCTCTCTGTAAAATTCTCATTGGAACCATCACAGTCTATGAAGGATTATTAATTCCAACATATTGATATAATCCATTGAAAAAGACCTTTAAAAACAACAGCCTAGGCCCATTTTCTATGGAAATTCTGCAGGATCTGAAAATACAGCTGACACTAATCAGTATCTTCTTCAATGGTATGGAAATAACATAAAACCACTGCTGACAAAATCATATCAAATGATGCAAAGATAAGTGGAATTCTAAATAATGATGAAGTAACACCATTGCACTTGGTATATTTCTCAGTAAACTGAGTCCATTCAGGCAGGATACATTACACCAAAATGTGTAGGAGGTGCTACACATATAGTACAGAAGGAGGGACTATGTTGTGAACACAGCAGCTGTGAACAGGGCTTAGGGTTCCCACCATCTGAGTCAACTGCTGCAGCAGAGGGTAGATGCCAACCCTGTTCAGATGGCAGGTGACTATTTCAGGCTCTATGTGTGTTTCTAGATGATACTGATTACTGAAGATCTCTCAAGTCTTAACAGAAAAGGCTAGTCACATTCAAATTGGAAAAAGTCTTACGTTTGTAACAATCTAAACACCAGGGAAAGGTGACTTCATCTTTCCTCACTCTCCTTAAGTGAAGACTTGATGACTTCAGGAGAAACACTGTTTCAGTCCAACAATTTCCAATCTTTTCTTAGGTAATATTGCTTCTGTGTTTGTGGTCTTATCTTCCATTGCTATTCTGTGGCCTGGGAACCACTGACATAGCCAAAACCAAGTTATTAACCTCCAACATTTCCAGCAAAATGGAATGTATTGGTTTGTAAAGTAGAGAAGATTTGATGAGGTTCAGCTCTTTGAAGTGTGTTAGATATTTCAAGTGTATCGTGTGCTTCAGCAGTCAGTTCAGAAGACAAATGTAGCACCTCAAGGTGCTCCACAGGATAGGTACTTTCCCATTACTGATACGCCTAATTCTGCCATATTCCATCATTGGTGTCAACTATGTTATGGATCAGCTTTTTGACAAAGTAAAACTCCCTCCAAACAAGCATGCAGTTCCACAGGTTCCATCACTGAGGAAGTCTGGTATCTCATGATCTTTTAACCTCCATCATAGACTTTGGTATGTAAGAAAATGCTAACCCTATCTGGAAATTCAAATCCTTCCCACATGGATCATCCAGTGACTCCACTGGCTGAGATCCTAGAGGCCCTTTTGCCTCAGGTATTGCATATGCAAAGTACTTTTCCTTTACTTATCCACATATTTTCATGAAACTGGAGAACTAGCCTGCTGCCCAGTCACGCAAATTCAAGCTTGTCATTTGCACCTCAGTTTTAGGTACCCAGAGATGCTGTTTAAGTGCTTTAGCACAATAATCACTGAATGGAAAGTAGGTGTTTCCGAAGGCTTTCAGAAGCACTTATTGTCCAACTAACTTTCATGCCTAAACTATGGTCATCAATATCAGAGAGATCTCTAAAGGCACCTGTTCCTCTGCCTTAACTCTACAGGGAATTTAGCCAGCTGCTTTAGCACTTTTTTTGCTAGGAGTGAAAAGATAAACACATTATAAGTTGAGGAGATTTGGCTGAATGTTAGTCATCATCAACTATATAAGAAATTATCAGAGAACTCCAAAGGCCATACTAGCACACAAACATGCATGTATCATATGATCCCAAGTCTTTTTCTCCATAGAAAGCACACTGAGCGTAAAATTCCTGATTTTTGATTTCTCTTTTATTTTTATCTCTAAAAGGAAAGCTTCAGCATATTTTAAGGTAGCTGAGATACATCCAAATTCTTTTAACAAAGCCCTATTGTAAGGAAATCTGAATCAAAAGGTTTTCCCATTTATTATAAGATTCTTGTTGATATATTTGTCCAGAGAACAGTACTTTATAAAAATCAACACCACTTCATCACATTTTCCTAAGCTAACATTACCACTTACCATTATCGCTGAGGTGATGTGGATGAACTATCCAGCAAGAATCTAACTCATCACCAGACTGGTCTTAGATGCATCAGTAAAATTGCTGGCAGCAAAGTCTGTGTGCTGAGGACATATGGACCTGCTAGACATGTACCTCTGTGCATTATAAACCTCCACATTTTCAGTTAGTGTACACTGAGAATTTTTATCCTTGGGCTACCTGCAATTTAGGATTTGACTTGGATTTCTTTCCCTGCCTCCTCTGCATGATAGCCTAAAGGTTAGTCCTTTTTATTCCTGGTGAGGTTTTTTTCTGCTTTTTTCAGCATGCTAGACTATAAGGGTTATTTTCTCCATTATTCTATCTTTGTCTTATTTCTTGCCTTCCTTTAGCTTTATATACTTGTTCCAAACAGATGGCTGTTTTACCTCAGTGCTCTCCCTGAAATTCAATAGAAGACATCTTTCTAGAGATAAAGCTGCTCCTCTCATAAATCTTCCTAGTAAGTTGGATTCATACACTCCACAAGAGATTCAGCCTTTGACTAGGGATTCCTTTCTCTAAAGTCGTATGGCAATGGAAAAATTCTTAACTGTGCAAGTTTTTGGAACATCTTTTGAGCCACAGTTTGTGCCTCAGAACTTTCGAAGTTGCTCTCTCCTGTGTTCAGACACCATTTCTAACAATGGTATCCCATTTATTTGTTTTGTTTTTTCTCTCATCAAAATATTTAGAAGATAATACCTCCATTTTTTTAAATCTTTATCACAGGAAGCTTGCATACAGACTTGACTCTTGCATCCATTGCTTTTATGCAGATACTTGGTGGTTCAGCCTGAAGCTGTTTGATTTCTTTCTCAGGACTGTAGTGTTCAGTTCTTAATCACAGTCTCTTCCTCAGCATGAATAACACCAAACTGAATATTGCTATTGTTTTGCTTCATCACATGTTAAGTAATGCATGAGAAGATTCTTTCTTCTGATGGACCATTGTCTGTTTATTGACCTAGACATATTCTACAACTGTAGCCAGCCATCTAGCCACATGTTGGCTTCTCAGTCTCCCTTTCAACACCTTGCTTCTGCAAGATGGATGGTTTCTTTAAGAATTTTCCAGAACTTTTAATTAATGCAAAATTTACTAGAGGGTAAACAAGCAAGCAGCAGTGTTGCCAGTGTTCCATAACTTTGGTTCTCCATATGGACCGATAATTTAGTAATCCCCTGCACATTACCAGTAAATTACATCCCCTCTGTAGTAGCAGATGATAGGAAAACATTAATTGAACCTTCCTGGAAATGCCACAAACTCATTTGGAACTGTGAATCTCCAAAATAAGACACCTATGAAATTTATGATGTAAGGGTCTAGCACAAATCAGTCTCTCAGTATCATTTAGTGGATCTACAATTTCTCTTGCTATCTCTGCACTTGGGACACAGACAACTCAAACTGTAAAACTAGCAGAAGACATGAGAGTCCAACGAGTTATGGTTACAGCAAACACTTGTGAGGTAGTTATTTGTAAGGTAATTAATTTTTGTATGAGCGTTTGAAACTTATACAACTGAAACTGTCAACACTTCGAACCTTTACTACTTGTAATGTTAATTTGTAATTGCAAAGTACCTCAAGGCACTATAAATAAGTGCAAAGCACCTTCAGTATTTTCTCAGTCCCTTTCTCAAAGTGACAAAAGAAAGCATATCTCAGATACCTGAAGAAAATAAACAGTAAACACAAATTATTAGTAGTATAAAACCGCAATAGTATCAGAGGCGAGTGGAAAAAAGGTAAAATGCTAAGAAATGCCCAGGAACAGTGGTGTTTTTTCAAAGGTAGGATCTAATTTGAGCTCATAAAATTGTACTCATAGTTATGAGGAATGTGGAGCTTCCACTGGCAAAAAGATGTTTCCTTGAACTCAATAAGCAGTCATATGTGCAAATCACTACTTCAGCGTGACAGTACCCTTTCTCAAGCTGATGCCATCCATTTAAGTTTACAGCTGTGAGACAGCAATACACATCTTTAAACAGTTCACCACACTTTTAAAACAGTAATGCAGCAAGTCAGCTCCTCAGCTGGGATAAGCCACTGATGGTCCTTCTCCGAGATCCTTTTTTCAAACTAATGACTGGAAGCCCTAAAACTCCTTCATGTCCAGAAGTTAAAAAATATTTGTCTTTTTTTCCATCCCTCAACTTTACACACTTCCCTGTTTGAAGAAGGGCAGAGCAGAGGGAGTGGCAAGACCTTGCCCTGTCTTCTTTCTGTCTTTGTTCTTTTTAGCTTTGCTCAACAATGGTATTTTTTGTTCTGTAAGTGAAACCACAACAATGACCTCTGTTCAACAAGGACCACTAAACATATTAGCACTGGTGACAGGAACAGAGCTTGAAATACAGGTTCTAGAAAAAACTCAAAATGTATTTTGTTGTTTCTCTTCACTACATTTTTTGTCATAAAATTGTCACATCATCTTTTTCCTTAAAAAATATTGCTTTTTGCCTCCAGCAACCCACAAATCACAGAGATTGTTAATGATGTTTCTGTCTTCTCTTCTTCCCCTCAGAAGTAAAATTTTTGTCTGATATTATCTCTCTAAGAGAAATAATCTTCTTTTAACAAGTGTGGTATATATTTATTCTGGGATAGTGTTATCCTATCATGTACCTCTCCCATGACTCATTTTCCACTTTGTTGACTTTGATTTTTACATCTTTTAGGACTTCTGAAAGCTGACGGTAGGCATTAGGACTTTTGCATGAGAACAGATTCTGTTGGTGTAAATTACATTCAAATCTTCCTGCCCAGCATTTTCTGTTCCTCGCTGGTAGGTCCTCAGAGGTGAGTGGCTAATACGAAGCACTGTACAGTGAGACTGAAATGGAATTCATTGTCAGAACCTACATCCTTATCCTTACAATCCTGAAGTCTCAAGGAGACTCTTCCATCTGTCTGAATTGAGAGGACTTTTTATCGCAACACCGTAGGCAGCACCCTTCAGATCTAGAGTTAGCTTTACATGACTTAGTATCCTTTGTTATATTATAAGGCTTTCCAGGGTTTCTCAGGGCAGATTAGCAAGGCGTAGTAGACAGTTGGCTGTCTTCTGTAATGTCATTAACTCATCAAAGGTCAGTTCCATTACCACCACACACACCTGTGTGGAGAATGCTGAGCCTTTACAGTCATGCTTTCATTTAGAAAAATGCATGCATTCATTTAGAAAAGTAAAATGTAAATGTGGTGCAAGTAAGGCAGGAGTACTAATTTTTATTTACTGATCTTGTGGTCCTGATCAGAATTACTCCAACTTATGCAAATAAGATTAGGAATTCAGCCATAATTTTGGTTGTCAAATCATCCTTAGTAGTACAAGTCATTTTCTGCAAGGGCGCTCAGCAAACCAGTTTCTTTTACAGCATACATGGTATTTTACAGGGTTTAAAGTATATTAGACTCACTGTAGATGTTAAAGTTATTGAATAGGATGGATTTTGCAGCTCAAAAAGCTTGCAACACTACTGACTAAGAGAAAGCATGAAGAAGGAACAGTCTCTAATATTTTTTTTTTCTTTAGTCATACACTACTGGGGAGCAGAAACAGCATTCCAACCAGTGGGTCCTTATTTTTTTGCCACTATGTGCATCTCTATTGTGAGCTACCCCTGTACCTGGGCATCTTTTCAGCTTCTTAAAGCTTTCAATGTATGAGCTGTGATAAAGCTATTTTGGTATGAACTGGTTTAGTCTGGTTATTGACTGCTATATGAAAGTTCTGGGCAGGATTTACAAAGAAAGATGCATAAGAGGTAAGTCTTAATAGAAGAGTGCCACTTCTATCAGCTGGACACAGTGGTGGTCAAATCTATTTTTAATAAAAATCACATGACCTGTTGTTGGGATTTTTACTTTTCATTCCTTGGTTGGTGAAACAGAAGAAAGTAAACAGAAGGGTTTCAACTAATGAAAGGACACAGCACAAATGAATACTTGTAAAATTCATGACATTAGTGGCATCTGCAAGACTTTTCACAATATTGGAAAATTCTCATTTCTTGCAAATATTTAACATATGAATCCATACCTAACATTCTATTCTTTGAAGTATTTGTGACTTTCTTTTTTAAAGGAGCAAAAGCTGTATAACATGTCCCATTAGAGGAATTTCAGCATGTACATTTCTGGATAGAATCTGTTGTAAATCTTCCAAAATCCCATTCTTGCCAATACCACTCTAGCTTAGCCATAGAATAACAGAATGGCTGAGGTTGGAAGAGACCTCCGGAGGTCATCTTGTCCAACCTCCCTGCTCAAGCAAGGCCATCTAGAGCAGGTTGCCCAGTATCATGTTCACATGTCTTCCAAGTATCTCTAAGGATGGAGACCCCACAACGTGTCTGGGAAACCTGTGCCAGTGCTTGGTTACCCTCACAGTATAAAAGTGTTTCCTGATGTTCAAAGGGAACCTCCTGTGTTTCAGTTTCTGCCCGTTGCCTGTGGTCCTGTCACTGGGCACCACCAAAAAAAGCCTGGCTCTGTCCTCTTCGCTCCCTCCCTTCAGGTAGTTCTATATATTGATAAGATCCCCCTGAGCCTTCTCTGCTCCAGCCTGAACAGTCTCTTCTTTCTCAGCCTTTCCTCACAGGACAGATTCTCCAGTCCCATAATCATCTTTGTAGCCCATCACTGGACTCTCTCCAGTATGTCCATGTCTCTTTTCTAATGGGAAGCCTAGAACTGGACACAGTACTCCAGATGTAGCCTCACCAGTGCTGAGTAGAGGGGAATGATCACTTCCAACCTGCTGGCAATGCTCTGTGCAGCACAGGATGCCATTAGCCTTTTTTCATGCCCATACTGAATAATACAAGAAGGGAATAAAGTCCTTGTGTCTTCTCTGTGGAATACAGTGTTAGGTATTTAAATCTTCTTATAAGAAAGAAGCATTAAGGAAAAACAGCTCACCAGTGGTCATTGCAAGTCAATTAATCTTCTTTACTACCATCCATAAATATTGCTAATTCATTAGTGTTTCACACATTGAACTCAGAGATGAGAAAATATGAATCATTGATACATCCAGTATTTTTCAGCCACTTCATAACACAAAAGCCTGATCTATACAGTACCTTGTAAAAATTGTGAAACTCTCCATATCCTACAGAGCTGAGAGACCTATATAAGTTTATTTCCAGCTGGCAACTGGTTGTAGGAGGACTTCTTAGTAAATTCAGTTCTCAAAGGACAGATTCAGTGTTCAGAAGCCACCTGGCATCAAAAGCTGACCAGTTTGCTCCTTCATACATGGTATGAACCTAAGAAGTGTTCTCAAGTACGGTACCACACAGGCATGAGGGATACAACTGTGTTGTGCTTAAGGGGGACACGTCTCAATCCTCCAGCAACACCACACAGCTATCCATTGTTTACTTTTACTGAGGTCTTGCTCTGCTTCTGCCTACTACACACCTTTGATTTTCTTCCTGTTCTCTTCCATATTTCCATAACATGTCCTCATGGAGAATTCCTCTTTGCCTGGGAATTGTCAGCTACTCCTTTCCAGTGCCCTTGTGTTGGCTTTGTGCAGCTGATGAATGAGACAGATGTAGCCATCAAAGGTCTGGCTCTCCGATTTGGCTGTAACAACAAGCTAAGGGTCTGGAATTGATAAGAATTGAAACTTCAGGAACTAGGAACTCCTGTATGTATTTCATATATATCCATAGTAACAGAGCTCACAGCAGACTTTTTCACTTGGTCAGCCACCCTGAGAATGGTTGCTATGGATGTTTTGATGGTTTCTTTCTAACTACTTGACAATTAAAAGGTTTTGGAGAAACTGATTTCTTTGACAGTATATAATTTCCCTGAGGTGAATTTCACATCTGACTACATGCTATTCTGGCATTCCCCTAAGTACTGCAGTAACCATTACACATGCACACACATACAGGCACAAATCAAATAGCAGCAGATGCTTATTTCAGTCAGGAAGTTTCCGGCACGTAGTTAATGAAAGTACTCCACATGCAGATAACCAAAAGTGACTATGGACAGTCTAGTTCAATGTAATTGCAACCCATCTTCACTATAATCTCTTATATGCATGTATATCACTGCATGGCAACAGGGCACCACACAGCCTTGCAGCAGGTCAGAACCCAAAGCATGCTTTTAAAGATGAAAAAAAAGGAAAGTAAAAAAGAAATTGCTTACAGCATCTGATATCATTTCCACATTATTGTATAGGACAATGGGACATTTTGTGGTTTTTTATTCCAGCACAGGAATTAAACTGGAGAATGCTATTACCTAGTGATGTGTTGCAGATTCGGAGCACTTACAGATGAAAAACAGCCTATACTGCTTTTGGATAAAATTAATAACTCCAAAGCTGCATAATACTGTCATTAAAAGGTTGGTACACTAATAGATTAATTAAAATTTGACTTTACAGGACAGATACATTTTATTAGTTCAAATCTCACCTGATTTTATTCACCTCTTTCTATGTATCCAATTAAAATAATATGAGCAATTAATATTAATCAGAGAAAGATTTGAATTATTCAATCAAATAAATCTTCCACATTTTTTCCTTTTAATAAGTTCTTTACGTTGTAGGTGTTCCAGCTGAAGAGCACAGGAATCATTTTGCATTCAACCTTTGTCTCACTTAAATATCAGGAAAGAATGTTTGTTTTAATAATAAATAAAAAACCATTACTGTTCACAGGCACACAAAAAACAGCAATCAGTCGTTCATGTTATTATGCAATAGCTTATTTCCTCCCTATTTATATTTCATTCACCCAGGAATAACTACAAACATATAGTATAATGGATATTCTGGACACAGAACACATTTTAGTACTGCAAAATCAAGCAATTTCATCATCACTTGCAGTCAAAGACTAATAATGAAGATAATAAATTAATGATTGCTAATTTCCTTTGTTGGTTCCCAGTTGGTATCTTACTGTCCTTCAGATACACATTTGCAAATCAGGTATGGAAGCAAGACATGTAAACCTCTCAGTGATGCAACGGAAATGTACTTTGCATCATCCACAGCCCATGTTGGAAGACTGACTTAGAGGCATGCTGCTGATTTCAGCAGACAGTTATGGAATGGCTTCATTTATGGAGATGAGAAAGAATATGGGGGGTGGAAATTGCTTTGAGGAATAATTCAAACTGGGTAGCGTAAAAATGGATATAATGTTGGTTAACAGATCCTAAAAAGGAGTGAAAGGTAATGACCGACTGATTGGCTTTGGAGATCAGTTAGTGCTGGTTTCAGTTAGCTCTTCAGGGGTGATCAGGTAGATAAAGTGAACAGGACAGTAACTTGAAAACAGTCCAGTTGAACAGATCTGTGAAAAGCAGTGAGTTAGATGACATGACACAAAGAGAGCTCGAGAGATTAGAAATCTGCGCCAAAAGGAGCAAAATGAATTTCCTCTTCTGAAAAAAATGCAACCTAATATACCTGGGGAAATCCAATTAAAAACAGATACAAAAATATTCAGTCTGGTGGAGAGGTCTGCGTAAGATTAATGATATAGAAGTCCCAAGCGTGAAAGCTGAAAGTGAATGAGACAGGGGCTGGCAATGTGATATGGCTGCAAAACCGATTGATACAATTTAGGGTTGTAGTCACAAACGCAGCACATTACGGAACAATAAGGCACGGGATTTTGATAGCACATGCTCATCTCCCAGGACTCTATGAAAGAAGATGCTCACCAATTTGAGGAAGTTCATAGAAAAGCAAGAGCATTTGAAATTAAATTAAAGATTTAAAGAGCATATGGTATGCTGCTGTGGAAACAAAAAAACTGTGAAGACCTTTGACTTGTTGGGATTGAAAGGGCAGCACTGTCCATTCTTTCATATTTAAGGAGAGCCAGCTCAGCCTAGGAGAATTACATGCAGTACTCAGCACCACTAGGACACAGCTCCCACATGCCCATGCAAGATCCTTTTTCATGACAGTTCTCCAGTCAGTTTCAGAAACAATACATGGACACTCCCTGTGAAATAACTTGATAAGTTACAAAAAGACATTATTGTTGTTCAAATGTATGTTTATATGTGTATATCATACAAACATACAATGCATATTTCGTGTGTAACAGGATATAAGAATTTACACCAAAGCCTTGCGACAAAAAAATCTCTACACATATTTTTTGCAAATATAACCCTTGAAGGGAAAATATTTTTAATAGATACAGTTGGACACCTATTATCTGAAACCATTTAAGAATGTGAGCCAACTTATGTGTGAACTGTAATTATACAAATATGATCTAATTAATATTTCAGGCCATAAGAAATGAATAGCACAGTATATATTGCTATATGAACATAATTAGTGGAATAATAATTCCCCATATTCTGCTAGAAAATAAGAATTTACATCAATTCTGATAACTAATCCTTTTGTTTTACCAAAGTGACAGAATTTAGGTAATTCAAATGTATAAATTTGTATTGATCTTTGGGAAAAGTTGTGGATCAAAATGGAATGTAGAGAAAGCTAAAATCCCCTTTTGCCACTTTACTTAAAATTATAATAGTAATCTGTGTAAAAAGCATTTCACAAATATTCTCCAATAAATTAAAATAAAGAAGCAAACTTTCCCGAGTGCAACTGTTGTTAATCAAAAGCAGCTTAAGTTTTCATCTCCAGGCACTGCATGAAATTCATACTGTAAATCTTTGATATCAAGTGAATGAATGTGCCACAGTGATATGGAACTTCCATTAAAATGTTGAAACAACTACAGCCGTAGTTTGCTTCCCTGAACAATGATTCAATACACAGCAAATTTTCAGTGAGTTATATCTATTTTGTGATGAAATCACAACTAATATTAAAAGTATCACAGCAACAGTTCTCTTGATGAAAGCTTCAGGTTGCCCTACTTGTTTCTCAGTTGCTCAAGCCAGTTTATAAATAATCTTTGAGACACAAATATATGTGGTTTATTTTAAGTTAGATTTTATTTTCATTTGGGAATCCTTAAATAAGATCAGAAATGTAACGTGGAGAAAAGATACACAGCATTCCCAGTTTCCAACAAAAAACATCCAGGCTTCTCTCGTATTCCTTGAACTACCTTTCATCAGATAAAATGTAAAGCACTTTTCCATGTTTTCCTGTACCTGCTAACAAGTAAAAATCAACTCTGTCTCATCTTAGGTCAGAAAATGCTCACAGCGTAAAGAATCTATGTAGTTCAGAAAAAACACCTGCTTGATCAAAACAATCACCTCTGCCAGGAAGCTAACACCATCTGGGAGGAATAACATGCATGAAAATATGCAGGCATTCAAACAAGTTATGCAAACTTAGGCATGGGTGAAATGACGGTTAATTTAGAAGTCGCCTCACAGTTGCTGAAATGCTGACTTCCTTACAACTGCGGCAGCAGACTACTGCACTTCCAGATAGGAAGATTGTATGTTGAAGGAATCTGAAGGGAGAGGGAAGAGACAGGGAAGGGAGCAGGAAAAGGGAAAATATCCTTTAATTAGCTATATTGTCTTAAAAGTTTTGAACAAAAGAAGATTCAAACAGATAAAACAACACGCTTCCTTTGGTAGACTTTTAACAATTTTATTCCTACCACTGACTTTCTAATGGTTAAAAGGAAAGTTTCTATAAATATACCATCTAGTACTGCCAACAGCCACAGACCAAATCATAAACTTCAAAATAGTCATTTAAACAAAATATGGCATTCTAGTTTGTTATGTAGCAAAAGAGCAAAAATAAAATGCAAATACAAGCAATGAGGTGCCTAACTAGAGAAAAGTGCTTTGTATAACATTATTTCTATGCAATTCAAAAGGAAAAAAAAATATTTGTGTAGTTCTTTACTCCATCAAAAACTCATCCCCTCAAGTCAAATTGAAAATATCACAGATTCAAATTTATGGATACTTAATTTGGTTCTTTACTAACAGCCCTACAGGTCTGGACTTTCCAACAATGTGCATGCAGCTTGCTGAGAGTTAAATTAAAAGTGCTATTAACCAATAATTTACCAACAGAAAACCGCTCATGAGCAGATAGCAAAAGAAGCAAAAAGAACAGGGTTTTTTATTGTAAGAAAAAATAATTTCCATACTTCTCTATCCATATATCAAGGCATCAAGTAGTGTTATTATTATTCAATAACCAGTAGCACTTTCCACATCTCAAAGTTGGTCCTCGTAACTGAGTACTATGGCATGCTGGCCTCACAACTGACTGAGTTAAGGACCGGCTGGAGCTGTTGAGGGCACCCAAAACTCCCACAGCTTGACTTTGGTCTTGCCTGGATCCTATCCCAACACACCAGGCCAGGGTCCAGGTGAACAGATTCCCAGAGGACAATTTTTTTTGCAGCCTACACTTTCCTTGGGCAGCCCCTTTGTAGCTGCACTCCAGTTGTGGCTTTCTCCCTTTCCAAACTCTTGTCCTTGGCCTTTGTCTTGCCCAAGTCCCACCCCAAGAACCAGTGCCATGTCCCAGATAAGAAAGTTCTCCAGGGGACAAGTCTTTCTGCAGCCTACATCTTTGTTGTGGCAGTCCCTTTGCAGCTCCACTCCGACTGGATTTCTGTGGTTATTTTTTCTTGAACCCTAAGAATCCCAAGTGATAAGCTGACTGCCCTGGCTCTGGTTCTTAATCCTATCAGAGGCTCCACATTTCTGATAGGAAAACTCAAGTAATAGCTGTTCCTCTTCTTAGAGGATTTTCCAGACTGCTAAACACAGCTATCCCAGTCTCTCTTTTTCTCTTAACTGTAATTTTATTTGTAATTATAATCCCAAATGTAAAATAAGCCTAGACATTGCCCTCCTTCGTCTTACCCAGAAAAGGATTTACTCAAGGGGAAACCTAGCCTACAGACTTCTTTTCAGACAGCCCTTCGCCTGCACCACTCCAGCTGTAGCTCTGGGCTTTTTCTCTCAATCACTAGAGAGCTGTTAAAAGAACCGAGTGGTGTAACAATAATTGTTTCCTTAGGAACTTTCCATCTTCACTGGTACGATTTTTCTAAGGTTCAGTTCAGGGCTTGGGTTAAGGTTATTTTTGACTGGAAGTCCACAGCTAAGTTTGGTTACATCTGGACACCAGCTGACAAAGAAACCCATCGGCAGATTAACATTCTCCTCAGGAGAACGCTGACTCTTTGCACAGGGCACCATCTTTGGCACACGCGTCAGCCATACATTTGTGTTAGAGCTAGAGGGGGTTTAGAGACCAAGGGAACCCAGAGATGAAGCTGTGGTGGGCTGCAAAGTATCCTCCGCTGTTACGTAAGAGCTGATACTACAACTGGAGAATCGCATCGTATTTGTTGAGGCATGTTTCTGAATAGAGAAGGTTTCCCCAACTGTGGCCCAAGCTAGGTTTAAGGTACACAGTTCAGATTAGATTTCCTGAGGAAAAGAAGAAGCCCAGAGCTTCAGGGGGATGAGACTTCCAAAAAAAGAATCCTTTTGGCCAGTTTTCAGTATGGATAAAGTCCATCTAGCCTTTTGTGGCACTCAGGTGAGGTGTAGGATTTGGTGTTAGGGCTTTGGTTACTGTTCTGAGAAAGAGCAATCTTAGAATGATACTTTGGAGGCATCTTTTAAATGTGAAAATCCTTTTCTTAGGAATATCGATTCTATTTGATTGGAGTGTTAGCCCTGTCCTATACATCAAGCTAGAGTAATTGCCTAAAGCTAGGGTTGAGAGAAAGACATTTCAGAACTGCGCTTGCAGGGAGACTGCGAATGGACTGCCAAAAGAAACTGAAACTCTCTCATGAGGAACTTTTTGTCATGACTGGGCTGGAACACTTTTTTTCTGAGGCTTACCTTGCATTAGGGTTTTTTTTGAAAGAAACATAGTGATTTGTTTGAATGTGTAAGATGTTTCCATGCATACTCTTTTACTAGCCTTAAATAACTTGCGGGCTAATGGTGCACTCATGTGCTTGCATGGTACCGTGAGTTAGGATTCCTTGTGCTAACCACAAACTTTCAGAGGAGGCGTATATCCACTTAGGCTAAGTGCAAAAAGTGTGCAAGAAAGTTACAACATTCTTTGTAAAGGAATGAACTTTTTTTCCCCCATTTTTCCAGCATACAGTAGTAATTACTTTCATCTTGTTAGTATTATTTTGACAATAAAAAACCTACCTGTTCATGTTTTGTGTGATACTGTTTTCTTGTCCCTCTTGCATTATATGCATGCTCACACACATCTGCTCCAGAATTCTCTGTTGAGATCTGTAACAACTAAAAAGCCTTACAACCACCACCAGTGGTTAAAAGCAACTGAATGTGTTTTCAGTGACTTTCAAGGAAATAGATTCTATATAATTATTCTACATAATTACTTAATTGTATAATTTCACTCATGCTCATCATCACAGTATCTATGTGTTTGTGTGTGCTATATGCTACGGGAAAAGCATCAAACAAACAGCTTTAGGACTCTAAATCTAGCACATGTGACATAGTTTATATTTAAGAGAACATAAATATACTTTTTGGTTGCTTCTGGCTGCATGGATAATCTTCCATAAACAAACTGCAGATGACTGAGCAATGTTAGCCTGAGCATGTCTATTTAGGAGGCCTTTTGTAATAAAAACCTCTTTTCTCAGGGAGAGGCTTATGCCTTAGGCTGTCCTCAGTAAGAACCAGAATCTAATTTTCATAACCTGAGGGAGCTCAGATGCTGTTTTTTAGTTTCACTCATTAAAAGCAAAAGAGACCCACCTCCAAATATGAGCAAACGAGTTCATGCATTCATACTAGGACCTGTCTCACCTTCTTGTCTACATGTGAGCAAATCAGTGTCAGTGAAATAAGGACCCTCTCTGAAAGGCTCTGACATAAGTAAAGGATGGTTATGGCAGTAATGGTTATGGGAATGATCCTAAGAGTATTGCATTGTCATGCTTGCATTGGTCAGACTTGGTTTGCTTCTTTGGACTACTTCCCATGAAGCTCACCCAGTTTGTGCCTACGTTGCTTACTGCTTCCTTGAGCATATCATCCACTTATCAAGTCAGAATTCAGACCACTCTTATGAATTCTGCATCAGATATCACTTGGAATCCTCTTCCTCCTTCTGCATGACAATCTTTAGAGCTTGAAAGCAATATTTTCAGTAAAATATATGAGCTCATTACTTCCCAAGAAATTACTGTTGTAAACCTCCCCATTTAACCTCTTTTCATTATTATTTAAATACATGTATATGTTTATACAAAATATTTAACATACTTATATTCAATACTGTCTTTATTCAAATAAAAGCATAACATATATGCACTGTGCTCCATGTACAAAATAAATACTGTGAAACTGCATGTTATCACTGGGCATATCACTAATGATTACAACAAAGTTATTACAGAACAAGAAAATGTGATACTGCAGTATTCAGCCACATGATATTGAAAAGTTCCTCAGATTGTTTGCTTAATACCTAGAGCATAAGACTGAGGTGAACGTAGGTATGGGGTATACATTGTCGTTCTTCCTGAATAGGAATCCTGAGGGTTCTGGTTTGTAAATCTATGCATATCCAGCCATGTGCTAGTCTCAGAGGCAAGAGTATCACCATGGAAAGCCCAAATCAATGTTAACAGCTGGAAAAAAGTATCTGCACCATTTTCAAGTCCTTGTCTGTTTGGTATTATTGAGAATTAGAGAAATCTCCTGAGATAAAATGAATTTTTTAAGTATAAATATGAATTCTAGCAGATGCTATATTTCATATTTTATAGGTTACAGAGAGTAACTTTCTATTTACATACAAGTGGAGGTAGGTGAGCAGGAGTGTTAGCTGAGGGTAATCAAAGTTTAAGACACTTTGCTCACATATCAAGCTCACTCCCTTCTCGGTGCCCCTTCTGGAACATCAAGCAAGTAAATTTAACCTTCTGTTTTAATTTATGTGGCTGTATGTGTGTGTGTACACATATGGATAAAGGTTTGGACTGGTGTCCTATGTACACATTTTTTTCTTTTTTTTTTTTTTTTTTTTAATTCCCTGAGTGCCAGTAGTGCTGTGTAGTATTGTAACACCAATCAGCTACAGAAAAACTATTTTGGGGCTGTGCTATTGCACCCAGGGATCCAGTTGTGCAGGCCTAAGGCAATATCTGTACAAATGCTGCAAAGAAGCAATTTAATCACTACCTGGTATCACTGGAAACTGCCCAAAAGAGATTTACCCAAGTAGTGAGAGTAGTCATGTTTATATCAGGGCACAGGCTTGTCCATGTTTTTGCCCTATGGCAACAGGGCTATAATTAGAGCTGTAGCTGCTGGATTAAAAGAGATGCTGTTACACTAAAACTCTTGTTACGAGCAAAAGAGAATACACCATACAACTGAAACTAAGAATGTATTTTTATTCCAATTAAAATTTTAGCAGGCTAACAGTCTGAATTAGATAATTAATTGTCATAGCCCTCAGTGCATCAACAGGTTTTAATTGCTCTGACCTCCACCCATGTCCATTGGTCTAGGAACTGCAGTTAAGCTCCTTGACTGAATTACGTTGCAGGTATGTTTGAGTTCAGTTCTGTTCCTGGCTTGTTTTGACTTGTTGCTTTGTATATCTCAGAACACCACTGGACTGTAAATGGGTCTTCCTAATTGTCACTGTCCCCATACTTCTCAGGTCTATGCCTCTGTCAGAACAGATGCTGCCCCTCTTCACATTGTTGTTCCTGGCTTGTTTTCTCTTGCAGAGCAGCCCTGCTCCTGTTATTCCCCAACTGTATTACATCAGTCTTTTTCATAGACCCAAAATTATTAGGCAAAATAAATTTTTAGTATCTAACCCTTTCCTCTGCTGTTATGCTCAGCATTCCAGTGTTATCACAGATCCTAGAGAGGAGTGAGTGAATGAGCAACTGGCTAAGTGCTCAGCTGCTGGCTGGGGTCAACCCACCACAGCAGAAAGAGAAGGTCGTGTACTCCAAGCACAATACATTGCTACTGTTCTAGCTTCACCGTGTGTCTTTAAACATGTTTCTGGCCTTGTTTGTTAGCGGCTGGTACTGAGTACAGTTTTCACTAGTCAGATCTGGTTCATATCACATTAGGCAGATACTTGTGAGAGCTAAGAAGAGATGGAGAATTTCTTCCCATCCCAGAAAAAGCTTTGCATACTGGAAAGAAAGAATGAGCACAGAATAAGATCCCTGTTCCTGTAGTGCCAATCAGCTTAACCCTTTACATGTTCCCTAAAGCTCTTTCTTAGAGGAGATCAGTATCTACCTGCCCAACCTGACATCAGGATGTGACTGTGGTTTATATTGTGCAAGAAACAGTCCACAGACATTTTCTAACCCTCCTTCACTTCTAGTACACTTACACGGGGACAGCTAAAAAAGTCCCTGAGTATTAGGTTTTGTGGTGAAAAAGACTCGCATAGATACACCCTCAACCTTTTATAACCATGACAAGGCATCATCTGTTACAGCATAAGCAGGCTGCTGAGGAGCCAAGGCACAGAGATGCACCTTACCTTCTATGACAGCAGTAAAAATGCACATTTTCTACCCAAGCATTGTCCATTCTGATTCAGACTAAGGTGGCTGAGCACCTTGTGTGGCTCTCCCTCATCTGTGCTTCAAGCTTCAGTAAAGAACAGGGGTCTGCTCCAAACCATCATGAAAGCTCTGTTAACATGCCAATATGAACGCTTTCAACACTTGTACACTAAGTACATTACTAGGTTTTATAGGATAGAAAATAAAGAGTAAGAAAAGAAAAATAAAAAAAAAAAAGAAGTGCATTTAAGGAAGACTAGTCTACAATGGTTATCGATTGAGACATGTTTGAAATCAGTAGTTTAGCGCAAACATCAAATATTCACTCACAGATGCTGCCACCTAGAGTCCAACATTAAGACACTGAGAACAAGGATAAACTGTCAAGCAAAATTCTTGTCTTTTTGTGGTTATTTTAAAGAAGCAGAGGAAGGTGGAGGTGTTGGTTTTCAGGGGAGTATGTAGCAGGAAAAGGTAAAAGAGCAGACAAGCAAGAGGCCGGTAATCTGAAACTTTAATTTTGTAAGTGTCTTCCTTACAAAATCTGTAATGGGCAAAATCAGATCTTACACTGAAAGGTGGAACAGTGGAATTCAGCATAGGAAAGCAAGTCAGAGCTGGTATTCTGAACATTTATTAGAATACTTTATTCATACATATTTATTTCCACTTCAGTTTCCAGGTCTGCAAAATAATGGTCAGCAGACTAAGAGATGTTCTAGTTGAGCAGCCTTGCCTTCAATTTTGATGAAAAATCCTGCCAGTTTTCAAGAAAGTCTTAAATAAAGTATATTTAAGCTTCTTTCTCTCTACCAGTAGAATATTGCAGAGACAAAATATCCCCACAAGGTAGCCTAACTAGAAATCCAAGGCAGCCTAGAAAATGAGCTATCCTGCTATGCTTTAGAAATTGCAAACAGCAGCAACCCAGTTTCTCAGCTAACCTGAAGGAGCTGGCAGCATTTGCTACAAGATGCCTAATTCAGTGCCTGGACTCTCACACTGTGTAATTTGTTTAGAAATGAGCTATGAACTTGGATCTCAATTTGCACAACAGGATATGGTTTGATTAAATGTGTCCGGATGCATTTGTAATGGGATTATAGATTTCAGTTAGAAGTAAGCAACAATCATTACAAGGTAATACTTTTTCATGCATGTTTTAACAAGCTGAATTGGAGCAACAAATAGGAATATGATGGGAAAATCTCCCATTTCTTTCTCCCCTCCACAACATTGTTAGTGTTTCTTCACACTCCAGTACTACTTTTTTCCAGCTCAGCCTCATGTTCTTTCTCTTTGCTGGCCTGTTGTCTAAGCAATGGCTTCTAGTTGCACGGAGCTCTGAAGGTGACCATTCTCCCAGTAACAGCCTGATCTGCAACTCTTCTGCCTGCCAGTAAGTGACAGTGAATAGATCTTTGCTACATTTAATTGTTGAGTCAAGAGGGTTAAGCCAATTTTTCCATGCCGTTCATAGGGGTACCCTTTGGCTGAGCTAGCCACCACTCCCTTACCTTGGCTTGTGTCTGTTCTGCATGGTGAACAGGCTTGAGAAGACAGCCTCTGTTCATTGAGCCCCGTGACCCTCACAGCTGGCGATGGCTGAAGAAGCGCCAACTCCCAATGCTTCCTGCTCAATAGGTGATTAAGCCTCACTTATGCCTGCTCTGTCAGACTGCATCTAGAAGAGTCATTCTGCAGAACCCCGCACACTAGGATTCTTTCTTCTCCAGGAAGCTCAGGTTTGGACTGATTTGGCCCCTCAGTGCAAAACTGAGGGTTTACAGCACGGGGGGTGGTCAGCTCTTTTCTGATGAGTAGACTCAAACCTCTGTTGCCTGTAGGAGAGAAGCACTACTGTCACAGAGATATGTGCCAAGGTATAACCATGCAGCTAAAATTTCTTTTCACCAAATAGGATGGACTTATTCAAAATGAAAACACTCCCTGGCTGGTACTGCTCTCCAGAAGTGTGCATGTCCAGGACGTCTGACAAGCTGTTACCTGACACAGGCCAAAATAATGCTAGAAAAAGTGTTAACAGTGCTGGACTTTGCTTGGATCTTTGCCCTGGTCTTGAGAAGTTTTGTGTCCTTGGAGAGCAGGAACTTAAGGCAGTGGTAAAAGAAGGTATGTAACTGTTTCTGAATAGAATGCTGGTCTTTTGGTAAGAAATATCATTTGTTAACTGTGGTTTAAGTGTCCTGATTCCTCCTGTGAAAAAATAGGAATGCTGAATGGAGAAGGTGAGAACAAGGCAAAGCAGTTTACTCTCCCTGTTTCCTTTTAGGGTCTCTGTAAATAACTATTACCGATACAAATAATAACCACTTGTGACAGGCAAGAGAGTAAGTTTCTAACATATGTTTCAGGCATGCCATCAGGAAAGCCATTCAGTCCCATACAATATCCTCCAGGGACTGCAAGGAATGGGACAAGGAAGGTAGGGGTTATGTTAATGAACTGTCAACAATTTACCTGACACTCTCCTTGAGGGAACTGGGTGAAGATGGGATGTCAGATAGCAGCTGTTCCTTTATCTTTCTCTGTTCCTCCTAATCTCTTGAAAAATTAATCTCTTTAAGGGTACTAGATGGAATCATAGAATCATAGAATCATTCAGGTTGGAAAAGACCTTCGAGATTATCAAGTCCAACTGTTAACCCAGGACTGCCAAGGCCATCAGTAAACCATGTCCCTAAGCACCACATCTATGGGTTTTTTGAACACCTCCATGGATGGTCATTTCACCACCTCCCTGGGCAGCCTGTTCCAACGCTTCACCACTCTTTCTGTGGAGGAATTGTTCCTAATATCCTGTCTAAACCTCCCCTGGCATAACTTGAGGCTGCTTCCTCTTGCTTTGTCACTAGTTAACTGGGAGAAGAAACCTACCCCCACCTGCCTACAGTAAATCATACAAGCTGATACACATTTATTTATTTACACACATACACACACACTTATACTCCTGACAAAACTGATATTGCCACTGTCATTTCAGACAGTCACATCCCACTTTGAGGGTTATATAAACCCTGAAGTGCAACAGATGTGTCCGCTCGGTTATGTCACTTACCTGAAGCACTCTTCCCTGCCTGTTGGTGAGCAGCTAGCTGTATAACATGCTTCCTTACAAAGTATATAAATGCTCACAAGGAACTTCAAAGGACACAGCAAAGAGTCCTACTTTAGCAGACCCATTCATTCTAAATAATAGGCACCCCAGAGAATGGAGAGGAGACAACCTGAATAAAAAGAAGTTTGACTGGGCAATGATTAATGCGCATATTTGGGTAGAGTTATCTGTTTTCCTCATCTATCATTGTGCTGGTTGGTGATATTTATTATAATATAGACATCTGGCCTGTTCATGGCATAATCGGTTGATGGATTGCACATGCTCCGTCTCTATTCCAACCTACAGAACCAGTCTCCATTAGTTTGCACTGTACTGGAAAACTCCGTTTGCATACACTGCCAATCCACTGGCACAAACAGTAATGACTCAAGCAATGCACTAGTTCTGCTGTTGCCAAAAGGGGCAATGGATTGGCAATGTCATTGCATCTGCCATAACATTCAGGCCAGCTTTCTCTCCTGCAAAGGAAAGCAAACAGTCTTCCAGACCAGAAAAATTTAAAAGGAAATATGACAAAATCTGCCCATTCATTCTATTCATATATTTCTGTTCAGTAGTTACAGTATGTTCATCACTATTTCATTTATATCCTGTACAGTAAGGGAAGATCTGGTGCCTCTTTGCACCAGTGTTCTAGATAGCTATTACCAACCCACCGAATTGAGCAAAGTGCTAAGATCAACCCCCTTTTCTACAAGAACAGCATGAAAATATGCAGCTGCTTAGCCTGGACCGATCACCTACTCTTTTCCTGATCCTTTGTTTGATGAAGTCCTAGTCTGAGTGTACATTTTGTTCTTTGAAATGTCCAGAAAAACACTGGGGGGAAAAGTGGGAGTTTACAGTATAGATAGAGAAATGGAAAGCCAACTGAGGAAAGAAAGATAAGAGAAAGTGAGACATACAAGTAACATTTTCAAAGCCTCACAGCAGATTCACATGAGGAATTATCCTTAACTGTGGCAGGAAGAAACTAACTATATCCCAGAGACATCTTTAATCACTTCAGCAGATGAGAGAATGGGAAGACAAAGGGCTGATGGTTGCAGTAACATCAGATAACTTATCCTGAAAATCAGTCCATAGGAGAAATAAATTTTAAAAGATACAGCATGTTTCTGAAAAGCACCTACCTGTATGCCATTTTCCAGGATCACAAAGCACATGGTATCAGAGGTACTTTAGACATGATTGTCAGAGGCCATACGCAAAACAAGTTTTAGTTAAATAAAGCATTATTAGACCAGACAATGTAACTGAAGGTATTTCCCTTATGTCTGAAACAGAAACCTGGCCTGCAAATCCTCCATTCTGCCCAACTTCCTAACCTGCCTCTAACCTTCTCTGCATCCTGCTGACCAATCATGGAAACCCTCCAGGAGAAGGATGTCAAAGACTCACAGATCAGAAGTGCATGCGTGTCTGATATGCAGTGTGGCGAGTAGTTTCAGAGCAACTCACACAACCAGCAGAATGACAGAGAATGTCTTAAATGGCCTGTGTGATGCTTCCATTCGATTTAAGCTAAACTGTCTGACTTATCACTGACACACCATCAGGGAAAGATGAGAGGCAGTGGAACCGATGGAACAGTTTTGAAAGGGACCACTCTTACATGCCCCTTCCTCTTCATCCTCTCCTCAGCCCCCCAACTCATATTTCTTAAGTTTTTAATTTATACTGCAGTGCTGTTTGTAACAGATGCTCTTGCATACCATTTATAACAGATACTCCATATTTGATCCATTTCTCTAGAGTTAAAACTAAGAAACAGGGAAGTACAAATATGATGGGATTCACACAGCGATAGGATTGATACGCAAAATCCAAAAGGTAGCTGCCTGGGAGAATTAAATGCCAGCAGTCATGAGCAATGACAAATTCTTTTCAGAACATGCAGGCAAGCTTTAATGCTTTAAATTGGAGTATATTCAAGTTTGGGGTGAGGGGGTTGGGGAGGTCTGGGGGGCAGTTGGGCTCTTTTGTTTGTTTATAGAAAATTGAAAGTATTTCTAAGATTGTGTAGTGGAAAGAATATTCATCTCTCTTCATCTTACAGGATCAAAGAAGAGAGTACTGGGGCTGTGTACCCAGTAACTCTTGTCGGCTTCCACTGAGCAGTGCCAGCGCCACTGTATTCCATGTGGCACTATAATGAAGTTCTTTAGAAACTCAGGTGGCCCATATTTATTTAGCACATCATTTTTTAGTGCCGTTCTAGATAACGGTTTTGATCTATAATTCCCTGTGCAGTTAAAAGCTGTTGCTGTTCTTATATTTTCACCAGCAGTTGAAATCTGCTAAACTAACAGCCTCTGTTGTGTGTTTGCCTGGATGCACGGCTGGGGTTTTTCAGCCGTTAGCCTTCAGAATTTACCCTTGATTCAATGAAGCTGAAAGACATCTGACTTTCAGTTAACAGGGTGAGGCATTTTTCATGGGATTGGAAGGTAATTTCAGTGGGATTACAGGCATACAAAAGAAAATATCACTGTGCTTTCTTCGGAAAGATAATTAATACATTATGTGAGTGAGGACATTTCACGGACATTCTGCTCCACATGGCTAGAAAAGCAGGGGTAAATCCTGCTCTGGGTTTACAGAGCCATTAGCTCCCCAGTAATTCTACACCTGTAAGACTGTGCTTAATGTAGACACACGTGCATATTTAAAATACAAAAAAGGCTCTTTTCTAAGCATGTCTATATTAAAGGATTTTAATTGCTTTTTACATCACATGCCAGCTACTTGTAAAGGTTACAATATTTCAGCACACTTATTTTTTTCTTCATATTCATATTTGGTTTGATTCTTTATTCAATGGAAAACTGGAGAACAGCAGAACAATGCCAGTGCCTTTCGGGCTTGCCATAAGATGACAAATGTAATATTCCTGACAAGCACTCTGTCAGGACCTGAAATCTATAAAAAAGGATGACCAACTTTCTGCTCTAGGCCAGCTGTGCTGGTTCAACACTCACAGCTTTACTACTGCTGACAATGCAGTACTAATAGGAAACAAACAGCACTTAGATGCGGAACATCTCTTACACATCTTGGGTAAGTGTAGACTGCATGATCCATGTCAATTTAGTGCCATTGGGAAGCACGGACAAAATACACCATTGCAGGAATTACAAATTCTGACTTCTGAGCCAAAGGAACTTCTGTGACAGATCTTACATTTTAAAAGATTTAAGAAAATTTTCACCTGCTCTCTGGGGATGTCAATCCATCATATTAATGTATGATTTTGCTCAACATCTGTGGTCTCAGATTTCCCTTTCTATTCCTTTTACACAATGTCAGTCCATTTGATTTGGCAGTCATACTACTCACTTCCAAAGTCATTCTACTAAGGCAGCTGGTTGGCCATGGTAAACATAAGAAAAATTTAAAAAACAAAAAAAAAACAGAAAAGAATATGTTCACTACCTCAAGCATCTTTCATTTTATATAAACAAGCAATGCAATTTATATTCATAGAATATGAAAATCCAAGTTTTGGGTCCAATTTGCAGGTGTTACTTCATGCAGAAAAGCAAATGTGTGTAAGTGGATAACTCTTTCTATTTCAGAATTAACTTAGATATTTATACATAGTGTCAATTTTCCTCTACTTTTAAGCAATCTTCTGTACTGTGAATTTATTTTCTATAATACAGATGTTTGAGTTTCTGAAAGGTTTGGGGATGAGAAGCTATACTATCAGTGTTGAGCTGGAGCTACTCAAATTCCTTGGCATTTAAGTTACAGCTTTCTTCTGTGCAAAATCCAGGAGTAAAATAGTGGAACTTATTTATAAACCATCCAACCTCCTATTGATCGGATGGTTATAAACCATGCCTTTGATTTCTGTGCACTACGCTCTCCAGCCTTTTAAAAGACTATTGCCTTAGCTACCTGCAAGCTGCATTCTTCTCATGTAACCTACACATCTCGTAGCCCACTGCAGAATAATCCGTTTTCTAAAAGCATATTTAATCCATTGGTGCACATAATTTGCTTCATTAGGTATTTCATACCTCATGCCATGAGGGTTTTTTTACTATATGAAACTAGACTGCCTGCCTTAAAACATGTCTCTGTCCTTGAATTCATTAAATAAATTTTTTTACAAGGAGAGGAAAAAAGGTTTAAAGAAGTCACAGCTGATTTCTGAAATTCCAAAGCAGCAGCAAACAGATCCAAGTTTGTTATAGGGCGCTTGAATTGAAATATCAGATTTTGCTTCTACATTTAGGATTCTGTGAAATCATCCACAGAATTCTGTGAAATCATCTCACTTTTTTTCTCCATTTCTTTAAATTCCATTCCCTGAGACTTCTGCCCCAAGATGTATTTTGCCTCCATATAGATTTCCTTTTCCTGTAGGAAAAGTTGATACCAACACCATAGGGAATCTTGTGCTGTCCTGACAAGCTTTTCCTATTATTATAATGGTGAGGCAGCTGAGGATAAAGAACAGTGTAGAAAAAAGAAACAGTGAGGACCTTGCTCACTCTCTTCAGCCAAGGTGGCCTATTCTAAATTTGATTTGTGTAAGACAACTGTAAAATGTCACAAATGCCCCTCCTAACTTCAAGAAGGGCAAGAAGAAATATCTGAGGAATGACAAGCTAGTCAGGCTCACCTCAATCCCTTGGTATGATGGAACAACTAGACCTGGCAAACAGCTCCAAACACACGAAGGACACAAAGGTGGTCAGGAGTTGTCAGCACAGTTGCAAAGGTGAAAGCATGTTTCACCAACCTGGCAACCTTCTACTATGAAGTGACTGGCTCGGTGGACAAGTGGAGAGCAGTGGATCTTGTTTATTGTGACTTTAGTCTCCCATAATATCCTTACAGACAAACTGAGGAAGTACAGGTTATATAAGTGGACAGTGAGGTGAGCTGAAAACTGGCTGAACAGCTGTACCCAGAGGGCTGCGATCTGAGCACAAACTGCAGCTGGAGGCAAATCACCAGTGGTGTTACCCCAGGGGTCGATACTGGGGCCAACACTGTTCAACATCTGCATTAGTGAGCTGGAGAATGGGACAAAGTGTATTGCAGCAAGTTTGCAAAGGACAGAAAACTGGGAGGAGTGTCCGCTACACCAGATGGGTGTGCTGCCATGCAGGGGCAGCTTAACAGGCCGGAAACGGGGCTGAGAGGAGTATCATGACGCTCACATGGGGAAATGCAAAGTATTGCCTGTGCGGAGGAACAGTCCCAGGCACCAGCAGATGCTGGAGGCTGAACACCTGGAAAACACCTCCGCAGAGAAGGATTTTGGGGTCCTGGTGGATCAAGAGGTGCCATCAATACACCCTCATGGCAAAAAAGGCCAAAGAGCATCCTGGCCTGCAATAGGAAGAGTGCTGCCAACAGGCTGAAGGAGGTCCCCTCTGCTCAACCTTGGTGAGGCTACACCTGAAGTATTATGCCCAGTTCTGGGCTCCCCAGTATAAAAGATATGGAGCTACTGGAGTGAGTCAAGTGAAGGGCCATGAAAATGATAAGGAGAGGCTGAGAGAGCTGGGATTGTTCAGCCTGGAGAAGGCTCAGAGAGGATCTAATTGGTGTATATAAATACCTTAAAGGGAGGGAATGAAGAAGAGGGAGGCAGGCTCTTCTTAGTGGTGCCCACTGACAGGATAGACTGGAATACAAGGGATTCCATTTAAACAGAAGAAAAATATTTTTACCCTGAGAGTGGTCAAACTAGATGATCTCAAGAGGTCTCTTCCAACCCCAACCATTCTGTGATTCTGCGAAAACATCTGCCACTGAGATGGAGGAAATTGTCTTTAAAAAGCAGTCTAGAGTTCCTCTGCTGCTTCTGGTTTAAAGTCCAGAACCATAAATGCCATGAAATCTGGCATCTTAATTAGACCTTAACTAATTTTAAATTTTTATTCTTGGAAGAGTCTTAACCTTCATATCTCCAGCCTCCATAGCTTCTGAGAAAACGTAAGGAGTGAACCAAAAAGGCTGTAAACTAAGAAGGCAAATAAAGAACTCAAAAAATATTCCTTTAATGAAAAAAAAAAAAAAGAAAAATATAAATAGAAAGCTAAAACTAATAATTTTGGGGCTAAGCTCCAGTTTTGCTGAACATTAGGGACCACTATTGCTCACCCTATCACCAATGAAGTTAACTGCTGAGTCTCTGTGGCTCCTGTTTACAGCACACCAGGTCACCATGCTCCTGAAATGCCAGTTAAAGTGCAAGCAGAAGCCAGGCACAGGCATCTCCCACTCTTGTACGAGACCTTTACTCAGCAGGTTCCCTCTCATAAAACTAAACGTGCCCCCCATGTGCCTCCTGGCCACAGCTCACTTAGTTCATGAACACCATTACCATCACATGCTCCTTCTGTCCATGCTGACCTCACAGCAAACTCAAGTAAAATAATAAGAAATTTCAAAGGAACAGAGATAACGGTTACAAATTTTGCCTGGTGTGGTAGTCTGAGTGCTGAATAATCAAACACGATATATATTGTCTTTTTCCAAAATGCATTTAAGCTGTTCCAAGCAGCTGAGAATTGGACAAACTTGAAATTTCCTGTGATACTGCTTTGGAGGCAATACCAAAAGACCAGTAGAAACATCTACCATCTGTAAGCTAAATCTGGGTGTTCAGTGTCTGTACAGCTTTGATGAAAAGCCCGAGAGCTTGTTAGCACATTCTCTGCTGCGGACATTCCAATTACAAAAGTGAAGATTAATGTTATCAACTTCAGTCACCTGAAAGTTACTTGACTCCTTGAAAATGAGTAACCTTAAGCCCTATATGTATCAAGGGAATAAATGAGGCACCTCCAGAAGGTAGTTCATCTCATCCTAAATCTGGTGGTTTAGACAAGATGAATGTCTCCCTGCAGACACTTGTTTCACTTCACTGACTAGGAAACTCAGTTTAAACTTAGACAACTTCCAAAATTATGTCAGGCAGGATAAAGGTTGCGCAAAACATCTATTCTCTGAGCTCTGTTAGGCTCATGTCATGACAAACAGATGCCTGTTAGTCAGACATCTACACAGGCATTTTCATCGGCCATGTATGTCCAGAAACACTTAGAAAAGCAGGTTCCATAATGACAGACACGTTCTGGGTGCAAATCTTGCAGAATCCAGCCCAGTTAATACATAGCCAGTAGTTACTAGTATCTGAAGGCATTATATAGTGCTACATAATACATATAAGCCTTCAGTAAAAGGCATGATTTTGCAGAATTCTGCTAATGGACTTTTCAAATATCCTGTCTCAGACACTGCAAAATGAGCAACCAAATTTCCAAGGAGAGGAGCTGTTGACAAGGCTGCAGTAGTTAGAAAAACTAAACAAAGCACAAACTCTACACTTAAAGTGTCCAGGTTTTTTGTGGTTTTACTACTTAAAATATATAATTCATTTTAATATTATCATGCTTGGAATTCCTCATATACAAGATGAGACAAGTGAATTCTCCAGTTTTCTTATACAGCAAATGCCAAAAGTACAGACATTGTAAGCAAATGTCATGAGAGAGGGCATAAGCATGTAACAAAACAAAAAGAGCACAGAGCTGTTATGGAAATAATGAGTTGGCTCGTCAGTCCCTCAAACTGAAGTTAACTGGTGTTACCCTTTGGGCTAAAAGGTTGGCCACCCTCTCCCAATCTTTTTGTCACTGCATACTGACAGGAATTGGAAATTTGACTTCTGTTCACATTTTGGAGCCATCTTAGGAAATGTTTTTCTTCTTATTGCTGTGTATAAAATGGAGATAATGGCTGCGATTCAGCTTGAGGCTAAGAAAGCTGGAGACTAATTTAGTTGCCCAAGTGCAGATATCTTGTGCGTATGCAACGCTTTCAGCTGTTCAAAACATCTGCATAGTTAAATATGACACGATGCTTGAAGAAAGCACATGCTTCTACAGGGGCAGTGAGAGAGCAGAGGCAATATCCCATAGAGCCTAAATGATACTAGGGATCTACTCACATGCAACTGAATCCTTCCAAAAGGTAGGTGCCTACAAGCATGTTGCTTCTTTAAGCTCTCATTACAATCAATAAACATCTAAGCAGCATAATCAAAGGAGCCTAGCAAGCATCGTCTCACTGAGTAGATAGTGACAGCCTGATTTAGTTGCCCATCTGTAGACACCCAGTATTATTTCAAATGTCATAAGTTATTAAAGACTCATGGCTGCCAAGCACGATACAGGACTTGAGGAAGACCAGTGTCCTTCTGGAGTGGTGGCTGGAGGCCAGCAGGGGAGTTTTTCAGTATCTCAAATAGTACTAAATACCTGTGCAACCACCTCTCACAGCAGGTCACCTTAAGCTTGCTTTGGGCTCCACTAACTAGGTTGACTAGATGCTCATTTTAGCTGCCTAAGCATAAGAACCTAATTCCATTTGAGATGTCTAAAGGCCTTCCATGTGGCTTCCGGAACTGCCAAGGTCTCCCTTAGGCCTTTTGTCACACTTACCAGATCCATGCAGATATTCTGGATACTTTATAGCACCTCATATGGCTCTTTTCCCCCTTATTTAAGTAGCTGAATCAAGCCCTAGCTCTCCATTGACTGGAGAGGCACCTTAGACATCTAGGATACCTACAAGTACCTATACACAGATGACAAATTTAGGTACATTAATCTCAGACCAAATCCCACCCAACTTTCCTCATCTAATACTTAAAATTAACTGACTTGGAGGTTGTTAGAAGAGGGGGAAAAAAAGCATGAAGTGCTCAGGAACTTTCACCTGAGGGCATTGTTCAAGAACAGTATTCTGTTGCTAGTAAGAAGAGTAAAATTTGTACTTGCGCTATGGGAGCCAATGTTATACACAGAGCTTCAGTTGCACATCAATGTAACTGTTGGCTCTTCCTTAGACAACAGCACATTCCTCCATTTCTAAAAACTGAGTGACATTGTTTTGCTACTTTGCACTGTCACAGCTATTAGGTACTCCTTTCCGAAACTGAGCCTCCATTTTATTATGTGAGATATATATATATATATATATAGTCAACAAAAGGACAAACCTCTGCCCTAGGAACTTGCAATGGAATAACAAGACAGCAGATAACAGATGGAGACTAGTTGCAATAAAGGAAGCACAGTGAAACCACAGCACAGCTTTACAAAGTCAAGTGCTCTCTGCATACCAGCAATCTAACTGTTAAGTCTTGTACGAAAACATAATTTTTGTGAGTTCTTAGTTCCTAAACTGCTTTTAAACCTTTTTCCTTATTTTGAAGTCAATTTTAAAAAACTGACCTCAGAAACAGAGTTAAACAATTTTTTTCAAAAAATTGTAGACTGTATCTAGAATGTACCATAAAACCCACTACTCTTGACATGATTTCCCACTGCAGAATAAAGAAATAGGTAAGATGAATTAATGAATTCTACAATTCTTATTTTTTTTTTTTTTCCTTTTTTTTTGCTTTTAATCCTCCTATCACCAGCTTCCTCTTTGCTCTTTCATTAGACTGACACTACTAAAAGAGAGTGACTTCTGTAAGGAAAGAGTTAAACATGTAATATCCAAAATACTGAGAGGATGTGGCACGTAGAGAAAACAGAAGAGGAAAACCTCTACAAATTAATTTTCTGAGATTTAAATTTTACATCAGCCCTGGAAAAAAGCAGTATGATAATAATTATATTGTGCAGAAGACCAATATCTTAGGGGTTATTTTTCCTACCTAAATATCTGACTCTTTAGCTTCAGTGGCTGTCATGTGAGCACACAGGAAGAATTGTTTTCTCAAATCTAATATTTGCAGATGTAAATTTAGCAGAAGAAAGTTGGGATTTATTGTTACTTCTGGTTTTTGCTGTTTGTTTCTAATAGAAGGATGAATTTGCTTCTCATCATGCGTTGGCATTTCATAAAGATCCATCTGAAAGATAATGAAGTGTTTTTATCCTAGCACATCTGTGCTATTTGCAGTGTGTGCATCATGAAGGCACCCTCTAACAAAATGACACAGAATGGAATGGATTAATACCTTGTACTAAAACAGAACACAGTTGTTCTGCTTGAGCATGCCTGTAATTTCAGAGGCTTGGTGCAGGACTGAGTTGAAACAAAAACAAAACCGTACAAAATTCACATTAATCTTGTAAGAGCAGTCAGGAAATGGACTAGCAAATAGTATTCAAGAACACGATCAGAAGCAGTTGGACTACTGCAATTTGGCAAGTTACCATGCATTACCTGAGACGTGATGACTGACTACTGCAAGCTCCTAGCCCGTCCAAATTGCAACGTAAGATCCAGTTGTTCCAACCCTGAGTTTATTTTCTTTCAGCTGGAGAGGGTCAGAGCACATTTTTATCCACAGATATCATCATGCTTTTTTGACTGTGTCTCCACTCACAGAACCTGATTTAAATACAGCATAAAGCTAGGGGTTTTGAAGCTTGATTTACTAGGGACTTCAGCCACAATACATTTAAAATAATCATATTAGAACCGACCTTGAATCTGATTTTCAATTTCTTTTACTCACATTTACAAAATTATCAGATCTCTGAATCATTTGTGATTCATTCTTCCTACAAAACCACTGAACCGCACATAAGACCACACATAAGAATGAGATCTCCTACAGTGATCTAGACTCTGAATATTTTAGACAACCAAGTCTCATAATTTTCCCTTTGAAAATTCAAATTGGAAACCAGTAGAGTTGTTTGCCTCATAACTGACATCTTGAGGTAGTTCCAGAACCTCATTGTTCTGGGTGTTTGCACCAATTTTGTCTCTAACTTAATTATAGCTTTTCCCTATATGTCAGTTTTTTACCTTCTAATTAAAGGCTTAACATACTTTAGCCTTTTTAAATCTTCTTGTAAAACAGACTTTCCATTCCCCTGTCCTCATAAATTGTACCTGCAGCTCTTACAGGGACTTTTTTTTCTTTTTAACTTGGACACTTAGAATTGTACATGATTCTGATAACCAGCGTCCTTCACCGTGGCATTAACACTCCCATCTTTACTAGACATATCTTACCCCAAGCACCCTTGCATCATACTGATCCTTTTCACAAATATTGCACATTTTTAGGCCACGCTGATTCTGTGATTGAATAATTCAACTAAGTGCTATGGTGACACAAAAACTAATGCTCATAAATTAGTTCAGTTTGGAAATCAGATGATTTCTAATCATCTAGATAGACTGACTCCAAAACAGCTTTCCTGACGGAAGAGAGCATGAGGGAGCAACCCAACTGCTATTTGCAGGTCAAAAGCCTGCTCCCATGTAAAGTGATGGAAACCACATAGTTCAAAGGGGCAATTTCAGAGGTCAAGAGGTGACAGAGAGGCAGGCAGGCTTTTGAAACCTGGTTCCTTCCTTCCCGTTAAAATTCCCCCCCATATGAGTTAGGGAATGCTATACTTGTTTGAAGTACTCTTCCATGTTACAGCACTGGACTTCCAGCACCTTTAATACTTGATCCCACACTGTGCCCTGAGCCGGCACCTCTGCTGATGCTTCAGTGTCTGTCAAGAATATGCAAAACCTCAGTGCACTGCTGCTTTAGGATGGGATTGATGACACCTCAACTGCAACATAAGCCTAATACAGAAGAAGCATCAGAAAGAGCTATTTGAAAATATATCACCATGAAAAAAAATATTCTGGGGATGAAAGTACCTGGTTTTCTTTTTATTTGCATGTTTGTTAATATTGCATTTTGAAATTATATTAAAAATGAATCTGTAATTCCCTTCTATCTTTAAGTGCTTTTATTTTATTTGTCTGCTCTTAATTGCTACTCAAGTCGTTGCTTGGCATTGGATTTTGAGAATTTCTGTTGACAGACACCTTAAAACTTTCTCTGTTGCCTTTGATAGTATAAACGCTCATTTATTTACACAACAGCATATATTTTCTATTTTTTGCAATATTTTACAAGTGCTTCTGGTTTACTATGAATAAAAATTTTACATGCTACTACGGTGCTCTGTTCTGTGACGGCTCAGTATATCAGAGTAAGATACAGTTGATGTTTGCAGTATTTCACTATGACATGCTACATTATTGCTGACAAATTGGTCTAATATTTAGAATAAATCAAAATATTCAGTTGAATAGCAAAACATGGGTATTTACAGTGGCTTTTGTTCTTTTAAATTTCTACAAATATTCTACAAATACAGCAGCACATTTGATTTTTAACTGGGCATATTGCTGAAAACCTGCAGAAATATGTCCTTCTTCCCCTAAATATTCTGTACTATGTTTGAAGATCAGGTGAAACAAAGTTAATTTAAATTCTGTATATTATGTGTAATCATTCCTAAAAAAAAAATAATCAAAGGGGGGTTTGTCAAACACGGTGTGGAACTTCACTCATTTAAACATTTCAGTACATTTAGTCTTCTAATCCAGGTGGAGAAAACAACCTTGCCAAACAAGGATATAAACTGGACTTAATATTTTGAAGGTGAAAAAATTTCCTTAGCTCTATACACGTACTAAAAAAAAGAAGAAAGTTACTTAAACCAGTAAAAAACCCCAACGAACAGTATCTATATGAATATAATTTTCTGAATACATCTGAAACACCTGCATAATGTTTATGAACAGGGCAGCTGCTGATGCAGTTAGCATTCAGTTTTACTTGTGAGATTTTCCACATGCACGTGCTGTTCCATGCCCTGCACATCTATAAATATTTTAGTCAGAGGAGGCTTTATTATTGATATGAACATTCACTGCAAAGGAAGAACCAAATGAATACCAAATTTCTCCTATCTGGAGCTAGGTAAGTAATCACACTAATTAATTGAAAGTATGGTGTTTCATAACTAAACCAATTATGTAGGAAAGGCTGTCTGAGGTTGAACTAAATACCCTCTCATTAGCATACAGCACAGCCACTGTGCAACAGGACAAGAAAAAAAGTATGATGAAAAGCAAAACATTACATTATTTATAACTGTGCATTAAAGAGGGACTGTAAAAATGAAAAAAGCCAAAGCTACCCATGGCACACACAGCCAGGGTGAAACCCCTGTCCTTCTAATGTACATCCAATGTCCAGTTATCATTTTAAAAAAGCTTGTGCTTTATATTGCCAACTCCCTCTGATAAAGGAAGTGCTTGTTATGCACCTGTTCCTTCATCAGAGTAATAACTCTGAATCACCACACCAAAACTTAAATTTTGTATACCATCACAAATGAGATATGAGGTAATCTTTTTGATTGCTAAAATCAAAGTAAGCAAATTAATGAGCAAAACCTGAAAGCTAAACCTTTTAAATTCACAAATTCAGCTGTTTCGTAGGAAAAGATGAGCAGCAAGTGATGAAGATACTACCATGACATAGGCAGAATGAAAGAAACATGTAATAAAATTCAAATTTACATTCATTTCACCAGTTTAAAAACTATTTTCAGGCATCCTGTTGGACAATTATTTACTCATTTCTGCTTGCATCATTTCTACTTTTTCATCATTACTGTGGTTACACGGCTATTTCCTGTCTTTGCAGGTATCTTAACCAAATGCCCCATATCAAAACACACAGTCCAGTCAACCAAATAATCACATCTTTATGCTTTATTCCCCTGTTAATATCAGATCGATTTCATTCCCAGATGAAGAAGCTGTGACACTGCTGTTTCTGAGCGAAAGGAAAATATACAATGCATATCAAAATAGCTCTAATTAATTTTTTATGTCAAGTAAAAAGTTTTCTGATAAACCATACCTCTTAGGAACTTTTCTTTCTATTTCATATTACTCACTCTTTCTATGTATTTTCTATATACAGCTAAAAACAATTTATGTGGTCAAAAAAACCCCATAGTATATTATCAATTGAATTTGTTTGTACAACACATTTATCATGTCCTTTGCACGGTACTTTAACATTGTAGCATTGTCCTCTCATCCTGTGGATTTTCCTTTATCAATAGATTCATTTCCTAATCTATCTTGAGATCAACAGGAGCTACATTGAGTAACACAGTGGTCATTTAAGACATTATCCCTATGTATTCAGGTTTCAATGGCATTAATAATACTTTTTTGTGACACATTTACATTCTCTTCTTTCCTAAATGAACACTAAACATTTCAAAGATCATCAATGTTCAAAGAGTCTGCTCTGCAGTAAAGGAGGGTGCACCAGGGGCATTTTTGCTGGTTCACTAGTTACTTCAAACAAGCATTGCATCAATGTCTTCTTTCAATTATTTTTTATTAATTAATCTCTTTTTCAGGATAATTGCTGTAAAGCAACAGACAGACACCATAAAATATGCAACAAAAATATGTGTGTACACAGAGATCAAAATGGAAAATAGAAAACCACAGATTTTTTCAAACCTCTTGCCTTCTCCCAGGGAGGTTTCTAGAGTTGCAAAGTGAGTTCTCAAAAACTCAAAGGACACTTCTATTTGGCATTAGGAACCAGTGCTCCAGTGTATGGAAATACAAGCACTTGGAGTCTTTGAACACAATCCTGAAACAGAGCTAGGTGTTTCTACACAAATAAGTTTGTGTACTTGAGTGTCATGTTTGTCTCCTACTCTAAATGCAATGACTGTATGAACCTTCACCGGCCATTTAGCTAGAAGACAATATCTACAGCTGATTGGAATGGGCAACCATTAGTTGAAACTTTCTGTAGCACTTGGCAGCCAGCTGTGAGTCAGTCCAGTTCTTCAAGTTATGTTCCTTTGGTGATTAATGCACTACATCAGCAAGCAGGAGCAACTGCAGAACTGAGGTTTCCCGTGCCGAAGAGAAAGTTCAGAATAGTGCATATGAAAGTACATGAATACTATAACATGAGGTTTTATAACATGCTTTATGTCATACAGACAGTATTGATTCATTTTGACAGCATAAATAACCTCACCATTTGCTTTTATTGTCCCCAGTTAACAGGGTAATTGATATTCCCAGAGCGAATCAATGCAATATTGTACACAGCCTTCATAAGAAATTATTTGCTTTGTTTTGTGTCAATGAATTATGGCCATCAATCCATATTATAAGCATTATGTAAAGGTTTATTTAAACCTTTTCTATCATTAAAGCTACAAAAACCTTCACAATTTGTTTATATACCTGCAACAATGAAATAAAAATATTTCTGTTACCATGGTGGCTCTGGAATCAGTAAACTTTGGAGTACTGTAAGAAATAGTGCCAACTTTATTTTTAAAACAACATACTTATCACATAAAATAGATGCTAATAATGTTAGAGTTCAGTTAACTGCAAGAGGTTTGGCATGTATAGTGAAATGAATCAGTTGCTGTATTTTTAACAGAAGATTTAACTTAATTTGTAAACCATCTAAAGAAAACTGATTTCTACAGGAAAAAAAATCTGAATTGGTACTTGAATAACTATTAGGTATAGAAAACATTAAAGCACATGTTGTGCATTTGTACATATACCTCAAAAGAAAAGGGTCCTTATAAAATCTCTTTGATTGCAGACTCAGTACAGAACTTGCAATTTAGAAATATCAATATGCTTATAGCTGTTTTGTGTTTATGTGATTCATCTGCCCCTTAGCACACTGGTAAAACACAACTCTAAACTTCAACAAAAAACAACAACCCAGCTCTATTTACAGATGCCTACTTCCACAGATCTGGCAACTGTGGCTTGAATTCAAGTTATATACACAGAAGTGAAGGCCAAAACTATTACAATTCACTTTTTGATCTTAACTATAATGCCCAGTTTGGCTAGCCCCAAGAGAAATTCAGACTTTAGCTGGAATTCTCCATAGCCTGTAGACTATACTCATAATTAAAGCACTTCAGATACATTTAAGGATAGGCAGGAGGAATCCAGTTCTAACTTCCCAGTTTGTTTTCCTGATGTTCCCTATGATAGCCTGTTTCTATGTAATCTTCATAAAAGTTGTCCCCACAATTGCTCTCACATTTTTCCTGTACTCTGCCAATACATCATTCATTCCACAAAAACACTGAAGTCTAAATCAAGGATCTAAGGAACCTTCCTTCCTGTCGTCTTTGGCAACGGAGAAAAACAGGCACCTCCAGTGACCAACTGGTTAACTTGTCTTAGATGTATATTTTAGGAAGAGCTGAACAACAATTTGAAGAGCCTGTCTCACTGTCTGTGAAGGCTCCAAGACAGACCTCAGCAGCTAACTTCAGATGCCTAAGCTAAACGAATCCTGCCTCTAGTTTCTCATCACAAAGAAAATTACCACTAAAGCTGAAGACACATACTTATCCCACTAAAAACATGCTTCTATAATTTACTATGCCAGTATCTTGCAAAGTATTTGTTGTTCACTGCATTTAAACTACACCCAGCATGACACAAGCTACGCCAGAGACACTTCCCTGTAACTTCTGGAAGGCAGAGAAAACAGTGTCAGTAAAATAGTGGCCATGCCAGAGCCATATCCACTGAGGTAATTTTGCCAGCAAGAAATACGGAAAGACAATGGCACAGCCCCAGCAGCACGGACCACACTGCCTGGGCCGGGGGCTCACCGTGCCAGCTGCTGTCCCACGGGAGGTGGCACACCGTGATGGCTGCTGCCTGCCCCGAGGCCTGTGCAGCACACAGGGCTGTCACCACAGACCAGCCAGCTTCACCTAAGAGCTTTTGAAGCTAAGGAGGCTTCAAAACTGTGTGGCCAACCTCTGATCAGGCAGCTGAATAACTTCAGTTCACCCCTCTCTGCGTAATAATGGTGCCATTAAATGGCGACACTGTTTACCACACGCCCCACTTCCAGTCTAAATTTCATTTCAGTTTTCAGTAATGTCAGTTTATAACGTTGCTTGTATTTCCACACATACGCTGAAAGCCGGGATTACATGTCAGACCCAGTTTTAGCCCCTGCCCTGCCAGCAACGCCACCCTCACAGGTTTCAAGCGCGCTGCCCAGGCCTCAGCACCCCTGTCAGCCACGGTGCCACAACGCTGGCCCTCGCTACGGACAGCACCCTTTGCCGCTGTCAGGCTGCACGCGCCGGGCCCCAGCTGCTGCAGCCAGGCCCCAGCTGCTGCAGCCAGGCCCCAGCTGCTGCAGCCAGGCCCCAACTGCTGCAGCCAGGCCCCGGCTGCTCCAGCCAGGCCCCAACTGTTGCTCCAGCCAGGCCCCAACTGCTGCAGCCAGGCCCCAACTGTTGCTGCAGCCAGGCCTCAACTGTTGCTGCAGCCAGGCCCCAACTGCTGCAGCCAGGCCCCAACTGTTGCTGCAGCCAGGCCCCGGCTGCTCCAGCCAGGCCCGCGTGGGGAAACCGCTTTTTCCTTTTGAATTGGGCTTTGTTTTTTTCACGACCGTGGTTGCGGCGGTGGCCGGCAGCGCAGGGCACCTCCCGTCCGAAAGGTGGCGCTGCGGGTGGCGATGGCGGGGAGGAGTTTGTCTCCGCTGGCGGCCCGTAGCCCGCCCTGCGGGGCTGACGTGTAGCAGCGAGGCGGCTATGGCGGCCGCCTGGGAGGAGATTCGGCGCCTGGCGGCCGATTTCCAGCGGGCGCAGTTTGCCGAGGTGGCCCACAGGTGAGCAGGGCGGTGCCGGTACCCGTTGCGGCCCCCGGAGCTCGCCGCCTGCCGCTGCGGCCCGCCTGCCGGCGCCCCCCCGTTCCCCTGCTCTGCTCGCCGGCCCCGGGGGGCGGTGTGCCACGGGCCCCGGTCCTGTCACACAGCGGGGTCCCGGCGGGTCCAGCCAGGCGCTGCCCCTCTGCAGGCCCCCTTTGGCTGGCGCTGGCCTGTGTGGCAGTGCCTGTGAGCCCGCGGGGGCGTCTGGGGCCCCCAGATATGCAGGTCCACGGAAGTGCACGGCTTTGTAGTCGCCGTGAAGTGCGAGCTGCTAAACGTTGTCACGGCTCTTGTGTGTTGTTGAGCAGCTGAGGTTGTTGCCCAGAACTCTGGTTTACTAAAGAATGGAAAGCGCACCAAACACGTAAAAAAAAAAGAAGAAAAAAAAAAAACAAACCAAAAAAACCCCAACCAAAAAACCCTAAAAAAGTACAGAAAGATCAAAAACACAAATTCTGTAAGCACAGTCATTCATATGTGCATTCTCTTAGCAAAAGGGGCTGGTGGCTGTTCAGGAGAAAAGCTCTTTAAGAGAGCTGACCCACATAAGTGAAGCCATATGGATGATTTCAGAGGTGATAAGTTGGATCCTGAAATTATTTTTTTGTCTTAAAAAGTATTCACACAAAGCAGCAAGTAATCTTCATTACACTTCCTGTGTTTAGTATTTTTGAAACATCACTTTAAAGTTAATTTTATCATGTACTTACTTAGGATAACTGATTATTCCTTGTGTTGTTGATAGATTGTCAGAACGGAACTGTATAGAAATTGTCACTAAACTGATTGCAGACAAGCAGTTGGAAGTAGTGCACACACTTGATGGAAAAGAGTATGTCACTCCAGCACAGATTAGTAGGGAGATCCGGGATGAACTTCATGTTTGCGGTGGTAAGTGTGGCATTTGCTTTCTTCCTCTGGATTGGGAAGTGAATTTTCAAGTCAAGAAAGAATTTGAAAGTTTTATTCAGTACCCTTAATCTTGCAAAAAAAAAAAAAAAAGAGCTTGCTTCCTGTTGCTTTTTCTACACATTAATTCACCTACTGGTATTTTATTTTCACTTCAGATCTGTGTTAAGCTTTTAGGCAAGCCTATGAAGATAGGTTACTTTACTCATTTTCACCACAGAATTTCTGAGGTAGAAGCAATCTAGCAACTCTTTTGAAGGAAATTTGTAATTTTAGTATGGTTAAGTATCTGTCGCAGATGTTTAGCCTTGACTCAGAATTTCAAAATCATTCTTCTTGCATGTCATTAGTAGTAATAATATTTTTAAATAGTCACTGGCAATTGACAAGTCTTTTATTTTACCAGTATGAAGAGCCATCTGCTTTGTAAGATCCAACAGGTATATAAGAAAGTGAATATGCTTCAGACTGCTTTTTGTCAATGTTTTTAATGAGAAAACAGTGTGGTGTTTGTACCTTTAGGTCTTTAAGGGTCAATTTCAAGGCATTGTTTGGAAAATTAACTTCCTTATGTTTAGACAGATTAGTCATTTTCTGAGGATTACCACAAGTATGCCTTCGTTTGCGTTACACCGTTGTGTATCGTATCAGTTTGATAGCTTGAGTTGAATTCAAAGTTGCCTATTTTTTGTTAGTAGGAACACACAAAGGTAGAAGGTTTTGGCAATCTCCATTTTGATACTCATGGACTAGTGATCAAATCCAGATCAGCATCAAGGCAAAACCTAATTGGCAGGCAGTTTGAACAGTGATTTTTACTTCTGGAATTTCTGTGCTGGATTGTCAGCAAGGCCATAGGGTAGAACACTATGGGATATCTTGCACTGACCACCTGTGGCTTCTGTGATTTGACAGTATATAAAGCTGAAGTTGGTTTAATTGGTCTACAAAAAAGTAATGAAGAAATATTTTGTACATGATGGACTATGCTATATTCTCAACTGTTCAAACATGTTTTGTATACTAAAAGTATATTTGTACTTTTTTTTGAAGGTCGAGTAAACATTGTTGACTTACAACAGGTAACTTTTTAGTAATAAAAAACCTATATATTTATTTATTTTCTTCAACGTGTATATTGTAAATATGGACTTCATCAGTTATATTCCAGCCAAGTTATTTTTGTAAAAGAGAACAAACTTTATGAAGAGCTTATAGCTCATGTCAGAGTACTGCGGACTACTGAAACTGTCCATTTACTGCTTTATTGAAAGCTTCTCTCTGCTTAATGATAATCTAGGACCTCTGAAATCACCACTAAAATACACAGATTTTCTTTATGAACTGTTTCTTTGTAAACTAAGGGGGGGAGGGAACAGAAAATAAATATGTTTTCTATTTAAAATTAAAGCTGCAGGAGCATGTATAATTAACTTTGCATGTCTCTCTGGATCTTCCCTCTTCCTTCATTAATCTCTTGTCTCTGCTAATCTTTATCCTCCAGTGGTCTTCCTCTGTGTCTAATTTTCCCTTCTGGCCTGAGTATCAGAACTGGCCTGGAATCAGAAAACCTTTCTGAAAGACAATTTTGTATTTTCGGCTCATAGCCTTCTGGAATTTTGTATTATATAGGTTTCTTTTAACCTTGTCACAGTTGCAAAGAGAGCTTTTTCCCCCTAAAGCATTGCTGCTTTATTCCAAATCACAGATTAACTCTGTATGTATGCAATACTAGAAAAATAAAAACCAGCTTTTCTCAAGACATAGGAATATGTGAGTATAATATCTGAATGTTTGAGAATTAATTTCAATTTAAAGTTCTGATGAGGTGTTTCATTGGATTATTTTTTTAGGTAATAAATGTGGACCTTCTGCACATTGAAAACAGAGCTAATGACATTGTTAAATCTGAGAAAACTATTCAGCTTGTACTGGGACAGCTTATCAACGAGTGAGTACTGTCAGGAGCGTTATGTATAATTCACATCTCTCTCTATTTTTTGAAACGCAGACTAGAAGCGATGGCCAGCCTTTGTTGCTTCTGAAGTGAAATACATTTTTCTTGACTGCTGCTAGGGCTGCTTGGTGGTGGTCAGTGCTTCTTTTCCAAATGGCAAGTGAGGCGTCTCTCAGCAGAGCCTGCAGTGAATCCATAGAGCAAAGGCCTTACGTAATGTCGCTGCGCAGTATCCTGCACTTAAGAGGCTTTATTTCTTACCTAGTGGCTTTGTGTACAGCAGCCAGATCTCATTTACTCTGCAGCTTCGCTGTCTTCCTCAGCTATTGACAAACCCTTTCATTTTTCCCCACCTCTTGCTTTAGCTCACAAGCCTAAGATGTATGATCAAGTTATTTTATGGCATTCAGCACACAAACCACCACTGAAATAATACTCTTATGGGGTTGTTCCTATTACTGATTGCACTGCAGGATTTATTCTTGGCAAAGGGCGTGAAGTTCCTGGCTCTCTTGAAGTAATTAAGACCTATCTTGCTCACCAAAGCCCTTTCCTAAGTCTCATTGACATTTAATGTTTTCCTGTTGCTGCTTTTTGACAGTTTCATACAAGCAGATAAATGGCCGATTTTAATAGTAGCTACCTGGTTAGCAGGCTTTTTTTTAAAAAAAACATATTTTCACTCTACATTGTTCTCCTTTTTTTACGTGAAATAACCTTCAGATTATTTTTTCAAAGATGCAACAGAAAGAGGTATAGTACCAGGTCAATTAAGAATTCCATATTGGGCTGACAGATTAATCTTGAATTTCACATTTAATGTGTTGGGTTATGGGGTTTTTTCCTCTTGTTTTTAAATAAGGAGTTACCTGGATCAATTAGCAGAAGAAATAAATGATAAACTGCAGGAAACTGGCCAAGTGACAATATCGGAACTCTGCAAGGCATATGACCTTCCGGGAGACTTCCTGATACAGGTGATGCAAGCCACCAACCTAGCAAATGCAAAGAATTGATGGCATTTACCTTCTTTTGTTATCTTTACAATATCACATGGCTTTAATGGTGATGAGCTGCTTGTCATTCTAAGCAGAAAAGTATTAGATATATAAAGGTTGCAGTGTAACAGATATTCAGAGGTTGAGATTGATGTTTGCCTTTTCACTACTGGGCAAAATTTCTTCAGAATCTTTATGACTGTTAGGAACATATTAGGATTAGTAATGTTAGAAACGGGTTAGATTAGTGTAAGATCTGAAAATTTATTTGTTTGGAATATTAAAGTAGGGGTAATTTCATCAGTCTTATTAGCTAACCAGGAAGCAGAAATACAATGGTAGAGATCTTTCAGTTTATTCAGAAAAGGTAAAATAAATGTTCGTTTCTAGAAGCTGAAGCCAGACAATCAGACTAGAAACAAAAAACTACTTACCTTTGTTAGTGACTACTGTAGTGTTTAAAAGAATTAGGGAGAATTCTCTTACCGTTGTTGACTTCCAGTCAAGGCTGGGTTGTGTTTGGAAGGTACTGTTTTCAAAGGGTAATCCTGTGGTATGTGTTAGGTGAACAGTCATATTAGGTACCACAGACAACCTTGTTGACTCTCAATTTATGAGCAGATTTCCTCTAAGATTTTTCTCATGATCAGCTTCTACAAAAACATTTGTAACATAAAAAAATTATAATTCCTGGGCAATATTTCCTGGGTTTAGTTCACTTTGCAAAGATGCACATTTATAAACTGTTTACAGCTCTTTCTTTTGTGTTTATTGTTGCTAATTTTATTTTGACTGTTTGAAAAAATGGATAGTGAGTTTGTCTGCCACTGATTTGTACAAAATTAATACAAAAGTTACACCTTAGCTTTCCTTGTGCATCTCCAAACCATACTTACTTCTTTGCAAAGTTTTCTTTCATCATCAGATACACATGTATCTGATAGAAGAGGGGCATTGTTAGGAAAGCTGAATTCTCTGAGTTTGGAATTTGGACCATAATGGCATCAACTTGCTTGTACTCCTCATTTCTGAATATTTTGTCTATCTTGGCGAAACTGACTTGCTGATCTGTTAATACAGATTTTTTGATTAATTTTTGTTTAATATTGTTAATATACAATTTTAGCAGTCATCCCAGCTTCTATTTGCAGGCATTATCGAGGCGTTTGGGTAGAATTATTCATGGACAACTAGACCAGGAAAACCGTGGGGTGATTTTTACAGAAGCCTTTGTGTCCCGGCATCGAGCACGCATTCGTGGTCTCTTCACTGCGATTACTCGGTAAGTTACAGTACCAGCAACCACATATGAAAGTATTGTTACCATAGGTCTTTATGGACCAGATTCACTTGCGATTGAAAAAGAAAAGAGAAGAAAGACCAATGGATAGATTTCTTCAAGTGTAATTCAGTTCCTGGGGTGAAATATTTAGTTCTATTTTACTTACTGTTTTTTACATGGTGACCTCCTTTGAAAGGAAAACAAGGGAAGTATAACAATATACTATAGAAAACATATGTAAGTTTTTTGGCTGAAGAAAATGTTAATCAGTAGTTTTTTCATCTGTTTGGAGATTATCTATTCTTATTGTCATACTACCACTCCCCAGTTATTTAACATGGTGATGTCTACCCAACACATGTGATTGTAGATAATTTTTCGTTATTAAATCAATAACCGTCTATGTTAATTTGTGTGAAGATAAGAACTTGGGACAGCAAAAGTTCCTTTGCAATAATTGTTGTATCTTTGTTATAAGATACAACTTCATAGTGATTCAAAAGTAAAACCTTATAAGCTGTGGTAAACATCAGTGTAGCACCCTGAGGCTAATACACTGTGTAGTTTTGTCCATCTGAAAGTAACCTCTCTTACTGCTAGATTCTCCACATCAGTTTCAGGTCATTAATGTATGTTCTTTTATTTTTCTTTTTTCCAAGGCCTACACCTGTAAATAACTTAATCACTCGATATGGATTTCAAGAACATTTACTTTACTGTGAGTTTCATTCAGACTGTTTTGTATTTTTGTTAGTTAATTCATAGATTCTTCATTATGAGAAGTATGCTTCCATAACAGCATTTTAGTATATAGACTTACTTCTGGAATAAAGAATAATATGGTTTTCTTTAGTGTAAAAAGTGTTAAACCTTTTCTGCTATCCATAACTGAAGAGATGTTCTTTTTATCTAAAGCAATGGAAACATACGTTGATGAAATGCCTTTGGGGGCAGAATGATGCAAGAAGTACAGTACTCATTTTGTCATCTGTTTCCGTATTTGCCCTTAGCTACTGGCAGTTTTATCAGTGAAGCACACAAAAGGGGACAGATTTTATGTAGCCAAATGGCATTAGCTACTCTGGATTTTATTTATTGACTTTTCTCTGCGATAGTGGAGGCATAGCTTTTGTTATGCTCTTAGTTAAATGTCTGTACGTGCTGAGAGATAAAGCATATCCTTTAACTGTTTGCTTTTATTTTCTGCAGTTCCTTTTTAAAATGTAAATGTGTAAAGATTTCCTATCCAGCTGCTGAAACTTTTAGGCAATACTTAATTGTTTCTCACTTCTAACGTTGCAGCTATTCTTTGACTACCCCCTCCCATCTGTCCAAAATACTGCTTCAAGCATCATTAGCCTTGCATGCTGGCAGACCAAGTGCTACTGGTATTCAGAATCCTTTAATGGTTTTCTATCTCTTCTTACAAAAGTTAATGTTTGTCTTTTGTTTGATTGGGTCTTTTTGCCTTCAGGACATTGCCCACTTTAGCTTCCCTGTGATATTTCCTTGCTTACCTTCTCGTTCTTTGCAACAAACTTATTCATTAAGAATTAAAATCTTAGCATTTAAATAAAATTGTATAAACACTCTACTTTCACTTAACCAATTTAAGGTTTTCTCTTTTTTTTTTTTTTTTTTTTTTTTTTTTTTAATGTGCCATCCAGGTATTCATAGAGTAAAAGGAAAATCTGTTAAACTGCATTATAATAATGTTGCAGTACCCAGCAAATTATCATCTTTTTCAAACAGGTCCTGCAAGTACATGATCATGTTTTGCTCATGTACAGTGTTAATGTGAATTGAAGTTCTAGTGTTTTCCTGACACCAGTAATCATCATGATGGCTAAGTGTGTTGCTAGTACTTTCTTTTTATATGCATACATTTTTTTAGTGACTTTATTAATCTTTTTCTGTGGTTCTTCTTACTGTATTTCATTTTCTCTACAGTTTTGAAAGTTTCAAAGAGCTGAGCTAGTACACATTTGATTTTATTCTGTCCATTTGCTGAGATACCATTTCAATTTCGCAAATGCTGGAAACTTGAAAAATTTATTTTAATTATGTTACTTATACTCTGTGATTTTTATGTTTGTCATTTTTAACAATCTGTTTTAAAGTTGTCTTTGTCAGTTTTGTGCCTCTTCCAGGAAAAAAATGTAAGTTCAGTGTACTGTTTGTGTAATTTACAAACAGCTTATTATTTAATCAACACAGTATTACACAAGATGAACAATATTCTTTGGTTCTGTCACATAGCTGTGTTGCTATTCATGAAAAACTGGCATGCAGTTATGATAGAAAAAAAATTTTGAAATCAGAAACTGTTCAAATTAAAACACTAATTGCAAAGTATGATGAAAGCACAGATGTTCATAATTTCTGAATATTGTGTTGCTGATGTAGGACAGACATGGAGGGACGTGTATCTTTGCCAGACTGGCTGAGACCTAATAGGACACTACAGACTACTCAATCGCCTTTAAAACTCGGTGTGACATTACAGTAGTTCTGCAAAGGTCCTGTTGTTTTGTTTTAAAACAAAGACTGTCTAGACATAATTGTAGTAGGGGCTGTGAAATTTCCTATGAAAGCACCTTCTCTGCCCTGGAGTTTTAGAACCGGCACTTGGCATAAAACAAAAATTAATTGGCATCTTAAGTTCTCCCCATTTCTTTAAAGACCGGTTCATTGCTAGTGCTCCACAAAATTGTTTGAAAATCTATTAATAAAAAGTTCAGATTGCAGGGAGCCAAACTGCGTTGTCTGACAGTTGCTTAAATAGAATAGGTATGTTGACTCTGTTTTCTAGGGTAACTAAACAATTAGTATAAAACACGAATTTTATTTTCAGAATCTATCATATAAGCTCAATTTTATACAAGGTCACTGAACCACAGCAGAATATGATTTCTAGCTCTTGTCGTAGATTACATAAAGCTATATCTTGTTTAAATCAGTTTATCTTCTACATTTTAGCAGTATAAGTACTATTTAGCTTTGTTAGTGGCAGTTTTGTTCAATAGCTGCTAGCTTATAGAGGTTTGTCTACACTATGGGCATATCTGACAAAAAAAAAGAATAATGCTTTAATATGTAGTATGTCTTCTGGAACCAGGTTTTCAAGTAAATTTTCCTGTGTAGGTGAGCTAAACCTCCGTAGGCTGCACTAAGCATGTGTTAATGTTAACTGCTGCTCATATTTAATGAGGAAGAAGCAGTACCATGTCATACCATTTAATATTCTGTTCCAGGGTAAATTCTGTCTTTTAATGAAATAAAAATCAAAGCAAAGTGAGATTATAAAGCTATCTAGCAAAGCTCTGGAAAATTAGCAGAGCTTGGCAGTTGGTGTCACTATTTTTTATACTGACTTACGGAAAGGCAAAAGCAGAACATGGGAGGCAAATCAGGTATTTCTGTGCACCTTTAATGGATAGAAAATATTTCGCATTGAGAAAGGCTTAGTACTTTGGTACTACCAGCTACCAGTACGTTTTTTATCAGCAGTATTTGTGCATTATTGGCAACAGTGTTGTAAACCATGAAGATGGTCACCAGTAGACGGTGCTCATATTTATGCAGTTTAGTTAGAAATTTTTCATGTCATTTTACTGTGTCCAGATCTCACTTTTTTCCATCTTGTTTAACATGCAAACAGTGAATTTGAAAAGAACATTCTTCATAAAATGCTCATATTTTATTGGCTCATCAGAGAAAGATTCTTTTATGACTTCTTTTTCTAAATTAAAAGCTCAAACTGTCGATATGTGTGTTCAGTAAGTTTTACTCCTGCCATTGTGGCTCACTCTTTTGAAACATTGTATTATTTTGAAAGCTTTTATCAAGACATTCTGGTAAGTGTTAAAAGTAATTGATAGAACTCAGAAATGTTTCACTGGAACAAGCACAAACAACTAATGGGTGGGAAAAAGAAGAAACAAAACAAGGGAAATAATTACTATGTTTTGATTAATGGGTATATTGAAGTGGAAAATGTCAATTTTCTTCTTGTAGCTGTGCTAGAAGAACTTGTTAACACTGGTCGTCTAAAAGGCACAGTAGTTGGTGGGAGACAGGATAAGGCTGTGTTTGTTCCAGACATCTATGCCAGAACGCAGAGCAACTGGGTGGATTCCTTTTTCAAGCAGAATGGTTATTTAGGTAATTAATCTGTATTCTCGTAGATAAAATATCTTTCTAAAACTAGTTTAGATAATTTGTCTTACCCTAATATAGCTAGTGTCTAGAGTGAAGCCTCACAAGAATAAGTGGAAATCAATACAGTAGTTGATACTCCACGGTTAAAAGTCCATCTTGCGTATAATCATATATATTACTGCATCACAAAAAAAAACATATTTCAGCAGAAAGAACTATACTGCTAAACAGTAACTTTATTTCTCACAAATAGAGTTATAAATGCTACTTTTATTACTGTTCTGAAAACATTTCTTAAACTGCCCATTGTAGACTTCTCAGATGGTCATGTTTGACCCACATGGTTGGGGTTTCAGTCCAGGCATCCAAATTACAACCAAACTTTGGCTTTTAATAATCCAGATAACGAAGCGCGCAGTGCACAGGAAGAACCTTTTCCAAAATAAAATTTAAAGAACTGGAGTGGGTAGCACTAGGGTCCTGGTTTGAATCCAGACAAGTCTGTCTAACTTAAAGCTGAGTGATGCTGGACAATGGTGTTTTAAAACAGGAGCTATGGGAAGATGGGGACCTGAATAAATAGAGGAAGGTACCCCTGTGGTCCCAAAGGGCCAGCCCCTAAATAACAGTTAGTCTGGCACTTTGAAAAGGTTCAGCATAATTTACTGTGGTAGTATTAAGTGTTTCTGTAATACTGCTTGACTGACAGAATATCTGTCAAAGTCTTTGAATGTTTCCAGAACATCTAAGATTGAACTGCCAAATAGTTGAAATGCTTTGCTTATGAAGCATTGCACAATTCTACAAGTATATTGGAGTAACTTGAAAACAAAACATTTTGACATTGTAGATACTGTAAATATTGTTCATGTAATTTTAGAATACTTTGGAAAGATATAATTGCAAGGCTAAACTTAATGGTGTAAGAACCTGCACATTTTAATTTTTTTCTAAAACTCAGACCAAAGTGTCCATGATTTAATCTTCATATTTCTAATAGCTATGTTTAGGTGTAGCTTGTACTGAACTAAGTTTTAGGTCAGCATCAGCTTGAGGCTGCATTTACTTGTATGAAAACTATATGTAATTCTTCATTTCCTGCTTTCCAAAAAATAACCACATAAGATCCTGTATGTATATGGAGGTACTTAAATGTAACAGACATCCTATTTTATAGAATTTGATGCATTGTACAGACTTGGCATCCCCGACCCAGCAGGTTACATCAAAAAGAGATACAAGTCCACACAGCTCTTATTTCTCAGAGCAGCTTGTGTTGGTCAAGAAATTGTGGATCAAGTTGAAGCCTCTGTAGAGGAAGCCATCAGCTCTGGAAACTGGATAGATGTAGCAGTAAGCAATCCTTTCAGTTTTTGGATTTTTTTTGTGTCATATGGTACTTTATTGAAACTACACATATGTATAATGAAAATTCCATGTTGTCAAAGAAGAATATTCAGTTTAAGTAAAATAACAAGTAAAAAGGCATTATTTGCCTTTTAAGTTGGTCTGAACAAAACCAGGGGAAGGACATATCAATATTTAGTTGATAGATACCCAAGACTAACTTTCATTTCAGAATTAGTGCTAATGTATTTTGCTAGAGAGTAGTATATTTCTGTGGGGTTTTTTTGGAAAAAGTTTAAACTGAATTCTTGAGACAGTTCTGTTAAGCAGAGGGTTATTAGCTATTTTGCCCTGGCTAAATCCTAATTTTAGACATTACAGCACTACTTTGTTGTTTGTAAGGAGACCGGCTGTTGTTTTGTGTTTGGTATTACTCTATATCTGTTGAGTTGCATTTTGAAGAAGCTGCAATGGGGTTTGCTCAGAGGTAGCACATATTCTAAAGCAGTGTTGATTCTGTATGTTAGAAGATTTAAAATAGAGTTTACTCTTAAAATACTAGTTTAATTTTAAAAGTGCAATATATTTTAAATACTTAACAGATGTCAAATGGGTTGTCTGTGGATTCTTTTTGTCCACATACAAGTATGTCTGTCCTTTCTAGAACAGGTTATTGTATATATATGATTTTGATTTTTCTTTACCCTAGACTCTTCTGCCCAGCTCATTGTCAGTAGAAGATACTGGGATTTTGCTTCAGCAAGTGATGAGATCTTTAAACAAAAATTCTTCAGGTTTAGTCTTCAGTGACACCATTGTAGTCAGTGAAAAATTTATAAGCAGCTGTGCCAATCTATTTTCTGGTATGATGCAACAGAAAGCTGAAAAGGTACAGGTGTTTTTATTGGTCAAGATGCAATATACGTTGAGTGTTGGATTGTACTTTATATGACTTTGTTTGCTGTTACCATCTCTTTACATCTCGTCTGAAATACAACTTGAGAAGGACAAAAATGAAGAAAAGGTTTGTGTATGTAATTGGTGTAATTTAATGTATATTCAGTTGCACTCAGGAAACACCATCACACTAACTGTATGATCAGATGCTGAATTTTGAAGAGAAGAGTAAATGTCTCATGTGTTGCACTTGGAAAAGATAATGTTACATTGATATAACATATTAATATAATATATATATTAATGTATAACATAACAAAATAAAAGTGGAAAAATGGCTTAAATGTTTTCATATGTATCTTTTGTTGCTGTGTGTATCTTTTTGCTATTAAGTGCATATTTTTCATTTTAGGAAATGAAAAATAACCCTGTTAATTTAATCACTGAAGAAGATTTAAAACAGACTTCTAGTCTAGAGAATTCATACGCTAATAAAAAAGACAAAAAGGATGAAAGAAGAAAGAAAGCAACAGGTAAGGCATCAATATTTAGCTTAAGCCAAAACCAACAGAAAAAAAAAAAAAAAACCAAAAAAAAGGCTTGTTTAGCCTTGGAGATATTGAAATATGAAGTTAATACATTTTGTAGTCCATTAGTTGCCTCCAGTTCATTGCTGAAGTTATTTAATAATCCAACCACTTTTCATCATTATACTGTAGATGTAGATATATCTGAGCTATGTCCGTGAGAACTAATTTCAGATTTAGAAGTGCAGACAGAGTACCATAAAGGTATCTTGAGTTTGTCCAACACGAGGCAGCTGGTTTTAGAAGCAAGGAGTCCATGTTCGCTTATTGGTGTGTACGCTATGGTCACATAACATTGAGTTGTGCAGTGAGGGCTGACCAAACAAGTATTAGCACAGGGACCTTTGTACTATTTTTTATTACACAGTGTAGATACACTCTTACTCTCCACTTTTCAGGGATCCAAGAAAATGAAAATACTTCTTAATAGTCTTGAGAAGTTAATTCCAAACTCACTCTGTCTAAATTGAGAAATGAGGAGTTTGGGGTATTTTTTGGAGAATATTAATATTGGATGTCTTTTCTGGGAGTCTCATGCAGACAATTTTCTGTTGTTTGCATGCATAACAATTATTTGGAGTTTCACACAGTTTACTTTAAGGTATATTCTGGGTTAAATTAATCCCAGGTCTTACTCCATTTTTGTGGTAGCTGTTCAGAATAGGTTTTAATCTTGAGGAAGACTAAAAATGTGTGGGTTTAACCCTTTCAAATCTTTCTGGGTTTTAAAATATTATTCAGACTAAAGACTGTATTTTCAGTCCCAAAAACTTTATGTGGCTCTTGTGTTGCTACAGCACAGCTGAGCAATCTATGTTGAACTCTTATGCTGAGTTTCATGTGAGGATTAGAGCACTGATGCATCTAGCTTAATGGAATATACTCATCTGCAAAATTAAACATTATATTCTACTCTTAAAAAGGCCATGACTGAGTTGACATGGAAACGAAACTTTTTCTTGTCAAAAGAGACAGCAGATTTTCTAGGCCATAGCTGAGGCACAGAAGCTTGAACTTTAATTGAACTGTCATAAATAGAATTACTTCAGCTTCCAGCCCTCTGAGGAGTGAGACTCTACTGAGCATGTACTACATGTCTAGACACATTCATATCCACAGGTAACATATGCTGCGCTATCAGCAGGAACTACTCTGAAGTGGTTCCTGAAGAAAGGAAGAGTTGGTGAACTGGTTTGCTGTTCCTGCAAAGTAATGCTTAAAAATCCATTATAGCATGTAACAGCTGCAGTTAGCTTTGTGAGTAATAGCATCTTGTCTTTGTGTTTCCTTTTCTTAAATGATAGTACTATTGCATAATGTAGTTATGTGAAAACTTGGACCATGTATTTAAATGGAAATATTAGTACTTTCTCAAGACTTAATACATATATAGAACCAATTATTCTGGAGTTTAAATTTCTTTCAAGTGGAAAACGAAGGGAACAAGCTGTGAAAAAGGGAACAAACAGCAGAACAGTTTACCTTGTGGAGATGGCCTGGATTCTAAATTGAGGTCCTGTCTGCAGCATGAATACATGGATTACGGGACCTATGAACTAAGAAATCTGTTACGTTTGTCAGAACTGGAACATCTCATTGCTTTATAATCATCTAAGAGTAGTTGAAAAAGAATTAGTGTTCTAGATAATTGAATGCACGCTTCCAATAATATTTTGGATAAATGCTTACTATGTAGGATTGGTCCTCTGAAAGTTAGCAAAGTTACATTATCTGGAATATTTTTGAGTAGGTCAGTTATTCTGGTCTATTATTCACTGAATAAAAAGAATAAATGCTTTCTAAGATGCTATTTTCAGCCAACGGAAAATCTCCCATTACATTGTGGGTGCTGGTAGCTCATCTGTTTTCAGCTGGAAAAAGATACTGCTCTTTTTTCTTTTTTTTTTTTTTTTGAGAGTTGTACATTTGATATGGTTAGTATTTGTGTTTATTAACGACATTAGCTTAAATAAAGTTTTGACCGTAGTTGCTTTTTTTTCATAAAAATGACATTTAAGGCCCTAAGATTGTGGAATATGTATTGTAGGTAATGTTTAGAATCAGGTTGTGGTTTCTTAAATTAGCATTAACAAGTAACACAGATAAATTACCATAATACTGTAAACTTAAGTGCTACAACTTGACTGTGACCTAAGCAAATAATTCTCCACCAGAGGGCAGTGGGAGTGTGAGAGGAGGAGGAGGTGGTAATGCTAGAGAGATCAAGATTAAGAAAACCAAGAAGAAAGGAAGAAAGGACGCTGACAGTGATGAAGAGACACAAGCAACTAACACAGGTTTGTTGTTTTATTTTGGGCGCTGTCTGTTCATACTGACATGTTTTTATCATTTACTTTTCTACATCTCTGTTTTAACCCACTGTATTGATAGAGTCAGGTAAAATATCAAAGATGAGAATGCTGTTTAATTAGAATTGTATCAGTGGCTATGATGTTGCTATTTAAATGAAACGGACATACTATATTCACTGACAAGTATAACTCAGTCTTTAAAAAATAAATTTAAATAAAGGAAATGAGAGCTTTCTTTTTTAAAAATATTGCTTTTGTGTAGGAAATGCTTTAGATTTTGGGATTAATATTACACTTGGTTTCTTAACACCTCCTGAATGTAGTGTAAGATAACAAACTAGTGTATGATAAATGGAGGAGTTCTCGTCCAGTTCCAAAGCTTAATTAGTTTAAATTAACAAATCATAGCAATAAACCAGTATTTAGATATTTTTCCTCATAGGGATAAAATATGCAGTCAATGTTTTAATATTTTAAATAAGATTCATCATGTCAAACTGAGACTTCTGTATCTGAGCTATCTACCTTTGTAACTGTTGACTTTGTAGTGAAGTAGGTACTTTGAAGGCCTAGTCGGTTCACAGTTGGTTTAGATGTGCATTACAGGATGAGTTTGAACCGCTCCCATTGGTGCACATTTCTCTACCTTTACTGTTAGGAGAAGGAGCATGGATGGCTTTCTCAGAAGTAGATGCCTACATTGTTAGTCTTTTAGCAAACAGTAGTTGCAAGTGAAAAAATCTTAATTATGTGTTATTTCTTTCATTTGATGGAGTACCAGAACTGTGTACTTCCATTTTATATATAGTATCTAGACTTTCAACACTGACTGAAAAATACTTTTAAACATCATGCTTGAAGTTGTGAAGTACGGAGTTTTAATTTTGTATGATACTACTCATAGATTACCGTAATTCACATATAAATGAAGTTATTTTTCAAGACTGCTCAGTTACTGAGTAAAACAGTGTTAAATCACCTTTTTTGTTGTAGCCTTACATGTTTTTATGATTGTTGATGTTTGTATTGCTGCATTGTAAATAAACAGATTGAACCAAATTCCCAATATAAACTCCGATGTAGCCTTCTCATTTATAAATAAGAACCTTCCAAAACCTGATTTAACCTCCCCTTTCCACCTGTTTATGTAGCCTTGTATGTTGCTCGTTGCTGCTGTGGCACAGCTAGGAACATCATTGATTTCCATTCATTCAGTTACTTTATCTGCAAAATGAACCTGTTTTATGGTGCATCTGGAACATGGAATGTCTGTCCTTTTCTGGTTCCCTGTGTCATCATCCTGATTTCATACTTATATGTAAAAAACTAAATTCTGCAGCATGCAGACAAGCTTCGTACTTTGTCTAAAACCAAAATGCAGATGCAAAAATTTGTATGCATTTACAAACAGCATGTAAGTTGATTTTGTTACTGGGAGTTCTTCTCTAGTTTAATATTCTTGTTTTATCATGTCTCAAATTTTATACTGTAACCTCAATTGTAGGATACTCTTTTACTAAATGGGGTTTAAAAAGCTCCAGCAACCTTGTGAAATCCTTCAAATAGGAACATTCTATTCAGTTTTGGTGTTTTATAAAGCTGTGTTTGGTCTTGGTGACATCATCGTTTCTGACCTAATTGATGGGCCAGGCAGTTTGAATTGTCTCACCAAAAATGCATGTCCTAATACACTGCTTAAGTTGTCTATTACAGAAAATAATTTCCAGGAGATCAAAAGATAAATTTTGTAAGTTTTTCATATGTGTAAAACTTAACTGTCATGTGTAGTCATCCCTTTTTTTGTATTGTTGGTAACGCATTTTTTCTGTGGAGGTTTCGACTTAGAGGCATTTCAGTGTCCCATGCCACAGAGTACTGTAGCAAAACTTAATATGATGTTTTCTCAGTGAATGTTGCTCATGGCCACTACAGGTAGGAATAAGCAGCCGGAGTTCCCTTTCATGTCACAAGAGGAAATTCAGGATGTTTTAAAGACCTACATGCAGGATTGCCCTGAAGAGCTTATTGCAGAACTTGCTGAACATCTAGAAAGGTAATTTTGTGATTCAGCTAGAATTAGAAAGTGTGTGATTCACTTCAGATGAATCTTCTCTTCAATCTGTTTTCTTAGAAAAAAATGTTTTGCTGATGGAAGTGAACCACAGTATTCATTTTTTGTACAGCACCATGTTACATACTTGCTTATGTATCAGAAAGCTGTGCTGACACAGTAAAGAGAAATAATGCTTCTGCTTAGCAGTAGGTGGTTCTGCATCCTTCATCAGCAAGCGTATTTTCAGGTTCGTGGATGTATTTCCATCCCCTTAAACTGACCCATGCTGGGGTTTCACCAGTCCCATCTTGTGTACAACCCTTGGTGTATGTTCATGTTTTCTGTCTTCTGTGGTTCTACTGGTACCTATGTGAACTAGGTAAGCTAGGTCAGCAAAGTGATCTAAGCCAAGATGAATAACTTTTTTTAAAAGGCGTTCCTTACAAGAGAGAGAATGCAAGTGTATGTGTTCAGGGCAAAAAGAACAGGATAGGACCATAACAGCCCAAGCTGGAATAAAGTTGGAGTGCAGAGGTAACTCTATCTTTAGAAGGCCCTGTGCTATTTTAATGCAACTTAAGTCTTCCCCTCTTATAGCTCTTATTGATCTGAAATTTGTACAGAGACCCCTGAAAGAGTTTGTGAATAGTGTGGCTTCTGGAAATCTTCTCGATCTTCATCTTGTTACCATTTAGGAGTTGTTATGAGTTAAAATCTTGGCAAGCATATACGTACCATGCATACTGTAACCAACAGTACTTCTGCTATTACAAATGTACATTTTAATTTCCTAGTGCCTTTTTTCTGATTTCCATAATTTGCTTTTTATTTATCTCACCATTCTCCGGCATTCATGTCCCATTAATTTACTGTGTAACGAGGCAGCTTTCTCTGTTGCTGGTATATTTGGAAAAGCTTCTATAGTTTTATACTTTGCTCAGTGTTCCCTTTTTCTCCTTTCTTCTTCCCTGTTCCAAGACCTTTAACAAAAACTTATCAGGAAGTTGTACGTTCTGTTTTTACGTCTTCAACATCTTCCTCTGGAGCTAGCAGAAGACAGACCATCAAGGACTTACAGGAGGAATTCTCAAACTTGTACAGCAACATTCGGTTATTTGAAAAGGGAACAAAGCATTTCACAGGTACAATGAATATATACTTTTAAAAATGAATATGCTTCTTCAAGGAAATTGTATTTATTCCAGAATCTATATTCAAGGGCAAAGAAGAGCAACATTTTAAAAAGGAAAACTTCGAAATGTGTTTATCCCTCCTAACACTGACCTTATGCTGGAGTGCATTGCTTTGCACACTTCCTTAAAATATATTCTCTTTATTTCATGTCCAGTCGGTTATATCTGCTGTCAAGATAATTGTGTGTTCTTGTCCTTGCTTCCAGAGTGTTTGCATGTCTTCACAGTTTTGGTTGTTCATGGGGGAAAAACAAAAAACAAATTAGTAAGCTTGCTTCATTCTGTCACCTGTCCCCCTAATGAAACATTTGGATACCTGATTCTAAGAAGCCCCTGTTAAAACCTCTTTTAGGTTTGGTACTGAAAGTAGCTGCTCCTTGAGGGTAGTTTTTCAAGGTGTAGATTCATTTTGCAGTGAGTTACTGTGTAAAGCGTCTTCTTTAGGTACTGTATTTTGTGACAGAAAAGTAGCATTAGGAAAATATTGTAGCCGTTTCAAAGATTCTGCTGTATTCAGCTTTCTTCTAGACCTTCCCCTGTGGAAAACTTAGAACAAAAAGAAACATAAGCAAATGTCCCATTTATTCCTATGTTTAGTAATAAATGGAATTATTTCCCATTAGCCTTTGTTCTTGTACATGTGTTCCATAGGCTCTTTTTTCTAAAAGTCTATTGTTTCAGTCTTAAAGTCATGTGCTTGCTCTTCTTTGAACTGCTTCTCTTGTAGACCTTTCCTTTACATACTTTTTATTTGTTGATGGATAGCAGTGGTTGTTCATTAGTGGTTTAGGAGGATTGTACAGGGATTAGTTTACTGCTTACACAGATACACCTTTGAAACACTAACAATGCATTAAAATGCTCCTACAGACCTGAGGGCTGATATTTTTCACTGAGGTAAGTTCCATAAGCAGTTGCAAATGAGGGATGTTAGCTTCATGGATCCAGATAACCTTCTCAGACTAGTCATGGTTGATAAGAGTCCACATTTTAGGAGGTGCTGTGATAACTGTCATAGGACTTATATAACTATAGTAAGTTACTTTTAATCACTTCTTTTTAACAGATGAGACTCAGACTAACCTTGCCAAACACCTGTTGAAGACTGTCTGTACAGACATTACAAATCTTATTTTCAACTTCCTAGCATCTGATTCAATGATGACAACAGAAAATTTTTCTACAATCACAAGTGAGGTACACAGATAACAGTTCCTTTTTAACAGTCTCATGTAGATCAGTGATGTTTATTTAATATTTAATTATCTTCTGTTTAAATATGCCTACAGCTAAAATGTAATAAATATTACAGATTATTTCCATTCTTGTCTCATATAGGTCCGGATCAAGATTTTAGGTAAATTGCCAGAAGACACCAAAGGTCCTTTAACTAAACTGCATACTTCTCTGAATGGCAAGGTAAAGTGATCCAGTGTCTGAGTTCAGATTTTCCATTCTGCTGATGCAGTGACAATAAACAGGTGACATACATAGTGTAGTACGTAACTGCTGCTGCTGTGAAAGATGAAGACAAAATAATATTTTGCATTTGTGTAAGTCATTGAGAATAAGTACATTTTCATATCTGTGAATGTTAAGAGGTGAAAAGGTGGCCTTACAGTTTTATACTGATAGTTACCTAGTTTTTTGCTTCCAGGTGGAATCCAGAGTGTCTTTTATGTGCAGGTGAGAAAAGTAAAAGCTGAGAATCAGTGGTTTGAAGTTGTTGGTGTTTCCTGGATTTTCTTCCTGAAGTTCCTGATTGTTCTCCCATGTATTCCTTAACTAATAAAAATCCTAGATATGTAAAAAAAACTTTTCAGATTATGTCAGTGTAAATACAAAAGAAAGCCGTTTATTACTTCTTTTATGTGAAGGGCCATAATGATATGTTTCTTAAGAAAAAATATTTCTGTAAATAATTGTAGAACATGTATTCCTTTTTTAATTCTATTTTTAATACTAATGGATTATAGTTGCTGTTAATATTTAAGTATATGAACTATTGGAAGATGAATAACATTAATTTCTAGTAAGTACTTTTTACTTTCTCCTTTCTTCCCTAGTTTATTCCAAATTTATTCACAGTCATCTGCTCATGTGATTAATTGTGAACAGTAGTTAACCTATTTCATAATCTGCTAACATGTTTTAAATACTTATATAATTTTTTAATAGAGTATAGAAGATTTTCTTTCATGCCTTGATTCTGCAGTGGATATATGTGGTATTATGGTGAAAAAAGGAGACAAAAAGAAGGAAAGGTACCTTAATTTTATTTATTCTGTGCACAGTGTGTGAAACTTAGCTTTGTTGCTGCACAAATGTTAGGTGGTTACTTTGGTAGCAGTCATACAGACTGCGTACATAGAAGTCTTTCTTTCCAAACTATTTAACTGAAAAATACAAAGCCAAGCAGTCTTAATTCCATAGGAGCAGAAGGAGGGGAAGGTTCATATTTAGCTAAGTTACTTGAGTTGCTGCTTACAACAACTCATAAATTCTCAAGGGGGCTTTCAAAATTGGAGGTGTACCAATGCTAGCTTTTTTTTTTTTTTTTTCTTTTTTTTTGATGTAGAATTTCACATGAAATGGTCAGTCAGAGGAGAAACTTAAAATTAATTGAATTCAGATATGTTTTAGTCTATTATCAACTACTCTAAGACAGAATGAGAAGCATATTTTTGTATAATGTATTCCTGTTCCTTAGGCAAGTCCTGTTTCAGCATAGACAAGCTCTGATTGAACAGCTAAAAGTCACAGAAGATCCAGCTCTTGTTCTGCACCTGACATCAGTACTGTTATTTCAGTTTTCAACCCACTGTATGCTTCATGCACCAGGAAGATCAGTACCACAGATCATTAATTTCCTAAGTGGCAAGATTCCAGAGGTATTCCTGTGTAGCTTTTCAAGGAGAAAGTACCTTTTTTATATGACAGAACATAAAAGTGGTGCCTTATATTATTTCTGCTGCATAAGACTGGCACCTTTGTATTTCATGTCTAATCACTACTTTATGTACATAATATAAAAGTTCTCTGATCATCTGTATTGTATTTCAGACATCATTTCAGGGATCTGTCTTCAAGATTTTTAAAATGAAATTTTAAATCTATCTGTTATTAGTACAGTAGCTCTTGCCTTTATCCATAGAGACAGCTATGTGTTGGGGGATATTCTTATAACTGAAATTTTTTACACTGTTTCCTCCCAGCTAGAGCATGGTTGCTTTTGAAACTTTTCTAATTCAGTTTTAAAGAAATACACAACTCTTCAAAAGAAAAATATTTAAATTCTGTATTCTAAACTGGCAAAACTAGTGCTGTTTACTAACTGCATTGCTTTCCCGCTTCAGTGGTTAATTGCCCTGTTCTTGCAGCATGGATGCACTTTCATTTTTCTGACTCTTTGAATGTCTCTCAGAATTTACGTTGCAAGACACCTTGATAGAAATATATTTATATATCTCTAACCCTCCTTAGGCAAGAATGGGAGAATGCTTTTTTGAAAACTTCATATCTAATTAAAGGTCTGTGTACCTTCTTAATGTGTAACGTTGACGTTCCTTTATTTTGTTCTGGTTTTCCCCTCAGGATCAGCATTCTCTGTTAGTCAAATACCAGGGATTAGTAGTGAAACAATTGATCAGCCAGACTAAGAAAACTGAACACGGAGACAGTGACACAACAGATAACCTGGAAGAGGAGGAAGGAGCAGACACCATTCGAAAAGAGCTCCAGGAAATCACTACCTCTATCAAAGATCTTGTTCTGAGACCTAGGAAATCTTCTGTAACAGAGGAATAAAATTATTGTTCCGTGCATCGACATCTGTGATACAGTCAGATTTTATTTTTTTTATCCTGAAGGGAAAGATAGCAGAAAATGCTTGACAAACTAAAATTTGGCTTCTAACAATTGCAAATAACAGCCAGTGAACACAGTTGTTGGGTAATGGTGGCAAATAGAGGGTTTTTACGTACTACTGCAACGTACATTTAACACACACATACGTTTAACACACATTAAATGTAGTTGTGACAGAGCACAGTTGTGGACACTTTGGGTAAGAAATTAGTGGTTTGTAACTGGCATATTCATGTGAGGCCTCAAGAAATGGTTATTCTTCAAATAACAATGCATTCTGTTCCATACAGACACAGGCGTATAGTTTTACTTTTCTGATTTGGATTTATAGTGATCTAAGGATTGCATATAAGTATATAAGCCTGTATATCTTAATTTCAAATACTGGTTTTGAAACATATACCGATCCCTGATAGTATACCAATGAAATGCCATCTTTAGGTTTTGATACCTCTAGTGGATGTTTTCAGCTTCTGTTCACTGGGCCACAACATTGAGTACAAGTGTATAGTGCTAAACTTGAGAGAGCTGACCTAGTACTAATGTGAGTTCGTAAATGTACTGAAAGCTTACGGAAATCGGCACACTCATGCTGTTAATGTCCATAATAGCTGTTCATTTACACCTTGTAATCTGAACAGAGGAAATGATACCCTTTTGCATTGATGTTTTGGGAGAAGGTAAATACTGTTACGCTTGCCATATTTTACATGCTGTATGTTCATTCAGCAGACTTACAGAGTTCTTAGTCCACTTCCCAGAGCTGTTAGAAGCACTTGCTGCATTCTGTCACCTTCTTGAGAGAGCTTGTGGTATTCTGTTTATCCTGAGTTTCTTGAAAAGAATTTACACAGAATCACAGAATTTAGTTCATGATCTTTCTACATATACTTTATAGACCAAAATATTGGCTAAAGTGTTTCCCTCAAGTTTTTACCAACCTTATTTTTACATGAGCTGTACTTTATGTCTTCAGGAAAGTGGAAAAATGTGTAAAATAGAGTTCTGCTACTATTAGCAATGTAATTCTTGTATGTTAAATGTACTCCTAACTTACAAGAGCAGATAATTTTCAAACTGGAAATACTGTAATTGTATTACTTCAATACTACCCATTGATTTCATGTGGGTGATTTCAGTTTTTTGCATAAAATCAAGTTTGAATAGTTCTTTTTACTAAACTTGTCATTCACCCGTTCTTGCTAAAATTCTTTGATGCTGAAAGAAAGCAAATTCTGTTTAAGCCCTACTCTGTTCAAATGTTTCTGTTTTCCCACAGTTCATGTATTCAATAAGCTTAATCTTAAATATACCTAAGCCTGAAATTGCAACAAATGAAAGTTGAAGAGGTCAAGTACAGAAGCTCAGTAACAGACTAACCAAGGTTAAGTTGATTTTGGTAAGGTAAAAGATAATTCAATCTTTTGATATAAAATTCATTATACATATATAAAAGCAGTAATGTTTAACAATTTTCACATCAATGCTGATCTTTTACCAACTGGAAGGCAAAATAGTTTGCAGTTGCAAGGCAGAAGGAAAGGTAGTTGTTTCTCTTTCCACAGCTGAAGCTATCAGCTGACAGTAAAGGATGAGGAGTAAGAGATGAAAAATATTAAGACTGTTTAAGAAATAGAGTTTGCATATAAGGAATAGGTTTGATTTCTGGTTATTCAGCCAAAATAATTATTTTAATTCCTATACTGAACGTAAGCAATTTTATATGACATTGAGCTATTTTGTAAGTCATACACCATGTGAAATTATGTATGCAAATATGAAATTATTTTAATATCATAAAATGATGAAGTATTTAAAATGCATTCTGTTGACTTAACCAGTGGTTGATCATCTTGCAGCTTGCAGCATTGAAACAGCAATTGGTAGTATGCACTATTTGATTTGTTATGAGTGTCCCTATATTTTTGTTTGATACTGTTTTATGCTGTAATAATAATGTACTTATAAAATTTATTACATCGTGTGTTAGACTTGCTATATTGTAGCCAATGTTATAAGAATTACTTAAAAAAGCATATTCTTTGAAGTAGATATAAGGAAGGCACTAAAATTCAGAGATGTCTTCTGGCTACTTACAGAATTCAAGAAGGTTTGGAAACGTTCCCAGATATTCCTGTTGTCTCTTAGAATTGGAAAATCGGTCTTTAGTTTATGATATACAAGTATTTTGAAAAAGAAAGAAATTAAATATTCACAATTTCCTGAATGTTTTGCTAATTCCTGGGGGGGAGGCGTCCTCTACCTAGGAGAAATGTATGCAGGAGAAAGAGTAATCCTGTCTTAGAAATCAGAGGTTCAGTTCACAAAACAAAACTGCCTTTGGAATGTCTAGGGAAATGAAAGGCAATATAAAGTATACACATCAACACTTTTGCTTTAGTTTCAGGTATTTAGTGGTCAGCCTTATATGCCCTTCAGCTGCGGTACTTAAACACCACCATTATATTATAGACTCATATAGCTGATGTGTAATTGTGCATGTATGCATATGTACACAATTATTTATAGAAATTAATCTCATAGCCTCATTTGCTGCTACTCTCAGCAAATTGAAATGGGTGTATTAGCCATAGGTAGAATACCTTTCTCAGCAACAGTGTTTCCCTATTTTTAAGTGGCAAAATCTGACTTTGGCAGCTGGTTATTTGCAGGTCTAATGGAAATAAGCAAACTATTGCTCTGTTAGAACTTGCAGCCTTCTTTCAAATTCTCTTGTTTCACAGCTTCTTAAAAAAAATAATTACACAAGTTTCTAAGTAATAGCACTGGGATTAGTTGCCTGTGAATTCATCTTACAGCTTGTTCAGATAAAACTGCAATACTTCTGTTCTCTGTGTAGGCTTATGAGTAGGCTACTTGTGCAGTGGTTGCTCCGTGAATTTTTTCACTAATACGTAAGTTACATTTTCCTTATGCCAGGAAAATGGAAATTTCTACAGAACGGGGTTATTGTGGGGGTTTTTAATAGGAAGTGTAGTACTGTTGCAGAAGACACAAGAGTGACTGAACCTGGTCAGACCAAAGGTCTGTGTAGCCCAGATTGTGTCTCCAGCAAGGGCCAAATGTGGATGCCTAGGGAGGAATATAAGAACAAGGCATGCAGTGATTTTTCCCTTGAGTCCTTTTAGAGCCTCCAAATACATGGTATTCAAACTTTTTCAGTGATGATTATACTTTAAACATAGAAAATAGTATTATCTGAAGCTTTTGGATAAACAGGATACTTGTGAGAGCAGAATTCCTTTCTCTGCTGACCCAAGTAACAACATACTCAGTAAATGCCAAAGATGTTTTCTCAGGAAAACAAGTTATTTATTTATTTATTTATTTATAGGAATTCTTAAGGAATTAGATTTCCTTTTTTTGTTTTAATTTAAAAAAATAATAATTGAATTGGGAAGAGCATCTTGAGTAGTTTAAAGAGAACCATTTGCTTGATGAATTTCCCAAATCCTCAATATGAAGAGGAAGGTAGGTCAAGACACGTTATATCTGGGCACAGATGAAATAAGGTGATTTCTAGTTCAGGAAGAGATGTGAGAGCTGTGGGAGTCATCACCTAACTGATACTCTGAAGAAGCAACAGTATTTTTGTTGACCTCCTGAGTTGCACTCTGCACCTATGGGCAAAACCCGATTCTGTTTTAAATGCTTCTCTGGCTATTAACATAGTTATGATCTGTATCTACAGTCAGGCAAATTTGAGGATAGTCTTTGAAGTTTAAGGAAAGTGATAACGATGGAGGAGGTGTCTGTGCTTCTCATCCTTTCCAGAAAGAACGTACTGTGTTAGAAGTACTTCTAAGTGTCATTACCTCTTTTGACAGGTCTGTTTGGGTACTACTTTTGTCTTGCTGTGGTTTGTGAACTTCAAAAGGTACTTGGTCAAGAATTGTACTTTCAGTTTTCTCTTTCTGGAAGTAAAGGCAAGAGGAAGTTATTTATGGTTTTCATTCTGGACTCAAATTCACACCTAACTTGTCCTCTTCTCAATGTGAAAAAATTGCAAGCTTGAAAAGTGCTTGGTATAAATAAAGCTTATAGCTCATATGAAAATAAGAGAAGAGAGTTCAGTCTAGTTTATGATGAAAGGAGTGTCTGCAGAGGTTTAATAAACCAGTTAGCCACAAATAGAGGTAGTCAGTACTTGGCAGTAGTAATCAGAGCATCAGTCTTAATTGTAAAGATACTACCTAGACACAGATAACCTCCAGAACATGTCCAGATTTGGCAATTTTACTGAAGTCTTCAGATAACATAATACATCTTTAAGCCATTTAAACATTTCCTCTATCTGTGGTATAAAGCAGCTCCCACCCGCTTGACATTATAGACTAAATGATTCAGACCTATTGGCTCTTGGTTGTGGAAAAATCTGCCTGGAGGTCAGTCGTGGTTCATACCACAAGCAGCCATCCTTTTTTTCAGGCCACTTAACTTCAGTCTGCATTTTCAAATGGACACAATATCCTCAATTTCAGCTGCGATTAATTAAAGGTCTGCAAAGAATCTTATGCAAAGCATAAACACTTCTGCATGCTCTATGCATGTGGCAGACTGTCTGTGAAAGTTAGCTGGCCCCTGTTCTGTCCAAGCAAAAAGGAAAAGAGATGACTGCAATTCAAAGAAGGCCAAAACTGAGAAATCCTGAGAGCACCCAGAGGTGGCCATTGCTGCCACCCTGATGGTAATGCCATATGAATGCTGTCCTGCCTGCTGGAAGAGCAGCAGATTGTTCCAGCCCAGAAACTGCTTTAGTAGTGTCAGAAGAGTTCTGACGGGTCCCTGAAAGTTTGTCCTGAAGTTGGAGGAGTGTTTCTCCGTGCCCCCCATTTCCTGTACACAACCATCAGACTCTAGTAATCCCAACTTGTCTATTTCTGTTCTGATTTAGAAGCCCACATGGCTTCTATGCATGGACCAGAGTGTATCTGGTGATGAATGATGATCAATCGGGTTTTTTTCCTTTTTCCTAGTACTAAACAGTTTGGGGCATGGGGGGTTTGATTCCATAGGGGTTTTTTAACACAAATGCCTTTTTCCTTTTGACAACTGTCTGAAATATGTTCCTTTAAGAACCTCCTACATGGTATGTATTTGCAATTTGTAAACACAATATGTCAGAGAATGATTTGATTCAGTGGTGAGGCAGCCAGCTATTTGTATGTCATGAGGTCTAAGGGAAACAAACTGACCCTCAGCCTTCATGCATCCAGCCAAATTCTGATGGGACCTTCAAATAGCTCTGGCAAAGTGTTCTGTTTCTTTTGGACTTGAATGCTTGTTTCTGTGAAGACGTGTAATTATTTCTTCCTTTATTTTGCCGCACAAGTGACCAAGAGAAGCAGCTTCAAACCAAATGTGAGTACTGAGGTTCTTTTCCACTATTCCTTTATCTGACAATGTTTATGTGTGGTAGCATACAAGGTATCTAATTTAACATTTTGAGCAAGTAAGCAGGAACTTTCTTCTTCACACACAAAACTGCTAATTAAATTAGATGCAGAATTCTAAACATGTATCGGGAGATGCCACACTTGTTTTGGATGCAGTTGTTTTCATTTGATTATTTCGCTCGCTCATTCATTTACAAGAAGATTGTTTGGGGTTTCCTTTGTAATGAGATGAGGATTAATTTTGTTTACTCCAAAGAACAATCCAACAAAAAACATGTATGCTGTTTCCTGTGACATTTCAATCACCATTTTTATCTCTTAGCAAGCTTTCATAGCTATTTGCTGTTGCAAGAAAACTTTCTAGATAGTGTCTTTTCTGATAAGGTAAGTCACTTGTTTCTAGCATAACTACTTTTAATGCTTAATGTGGATTTTTGTTGTTGTTGTTTTTAAATAAAACCAGTTTCCAAGCTGGTGTTTATAGCAATATTTTCACTTGTTATAAAAATCAAGTATAATCTCTAAATTCTCCCTCCACAAGACACTGCTTATCTTTCAGCTATCACAGTTTTAGAATCATAATTTTGGTTTGGAATTTGAAGGGAAAGAGTATAATAGAAAGGATATACCACTGTTACTGAAGTGGTGCTGGAAGTGTCTGCCTATATTGCAGAACTGAAACAGTTAGGGTAACAGTGGCAATAGTCCTTTACGTCTAGTATATTAATTGTACTGCTACCTAATTCTATAATGGCAGTCTTTTTGATAATGAGATTACAATTAAACTTGAACAAAACTATCAAATGTAATGTTTGAAAATGTATTTCTTTAACTGTCCCGGTTTTCAGAAGATGTGGGTTTGTATCTGGAGCTGGGCACATAACCTCTTACCTTTAGAAAACAAGTTTCAGATGCTTTTTTTGGTTTGTGGTTAATATTTTCACTCATATTTTTCTTCTGTTTGTGTGATGAGTTGACGTTTCTAGAGTATTTTAACAGAACAGGCTGTAATGGATTTAATATGTTAACTTTATAACAGATTGCTGATGGTCTTCCCATGTGATTTTATTGCAGTGTCACAAAAGTCGCTTTGATTCAAAGTTGTGTAATTGGTAGAAACTTAAGGTGACATACTAACTTTCTTGTAGTATTAGAGCAAAATGGAATCAAAAGCTGCTTGAAAGAGAATCTGATCAGTTGGGAACTATGGCATCTCTGTATTATTTCCAGGCAGTCATATTTTACCAAGCGTCTATTTTTGATTGACTTGGTAAGACATATGTTCTGTGGCCTCTACACCAACAAGCCCAGCTTTCTTCATCTTTTTCCATGTCTGAGCTTTATTTCTCAAAAACAAAGTGAAAAGCTTTCAGTACTGCCTAACCACAGACAGACAGACTGTTAAGATGTGAAAATCTTAACCAGCATGCTTCCAAATGTCAAGCCCAGTATCAGAGGGTGAAATTGTGACCCTTTTGAATGGGCAGCCCTCCTGTTGACCAAACAAGCTCTAGATGCTGTTCAGGAGTTTAGATCACCTGGGGAATAAAACTGACCTGAGATTTTCGGCATGCTTCCCTGCCAATTAAGGGTAAGATGATGTCTTATGTCTAAGTCGAGGATGCTTGGTAAAGTTCATGATTTCCAGTTCAACTGTTCTATTAAAATCTCTAGAGTCCAAGTTTGGAAGTTGGCATGGTGAAATGGTGCTGATGGTTCACTTGAGCTCCTGCAGTGGAATTTGTTCTTCTGGGAAAAGGGTCTGCAGCTCTAGTTAGAAATGAAGCTGTGAACTCCTTGTTTCATATATCTGTATTTTCCTTTAAAATGTAAGAGGAATGAAATAAGGACATTTTTGTAGAAATACGCAAACATTACTTCAAAAACACTGAACTGAGATATTAAAAACAAGTTAATAAAACCCCAACACATAAAATTCTGTGGGAGAGATACAGTGAGGGACGAGACTGTTACAAATGCTAACTGATCTCCCTTGGTTGCCTTTATAATGATGGCTAAATTAAATTTCTGCTAGGAGTCACCCTGGAGAGGAATTTATCTCTCTCCTTTAACTGTAAAAAATGCCTTGTTCATCAGCCTCAGTAGGCTTAGGCTGGCTTCTGTGCATATCCCTGTTCTCTGATATTGTAGAGTACACATCTATCATCCCTTCTTGTTTCCCTTTCTTAGAATAAGAGTTTTCTTTGATTCTACTTCATTCAATGCTAGTATGTTACTTTTCTTCTCAGCTGTGATTGCCTTTGAGTTTGAATTTGCTCTGGGTCCATACATGACGACCGGTAAATTCTTGCACATCTCAACATATTACAGATAATGGTTCTGAACAGGCTGCCCGAGCTGGTTGCTGGCCTCACACTTGGAGGTTTTATATCTCAGAAAAATATTTTTCTTCCTGTAATGTGTCTTTGTTGCCCTGGTAGCAGAACTGATAGAAAGAGTGACCAAGTGACAGCATGGGGTAGTTGTTGATAGAGCGCACACACACAGGGGACCAGAATTCAGACCAGAGTGACCGGTTGATCTGTGCCTCAGTTCCCCATCGGTAAGCTGGGTTTGTTACAGTGGGGAGAAAAGTATTAATTGAAAACAATATTATCCAAGACTTTCTGGAAACAACCCAAATCCTTTATAACTAAGAACTCTCTCAACCACCGTGGCCCTGAGTTTTGACACAAAACTAGAGAAATTCCACTCGGAACATTTTGCGTAAGAATATTAGTCATAACCTCAGAGACATTAAGGACAATTGCAGAGTTCACAACTGGAACATTTTATTGGTTCAGCTAATTTTGGAACTCTGGCACTGGAAGCTGACCACCCGGCAACCTTCGTACAGTGCTTTTACCTATCCCGGAGCAGTGCCATGGATACAGACTGATGAGCAGACCCAGCTACTGACAAAGGTGTAGTGGCTGGCTCTTTTTCTTCCCAGTCCTCCGGGTTTGCTCTCTAACCTTGAGCAAGTCAATTACTTGCTTTGACAAGCATTAACCTTTCCTGTAGACAAGTATCTCACAACTGTGTTTTAGGATCATTTTATTATTGTTGTTAGAAAAGCGTTCTGAAATATTTGAAAGGAAGGCTGTAAAATACTTCAGAGGTTGTAATTCTATTTATCAGAAACACAGAACAGTATTAGGCTGTAAATCATTTTATCAGGAGCCCAGTCTTCCTCAAGTGAGCTCTTCAAGTTTCAATTTCAGCTACATCATGATTCATTTATATTTTATAACATGCAAAATTGTGGCATAATTAGAGTTCTGTGAGTCTGGGATTCTATTTGCATTTTAAAATAAAGGAAAAGATTAGGGGGGAAACTGTTTCATGCTGTTCTTCTAATTGTCAATCTTTGTTTAGTTTGATGCTTGCAAATTGAAGAGCATTGAGAAACATTTCAAATTAAAAGCTCACAATATTTGGGTGGGTTTTTTTTAATACAGTAGCAGAATTCTTAATTTGTTTAATTACTTGCTTAGATGTTTTACTGAAAATATTTACCAAATTTAACATAAATTAGCAGAAAGTACTTGAACTGTATTTGTTCCTTAATGCAGTTGCTGCTGCTGCTTACCACTCTCCTCCTCAGACCAACCTTATCCCCCACAGCTGGTCAGAGTTATCATCTCTGAGCATCATCCCATACTGAAAACTGGTCAATTCTATTCCAGGTTTGCAAAGATGGTTGCTGCATGCCAGGCTTCATGTCATCACTTGATAAACTTTACTAGTTGCGGTGAACTCCGTTGTTCCACAATATCCTTGAGTTAAACAGCATGTTCTTAAAATGTTCCTAAATGTTAGAAAGGAATTTATTCATCCTTGCTAAATTTCATCCAGAACGCTAAGACTTTGCTGATGGTTGTTATTTGTCCGAGTCAAACCCTGACTGTCTCAGGTGTTCAGATAAACTTTGTCCTTAATTTTCCTTCAGTCACAATAGGGCAATCCTACAATGGAACCAGCTTTTAGGTAATGTGTATTTATAATCATAGAAAAAAATCCATTCTGAAAGTCATAGTGCCAAAAACAAACAAACAAAAAGGACCTTTTCACATGCCAGGACATTACAAAAATCCCAGCAGAGCAGTAACTGAAGGGTCGATAACCTCACATCATAATAAAGACAGACAGAATACCATGGTCTACTCATTGCAGGGTCTAATTTTAAACCATAGCCCCTTTTAGGAAGATAGACTATGTTAAAATAGAAAGAAATATGTTTAATGTCTGGCACAGAGATTTTAAGGCTTAAGGGAAATGTTAGGAGACCCAGTCACGTAATCCTTCAGCAGACCTTATCTTCTAAGTATGCAGAACAGGTAACGTAAGGGGCACAAAGATTTCAAGTACATGGCAAAGGTCACTGCAGGACATGAACAAACCCCAGGGCTGAGTCTCTCTGTTGCTGCTGACAGGACATGAGGATTGAAATTAAAACAGAATCGATGCCGTGATATACCCTTCTCTTGTTTGACAGGACAGTATCTACTGAACTACTCAAGACCCAAGAGATCTTAATTAACATTTGTTTTCTGGTTATTGGATGATGCACAAAGCCACATATTTAAAGAAAAGGGGAAAAAAAAGGGGGGGGGGGGAGAACCCCAAAACAACCAACAACCCAATGAAACTTAACATTTTTTTCTATACTCATACTAGTAACACTTCATTATTTTTCCTCCCTGGAAGAGAACAAAGAAGAAGCCAAAGGCCTCCGCTTCCTGCCCTTACTTCCATATCAGCCCCGTTCCTAAAGGGGTTCACTGCCTTCAAAAGTCCTGTTGTCAGCTCTCTTCTAGAACTGAGTTTTTACATTTTGAGTCATATATACTTTTGCTGTGATGGAATGAAATGTGCTGGTTTACTATCAACAGTGAATATAGGACACATCATAGAAAATGTGTATATCTGCATATTTTATTTTTTTTTTTCTCCCAGCCCAAAGACCAGCAGCCCACCCTTGATGCACCTGCATAGTTAAACTAGTAATGTTTTCCAGCTTTACAGTGTGTTTAAACCAAATACATGGTGGAGAATAAAAGAACAAAGCTACCCTGCTATAATTCCACAGCTTTGGTAAAATGCACATGCAGCTGAATTGTACTAGTTTGTGACTGCAACCTCGGTCCAGATGTTGAGACTTCATAAGTGAGTTGTGCCTAGAGCTCCCAAACAGATGTGAGGACACCAAGCCTAACATGCAGTGGTAAAAACCTAGTCCAGAAAATTTTAAATCACCTAATTTGACATGCATTAATTGAGTTAACTTATTCAGCTACATTAATTTACATACGTATGCAAGTGGTTTTGGGGTCCTGTTCTAATAGAAGACAAAGCAGGTGTTCATGTAACGCGGAGGGAAACAGAAGGAAGTTAAATACATTCCATGTATTTTCATGTTGGTTGGTGATTCTGCATTTTCCTGGAAACCTTTCTCACCCTCTGTCTCAGTTGTATTGTATAACCAGTTAATTACTGTAAAAGTGGTAGTGGCACAAAAAAAGGACCACATCTTTCAGGTTTTCTTCACCATGTTAGACCTTTCATGGTCTGCCCACCTAGCAGTTACAATATATATGTATGTATTTTAATAAGGCTGTGTTATTATTGGATCCCTGTATTCCAAAGACAGTGCAATTGCAGAGGATCGTTACTGCTAGGTGTCATAACGATACCTATGTGTTAATTGCCAGAAAAAATGCAGGAAAAAAATGCCTTGGTTTATAATCAGGCTGTTACTAGTTCTACTCAATGTTTCTGCCCATTCCTTCTCTCCTTGATCTCCTACCCCTTGGGACTGCCCATCTTGAAGCCTGTTTTCCCTTGGGAAGGTCGGTGGAGGCACATCATGGAGTCCCTCTCCGCAGGAAGGAGATGGCCACAGCAGTGGTCACCCTAAACAGTTCATAGGTAGCGTGAAGAGAGGGTATTTATGCTACATTTGTCATTGCCAATATCTCTTAGATTGTATATTCCTGTGGGCATAATAAGCAGCCTAGGGCTCGTCTGCAGAATTACATCATCTCTGTTTTCAGTGACAGGTTCCATAAGAAGGTGGCAGCCAAGGCTGATGGAGCTCCTCAGGCAACACAACTGGCCGTTCATTGGGCCTACAAATCTAAATACCTGGAAACAACGATAACTGATGTAGAGATCTTACATACCAATTCTCCTTACAGTAACCTTTGCTTTTCCTAAGCTGTAATGCCACCTAGCTCATGACAATCTTTTAACGGGGCTCAGATCAGAAATCTTCAGGTTTGGTTCATTTTTATAAGGTGTCATATTTTTATTACAAAAGTGCTGCGGTTCAGTTTATTTTTTCCTCAGAAAACTAGGTCAGGTTGGCACAGTGCAGTTGGGAGAGAAAAGAGAAAGGCTGTGCCACTGCATCAGATGCTTTATTACGACTTGGGGGTTTTATGTTTGGTTTCAGGGGAAGGAGGTCTTTATTATTATTTTTTTTAATAGGGTAATGAAAATCCTTTCCAGTTTTCACTTGCTGCTAGCATTGCTGCTGCTGGTGATGATCTTTTCTTATTGTTAATTTTATTTTTTAAAGCAGTTCTAAAGTAGGTCACAGGCTTCTAAAGAACCCAGCTAGAAGAAGTTGTACTGCATAGTCAGTTGAAGTTTGGTTGTTTTTTTTTTTAAAGGATTCTAATTCATGTGATGTACCCATTCTCACACAACACGGTACTCTTCATCCACCTTTCTGTCCCTGAAGTGAAACGCAAGGGTGAGGGAAATTCAGTCTCTGCAGGTGATGCAAAGACAAGAAATTACCTATTTTTTATTGAGATCTTAAAAGTTTGCAGTCAGCATCAATGTTGCCTATTGAAAGTCTGTTACCTCTTGTTAGTGGCAGGGCTGTTTCGTTTCATGGTCTGTGAGCACATCGTTCCCCAGGCATCATTTCCTATGGGTAGTATTTTCTCCAGGAAAGCTTTCAGTCCCAAATGCAGGCTTAACGTTGTTTTCACGTAGATGTGTTCCTGCCGGGTGGTGTTAGTGTACAGCTATGATGCTGCTGTTTCCTCAGTGAGTTTCTGCTTAGCTGTGCAGGCATTTTGACTTCAGTGCACCGGATAGAGGGGAATCGGGTGGCAGATGTTTGATGTGCAGATGCTGTTCTAGCAGAGCTCGCTCAGAAGAGCTGCTGTGATTTGCACGCTGGGGATGAACTCACTGGTAAAAGTCTCAGATCGGGATTTCACCACATGTCTTCATTTGTAACTTTCATTTTCTTTTTATTTAAGCACTTTTGAAGTATCTTCTATGATTAGGGGATTGTAGGTGAGGATGGAGGCAGGAAAGAGGACTGGAAAAACAGGCAGAAAGGGTAGTGAGGAAGAGTTCCTATTCATTGCCAGAGATTGTCTGTGGCCTCAGTGATCACTTCTCATCTTGATCAGTTCAGCCCCAGATATTTAATGTTTCTTTTTCTCTTTCAAAAACATGTAGTACTTGCTGGGTTGCAGGTTGACAGGAGGAAAATACATTAATATTTCCATGCAAATACAATATGTTATTATCTACATTCCCACCATTTAAATTGAAGAAACTGCAACCCAGCATAAACATCCTTTTGCTACCAAATTTCTTCTCTCAAAATGAGATCACTCTAACTTAGATTCACATCTTTTTTTCCTAGAATAAAAGTTAACAATAAAATTGCTTCTTCAAATGAAATTTTTAACTTTATATCAAAAGTGAAATTTAAGTTTTTACTAGAAATTTTCCTGTTGATAATTTAAGATCCAATTTTAACCAGTATTTTTCATATTTCACTTTTTTGAATCCTGCTTTTCTAAAATAAACTTAGGTTTACCATGAAATATTTTTTATCCACAAATACTTTCTATTAAAAAAAAATCAAAATTTTAGAAATAAAAGTGTTAGCAAAACTCCTTTTTATTCCAAAAATACCCTGATGCAATAACTTTTCTTTTGATATATATTAGTTTGGGAAGCTTATAAATGCTTAAATTTCAGAGCATGAATTTAATCTTCTAAAGGGGATTAGGAAACTTGCGCCGTGAGCAGGTTGTTGCTTGTAGGATTTCTTGCATCTTAGGGTGGTTTCACTTGCTGAACTGGAAAAAAAAAAGATAGGTACAGTTACAGCCATCTTCCTTCACACAGTCTTTAAGTCATCACACAATAATTTTTAGATCTGCTTCCTCTGCTGAATCCTCATAGAGAGTGCACTTAGTATAGATGTTGGTGCCGCGAGCTCTCCTTTATTCCTTGCTGTCCTGTACCGGGCGGTGGCTGAGCGCTGGAGCAGAGCGCTGCCTGCATTCCCTTCTGAGCCAGGTCACTGAAACAGCCGAGGCTACTGAAGGCATCCAAACCTTTACATCTCTTCTGCAGCCTGGTCTATAACAATTAACATTAGCTTACAATGTGAAATGATCACTGAGAAAAAGGAGTTTTGACTTGCACAAGCCTGCAACAACAGAAATAACAGAATCTTCTTTACTATGGTAAACCAGGTACTGCAGACAAGCTGGTAAACTCCTGGCCATCAACAAGGGCCCGGCTTTTGGGCAGTACTGACATCTGAGTATCAGAATGATTGACTAAGGACATATCGATCTCATTTCATGCTCCACACAGAACACAGTGACAACACAGAAAATAGTATGTTTCTCTCTTCATTTCACGCATGGCTGGGACATGAGAATGTTGGAAGTGATTTTTCCCTGTGGAAATGCTGAATCTACTGAGACCAGTTTTTTCTTTGATAGAAATCACGTGGAATCCCTAGTTTCCTTTGCTCTTTCCTCTGCTTTTTCCTCTGTAACCAAATTTGTGCAATTCCACTGAATGTATTTCAATTGAGAATTTAGAGACTATGTTTACCATATGTGAAATATCAGGAAACACTGACATTAATTGTGAAGAACCTAATTGCTGACATGTATATAGGCAGCAAAGTTCAAAGTTCAGCTTCAAGCATGTAAATATTACAGGTGAAAGCAATAGCATCGTCTCGTTGTTTAGGCTATGTGCACATCTAGCTTAGATGAGGATTCACAGTAAGTCATCTACAGAAGACCTGTTTTGTTGTTATGGGAATGACCCCACTCCAGCTCAAATGCACATAAGGGAGTACTAACATTTTGTGGACTCTTTGACCCTTCTTCTTATATCATTCAGCAGTGATAAACCTTTCTGTGGTTCATCACAGTCACAGAATGGTTGAGGTGGCATGGGACCTCTGGAAATCATCTAGTCCAACCCTCTGCTTAAGCAGGATCACCTAAAGCAGATTGCCCAGGGCTATGTCCAGTCAGGTTTTCAATATCTCCAAGGATGGAGACTGGAGACTACACAGCCTCGCTGGGCAACCTGCGCCAGTGTTCAGCCACTCTCACAGTGAAAGTTTTTTGTTCTGTTTAAATGGAATCCCTGGAACATCAGTTTGTGCCCGTTGCATTTTCTCCTGTGGTGGGCACCACTAAGAAGAGCATGGCTCCCTTTCACTCCCTCCCTTCAGGTATTTGTATACATTGATGAGAACCTCTCTGAGCCTTCTCTCCTCCAGACTGAATAGTCCCAGCTCTCTCAGCCTTTCCTCAGAGGAGAAATGCTCCAGTCCCTTAGTCACCTTTGAGGTTCTTTACTGGACGCTTTCCAGTAGCTCCATATCTCTCTTGTACTGGGGAGCCCAGAACTGGACCCAGCACTCCAGATTTGTCTCACCAGCGCTGACTAGGGAGGAGGGATCACATCCCTTGAATTGCTGGCAATGCTCGTTCTAATGCCCTGCAGGATGCTGTTGGCCTTACCCACAAGGGCACATTGTTGGCTCGTGTTCAACTAGGTGTTCACCGTGACCCCCAGGTCCTTTCTGCAAAGCTACTTCCCCTCTGGCTCGCCCCCAGCATGTGCTGGTACCTGCAGTTATTCCTTCTCAGAGGCAGGACTTCACATGTCCCCTTGCCGAACTTCATGAGACTCCTCTCACCCCACCTCTCCAGCCTGGTGAGGTCCCTCTCGATGACAGCACAACCATCTGGTGTATCAGCCGCTTGGCCCAGTTTTGTGCCATCTGCCAATGTGCTGTGGGTGCACTCTGTCCCATCTCCGGGTCATTACTGAAGATGTTGAACAGTATTGGTCCCAGTGTCAGCCCCTGGGGTACACCATTGATGACATTACTTTAAATTGTCTCCTTTAACACTGTACCTATGATACAGCAATGATTTCTCATCCACATCTTGGGCTCATGGCTGCTTTGCCTTTGGAACTCGGGCAGCTGAAGCTAACCAATTTAAAACTGTCTAAATGTCTTCTAAGTCCATAACTTACCAGCTAATTTGGGTATACTTTATCACATGGCCCTTTTGTACCAGATGCAACCCTCAAACCTCTTTTGTGGTTGAATATAGAGAGTATGACTGAGAATACTGCCAAGATTTTACATGAAAAGGTACACCAATGCATGGCTGAAATACTTCATGGCTTTATTTGATTCTATAAATCTGACAGGAGTCAGAAAGGAATGAGTTCCATAATGAACACAGGAGAAAATTTTGGCTCTACCAGACTGTGAAAACCTATAAAAAATGTGGGTAAGAATAGTTTCAGAAAAATAAAAGATATTATCTGAGCCATAGCATTAATCTCTTTTTTTCATGTACTGCTGCTGGTGAAGGTATTGACAGGACCCAGGAATGTGAGCAGATGAAAAGCTTTTGTGTTCTTAGGTAATAGCTTCAGAGAGACTTGAATCGATACCAAACACTCCAAAGACAGTTTGTCTCTACTTGAAGGCGGAGCTGCATTATTGACCAGCAATACTGCTCATCAGCAGAGCTTGTGGTGTTCGGAATAACAAGGCCAGTTATTCTGGAATGGAATCTCTGGCCACTACTGTAGTACTTGTATCAAATGATGAATTGCACTCCCTGACTCATGTGTTGATTAATTTAAAAAAAAAAAAAAAAGAAAACCAGCAGATAATTTACATTTAATTCTGTAGGCCATTAGCAACTTTTCTGTCCCCTTCATAAAAAGTCAGCTTTCAGCTACTATATTAGAAATACTTATTTCTGATCTCTGATTTTTCTGTACAGTGGGTTTACTGTGATGGTAATTCTTGAGTTTCACTAGCAAGGCTTGTAATAGAGGAAAAATATCCATTAGGAAGATGCATACAGAACCACTAGTTTGAACTTTGCCAACTAAATGCTCAGGCTGATCTTGGTAACAAGTACAAGTTGTATTGGATGAGCTGGATGCTTCTGGGGGAAGTTCTGCAGGTGAATCAGCAACAAGTGGCGTCTCTCAGGGGTCCGTACTGGGACCAGTACTGTTTAGTACATTCATCAGTGACACAGACAGCAGGATCGAGTGCACTCTCAGCAAGTTTGCAGATGATGAGCGATGAAAAGCTGGACAATAGCTGCCAGTGTGCACTCGCAGCCCAGAAAGCCAGCTGTAGCCTGGGCTGCATCAAAGGGAACATGGCCAGCAGGTCGAGGGAGGGGGTTCTGCCCCGCTCTGGTGAGACCCCACCTGCAGCGCTGCACCCAGCTCTGGGGTCCTCAGCACAGGAAAGACATGGACCTGTTGGGGTGGGCCCGGAGGAGGGCCATGAAAATGCTCAGGGGGCTGGAGCACCTCTCCTGTGAGGACAGGCTGAGAGAGCTGGGGCTGTTCAGCCTGGAGAAGAGAAGGCTCCAGGGAGACCTTGCTGTGGCCTTTCAACACTGAAAGGGGGCTTGTAAGAAAGACGGGGACAGACTTGCTATCAGGGCCTGTTGCGATAGGACAAGGGGTAATGGTTTTAGGCTGAAAGAGGGTAGATTCAGACTAGATACAAGGAAGAATTTTTTTATAACAAGGGTGGTGAAACGCTGGGACTGGTTGCCCAGAGAGGTGGTAGATGCCCCATCCCTGGAAACGCTGAAGGTCAGGTTGGACAGGGCTCTGAGAAACCTGATCTAGTTGACAATGTCCCTGCTCATTGCAGGGGGTTTGCACTAGATGGTCCCTTCCAACCCAAACTATTCTATGGTTTGTGAATTAAAGCAAATTACCTAGCTGCCATAAAGGCGATGGGGCCAGGCTCTTCCAACTTACTCTGTAGCTAGTAAAGAGAGTTTGAGGGACATAGGCTACTCAAGCCTTTTCTGCAACAGCACTTCTGTTTGTCTGCACCACTGAAAACACTTAGTTGAGGCACTTTCACTGCTCTAATTTGTCCTAGTTTGATGTTTAGGTGAGTAGTAAATTATGCTGTACTGGAATAAAGGAAGAATTTAGATGACTGCACCAACATTTGAGTTTGCATGGTGTAAACAAAGCAGACAGCAATACCAATTAAGGAGAAAGTTACAGAATTCCTGAGACGCTCAGTCCCCTGGTTAAGCCAGAGTTCTTGTTGGTTTTGCTTGTGGTCATGGGGTGTCTGAACACGGTGCAGTGCAGTACAGTGCAGTTACCAGCTCAACCTCTAAATGAGCTGCTTTGCTTAGATGGTCCACCAAAATCATGTCTCTTGTGACAGCACTGTCCTGGTTGGCATCCATCCTGTCTGCTTAAAGCATAACTTCATCAGTGAGGGCTCTGGACCCACTCAGATGCTTCCAGAACCTGATTTTGTGTTACTGTGCTGTGCAACAGGGATAAAACAGCTTGTTCAAAGTTAGCACCTGTGTTGCTGCTTTCCTGTAGGTACTTTTTTTTTACTTGATATATAATATATGCCCATAGTTCCTGTTGCTTCTCTAGCCATTTTTAGAAAAGTAAAACTTTACTCTCCTTAAACACTCAACTATAACTTAAAGGTGTCACTGGGAAATGCAGTTACTCTAGGAGGGAAGAGACAAAGCAAAGGTATTGCCAGTGCTTTGAAAATGCATTGTTCTTTAACTTGGGGGTTGTTTGGGGTTTTTCTGAGGGATCAGGACTTTTATTAGGACTATTCATGATAATATAGCCGATTTCTGGAGGGCAGCCGGCATCCAGAGAAATCAAGAAACTGTGATTTCTGAAATGAGGAAAAATTTCCTTGCAGAACATTGTTAGAAACATTTATTTATAAAATAGTGATATTGTTAGCAAATTTTCCTTTTAATATTGTTAGCTTTATACTGCAGTTGTAACCCTGAGTCACTAATGTATTTTGAAAATGTATGTGATGAATTATTCAGAAGCTTTCACAAAAAAAAAAAAAAAAAAGGAAAAATGAAGTCAGCAAATTCATGTAAATAAGCAAAACCATGTTCCAAGATAAAAATATATGCTTACCTGAAAATAAACAAGTGCCTGGGATGGCTTGCAGGCATGTCCCATTCATAATAGATCAATTTCTTTTTCTTATCCCTCACTGTTCTTGCAATGATTTATTTTGCCTTCATTTTTCTTTCTTTCTGCCTCTCTAATAGACTCTTATCCCAACCATTGCATGTTCTTAAAGAAAAAGATGATGCAGTTCAATGGCAGGCTTATTTAGATCAGGAAACATTCCATTGGAATCACCATAAAGCAAAAGATATAATATTTTTTCACGTATGGATATACCTACATGCATATGTATATTCATTCCCATCTAAGCAGTCTTAATGTTTCTGGACTTTTTATAGTTATATAACATAAGGGGGATTAACCTACATTTATAGAAAAAATCAAGATAAATTATTAAGAGATACGTTAACATTGTGGCTGAGCTTTTTAGCTCCAGTTAGGAAACAAGCATTTTTTTCCTGAAAGTTCCACATTTATCAGATTTCACAACTTCACAGTCATTTTCTTATGGCTTTCTTCACTGGACGTCTTCTAGTGCTCTGCATTTTATAGGAAACTACGTGACTTTACAGAAAGTCCCTCTCCTATTTTCTTGTGACTAATTTCTGCAATAATCTGCTGGAACAGCAGGTAGACTAGCCAGCTCTGTTGTTTTATTTTCATCTACTTTATAATTCATACCGTGACACTGCTGCATGCTCAAATGTGACCCCAGGGACCCCAGTTGCAATACCCTCACATCCTCAGCAGCATCTCTCTGTGCCCCCTTGGAATATTCTAACACTACAGATGATATCATGTATCCGTGCCTACTAGACACATAGAAATCAACAGTATTTAGCTTTGTTCCAATCTAAATAGCAAAATCCTCTTTTCCCAAGGAATGGAAACATCACAGTCTTTCCCTGTGCCTAGGACACGAGTTAGCAGCTGGAATGCTGGAGTCAGCGTTTGGTTCCATGAGACTGAATAGCATCAGACCTCCAGAGATTTCTTAACTGACCTTCAAAACACAAAGTCTAGCTTCCAGCAAACTTAAAGTAAACATATTTCTCTAGAGATTAGGATCAAAGCACAAGAAAAACATTCTACTTAGCTACATGGTGCTCATACCATTACTTATTTATTGGAGCAACGGTAAGCAGTGCTGGGGCAGATGAGATACACTTTTTTTTGTTGCATGGCTAATGGTAAATGTAGTTCACAAAGGTTACCCAGACATTTGCCAAGAGATTTGCAAAAATCATCATTATTTTTCATACCATTGCTGCTTCATTGCCAAATATGGTCTCATATCATCATTGTTGAACTCTGAAGACTTTCTCTGAAGCAAAGTTTTGGGAGACTTGAGTATTTTACTAGAGGAGCAGCTCAAGGACACCCCCAGGCTTTAACTGTAGTCTCAGGGTACTCTTTTAATGTTCTCAAGCAACCACTGCCATCTGTAAAACAGGAGTAATGGCACTTTGCTCCCATGTCCATATAGGTATTTAAGAGGATAATTACAAATTCAGAAGTTCTGAGGTATTACAATAGTGGGTCTTGTTTGTGCATATAAACTAGGCTTCCTGTAACAGGTTGGTTTCCTGGGGAAAAACAAAAATAATAATCAAGAGGACCACTTTTTTAGGAAAATTGATGGGTATGCAGAGCTTTTGATAACTTAAAAACCTATCACCATCCATTAGCATGAAAAGACAGAGATATATCTGCAGATATCAGAAGCTATTTGTTGGTGAGCTTTGTGCAACAAAATCCACTGTAAGTAACATAGGTTCTTCATGCATGCCCTTTTAGGATTTTGCTGCTGCCACTTTTAGGCAGAGATGAAACTGTGTTAGGAAGCTGGTGTACTGATTCAGCAGGGAGGAGATCAGAAAGGTGATTGACTCAAGGTTGCCCTCAGAGACAGTTCATAAGTCTAATTCCCACAAAAAAAGAACGAAAATTCCTCTGAAATCCAGTTTCAAGTCTGCCCTATGACCTTGAATATGCAGCCCAGTTAACCACAAACATTCTTTGATTGTCTTCCTAGCCATCAGTTTATACTGCTTCCCCAGTACGGAAGAAAACGAGCAAAATTTAAACTTGTTTTTGGTGATGACTATGTAGTGATTGTGTACCAAATGCATTGTGCTGTGTCTACTTTTTACATGTCATGCTGTGCAAATGTACAAGCTGACGGATGTCATTTTCTTGTATACATGGCCTCATTCATTTCACATCCACATCTCTGGTCTTAAAGGAAATGGAAGGTCAGATTCAAGCCCTGTTATACTATTGTTCCAAGGATATCACAAAAAACATACCTGTAATGTTTTTAAGAAAGCATGTTTCCCACTGATCTGAGTTACAGATTATTTTATTTCCTTACTACACTCTGTCTTGGCTAGCACAAATATTTAAGGCAGTCAGAAAAAGGCAGTAAATCAATTCAACTCAAAAGATTTCCAATTTACAGGAACAACAAGTTTTCCATAGCTTGTGCCAAACAATCGAATCATTACTTTTGGTCTGAAATAAGCATTATCGCCTCTCTCCCTGCCCTTTTCCACTGCCTTACTACTATCCCTCCAGGATTAAATTAATAAATGCCTGACTTTATGCATTGGTGCCAGTGGAGACCTGCAGTAATTGTTCTTTCTCATAGTTCAAATGATCATTTTGGTTTACATCTCACAAAGTGGAAACCCAGAAATAGATGATATGCCTTTTTAAAACTGAACCATGGGTATAGGACAGGCAGTGAGTGTATAAAAAACAAGTATGAGGGAGTAACTCTAAATGGACTAGATTTCAGCTCTGTGATGGCTAAGCACTCCCTCGAATCTTGTTCTTCACGTGCGTCTCTTCCTTACTTTCAGGCTTTGCATCTGGTTAGGATAAACTGTTTTTCAAAGCACAAGGATTTCAGATGCTAAAAGTCACTGATACTTAAACATTTTAGGAGACCATCCCCATTAGAGGACTTATTCTCAAGTCCTCTAAAATTTATGATTGTTGGCACTGTCTGCAGCTACACTCAAGTTTAATGAAGAGTGCAATCCAATGAGTCCAGCAGATGTTTCTGGGTTTGCTTCACTGGGAACTTTCTGGATTTTTCTTCCTTCATTCCCAGGAACCAAGACCCAATTTTAGCAAAGTGCTGATAATCCAACCAGCAACAAGACTAAGTCTTCATCTCCACGATCCTGAAAACAGTCAGCATTGCAGATCTATAAGCAGCTGATGTTTGCATGCTTATCCAAGCCTTCTTAGCCTGGAAAACCGAAGGATGGGAAACTCGTACAAGTGGCTCTCAGTAGATTTGTGGTATTTCCTGCACTTGTCTGGCACAGAACTATAACCTATCTCACAGCATTTTGGCACTGCCAACATGGAACCTGGCAATAAAGAAATAAAATAAATATGTAGGAAAAGAAAATATTTTCCAATAACAACAAGGGAAACCTTCTGGGAGTTGCAGTTACGATTTAGTTTATTTCTCTTTATGAGATCGCTCTTTTGCTATCCAGAGGTATTTGTGTCACCTTTCATTGCCACCAAATGTTAGCAGCATAGCTGGGATTATGTGAATAACAGCCACATAGTTTGGACTCCTTTGTCTTCCTTCTGTTTGGTCAGGTAGAGGGGAGTATTTTGAAAAGGAAGGAATGAGCAAAAAGATAGGAATGGCAAGAGAAAGCCAGGAACACATTACAAAGTGCTTGACACTTTTCTTGGGCCTTTTAACTCCATAGCTGGTTTATTTTTTGAACTATTGCTTCTCTCTCTGTTCCCTGATTTCTCGATAAACCGTGCCGCACAATCCAGTACGTAATGCTCATAATGCCAGTAATACATAGAGAATGCAAAGACAGCTTTATCTTCAGGCATCTGACCTAAGAGTGTAAGTACCATTAGATTAAGCTGAGGCAACCTTCTTGCTCCCTGTTATGTAGGTAACAAAATAAACAGTATACGTTGTTAAAGACTACCATTTTATTATGGAACAGACCAGCATTAGAAATTCAGGGCACTGCAAATGACCGAGAAACACCTGTCCTGACTTCCACAGGTAAGGCAGCATTACTTGTTATCTGAGCAAGCAAATAGTCCTCCACTGAATGATTTTTTCCATCTTTCCAGAGCACGTGGAGAGCCCCACCAGAATGACCAGCAGTCACACAGACTGTCATTACTGCCTGCAGTCTCTTCGTGGAAGGAAATATGCATTGAGAGAAGAAAACGCTTACTGTGTTACATGTTATGACAGCCTGTTTGCCAACCCCTGTGAAGAGTGCAAGCAACCTATTGAGTGCGACTCCAAGGTAAGCATTTAGCTTTCACTTCTTGTTCTTTTCTAAATTATATACAAATCCCATTTCTTTAATGGCAGATTCTATATCCAGACCTCTGCATATCCCTGTACTGGTGAAGAGACCTAAGCATAGCCATTGTACAGCCACGCACAGCAAAGAGAAACAGTGCTGCTTTCCAAGAATAGGAAAGCTCTGGGGCCAAAGGTCATGAAATCTGCACATACATGTGCCTCAAACATACGGCAAGGCTGTGGTGTATGTGTGGAGCACAACTAGACTCCATCCTTCCCCTCCAGTCACTCACTGGCTGCAGAGACTGTGCAGTGCTTGAGAGATGGTAGGGGGATGGTGTAATGCAGTGGATCAAGTTGAATGACACTTTGAAATATCTGAGAGATGTCCATGGAAAAAATATTTTGAGTATTGGATAAATTACTTTTACTATAGGTGTTGACATGCAGATGCCAAGCTGAGGAAAACCCATATTTAGAATTTATATATTATTCCCTCTGTCTTTTGGAAATGAGGTATGTTTTAATTTTAACTTAATTCCATACTTACCTTGCCTATCTCGCAGAAGGCGTGTTAGTGGCAGTGTTTCTGAGCTTGTCTTTCTTTTCACCTCTCCCTTTTTAGAACATTAATTAATAATACGAGTTCCTCTGTGGCCTTTGACAGGATTTCCAGTACCCTGTACTCCAATTTAAAGCCTGTACACTTGACTTTGAATTTTTAAGTTCAGATGAAACCTATCAAAATGCCTTTGTTTTGCCAAGTTCAGTGTGTAGTGCTCACCTCCTCACGCTCGCTTTGCCTATGCTCTTTTGAAATAAAAGGTCAGAAAGTTATTAAAACAAGCCTCTCGGGAGGTCTCCCTGGCCAAAGCACTTCATGGTTTGCAAAGCACATTGTCTGACTAGAGCTCAGAACTGTAAAGGAATCATCCAAGGAAAACGCTGATCTGGCTGACACTCCTCAAACTCTCATCAGCATTTTTCAACAGCAGACTTGTACATGTAGCACCAATCAGGGTCACCTGAAGAACAGGTGCTCTGAACTCACTGATTTCACTTTTAAAGTTTAAAATTAAGTGTTAGGACTACCGATGTCTAAGGTCATTAACAGAAACAGGTCTTTGGACTAACTGGAAGGAAAAGCTGGGAGAAAAAAGCAGGAATAATAAGACAGGAGTGCAACAGGCCAGAGTCAGCTGAAAAAGTGGACCACAGAGATCTATAGCTGGTTGTCCCACCTCTGCCAAGGTGCTAGAGCTTGGCTGTCTTCCTCCCCTTCTTACCCAGCCTTTGCCTCAGGCTGCACTGGGGTCATTCGCCTACTTTCTGCAAGGTTCAGAGTGCTAACTAAAGCAAAGGAAAGTGGGAAGCTCTCAGCACCTCCTGAACTGAATGAAGCATGTAGCACTTTAAAGGGTGGGGTTCTGACAATGGAGAAAAATGAGGTTGGATTTCTGCCCTTTTGTGCTTCTTACAAAGGAGAACTGGAAGGGTCTGGCTTACTTTTTAATTGGGAGAGTGGGTGGAGAGGTGCATTTTTCCCTTTTTTTTTAATCTTGGAAAAATAAAATCTGCTGTTTGCTCCTTTTTTTTAATTCTTAGTCAAGGTCTCATGCATATACTGTTAGCTTTTTCGTCCCCTAAGCCTGCTGAGTCTTAAACATTTTTCTGCCAAGTTTTTAGGAGGAGTTATATTAGGTATAAATAAAAGCAATGGTTTTTTAATAATCTTCCCAAGAATCATTTTGTTCTCAATGAGATTTTAGTTGCCTGTTGTCTGCAATAATATGATCTTTCTTTAGTGTCATATAGTGTCAGCTGGAAGAAAAAGTTGTAATGTCGAAAAACACATGAGGTGCATCTCGGAGTCGGTGGAGAATGCACCTCTTGTCAGGTGGCCCATGCACATTAAAAATGTTGATCACTTGTTTCCCCTTGAAGGCCAACTGCAAAATACAAAATGATTCTCCCAATAAAAGCATATCTCTGGTGTTACATAAGGAAAGACAATTGCCTGCGCCAACACGGCTCCTAATGGTCTCTGCAAGAGATCTACAAAATACACTGATACAGTGACGTTGAGTGCTTATATCATCTCTGAGCACACTTCCCAACGGACACACTTGTCATCTCTTCAAGTCGCTGTTGCAATGCTTGCCATTTTTCACTTTATTTCTGGGAGGAGCGGAGGGATAAGAACACTGTAAAGAAATGCATTCATTAACATGGCCTTACTTTCTCCAAGGATCTGGCCTACAAAGGCCGCCACTGGCATGAGGGGTGCTTCAGGTGTGCCAGATGCAGTCGCTCGCTTGTGGAGAAACCATTTGCTGCCAAGGATGAGGTCTTGCTGTGTACCGAATGCTACTCTGATGAGTATTCATCTAAGTGTTTCCACTGCCAGAAGACTATTATGCCTGGTAAGATTACAGGGACCCTTTGGTGGAAAATGGAACAGCATTTCTAATTATAAGCACAACCTTGAATAACCAAGCTACAAGGTCCTTGACTTTCAGAACAGCTTTCAGGTAACTCCTTCTCCTTTGTTTGTAGTACCCTCCCGGGAGTGAAGAGACGCCACAACACAGAATCATAGAATCATTTAGTTTGCACAAGACCTTTAAGATCATCAAGTCCAACCATAAACCCGGGACTGCCACTTCCATCTCTAAACCATGTTGCTAAGTACCGCATCTACACGTTTTTTAAACACTTCCAGGGATGGTGACTCAACCACCTCCCTGGGCAGCCTGTTCCAATGCCTGACAATCCTTTCAGTGAAGAAATTTTTCCTAATATCCAATCTAAACCTCCCCTGGCACAACTTGAGGCTGTTTCCTCTGGTCCTGTCACTTGTTACTTGGGAGAAGAGACCAGCACCCACCTGCCTACAGCCTCCTTTCGGTAGCTGTAGAGAGCAGTAAGGTCTCCCCTCAGCCTCCTTTCCTACAGACTAAACAACCCCAGTGCCCTCAGCTGCTCCTCGTAACACTTGTGCTCCAGACCCTTCCCCAGCTCCGTTGCCCTTCTCCAGACACACTGCCTCTGTCTAGCACTGACGGGGTTTATGAATACTTATGAGGAGTATTCCAGGTCAAGACAGGGTAAAATGTGTTCGTGTTGAGTCCTTGATTCTGTTGCTGTTCTTAGGAAGCATATCCTGCTGTGAGCGTAGGTAGACAGAGCTAACGTTAGCAGGAGTGCCGGATTAGACAAGACACCTGCACTTTTGTCTGTCACATTGAGCAGACCTTAAGTTTGTGTTCTTTATACCATTTCTTTCACTCAGAAATATTTTTTGTTTAAATTGTCAAAACATGGCATTTCGTGTTCAAATCATTATTGGCATCTTTACTAAAAAGAATACGAGCACATTTGTGTTTACAATAGGTTTTTTCCTGCCATTAGCAAACTTCAAAATTCGGCACTTTCCACTAAACTGCCTTTCAGGTTTTGCTCGGATCTGTTCAGGACATCCTCTAGACCTTTCATTGCTACCACACCAGTAAAGCTCATACAGCAGAGAGGTTGCCTAAAATCTGCCTCTTCAGAGGTATCTAAGAGAAGCCACAGCACTTTGTGTGGCAAAACAAAGCAGCTTGCTTAGGAAAGGGGCTCCCTAACATTTGGAAGAGTGAAGTACCCTCAAAGCTTGAACCTTTTTACAGATCACATATGTAGCTCCAAATACCAGCTGCAAACTATCTGCCATGGCTGCTTGACTACTAGTTTGGGAACCTTTGGCCAACGACATCAGTAAATTTGGCAGTGACATAGGAATTTTCTTTGTCAGTAGATCTTAATGCCAAACAGTAAGGTATAGGCTGACAGAATTAAGTGTCTTAGTATAAATACTAGGTTACTGGTGTCGTGGTTCAACTTGTAACATTAATTTGTGTTTTTACAGTTTATTTCCTTTTCATTACAGGTAAAAGCCGTATTAACAGAAATGAATATTGTAGCAATAGTGTTCAGTTGAAGGATGATACACTGCTTACATTTTACATAGTTTAAAAAAAAAAAAATGTCTAATAGGTACACCTTACCAGATGTGACAAGAATAGTTCAAGAATATACTCGGGTTTGCATTATTATCCTCTGATGTATATCTGCCTTACAGATTCTGCCCCAGACTCCAGGAGACTAGATCCTTGCAGCAAGTGCTGAGACTAGGAGTAACAATGCAAATAGGGAACTGAAGTAGCATGAAAATGCCAACCAGTTTCTATATCGTTAACTTCTTTGTCATCAGCTTTCTAGCTCTGTGCTGAAACTACCCAGCAGACAAAGACAGTAAAGTCAGCCTTCTGATTTATGTTTACATACAGCCACTAGTGGAGGTTTCTCTCTCCACTAGCCTCACAGTGCAGGAAACAGGTATTCAGGATTCATCAGCTGTATCAGCAATTCTCCTCTTTGTGTGGAAAGGATGGCAAAGCACCTGGCACCTCCCTTTGCAGTCTGATGCTACCAGCAGGGGAGGAAGTTATGGTGGAGAGTCACTGGAAAAATCGTTTTTGGATATATGTGCATATCTTGGACTTACACATCTACATTAAGGTGTACAGGGCACCTGTACGCAGAGCTAAGAGCTCTGAAACTCCTCTGACAGACACTTAACTGAGTGACTTTCTATCCTTGTGCCGCATCAAAAGCATCTAGTTGAACATGATAAAAAGAACTGTCTATCTAGGATGGAAATAATGAGCTATGAGACGAGGCAGTGTAGTGTGCTTTATCACAAAAAGGTATTTACTTTTAAAAACTTGCCATCTTATGCTGAATAAGATAAATAATTCATTTATAACTGAAGGGCCTTCACTTAAGGAAGCCAAAATTTAGTGCATTAACAGATGTACTAAACATCCAACAAATTAATCTGTAATTCATAAAAGTGCTGTGTACCTGAACATTATCACTGAGTTGGCTGGTCTGAGAAAAACTCTGAGCAACTAAAGCATATCACAGGGAAGTAACACTAAAAGACTTATATAAGGACAGACTAAAAATCACAGCTTAGGCAATTTAGCACTTCTTTTGCCAGGCGATCATATGTCATCAAATGTATTCTTGAAATTTCAAGTACATGCAGAGAAACTTATCAGAGGATAAATGCTTTCTTGGGTAATCCAGTACCGAGATAGAAGGTTAAAAACAGGAGTGTTCCCAGCATTTAAAACTTATATTACAAGCTATATCTGGGGGGATTGTTCACTTTGGGTTTTTGCAGGTTCCCGTAAAATGGAATTTAAGGGAAGTTTCTGGCATGAATCCTGCTTCGTTTGCCAGTATTGCCGGCAACCATTGGGAACAAAACCACTGATCACCAAAAACAATGAGAATTACTGCATGCCCTGTTTTGAGAAGCAATTTGCTCACCATTGCTACTCTTGCAAAAAGGTAATTAAACATAAAATTGAAAAATTGCCCTAATGAGGCAATATTGCTCATGTGGGAAGGGGCTGGAACATGTAAAATGCATGGTGAACTAAGAGTAAGAGCAGAGTCTTCCTTTTGGCATCGGCCACTGAAAGCCAAGTGTGACAGTGTCTGCTGTCCCCTTTAGTTAATATTGATCTAAGCCTGATTATATTTGAAATAAATTTATTGACCAGAACAAATACTTTAGGGTTCTTTTGTTACTGATTGTGATTTTTAACAAAGGTAGAATTTTTCTCTGAAAGTTATGCAAAACCCTGATAATCTTTGATTTTGCCTTGATAAACATACCTCCCTTTTTGATGTTTTTCATATATATAATGCATAATAAGCCACCTAAGCTAAGCAAAGCATTCACAGTCTTGCCTGGTTTGTTTTGGTTGTTTTTTTTTCATGAAATGTATCAGGCAATAATCAGGTTAAGTAATATTCCATCGTGAAAATACTACTCAAGAGTTCCACTGTTTCAACATATGATGCTTCCCCTGTGGGTAGCAGAAAGTTTGAATTCAAATGGGTTTTTCTTTTTCCCCCCAAATACAAATAAATCAATTCATTCCTCCCTCAATTTCTCATCTTTTAAAATTGTCTCTGGATGATGAAAACACTCTTCTAGGTGTTCTCTAGGGAAATGTTTGAGGCTGCTTTTTATGGCAGAATTTAACTTATTTTTTAGTACCTGTATCACTATGGAAGCAAAAATTATTTAGGTTTTTATCACTTCATCAAATAACTTATAATTTTTGTACTTATTTAATGTTTATCTGTAAAACTCTAACAAAAGCTTTTAATGTAATAAAAATCTGCTGCCTGTTTTTTTTCTTCAGTAGTTAAACTTCAGAAAGTACTTTTATATATTCCCATGTCTCTACATCTAGCCTTTAATTTGCATTAAAAGATCACATGGCAAATATAGTAATTCTGCTCTATGTTTATTAGAGGCATGGAGGTTAGCACTTATGTGAAATAATCAGGATTTGCTTCTTAAAAATTCTAGGAATGCAACAAGTCCCCTACATAACAGCTAAAGCAATTTTACTACTTAAACTTGCCTCAGTTCCCATCAATAAGAATGGAGCCCAAAAAGATTAAATTGCCAAACTGGAGTCTTGAATTTTGTGCCAGAGATTTTCAGATTTTAATGGAAAAGCAAATGAGAGTTAGAAATAGCCCGATACTGAAATGCTAGGGGGATTGGGAACTACTTAGATTTCTTTGTTGCCTGACATCACCCAGTATTATTCTTTATTTCCCTGAAACTGTATTTCCCTGGGAAATTTGATGGTGTCACTGTTTTTTCTTAATGAAGCTTCTCCAAATTTTTCTCCTCCTGTTCCAATTATTCATACATCCATTCACTGTCATGCATGTGACTTGACAGTAGAAACACTATCTCACAGCTCATCTTTATCTCTACAGAAATTTCTCTGAACAGTCTCTCACAAATTCTGTGAAACCAGCTCTTTACCACACATATGGAAGCCATAAAGCAACTGGAAATTTCCCTCTTCATAAATAACCAGTGGAGAGCTGTGAATGAGTTGCAGGGATTGGGAAGTTTGATGACACTGATAAACACCATTTTTTCTTCTTCTGACAGTGTAGATCTCCTTCCTGCCTTACTTTTGCTTCTTTACTGTCTTTCTTCCTACTTAAAATACTGTTTCAGTGGGAGACAGCAAACTGCCAGTTCCAGCTGGAGATTAGCCATAATCTCAGCGTATGTTCTCTCATCCACTGTCCGTCACTGAGAATTGTTCTTCTGAGAGTGTACCTGATGTCAAGGTTTTATCCACATGTATAAGAGGAAAATTTCAGAAGAAGCTAACCTGTTTATTACAAACAATGAGGTTATCCTGTGACAGAAAATTGAGAATAACAAACCAGTGGCATGTTCAGCTCAACTACAGTTAGTCAGATTGATATTCCAGATGAAAAACAGTTGATGTGACCACAACTGTCTTCTCTTGTGTGTGTGGAAAGAGAGAAATGAAGCAGAAGGACTTATGAAGGGCCGGATAATCCTTCACAATTCACTTTTCATTGTTCACAGTTGTTCACAATTCACAGTCTCATTGCTCTGTCCTGGTTTGTCAATACATTAGGTAATAACTTCTGGGGGATTGACCTACCATGACCAGCCTTGGCATAAAGAATGCTTTGTGTGTGCTGGGTGTAACACCCAGCTATCTGGACAAAGGTTTATTTCCAAAGACGAGTACCCGTACTGCATAGACTGTTTCAGCAGACTGTATGCCAAGAAGTGTGCTGCTTGCAAGAAACCTATTACAGGTGAGTCTCATCTTCTAGAAGGAGCCAGAAACTGATGTATCCTCTCAAAGCAGGCCTTTACTTTAGAAAACAGCATTAAAAGTCCCATCATAATGAAAGACTGAAGGAGTTAACTACTAGAGGAACACTCTCCCCATCACATGCAACATATCGTGCTAGGACCTACTGGTCATGCGTGTTCCCTAACTGCTAAGGAGTTGGTTTATGTGCCAAAAGGAGTTCCTCCATTGTTTTAGTGCCTTCTGCACCAAAATTCATCTTTAAGAATACAAAAAAGGCACTTTTGGCTCTTCTCAGGACAGTACACACAAGTCCCTCATCTCTGCAATTTCTTTAGCTTTGTTTTTAAATGCAAATGCAATCAAACTGGACATGAATTAACTGCCTGTTGCTAAATCACACTTGTCAAATTAGAAAGCTTGCCAAATGCAACAGAGCTCTATTCCATGCATCCTTGTGTACTTAGCTGATTTATAGTTGGACATACGTCACTAGTCTGTGATAGCTGAAGCTTTCGGGGAGCATTTGCTGGCGTTCTGCATCGTAATTCTGTTATGTGTGGACTCAGCTGTTGAAAAGTGCCACCTGATTGTTACAGGTGCATGCTGTATATTTAAGTGGACAAAGGAAATGAAGAATATCCAATCAAATGGGCATGTTTTTACAAAAAAAAACAAAACCAAAAAACAAACAAAAAAAACCACACCAAAAAAACCCAACCCAAAACAAAGAACCAAACAACCAAACCAAAACCAACCAAAAAAATAAAATCCTGAAAAAACTCCAAACCCCACAACTCCCCGATATTTTATTTCAGACACTTACGTTAGGAATCCCATGATCTAGTAATTTCCTACAGACTCCATTATGAAAAAACTTAGGTCTAAATAATTAAATTCACTCAGTGTTGTAAGGAACTACATGTATCAACACATTGCAAATAATTTTCATGAGAGTTTGTTGGGAAGTTAGCAAATCTGAGTGGACATTCTGACAAACTCATTCTGTTCAGAGTTTGTAATGGGATATGAAAACAAGTTGTGGCTTTGCTTAAAATATTTCTTACTGTATTTAATTTTAAAGGTTTTTGTCAATTCAGCCAAGAAAGGATATTTCAGATTATGGATTTTTGTTGATTTGTTTGTTTGCTATATGAATGACAACCTGATCACACATCAGAAAACAACCTGTTTCGTTTCTGAACCATGTCCAGAAATACTGGCTTTACATCTTCTTTCTCGTAATCTCTTTCAGCTCTTGGAGGTGGCAAATTTATCTCATTTGAAGAGCACCAATGGCATGGGGAATGCTTTAAATGTGCAAAATGCTCTGTCTCGCTGGTGGGCCAGGGATTTCTCACTCGGCTGGACGATGTCCTTTGTCAGAGATGTGGCTCTGCTTCATAGTTCTGTGGAGAGCTGTACAGCTGCATTATTCTTGCTCTGTAATGATGTACTTCTTTACTCTGCAGCAAGAAAACCATATAAAAGGTCTAACAGTTATTTAGTCATTGAAGTAACTTTCCACCAGCAGTTTAATTCTATCATAGTTTTCAACTGCTTCTAAAAAAATGTAAACAGCTGTATACTGTTTAAGAAATAATGCGGAAGAGGTTTGTATATATTTTAAAAATAACTACAGTATCTTTCTCCTTGTAACACACTGCACTCTGCTGTTAGAAGCTTAAAAATTTACATTTTGTTTCCTATGAACCAGGGAGGACTGTGAAAGCCTATATGGCATATGACTAATGATGAGGCGTTAGCACTGCTTCAGAGATGCAGACCTTGGTGTGGAAAGCTAAGCATGTGCATTTTTCTATTGGGTCATAACACTGATAAGAACAACTTGTAAATATCAGCTTTCTCCATACTTTGGGCAAAAAAGTTGTTGACAAAGCAGGCAGAAAGTGGGAGGAGGGGGTACTTTTTCACAGAGGGCCTCCAAGTCACAGAGGCCCATTCCAGGGCCAGATAAAGGGAAAAAAGGTCATTTTCCTCTCCTTACTGAGATTCCTCCTTACAAATATAGTCTTTAGTCATCCAAAAAACTGACAGGTCCTTTCACCATATTGGTTAACTGTACTTAATTTTTCAGGCATAGCTTCTTTACAATGTAAATAAACCCATACACTGAGATACTGTAAGAGATGATGATTGCCCCAGATTGGATAGTGCTGATCTACACTTTCCCATATCTAATATGCCTTAAGACTTTGTCTCTGTTGTCCTCACTAGACCTTGAAATACACACATGAAATATATATTTTTGCTAGTAGACAAAGAACCAACTTACACTTGTCCCTTTAACCTTGTACTTTTCCTCCCCTCAAAACTCATTTGCCAGCAATTAAAGCACTGTAAATGGCCTTACCATTTCCACCCCTCTAGGTCTTTGATGCACAGCCTGCCCCTTTTCTTGTAAGTGCCTGCTTGTCTATACCAGGGTACAAGCTCTTCAGAACCAATGCCCAACTCATTTTGCCATGTGCCACGTGCATTTGCTGATATTATGACAAGAATTGGTAACGTTGTCATTGCAAGCCAGGCAACCCTTCTTGTAGTACAAGGTGTTAGTTTCTAGGTACCGGGCTTTGAGGAGGTTAAACCTGCTTGCTGAGCTTCAGCACTCAAGTGTGTATCATTAAAGGTCATCTAGAGCTGAGTTACAAGCATTTCTCTTCTTTCTTCTTCCATACTGTAAGTTACACTGGCCTAATTCATGTTACAGTGCCCGTACCAGGACATTGTGAATGGTGCAGTGATACTAAGAACGGCGGATTCTGCATTACTCAGCACTGTTTTAGTCCTCATCTCTCACGTCTTTCAGTCATATATTCTCCTTTAGATTCTGACCTTAAGTGCATAGAGTTAATGGGCTGACCTGAGTGGTGGGCTTTATCCAGACTGAAGACAGCCATTACTTTAGGTAGAAAAGTGAAAAAAAGAAAAAAAAAAAAAAAAAGAATATGTGTGCCTAGCTAAGCCAGAGCTGAACTGCAGTGGCATAAAATCAATATGGATAATGACTGACCAACAAGTACATAGCGGTCTGTTTTCCAGTCAATAAAATATTGATCTTTTCCTCTGCATGGTGTTCATTTTTGGTTTTCAGTTACTGCTTTCATGGCAGCTTTTATTGCGGTCTAGAGTTTGATTAGTTTATGCCTTTTCATTTTATCCCAGCTGCTTCTTTTTCTATTTTCACATTTCACATGGCTGATACAGGTTCTTGGTAAGACTTGCATTCCCATAAATAGAAATATGTTTCATTGCCTTAAATATATATGTATATACACATACACACGTACAGCGGTTCACAGTTATGTATGATGTTCTAAAAATGTGCACTGAGTTATCAGAAATTAGCCCATTAGTAAATGTTAATTGTCTGAAATTTTTAAATGAAAATGATGAATCACTAGATTCAGGCTTGTCTATGGGGTATAACTTTTGTTTGTGTTGTGTGAAATAACATTCAGCAAAGTGCAAGAATGTGGTTGGGCCCTTTATTCTGTCTTGTCTGAGCAATCTTCCAATTTAATTACAAACAGACACAAGAATTACCAGGCAGAGTCCTAAGACATGACAAAGTCACAGGTCAGACACACTGATCATGATAATCCCCATCTTTCAGCCTTAACATTTGGGAAAATGAAATTCCTCTCTGACTCATCAACTAATTATATTTTTAGAAATACCAACTGAATTATTTATTCCTCCTGCAGTAAATACACTACAATCAAATCTGAAACTGAGCATTTTCACTTCAAAATAATAATAAGAAATAAATGTGATTGCTATAAATACTTGGAATAAAAGTTATATTAGATATCAGGTTGACATTTCCTGGTGTCTATCACTAGCAACCAATGCCTAAACAAAAATACAGTAATACTCTTGTGGTGGGTTGACCCTGCCTGGACGCCACCACCAAAGCTGCTCTATCACTCCCCTCCTCAGGTGGACAGGGGAGACAAAATGTAATGAAAGGCTCGTGGGTCAAGATAAGGACAGGGGGATATCACTTACCAATTACTTTCATGGGCAAAACAGACTTATGTTGGGGAAAAATTAATTTAATTTACGACCAATCAAATCAGAGTAGGATAATAAGAAATAAAACAAAAATCTTAAAACCACCTTCCCCCCACCCCACCCCTTCTTCCCAGGCTTAACTTTACTTCCAAATCCTCTAACTCCTCCCCTGCAGTGGTGCAGGGGATGGGAATTGGGAATTATGGCAAATTCATCACACGTTGTTTCTGCTGCTCCTGCCTCCTCGAGGACAGGACTCCTCACATTCTTCCCCTGCTCCAGTGAGGTCTTCTCTCCCCAGGGGCCCACAGGTCCTGCCAGCAAACGTGCTCCAGTGTGGGCTTCCCATAGGTGACAGCCTCCTTCAGGCATCCACCTGCTCCGGCATGGGGTCCTCCACGGGCTGCAGGTGCGTATCTGCTCCACCGTTAACCTCCATGGGCTGCAGGGACACAGCCTGCCTCACCATGGGCTTCATCACAGGCTGCAGGGCAGTCTCTTCTCCAGTGCCTGGAATACCTCCTCTCCCTCCTTCTGCACTGGCCTTGGTGTCTGCAGGGTTTTTGCTCTCACATATTCTCACTCCTCTCTCCAGCTGCAGTTCTGCAGTGTTTTTTTCCCCTCTTCTCAAATACACTATCCCACAGGTCCTACCACCATCACTGATGGGCTCAGCCTTGGCCAGCGGTGGGTCCATCTTGCAGCTGGCTGGCATTGTCTTTAGTGGACACAGGGGCAGCTTCTGGCAGCTTCTCACAGAAGCTGCCCCTGTAGCCCAGTCACTAGCAAAACCTTGCCATGCAGACCCGATACAACTCTGTACAGTTTGGGTCACCTTTGCTTATGTAGATAAAATCCAACCTGAATAGGTACAGAGAAGGGCTGCAAGAAGGAACAGTATGTCTCTGGAGGACTGTAGACCATGGAGGGCTTTAGACAGCTACTGCAAGCCAAGAGGCTACATTTGGTTGAAGATCAAAGGCAAGTAAACTCCTCAGGACTGGAAACTGGAAATTAGAAGGATGCTGCTGCTGAGCAGTGAGGGTCCAGGAGAACCTCTCTCCAGAACCAAGAGGGGAACAGCTATGCAATCATTTTCACAGTGATGTTTGATCAGTGTGTTAAATGGTACACACAACGTGATTGCCTGGGATAGCAAAGCACTGTGCAAAATGAACCAGATAGTCAGCTTCAGTCTTTGATGCTAATATTTGATTTAATTCAGGATGATCAGGGTACAGACTCCAGTGCAATTCAATATTATTAAATAAACTTCAGAGGATGGAATTTTGAAAAAAAAATACTTTTAAGTCAAATTTTTTTAACATCATGTGCTTTTCTTTAATATTGCACTATTTTATTTTTTAAAACGTATCTAGATCTTCCTTGTGTATTAGCTGCCCAGCTCAAAGGTAATCACATTGCCTTTGTTATGGTCAAACCCAATTATCCTAAGGTGCAGTGATGTCTCCAATGCCTTGATCACATCTCTGCTGTATTCAGTTAGGACTGAAAGGAAGGATGCTATCTGGAACTAACTTCTGAAGATTGAAGTAGGTGCCCTATTACCTCCCTTAGTCCTTAAGGCTAAAGTTTTTCTTCGGCTACTGCCTAACTGACGGAGAACTCCCAGAGATAAGATGCTTAAAATACAAAGACAAGCCCTACAGTATTGTTGCCAAGTAACCCTTCTCTACCCGTATTTCTGAATGTCACATGTTTCACTCTGAGACAAGTTCATATAGCGAGAGCAAGAGATCAGCCTTTTCCTGGACTACTGCTTTTAAAATCCAGGTGTGTTTTCAGTATCAGGCAACACAGAGTGGTAATGCTGGAAACCAGGACCACTTGCCTGCATTTCACAGGCAGTGGCACATGCTCCAGACTTGACATATCTAGGATGAAACCTAGACATCCTTAATCCTCTCTCCTTGTCCCCTGGTTTTCCAGAAAGAAAATCTGTGAGTCTAGGCTGGGGAAGAGCTACGACATAGTCTGGCCATATCAGTGAAGTGGGCGTCACATCACGTAGGGGTTTTTTTCAGTATCTCAGCACATGCAAGTTCAACTGGTCCTTGTACCCGACCAGTGGATACCATCCCGGGCTTTCCTTCTGGTAAGAGTGGCTCAGTACAACCCCAGGAACACTAGGAGGGGAGTGGTGATGTTTTGAAAGGCCTTCTGGACCTGTGGTTTCAAACATTTCACAGGCCTCATCACAAGAGGGGAGGTACCTGTTCATACCCCACTGGGTTGGCCAGCAATTTCAGCACCTGGTAAAAGTTTTGGTGAACTTCACTTAGTTTAATAGAATAGATGTAAAGCAGTGTATTGTATTTTAGGAAGGCAAGTAAAAACACAGTGACTTTTATACAATGATATTGATAGCTGGAAGGAAGTATTATTAAATGACTGCCTAAGTGGAAACTGGGAGATTATTTCTCTAAACAAAAAAGTTTCAAGCAATTGAAATGTGACCAAGGCATTGGGATTCAAGCCTATAGCCAGAACAAACTTGTTTTCCAATCAAACGGGAATGCTACAACAAATCCTCTACATTTTTGTTAATAATATCTCAAAGAAAACATGTGTGTGTGTGTGTGTGTGCACACGCGTATGCTTGTTCACCCCTGAATTGCCAACACATGAAATGACGGAGTCAAGGAAATCTGGCTACCTTAACCAAAGTACAAAACCTCTACCATGGTTATCGATTACTATTTCCGAACAGAAGTTTCGGTCCATCATACTCAGAAGCACCAGGTACAAGTACTTTGATATTAAAAGAGGACAGATAAGACCTTTGGAGGACAGATATGTGCACAGGGATGTAACACAGGGATGTTATCCAATCGCCAATACATGGCTGCAGTGAAGGATCTAGAGATATCAGCTTTGGCCAGAATCATTAAATTATTCTTAGCATGTTAGAGAGAACATTTGTTCAATAGTGTCCATTTAAAAATTTCTGTAGACTTTCATCCTGCATTTTTCATCCAAGTCCTTACTGGGGCTCCTTGAAGATGAGGCCAGACAGGAGCATCTCTACAGAGCAGTCACCCAGACATGCACAATAGGTAACAAATACAGCCCATAAGAAGTTGGATTTGCTCAGTGAAAACTAATTCAATGCCAGAACAACCATTTTACAGAATTACATCCAAGCTAATAAACCTTATCTCTGTCTTGGATATAATTCAGTATCTGGTTTTATCAACTTGCAGCAACATCTGCTGTACATTTTTGACTGTCCTCTCCAGTATGATATTTGAGACTGTATGGGCTCATCTGATTCACTGAAGATTTTTGTTACCACTGACTGAATTACTAGATTACTGCATATAAGAAGCTGTGCTACATCTCTGAAAACCAGGAGCCACAAGTCCCTTTCATGCATAGTTTTTGTGAAGCTTTGAGAAAAATCGCATTAAAAAAACAAAGAAACACTCAGCTCCTGCCTGTAGCCTGGGCACAGATACAAAGATGACCACCAAAATATTCAGACAAGAGTACTTACAGAGCAAGCAAAGGAGCATGGCCTCAGACGTTTGAGGAACTGAGTCAACAGAAAACTACCTAGCAAACTCAAAAAACAATTAAGCAAGTTTTTTGGTTTTGGGGGGGGTTTGGTTGTTTTTTTGGTTTGGTTTTTTTTTTTTGCATTCAGATGTTCTACTCCAGTATCTCAGTGTTCTCTCAAATCACTTGTTAGCTCTCTCCCAACACCTCATGTGTAATCATCCCCAGGTGCATTCCCATAACTTCCACTTGTGACCAGGAGGAGAGCAGTTCACTGTGAAAGGACCTCAGTCTGGCACAGTGGCCCAGCCTCAGAAATTTCCTGAGTGATGTTAAAGAAAAGATTAGCTCAGCTGGAGGTAGCAATATCCAAACAGCCTTAGATAGTTGCTCACATCGGAACCCCAGTGCTCAACTTAGAGTAATTTTATAGCAAAGACATACCTCAAGTAGCCATATGCACATTGTTCCTGGATTAAGATTCTCATCTGACCATCTCTGTCTTCACCTTAGACTTTTGCTTTTGCTAGACTAATCAAATATGTAAATTAAAAAAAAAAATCTTTCCATCCAAGCACAGCTTTCATGGATTATAAAAAAAAATATGGTGCAAAATAATGTAAACAGTTTACCCAGTTCTGCTGGATTACATTTTTTGTTGTTCTTGTTTCCCAAAGGAAAAAGAAAATGGATGACTTATTTCTTGAGAACAAGCTCTTCACTTATAAAAAAAGCAAATCAAGCCCTTAGTCAAACATTTTCATTGGAAGGACAGCAATCTGAGTAGAAATTTCTGGCTATGAAAGCAGATGGATGTAAAACGCTGCTAATATGAGGAACAGGACTTACCTCAAGCAATAGAAAAATTGATAACAAATCTGTAACAGAAAGGGTAGCCTCACATGTACTTTGTGAGCCTGTGACAAAGGACCAGGCTCAGGACAGCAAAATCCTGTTGGGCGCCAGCCTGTTCTCATACAGTCTTGGAGAAGTGACAAGTTGGGTGACCCTAACATCACCTTCCAATTTTTTTAAACATTTGGATTTCTTTAACCTTTAACTCTTGAATTTCCTGGCTTTCTCGCAATAGCCATCTTATTCCTTGTTAGTTTGATTCTTTCTTAATTGCTACAAAAACCTTATTGTAATCTTAACTCTTAGCTAACTAAAAATTAAACCCACCCTGACTGATTTTTTGGGGAGGACAATGTCTGTTATCGGTTTCCAAGATCTTCAATTTAAAGCGTGTCTTCACTTGCCTACAAGACACTGTCAAAGTTAAATGCTTTGAACCAAGCTCTGTGCCAAACTTTCTCAGGCCAGTTCCTGCTTTCCTCTTCCCATTTTTCCTTTTCATCCCCAAAAGGTTTCAGTCAAAACCATTTAAGATTTCACAAAATGAAAAGCAGGAAAAAATAGAAAGTTTGCCCTATAGTAAAGAATCCTGAAACTTTTCTTTGAGGACTTCAGGTGCTTCGCTTGATTTTGGCTCAGGAGCATAATTGGCAAAAAAAAGAAAACTTTTTTTTAATGTAGATGTCTCCTGCCATCCCTACAAAAATCCACTTGTCCCAATTACATCTCTTCTGCATTAGGAATGGCAGACACATTTCCCACAGGCCAAATGTGTGGTCCAGATGCTACATGCTCAGTGACAACCACTTGTAAGCATTTTAGGTTGGGTACATGTTTCAGTTCCTCAGCTGTAAAATAGAGATAACTCCCCATCTTGGAGGAATCAAGGTAGACAGTCGTGAAAATGGATCCATCTAAAGCATTGTCATAGCAGACGGCTGGTCACTTAATCTGATGAGGCCAAGCTCTAAGTAAAGCTCCCAGCTCTGTCCTCAGAACAGCTTTCAGCATGGAGCCACATAGCAAGTGGTGCTAAGAGTCCCAAATGCAGGACGGTGCTCGCTGTGAGAGCATGATTCACTCTGCATGGATGATGGGGAATGGGTTCCCTAGGAAAATAATTATTATGGGCTGTTTTGCTTAAAGCCTGTACTGTGCAGGAGAGGTAAGGGCGCTGCAGAGGAAGCTCTAATTCCGATGTTTCCTCACCAGGATCAGAAACAAGCTCTGAAAAGTCTAACCCAAATTAGCCAGCATTAGTCACTTTTATTTTTGTTTAGTATTTTTGGCAACCCACCAAAACCCACAAGGCTTTTCAAAACAGGGCTTTAGTGGGATTTCTGCCCTCCGCCCATGCCAGGGAGGGAGCAAAGGCCTGGCCATGGTGCCCAGGCACCCTTTCCCACCAGCCCCCAGCAGACAGCACAGCAGGGTGGCCTCCTGGCCCATGGCCGCTCCAACACAAACCTGACACCAGCCACAAAACTTCAGAAACCCTTACAATTATATGAATCCAATCAAGTTTCCCTTGTTTCTGAGGCAGAGATGTGCCCCGTGGACTCAGACTTCCTGCACACCAAGTTGCTGCCTTAGAAACACAGTGATGCTTGTCTTCTGGATTTATTAAGGCTGATCTGCCTCTCCTGTTGATGTGCTGCTGTCAGGCACAGACATGGGAGGTGCACTGGACCCAGCTTCCTCTCTCCCCTTAAGCAGCCCCCACTGATTTCCACAGAGCTGTTTCTGGAAGACAAAGATTCCCCATCACGAAGCAAACCGCAGGGCTGTTGACTGTAGAGAGGAGACTCAGTCAGAACATAAGGCTGTGATACTGCTCTTTATGGGCATCTAATTGGTTCTCATTACTGAAATTAAAGTCACTGTGTGATGAAAAGCAATGGCCAAAGGTGGAAATTCAGCTGCAGCTACAGTCTGATAGTTAAATAAGAATAACTCAGACCTGCCAGAACTGTTAAAGAGGAATTTAAACTTAACAGGATTCCTGCCTTGCTTCCCTTTTGCCTGGAGGCTTAGGTACTCTGCTGCATTCCTGGTACAAAAACAACTGATGTTGTTTCATAGCGAGAGGGAAGCAAGGTCACATCCTCCCCGTTCCACCTTTCACACTTACTGGCTCACAGTGGGAGCATTCAGCAAGCTGGGATTTGCACTCTACCAAACTGAGAACTCGCACCAAGGGAAGGTTGCTGGAAGGCACCTTACTGTCTTACACCTCCTTTTTACTGCCTAAAACAAGAACATATCATCTAGCAGAACGTCACATGCTCTCCTTTGAAGTAGGATATCCAACAGACCGTTAGTGCAATAGTAAAGACTGATAAATAGCCTGCCATCTGCAATGGATGTGATGAAACAACATACCCGGGACACCAACAATTGTTTCCAGCCACCTTATCTAGGTTTACAAAGTCTCTGTTGTGCTACCTAAATTGCAAGAACCTCACTCTCTCAAGGAACCACAATAGGCTTCCTTTTAGGAGGCACAGAGAGGTGGCGTGAACAAAAATCAGGATTCACAGCAGCTGTTGAACTGAGCGGTGGAGTGTCTTAATTATCCAAAATTAAATATTGCTGGGAAAGTTATAGGCTAAGTCACACCACTCACTTCCAATTCAACAAGGGCAGGAAAGCAAGACACGTCTTCCTCTGGGATTCAAAGCCATGAAAGCTCTACCAAGATACTTAAGTGCTCTACCAAGTACTTCAAGCAAAGTCTTGATAGAAGGACATTTGTGCATTACCACTCTTCTAGATGTGAGAGCTCATCAGTGAGCATGGTTATCAGGAATGCGAAAAACATCAGCTCTCTTCTTTATCTAGTTTGGATTCAGGATTTAAACTTTCTCAAGAAAGTGTCCTGTTCTGAGCACTGGTTATTTGTGCATTTTGGAATCAATAAAAGTGCCACATTTCTTGCTGAAGAAATTTTCATATCACATGGTATAATTAAATTGTCATTGTTTTAAATGTGTGAGAAAACCTCTATCATACACAGTCATGTTACTCAGCTAGGAAATCTCAAATGTCCATTTCCAGCTGCAGCAGATGACAACAGTCACTATGTGACTGTATCAACCAGCCCTGGGAGTCAGACACAGGTTTGTTGGGATGCAGCTTTTCCCAAGGAAAGGCTGTTTCTGCAGACATTCATATAATAGGGCAAGGGCACTGTTAGCTTCTCTCCTCTCAGGACTGCACTGTGGACACCACGGTACAGATTCAGCTGAGAGATCCCCTCCAAAAACAACACAGAAACAGTTTCAGCATGGTGGTACGCAGTCAGGGTCATTAATCGGTTATATTTGCTGAAGTATTCTGAGCAATTCACTTTATTTTCTCAGAACAGTAAACATGGGAAGCAAGAAATTTAGCTCGTTCATAGCTATTACCAATAACATCATGATTTCAAACACTGGTCCTGGTGGGAACCCCCTCTTTCCTGAGGAGCAGTAGAGAAGTGGGTTTGCAGAGATGCTGAGCTCATAGTGCACCATGTTCACATAGGTGCTCTGGAGGTGGAAATTCATACATTTTATCAGGCAACTGGGAAACCTTTCAAATATATCTGCTTTCTGCTTCTCATTCTGTGTGGCCAGATGGGAATTTTAAAATTACATAGAACCGAAGCAGTCAAGAATAACTCTCAATCAGTCTGTTCTGGGAGGAACTGCTGGGTTAAGGAGGATTACTTTTACTCTGTTGTATGATTGGATAAATTAGAAATAGATTGTCCTTAACAATATCTCTGGTGGGTGCTAAGGTGTATATAATTAGTAACAGCTGGATGACAGCATCCCAAATAAAAAGGTATGGTGTAAGCAATGAAACAAGAGTGTATTAATGGAAGAATAAACCCAGTAATAACTAAGAGAATGAGACAGAAAATAAATAGGTCTGTTGTAGCTAGCTCCAGCTTTATTTATTAGAATAATTCCTATAAGTACAAAACCAAAAGCATATGCGTAATTCCTCTGAATATCAAATATTAAACAGGTAGACCATGTTCTAAGAGTGACAAGCATAACAACAGAGAAATGAAAGAGAGCAAATGAAAATTTGAAAACTAACAGTAACACATCAATCAGTATTAACACCAAAACTTCCTTATATTAAAGCAATGTACAGTTTAGTTGTGGAAAGATGATGTTAAATCTAAAGACTTGCCACATGAATCAGTCAGGTTTTAAAAGGAGTACTCTTTGGCCAAAAAAAAAAAAAAAGGGAATAAATATCTAAAAGGAAAAGTCCTTTATTCTATATAGCTATCCTACATTTCATTTTATTGTCTATTGTATTGTCACAACAGTTCCTGGGTGACAAGTTGATGCAATAAAGTGCTGTAACAATTTAAAATGTATTTTTCCCTCTAAATCATTGGTGTGTTTTCAGCATTCTTAGCATTTGCACCACTTTGGCCACATATAGTAGAGTTTGTGTAGAAGCCTGTCATTGTAATCCAGGCTAGCTAAGATTATTTTCACTTGATGAAAACGTTTTGTGTTACCACACAGACTTCCTTATCTTGTTAACCAGAGAGACAGGTAAGCGCATGTACACATTTATTTCTCACTCGTCCCATAGCCTTCATAAACAAAGATGGCTGTCTTCTTTGTTCCAGCGAAGCTATGAAAAGCAAGTCCTGTGCCCAGCAGACATAGTACAAAATTTTCAAGAGGCTTTGGCTACCCTACCTTATGGCCACACTGACAGTTACAAACTCTGTCCTCAGTGACATGGAAAAAATCAGGAGAGTTGGTTTTGCACCCACACAATTTAGACGAACTAGTTTCTTTGTTCGTGTACAGAAGGTATCGGTCAGACAGCAATAAGCCTGTCTTACCCCACTGCACACAAGTATGGGTCATCAGGATGCAAGCAGCTTGTACAGCTTCTCTGCACTTACACAGCACACAAAGGAGTGTGAAAGTTAGCTGGACAGCTAAGCGAGAGTACTTTTAATCCACCAGGTCACAATCCATCCTCTACTGTGTCCAGATGAGTCTTTGATAATTCATCTGTCACTGAAGTTACAGGTGTAGCCTGACACACTGTGCTCCAGCCACACGAGGTGGCTCAGAGGTGAGCGCACCCATCTCGACCTGGTCATGGAAAGCTCACAGCACAGCCCCCCACTGTCCTGCATAACAAGCCGGTGCTGAACGAGCTTTCCAGAGTGCATTCTCCAGTCAACTCAGAAACCTTTTTTGTCAGGTCATGGAAAAGAGGTGGCGGTTCTGACAGGTTTAATGGAAAACCAGAGCAAGTGGCTTTTACGCTCTTCACATCAGCCCTCAGGAATGACCAGAAACTCACCTTTCAGCATGAAGAAGCAGAAATTCAGGTCATTCGCCATTATGCCTTAAAAATTCAGAACTCACTAAAGAAAGTTGTTCAAAGGATGATGTATTCAAGTTGGTTAAACATCACCTGCAGTGCAGTACTTTTCTTCGCTGTCACAGGAATCTGCCGTTCATGTGTCAGTCAGGTCAGCTATGGTACCTCTCACAAAGGGCTCTTCATAGAGCCCATCATTTGCATCCAGACAACTGCAGCTAAGTCTCATCATTAATTTTGCCACAAAATGTGTGTCACTGCCTCAGAAACAACAAGTATTTAATGTGACACACTTTTGCGGTTTTTACATTTCTGGGGTTGAAAGTATTCTCTCTTGAAACAGAATTGCTTAGTGTTGCCACATGTTACTTGACAGACAGCCTGGCAGAAAAAAGTCCATCACCCCAAGACCACCTATAATCTCAGGACATTGCCAGTTACCTGAAGGTTTACTGCATGACATTGTGTGAAGGAGAAAAACTACAATATTTTTCTCATTTCCCTACCAATTGTCACTCTAGCCAGTAATTCTTCATAGGTAGCAATAGTACCTGGTAAGTAACCTTCACTATCTTTAATGCCAAAATCAAATATAAAATCACCCTGAGCCAGGAGCTGCTGCTTTGCATGGAGGTAAGGTCCCACTAATATTGACTAGGAGTACATCTCCTCTTTGAGACTCGTCTTACTGACAGACTGTCAGCACACCTAAGCTCTGCTTGGGAAGGAAAAAATACAGTTCGGAGCTGTCCTCAAAAGCTGAGGGCTTGTGTCCAAGTCACAAGAACTACTCAAGGTCAAGGGAACTTCTACATTAGGCCTGCCAGCACTGGCCTGGGCTTGTTTTTGAAGATCATCAGCAGCTGATGCTCTTCAATCAATTTAACATCCGGGATGGGAGAGAGAATGCTTTGTTAGAACCATCGTAAGAGGGAAGATGGGGGCTTTTCTGACAATGATGCATTTAGAATTGGAGTTATATTCATGAATACAATTCTTTAACTGGGATTTTCCTTTTTACATACCTGAGACATTAGGTGTTTATTTTTTAAATCCTGAAGCACAAGTCTTTATGGAATAATATTTGGCGGTTTTTCAGTACAGCATTTAACAGTATTTTGGAAACATTAACCACATTTTAAAGGCACAGAATAGCAGCTAAATAAATTGATTGGCATATTTATAGTCATGGGCAGTTGGGAAGAGGGAGGAGATGGGCACATAGCTTTGTGGTGAAACAGAAGTCTCACCTTCATAAAAAACTTACCAAGCAACATAAACAAAACCAAACCCTTTAGAAGTACAGGGGGAATAAGAAAAAACACAAAAATACAGTTCTCAACCATGTAGACACATCTTGAGACACTAGAACTACTATTGCTTAACTTTGCTAATGGCCCAAGTAGCAGGAGATAATGTACCCCTAGCAAGCTGTGGATCACACCGAATTGTAGGGAGTAGTTCATATGCCAGGTTGCTGAGTTGCCATTCAGAGAGCCTATATGGGCTGGAGAAATGGGCCAACAGGACACTTGAGAGCACAATGGGAAACGCAGAACAGGCCAGAACAACCCCAGGCATCAGTAGAAGCTGGAGTCCCAATTTTGGCCTTGTAGAAAAAGACCTGGGGGTCCTGGTGGACAACCAGCTGAACATGAGCCAGCAATACATCCTTGCAGGGAAGGAGGCCAAGCACATCTTGGCCTGCATTAGGAAGACTGTTACTAACAGGTCAAGGAATGTGATTGATGTTTGCCCTCTCTTCAGCACTAGTGATACTGCATCCAGAGTCCTGTGTCCAGTTTTGGGCTTCCCAGTACGAGAGAGACCTTGCTAAACTGGAGAGACTACAGCAGGCAGAGGACCAGCAAGTCAGGGTCTGGAGCACTTGTCCTGTGAGCAGAGGCTGGGGGAGCTGGGCTTGTCCAGCCTGGCAAAGAGACAGCCAGGAGATCTCACTGCTGTCTACAACCACTTAAAGGGAGGGTGTGCAGGAGACTGAGCCAGACTCCTCTCAGAGTGCAGAGTGACAGGATCAGAGGCAGTGAACATGTTGCAATGAGGAAAACTCAGAGTCCACACAGGAATTCTGTTTGTTTGTTTACTGTGAGTGCGTTCAGACTCCAGCACAGGCTTCAGCTGAGAGGTTGTGGAGCCTCCATCCCTGGAGGTGCTCAGCTCAACTGGGCATGGCCCTGAGCAACTCGATCGACCTGGCCCCACTTTGAGCAGGGTGTTGGACTGGACAACTTCAGAGAGCCTGCCCAACCAGCACAGTCTCTGTATCTGTTAGCAATCTACGATCCTCACAGCACCCCTTTGAAGTGTGAAGGTTTGATGTATGTGTATGTCACACCACAGGGGATGAGGGAAGCCACATGAAACACAATGGTGATGTATATGGTATCAACACTGTTTCATGGTTGTTCTGAAGCAGTCACAAACATGCAAATAATTAATTCTAAGTCCAGAAAAGTGTACATTCTAGAAGTAGCAACTGCAAAGGACTTCAAGGCCTCCTGATGAAAACTTAATGTGAACCTTAATCATGCCTCCAAGAGGGGAAAAAAAAGAAAAAAGAAAAAAAGATTATACAACATGGTAACAGGTGACGTACCCCAACTCAAATAACTGAAAAGGTTCAGATTTCTTCTACCCAATGATAACACTGTTATATTCTTCTAGATAATATTCATGACACTACTGTAATTAGTCTTTACTCCTAACCTCTCAACTCCAGTCATTTAAAAAGTTTTAAATTACAGCCAGTTATTAAACTTCCCAAATTTGACACAGTTACGATACATTATTTTCTAAAAAGTCCATACTTTATAACAACCGGCTAAGGTGCATTCAACAAGCTGCACTAGACCAAAGAGAACTCTGCTGGAAGACTTTCCCATTCACCATATACTTGGAGCACAAATTACTCTGTAGAAGCTCTTCTTGCCTGCCTAAAAAGAGTACAAAAGGCAAAATCCCATTTAATATAAAACTGTTGGATGGAAGTTATAATGCTGTACAAAACTTGTGAGGATTTGGGCGAGTTTATTGCTTTACTCTTGGGTATTACACTACTGTGCAGCACAACTATTCAGCTGATAGTCTAGAAGTGCCAGCAGTGCTTGCAATGATATATTTGTCCATATGTAACTGTAAATCATGCCCACAGCAAAACCAACCACTTTCATAAACATGATTTATTTTCCTTCAAAATTATGATATTGCTAACATATTCCAACCTGTTGTAAGAGCTTTTTTTTTTTTTTTTCCTAACCCTGCTCCTCAGAGGAATATATTCTAAAAGGTATTGTGGGGAGGGGGGTAAGGGAAGTATTCATCTTTTCTAAGCAGAATCTTTAAGCAATTCAAGGGGTGGGGGGTAGATTTTCATGGCTGGCACTGCATTGAATGCAGTTAACAACTCTGAAATAAACAAAAACAGGAGTCATCCTGCAATTCATCAGCTATGAAATAACTCGGTAGTGCACAGAAAGCAGTTTGTGACCCTGGCCAACCTCTACCCACACTCACTATGGCAATGAGGAGACCTTTGTACAATGAGATAGCACTCCTACATCTGTGTGGTGGAATGAGAGATTCCTGCTGCTCTGCAGAGCTGTGCCTTGCTTCATTTGGCTGAGAGGATGAGGCTCCAGGTCTGGAAGGGGCCCACATCAGAACATGAGTGTAGTCACTAGAAAGGAAGACACTCAAAACAGCATGAAAAAACTTCAACTCCTTCCCTCTACAAAAAGGAAAAAAATGATGGTATCACATAATGGAACAAATAGGCTAAGGGAGAAAGGACAGAAGAAAATGTTTCAGAAATAAGAATGGGATAGAGACCTGCAACTCAAGCCCAAAAAGTCAATTGAAAAACAGACTTCCTAAGTATAAACCAAATAATCATTTCATGTAATTATCTCATTCTTTCAAAAAGAAAAGAAAAAAACGCACAAAACTCATCCCTACTTCCTATCAACACTCCCTCAAATCCATCCAAAAGGAGAAAATATATTAAGCTCCTTCCAACAGCAGAGTTTGCCATGGTAGAGAAGAGCAGGGCAGAGCAGAGCCCACTCCCAACAGCAGCAGTCAGTGATGCTCAGCTACATCCACATCTGTAGATGGCTTTCCAGGGGATGCTAGTGAACAACAGCATCAACAGCTCCTTCAAGATTTTTCTTTTCCTCCTCCCCCTCCTCCTACCACAGAAGTCTGCTTTTTCTTTCTCTTTTCTGAAAAGTGACAATAACCACATCAGTAGTAAAACCATTCAAGTACAAAGGACTTAACATTCTCAAAATGGGCAGCACAAAGTGGTCAGAGCTTAGATTGCTTCATCCCAGAGTTTGTATAATCTTAATTGGTATTGAAACTCAAAAATATCTCTTAGATTAGATGTCCAGTTAAGCTCTTCTCCATTTCAGGATTTACCAAATATTAGATGAAAGGGAATGGGAGAATTACTTTACTCCTTTTGGTCAGCCAGATCAAGCCAAACACTCTGTCACAACACTGATAGTGGCAGTACACCATTAATCTAGCCCTTGAGAAGTTTAAAAACTTGTTTGTAAATTTTTTACATAAAAATAAATGAGGGCTACTCTCTATGTTCCTAAAAAGCAAGTACAAAAACTAGGATTATTTTCTGTAAAGAGTATTCATCCAAACAACAACAAGAATTAATCGAAGTAATTTTAATACACTGGTAATATTTATTTTCATTTCAAAATAGGAGGAAAACATTTTATTTGCTTTTCATTTGTTCCAGACTACAACAAACATTTTTAAGCAGAAGTTCTATGTGAAAGCATTGACATGTGAGGGTTTGGGTTTGAAGATATTATTGCACCTCCATTTGAATGTCTATCTTTCTGCTTGTGGTTACCAAAGCTAAACTGAAAGCATCATTGACAGGGTAGAGAGATTTGTTCTAAAAGATCATCCTGTGATCCAGGAGCACCAGTGGTTTTGCTGGAAGAAGCACCAACACTAATCGCAGCCACCTTCTACTCAGACAGCAATGTTCTCCAGAACATTCCTGTTATGTCCTCTGCTGTGTCCCAAACTCACATTACCATAGGAAAGCTTTGAGACATCAGTGAATGTCACTCAACATTCTGCTTACAGACAGGATTAATCATTTCCTCCAATAGCTCATTCCAGATACATCTGAGGCAGCAGCCTCCCACTATAGACAGTTAATTAGGTCAGCTTGGGACTGATTCTTCCACGGTAATTTCACTGAGAAAGACAGAAATACATGACCCTCGACAAGCCGTGTACAAAGTCCAGGTTTTGAGAAATGGCTTCTGTGTGGTCAGCAGCTGTGCTGTTTTCCGCCAGACAGCCTGACACTGACCCAGATTAATCACTGTACATATGCTTTTGGTCATATACAACAAGTGTGAACATGCTAGCAACTGTCTTATGACCACCTTTTATACATGGTATTAGACCTCACAGGCTGATGCATTACTTTCCCATATTTTTTAAAACCTTTTGCTCCTATATATGTTTGTGAAACTTGTCAGGTGCCATTCAGTTCAGACATACATTTAAACTCACAGGGTTAAATATACTAGTATACCTCTAACCTCTAAACCAGACCATGAAAACTGCTCCTGCGCTGAGGTTAATCTAGATCCTGTCTCCAAAATACTTGCATGAATACATACATATGCATGTGCAACGTAGAGTTACTGCGCCTTCAAGAGCTGCTGCTGCAAAGCTAACTCAACCAACATCACCTAAACCCACAGTTGCATCTTTTGGTAATAAAAATTTCCTTAACACCATTGACAAAGCTGAAGCTATGCCATTTGGTTCCCATGTTTAAACTTTTCTGGTTTATTTCTACTGATATATGAGGGTTAGCCTTGTCTTTTCTTGTACTCGTCTGTACAGTGAAAAGCTTACCCTGAATGGGACCTCAAGCTTGTATTCCAACATACTTAGAACAACCTTTCAGACAGTGATTGTGCAAAGCAATGTAACTTTCTGGATTTATTTGATCTGTATCTTTGAAGCAAACAGTTAAACTGCCTGTCTCAGAAAGAAAATAAAGCACTTGAACTCTTGCCTTGGTCCTAATTTAGAGTTCTGTTTGCATGTTTGTTTTAGCATCTTCTGGGAACATTCTGTCTCCTCAAGAGCTATTCTACCAACACAGAAACACAATTTTATTGAGGTTTTTTTCACAAGCTTTGTAAACTTAATTGTCTCTTAAATATGCAAAATGCAAGGATATAAATTATGCTTGGCATTATAAACACATATGGCCATAAATAGAGAATTTCAGCAACTGTTGTGCTGCCACTATATGCAAATACAGTATTTGGCTGCTAAATGGAATGTCAGCTAGAGATTTTTTTAGAAAAGCTGAAGGAAGTCCAGTTTCCACCTCCCTAATCAGTTTCTCCAAACCACCTAAATACCAGTGAGACATAATAACTAAATGAAAGATCACATTTTTATGGACTTCTCACTTCTCTATATTTGAGTGTTAAACACACCTCATTGAACGTAATGGTATTTCATCTTCTTAAATTACTGCTATGGAAAAGCAAAGGGAGGAATTCTTTAGGATTTGATAGTCTGATCAGTAGGCAGAGAGTCAGCTTAAAGCAAGTTCAGTGAGCTGTAGCATTACAGTCATATCGGAGTATTTTATAGCATGCAAGAAGTTTGCTATGGTCACAGCAAATGTCTACCAGAACTGGAAGCATTGTTCTGCATACATTAACTTGTTTGTCACATTGCAGAATCACATAAAACCTCACTGTAGGGTGACTCAGTTGCACAAACACATGGGAGAAAACAATTCATTACCAAAGTCTTAAACTGCAGTCAAGAGGCTGCTTGTGAAAACCAAAATGGGATGGAAGTACAGTAGGATTGACTGAAGAACAGGGCAAGCTGCAAAGTAAATCCATTCTGGACCACTGCAGCATATTTGATTTGGATGTTCTCAGATGTCATCCTCAGGGTAATGTCAGTGATTGCCAGTCTGTCAATATGAGACATTTGCTTTGCAGCTATGCCAGCCTCAGAGGCCGTTCTTCTATACCAGCCCCATACGTCAATACCGTATTTACAGTACCGCACCAGAGCTGACATAGTTGTAACCACTTGTTTTCTCATTGCTGAACAGCACTTACTAGTCTCTTGATTCTAATGCTAATTATGGAGTAATAAAGAAAAGAAGAAGAAGGAGAAAGCAGTTTATCTATTTCCTTTCTGTTGTGCTGGAGGAATTGGCTGAAACAAGCTCAGCACACAATGTCTTCCTTTAGGTGACAAATACAGAATACCCGTGTGCAAGATAATGGTAAATTGGGATGGGACAGAAAGTTGGAGTATTTCACAGGTGACAAATTGCCTTTGCAACAAAGCACAGCTGGCTTTCAGCCAGTGATACTCCAGCTTATTCCAAGCTCTGCAACATCAGAAACCTGATCAGGTACCGCGTAAGGAGAACCATATGACAGCTTTCCATGCTGGGGATGGCAGCAGCAATGTGTATGCATGCAAAAAGCAAGTTCAAGTTTCAGCTGCCATTGTGAGTGTTGGAGGATGAGAGCAAGGGGAGGTTTGCAATGTAAACAGCACTTTCAAACAAAGTCATTGAGATCTAAAGGTAGTAAAAATATGTGGAGCAGAAGGATCAAGACTTTGGCACCCCAGAATACAATGCATTCTAGGGCTGCATGAATAACGACAACCAAAAAAACCACAAACCAATAAAAACCTATTTAGTAAATATATTTCTGTTAAGCAATTTTTTTTTCATTAAACATCCTTGACATAGAGGAAATTGTGATCAGAAATCTGTTGAAATAATGAAATTGCAAGGGATTTAAACCCAGCACACGAGCTTCAACTTGACTTACCACCAAATAAGCTTGTCTTCCCTCCTGTTTTATTAGATAAGATAACCTGAGTGAAATATCCATGCTTGTTCACCTATTTACTCTCTTAGTGGAAATAAGCCTGTCACACTTCTCTTACCTTTGCAGGCCTGAAGACTGCAACAGCTGAAAGAACCAGATGTTCTCCATTCCTCTCTTCTCATAGTTTTTTCCTGGCAAAGCATCTAATTAAGTTTGGCTTGGATGCAGTTTATGTGGTACTAAGTAAACAAACTCATGTATTTACTAAAACGAAAGAAAAATCCAATTGTCTGGTTGAATCATACTGCTTGAATCACATCTTGGAGCCATCGCTATATCTGATGTAAAACTGCAGAGAAATAAACATCTGAGGCCTGGTGGACAATGAACTAACACACAGTAGTACATAAACTTAGCCAAAATAAAGCAATATATTGGGAAATGGATGAAAAAATAATGGATTCTCAGTGGCCATGAGTATTTACTAAAGGAGAGGCTGGACTACCTCTTCACCAAAATAATTTTTAAAGTCTCCTGTGGTTAATCCTGTGATTACCAGATCAGTAAGTCCCATGTCTCTCTCATTAAGCCAATAGCCCAGATGTCTAGGAAGAAAAGCAGGAAAACTCTAAAGCAGGCAATGGAACATGCTGTAACTGAAATCTGCCAGTTCATAGATAATACAGTGGAAAAGGCCTTTTCTAGGGGCAATAGGACCAACTCACAGTTTGGCATCTGGAGACCTGGCATTCTCATCAAGAAGAAAAGAAGAAAGATTTAGTGAAGAAAAAACCTGCTGCAATGCAGTAGTATATTTATCATAAAAACTGAGGGTCATGTTTTTCCCCTTCACAGCCTGATATAATGGAGGCTTCTCTGGCATGCAGGGAAACAACACAAAACAAAACAAAACAAGCAGGTAACATTAAAAATAGGAAAATAACAACAATTGAAAAATTAGGACTATTGTCTGAAAAGTAAAAAAAAAGTTTAATATACTCAAGGAGAAAATATACTCAAGGATAACCAAGCTTCAGGAAAGACTTACAGAGGCAATTGATGTTCAGTTCACATTAAAATTAATGAAAACCAATTTCAAGCCACTTATTCAGAGAGTTCTACCTATTAACCTACAATGACATTTCTCCTAATTTAAGTACAGGAGTTCTACTATAAAACACCTAATTAAAGATGCAACAAAGCACAACAATAAAAATGTATTCCAAATTCACCTGGACTGAAATGAAAAATAATTCTTCATGTCTTGTTGTATATAAAAGCATTTGTTCCTGCCAATAAGTGTTTTCCCAGTTTCTTAACTGGATTCTATTTCTGGAGTGGATAATATCATTCCTGCATTTCCACCCTATCGCAACATTTTTAGTTAGGGCAACAAAATCAGGCTTTTGCTGTCACCACTTTTCCAGGGAAAGGCCTAAGTAGAACATAAAATCTCATTCCAAACAAGCCATTCTGTACCATGTTCAGTTCTACTGAACAAATGCACAACCTTCCAGATTATGTGGGCTCCCTAAAATGTTCAGAGAAATTAAAGAATAATCCAGTTCAGTTATACCAAATGCAGCAGATTATACTAAATGCTTTCAACTAAGCATATTCAATCTCAAGTCTTGACAGTTCTAATTATCCACAATAGTTTTCTGACCCTCCTCCTACATTTTCCTCCAGCCACAATTTGATTGCTCCCAGCTGCTCTTAAGCTTCCTGTAACTTCCCATAATTGACCATCCCTCACTTCTCCTGCAGGTTCTTGCCATGCTCTCCAAGCCATACACAACCCAGCTTCCAAACAGGTGTTACCAGAGTTCAAAGCTAGTTGATTTCAACACATGTGAAGTATTCAGTCACCAAACTGGGTTTCTTTTTATAAACAGGCTGTGCAGCAAGCAGCAATCACATTTCAGAAGACAGTTTGTAAAAGGTGCATTGGTTTTAGAGTTCAGTGTTGTGAATGACAGGATGCTTAGTAGCTCTGTCTGATTATGGAGTTCTACCTCCCCACATTTCATCTCTATTTTCATTCTTGGGAACAAACATACATTAGAACAGGTCTAAAACTTATACTAATATATACAGCAATTTCTTGTTGGCAATCTAAGGCTACAATCTCCAGTATTATTTGTAGGTCCCCAGCTGGTGTCTGGAGAACTTCCAAGAGGTATACTTCGCCAATAACTTGAGGACCTTATGCATGTGCCCTAGGAGCACTGAACCACTAGGCATCTGAAATGAAGGCACAAGTTGGGCACCAAATTTAGGCAGATGCTATCCCTCCCTTAATTCCACCCCTCTTCTTTTACAAACATTTCTGTTGAGATGGCTATGTTTAGCCCAGTCACCAAACCACCCCGTGGACCTGAGCAATTCTACCTAAATGAGCAGACTCAGGCAACACCCTGAGCTTCTCAGTTTCTCAGTTTCTCAGTTCTAGGCACATCTGTACCCAGCTAAATATCAGGACGACATCCAGACACATGCATCATCTTTCTTCCCACCTCCCCTTTACCCTTTCTTCTTGCCCTTTCATTTTCACCAGAAGGGAATCCATGGGCTCAAGTTGGACAGCTCACGCTCATCACTCAGCTTGGGTGCAAGCAGAGAGGCTTGACCTGTACCATGTTAGGCGTTTTTCCTGAGACACAGGACACGCTGCTGTTGCTTAGTCAAGACTTGGCATGGCTTTTTAGATCTAGCCACAGTGCTCTTCTGTAGCAGGCTTTTCACTTCTTGAATGCATACCAGACTTTCTTCTTTTTTCCTCCCCTTCAGATTATGAGATCTAGCTACAGTTAACAGAGCTGCACAGAGTATGGCCTTTTATACACCATCCGTGGGTATAAACAAATTATGAACATTATAATAAACAGCTTCCATTACAAATTTGTTGCTGCATAGATGGAGTATCAGAGGCAGTGTTTAAAGAGCACAAAGGGCAGTTTTATGAGTGGTTTATGTTGCCTTCTCCCCTTCCAGTTTAGGCCTTTTGTTCTCACTGTCTCCCTGCTGCTGGCAGCAGCGTAATGCAGCTCTGCAGTAAAAGACATCAACTGACCAATTTTTCAGCCAGATTAGCAAGATGATCTGACTCTCTCCACCATAATACCAGCACAAGGAAGGCAGTTAAGCAGGAAATCTTCATTAATGAAATCAGTAAACTATTAAGAAAAATGTCTGAGCAGCTTTCCAAGTGCATCTGCCCTACAGTCTTAGAATTTACTGCACATTTTCTGGAGAGTAAATTAAGTTTCTTCACAGACAAGTGTTCTACCTTGGGCTACATTGTGCTCTGTTGCTTGCCAAGATGAGAGCAGGCTCTGGTTATAGGCAGTATTGGCTGCAGATGTGCAGGTAATTGGCAATTGTTTTTAAAGCAAGAAAAAAAGACAACATCTGTTCAACTTGTGCAACTTCAAAAAGCAAATGCTGAAAGGAAAAGCTTTCTAATATTACCAGATTAAAGATAAAAAGTTCAAGACTGTAAACAGCGCCAGTTTTAAACACAGGTACTTGTTCAGGTAAAAACATGAAATCATGGGGAGCAGAGGGAAGAGGTGCAGGTAGGGAATAGTTTAAAGTTTGTATATTTATAATTGTCTGAAAATCCTGCAAACCTGTCTGAGTTTTAGATATTGGATGTTTACCTCTGCCCTTGTTCACTCTGTGTGGCTTGCCCTCTGAGACTGCTCTCAGTCCACATAAAGCCGAAAGCACAGCAGAGGATCTTGACAAGAGCACTGAGCACCCTGTAATTTGGATACCTGCACAGCATATTTGTTTTGATATTTGTGAAATTGTCAGACATCTCATATTTGCAAAAGCATAATTTTTCCAGTCTGGTACAAATTTACAGGCTTAAGTATCTTCTGGCAAGGATAATTATCCTAAAATTTCCAAACTAACTGACAAGGCCCACTAAATTTCTGGTAGTTCCCCCAGTTTTCCAGAACACCATAAGCCCATTCTACCTCAGCAAGATGCTTTGGACTGAACTGATTTATTATCCCCTCCTGCAGGAATATGCCCTCATCAAAACAAACGATACTCATTATGCAAGAGGGATCCAAAACCTATAGCACACAAAATAAAGCTGTTCAGATAGAACATCTCAGCTTCTTCACTACTTTGAAGCATTCACTGGGACTTGATTACATTTTTCTGAGACTGTTTCCTTTCAGTTGGTAAAGAAACCTTTCCTGCCTCCATTTGTAAGTGCTGCCTAGGATGGCAGGAGGTGTTTTGTCCATGGCTAGCTGTTTCTAGCAACTCCCAGTTTAAGAAATGCTGATCTGGAGCAGTCAGGACTATAATCCACTCCCCAGTGCTGCATCTTACAAAACATCTCGCTGACTCCCTCTCCTCCCTTACATAGCTAAGACACTTTATTTTACAACTCTTCATAACTTATTTCCCATGCAATGTCTGTATCATCCTCATCAAGTGAAGAAAGCTTATTCCATCTGACCTCTTACTTAGTTTCCTTCCTGATGGTCTTCATTCATTGACCATTTTCCTTGTGGTGTTCTATGTAACTAGCCTTTACAGTCTGTGCTACCCCACCAGAAGGTCCAACCCCACATTCCTGCCTTTTTTCCTTTTATCAGTACTAACCCCTCTTGGTCACTGGACAGCTATATCATGGAGCACATCCACCTGAAATCATTGCAAGAGAAAAAAAAGAGTTAATTTAAATTAGACTTTGTAGGCTGTTACTTGTACTAATCCCTTGACTGACTATCCCTTATGAGAAAATGTACAAGAGAAAAAGGCCAGCACAACATAAACCAGATCCATAATAGAGAGATCCAAGTGGACAGGTCCAAGTTAAAGTCAGTTTTGCATTCCTGAAATCTTAGGGGTTGTCATAGTTCCTAAAAAAGGGTTTTAATCATCAGCTCACTGCTAACTTATACTCTTAAAACAGTTCCTTATGCAGTTACCACTAACCACACTCAGAAAGGAACGTAAGCCCTCCCTGTAATCTCTGGTTTCAATTCAACTGCTCCCTAAATCTTTGGTTAGGGCTTTCATGAGGAAACCTAAAGCTATCAAATTTTTAACAAACTTCTAACTTTCCTACTCACTGAGCACAGGCTTCTCAAGAACAAAAATGATCTGTTTGCAAATTGTCATTTGTGAATTCACAGATTCTCACCTGTTCACATGTGCAGCGTTAATTAATTTAGAGTTATAGTGCAATTATTATAAATACAGCACTCTCAAGAGACTTACTAGGACTCCTGGTAGGTCTGTGTGTACACACAAAAAACATTAAAAGGGACTAAAATTTCGGGGCGGGGGTGGGGGGTGGGGGGTGGGTGTGGAACAAGTGAACTGCAGCTGACTGATAGCAGAGGTTTCAAAAATACCTTTTCCCTCACTGATCTTCCTGTCAACTTGCCAAGGAACTTTAAAAAATAGGAATTTAGGGAGTATGGCCAATGTCAGGGAGTCTTACAATTTTGGTCATGAGATTAAAAAAAGTTAAAAACAACAGCCAGAACTAAAAGATCTTTTTTGTTACTACTTTAGCTTTTGTTAGCTTTCAGATTTCAAAGTCTCCAGCAGTTTGATTCAAGTTGGGGGAATGCTTCCCCGCAGCACAGTATCATGCTTTATCTTTTGTAAAATACCCAATATTCTTACTGAATCAGCCAAACATTTGGTTATTAAAATAACAAATCTACACCACAGGCCAGGCAGCAAAATGGAGAACAGTGGCAGTGCTGCATGCCACGTCTTTCTCATCCCTCCCAGAACAGCAGAAAAACATTGACCATTTACTTGACATTGAAAAGACAAAAGAAAAGGATCAACACCAGCAAAGAGCTGCTCCCATTGAACTCTTCTGGAAGTTGCACTCCTCAGAGCAAAAATGGTGTAAAAAAAAACCAAAAACAACAAAAAAACAGTAAAAAAGACTTGATCTGGCAGCAAAAAGCAACCTTTTGGTACTTACATTTTTTTGTGGTCCTCTGAATATCAATGCAACTCCCCCAGAGTTGTAGAAGCCTTTGAGCAGGTTTAGTCTAGGCTTTAAACATGAACAGCTATTACTAGAATGACAGTTTCAGTAGGGTCACCCACCAGCCTTACAACCATCTGTCTTTGGAGTGCCAAAGAGCAATCCAATATCCAGGCTGGGTGGCCTCATTAAAAGCATCCTGGGATTCCTCCCCATGCTTGTATGCTGATTACCCATGTCCGTGCTAGGTATTGTGCCTAATCCTCAAAACTAATGAGGTCTGTCTCCAGATCTGAGGCAGGCTCATTGTTCTCAGTCTTCCTGAACTGACAAATCTCCCATGGACGTAGCGTGAGAGAGCTTGCTGGAATAACTAACAAAGGTGCCAAACATTACTATAGCAACTGCAGAAAAACATGGGCTCTGTATCTATCCCAGCTATATTTTCTATTTCTTTTATCATTCATACTCAATCTTTACACAACTATACTGCAGTCCTTTAGCATCATAAGCCTTTATATTTATTACAAATAAAGTAAACAAATGTTACCCAACGTAACTGCATTTCCTTCCCTGGAGATTCACCTTGCACATTCACTGGCAGACTAGCTCCCTTTCTGTGTCAACAGAGAAAATTAAACCTTTCTGTCCTAAAGTGAACTGAAGAAGAGTAGGAAACAGCACGACAGAGCGTATAATGAAAACACTCTTGGAATGTACATCATATAACTTCTTGTTTTTTTAATGAAGCATTTCATAGTTTTTTACTGTAACTCACAGCATTGTAAGAAGCACGAGGGAGACCTGAATGCCGAACTTTTCTGGTTTTCCAGCTTTAACATTTCCCTGATAGGTGTTTGAAGGAGCACAGGATATGGAGTGCTACTTGATTGCATATCAATTTTTATATGTTAAATTCCCAATATTTTTTTTCCTTTCCTTTTTTTTTTATACACCTAAATGCACTATGTTCAATTAAGAGAATTTAGTCTGTCAAAAAGAGTGTGCTAAGGGTTATTTCGATACTTGGACTCCAAAACTGCCTGGGACTAGGGCCCAAACCCCAGATTTCCAGATTTCCCTTTTACGTGACAAAGAGTATGCTACAAAGTGGCACTATCTATCTGAAGAAAAAACACCTCCGTTTTCTCCATTATTGCTATACAAGTTTCAGCACTGGATTCCACTCACTGTTCTGGCAATTCCCTCTAGCTTCGCAATACTCTGGGCAATTACACCATTAAAAAAAAAAATAAAAGAAAAAAAGTCCAACTGTTTCCAGAAATATGAGCTAAGTGCTTGGGTTTTTTTGTTGGACTTCAGATATCAGAAGATGGTGATGTAAATTCCACACAGGTCCTGTGCAATGACTCCTTCTTGCGTAAAAAAAAGCCTTTTAAGCCTTTTAACACTTTTTATAGAGAATGTTTTGTGGAGGTGTGTGTATTTGTCTCAGACGGCTTTTGATGAAATAATTCCCACTTTTTATCATACGTTTCATCCGAGTTTTGGGATAGTTCTAACAGCTGGCAGACACCTCAGACTGGGTGTATATTCTAAAGGGATTATGAAATTTTATCTTTAAAATTAACAAACCTGTAATCCCATGTTTGGCATCATCAGCATTTGCTCCACTGTGCAGACATTTACTTTTTGTTTACTGTTGTTTAAAGTGATGGTTTTAATATTAATCCTAAAAATGCGCTACCCCACTTCATAGTTCTTATATTTGAGCAAGTGATTTGTTAAGCAGAGTCAAAAACATTGAAGACTTTGATTTTCATAAATTTTGATTCTTTTGCAATTAATAACTGGCAAGGTATTTATTTAATAAAGACAATGTTATAACTCACATTAATTGGCTAAAGTATGAATCTGGAGAAAGACATAAAGTGTTCAGGAAAATTCTGAAAAATATAACCTTATCAGCTGGAAATGAGTCCTAAAAAATAGTATACCTTGACTATTTCTGAAAAATTTCAGAAGTTTGCTCTTTTATAAACATGTGTTGCATATGTCAGGCCAGAGATAATTCATATAGCACTAATAACTGTGTTGTTATCTAGAAAAACTCTTAAGCCTGCCTTCATAGTCAAGTAGCTCATGTGTGATCTGCATTTTTGAGAGAAGGCTTACATTTTAAATCATGGAAAATATCCACTGTTTAAAAGTAAATACAGTATAATCAGCAAGAGAGAACTTTTATGAGTAAACATGAGAGTAATTGCTGAAGCAACAGCAAAATAAAACTCTGCATGAGCAGAGAAACAAAAGAGGCCTGGAAACATGAATCTGTATTGTCCTGTCCTGCTTCTCACCCCAGCTTGTCCACACGCACTTGTAACACACCCACTGGGAAAAAGAAATCGGTGGCTATGACTCATCTGGATCTGGGTCCATGTGGATAGGCCAGCCTGTTATGTGCATGCCTTATTAGCCAGGAGGTTGCTATGAAAAATTATTACAAGTCAGCTGTGCCTCCCTCAGAAGAGTCATAAATTTCTCCTTTATCCTGATATTTATTTCCATTAGACTAGTAGGAAAACATCTTTGAGTACTCCACCCTTTTCCAAACCTGGTTAAAATTAGCCAGCATCAAAAATATAACAGGGAAGAGACTTGGCAATGGGATCAATGCAAAAATTATATAACATTTTTATTATTTTTCTTTTTAGGAATTCAGATCTAAATGGACTGTAAGTTGAAGCATCCACCCACCTTTTTATTATTAAACGCTTTTTTACCCATCCCAAATTCAGCAAAATGAAATGTTCATCAATTTCCCAAGTGAACAGATTTTTCACCACTCATAACTCAAACTTTGGATCTTGCAGTGAGCACTGAGTCTGCTGCAAGCCCCACAGGATTCAATGGGGCTGAAATGTCCTGGATAGAGACGTGGAGCTGCCTGCCTAGGTTGTTTTAATGATAATATTTACTCAGCCAATATTTCCTTGATAGCTCAGCACCTCATAAACTGCAAGTTATTTATTTTCAACTCTGTGAAGTATGGGAGCCCCTAGTTTACACATAAGTTACCTCCACCAAGGGAGGTGACTGAAAAAGCATTTAGCACTGTTGCAGTAAATTTTCAAATGCCAGGATCCTAAGCAGAACAAATGATTCTTCATCAGGTCTTTGCTTTCTTTTATTGCGCAAAGAAGAGCAATTTAAGCTCTTTTTCTATGCCAAACAGGCAGATAACATGCATCTAAATAGATGCTTTAGGGTATCCCATCTTTCCTCCAGATGCCACTCCAGGAAGACGCAGTCTCCAAACGTATTGTGTCATATCTGTCTGCTCCCCACTACCCATGACTTGGTAACCAAGGGCATCTCCAGTAGCACTAGGGACATATGTTTATGCACCTAAGTCACACCGAAGATGGGGAATTTACAAGGGAATTCACAACACCCAGCACTCTCTACATGGATGAGACTGAAACATCTTTAAAAAAATGAACAAGTCCAGAATAGGTGGGAGCATTAGACAAAATACTGAAGGATGCCAAATTTGTGAAATCCTTTAGGGTTTGGGCATGAAGTGAGTGTATTCCATCCATCATTCACCAGGAAGATACTGCCTGCACTGACAGCTGTAGATGTGAAGAATTTCGTAAGACTTTACAGTCACTGCCAGGCTAGGAAACATCTGATCTTCAGGATCTAGATTTTGAATTTGTCTGCTTAAATACCAGACATAAATGATATTTTAGGCCTTAACATCCTTTGTGTGCTTGAGCTGAAATGATTTGATCTGTCATAATGAAATTCTGGTGGCCCATCCATCCTTACAGCACATCAGTTTGCAAACGAGTAACATAATAATCCCAACTCAGACCCTACTTGCTTGATTATTTATTCTGATTTTGTATTTTCTGTCCTAGAAATTACTCTCAGAGAAGCCTAACATGACATTGAAGAGGTAAGTTTAAAAAGAACAAAGGAGGTACAGACTTTCCGGAAAGTGAAAGGCAAAGCCACTGGAAGATTGGAGGAGGTTAAGCAGGACTTATTTATGCAGTTGGAAAGTACCACTCAAGAAAGGTCTTATCTCCTTTAGTTCTGCTGCCAGGACTGATGAGTGTTAAATGCACTAGCACTGCAGGATGATTACTAAAAAAAAAAGAAAAGCCAAATAAATGGCAGTCCTTACTCTCCCTAATTAAAACAGATTAGTTACAGCAATTTACTGTCAGAATTAATGCAGCATCAGCCAGGCAGATGTGATCTATCAAATAGCTCTGCATTTGCCAAAAGAAATTCATTCAATACGACTGGATTTTATAAAATCTGCATTGCATCTAAACATCGGCATCTAAATCTTTGCAGCTTTATGGCATTTTTTTTACGTTCCCTTTTCTAAATGTTTTATTACCAGAGGGTATTATAGGCTTTAACAGATTTATAAATATGCATTCCTTTATCTCTTTCCTCTGCTGAGAACACAGACTGTGAAGCTTTGTCTAGATTGCTGTAGCAATCATTTCGACTTCACCACTAGCAGGAAGAATCAAGAAAGCTAGTTTTCATGGCACTGGACCTCCATCTAGTGAGAAGAAGAATAGTGCATGCTTCTGGGGCATAAAACCAGCACCATTCTTGTTTCCATGTCAAAAAAATTGTTCATAGTGGGAATTGTGCTTAGCTGCCAGAAGAGATGTGGTTGTATTTACATCAAGTACAAAGGAAAAAGTTATTTTATATTGTGAAAAACTTCACATAATTCACAGACTCAGTTTCAATTAAATGTCAGTGATTGCTCACAGATCTCAGTAAAGGAAACAGAGCCTGAGAAAAACCTGTTGTAGTCGGACACGTGTAACAGCTGATGCTGTGCTGCAGTGTCATGCTTCACTGTTTATCCAGCTTAAAGCCTGAAAAGGCCCGTCTACAGGCCGTCTTCTGAGCTGGGGAGCTGTTATCACCCCCGTTGCACAGGTAGGGAAGAAACACACTGACCAAGGGCTGGGTTTTAAAGGTTAAAAGTGTAGAGACAGGCACCTACTGAGCTTCTCAGACACACCTAAATCTTTTGGTTTTTTAAATCAAGGTGTTAAGTGCCTGACTCCTCCCAAGAATTATGGCAGATGCCTCTCTGCACCTATTGCTACATAAATGCCTATAAAACCTGTCCCGACATGCCAGATGGATAGGCTGCTCTGCTGCCCATCTGGAGGCTGACAGAACCGCAGAGTTAGTATCTACTCGCTGCTGAACCTGCAATAACGACAGTTCAGTGTCCCCGCCAGGGGCTTGCATCAAGGAAATCCTCAGAGCATGCTTCACAAGATCACTGTAAAAATTTCTGGGACCTTTTTACATGAAAGACAAAGCCACCACAGGCATCAGAATGCCCAGTTTTCTCCGATGTCTTAACTTTCAAAAGGTCAGTTTGAATTTTTTTTCTTCTGCTTTTTCCAAATCCAGGTATCTGGATTATTGCTGCAAGACACTATACTAAAGGAACACCTTTTTCAAGCTAGGAGAAAAGTATCTTTGCAACAGCCTGTCTCAGTGTTTGCAAATCACACACGACCAACAGACAGGGATTATTTTTTAAGACGTAGGTATTGCCTATAAATATTATGACAGAAAATATTTTCAAACAAGCAATTTGCTTTAAAAGTAATTAATAAAACCATATGATATTTTCAACAAAATTTGAGAGACTTTAAAGTATTTACGTTGACATAAATAGACTCTTACTTTTCAAAGCCAAAAGTTGCATATAAACACAACTTCTGTTTTAATGGCACTAGATGACTTTTTATTTAAAAAATAAACTCTTGTTTCTCAATTCTGTTGTACCATATAATTTCTTCCAAATCATATATTTTGTGGGTGCACAAGCAATAAACCTAAATAGTACGATCAACCTGCCCTGGAAAATATTACTATATACCAAGAAGATACTCTTCATATCGTACAAATTTCAGGTGAAATACTGCAGTGGTGAAATTTCAGGTGGAATAAATGAATTTATTTGTTTTGATATACTTGTCTGGACCAGACGCTAATATTTCTCTACCTGTGATTACACCAGATTACATCTGTGATTCAGATCCCTGGGTATGTTTCATTCATTTTTCCAGCCTCACTTTAGTCAAGTTACTTATGGTGAGTGCTTCTATATTGTTTGGACCATGAGCAGAAAAAAAAATAAATCTACTAGATACTAGATACAGTGGATCTTAGTAGCAGACTTGCTTTTTGCCAGAATGCGTTAAGTTTTGCTATCTATCATCTAACCCATTTTTAACATGAGATGCCAAAGAACAACTGCAAAAATAATAAGGAAATGACAAAATAAATGTATATATTCATATTCCCAGGCAATCAAAAAAAACACACAGGAGAAGAAATAAAGATTCTATTTTCTATATTCTATATAATTTTCATACTGTAACACTGCACAGTATGGTCATAGATTTGGAGCAGCAGGAGGATTTAAATATTAAAAGGTTCTCCAATTTTATTTTTCAGAGTGGTTATCCAAGTCTTTGATTTCCAAAGGTTATGAAACTTTGAGTGAATTGAATTTACGTTCATATGATTCTTCGTGACGCTTATACTGTTCACCTACATTCTGTGAAACAGCTTCCTGAGATGAGCAGCTACTCTAGGTCTGACTATATCAAACCCTTGCTGATAATATTGCTCCAGTCAGCTTTCTGGACCACAAATAGTGCAGTTCAGTGTCTGCTCATGAAGTGGACTGATTTGTATAGAGCCAAGTGGTTCACAGGCAGTAAGAAGATGACTGAGATAAACCTTCCTGTGGTTCAGGAAAGATGTATTAGAAATTGGAAAATCTTAAAACAGACTCTGAATTCCTGCATGAATCCCTGGGATGTCCTGGAAAGCTCTTCATTTGATTCCATAGCCCAGACCTTACTGCACTTTAAAAGTTTTGGACTTTATCATCAACTCAAATGCAAGAGGGAAGCCCATGTTCAAGGCAACACTCAGTTCTCAATTTATAGGTGTTGTTGCTAGGCAAACAGGAGCTCTGGGCAAAGACAAAGTAAGCCCCAAGTAAGCCCTACAAAGAGAAACACAACTCTTTCCTCAAAAAAAAGGCCCATATCATTCAATGATGTTAATGACTCACAAATTACAGATCACTGAGATATGTGCATCCAGACTGAAACTCTAAAAAAAAGTTAAAACCACCAAGTGTTCCCTGAACTACATCTGGAGAGCTACTGAGGTAGCTTAAAATACCCCATAATAGGCTGAGCTGTTAAATTGCAGGACCTGTATTTGTCACACAAACCTAAGCATTCAGCTTAGCCTACACGGATGCTTATTGCAACGTCCTGCCTGTGTCCCCTTTTTTTTCTGCATTAGCAAATGAGGCTCTGAGGGATTAGACATTGGTTCTGTATATTAAGATGCTCTAGTTTTATTTTTCAAGGACTGGGAAATTTATCCTCCTTTTTCTGGGGAATTACCTAAGTATACTGGAGAATTGTCAGCATTCTGATGTGCCTACCTTATAACCTTACTACAGAATGAATGGTTTTGTCTAAAGACAATGTACGTCTAATATTTTAATCCATGACTTAAGACTTGTAGAGAAGATTGGTTTAAACAATAAAGATCGCTGTTAGGACGAATATACATGAATGCTACAGGAGTTGACAAAAATGCATGAAGGGTGGAGTGGTTTCTCTGTAATCATAATTGTAAATAGTGATGAACTCTAGTAAGTTACTATTGCTAATCAGAGAAATCTAGGAATCAATTGAGATATGTTCCTAAAAACAATGCAGCATTTGGAAAATAGAATATTAGGAATCACTACAGAAAGAACTGAGAACAAAAGAAAAAAATCTAGTAAATTCCTCCTGAACGCTGCATAAGTTTTTGGTCAATTCATCTTGAAAATAACAGGAAAGTGTGCAGGAAAGGAGATCAAAGATGATGGAGGGTAGGAAATGGTTGCCTAAGAGCTTTGGAACAGATTCCTGACAAGGAAATGCTGAAAGGAAATGCTGACTAAATTAGGACGCTTTGGTTGAAAGGACACAACTGAGAGAGGATACAAATTACCAGCCTTTAAGACAGAGTGGGTGAATCAGAAACAATTATTCATTTTCACGGGGTTTGTGCGGCAAGGTTTTGGTAGCAGGGGGGCTACAGGGGTGGCTTCTGTGAGAAGCTGCCAGCAGCTTCCCTTTTCCCAGTAAAGCCAATGCCAGCCGGCTGCAAGACAGACCCACCCTGGCCAAAACTGAGCCCAGCAGTGATAGTGGTAACGCCTATGGGACAGCACATTTAAGAAGAGGGGGAAATAACCCTGAAGAACTGCAGCTGAAGAGAAGAGTGAGAATACAGGAGAGCAAAACCCCCGAGACACCAAAGCCAGCGAAGGCGGGGCAGGAGGTGCTTCAGGCACCGGAGCAAAGATCCCCATGAAGCCTGTGGTGAGGCAGGCTGTCCTCCTGCAGCCCATGAGGGTTAGAGGTGGAGCAGATACCCACCCACAGCCCGTGGAGGACCCCACACCAGATCAGGTAGATTCACCTGAGGAGGCTGTAAGCCCCTGGGAAGCCCGTGCTGAAGCAGGCTCCTGGCAGGACCTGTGGAAGGGACCCACACTGAAGCAGTTCATGAAGAACTGCAGCCTGTGGGAAGGACTCACACTGGAGGAATTTGTGGAAGACTGTCTCCCTTGGGAGGGACTCCACACTGGAGCAGGGGAAGAGTGTGAGGAATGCTGTCCTTGAGGAGGAAGGCGCAGCAGCAGCAGCAGTGTGTGATGAACAGGCTGCAACCCCCATTCCCCACCCCCCTGTGCTGCTGGGTGGGGAGCAGGTAGAGATTCTGGAGTAAAGTTATACCTGGGAAAAGGGGGTGGGGTGGGGGGAAGGTGGTTTAAGATTTTGTTTTATTTCTCGTTATCCTACTCTGATTTGATTGGTAATAAACTAAACTGATTTTTTCCCAAATCAAGTGTGTTTTACCTCTGACAGTAATTGCTGAGTGATGTCTCCCTGTCCTTACATTGACCCATGACTCCTGTTATAGTTTGTCTCCCCTGTCCAGCTGAGAAGGGGAGTGATTGAGTGGCTTTGGTGGGCGCCTGGTGTCAAGCAGAGTCAACCCACCAAATCATCGTATCCCATAATTCAGAATACAGACTGCGCTACCTGAAACTGTTCAACAATCGCTCTGAAGGGAACACTTGTTAACATTGTGTGGTTAAACTGGGTTTGTCTAGTGCTACTGAAGACCATGTTGGAGATGTAGCCTCCAACATGGGTGGTCTTTCAATTGCTGCTACTAACAGCTGGGAGGACATAAACAGGAAGAATCACCTCATGTATGCTCTCTGCTTTACACTTTTCATGAATAGATGCTCCCCAGCTGGGAAATGTGGGCCTAAAGGAGGAAAGCAGGCTGTTCTGTGCAGAAACAGAAAACCTTATCAGCTGATTAGACAGAGCAGAGGTTAAGTCCTCCAAGATCTCAGCAAGAGACAGCATCCTCCATTTCTGATACTACGCTTGCCAGAGGATCTGAATGACAAAGACATCAACATCAGGCACATTGAGTAGTCTTCATCACAAATAGGAAACAAACCCAGAAGGTCAAGTCTAGATATAATCAAACATTGATGTCATTTCCTGCATTTTGCAGACAGGGGAACTAATCCAGAGATAATTAATATCCTCTCAGTTTGGGGTTAGAGCCTGGTTGAACCTCATAAAATTTGCCTCAGCCCATCAATCCAGCCTGTCCAGATCCCTCTGCAGAGCCTTCCTGCCCTCAAGCAGACCAACACTCCCCCCAACCTGGTGTCATCTGAGAACTTACTGAGGGTGCACTCGATCCCCTCATTCGATCGTCGATAAAGATATTAAACAGAACTGGCCCCAATACTGAGCCTTGGAGAACACCACTTGTCACTGGCCACCAACTGCATCTAATTCCATTCACCACCACTCTCTGGGCTCAGCCAGCCAGACGGGATTCTACCCAGAGAACAGCACACCCGCCCAGGCCATGAGCAGCCAGTTACTCCAGGAGAATGTTGTGGGAAATGGTGTCAAAGGCTTTGCTAAGGTCTAGGTCAGCACCATGTACAGCCTTTCTCTCATCCACCAAGTGGGTCATCTTGTCATAGGAGATCAGGTTAGTCAAGCAGGACCCACCTTTCATAAACCCCTGCTGGCTGGGCCTGATCATCTGATTAACTGATGTACAGGCCCTGTACATGCCGTGTGATGGCACTGAGGATGACCTGCTCCATAACCTTCCCTGGCACCAAGGTCAGGCTGACAGCCCTGTAGTTGCCTGGATGCTCCTTCTGGCCCTTCTTGTAGATGGGCATCACATTTGCTAACCTCTAGTCAATTGGGACCTCCCCGGTTAGCCAGCACTGCTGATAAATGATGGGAAGGGGCTCGGTGAGCACTTCTGCCAGCTCCCTCAGTACCCCTTGGGTGGATCCCATCCAGGCCCATAGACCTGTGTGTGTCTAAGCGGTGTAGCAGGTCACTGACCATTTCCCCTTGGATCATGGGGGCTTCATTCTGCTCCCCCTTCCTGTCCTCCAGCACAGGGAGCTGTGTGCCCAGAGAACAACTGGTCTTACTATCAAAGACTGAGGCAAAGAAGGCATTCAGCACCTCGGCCTTTTCCTCAGCCTTTGTCACTATGTTTCCCCACATACAATAAAGCATGGAGATTCTCCTTAGCCCTCCTTTTGTGGTTAATGTATTTATAGAATGTATTTCTATGATGTATTTATAGAAACTTTTTAAACTGTCTTTTATAGCAGTAGCCAGATTCAGTTCTAGCTGGTCTTTGGCCCTTTTATTCTTCTCCCTGCATAACCTCATGACATATTTGTGACCCTCCTACACTGCCTGCTCCTTCTTCAAAAGGTCATAAACTTTTCCATTTTTTCCCTGAGTTCCAGCCAAATCTCTTTATTCAGCCAGGCCAGTTTTCCCTGCTGGCTCATCTTTCAGCACACAGGGATCACCTGCTCCTGCACTTTAAGATTTTCCTTCTTGAAGGATGTCCAGCTTTCCTGGACTCCTTTGCCCTTCAGGACTGCCTCTCAAGGGACTCTGTCAACCAGGCTCCTGAACAGGCCAAAGTCCACCCTCTGGAAACGGATGGCCAGACCTCCGGACCACCTCCTTACTTCTCTAAGAATCATAAACTCTTACCACTTCGTGATTCCTATGTCCAAGATAACCTCCAACCACCACATCCCACAGAAGTCCTTCTGTGTTTGCAAACAGGTCCAGCCAGGTGCCTCCCCTCGCTGGGTCACTCACCAACTGTCAGGAATTCATCTTCCACACACTCCAGCAACCTCCTAGGCTGTTTCCTCTCCTCGGTATTTTATTTCCAGCAGACATCTAGTAAGTTGAAGTCCCCCATGAGAACATGGGCTAGTGACTGTGAGACTTCTCCCAGATTATAGAACAATTCATCTGCCTCTTCATTCTGATTGGGTGGTCTATAACAGACTCCCACCATGATATCTGCCTTTTTGGCCTTTCCACTGATTCTTACCCATAAACATCATTAAGCTCCAGACAATCAAAACACTCCCTAACATACAGGACTACCCCACTGCCTCTCCTTCCTTACCTATCCTTCTGAAGCGTTTATAACCATCCGTTGCAGAACAGTTGTGCGAGTTATCCCACCATATTTCCATGATGGCAACTACGTCATAGTTTTCCTGCTGCACAACGGCTTCCAGCTCCTCCTGTTTGTTGCCCATGCTGCGTGCATTGGTGTAGATGCACTTCAGTTGGGCTATTGATCCTGCCACCTTCTTGGAGGGAGAAGGCCTAGTTCCTACATGACCATTCACAGGCACTTCTGTGGTTTCTAAGACATCAATCACCCTTGTGTCTTTGCTGCTGCATGGATCTCCATCCCCTACCTCCACCAAGATGGCAGACCAAAGGGCCTCACTAGCACACTACCCCTCAAACACTGGTGTGCTGCCCCCAGGTTTGTCTCTAGTGAGCCGGGTTTTATCCCTTTCTCCCTTCAGATCTAGTTTAAAGTTCTATCAATGAGCCCTGCTAACTCCTGCGCAAAGATCCTTTCCTGCTTTGAGAGAGCTGTACCCCCTCCATTGCCAGCAGGCCTGGTGGGGTGTAAACTGACCCATGATCAAAAAATGCAAAATTCTGCCGGTGACACCAGGCTTAGAGCCACGTATGGAGCTGGTGGCTCTTCCATTTTCTTCCCTCATCATTCCCTGCAACTGAGATGATACAGAACACTACTTGTCCTCCTGATCCCTTAACCAGTCACTCCAAGGGCCTGAAGTCTCCCTTGATTGCTCTCAGACTTGTTGCAACTTCATTGCTGACTACCTGAAAAATCAATAATGGATAATAACCTGAAGGGCTGTTCTGGGGTAGGAAGGTTTGTCTTCACGTTTTTTTTTCTTCATGGAAGCAGTTTTGATGCAGGGCATAGGCCAACTTAACCTCGGCCACACCTCCATGCTAAATGAAACATCATCCTCGTTATTGTTCGGTTCCACTTGCCGAGCCTCAGACCTAGGATGCCCGGGCACCCGGGGAGGCAGGGTAGTCACAGAGGGGATGCACATGCTGCGCCAGGCAGGAGCTTGTCCCCATTGCCCCTGTCCCTTAAGTCACTGTGTTCAGCCAAGCAGAGAGAGGACAGGGAGTCCTCTGTATCGTGCAGCCTGTCAGCCTGTCAGGCCTGTCCCAGGGAAGGTAGGGTGCAATTCTTGCGGCGAATGAAGAGATGGGACGCAGCTTGATGCAAGCAAATGTGAATTTATTGTACAGAAGCACGCGCCTCCATACACCTTCAGAAGCTGCGCGCTTCAAACTAATTGGCTCTTGAAGCCAAGCACTGCACACCAGGCAATCCCTGACTGGTGGTCAACCACCATCAATTAACCACAAGGTGTTACCTTTCCTTGGCGCCATCCGTCTCCCACTCCCCCGTGCTCTGCAAACATGCCCCATCATGTTAATTGCTGTCCAGACAAGCTGGAGCACATTCCCCTCAGCTAACTGATTGCCACGCATGGTCCCAGTTTCCAGCCCGCTCCTGCAATTCTGTAGTCAATCTCTCTCTTGTACTCTTTGATACTCTTCAACCTACTCACCTCCTCCCGGAGCTCCATCACCACGCGGAGGAGTTCCTCTATTTGGGCTCACAGCTGTGGTCACTGCTGCGATCTGGTACCGGCATAAGAGCGGGGCACAGACTGCAACCTGGCACCTGGCTGGCACTGTGCTCCCACTGGAGCTCTGCCTGGGCAGTTGCATCAGTCGTGGTGGGTGCAGAGTTTAGCGAGGCCGGGGCTTGCTACTGGGTGGACACCATTTCTCCCTGGTCGAGCTGGCAGGGCTTCAGCACCCTTCCCGCTTGCTCTTCTGTGCCCACTGCCACATCATGCCCTGTTTGCCCACCCTGGTGTGCAGTGCTCCCTAAGGGCTTGTTTTATGCGGGGGCGGGGGCTTGGCCACCGTTGCTCCTGGCGCTACCCAGGTCCCGTCAGCTGCTGTGGCATGAGCTGGGGGCTCCCAGTGGCTCCCTCAGCTCCCCTCGAGGCTCCCGTGGTTTGGGAAACCCCTCGTGCACCACACTGGAGCATTACACTGCTGATCATGCTGACACCAAAGCCGCTTAATTTGGTGACTGAATTCCTTTCACAATATATTAGTGTACATTTAAAAAACCACAGATTTTCACTTTCAGAGAAAAGCTTGAAATATTTTATTTATTCATTTTTCACATTGCTTTCTTTTCATATCTGCCTTGAAAAAGACAATATATTTAGCTGAAGCACTGGTTTCAGTGTCCCGACCATGAGGAAAATACAGAAGTAGAAGAATCTTTGGTCCATAAGTGATATCCCTACTGTATTTTGTGCTATTAAAATATTTATACTATACATGTTATTGCAACTTTAAACATCTGTCAGTACGACTCCTCCGTTTTTCTTTTTCCAGCTTGCTTGGCAGAATCTGTGGATTCTAAAAGGAATGATATGCTGGCCTGAAAATGTACTGCATGTATTTGCAACAACCTTTTCCTTAGCTTTTTTCCCCTTTTTTTACCTATTTCTCAAGTTTCTATTCTTTCTTTGCTTATCTTCAAAAGGTGTATATCAACAATAATCCAGCATTATAGCCATTGCCTGTTGCCCTGGATTGTCCTGGTCAGTCATTGCCTTAACAGCAAGATAATCTGTTCAAAGTGATACAGCTCATCCCACATGTTGGACATCTGCATATTGACTTCAGGTTCAGGTATTGGGGGCAGAGTCAGAGGCAGGATCAGGTAGGTGCTGTGGCAGTCACCTGTACCTCAAAAAGTCTTCAGAAAACATTGAGGCTTGAGATGTTTGCATCAGCTTGATGGGAGGTCCCCCAAGACATCAGTGACCTCTAGTATGAATTCTGGAGACTTGCACATATTATCAGTGAAAATGAGGGCAGTATTTGCTTCTGTTCTCATTTCGATTTTGAAGAGTATGAATCCAGGAGATAAGACATCCCTTGGAGAGGGAGGCAATATTTTCCTTCTAAGTGGCTCTCTTTCATATGCCTTTGCTTGGCGTGTGTGATGGGGTTGTGTTGTAAGTACTACAGTGTAAGAAATGGGCATAGAAAGTTCAAATTAACATCCATCAGATCATCTTGGTCTGCCTCAACTCTATATTAGAGGTCCACAGAAATGAGGGCCTCAGGAGAAGTAAATATGTGGATTTCTCTGACACAAAGAACAGTTGCAAACTGTAACAAATATAAGGACAAAAATGCCTCACATGGTGAATTCGAATGAACCACACACAACGCTACATGGACAGCATGTTCACAGCCATGAAAGGTGTTCTTAATACAGCCCCTTGCTGACTCCTTTAAAGGCTGTTATTATTCCTGCAACTCAAAGCTACAAAAAACTAGCACAAACTGAAAACTGCTGTATCATTCTCCTCCCCCACTGAAGCTTGAAGTTATCTATATTTGGATTATCTTTAGATTTACACTATGTTAGATTACAGCATATTTGGAAAACTAAAGCCTTGGGAGAAAACCAATGGCTGTGAAGGCTAAAAAAGCCTTGAAAAAATAAGCCCAGCTCCTGCTGGAACAGAGATTCAGCACTGCAACTGTGTGAAAGCAAATCAAATAATCAGTTTGGATTGCCAGTGGATCAGGACTCCCCAGCAGCTGCCTTTTCCGTTTTTCAATGGAGACCAACAGATGGAAAAAATGCTGAAGAGAGCACGCTTGCTTTCTCTGGCCACTGAATAATTTCCTTCTTATGCCTTTTTGTCTATCTGTAGCTTATAGCTCTATTTACCCAAAAGGATTAGAGCTTTCTGTGAAACTGAAGCTTGGAGGAACAACAGAAGGTCGTGTATATTCTTGCTGATAGAGCCACCTGTTGTCTTGCCACATACCCCATTTGTTTACTACTGACTTGCTCAGCCTTACTCCCTAAGCCCAGTGATGGCAAACAGGACCTACATTTCTTCCTTTCCGTTTTTACTGTAGGAAGTTCACAAAATGATAAAAGCTGGCTGCCTGGTTTTGTAACCTTGCTGTAGTGAAAGCTGTCCTATCAACCAAAAATCTTCATGGTCTTACCTCCTGCCACCTGCTCAGCCATACAAGAGACATGATGGTGGCATGGGTTTCCAGACCTAGGAAAGAATTCTTGAGTCAGGTACACAGCCAGAAAGGCATGAGAGAGGGAGAAAGGCAGGTTATCTATAATTGCTGAAGATGTTTCATGGTGGCAAATCATCTAAGCAAATCATCTGGTTTATTTTCTGCAGCAACTTGGCTCTGCTAGAGATTCATTTTCTCCACAGGACTTTTGGCAATGCTGTTAAAGCCTGCTGAGACACTCTGGACTGCCAAAATCCACACTAGCAAGGATCTCCAAAATGCTGGCATTTCTAGGTCAAGCTGGTTCTGAGATAAGATTTTTATAGAAAATATCACAAGGCATTTCAAAAAATGAAACACCTAAGTTTTTTTAGAGGCCCTTGTCTACAAAAGTGACATTGTCCAATTATGTTGAAACTTTTCCAGGAAAATGTACTTCTGGTTACAGCTCAACTCTACCTGCCAATTTCACATGGGAAAGGTTTTTAAAAAGAAGAATAAAAAAAAAGGCATTCATTTGTTGATTGAATGGGGATGAAGCAGCCAGAATTATAACAGAAAGTGAATCACAATTTATCTTTGGACTTACTGTACAGCATCTGTAATTTCAGCTGCTCTCATTTCACAGGAAGGTGAGGACCAGAAAAAAGTATGAAAGACTGAGCTGGAGATAAATTGAAGGAGGCCATGGGCCCATGCCTCTGATTTTCAGAAGAGCACAGGGGAAATGCAAATAATTAGTCTGGTGGCCTTTTGCCACAGTCACTGTCTTCTGCTTCTCAGAGAGGCTGGATGAACTCAGGCATATATTTAAAAGATTTTCTCAATTGCTTTCAAACTCTAATCGACTAATTCTTCAGACTGGTCATCTCTCTAGTGGACTTCTTCCATGAAGAAGCCATGTTTATTTTCATTTCCACCCACAAAGGTGTTGGTTTAGTGTTTTTAAATGTTTGTGGGAGGACACAGCCTTTAAATTGACAATCTTCTTTTGTTACCGCAATCTTTCAGTTTCTAATTAAACCAGTCAGCTGCCTGAACTGAAACAGCAACTGGGCAAGCACCATTTGTTTGGGGTAAACCTCATGAATAATACTTTTGCTGGGAAGGATTAGGCTGGCTTTAGTCAGCATCAGCATTTTATGTCAGAAAATCTGTTACACAATCTGTCAGATTATATTCACTATGTGAAGGGCTTTTTTAGGAAGAAGCACTCAAATTAGACTTAAAATATTGCAAAGCACTGAGATATGCTATAAAGAAACCCAGAAAAAGAGACCCCACTGAAAAGGTGACTAGGAGAGCTCAGATGTGTTACATTTTATGGGCTGGTAGCAGCTCCCATGCACAGCTCCAGCTTAGCCAGGATACTCCTGGGTGGCATTTAGACCGGACACTTCAAACAAAGGGGAGGTGTCAGCACCCAAATGTCCTGAGCTGGCTCCAGCGAATTCCAGGGTTTCACACTTACTTGGTCCCAGGTCCCTGCCACTTGAGGAGAGCCACAGAGTAACACATTTATTTTCCAGTTGCCAACAAGGAATCCATCAAGAACATATTTTTTCCTGCTCAGAAAGTGACTGGAAAGCAGTATGAGGTCACATCTGGGATAAATCCAGGTAGGGCACACCAGGACACGCAAAGGGGATTTAATTTGTAAAAAAAATCAATACTCCTATCTCAAGGGCTAGGAATACATTTCCCATTCTGAGGTTGCACATTGTATTTACCTCTCTCAGTTACAAGCTCCCTTTAAAACTCTTCCTAGAGAGCCAGGTTTTGGTCACTGCAGCCCCTCCGGATGCCAGCAAAGCTCACTCTCCCTGAGATTCACAGAAGGGGCCAGCTGTCTGCTTCCACCAGCCCTCCTGCACAGACCTCTGCTGTGGCCCAGGCTGTAGCTCTGCCTTGTGGTACCGCTATCTGTGATAACAGCCAGTACTGATTCTGGGAGCAAGGACAAGAGAATAACCTTGCCCAAATGATTCTGTGTTTCTACGATAAAGGACCCTCATGGGATACTGACATTACAGGGCGCCCTGTGCCTGTGGGCTGGTTCTGCGGTGGCCTGTGTAATGCTCAGGGTGGCCAGGCATCCAGGACATTAAGGAAAAACCTCCAAACAGCAAGTAAGCATCCAAATGCATATTCCGCACTGAGGAGCTGATACCCAGGGAGCCTGTGGACCCCTTATTGTTATAACAGGAAACTAGGGAAGAGGAATGGGGAAGTATGAGGCATCACAAGCTGGTAGCCTGGCTTTATTGGTGAGCCTCTGCTGGTAGTTAATCTGAGGTCGTTAATCTGGCACTGAATCTGCAAAGATGGAACTCTCGTGTTTGGCCAAAGGATTTGAGTACTCATAAGCAAGCTGATCCTGATGCTCCCCCAGCTCCTGTGGTAGCACTGTCATAGCAGCTCTTTCTGCTGGCATGATTGAGGCACCCACCCACCAGAGGAGACTGGTGTGTACTGGCACCTGTGGCCCTTGGTCATCTACAGAAACTTTGTAGGACAACTCTTTTCCTTACCCTGAGGGGACAGACACTGAGCTCCAGACAATAAGGGCAGGCCCCTGGAAATCTGAACGGATGCCCCAAGGATGCCCATTAGCTTTTTTGCCTTGTAGCTGGGTACCAGCCCCCTAAGCGGTGTGTCAAAGATGACAGGATTTTGCAATCCTTGCCAGCAAGAGCAGGCAGAGTTGATACAAGAAGTGTCAGAGAGGTGATGCAGACAAGCTGGGGGAGAAGCGTGGGCAGAGAAACCAATGCTGGTGAGACACGAAAAGCCGGTGACACAGCAAGATGGAATTTACTTCTGCCAAATCTTGCACTCAGCTGAAGCAAGCTGGAGATGAATGGCTGTGTCTAAAGCAAGTGGGGACCAAAGCTAAAGCCAGACAACCCACAGTGCCCCCTTCAATGAAAGAAGGCTTTTTAAGGTTTATGTCTATTCCCACTGCTAGGATAGTAAAGCACTCAAGCTTCCCAGAAGCTAAGGGAAAGGTAATTGAAGAATTCAAGCTGTAGTGTAATGAAATGCGCTTTCCACCCACTTAGATTTAAGGTTGTGATTCACTACTGCATTTATGCAGTTTCTGGAATGGGAGGGCATTGTGGTGCATCTAAATCAGATTTCTGAGCCAGTGGTAGCAGATGGATGTCAAAAGAAAAAAACATAGTCAGATAGCTAAAATAAGCAGATATTTTTCACCGTCTCTATTTCAGTGATGGTGTCACCCTCTGTCATTGCCAATTCTAACAAGACTAGTAACCTCTTTAAAAAATGCGACACATGGAAGATAAAAATACCAAGAGCAGAGGTTAGCTAATTTTGTAGCTTCACAGTTTTTGCACAATTTGCATCATCTGTATCATCTGTCTGACACTTTGACACACAGTGTATACAGAGACTGTGCTGGTAATCCAACTGTTGTGCTGTGTACACTCCTGACTGTACAGGAAGCCAACCATTAAAGGCTACCTAATGAATATTATCATAAAAGATTACATAAATAGACATCATCAAAAATTGATGGCAGCCATACTTAATAATTAATTCAATTTTAGGGAAAAACTATAACAGACTAAGAATTTGTATAGTTTTACTTTATCATTAATTTGCTTTATTAGAAGACAACGCTATAAAAAAATAAGCAAATGAGGCACTGGAAAGTCTTTTATGCATAACAATCTTTAACAGAGAAAAGTTTCATCCAATTTAAAAGTTGCTCAGCCTTCCTGAAATTTCACTTAATGTTTCCCTATCAGGGCAGCATCTGGTTTTCTCATTCCTGCACTGGGAAGTTCTGTACTCTCACTTGTTATTAAAAACCAACAAACAAACAAAACCCACAAAACCCCACCAACTTTCAGAACAGCATGGCTGCTTATTTGATTGGGATGCTCATGACAATCCAGTGTTCACCCAGAGTATGCAATTTAATCTCAGAGAGAGAAATCACTCCAGCATAATGCCAACCATTGCCTGTGGTTTCAGGCAGAGGAATAAATAGTCCTTTCCAAGTCTAGCTTAGGTGGTGATATTAATAACAAGTAAATTTAGAGTTGCATGTAAAGCAGAAAAGTCCAGTCATCAAGAGGGAAACCAGAATAGCTTATAAATTAGGAAGAGATATGCACTGATTTAACATTTTTTTGTTTCTGAGACTTCCAGTTAGAGAAATTGTCGTAGTCAAATACGTCATTAACATTTTATTCAATGCTTAAGATAAAATGTGGCAAAAAGCGTCCATCTGTTCATCTTTAGCACCCACCCAGACAGAATCTATAGTGCCAATTTCTGCGCAGAAGTACACTGAGGTAAACCAGTAATAGCTACTTTGACAGTAATGTATTCACTTCAGGTTTAATATAGCATAAAATTTGTTTCCTGTTTGGCAGCTCTCGGAAAGAGTAGAAAATCTCCCTGCAGCCCTACTTAATACTTCTGAAAAAATTTCCCTAGAGCCCTACCTAATACTTCTGAAAAAATATTGCTCCTTATCTACAGTAGTGTTTGAGTCATTGTTTGGCAGATAAGTGTAAACACTCTGTCCTCTGTTTAACTGCTGGGCAAACTGCTTTAAGGTATCATCATTTAGAAAAGCATCACACAATGCCACAGTCTGTTGAATACATAGAAAAAAAATTAAGGACTTCTTTAATATCTGTTCTCTATCATTTATCTATCATACCTATTAATAACTCTAATCAGAAAATACAACATCTGAGAGATATAGAGTTAAGGTTACATCAGTCTTGTGAATCTGCATGTTTCTAGTGTCCTCATGGCACATTGACTGAATATTTTCCCTGAAGTGCAAACCTTGACAGATTTTTCTAAAAGCCCTGCTTCTTCACTTCAAATCAGTCCACCTTGTGCCTCAACTCAGCTGGCTTCGTAAGCATGTGAAACCCCACATCAGATCTGCACTACGTATCAGGTTTTATCAAGAAGAAATGCTTAAGAAAACGTTTCACCCATCTTCTGAGAATATCTGGAGTGAGCTTGCTACATTCCTCCATACTGGCAGATAGTGCTTTGATTCACAGAGTTGCCAACAAGTGTGGACATTAGGGTAAATTTGCCTGGACAATTTGAAAGAAGGGAGGTCTTTTCCTGCACAAAGCCTAAGGACAAAATTTTGCCTGCCCCCTCCACTTTTGTTTTCAAAATTCTGTAAAACTTCTTTATTCCCATCTCAAAGATGGCCCAGTACATTCCCAGTAAGGCAACAAGCAGCTCTGTTCTCAATTTGAACAGAAGTTGTTAACTAAAGACAAGGAATGATATTACAACTCAGCGAAAGATAAAAACTTTCAGTCCAAACTCTTCCCTCCCTCATTTATACTTTTCCACAAGGATTCAAAAGGCAAGATGTCAAATGATGATGTGCTACATGGCAGGGTACAGAAAGCTCTGCACTTCTTGTGCTCAATGGAGACTGCGAGTATAATAATGTTGAGAGACCTTATGGTACAGCTAAAGAATCTGTGATCATCTGCAGTCTCCAGGCAAAGCCTGTGATGAGTATGTTACTTAGAGAAACACATTAAAGGGTGGTAACAGTATGAGTTGATTCTGTTGCCCGCATCAAGTTCTGAGAAAAACCCTAGAAAAGCTCCATTTGAGGATTTTTCTGATAAGATTAGTTCGATATTACTATCTATAGTATCTCAGTGGTTGCTGGAGGCCCTCCTAATCTTGGACTTCAGTGCCTCTAATCAAAATGATCAGCATGGATTCAAAACTGTAATCCTGATTAGAGTTTTGGTCACTCTCCAAAACTTCCAGGATTTCTCAAAGGCAATGACAATTTTAATGTTAAAATAAAACTGCTGCATTTGTAGTAAATGAGTACATCTCAAGTTCACTGCTGTATTTTCTACTTGGCTAAAAAAAGCAATATATAAATTGAATATCAAATACGGATTGATGTAAATTTCTGAAGAACCACCTGTTATATGATAACTTTAGAAATCTACTTTGAAACCATGAAACAAATCCACTCCAGTTCATTTGAAAATTATTAAATTTTTTTAAGCCTGATTATTTCAAGCATACAGAAGGACAGTCACCATTTACTGATGAAACTATAACCAATGGAAATGTATACAATGAGCCAGTGTAAAAAGTGAGTTAGAATGGCAGCGGGGTTGACTAATGAGGTGTTTTGGTTCCTCATACCTAGAAGCAAAATGAATGACAAGTAAAATACTTCGCGTCTATCCTTATGTTTCCAACACCGGTTGTTTAGGCCAGGTGAGGTTATTAGCTAGGATAAGGAAAGAGCTGTTGAAGAAGTTTTCAAAGAAGCCATTGGCACCCTACCTTATGAAGAAACAGAAAGATGGTCTTATGAAGAAGTGGAATGCATGGAAAGGTAGCTGAGACATCTCTCCTTTTCTTGCTGTCTTGCTGTTTCTGGGGTGAGCTACCTGCCCAGAGGCAAGCTGAGCTCCCTGCAGTAGCCAGCCCGGCTCCCCTGGCTGGTCACGGGCGACGGCTCTTTCCCTGACTCAGCCTGCTGCCTTACAGCAGATGCCCTTCATTTTTTCTCTCCCTCTGGAAACACAGCAGACCCTGGATGGGGTGCTGGCAAGGATTTTACTCAGATGTAATTGTTTGCTAAGGAATTTAGCAAAACTTTCCTCACTGCATTCCTACAGCTGGGGGTATGAATTCAGCTGCGTGACTTCGCTGGCTTCAGTGGGAGTTACGCAGCGATATCTGAGCACAAATGAGTTTGCCTACATGTTCCCATGGCTGACATTCATTAATAGGACTGTGACCACAGAAACACAGTAATCCTTTCTACTGTGATCCATACAACAGGGTGACATAATATTTGTTTGTATTTCTGTCCATTTGCACTTTTACCTTTACTCTGGCAGTAAAGCTACCTTGACAGATAACAAACGCCTCCTTACACAGAAGCAGTTTTCAAAACAATTGTCTTTTTGCAGCTCCAACAGTTTTCAAACAAATTTAGCAGTTCTTGCAAGGGCTAAAAGTGGTTAGTCCTGTAGCATCTCTAGCAAAGAAGTCCCTGCCCATTTAGCGACCCCCATTTTGACCTGTAATCAACAGACAGGATCAAAAGGAACTAGTTTAGTGCCCTGGACAGACTGCAGAAAATCCTTCTGACGAGGCTGCAAACATGAATGCCAATTAGCACCAGTGTTGATAGCAGCTTGTTAAGGCTTGGAAAGAGCTCTTAGACGCTCTTAGAAATTCATATCACCTACCCTACAGACTCACTGGGAACACCATCATGACTTCTGACAGTATTTCTTCTGCCTGTTTAACGCAGCACTAGGTTAAAGCAACCTGGACGGTGTACCACAGTCCCATAGTACATTACAGTGACTATTACAGTAATCATGTACCATAGTACATTATAAGCTCTGTTGTACCTATATTTAGGTCCCAGATTGTGAGGACAACTCTCTGTAGGTGGAATTGAAAGGATGATTTGCTGAAGATATTAAAAATATCCTCAGAGAAGACGGATGAAAGAGAGAAATTCTCCTGGACACAGCTTGGAGCTAAGAGAAAAACCTTTAGGCAAGCTTTTATCTGTGCTGTACTTTATATTATTCATTTTAAAAAATAACATCAATTTAAATGATATCATATACCTGTACCATAACAGGGAGTGGTATAGAACAGTCTAATAGTAACTAAATATAACTAACAATGCAAGTACTAGATTCAGGATTTGATGATAGCAACATTAATAATAATAATAATAATGAAGAAGAAGAAGAAAAAGAAGAAGAAGAAGAAAGAATGGCATATATGCCTTAACAAAAACTTGGACTTTTTTTTTAACAATTGAAAGTCAAAACCTCATGGTAATGATACATACAGTAAGTTAGCTACAGGCAAAATTAATGGAGCAAGTTACTGAAAGAAAGTAAAAGGTGATTAGTCCTGAAAAAAGGGTGAGGGTCAGTGCTGGCAAGGCCTGTCATGAGAATGACACTGGAGAGTCTGAGAACTGTCACCTGGGGGTCATTTGTGAGTTTTAAGCAATGTCATACAGGAAAGGAACAAGGTGCTCTATTTCTGTTGCTTACGTGCTCAACCAGAAGCAAGAGAGAAGCAAAATGAGACAACACTGGTCAGTCAAAATTTGAACTAAAGCAATCTACTGCCTCTTTATACCTCTGAGTAGAGAGGATTGTTGCAGATATTCAAAACACAGCAGGAATGCTATATGAGATACCTCATTTCACTGCCCACATAGGATTTGATTCAGCAAAACTAGAGAATAAGTACCACAGAATAATTATGGTGTGATTCTGTGCTTCTTTCTTTCTAAAACAAGCATGACCATGGTAATAAATAAGTCACAGCTGGAAAGGGAAGGAAAAAATGAGATTCATCTTACCACACTTTAGAGATGCAAAAGTTAGCCCCCCAGTCTAAGCTTACCCTCCTCCAGAGTCACTGGAAGTAGGTGGGCATTTCTGGAGAATGACTCATCCTCCTAAAGTTTCTTGGATAGAAGGGGTGATTCACCACCTGAAGGTACCTAGAGAGCACATGAGAGTAGCTTACATTAGATGTCTAATTTATTGGTGCTGAAATTTAGGCAAAATGAATCTCTAATACAGTAACTATCTGATATTTCTCAGAATCCAGGAAAAAAAAAATTACAACAGAAGGTGCATGAATCTGCCTCACTTTGTGAGACTTATATCACTTTTCAAAAGCTGACAAATAGTTACAGTTTATTCTTGACATAATTCAAAGCAAATGCCATTAAAAGACATGTACCAAGCAGGTAAGTGCAGTACAAAGTACCATTTTACTGTTCCTTTTATTTCTCACATCGCTATTACAGCAAGGAGACACAAAGTGATCTTGAAGCATAGTTACGTTCAGGAAGTCATAATGGGGCCCATTACTACCTTTCAAATACAAACCTGTTAAAGCAATGTGCATTTCACTGTAAGACATAAAAAACCCACACAAAATCATGCTGATCCACGACACTGACACTAAGAACATTAAAAACCATCCAGCCTGTTTCCTTTATAACCCACCAGCCTATATTGACTGGAGACAAAAAAACCCAAACAAACAAACAAAAAAAATCCAAACAAAAAAAAAAACCAACACCCCAAAAAAACCCCAGATAACACCAAACCAAAACAAACAAAACCCAGGCTCAATTCACTGCCTTGTTAAACAGCTGTTTCAGCACGGTAGAACTGGATATACCTCCTGCAGGTTGCACAATGGTAGATGTTTCCCAGTTCCTAATCCTGATTGCAGCTAGAGTGCCTTTTTTTCTACAACATCTCAGCGCACGATACATAGAAACTGGAAGTAATGGACCATTACTCTCAAAATGAAGCATCCTCTGTATTACTTTCACATGAGGATATTTCATAGTAATATGTCTCCAATTATTTCTTCAGCTGGAAGAGGTTTCAGCCCACACAGCCACGCAACTCTTTCAGTGGGACAGGAGTGAATGAACAGCCGGCGAGAGACTGCCGCAGCCCTCGTGCTATACTAGTCCTGGTGGCAAGGAATGATCAGCCAGGTCAAAAAATCACACATTTGTTATTTTTAATATTCCCTTGAAAGAGAATAATTCCAATTTCTGGCAAACACATTTTAACTATTTCCTCAGACACAAGGGAATATTAGGAAATAGCATGAAACTCTGGGCAACGACATGTTCTGACAGGCGTATTTAGAAAATAGTTTCTTTTTTCAGAGGTTTAAGCACATTACTGACTAAGCCATAATTGCACTTCCTCTGCATTTGTAGTGAATGATTGCACTGCTAGTATTGAATGAAAGGGTCAGAAAAGCAATATAAAACCAGAGTTTACTATACACGTGCACACACTTGTTTTGAGTCAAGTAAACCAAAGTTTTTCTATTGCACCATGAGCTCAGCGGGGTACCTTATCCTTTAAGGCACAGCTCATATGGAAGACTACGATTAAATATTCCTGATTCAAAATAAGTTAAATTAAAAAAACACTGGCTTGGATAAGTTCATTGGAAAAAAATGTCAAAATTTGATTTCTCAAGACTTGCTCGCTAAGCAATTTTAATGAATTCTGGATAAGAAAAATGACATATGGGTTATCAGTGCATTACAAATACGATGGCTTGGTGCTCTACAAAAGCCATTATACTTTCTTGTCTGAAACACTGTCTGGTTTCAGCTGGGATAGAGTTAATTTTATTCCTGGTCGCTGGTACAGTGCTGTGTTTTGGATTTAGCATGAGAATAATGTTGGTAACACACCGATGTTTCAGTTGTTGCTCAGTAGTGCTTACCCCAAGTCAAGGATTTTCCAGTTTCCCATGCTCTGCCAGTGAGCGGGGGCACGAGAAGCCGGAGGGAGCAGGGCCAGGACAGCTGACCCGAACCGGCCAAAGGGGTGTTCCATACCATAGAATGCCATGGTTGGTATATAAACCGGGGGGAGTTGGCTGGGGGCTGCCAGTCGCTGTTCAGGCACTGGCTGGGCATCAGTCAGCAGGAGGTGGGCAATTGTTTTGTGCATCAATTGTTGGTTTTGTTTTTTTCCTTTGGGTTTTATTCCTCTATTGCCGGCTGGGGTCAAACCACAGCAAATATTTACCCAGGTTTATATTGTAAGCATGCTTCTTTTTCCCCCTCTGTCTAGGTTAGCCCTCAATCAGAAGACCAGCTCTATGGCTCAAAGAGCAGTGTCTGTATCATAATATTGTACGATAATGATTGATACAATGATTAGACTCTTCACCCTCCACCCCAAAATAACTGAGTATTGCAAAACTGGTCATTCGAGAATGGTACCACCTTGTTTGGGCAAGATACACATTTTCCATCACCACAAATGACAGCTTTGTCATTTACCACTCCAACAGGGAAGAAGGCCAGTACAAAGGGCTATAGTGATCTTGTTATTTTTACGTATTCAAAATGCAAAAAGAAATGTATAGCAGCAACTTTTCTGCTGTGGTTGCATCTACTATTGAAGACCAATTCCAAATTATACCATTCATTATATGGAGCTTTGTGGATGGGTCTGTAAGTATACGTGGATGATGATAATGATGATGATAACAACATGTAAGTACACATACACACATGGTGTATGTGTACTCCTAAAAGTACACTCATCCAAAAAAATATTTAATTCTGGACAAAGGAGAGTTTCATACCGTAAATACTGGTGTCTGCTAAAGCCCAGGAAAAAACCTAATGCATACCTGCTCTTCAACTGAATGCACAGAATTTGCGTCTACCCCAAACTTCAAAATGAGAGCACTTGGAACAATGGACACAGATCATGCAAGTTTAATATTAATTTTAAAGAGCATCTTAATTTAATCTCTTTCTCCTTCAGAGATCTGTTCTGTACTGATCTGGTGGAGCCAAATACTGCAGGATCACATTACAGTCTGTTGTGAGCAGCCTTATTGAGATGAATGGATTTATTTCACATTTACAATTGCTATAATGAGAGATAAAATTAGCCCCCTGTAATGAAGCTGGTCCAGCCTTGGAAGTGAAGATATGGGAAAGACGGTCCAATAACTTTTAAACATATGAAACATTTCCAAGATGTTTTTCATGCAGCACCAGCAGCATACAAAAATTGACTGAGGTACTATAGAATGACCTGGAATGAATAATTTAAACACATAAGCAAGATGAGTATCTTTTCTTATCATGTTTGTAAGCCATCTTTTCTAAATACATATAGTTTTGTATTTGTATCAAAACATGGCAGGTAATGTATACCTTAGAGAAAAGGTAGTTTTTCAAATGCCTTATGATTGCTTAAGGGAAAATAATGATGTTATGTCCATGCTTTTTTAAGAAAACATCATTTCTGCATATCATGTCTTCAAATGTCAATGGATAAGCTGCAAATAGCGGATGAAAAATTGTAATGCTTCCCTCAATTCCCAAAAAAAGGGCTGGCAGGGGAGAACTTGCCCTAGATGGCAGGAATTAGTAGGAATTCCTAAATCCCTGCGTAAGTCAGGAATGAAACAAGCAAATGAGACAAGCCAGGAATTTCTTTCTCAGATCAAATGGCGTGGCTCTGCACATATTCACCCAGTTAAGGTCCCCCTTTAAAATATAATATCCATACCCAAACTGTTAAATAGCATAGGCCCTGTACTAACCTGCGAGCCACGCCTGGGAGGTGGTTTATTAGTTCATAAAAAATTAGGCAGGTTAAATACTTAACTGCAAAGATTTTGTTCAGCTGTGTTGTCCCGACTATGCCATGGCCCATTTAGCAATGCAGGCATCGCCTTGAAGCCTACAGCTCCCTCACCGCGTCCAGGGGTAGGAGACCTAAGGTGTTCATGCTCTTCAGCTTTAGGTGGCCCTGACGCAAGGTGCTGTGAGGCGAAGGATATTGGGTCTTCAGCTTCCCTAATATACAGATAAAAGGCTTCATGTCTCTGGAGCTCCAGCTTACCCGGGATTTGACTGCTTGGCTAGGGCTTTGCATTTAGGGAGTTGGAAGTTTAAGATTTTAAGCCTCCTGATGTTCCTTGTTACCATGAGACATCTCCACATCCCGGTCTGACTCTCTGGAGGTTGCATGGGATACTGGTAGTCCAGAAGCCTCTGAAACAGAGATCCACAGCAGCATTTTGTGTGAGAAATATCAAAATGGAAGCCTTCTGTTTTTCTAACGGAATTGTTTCTTTGTTTGTGGAGAGAATTTTGAAACCTTTAACTTGCCCTCTTAATCAAAATCAAAACACTCTCAATTGCCAGAATTTCCCACAGAAGGGAAATCTAGGCTTTGACAATCTCTACGTCTCAACAATTTCAATCCACCTCAAGCCAATACAGGAGTTCCACATACGGGATCCAAACTTTGAGACTCAGATTTTTCTCTAGATTTTCCCGGTGTCTTTGCTGCACCCAGCTGTGGGCCTCTGCCGGCTCAGACCTACTGCAGAAACATAACCTGAAATTTTCAATGCCAAATTGAATAATATGAATTATTCCAACAGTAGAAGAACTAAGGAATCCTGGCTTCCCAGTTTACAGATGATACATATTTGTACACCTTCACCCACAATAACGACACATCTCCCTTTGTTCAACTTATCTTTCTTATAGTTTGGGATGTAAAAAAAAAAAGCCAGTACAAACAATAACTGTTGTATGTCAATCTAACACAAAATTTTAAAGTAGTGCTAGTATCAAAATTTTCAAACCCAGTAATTTTCTGAAAGTTTATGATTCAACTCCCTGAAATAAAACTATCAATCCAGATATGTAATTGGCCTATGGCAACACCATAAAATCTTAATTGCTGCAAGACTGAAAGCAATACTTTCTGCAATCAATTAATCAGACTTCCTGCAATTTATTTATTCCAAACTCCTGCTTAAATGGTTTAGAGCTTGCAACATAAAATGAGGATATAATCAAAGAAGAGAACCTATTTCTAAGAGGATATTAATTTTTTAAAGCCATCCAGTCACTTGATACATGTAATGTAAGCAGATCCAACAGAGACAGTGGTGATCTTTAAACTCAGCTGCAAAGTTCCTACACAGCTCTGGACATGAGAGATACGAGGGGTTCAGATTCCCAGGAACTTTCCCCCCACTATTTTTATTTCATTTATCCTGGCCAAGAAATCATGGGGAAACTGACTCTAAAGAAAGGGGTCTTTGGCCTCTCTAAAATTGCTAGATCCCTTTAAACTAGGTAAGGTTTAGCATTCAGAATCAGTCACCTGGGAAAAAATCCAGCACACAAAGTTTACGTTTGAGATACAGTGTGCGCTGGAAAAGGTCTGAACTGAGTATAGACCTGGAGTTGAACATAATCCTTATCTGCAATTCCAGGTCAGTCCAATTCTATTTTCAATTTATTTATCTGTTTGAGTATTGAGACAGTGCTTCACGGTGATGACATCGTCCTCACAGGATAGAGGAACAACCTCCCCACCACGAGCTGCAGAGGATTCCTGGGGCAGTACTAGACGGTGTTCAGATACTCACTCCATAGCACTAAGATACCTGCTAGTCCAAAACCAACCATTGCTCCCAGGTGTGATGGCTATAGCAGCTTTCTTTAGGAAAGGAGAGGCCTGAATTCAAGTCCTTGTTGAATGAATACATGTGTTTTGTTAAAAGTCCTGGGTTCTTGAGGCAAAGGGTGAGCGTGAGATTACAGTATTGGCTCTGCAGGCAAGAGCCGTGTGAAATGCCTGGACACTGATAGGGCTTTGGTGTGACAAAGGCATCTACAGCACAGCAAGATGAGGACACCGCTGCTTCTGGGCATGCCCAACAAACAGACCTCATGTAGCTTGGATGTGCAGACACCTGCTGGCCCCCAGCACCTCCAGGGACAGGGAAGCATCAGACTAGAGATTTCGTTTGCTAATTCTTTTTTGGAGGGTTTTGTTTTGTTTTTTTTAAAGTAATGTCTCTCGTGTCTCATTTCTCACTTCATAAAAATTTGAATAATAATACATCTTTTCTTTGTAGTGTCAGAAGGTATGTATATTTTGGGGAAAAAAACCCCAAAACTGTTAAAGAGAATGTGACTAGAATAATCAGAACAAATAAAAAATATTTGGAGAGGTAGGGAGATTTCTATGCTAATAATGATTTTGGACATTCTATCCTTACCTTTGGGAGTCTGACATTAATGAACAGATACATTTAATATTTCATTCAAATATTTAGAATATTTTACTTATTTCCAGATTGTACATATCCTATACATACTATGATTAGTGAGTTAAGTTGTATGACATTAATATTTTTATTACTGTAAGGTTTGTAAACTCTATTGAACAAATACTGAAATTCATCACATGCAAATTTTATGCTAGAAAACCGCATCACTTAAACAGTTACCCAAACAGAACACAAAAAGGAAAAGGACAAGACCAAAGGAACTTATTCAAACACTCAAAGATTATTGAAAGTAATAGTGAGTTTTGGTGGGTTTTTCCCTTTATTTTCTCTCATTTATAGGTTGTATTTAGCAAAGCCAGTGGCTAAGGCCAAAGTAAGTGGACAGAGTGACATCTCTTTCCTCAAGAAGCCGAATATCCAGGTGTGGCTTTTTACTTAAGCAAGGTGCAAATATATATTTCTACTCTGATACAAAGCTGCACAGAAGAAAAGATGATACCAACTTTTGTGACTTAAGGAAGCACTCCTGTATTTCATTTCACTCTGTCCTCACAACTAGAATAACCCTTCTTCTTTTAATATGGCTAACATATATTGCACATGATTGCTTTTCTCAGAAGAATTGAATATACTGAATTATATTTCGGACTTTTTTCTTTTTTTTTCCTTAGGCATGCTGTGGTGTATCTCTGCGTTTGAGCAGAGGCCGAATCCTGCTTTACATTCACAGTAGATGGTGCTACAGTTTATGCTGATCTTTTGCTCCCACAGGAGCTTTTCCATTGTTCAAACAACAGCTTTCAAGGAAGAAGAGTCCAAAGCAGGCCCTGTACACGGTGCTGTTTGTGGCCTCTCTGTCTGGGGACAATATTTCATCATTTTTTCACTGTGTTTTGTTTTACTTTCGTACGTACTGTAGTTTGAGCCCCTCAGGAGACACTCCACAGAATCTGTTGCTTAGTAATAGTAACCTTCATGGAAATTAGCTTGAACTTCAAAAGAACAAAACATCTTTCATTAGTCACAGGTTTCCAGATAATGAATTCCTCTGAGAATGTTGATTAGAAAAGCCAGCCTTCCAGAATCAAGTACCGCCGATGTTGACCTGAGATGAATTACCCTGTAGAAAGGGCCATCTCTTTGTACCCCTTAAATTATGTTTGAGATTCTTTCTACCAATACCCAGGCTCACCTTGACAATGGCACTAATAATGTAAAGTTTTATGTCAGTGGAATCAGCCTCTCAAACATAATAAAGCCAGAAAGAATTACTGTGGTCATATGGTCTGGCCTCCTGTGTCATATAAACCATGAGTTAATTATTGACCTAACAAAAGCACCTCCTCTTAAAAAAAAAAAATCAAATATAAAATGCTTTTCGAATTTTTCTTTTTCCTTAAAGGCCTGCTTAAGTTAAAAGAACCCCCGTAGCTTGATAAGAAAGGGGGCTATGGAGCAGAGAGGCACCAGAAGAGCTGCAGGCTCCCATTTGAGAGGGTCAGAGATGGGGACCTACACCCTCTGCGCTGTCAGCAGAGGAAGGCTGCCACCTCTGCGGCTGCCTCAGGTCACCCACACGACAGGAAAGCAGCTGCAGAGCTGCTCAGTGGAAATGCTTCACAGGACTGACACCTTCCTGCAGAAATCCTGGCTTCCATCCCGCTGTGCACCTACCTGAAATCCTACATCTCCATTTGGTGGAAGGCAGGGACCTCACTAAAAAGAACTCATCTCCATTAAAGCACAGCCCTTTGGGTGTGCTTCAAGGACTGGCCTCTTAGCCTGACAGTTAGCATGTGCTGCTGAAGAGTCTGAGTGAGGTCTGACTGCCTCTCCCACCACTCACCTGGGAGCCACAGCTCGGTGCAAAAAGCAGCAAAAGCTTTGCGGAGCCAGAATGTGGGGCACAGGAATGAGTAAGGTGCTGGTGCCTGGAGACCAGGCTTCCTGTCTACAAAGCATGGGAGAAGTGAATCAGGTTCTAAAATGCACTGTCTTTTTTCCAGTGCAGTTATCACCAGAAATCAAAAAAAAGACTACTGGAAGATTCAGATGCTTTAGAAAGTCAAAAGGTAGAGCCTTAAAGCCCTGCTCATCTGCATGTGACCCTAATGTCCGTAGGTGCCTAAGTTTCTGCATTAAAATTCCTTAAATGGTCTGGGGTGAAATTAACCTCATTGACTTCGAACACCTATCTCTCAACTTAGAGTTCCAGGTTTCCTTGTTAATCAGTGGGGAGACACCAGCTCTTCTGGGCTGTTTCCCTCACTCCTTTTGAAAGGTAAATTTCCAAAATAACTCCTGTAAATCATACCTGAAAATATCCACTCGTCTCCGCTGACTGCAAAGGAGCCTCAAGTGATCAGTGGAGCTGCCCATGCTACAGATAGCTACAGCATCACAGATATACTCCATCACATACATCTGCTTCTGCATATGTCCAGCAGTGCTGCAGTACTGACAGTAGTGAACAGTGCAATGCCCGTCTCAAACTAGAATTTACAAAATAGGCTTGACCTTATCTACATCACCTGAGAAAGTTCACCCATAGGCATTTTCAGAGCTCAACCAATAGCTAAGGCTGCGAAAACTCCATAAACTAAGCCAAAAGTCTTGGTAGACCACTCCCTTAACCTAATAATTCAGTAGTGAAAATATTTAGAAAGGAGATGTTATTTCAGTTGCTCTCAGGATCCCAGAGGATTTTAAACAGTCTCTCGCGAATTCTTTAATCAGTGGATAATTAACTGATCTGAAGTAAGAACAGAAAGGGCACTCTCACTCACTCCTGGAAAAGCTGTTTGACTTTGAACAGAATTAAATATTCACTGGAAGAGAGAGACACCTGGTCTGGGGTAGCTCCTGCATGCGATGGGAAGAACCTTGCTTCCACTTGCTGCTCTCCCCACCGCCTAATGGTGAAACTACACCACCCTGTATCACCCTGTATCAAATGGTGACTGGAGCACAGCCTCCCAGTTTCTTGTGAGGGCACTTACTCTTTTTCTCTGGCCCAAGGAGTATTAGGTGTCGGAATCCACAGGAAGGGCTGGCAGTGCCTCCCGTCTCCTCTAGAACACTCACAGTGTACAGGCTGATACATGACGGCTTCAAATCTCCTCCAGGGAGGATGAGAAGGAAATCCAAGTCCAGGGAACCAATTTACTATTCTCACAGTTGAAGTGCCAATAAAGAAGCAAAAGATGATGGAAGAAACACTGCTTCATCTCTTTTTCTTTGAAAGGAATTACGTTTTCAGAAAAAGACAGCACTGACACCCCAAAGAACAGCGAGGATTAAACTATTCTAGCACTGAGATTTCCCTGTAAGCTTCAGTGGCTCTGTCTTAGCATCCCAGGTGTTTACGCAACACCCTCAGCTACTAAAATCTTCCCTCTGACACAGAGCCTAGGCTTGGTACATCAAGAGGAGACGTGGTTAACGATCACCGCTGTGATTACATCCCTTTTGGAGATCAGATTAACTGACTCTTGGAGGAATTATTGCCATTTATTTCACTAGACCTTTTTCAACAGACAGGGCAGTGTTAGCAGAATTCCTACTCATGTTGGTGAACAGGCTCAATTTTATTTCAGGTCAACCACAGAGGTTTGAATTACAGTAATCTATTTAAGGCAGAGCACCAATTAAACAAGGAGTACGTCTCATTATTGCTATGTTCTGCACTCACACATCAGCAAAGCCAGTTATCAACACAGGATAATAAAATAAAGCAGGAATAAGTTCTACTTGGTATTTATGACTACTATGTCACTTATCTGCCATACTGTTAGGGACTTGATATGAAACTGCATTGTCACACAATAAAGCAGGACAGCACAATCCAATATTCTGTGCATAAAACATCCATAACTCCATTTTCAAAACAAACATCAGCTCTGTAAGGGGTGCTTAGGAAGTATCACCCGTTACAACTCCCACTTTCCTCCACCACACAGTGCAGTCACGGGCTTAGGGCTCTTTCCCACCTCCTACCCAAGCTGAGCTGTGATTGCCTTCCCGAATGCCATTTTTGCTTGAGAGGAAGCTGTAGGAACTTTTGTTCTGGTGGATGCTCACTGGCAGGTCCTGTGCCCAGGGGACTGGGAGACACAAGTCAGCTAAGGGATTCTCATTCAGCCATGAATTAGCTATGGGCTGTTGTAACTTCGGTTGCTGAAAGAGGGAGGTGGAATAAAACCTGTAATGCCACTGGGGATAAAACCAGAATCCTGCACTAGTGGCAAGTCTACACGGTCCTGTAACAGCTCTTCCCTCACACCCCTATCTTCTAACCAAAGCCAGCGAAACTCCCCCTCGGCCCTTCAGGCAGTCCCAACTGCACTCGAGGTGGGAGGCAGTGGCACTAGGTACAAGAGGCTTGCGGGCCGCACAGCTTCTCCAGGCACCCCCACCTCCTCCTGCCATCAGCACCAGTGTCCCCTCCACCACCGCTGCCTGCTGCAACACAGCAGCACAGAAGGTGCTACCTCGTGAAGGTGGGGGGGACCAGAAGAGAAGGGAGAAAAAAAGTGGTTGTTGCAGAGGTATGGGAAAGGAGTCTCAAGATGAGGCAGGTGGGCAGTGGAGCAAGGCCATTCCCAACTGGAAATACCCATTCCCTCTCAGGCGCTCTTTAAGGACATGTCTTGGTTCTTTTTCATTTCAAGAAATTACTCCAGCAGAATTTCTGCTAGATCATTAACAAGCTGAAAAACTTCCCCAAAACAGCCAAGATGCTGAACATTTTTCATTCTACTAATATGGGGAATAATCCATCACATACAAACATGCAGCACTTGAATCATAGAGGTCACTTTCTTGTGTTGAAATGAATCATGCCATGCAGTAGCACTGCCTGTTTTATTTATTGCACAATAAGATGTGCAATACAAAAAAAGATCTTAATTACTCAGTCCTAGGTAAAAGGTAGTACACCCAGTTCAGGCAGTATTTTTAGAAAAGTTATTTTCTCTTTAGGCTTTCTCTCTCTTTTGCTGGATATTATTTCATTTTGATTTAGATATACTGACACATCTCTACCCCAATGTCTCAGAAAAGACCATTCTGAAAAATTCTTTAAATGAGAAACATTTTGGATTAAACAAACCCATGTAAATCAGGCAAACAATCTTTGTTATTTAATATACAGATAAACAAAGTGTTTGAAACTATGAAGCTGGACATTAAATCCAAGAAACCTGCGAATGCACAAAGATAGAGCAATTCTATAGACTTTTGCTACATTTTTTTTGAGAATGTTCATGTTTATTTTTTCTTTTTTTGTTGTTTTTGTTTTTCAGGTATTTTCACAGGTGTAATATATACAAAAAAGAGACAATGCCATTCTACTTAACACCTTGTTTTCAAACAGTAATTCAAAGTTTATCCACATCAGAAAATGATTACTCCTCAAAAAATGATCAAACCAGTTCATAATGGCAAAGTAGTGGCTCCTGGAAAACTGGGCTTAAGAATTTCACCATTCCAACTACAACAAATTTGTGCTCTGAATTTTTATTTTTCACACAAAAATAAATCAAACTCTCTTTAAAGGAGGGCATTGTTGAATGACTTGAGAATTACAAATCTCAAACGGTTGCAGAAAGACTGCTGAAATCTTACAGTTGTTTATGCATATGCCCAAATAAAAGAAAATATGAAAGCATTAAGCATATAAGTGGAAAATAAAAATCATAACAGAAAGCAGTAAGAGGTAAAACAATTTTCTTCTCTATATACATAAATATTCTTACATGAGAAACAAGTGTCAAAAATACACAACTTTGAGTACAAAAGAACCATTTTAGCAATAGATTTGTACAAATGAGACTTGTGTAAGCAGCATGCTTTGACACAATGAATTAAACTGCAACATAATTCAAAATACATTCATTTCAATCCTCCATACCAAAGATTTCTGAAAATGTAACACGAGGGGATACACTTTAGTAACAAGTATCATTTCTGGAGAAGAAGAAAATTATAATTGCCCCGTAGAATCAAGAAGGATCTATTTCAGTTTGTAAAATCCTTGGTCTTGCTCAAAGTCAACCCCAGTAAGATGCCTCAGTAGCCCCAATCCTGCCAACACATATGTGTTTTAACATTATAAATGTTAGCAAGGTTATGCTGATCTTGGCAAGATCACAGACAGTAAGACTGAGCAGTTTAGCAGCCTTCCAACTTGGTCCTAGGACTTCAGCTGTCATTATCAAGGCACTGCTCTAAAGACAGTATATTAGACACAACAGCCCAAATGGTTCTGGTAAATACACAATTACTGTGGGGATACCTTTATGTCACCTTGTTTCTGGTTTTTTGTTGGTTTGGTTTTTTTTTTTTGAATGCTCCTTTGTACACTGTACGCTCTGATCACTGCTAAAGCCTCATAACTGTGAATATTGTAACACCGTCTAAGTCACCTCTGAGTCTGGGCCACACAATTTGAGTTTCTTTTCTCCAAGTATCAGTAGATGCAGCTCTGAGCAGAAACCTTGTTACAGTCAGTGTAAACAAACTAAATTATCAAGACAAATTAACTTATTTTGATGTTTGAGTTTTCTACTTCGCAGCCAGTACTTACTTACTGGAGATTATGAAATCCCCACAAAATGCTTTCCCCTCCCGCTTCAGGAAAGTAATTTCACTAACTTTCCTGTATTACTCATCTTATTTCCTTCTCGAATTACCATGTTTTATGATGTTCATTCAAACCTCTTACATTATAGCTCCGGAAGACAGCAAAAATACCTGTTCCTGCCATCTGAGACAGTGTATGCTCTCACTCTATTACACTAGCTCTAAGCACAATTTTGCTGCTTTCAGAGATAAACCGGCATGACAGCTCTGAAACAGAAAACATGTACTAACCAGTAGTCCTGCTATCAATGTAAATGTAATTGAGAAATAAAAGCTGTACTGCAAAGACACGCTGAAACACTTTTTTACAGTGGAACTCCTTTACTGTCTGTCATTTTGTTCAGAAAAATCCATACAAACATCAGTGAAGTTGACAAGGAATGGAAAGCAGACATCAGTAACATTGTCACTGCCTGGGTGCCTTTACATGTAACCCACAATCTCAGCTAGCAGCTTTTTTAAAAAAAATGAAGTTACTAAATTAAAATCTGTCCCTTTTATACTCCTAAAATTTAAATATTGCCAACATTTTTACAGATAGTTATTGATGAGAACAACAGAGGTAACTATTAAATAAGTTCTTCACTGAAGACCTCAATAAAATCTGGTGTGTAAATGTTTAGTTGGCCTCAGGAAGCAAGCAGTCCCTCAATATCCATACAGAACAGTCCATTTCCTTCATACACCTATCTATGTGTATGAAGGAAATACCCTGTGGATACATAGAAATAGACAAAATTGATATTATTTTATTTTTAGGTACAAGAACAATGAAGAGGTCCCCGTGCTTTTGGGTACTGAAGGGGAGATGGAAGCAAGAGAAGCCCAAACCCTAGCCCTGGCTGATAACGTTTGTTGTAGATTAATCCTCCTGTACCTGGTTACAGACAGCCTCAAAAAGCCCACGGCAAGGATGCCCGAATTCTGTGGGCATTCTCTCCCAGCCCAAGAGCAACTGGAGATGTCACTTCAAAGCCCAAACCTAAGTCTTAATTTTACTTACCTCACATTAAATATGCATTTAGCTGATTGAAAAATAAAATAAAAGTATCTGAGTCATCAAGGAAAACCTTTGCCTTTCTGCTTTCCAGGCAGGTGCTGAGATAAACATTAATCAGAAAGGTGGTCTGGCATTTCAGAGAGACAAGCAGATGCCTAATAGATGAGAACAGCAAAGTAAACCCTTAAGGCAGCAGGCACCACAGGGGAAAAGGGGCAACAAAAAAAAAAAATCACTGTAAAGTAGTATCAGAAGGAAAAGGGGAATTTGCCTTACTTATCTAGCAAATTCTGCTGGCCAACTGTTATAAGGGGTAACGGCTTTAAACTGAAAAAGGATAGATTTAGATTAGATGTAACAAATAAATTCTTCACTATGAGGGTATGAGGCACAGGAACAGGTTTGCCCAGAGAAGCTGTAGATGCCCCATCCCAGGAATGTTCAAGGCCAGGCTGGATGGGGCTTTGAGCAGCCTGGTCTAGTGGGAGGTGTCCCTGCCCGTGGCAGGGGGGTTGGAACTAGATGATCTTTAAAGTCCCTACCAACCCAAATCATTCTATGATTCTATGATTATCAGTTTATGGTTTTGGTCTAATACTTAAACTGGAAAACAAGCAAGTTGAGTAATTGCAGGAGGAAAAAAAAAAAAAATCCTACATAGACTAAGTCCTAGACCCAACTATGATTCATGCGCTATTTTTGTTTGCTGGTTTACCCTACTATTTCTAATTCTATCCCAATGAATGCTTGACAGCATGATTTCAGCAGTGTAGAGCACATCTAGCCTTATACAAGCCTCAAGCAGAAACACCATTACACCAACACAATGTAAATTGTAGGTCTGAAGTCACAATTTCAGATAGGCCTTCAGTCACACCATCACGTTTGGATAGCTTGTAACAGCCTAAAGTAAGAGCTACAGCCACCCTTTCCCCCTGTGACAATTTTCACGTGAGCTCTATTTTTCTAAATCTTGTGTTAGCCTAAAACTCAGGACATGGTATTTTCATTGCTTTCTTTCCCTTTCATTCCTCCATTTTCTCCTTCCAACTCCCCTGATAACTGAGCAGTTAATATTACTTCTGATCAATTGTTAGAAAAAAGCAAATCTATGACTGTACGTGTAGTTATACCAACATAAATTGCCCTCCTAGAGCTTACATGGGTCTTTCATTGAAATTTACCAATATAACAAATAAATATTAATAATAATAATAATAATACCCCTTCAATACAGAACAAAATATTCCAATGAACAATGCCTATAGTAAATTTTGTAAAGTGCACAAAAATATTAATGGCAATATTAAAAAAAAGGAAAAAGTTTTCTGGTGTTACCATGAAAACTTCTGTTAAAATTAAATAGAAGTAATCTAATGAGACTTTTTGGCTCTAATATATTGGCAGACAGCAGCAACATTTTTCAGAAAAATTACACCAACTAAATATACTGTATCTTAGCAGCATAAAAAGTCCCTACAATTCAATGCAATTGCAGGCCTAGTAAGCATGAACCTGACAAAGTGTTACAAATGCAGTTTCCATTTAAAAGAATGGATTTCCATGGAATCCTAGAGGTAACATTTGTTATTTTGTTTACATTGTGTTCTGGTAGTAAACCTAACTATAACAAATCACTTTCCCTCCCTCTGTCTTTCCTCCCAAAATTGCACAGAGAACTGGAAAATTTAATCAAGTTATAAAATATGGCCACACTGAAGAGGCCACACTAAACAAAAGAAAATTCAACCTAAAGCCTAAAAACAAATAAACCCAGAAAATAACAATCATTGTCAAACAACCGCAGCTTCATACTACTGACCGATGCTCCCCACACACATAGATGGCACTGGGTCGAATGCGCCGCCTTGTATGGCCAGGTAGCTGTGGCAAAAACTTGAAGTATTTGGGCATCAAGTCCAAGCACGCATCATGAAACTTCTTAATCCTCCAGTAGTAAATCAGCGGGTTCAGTGCAGACTTGAGGTAGCAGAGCCAAAGGAGCCAAGTGCTTATCTCAAAAAAGTTGTGCTTGTAGTAGAAGTGGCTGTTGAATGTGGCAATAAGGCTGTAAGTGGTGAAGGGCGCCCAACAGACTATGAAGACAAGGAACAAAATCAAGATGGTTGTGAAGGCACGAGTTTTAAAGCTCATATCAATATTCATCTGAAAAGGTCTCTGTAAGCTCATGAGACCAAGTTTGCTGGCCTGGCTGAGGCATATGCTATCAGGGTGGCTGTGGATACGAACTGCATTGTGGCGGACGGTGTTGAGTATGCCCATAAAAGAATACAGCATTATCAGGAATGGAATAAAAAAAGAAATTAGCAAGATAACTATTACGTAGGCTCGGTAACCTGGGCTTGTAGAGTAGCCAAAAACACACTGAGGTGCTCTCGAGGGTATCTGCAGATTAGGATTCCCTACTGATAACGGAAAAGCAACGACAAAGGATACCACCCAGGAAATCGCAATGAGAATCTTTGCACGGTAAGGGTTCAGTTTATCTTGCCTCTGAACTATGATAAGAAATCGATCAATACTAATAATAAGAAGAATGGCTACCCCTTCTATGACAAAAAGCCAGAAGAACATGGCAGAGACTCTGCAAAATATATCCCCAAAAATCCACTGAGTGGTAATGATTGTTATCAAAGCAAAAGGCATGTTCAGCACTGCCAGCAGCATGTCGGCAAAAGCCAGGCTTGCTAAGAGGATGTTAATTGCAGATCGCATCGCTGCCTTCTGGTAGACCATGAGGCAGACAACAAAGTTTCCAAGGAATGAAACCAAAAGGATAAATATCATAGCAGCAGAAAGAATGATCTGGAGTGGCAAACTCAAGCTCCTGAAAACTTCTTGAGATGGCAGGATAGCTGTAGCGTTTACCAGGAAAGTACTTCTCTCAGTGGTGAGCACCACACCTGAACTATATCTCAATGGCTGTGTTGTGCCACTATGAAGCAAGAACTGGGGAGTGGTAAAATTTGTATAGGCATTTTCATAAACAATAAAAGTAGCATTTGAGGTCCCAGAGTGGGCCAGCGTCAACATTGCTGAGAAAACCATTGCTTCAAGAAAAATGAAAGCAGAACCAAAGGTCTTCAAGGCATTTCATTTTGTTCTGGCGGTATCTTATTCCTGGTCATTTAACAAATCAAAATTCAGCGTCTGAAATCAAAGTTCTTAAAATCATGTCAGTATTTCCATCTGAAAAAGAAAGAAATTTAAAGAAACAAAGTAAGACTCTTTGAAACCAATGGGAAGCAAATGATCACTTCTCTTTCCTTAATGACAAAAGGATCCTGAACACATAATTACACTTCAGGCTGACACAATTTACTTAAGCACCAGTCACAGGAGTCTCATAGGTGGTCTTTTTCTCATAGGTATTGTTCCTGTAGTCTTGCTGATACTGTACAACACTCTCACTCACCAAGCTTTTTCTACTATAACCAGGACCGGAACACATTTGTGTTTGAAAACAAACTTTATGCATAAAGAGTTAAAAAAATCAAATCAGTATCTTCATTCAAACGTCCTAATCTTTAAACTAACTTCATGATTTTGTTTTGAAATTGCCTACAGCTGAAAACTTTTATAACATTTTCAAATAGCTTAAATAGGTAGACTTTTCAGTGCTTACCAAACAGGCAGATAGGCGATATTATCTAAGCTATGCTACACAATACAGAATCCTTGGTTCCATATCAGTCAGCAACAGCAGATGCCTCAGGGAAAACATGTGAAACATCCTAACCTGTTATTAATTAGTAAACAACTCGTCCACAGGACTAAAGTATTTCTCAATTTGTTTCATTTAGTGACTGACTCATATCAAGGTGCAGGCAACTAATTCTTCTTTAGTCACTACAACACTTCCCTTGCAGCAAGCTTTCCTGCTTTCACTGGTCTAGATATGTCTTTGTTAATTCATCTTGGTATCCCACATAATTTAACCGTGTGCACCCTCTTTTCCCTTGTAAATCTAATGCTTAGAAGCTCTGTGAAACTCCCGTCCTCATTGTTATGCTGATACAATGTTTTTATAGTTTACACTTACTGTCTTCTTGTAATAACATACCACATGTAATAATAGCACACGTGCTGTTCTTATTTATAAAACACAAAGGAGTTGAGAGTTGTCTCCCCTCTTAAGTGCCTAGCTACTCCCCTCTATCTTGGACTATTAAGTTAAACACTCCCAGACTACTGGGGCATCTGATCAAGCTGAAAACCAGAATTCTATGCCCTTTTAAAAAAACAGATCACCACAGCCAGAAACATAAAGTGAGATCCACCTTATTCATTCTGGATCACTGTAACAGTCACTTCAGGCTGTTTCCATGTTTTTAGTCACAAGCGGGATATAGGCATCTTCAGAGGGCAACCCATCCGCTCCATCTCAGCACATGGTGACAAGCTTGTGCTACTAATGAGAAGCTTATGTTTGGTAACACAAATCCTGCCCGCAGTATTTATGCAGGTTCTGTTTAATATCAACATTGGACAAAAGTAAAGGAAGGAAGGAATGCTTTTATGAATTTACACAAGGACCATGTGCTTCGTGAAGGATCAAAAGTTTACTCTTCCCTGGCTAATACTTCAATGAAGAAATGAACTGCAAGACAACAAAATCTAACCTACGTCCCCTGTTTGGACTTCTAGCGATCAGAATGCAAGCCTGCTCAGGCTGCTGCCAGGGATTCATCGAGGACCATCAGCATTATGACCCGCTCCTCTCATTTCGTAGCACAGCTATTCCCTTCCCATCTGCAAGCTCAATCTCAGTAGATGATTTCCCAGTGCCAGACCACCTTCAGCATTTTTTCTGAGAAAAAGGATTAACTGCTCCATCTCCTTTACTTTTCAGTGGTATCATGAAGGGATATTATTATAAATAAATATCCTAATTACATCGAGTCTGTGGTGGGTTGACCCTGGCTGGATGCCAGGTGCCCACCAAAGCCACTCAATAACTCCCCTCCTAAGGTGGACAGGGGAGACAAAATACAACAAAAGCCTCTTGAGTCAAGATAAGGACAGGGAGAGATCACTCAGCAATTACTTTCATGGGCAAAACAGACTCAACTCGGGAGGAAATTAATTCAATTTATTACCAATCAAATCAGAGTAGGATGATGAGAAATACAATCTTAAAACCACCTTCCCCCCACCCCACCCCCTTTTCCCAGGTATAACTTTACTCCAGAATCTCTACCTGCTCCCCACCCAGCAGCACAGGGGGGTGGGGAATGGGGGTTGCAGCCTGTTCATTACACACTGCTGCTGCTGCTGCGCCTTCCTCCTCAAGGACAGCATTCCTCACACTCTTCCCCTGCTCCAATGTGGAGCCCCTCCCAGAGGAGACAGTCCTCCATCAACTCATCCAACACAAGTCCTTCCCACAGACTGCAGCTCTTCACAAACTGCTTCAGTATGGGTCCCTTCCACAGGTGTCACAAGTCCTGCCATCAAAACTGCTCCAGCCCAGGCTGCTCTCCCCAGGGGGCCACAAGTCCTGCCAGGAGCCTGCTCCAGCACGGGCTTCCCACAGGGTCACAGTCTCCTTTGGGCATCCCTCTGCTCTGGTCTGGGGTCCTCCACGGGCTGTAGGTGGGTTCCACCGTTAACCTCCATGGGCTGCAGGGACACAGCCTGCCTCACCATGGGCTTCACCATGGGCTGCAGGGGCATCTCTGCTCTGGAGCCTGCAGCACCTCCTCCCTTCTTCTGCACTGACCCGGGTGTGTGCGGCTTGTTGCTCTCACATGGTCTCACACCTCTCTCCAGCTGCAATTGCTGTTGTGCGGTAACTTTTCCCCCTTCTTATATATGTTATCCCCATGGTGCCACCACCATCGCTGATGGGCTCAGCATTGGCCAGTGGTGGGTCCATCTTGGAGCTGGACAGAACTGGGTCTATTGGCCACAGCAGAAGCTTCTAGCAGCTTCTCCTAGAAGACACCCCTGTAGCACATGCACACACACCGAAACTGCCATGCAAACCCAAAACAGTCATACAAAACCCACTTTCTAGAGGTCTTCCTGCTTAAATGGGAGGAAATGTCACAATTTTCTATTTTATCCTATTATATTTCAAAGATTGTTAAACTCAGCAAGAGTATACTAAGCTATGTACATTGACATTTTGCAAAAACGCTGACTTCTGTCAACTTTTTCTAGACTTTCTCTCCATTCTCTTCCTTTCATTTTTATTTTACAGTAACTCTTCTAGAGGAAACCTCAATGTTAATTACAGGCTAAAGCATATAGAGCAGCTAAAACTCTTCTTTCTTTGGTCTTTATAAACCTTTCCGTTACTAGTCTTCTTAACATATCTGTTAGAATAAGATCTGTAAACAACAGCAGAAAGGTTAACACACCTTTCCAGGATAAAGAAACAAGGACTTAGACAACAAACATGAAAATCTCACCCAAAGTTCCACCAAGGTTTATGACTCTGCAAGCCAAGCACACTGAAGAGGGAAGGAAGCTGTAGAGTTCTGCAGGGACTGAAAAAGAGCATTAATTCAACAAATAATTCTGCATTTAAAATCATGAAGTACAGAAAATTAGATCCCCAGGGCAGTATATTTTAGAGCTCTGTAAGCAATAAGCCAGCAAAGGTAACTTGCATTTCTGATTGGTTTTGACAAGGTCTCTTCACCAAGGCTCTAAAAAAACCTAATCTGCCACTAGATAAATGTAAAGCCCTCCCACAAACAATGATCAGTTTAAAATAGGAAACAAAAGGAGCAGTTTGTTTTGCCATGAAAAAAGGTCACTAGGAATGATCCTACAATGAAAATCTATACTGTCGTTCACGATCTTCAACCTATAGGGGAGAAGAGGGAAATGTGAAACCACTACATTTGCTGATGATGAACATGAACTGTTTTTCAGAACAATTTAAGAAAAACAAAGGTCAACTCTAAACAGGTACAGAGGGATCTCATGACAGTTAGCGACAAGCTAACAGTGCCAGATAAAATTTGGTGTTTAGAGTTAAAGCTGTCCATGTATAGAAAAAAAGTTGTCTGCACAGTAACAGATGCTAAACCAATGATTACCATCCATTTTTTTAGTCTGCTCTATGAAAACATCAGCCAAGTGTTCAGAATCGTTAGCAAAGAAACTAAGAAGAAAACCTACATACACTGGATATTTATATATGCTGCCTGCTACAATACACATCCATGGCATCTGTTATCTTCAGTAGTATGTCCAGTTCTGCTCCACCTGTTCTTTATTTAAAATTGACTGAAAAAAAGCTATCATTGAGGTCTACAGAATTATTAGTGGCTCAGGGAAAGTGCTGTCTTTCGTAAGAATAGGAAAAGCCAAAGGAATCACAAGATCACAGAATAGTTGAGGTTGGTCTAAAGGTCATCTTGTCCAACCCCCTGCTCAAGCAGGAACACAGAGAGTCAGTTGCCCAGGACCATGTCTAGATGGCTTTTGAGTATCTCCAAGGATGGAAACTCCACAATGTCTCTGGGCAACCTGTGCCAATGCTTGGTCACCCTCACAGGGGGGAAAAAAAGTGTTTCCTGATGTTCAGAGGGAACCTCCTGTGTTTCAGTTTGTGCCCATCACCTCTGGTGGTCATGCCACTGGGCACCACTGAAAAGAGCCTGGCTCTGTCCTCTTTGCCCCCTCCCTTCAGATATGTCTATGCATTAGTAAGATCCCCCTGAGCCTTCTCTGTTCCAGGCTGAACAGTCCTAGCTCTCTCAGCCTTTCCTCACAGAAAAGATGCTCCAGTCTCTACATCATCTTTGTAGCCCTTCACTAGACTCTCTCCAGTATGTCTCTTCATGTCTCTCGAACCCAGAAGCCAGAACTGGAAATTATTATTTCACAATTAATTGTGAAAATACTTGCCACAGGATGCTGTGGATGCAATAAAGCTTCTGTGGATTTAGAAGGCAACTTAGGAGGTATTTCACATGATCTTTATATAGATGTCCATGTCAGGAAGAGGTAAACCACCCTCATGAAGCACCTATCTCCCTCTGCTGACCGCAAAGGGTACATGGCCATCTGATTTGATGACATTTTGAGCACATACATGCAATTACTTGACTAACTAAATATATACAACAGAATTTGCTCACTTAGGTTAAGTTTAAAGTTCTTTAAACATATTTATGACATAAAATTTTCTACAGTATGAAGCTCAGCAGAGCCTTAGATAATAACGTGTATCATAAAAGCTCTAAAGAAAAAAAAAACCAAACACCACCAACAAAACCCAACAAAAAACCACAAAAAACCAACTGCAAGTGTTCCAAGGTAAAGAATTCAAGTTTTAGAAAGTACAAATTTATCACAAATTGTCCTTCTAAACAGAAGGAACCAGACAAGGGGAGTAGGAACAAAAGTGTTCTGCACTCTTAATTTAGTCAAAGAGATTGTGCTACCTTACATTTCTCAAGCCGTTAGCATCCAGTATGTAGCAAAGGACAAAGGACTTATAGGTGTCTATAGACTATTCCTAATAAAACCCAGAAAAAGCAACTAAGAAAAATAATCTCATGTATGCTCTCTCACCACCCCAGCTCTCTAAGTGAATACCTACTTGCTATTTCATGTTTCCTCCCCTCTCTGTGAAGCTTGTATGCTTTTCTGTACAGTGTTAAGAGAAGAATAACCTCATGCAAGCTCCTGGACATAGCCAAGTGCTTAAAGTGGGAAGCAAGCATCAGCCATTTGGCTGTTGCATAATTCATCAGTCATATCTTCTTTTCAAGAAGGACGAAAGAGTGAGCGGAGACCAGCTGTTGCAAAGATACCACCTAACCTAGTAAGAGGACTGCAGGCTACGACCCGGGTAGAAAGAAACTCACTGAGTTTCTCACTGAGCTACCATGGTTATTGCTTCCTGATAGTTTCCAGGTAGCACCCTTCCTTGTACTCTTTATCACTCCGAGGTATGAAGTATCTTCATGCACCGCATACTAAATCTGCACTCTCAGATGTGTTTTGGAGTTACAATTATCTAACCTGCAGGCAACTTAGTTACACCCTTTCTTGGCTATCATCTTTTAAAAAAGTGATTGGCAATTCAGCCAATAAATTCAAGAGAAGTCATATACACATTTTTCCCCTTCTTTTTCTTTTTCCTTTTCCCCTACTTAAAGGGCTTCTACCATTAGCATCCACATGATTATTAAACATGTGCCTCAATCCTTCTACCAATCCTTCCAGCTTCCTAAAAGTTACATAAGGATAGAAATACGAACTGAAGGAAGGGGGCCAATAAGATAACTTCACAGCAATTTCCTTCCAGTCCTCCCTCGCTCTTTGAGAAAGACAGATCTTGTAATTCCAAAGCCAGAGTCATTGCCTAACGGCAATCACATAGCTCGTAAATGACAACCATGCTTTGATAGTTTAAATAGGTAAGCTTATTGATGGTCAAAGTACTCAAGCAAGAGGCAGATACCTTTTTGTCACAGCATTCTCACTTTTGAAACATGTACTTTCACTGATTCTTTTCAGATGCAAAAAAGCTTCACACAATCACTTTTTTCCATTTCAGTGCTGAGAATTACTGGGTATGCACATTTTCTCTCAAGCAAGGTTATCACTCATATGCAACTTTCTTTTTATGGAACGTAATAGACACAATTATTTCAATGAAGTACACACTTAAAGCTAAGTAACACACAAATTTCATTCATCAAATATAATTATTGCTAGAACTAAGGTGTCTGTTTTAACAGCTTTTGAAGCTAAAAGGTTTCCATTCAAAATCTGGATACCTCAACCAGAAATAAAAGATCACATCTTAGATGCAAAGCCGGCATCAGTCAAAACCAGTAACTCCAACATAGACAAGGAACAAAACAGTGCTGTAATAACAGTTATGTTTAATGCAGATCAGAACACACTATGAACAGCTGCCAAAATGTTTAATGATCTATTAAACTGATCTGCTAGAAGTAAGCATATTTTCAGTACTGCCCAGCACCAACATTTGGTATTCAGTACACAGAAATTATTCTTATTCAGAAACCTGAAGCTAGCAATGCCTGGTACAGTGATCGCATTTCTTGGGGATGTTTTAAGTGGTCACAAATGGGAAGCTTCTGCATGCTTTATAGCTACTATCAATGGTTTTATTTTGAAGGTAAACTTTGGCAAAACCAATTTTTGCAACATAAAAAAGCATTTAAAAAGCAAAATATGCTTAGGGGAAAATAATAAAATCAACAACAAACATGAAGCCCATGAACTTATTTCGTTTTCAAAAAAAATTACGTGTTGATAGAAAATACTCAAGTATGTGCTCTCTGACACCGCATTATTGTTCAAAACAGTCCAGGACATACTCCCCCCTCAATATGAATTGAGCATCATTTCCTTTGCCATTAAGCAGAAGCAGGAATGTATTGCAATGGAATCCTTTCTGCTAAAGTCAGTGCAAAGAATGAGTCAGAGCATAAATCAGCAGGGACAACATTCTTACTCACCTAACTGTTCCTCCTAAAAGGAACTAGCAGTTTTCAGTGTTAATACCTATTTACATATCCTAAATTGAAACTAATCAACTACACTGCATGAGTAGATGACCCATAAAACTATTCACAAGAGGCATTAGTTTAATTTAGGAAATTTTCCTTTTTTCCGCTCTATAAACACTACCATGGCAATTTTCATAGGGAAGTATTGTCAGAAACAGCCACCTCTGCTTTGGGTCATTAAGTACAACTAATTGCCCTCTTGAGTATATTTCTTTCTGTCCTTAATTCAGAGCACCATTAACTGTCGAGAAATGTCAGCCATGGGAACCATTATTACTATTCTAAACCACAAATATGCAAAATGTAAAGAATAAATCTATTTTCTTAGCTCCTTGGAAAAATCATGTTCTCAATTTGTAGATCATGTGAAAGGACTTAGGCAGTTCTAGGTTCATTTCTAGTACTGTCACAATATTCTCCCTTACTTCTAACTCTCTCACTGTTCAATGGTCATTAACCATATTCATGCTGAAGAGCTAACTGAATACTGTAGTACCTAGAACAGTAAACATTGAAAATACTATTTAAAACATAATTGAAAACACATTCTTTTAATTCATAGTCTCCACCTAATTACTAACATACAAGCTGGAAGCTTCCTAAATGCTTGCCTTCTGAAATTTTAAGTGGACCTTTGGATTATACATGCAATCACTACCTCAGTTTGACAAATAAAAATAATTAAAAAAGCATAGCATACCAATCCAGACAGGCTCCCATGAAAAGCAGGAATCAGAAGTCATCTTGTGCTGTTCTGTTCAGCACCTTTCCAAATAACCTGTCAAAAAACAAAAAAAGTTGGTGACATACACACAAGGGAGGACAAGACCAGAATCGCAGAAGTTTTTCCTGTAATAAAACCTTATTTTTATTGGGTGAGGTAGAATATGCCATGTTTCCTAACAAAAGACAGATCACATGCCCCTTTCTTGCAGAAGGTATAGACTTTAGGCACAACTAAGGCATCAACATTTCATCAAGCAAGAGAGATCCTCAGCTATCGCACCTGTGGAGCATAAGAATCTCACCATTTAATATTCACATTTGCCAGGACTGGAGTAACATATTGTTTTAGATCTCATTCACATCCATTTATTTAATCTGTAGACAAGCACACAGAGTTAGCTTCCCTAAGTCGTACTGGATCTATTAAAATACGTGCTTAGTATGTATTTTATCATCAGGATCCTGGTCTTCAGACCCCCAAAGTCTCTCAAAAAAAATGTCATTTAAATCCACAGGGTGCTACTGAATATCACAAAAAGGCTGAATAATTTTCCCCAAATGGCAAAGATACCAGCATAACAGTATCAGAAAAACAAAGGGCAAGTAAACGGGTCTTAAGAGGAAGAATAAACTGTGAAAGTTTCACTGCAGGATCTCAGCACTTCCTTTATGTGCTCTTGCACCCAATCAATCATCAGCACACCGCTATTATGCCTCAAGTAGGCCCAGTTTACAGAAATCATTTTAGCTAACATAGCTAAAAAGCTGTATATTTCAGCATGACATACCTGTCGTTAACAGAGAACATAAATTTTCAGTGTAGCTTTTCAATATAGCCTCAGAAGGAAGCCCAAAAATTTCATTGAGCTTTGAAAGCCGTGTTTATGTCACACTAAAAGATCCCAGTGACTTGATTTATTTATGAATATTGTTTATATATAAAAATCAAAAGAACAAAGACACGGGACACAGACACCTTCACATGCCAGTTTTTAAAAGGCTACACAACTTTTAATTTCTGCCAGAAGCAGCTTTTGGAACATCTAATAGTCACCTCCACACTAGAGGAAAAGACGCTGGGATCCTTCAGGAGCAAGTTTCTAAAAAAATGCCATACACAGAGGTTGGAGGACAAACCAGCCAATGAGTTTACAACAACCTTCTACAAGGCAATCAGTAAGAACACACTGTACTTTAAGACCACTCATAATCTCCCGTTTCCTCCAACCATTTCAGTGTGAAATTTCCAGAACCAACTTAACACAGACTTCAAACACCCAAAACATAAGACCCAGTCTGCCAGACCGATGCCTGCTGAGAAATCTGCCTTCTGCAGAACAAACCCATTATCTAGCCACAATGGATGTCAGTGTCTGAAAGATTTTTCTGATAACGTATTAATACAAATTGTTTTCCATTAGCACAAAAATCTTTACATTTATTCCACTGAACAAGGTAGGAAGCAAAAATACAAGTATCAGATTTTGTTATGTATAAAAGAGATAAAATGTAGCCATTAGATTATTACAGACTTTCACTACTTGGTTTGTTCCCTCTTTAGTGAGATAAGTATTAATAAACTGTTAACTTTCCCTCTTAGGCTTCTGAAGTGTCAAAGCAGCAAGTAAGTTTGCAAGCAGTCAGAGAACTGCCAGGGACTAGGACGGATTAAATACAGCAACAACCTGTCAGATCTTCCCACCAGACAAGCACATTCCCTGACATGAGAACCATTTCTTCTCTCTACTCATGCGTTTATAGAAAGTATTTCCAACTCATTAAAAGTATCTTTAAAATAAGTTTAGAAAAGCATCCAAAACATCACCATAAACTAGAAAGTTCTTCAAGCCTCTAAGAAGGGAAACAATAAAAGCACTTTTTCAAAGTAAACCTTGACATTTTTACTAAATTTGAGTACCTTGCAGAGCTTTCTCTTGCACTGGGTAAGATTGCTTTACACAGTTTTCTGTTGGCAATCAGGGGTTAATACTGTTCTCATACGACATTCCTTTTTTCCCTAACCATTATAAACGATTAGTCAGGCTTTTTTTTGTAAAAACTGAGGGCGAAAGCTCTGTAACCCTTCACAATTCTGCAATGAAATCTGAATGCAAGGATTCCTGTACTGATGAGGAGTTCTACTTGCGGGATTACAGCCTTGATGAGATCAGCTTAGAGCTGGCAGAGCTACTGAGAGGGTAGTCCTCACCCCTTCCTCGTTCACTCACTCGTTCCTGAACCCAGCTCCCCAGACCTGAAGCAGAAGAGACTGGACTGAAACAGACCCTGGCAAGGAAATTTAAAAGCTTCACATTTCTGACCTGAAGCTGTGAGATGTTGGGGTACACCAGTCAAGGCAAAAGATCTAGATCTGGCTTCTATATACTAAGAAGTATTTACATTCAAAACAGTGCTGTGCTATACACAAGAACAGTGCAAAACTTGGAATTACTGATGATCTTACAGGAATTTGCATCTTATTCTGTCTATTTTGATTCCTCAAACCAGGAACTGTCTTTTCCACAGAACTGAAATAGTGGAACTAAAATCACAAAGACCTTCAACACCATTAAACTTAAAAATATTTCCCAGAAGCATTCAGATTACATTAATCTTTATTACTTTATTGTAATAGTAAAAAAAAAAAAAAAAATTTAAAAAACCATCACATTACATCTTCACAACAGGCAAGAGAAGATCTCAAAAATATTAAATGCTTTCAGCACACCATCGCTTTTCAAATGACTCGTAACTTTTGTTACATACTTTACCAACAGCCCTCTACATCTAGTTTTACCTAGTCCATCACCATTTTTTAGCAAATTCTTTTAACATTTTTTGGGATATTAGAGTCAAACCATGGGCAAAAATAGACTTGAAATACTGAAAGCTTCCATTCTGCACCAAAAAGTCAGTCTATCAGAAAATAGTAGGCAAGTAAAAAAGCCTACTTCAAGTCAGAAAGCTTTAACAGAGTTGTCATAAGGCTATTTTGGCTTTTCAACTAGAGCAACTTCTCTAGTATATTGTCTAATGGAAGACCGAGTTCTGTGAAGATGTTTCACCTTCACATACCATAAGGTAAAGATCTAAAGGCTCCTTGTATTACGTAACTCTTACCTTCTTTGTAGCGCCCAGTACACCCAACATACACTATTGCACTGCTTTCTGCTAAAAACAGGGAAAGATCAATTTTCTTATTTGTCATTAGTTTTGACAACAGCCATTAGCACACAGTCTTCTACCAAAATGCAAGGGCTTACAAAATTCATCTCATAAAAGTGGCAACCCCACCATCAACAGCATTCTATATTAATGGAACTTACTAAACTGCCTCTCCCACAAACATACCTGTTTTTTGGAAAAAAATAAAAAAATAAAAAAAATTCATCTTCTTATGAAAAGATGTAGGGATGCTAATGGAAAAAATGATTAGAATGGTTGAATATGTACTCTTTTCACACAGTGTACTGCCCACAATATGTTCCTGGGATTTGGTTTAGCTCCCAGGGCAAGGTGATCAGCCCTGATGCTGCTTTTCCTACAGGGATTCAGCTCATGCTACGGCCAAATTTTGCTGCTGCCCAAAAGTCTTGCTGCTCTAATACAGGTGTTATGGATCTTACTTCTTCAGACTTCGTTCACAGAGAAGAGATGTTGGTAGCAAGTTAAATGAGGTGACTATTTCAGCAACAGAAATGAGGCTGCTTGCAGCATCCTGCTCTGAGAGTACTTAAAGACTGCAAGGGTAAGATTTACCTTAAACATATATTTATGTATTTGTAATATATGCTTTTCTTATACACATTAATGCTTGTATTTCTATGTATATTTTCAATACTTATTAGCACCTCTATTCAGTCAAAAATAAACATGTTTAATGCAACAAAATAATCTAAAATCTGTTTTTTTCCCCAGATTTACCCTATACTTTGTTCTTAGTATAAATTCTCTATTAAAAATCCGCTACATGTTACAATAGTAACCTATTTTTCATAACAGAAACTGAGACTAAATAAAGTAACTACTTCCTAACAGTTATCCATGTCTTCTAATTGTTTTAACAGCTTCAGGATTATTTTTGTCTCACGCCAGCCAACTGGAATAACACTTTCAAGATGGCAACTGTTTCTGAGAAACAATCCTAGTTAGAAACCTATTCATACTAGAGATAAAAAATAACAGTTAAATTGACAGTTCCCTTTCAGACAATTCTTAGGGAGAGATGACATATTACAGACATTCATACCCTACACAACACAGGCATGAACAATTTCTGTACAGACATGACAGGCAGGGCTTGGAAGACACATTGTGAACAGATAAAAATTGATTAAATTTAAAAGCCAAAAATATTTAAATGAGTCAATCTGGTGATTTTTAAAGCACACTTCTGTTTTAATGTAATACAAGAGAGTACTATTTCAATTTTTTTCCTGGTTTTTTTTTTTATAACAATGCAAAGCAAACAAATGCGCATCAACTGAAGGATTCAAACCCTTCATAGGAACAGTCTTTAAGTACCTTGTAATTCCCTGTTACTAATAACTTGACAGCTAACTGAAGGGATTTTGCACTACTCAGTGGTTTTGTGCTACTTGGAAACTATTAAACAAATAGTAGGCCAAATCAAATTTCACATGGAAAGATTTATAGCAGTTCCCAGTTCACAAACCTCGTATTTAAGAAAGGCTTGTCACCATGGAAAAGCTTCTTCAGTAATAGAAGCCAGGGATTTTCACACTATTTAAAAAAAATAATTAATGTTAAAAAACAAACACACCCACCAACCCATAATACAACCCCCCCAAAAAACCCAACCCCAAAACCCCACAAAACAAAACAAAAAAAACCTAACCAAACCCCAACCCCTCCACCAAAAAAAGAACAAAACCAAAAAATATCAAAAAAAACCAGCCCCAAACCTACAAAGAGAAGCATTACCTTACCAAGAAGAAATCACCCATTAACTCGTGTTGTCTGCCACTTTGGTAGCTCAAGGTCATATTTCCCTACTTACCTGAAAGCTGTTCAAGTATTCTCAATTAACTCATTTTGCAAATACTATCAAAGTGTTTCTTCAGTTACAGAGAAGCTTATTTGGTCTCAATTTCAATATGAAATTGATGCTGAGATCTTTCTGGAATGCATCATCCTGCATGCAGGATAACTAAACAGAACAACAAAGGTAACATATAATTTCTCATTTCATTGCAACTACTCAGCAACTGCTTAAGAATTCAGACCAAGAGACTTGTATCATTTTTTAAGATACTGACACACAAAAAAGCTAGTAACAACTTAAAGTTTATGAGCAAGACTTATAGGAAAACAAGCGTAACGCTGTCCACCTTGAGAGATCAGAAAATGAAGCCTTTGCCTCTGTGTTCTCTATAAATCTCTTTATAAACCCTAAAATACCATTGATGTTGAAATTAACATTATTCAGCACAAGACAGCAAAAAGAACACCTACAAAATCAGAAGTGACGCTTCTGTATTTCTAAGACAGGAGAAAAAGAGAAGTTTAAAAAAAGAATTTCAAACAACTGGGGAAGGTTTGCAGAGAGTTTTAAAGGACCCTGTATCAGGATACTACAAAAGACATATTGATTGTCAATAAAAATATAACTTTAAATCAGTCCCAAAGAAAGGCAGAAAAGTTAAGTATTTCTGTCTAATCTTTAGGTTAATTTCTCTTTATTTCTATCAATACCACTTTTCTACTCTGGCTGTAATAGTCAAGCTTGTGGTAACAGCTCCTTTACACTCCCCAGAGCTGCTGAAAATAACTTCTATAGAATTTTTTGCCTACCTAATCTTATTGTTTTTTCCATTGAAAAACTTGTTGAATTTAACATATTTCTGCAAAACCTCTACATCATTATTATTATTTTGTTTACACAAAAAGAGGCACTTTAGCCAGGTGTGCTGGAACAAGTATTGCTATGGTATGGTACATTTAATTCAGTTCCCTCCAAATATTTCTTATCCAGGCTCAACCAATTGTCCAAGAGCCACAATGAATCCTTCAGAACATTTTCATGCAGCTCCTGTCTTCCTTCTACTATCCTTCCCTATGGGCACTCTGCAACAACGGTTAATCTGATCTAGGGCATGATCTTTGTTGCCAGCTTTCTCATGGGTCCTATAGCTCCTTCCACCACATAACAGGCTCACAGTTTGTCAGAAGATGAGAAAGTGACTTTTAGGAAAAGTGCAAGGCATCCTTCGGGGAGCAAACAGCCACCACAACAATTAAAATGGCTCAATCCTAAAGTCTCTCAGCGAAGGCGCAATTACAGATGGAAAGTACGCGCTGTGACAGCCACAGTCTGCTCCTGGCTAACGTTTCCAGTGACAAGGCAGTGGCAGATCCTGATCTGTATATAGACTGACAGTTCTGACATCAATGCAATAAATCCAGTCATAGGACAAACATGGAGGGAAACGTTATAGTGCACAATGCCATCTCCACAACGACCTCTTTTGCCTACCTGGCTGAAAAGACCAGAAACAATTCTCTCCAATGTACTCTAAAGAACAGTTTAAACACTGCATGTTGAAGAGGTTTAACGCTGCTAGAACAATGACTCATTTTCCAGAGTATGTTTTACTGAAAACAGTTTAATTTCAACTCAGAAAACACATAATGGCCATTCTACTGACCAACTCTCTCTATATTACATACTTCTTTGGCCTTCCATTTCATATTTAGCTCACAACCTGTCTTTGAAAATGGTAAGAACTTGCCAAGCAGTCTTACAAATGACCTTTCCAGATCTCCTTTTTGTTACAGAAGTAGCTATGAAGCTCCGAGAGGCTCAACCGTTGCCTGTTTTCCTCCCAGCCCACTTTTACTCCTTTTCTTCTTAAGCAAACAGAGCCTGTGAAACTCATGCGTATTCAGTCCAAGGCAGTCATTCTGAGCAGATATGCCCCACAAATAATATGTCTGAAGAAAGTTATAACCGCTTGCCTGTATGGTTGAATTCACACTCTTGTATGCATGGGATACAACTTCAAAACAGCAGAGCAGACTCCTGCGTTGGGTTTTTGCGTTGCCCTTCACTATCTACCTACCTGCTATCACCAGGTTTTTTTGGAAGTGGGTGCCATTCTAAGTATACCATATCTAGATACAGACTAGTCATTCCTCTTATCTTAAACCACAACTCACACAATGCTGAGAACATGGATACCATTACCTTCTTTGGTATTTCAGTTTCCAAGCCCATCAAGATGCAAAGGGACTTTAACTGCAGGAACACAAGGCACTTAAAAGCAAAACAAGCAGTGTGAAATAAGCACGTTACTTTTGCATCGGTGAACTTAGAAGGTCCACATCCTATCCATATGCTTTTAAAAGTCTGAGGTCTGCAGGTAAATCTGGCTATTCAGAACCCTTCCTGCCTTCTCCTTGTCCCATCCAGTCAGTCCAACACTAGTGGTTGCTGTCTGTCCTCTGGGCTCAGCTTACTTAAGTCTTGATCCCTATAGCCACATGCTTAGCTAGAATGGCTCAGATAAAATAATCCTGGCATATCAATCAATAATCCTAGTTTGGAAACCCGATACATTTTCAGCAAAAGCATTAGAAAAAAGAGCCAAAGTCTCTTCTTGGGCAGAGCAACTATCAAAACCACAATTCAATTCACTTGTTCTGAGCAACTTCACATATGTAAATCAGACAGGTATAACACAGACGTTAAACAGGTTATACAGTAAGTTCAAAACCTGTAACTTCACAAGGTCCGTAACAGCTGTATCCTTTCCCATGTACTTTGAAGAATCTCAGCTTGCTTCCTAGTCCCAGTTTTTCAGTAGGACCATACTCCTGCCAGGTCCTTGTTACACCTTTATCCACTGAGCGGTAGCTTTAATGATTATTTTAGTATCTGTTTTACTGTACAGCTTTTGTCCATTTTCTAATTTTAACAGCAAATTTTTGTTCAGTGACCCACATACCAGGTAGTCTGGTTGAGAAGTTAAGGTACCCTTTGTAAATACTAACAAAGCAATAAAAATTAATGAACCATAAAATACAGGAAATTAACTTCTCATTGCATCATCAATTTATCTACCCACCTAAACGAGTTTAAAATACCAGCTTCAAGCAGTCTGATGTTCTAAGGACACTTAGCTGCCACTTCATTTATAGTCTGTTTCCTTAGCAACACTATAATCCATCTGGCTGCAGAAACCTAAATTCCCAAACCATATCCTCCTGTACACCGGAAACAGGCTCAAAAACATTTATATTTTAAACAGCATATAGTCATCATAATTTGTGAGTGTATAAATGAATCCGGAAAAGCAATAATGTTCTTACACACACACGCAAACTCTCCCTGCTCTAGCTTGAATATGATTCACGTACAGAGAATGGCACACGGACTTTAAACTTCTACGTGTTGCGTCAAGAAAGAAATGCTTTTGTAACAGTTGTAAGTAAAGCTGCTGAAGACCTAAGTCCTGGCTCTGAGAGGGAGAGATCTTGTATATCATCTTCCACCAAGAGTTTCAGAAATGAAAACATTTCTCTCATGTTTATTGCACCATGCCCTGCTGAAGGAGCCTTCAGAACTGCACATGGTCAATCTGTTCTCTTAAGACATTTCTAAGAGAAATTATTTGAAAGACAGGAAATACAACACTATTAACGGCAGCCAGAAACACCCATCAAAAGTTAATCATGTTACAAAGTAGAGCCTCTTGTCTTAAAAATACTTACTCTTCAGGTTTTTTAATCTAAAACTATAAATAGTCTGTGCAAACTAAAATAAAAATCCAGTCCCCACCAGCAACATCTAAACATAGTTAAGAGCATAAAAATCACAAATTGAAAACGTTCAGGAAAGCCCGTTCAGAGACTGGAAGGTTAACTAGAAGTTCCCCAACGCCATAGCCAAGCTAAGATGAAACTAGGTAAAATCAGGCCCTGTACCACCAGGATGAATGGATACAACGTAAAATGCCAGAATGCATCTTAATCGTACACCCTTTTTGCACAAATTTGGCAACTCCAACCTGGCAGGAGGAAATTCAGTTCTTATCCAACAGGCGAATTAATCAGCTGGTGTAGAGCAGAGCAACCTCCTCATCGCCTACATCTCAAAAGATCCATCAACAACAAGCCAGTCTTTAATCCACAGAATGATTTTGCCATGCAGTGAACCGTTTCAGTGATAAACCTACATAGCTTTGCCTGACTCCACCGCACAGCAGTGGCACATGAGTCTGTATTGCCTGACTTGCTGATAGAAACTGAAGAGAGATTTGAGCTTGCATAAATCAGGAGTCTCCTCAGGCAAGGCATCAAGCAGTGTTTCTCACTGCTATTCACTGGCTAGCATCCCTTTAGGAACTACTTAATACAGTAGCACTTACTCTAGACACCTGATGCTTCCTTCAAACAAGCCCCACCTGGCCATCGACTACAACCAACATTTTTCAGATGCTATGGTGATGGCTGGTTCCAAGAAAGCAGCAGGCTGACTATATCAGAAAGAAGCAATTTTTCAAGTCTTTCCTTTCAGGTGAAGGAAGAAATGGGTCAAATTCACAAATGCTAATCTAAAATCACTTCTGCGTTCAACCATACATATGTTATATAGGTGATCACAGCAAGTTCTCAGGGAACAGGCTGTTAATCAACTGATACATACATCTATTTTGGAAAACATTTTCAAAGAATGAGTTTAATCTTTTTCATAAAGCAGATGACAGCTCTTTGAAATACTTGGAAGACAGTGGTGTTGCAGTCCCCAGACTGGCTGAGTAGTGAACTTGGTAGGCCTTTCGGCCAACGTCTGGCAACTCTAGTAAATACCCATCAAAATGAAGCCCCAACTCAAGACCTTAATGGAGTCTGTTTGTTTATTACCATCTGGTTTTACACACACACACACACTTTCTTCCTACTAGGACTGAGACTGATGTCACCTAATTTCAACGCAGCTTTGAGGTAATCACATAAGCTTACTCAGCAGTCAGACAGAACATGCATTTCTGGAAAGGAAATTCATCTAAACAGTTTCAGATATCTATTTTCATTATTTTGTTTCTTAAAAGTACTGTATATCAACTCCACACCTTTACGTATCTATACGGCATACGTCTGTACTGCCTGAACAATCCAGTCAGATGCTTGCTTCTATGTAAGAGCTGCATAACGCTTTACGAGTGCACTCCACGATCCTGTAGTTTCAGAAAACTACAGAAATTGCCCTGTCAATGCCTGACACCAACCTACCCCAGAAGAAATTCACCAGGCCCCCCCTCTTCCTGGAGTTAGATGCTGGGATCCTCAGTATGCTCTGGAGTTTGCCAGGAGGCCATGAAACACCATAATGGAATTGAGATCATCCAATTGAGGAAGACCTCATTGTTTTAGAACCATCTTTAAAAATCACCAAAGTGACTGGTCAGCCCCTTAGCTAATGCCTAATTTGTATTCATTTATATTGGCATCACATAAAGAAGAATCCAATTAGTTATTTGAATAGCTGCATACCCAGGAACAGAGGTGGACTTTGAAAACAATGGAGAGAACAGAGAGAATATAAAAGGGATATTACATCTTCAGCCTTGCTGATAATCACTCAAAGTGTATCACCATATTGCCAGTGTACTGTGGAAACGCTTTTTCAAGTCTATCATCTGTGCTGGCCTTGAAAACATACATTTAGTCCAGTTCACTTGGATCTAGCAGTTTAACAGCAGAGTGGCATTACCTGAGATTTCATGCTTTGATTTCATATTTCCAGAAAAGATGAATTCAGTCGGAACTTGCCTTCTTATTTAAGCGAAATGAAGGGAAAGGGGAAGGAAAAGATGCTTAACTCAGTCAGCAAATGCACTCAGCCCTGTCCCTATCCTCATAATAAATGCAATGGAAATTTCTTATGGCAGATGCGGATGTCCTGATACCAGTAAGGCATAGTACAGCCTCTCCCTTTTATAAATACTCTGAACAGCGTTTATAAAACAGCGCCTTTATGAGTCAGTATTAAATATTGCCAAATTTCTTTCAAATGTCACCTCCTTATCATAAATGACACGCTCGGAGCCTGAGCAGACATGCTGAATGAATTCAGTAGCGTGAAGGATGGAATTAACTTCTCAACTGTACCAACTCATGAACCCTTCACATCAGAAATAAGGCAAGAGGTGGGAGGCCCCACTGGTACTCGGTTGATTTTGCTCCAAAAAGAAACAGGTAGTTCCTCTCCAGGCCACACACAAACCTTTCCAGAGTACTCAACACAAGCATACAAAGGTCTGGGGTACCGGTGTGCATGTGTACATTGTTGAGAGAATGGAAGTGCAAACACAGCACGCATATTCCTTCAACATTTCATGGCACATCTTTGGCTAGGTGGGGGATGTTTGGATTTTGGTTTGGAATTTTTTTTACTTTATTTCTTAAAATTGTTTTGGTAGTAAGACATAGCACAGGAAATTTGGATACAAATACAATTTGAGATCATTATCTCTGCTTTGGAATTTATATATGCAAAAGCATATACACATACAGTTAAGTGATACAGGAAATCAAAATATCATTAATACCTTACACACATGTATTTCTAAACACATCCAGAAATATCATGTAACAATCCAGAAAAATGCCTAGAGAAAATTCAGAAGTGACAACTGACAAAGAAGTCTAAATCAAAATGATCAAGTAACAAAAGGATTGTTAGAGTATTACCTACTGAAGATAAGAATTTAATCAACCTATAATATCATGTGTTTTCAAACTGCTTTTCAAGTCTTTGTTACAAAAAAAAGTCATCTCTATTTTTCACAAGATATCATACTCTTCTATCATTACACACAATGAACCTTGTACAATCCTTTGAAAGGGATAATTTTGTGAATTGTGCTACTCATGCAGAAAACTTGTAGCAATAACCACTTCTAAGTAGTATCACGTTTCAAAGGTCTAACTAAGCTTTAGAAAGACAGAATTACTGTTTTGCAATTTGCATTAAAAATACATGCTTTTTCTCCCACTTTGTTGCAAAGTTTCCCCCTTGAGCTCAAAGCAATCCAAACTGACACCTCTTGTTTGTGACCTTTTCCTATCACTTTTTTCCCTTTTCCTGTTTTTAAAATTATAAGATATCTTGTACAAGATAGCAAGGTAATGAAAATATTTAACATCCCTAAAGAGCTGAGATGATATAGGGATGAACAGAACCACAGAGGAAACACTCATTGAAGTTAATTATTAAGCATTCAGAATGGATTGTAAATAAAGCATGTGACCATATATTGAATAATGACAAGAAAATAAAGGACTGCAAAGGTGCTCACTAAGGATTAACCTTGCCTAAATGTAGCTGTCCTAAAAGCTGGATAGCAAAGCTAATAGAGCCATTGAGACTCTCATTAGATACAAAGCAGAGAGTTTGCTAATTACTAAGCAAGTAATTCAGCTATAGGTGGGATAAACCACTTTCCAGACAAGCTTATTCTTCTTCATTGACTGTGCCTGGAGGGCTAGTTGAGAATACCTCCGTGTCACCATAGTCCTCTGGAGATTATTCTAACAGATTCCTGAAAGGTAGCCTGCTGCCAGCGGGTTTAAATTTGCTATGCAGGGGTCCATACACCTAGTGAGGTTGAAGAAATGAAATCACAGGACAAGATAGCTAGCTTTCAGAAGCTCAAACTGAAGATTTAGAGTTGCCTCCTAAATCACCAGCATCCATTCATCGCACCTAATAAGGCAGACACCTGCTGGAAAATACAATGCATGATCATGTGGGAGAAAAAAAAGGAGAAATTTCAAACATCTTACCTGTTTCAAAAAGCAAGACCAGCAAAATATTTTTATTTTGCAGACATTTAAAAAAAAAAAAAAGTTATTCAACAGATTTGATCAGCATAATATTGAATAAGGTATGCAAGACTGGCTGGAAAAGAATTGGGTTTTATATGTTTGGCAAAAGTTATATATATTCCTGACAGAAAGCATGTTATTAAGCATTTGAAAAAAATCCACTGTTTTGAATGATTCTTCTTGGAGGTTCACAGCAAAGGATGAAGGACAATGCACACAAGCTACAGTATGGGTAACTGATTTAGCCTTAGGAAAAAAGAATTCATAGTGAGAGTAGTCAAACACTGGAACAGGTTAGTCACAGAGGATGCCAAATCTCCATCCTTGAGGATATTCAAAACTTAGGTGGACATGACCCTGAGCAACCTCACTTAACTTTCAGTCTGGCTCAGTGCTGAGCAGAGTGATGGCCCACGTGACCTCCTGAGGTTGCTTCCAGTCTCAATTATTCTGCAGCTCTACACTCCCGTCTCAGCCCACTTTGGCTACAACAGTGATTATTCCTTCACCACAGCCTGTTAAATCCAACCATGGGAATCTGAAAGCCTCTTTCCCCTTTGCTTTCTTGACCTGATCTGCTTGGCTAGCTGATCTGACTGATGCAACTAGAGGGCTGCAAACCAGGTTAGGATAAAATATTCTAACTGGCCAACTAAATGACCAGCAACTAGAAATTATACATAAAGCAACTACGAGAAGGATCTGGCAGAAAAATGCAGGAAGCAGCTGGGCAATAAGACGGCCCAGAAGAAACAGGTCAGTAAAATATTGCAGGGAAAACAACATCACCAGACAGCATTGGCCTGTGTACAACAGAATGGAAACTAAGCCTTGAAGTCTCCCCATCCTCCATAAGTCAGCTATATTATCTCATAATTTTTATGTAATATAATGTGAGTCATTCAATAATCCATGCATAAAGCATGCTATTTCCCTTTCCCTTCACTGTCAATCCGTTTATGGATCATGACCTACTACTACAGCTCAGACAGTTATAGCCTCAACTGGTATTTACAGGTTCTAACTCTGCTAAGGACCTAAGAAATTATCAAAGATACCTCAGGGGAAAAAAAAAATATTCATTTTGCTTCCATTTGCTTTAGGGATAAAAAAAATGCACTGGGAAAGTTACACACCCAAAAACTATATTAAAAAACTAATGCTATTAAAGTTTGAATGTCAAGCTCTTAAGACTTGAGAAGTAGCAGTTATAAAACTGCAATTAAACACTATGACATAGGCTTTAACAACATGACTAAATACTACTTATCCACACAGAATCCAGCTTCCTTTAGAAGGCCCGTTGCTCACCAAAACGAACTGTTCAAAACCTTGCTTTCTCCACAATTATTGTGTGTCACCACGTCATATTTAATCAACACAATTCAAACAGTGCTTTAGTAACTCCGAGGAGGAGAAAAATCAAGAGAGACACAAAAATCATAACCATCTACTAATTTTTGTTGCCCAATTTGAGATGCTAAGTGCTCTGAAGAAAAAAAACCCAAGCAGATCCTAGATGGTATAGAGCACAGCTCCCAAAGGCCACACCATCACCACTTCAAAGCTTTAAATTTCCAGACACTTCTGTGCTTATGTGGTCTTAATATTCTTTTAAACACAGTTTGTGTATAATACACATCTAGATAGAGGTAAATTAGGTTACAGTTATGCAAGAGGGTTTTCTAAGTGCTATTCAAACCAGCGGGACTTCTCAGACATGTGCCTAAGTGTAAATACACCTTACTGAATCAGTGCTTTTACATACAGGTAGAAGAAAAGGATAGTTCACCTTTCTGCTAAAGTAACACTGAGACATTTCAATGTGTAAGATTTGTATTTCATGAGGTTTTATTCAAATGAAATTGATTGGAATTTCACTGATACAAGCTGCCTGCTCAGAAAAGTACTTTAAAGCCTTTACCAAGTTCCATCATATACATAAGGTTTAGGTAAGTATTAAGCATTATCCTCAACTGAAAATGAGGTGACTAAACTTTTCTATTTCAGTTCAAACTGTGCTGCTAGCTAGGTTAGAAAAATTTTGGCTGCCAGCAAATATAGAGAAAAAAATACACCGTTCTATTAAAGTATTTTACATGTCTGTGAGAGGCAGTGCGACCCAACAGATCAATTTTCAATCTCAGATTTTACTTCTGGATCCTACAACTAGGATTCCTTAGATCGTTGCATTTCCTCTTGCCCCAGTTCCCTCATCTGTAACAATTAATTCTGATATCTTCTAGAATTGCTTTAAAATTTATTTATGAGACTAGTATGTGATATTAGCTGTACATATTGATACTCAAAATGCAAGCACAGCATAAAGTACAATGCACATGCACAGTTTCATTATTGAACTGAACAGTGAGATACTGCAAAAATGTCAACCAAAACACACACATCCAGAAATGTTACGAAGTACACTGACTTTATTAGTTTAAGTGACAAAAAAAAGACAGTAAGGATGGTGGCAGTCCATAATGATTTAAACATCTATTCTAATAATTTTAACAGGCTAGTAACCTCTCCAGGCATCTAGAAGTAAATAATCTTCACGGCACTAAAAAAAATACTTGCTCTGCCCAACTTGCTACTTGGAGCAAAATAATTAAGAAAGCAAAACAACATGAGAATGCAGGCCATGGAGCTCACACCTAGCCATCAGCATCGGTTATGGGTATGCACTGCTCTGGAAGTACATTCCCAGACAAGCAGAACAAGTCATGTAAGCCTTTCCCTATTTACCCCTCCCGTATGGGCAAGTGGGAGAGCCACCAAGCCTTCACCTACTTCCTCTTCACCCACCTGCACAAGTGGAGAAGAAAGCAGCCCTGACAACTCTAAGCAGCTGACTATGAAAAGCAGCTTTTTATAGTGCCAGAGATACCCAGTGCAGGAAAACTAGATCACTATGACTGAGCACAGAGTTAAAAGAGGCTACTTACACTGTTACTGATAGACTATGCTCGCACTAGTAAATCAAGCAATGCCAGAAGCCATTCCTGGGAAACGAAACGCAGTCACGCAGACTGCTGAACTGCTACAGACCGGCACAACATCCTTCTAACCCAGGCCAGCTACAGCTCTCCCATGCAATTCTGAGGCACGATGTTGCATTTAACACAGGCCAGGAGGCAGTCCCAACTAGGAGCTTGTATTCAGCTACCCCATTCTGGAAGGCAGGAGTTTAGCAGCACTGACAAGTGCTAATCCGTGCCAGTTGGCTTCAGGACCAGAAAGCAGTCTTGAGTGTATTTAATTAACTGGTAAAGAAGAGGTCATACCCTCTCCTAGGCTTTATCTGCTATTATTCTTAGAGAAAGACTTTGTAAGTGTCAAATGCAATGAAGCATACAAGCATAGCCTGATCAGCACCACCTGACAAAAGTCATCTACACAATGTAGTATACAAGAAGAAAATTAGAAATTAGTAGAGCTCTTCTTGGCTTCTTCCTGTTCCCTCTGAGCAGGCAGACCTTGCATATCATCAACTAATATTCACAGTCTCATTTATTTTCTCACTAAAAAAAAATCTTCTATAGATTTATAATACTCTTTTATAGTAAGGCTACTCTAATAAATGAGTCATGCAAAATAGTGTAAGAAGTTCAGTTTTTAAGGGCTGATCATCTGGCAGTAAATATTTCAAATTAGTTATTTAGAAATTATTACTAAGTACGAAACCTGCTTCTGTAGACTAAGAATATAATTACTAGTAAGTCTCATGTTATCCTGGAAACATAGCTACAACGATGTTGGCAAATACGTTTTCACAATAGATAACTGTGCAAAAACAACTGTAAAAATACATTTGACAACTGACACTACAAGGCTATTCTGTGTTATCATACCCTTTGAAATCTCTTTCCAGTTTCAGATATCTAGAAATGGCCATTTAAAACTTCCGCTTTCATAATCCAGTGCCTCCGCCACCTTTGCTGTAGTGTTAGAAAGCATAAGATGTCCCACAGAAAATGCATTCTACAAAAGCCATTTGGCACTGTTTAAGCATTCGTGTTTTCAGTAAGGATAAAGAATTTTATTTAACAACCCACTTGGGCACAGATCTAACTTGCTAGCTATACCTAGGTTTAAAATATGTATGTTGCTTCCATCTATGCAAATCCACCGTTTTCTTGGAAAAGTGTTTTCACTGATTTACAATGAAAACTTCATGATTTTTTATAGCATATATGTGATATATATATTAGGCTGCATTGTACAACCTTACTTTTAAAACCTGAGCGTGAAGAAAACCGTGTGGAAAACCCAAATAAAAATTACATACTCGTTTAAGTAGGTGAAAAACAATTGGTATTTTTTAAGTGAGGCACTTCTTTCTTCCCAGGAGCGACTCCGCACATCAGGAGCCACATGCACACCGCACCAGGCACCGGCAGGTTCTCCCCGACCGGGAGTTTTGCACACTCGGAGTCCGAGGAGCAGATGACTGAGCGCTGCCAGACCCCCCTACCGGAGCGTCCCGCCCCAGGGAGCGAGGGGCGCCCGCAGCGCCGGTGACGGGCGAGGTGGAATTCGGCTGGGGCGCTCCGGGGAGCGGGGCCAGCTCGCGGGGGTCAGGCGCAGCCCGGAAGCCGCCCCCCCCGCCGCCCCCGGCCCCCCGCCGCCGCAGGACACCGCCACCGGCACCCCGCGGCCCCGCCCGCCGCACGGCCAGGGGACGCGGCCAAGCGCTCCCGCGGGGCTGGCTGCGCTCCCGCCCCCGGGCCCCGCTCTGCCCCCGGGCCCCGCCCGCCGCCGCCTCCCCTCAGCCGCCGCGGAGCCCGCGCGCCGCTGACCGTTGCCCGCCAAGGGCTCCGGCAGCGCCGCCGCCGGGAGAGGGGGCGCCGGGCCGCCCTGGGCCCGCGCAGCCTGCGCGGGGCGCCGATCCCCGAACCGGCCTAGCCCGCGGGCACGGACTCCCCGCGTCCCCCCCGGGGATGCGGCTCCCTCCCGGCCCTGGGACCCCGGCTGGGGGAACCGGCGCGACGGTGCGGGGCTCTCAGCGGTCCCCGCTGCAACTGTGCCCCCTCCTGCCGCCCGGACCCCCGCCCCCCTCGGATCAGGGGCGGCTGCACCCAGCGCCGCGGAACTGCCGCCGGCGAACCCAGCGCCGGCCGCGGCGCAACGCCTCCGCCTCGCCTCGCCTCACCTCACGGCGTGGCCGGTGCCCTGCGGAGCCCAGCGCAGCACAAGCCCGGCCTGAGCCCAACCCTCCGGGAAGTTTCCTGCCATCGCGGCGGCCGGGGAAAACAACAGCTTCAAAGCCAGGAGCCGGAGCAAGAGGAAGGGCAGCGCGAGCAGAAAAGTGAGGGGCATCGCTCGCCCGCCGCGCCGCTGCCGTCGGCGGCCGACCCCCGCGGAGGGCAGCCCGCTCAGCGCCGCCTCCCCATTCGCTTCGGCGGCGGCAGCGCCGCGGAACCGCCGGGCCGAGGAGCAGGCAGGCGAGCCGCCGCCTCCCGCCTGCCGGCAGCCTCCCCGGGCCGCCCGTCCCGCTCGCCGCAGCGCCGCCGAACCCCGCCCGCGCCCCCGCCCGCCCGCGCGGCGGCTCCGCCTCCCGGGGGCGCGCGCAGGCTCCGGCCGAGCGGCTCCTGCGGCCCCCGGCGGCGGCGGGCGCTCCCGGGGGGCGGGCGCCGAGCCCTGCGCCCCGCACCGGCGGCCGGAGGGGCGGCGGGGGGCGGCTCGGCTGCGCTGCGACCCGCCACCCGTTCCTCGGCGCCAAGTGTCGCGCAGGCTGTGCCTGCAGAGTTGGAGACGCCTCGTTAAGATCCAGGTAGAAGAGATGCGGAAGGCAGGGCGAGCAAGTGCGAAGGAGCCCCCAGCCTCCCGCCAGGCAGGGCCGTCAGCGTGGTATGTGCTCGGTGGTATTGCTGCCCTCGTGTACCTAACGGGAAAATTACTACAAAATGCCTCTGGGGAATAACTGGCTCGATTGTATAGAGTTGTGCCGGCTGGTCTTTAGGGACCGAGACCAGCCTTTACGTCTCCTCGTTGCCCACATAGGTAACTCGGAGAGGAGGCCGACCTGCCCGGTAGGATATAGTCACAACACTAAGGTCACACGGTTTGTGGTACTGGCAGCCGTATCACCCCTAAACCTGGGATAGGGTGACTACCGATGCTGAGAGGTGCAGGCAATAGATCGTTATTTCAGGCCAAAGTCTATGTCATTCAGGGTAGCTTACTGTGGGTTTAGCTAGTCATTTTGTTCTCATAATTAAAGTATGTATTTTTGGCAAGACTCACTGTATTGTATTAAGTGGGTGTACAAGGATGTAAACTGATATGAAGACTATTGTATTGCAGAACTTGATAGCTGAACCAGTAAGTTTCATAATCCCTTTTCCTACTCAAACTGCATTTACCTGATTGCCAGCTAACAGGTCACTACATCAGATCACAACTGCTCGCAGAAATTGGAACATGAAAGAATAAGGAGGGTTCTCATTCTCCCAAATGGATCTCTTGAGCATGAAGCTGATGGGATACCAGCAAAATGTCAGCAGCTACATCCACTGATACTGCTTTGACTTTTGAGAAGTTCAGCTCTTGATTGAGTTTAGCTGCCCTGCACCCACAGAGCTATGGTTGAGAACCATAAGGCAAATCCAGAGAGGAAGCAATTCTTTCTGGCTGCTTTAAAAATGCTTGACCAAGTAAAATTTCGTCTTTATTCTTACATTTTCCTTAACAAGTGGGTGTGAGCACATTTTTTGTGGAAATTTCCTAGCAGAGGAAAATAGATGTTATGTTCTACTGCTCATTTTGAGTAGAAAGCTCAAAATGTGGGCTCTGTTTTCTGGGATGCACTCTGAACTCCTCCCATCTGAAATAAGCATAACCAGTGAGAAACTACCCCACTGGGGCTTCTGATTTGTTTTGGTGTGGTTGGGTAAAGTCTTTAAAGGCTTTTTCTAGCATAGGGGAGGCATGATATATTAATTCAATTTGAAAATCCGCAGATATTATCACTGCACTCCATCTTGTGGAAGAGGCAACAATACATTTTAAAATGATCCTGTAGTGGGGTTTTTGAGTAATTAAACCTAACAATGTCTGGTTCTTACTGCCATAGCAAGGAACTACATATAGCAGTGGATACCTTCTTGTAATACCTTGTTTAATTCTCAATCTGCCTAATTGCACGCAATGGATTTGTGTAAATATGCCTTGGTTTTAGGTATGAGCTTCACATCTCCTTCTTTGCTTTGGAAAGGAGCTTTAGGAAAGCATTTGAAAAGTGGAATTTGAAAAGAGAAACTAAAGCATCCGTGGCTCCAGTTGCCACGGAGCACCCCAGATTTGGGAGAGTCATAAACTGGAAGAAGCAGCCAGATGGTGTAGGGATGGTGATCTGTGGGAGTATGTGGCTGGGGTAAAAACTCTGCTAAGCAGGATTGCTCTGTAGGGAACTGACTGGTTTGTTTTGTTTGTGGGGTGTTTGGGGTTTTTTTTACCCCTATTATAAGTACAATAATTTAACTGTATCTGGAACACTGTAGTAAGGATCACTACCTGTCTTGCCAAAAAATCCCAAACAATGAGGTTCTGTCTGCCCTCCTGAAACTGCTTTTTGTGGTTTGTGACCTTTTTCCCCTTTATATTCAGTGCTGCTTTGGGAAATCAGAATAGGTATTGGCATGACAACTATGCACATAGCAAAGGCATATTCATACATATTTGTGTCTGGCCAGGTGCAGAGAAAATTGACAAACTTACCTGGATTCACAGCTATACAAGGGTTAACCTTGTAATAGTTGCCCTAGGACAAGCTTGAAGATAAAGCCATTTAACTTTTAATGAATAACTTAAAATGCAAAGAGCTAGTTATTCCAGCTGTTCCTTGGATGAGAGAACAAATGTTTTCTTGAGAAAAGACTGTGGAAAAGCTTAGTCATTCAGAACCAAAAAAGCAGGGGAAAACAGGTCTTGCACAGGAAGAAGTTAGGAGGAAATTCTATTGTACAAATGAGGATTGTCTGAATTACCTCACCCCAGAAGCAGGTTCCACAAGGAGGCTAAATTTAATTAGCAGATGTGAACTGGGCTTCCCCCCTGCCACCCTCCTCCCCAGAACTCCCCCATCTCTTGCAGTGGCAGTACTGTACATGCCTCTCCCCGTGATGTGGCATTGAGCAGCAATGCTGAACAAAGCACCGTCTTTTTTTGCTTCATTTACTAGGTAGGGGTTTGGACAACACAATGGTCAACTCACTGACTGCTGATATGCTTTACTGCTCCAAACTGTGCTAAGTCTGATAAGGTGTAATTGGTCTGTTGTAGGTAGTGCCTTAGCGCAAACAAGGCCTTGAAGGTGACCTGTCTGTTTCTGGCTACTGTTGTAACAGTGGAGACAGGTCATTAATTCCTGAGATAATACCATGGGCAGGGAATCTTTGTTGACTACAGTATTTGTTAGCCTTTCCCAGACTCCTTGGTCATTTTCCTAGAGCAATGACTCATCACTTTGTCACTGCGCTGATTACATTAAATTGTTATTATTACAATATAAGTAACTTAATACTTATGCTAATTCCCTTTGTGCGCAACTGTCAGAATTTTTGAAACAATCATCTACTGAAAGCATTCTACATGAGCATTTGAGCATTATTTAGACTTTTCCTGATAATTCTATTCATATTTATGATATTTAACTATTCAGTGTTGATTTTTAATATAGTATGTGAAAACTCAGAGCAAATGGTCAAACCTTTTTGTGAAATCATTAGTATTGTTTGAAGGGAAATCAGGACGTAACATGACAGCTCTCCAATTTTTACTAGAATTCAGCCTCACAGATTTTTTTTTCTAACAGAACAGGCTAAAGAGTAATGTTGGAGCAGGAGTAGCCGGAAAGACTTCCCCAAATGTAAATGTCTGCTATGCAGTTAAATTTTAATTTTTTTTCTAACAGTAGCAAAAAAGCATGCAGATTAACAGAACAAAAATTAGATATTGAGAGTTTTATGTTTATGCTTTTTTATTAAGCAGTTAGTTGTATACAACCCCAAAAGAGTCTTGAGTTTCAAGGCTGCCTCTGAACTCTATGCCCCAAAGAAAAGGATTACTTCAAAATGTGGTATATCCAACATAAAAAAAACCCACCTTATCATCCTTTTTGCATACTTTTTCTTTGTAATAGAATGAATCTGAAGACATGAAAAAACACAGCATAGTGTAACAACAAAGGGACAGTTACAAGGTCTGACCTTGGTGGAGTTACTCGTTTGCTTGAAGTTAAGCAAGTATTTTATTCTGCCCATATGTGGAATCCAAGCAAGCTCACCACAGTAACTGGAGTGGGTGAAGAAAGTCTGTGTGAGTAAGGATTATAGTGAAAAAGCAGACTGCTATTTTGAAATGGAAATTTATGACATTTATCGGAGAATTGATGCAGAAGGCTTGTGAATTGGAGCTGGGTTTGAAATGTGGCATGAAAATGCTTTCACGCCTTTCTCTAGAAGAGTGAGGTCCTCTAGAGCTGCTTTTGCAGTGGAGCAAATATCAGCTAGCTATTTCCTCACAGCTTCAGTATTTTGTTTTCTATCTGGTTTTTATTCTGAGGGGAATAGAGAGAAAGAGAAAGCATTTGAGCAAAATTTGTGTAACTGCCAAGCAAATGTAAGATCATTTATTATGTAATTTCAGGTATCGCCACATGTTTGGTGTCTCTTGTCTTCTGTTCTGGCCATCTGACTGCTATTGAAGTCATTCCTCTTTTATTTCTCACAGCAAAAAAGGGAAAAGACAGTCAGCAAACCTCATAAATTCACCTTTCTCTCACAGGCCGTTTGCTGCTTCGGTTGCTACTCTTTGCCTTTGAAGCAAGATAAACCAAAGCTCTGTTGCATCTGTGTGCCAACCACATCACCATGAAAAAAATGTTTTGGGAAAATTCAGCATTCAGCTTCTGATCTATAAGACCCTGAAGTGTCTGGGCTGTAACTTAAGTCCTTCAGCAACTATAATCATTTCAGAACCTTGTGGAAGCAGAGAACATGGTACAGAATAGTCTCCAGTATGATATTTTGCCCCTGAAACTCAACTCTGGGAACTCTGTATCTTCATCCCACATCCCCGTTTTAAGAAAGGCATGAGACTCACATTTGTCTTTCTTTGGACTCCCCCATAAGAGAACCAGCTGACCTCCCCTTGTACTGGACATTATGCTGGACATTTTCTGATACTTCTGATCTTGGCAAGGAGGCTACATCCAGTATTACTAAAGTTGATGTACTGTTTATGACATTTGTTTTATTTTGTCCTTTAATCTAGGGAATTAAATCAGGGGGGAAAATCTTGATGCATAAACTTCCTAGAGAGGAACTATTAACTTCTTTCCCTACTGTCTGCCCTTCCCTGCCCCCGGTTTAGTGTTTCCCGTGCTTCCATGCAGAGGGTGTAATAAAAGAAGTACAGTCTTTCCTTTCCCCGCGTCCAGATCCCAGCTTTGTCTGGTTTTGTGAATTCACTATTCTGTCACAGTCAGGGTAGATTTCTATCTGCTCCAGTTACTCAGTCCAATTTTCAGTAGAACCTTTACGGTACTTACTGATATCTTTGTTTTTAAAACAATTATTTTTACTGATAACATAGGTATTAAAATTACAGTCTTTATTTTCAGCAAATGCTTTGGGTTACTTACATTATAGTCTAGTGAAACTAGCTGGGATGACTTTCCAACGTCTTAATGCAGGAAACTATCTCCAGTGCAGTGTCTGAACATGTCCAGTGTTTTGTGCAGCTACGCTATCTAGGAAAAGCATAACAAATCAGGACTTCTGCCACAAGGCATCTTTCTTTTCTGATGTCACAAATTTAGTATTGCGAAATCTGATTCTGTGCATCATGTTAAAACTGTTGCCATTCATTCACCAGCAAGTTTAATGCTATAAATCAAAATGGACAACATAGATATCATTCATTAAAAAAAAATCTGATTTTTTTAAATTCAGAACCAAAGGCAATGCCCCATGAACATGTTACACAGTGACCTCTGCAATAAAACAGGTTTCTGAACTGTTAACCAATGACAGATGCTTCATAGATCTTCCAGTTAAATAAAAATAATGGTGAACAACTCACTCATCATTGAAAGACAGCATTAGAGTAAGTAAGGTAAATGATTTATCGCTAGGAAGGATTTGTGTTGGAATCCCCTTCTCTGAATTGGTAAATAACTTCAGCAAAGAATGAACATGAGATAGTGAGTTTAAAACAAAATTTTGTGTTCAGTGGATTTACTAAGTATATAAAACATTTTGCACATAATTTTCAGTTCTCTCTTTTAAAAAAGATATTACCCTATTTCAATTACACCTGGGATTAGCTGTTTTTTCAAATTCTTTTCAAGTTCTTTTTGTCTTAAATGTGCCTTACCATTTTTAGAACAGTACTAGTAATTTAACAGTGACTTTGACCTGTGGAGTCTTTTACAACTCGTACTACTCAGAGAGAAGGATGTCTAAGAACATGTGAACATGGGAAATGCCCCACTGGGTTGGACTGGGGAACCCGGGGTTTTTCTCTGACAGTGGCAAAAGACCCTGGCACACATCAGGTACTTTGAGTATACATCAAATGAGGCAGGCTATGGTCTCTCCTCCAGAAATGCTCGTTGAAGTTCTACTGCACTTCTTTCCTCTAAACTTTTTATTGATACACTCCCTCACCAAGGCCCTTCCAAGGTGCAGGACCTCCTGATCAACCTCTTCCAGTCCCTGACCCTGTTGGTTATTCATGTCACCAGAAGGAAGCTTGATGGGGGGATCCTGCTGACTGTGGGACCTGTGTCCATTCATTCCATCATTCTCCCACAGGAAGTGGTGGGCGTTGTCAGGGTTTCTCTGCTTCATGCCGTCCTCCAGTTCCTATCTCTGTATTTCCAGTCCTGTAACTCTTCCATTTCTTTCATTTGTTGTTTATTGCAGTTCATTTTTTCCTCCTTGTTTTCATTACCTTTGCTCTCTGCCTCCCTAAGGGGGCTTCAAGGGGTTCCTAATACATACCTAAACAAAAAATGAAACAGAAACAGCAGCAGTAGGAGAAACTATTTATAGAGTGTGCACAAGCTTGGACACCTTCAGTCTTTTTCTTGTACGCCCCTGCCTTCCGTGGCTGTTAGGAAGGTAGATCCTTGTCTAGACCTTTTATTATTCATTTTTGGACTTACTGTACATGAACTTTTCCAATTCCTATTTGAACCTGTTGTTGGGATCTGCTTCCGCAATCTCTTTTGGCAGCAAGTCCAGAAATTCACTAGCTACTGTGTAAAGCCACCAAATGAGCAGAACTCTGCAATTTGATGGAAATTGGTTCCATATTCATCTTTTCAGCCACCTTCATGACTTTGTAAACCTTGATGTGCTGGTTTTGGCTGGGATAGTGTTCATTTTCTTCATAGTAGCTAGTATGGGGCTGTGTTTTGGATTTGTGCTGGAAATGCCATTGGTAACACAGGGATGTTTTCATTCCTGCTGAGCCGTGCTGACACAGAGTCGATGCCTTTTCTGTTCCTCACACCACCCCACCAGCGAGTGGGCTGGGGGTACATGGGAAGCTGGCAGGGGACACAGCTGGGGCAGCTGAGCTCGACTGACTAAAGGGATATGGCACACCATATGATGTCATGCACAGCATGTAAAGCTGGGGGAAGAAGAAGGAAGGGGGAGGGATGTTTGGAGTTACAGCATTTATCGTCCCAAGTAAACATTACGCATGACGGAGCCCCATTTTCCTGGTGATGCCTGAGCACCTGCCTGTCCATGGGCAGTGGTGAATGGATTCCTTGTTCTGCTTTGCTTGCATGCGTGTCTTTTGCTTTCCCTATTGAGCTGCCTTAATCTCAGCCTATGCATTTTCTCACTTCCATTCTTCTGATTCTCTCCCCATCCTGACATGGGGGGAGTGAGTGAGTGGCTGTGGTGTGCTTAGCTGCTGGCTGGGTTTAAACCGTGACACTTAAACAAACCTTTACCACAGCATTCTCCTTTCCAGTTGAAAAGTCTCAAATCTCATAAGACAGCTACTCCCTTTAATCCTTTCCTAATTTCGGTTGTCTTCTCTGTATCTTCCCTCCCTACCACGTCCTTTTCCAGATACCAAGACCAGAACTATAAAGCATTCAGAATGTGGTTACAATAGTTACACTAGAGCTGAGGCAAAATAATGCTCTTTTACTACCATTTCAGGTGGTGCTAAACACCTTTTTTGCCTTTTGTTTCAATGCTACTACAAATTCACCCAGTGATCTCAGAGAACTTCAGTCTCAATAACTACCATTTCTTTGCTGAGTTGTATCTGGTCATTAGATCCGGCAACGCTATGTGACAATCTGTGTGCTTCAGAGAAAGCCAACTCATTTAGCCAATTATATAGAGCTGTTAATTTTTAGAAGTGATGTTAACCTATACAGGTTCAGAATTCCATTCTGAATCCTGTGAATGATTACTTTTCCAGTTCCTTCTATAATGTCTGAATATGTCTATTGGTCCCAGTGTTGTAGGTCTTCCAAAGTAACAGCTCTGCTTTGAGCCAAGTGGAATTCTTATTTAAATAAGCTCAAACATATCTTTGGTATGAGGTAGACGAGGTGAAAACACTGTAGATGTTGATCCTAGATAGGAAGACAGCAGAGAGAGCAACTTAGAGTTACCTTTGCAGCACTGCCTGAGTCCTGCAGTAGAAGAGTCAGCTTCTTCCTTTGGGGAAGTGATCAGACTCCTAGTGATCAGGTATTTTGCATACTACGTTTTGCTTGGCATGTTAGTTCTTGTCTATTCAGTATCCCCGTGAAACAGTAATGTAGGGCATCTGTAAAGGCAATCACACAGACAGCAGGCTGTTCTTTTATAAGGCTCTTTGCTGATTTAGTTTTGTCTTTTAAAAATCCAGACATTTTAAATCAGTTTTCTAGCAAATAAAAGAAGGTAGCACCTGCTGGTTTGGTTTTGGGTTTTTTTTAGCGGGGAGGGTTGTAAAATATCCAAAGAATAAGTAAAATATTCATTTTAAAATGAATAATTTGTTTCTCTTCTATTCTTATTAATGCTGATTCCTGGGGAAAGAAGGATTGTTAATGTGAAAGTTCTATGTCCTTTTAAAGAACCTGTTATTAAAAGTAAACATGTTTGAAGAATCAACCCTTTGCTAACAATCAGCAAACTCCTTTCCCTTTTTGTCTTCAAATAGACCAGCTGACACCAACTCTGGCTTTTTATTTTTTTTTTTTAATGCAGGGAGGAGGTGGTTACGGCAAAAATATATTTTAACCCACAAACTTGGAAAAATAAAACCATCATTTTCTCAATTTCATATCATGTTTGCTGAAGCATATTTCTCCTGATTGCCCTGTATAAAGTCCTTTCTAATATTATGATTGATGCTTATAAATACACAGGCAGTGAGATGGCAATCAGCAAGGAGGGAGAAGGGCTATGAATAAATTTAGGGTTGAAATTTAGATCATTTCTAGTCATCAGAAGAATTGGGTTCTGGAACAGCTTTTCAGCAAAATTCACGGTGGGATGAACTCTTTTCAGTACAAAGATGACATCTGTGATTTCCAGCTCTGCCAATTTAATCAGAAGGCTGTAACACAGCCTGGAGTCTGTCTTTCTTGTGCAGAACAGCCAAAAAAACCTAGGTTCTACAGTGTTAGCATCCTATTCTTTATGTAGGGATGTAGCTACAGCTCTGTCTTAGGATTTAAAGGAGAAAATCCACGTTCTGCTCTGCTACACCTTGCCTGTGAGGGAGTGAGCTCTTACTGAGCTGTGGAGCTGTGTTAAATAACTTTCACGAAAGCATCTGTGGAAGTTTTAGACCTGACTGCTTTTCTGCTGGAGGGCACAGTCATCAGAGCTGAGCCAGCAGAAAGACTTCTGCAAGTGTTTCTTATTTGCTTCAGCAAAAGGTCAGCCAAGATTAGCTCAAAATACATTAAGGAATAGGTTAAACGACGGCATCTGACTGTGCAGAAGTAGATTAGGAGTGCCCACAGAGGCCGTTCCACAACTGAGCTCCAGAGGCAAGTGACCTCTGAAAGAAAGGACAGCAACAGCTTCTGCAATTTCTGTGGTAACTATCTGACACAGCTCAGTAGCTGTATCTATGCAACCAGTTATTTCTGCTGCAATCCGAATGATAGTCTCTGTGCAGTGAGGACCTTTGGAATACAAAGCTTGCAACATTTCCGGACAGCGAAAACACTTTGCTTCCAGATTTATGCATTCCCAGATGTTTTCCTGTGGCGCACTGAGAAATTCCTGATATATGGCAGGAAAAATCAATGGACAACATGGACTTGTGGGTCTAACTCAAAAACTGCTGAAGCTCATTTCTTCTTGGCCTGTTTGGATGCCTCTGTACCACACTGCTGGTCCTTGTGAGTGCTGAAGTGATGGTGAAAAGTTGTTTGACACCTTGACCAATGAATGTCTCTTTCTGGCGAGTCAACCACAAAGATACTGCACAGCTGTAGCATGGCACTCATGCTGGCGCTTTTTGCCCAGTGTATTCTTCTTAAGGATGACCAGTAGATGCTTACAGGAACAGCACAAGAAACAGGCCATCTACCAAATGATTATGTCTGGTTTCCAGCAGTCAGTGGCTTACGGACTTCCTAAATCCCTTCTTTGTCTTAAAAGGTGTACACCCCGACCGCTGTGTTAAACAGCTATACAAAGATTTTCACTTCAGTGTTGCATTGGGATTTTTTTACTTCTTTTTAAATCTACTTATACTTTTGACCTCCATAGCATTTCACAGCAATTACTTCCATGATTTAATTATACATTAACAGGACTGGCTTGCAGGACTGACAATCCACAGTAGCTACACGTTCCTCAAAGCCTGTTTGCCATTTTCATGCTCTCATTGCAAAGTTCCAGCCTACAGGGACACATACAGAAGCTAGAAATTGAAAAGATCCATCGTATCATAGTGTTAGCTCCAGCCTTAATAGAAAATGTTTCAGTCACAGCTTGACATGATAACATCAGCGTACTTAAGAGATACAGCAGGTCTCAGAACAGTCTGCAGGGTTCGAAAACAAAACGACTTCTACAGCCTCCAGGGGTGTTTTTCCTCAACAGAACAAAGAGGGGAGGATTTGTGTTAGAGCTGCTGTGAGCATCTGTTTTGGAATAGTTGATGTTTTGAGTGGGCCTGTCATTTTCCTGACATTTGTAGTTCTAGAGGTATTTCCTACCTTTCTTCAACAGTTGCTAGGCTAATATTGTGTGCATTTCTTTGTATATGCATTAGAGAGATGATGACGTCGTATTACTAAATCACAGTCTGTAGGTGTCTTCGTGGGGAATACAGCTGGTTTTCAGTACCATAAACATTGGTTAAAGAAGAGGCAATGAACAGTTGAAAGTTTACCACAGTCTACAAGTAGAGCTCAGTCTTAAACCATGAAGGTAGTAAATCACTGTGGTAATTTTTTAAGGATTGTGCAGGATTATCTCTCGCTTGAAGTTGTTTGATCAATATTGGGTTTGTTATTTTTTTCCCTAAAGCTTCTTTTCCATTTCAAAGAAATAGGAAATTGAGGAAGCATTACCTCACTTCATTTTAGATCACATTAGATCATCATAGTGATCACGTCTAAGATTATATAAAGTATGAAAATAAGGATAAAGGAGGAACTCAGAATAACCATAAACCACTGAAAGACATAATTTGCTCTGGAACAATTCAGAGGAAACAAAGATCAATTAGTTTGAACAAAACCTCCTTTGCTGTTCTGTTGAGGGCTTTTCCTAACAAACAAAACACTGTAGATGTGTATAATATTTTTATTTAGTGGTAATCCAAAGTGCTGTACAGATGATATATGGGATTATTTCATGCACCTCTAAAAAGCAATCTCAAGTAGAAAAATTGTAATTATTCTCTGTCAACAGTAATACACTGTATGCTGGATCAGCAGTGTGGTTTCTGGATATCTGGGGTGTAATTCCATCTATAGGCAGAATATATCAGCTGCTGTCTGTTTTCCTCTTGAGAAAATGGTAAGAAACAAATGCCTAACTATATGCTGGATAACCTTTCTCCAAATCAGTCCTCAATATCTGATTAAAATATCATAGATTTTACATTAAGTCACTTTTTTTTTTAATCAGAGAGAATAAATATGTTACCTTTTTTTCTCTCAAGAAGTTTTAAATCCTTCAGTCTTCATAGTGGATGAAAAGCTTTATTTCTGTCTTTTTTTAATGGAAGTTTCTAAGCCTTATGGTTGTAGAGAAAAGATTAAAAGTCTGCAGCAAAGTTTCAATAATTGTAAATCAGATAAACACTATGAACCCCATATTTCTTTGTAAACTCCCTGATGCTTGAGGGCAGTAATACAATTTTTGGCAAGTGGGACACAAGATATTTCTGTGCTTGGAACTGATAATATTGTAATTCCTATGTCTTTGTAGCCTTTTGTTGTAGATGAGAAATAACTTGGCTTGTGTAATAGCCTCACTCTGCGTTCCAAGAAAGCTCCAACAAACTCATTCAAATCAGATGACTCCAAACTTGAGATATTATTTTTATTCAAATGTATGTCCTTTATTCCAAAGTGCTCTTTGGGAATGTTCTGTGGCATGCTAAACTAAGAAACCAAACTTTTGTAACAGGTAAAATTCTGTAAAACTCAGTAATTCATCACATCACCTGATGAGTTTATTGTACCTAAATAGACTTGAAATGTCATACACATTTTAAGTAGCACACTATATGCTGTTGCTAGGTTTTAAATCAGGCACAGGTTTATAATATCAGAGAATGTATGTAGCAAGAACAAATTGCCAGTTTATACTTAACCGAGCACACAATTGGCAAAATTTGGTGCAGGGGAGTTATGTAAAAGAGCTCAGTTCTATCAATCTAGATCTCAAAGCTCACCTTAGGTGTTTGATATGACTTCTACTTATAGTGTCTCTGATGTACATACATTTCTAACTGAAGCAGGCCTTCCAGACTGCACATGCATGCAATCCACCTACCAGGCATATGGAGACTGTGGAACAAATAGATGCAAGCAGTTCTGCAATTGTTCGTTGGCTTTGGGAAACAAATGGATGCCTGGTGAACCACCATCATCACCTCAATATGTTTTGGAAGTCTGTTCAAAACTTCTCTTCTCCGTCCCCCCTGAGAATGTAAATTCTTATAGCTCAAAATATTTTAGTCAATATTCCTGTTTCATATGTTTTGGATACTCAACATTAATTTTCAGTGTAATTCTGTCCCAGGTGTTTGTGCAGTACAAAAGGTTTTTGTTTCTAAGTACATGTTTGCTATGGTAATTATCCCTCCTGCACTGTAATTCAAGCCTGAAAGTTGATTTATTCTCCATGTGTTCGTTGTAGAATTAAATGTGTCGTCTTTGTTACTGACTTACTTCTGACAAAGCTGATCTAAACAGTTGCAGAAATGTCTCATTGCCTTCACAGTTATGAGCCCAATTAACTTGTCAGCATTTTCCAATGGTTATTTACTACAGATTTACCACAGCTCTAATCAGCTATAGAGGTGGGAGAAAGGAGGATTAGGGTAGGGACTGTCTTGCCTTGCAATTTTCTAGTGACAAGTGTAACTGGAGCCTCATTTCACAAGTATTTTAGGACATGTAGGAAGTCAGGAATTATGATGGGTCAGAAAATCACGAAGAGGTTTGTTCTGTGATTGTGATCTAACTCTGAAACCTACTGAAATTAGCTTTTGCACTACTAATTATTTCACTCTTGGTTGTTTCAACAGAGATTGTCCCATCTGTCTTAGCATATTTCACATTTCACATGCAATTTTCTACCTAAAGACCAACTTTTGCTGTCTTTGTTCATTGTATGCTGAGAATACCATGGTTGCACGGAAAAGGTGAAAATCCAGGAAAAAATGACAACAATAGCTATTGTTCTGGTAGCATTAATCTCTTTCATATTTTGCTTCTTTGCATGTATTCTGTATTGCCCAAACTAAATTACTGTAGGTTTGCCTAGGAAAAGTATCACACTGGGTGTTGTGTGATTTAAATATAGCTAGAGACTGCAAGGGGCCTTGCTAGAGAATGGGCCGCTGTGCATTGTGCTTTCAGGAGCTATTAAAAGGAGCAGAGACCAAAAGCTGCTAATCTAGGCTGATACCTTCAGAATAAACATTGTTCAAATGCCTTCATCCTTCTCTTATGAGAATACAAGTAGTGACTGCTCCTTTTGAGGGGGGACTGCCCTTACACTGAGGATATTTTTTCTTAACCTCGACCATCACAGTATCGAAGCATGGCCTCCTGGTAGCAGGGCAGGATGCCGGTGGTGGCTCCTGGAGGTTCCCAGCAGCCTCTTCCAGGCTCTCAGTTCATCACAGCCCACTAGTGACACCGTGGTACCATCTGGTGCCAAGCTGGAATTGCACAATCCGTTTGCTGTCAGGGTGCGTCATAACCTGTGATGTTCAAAAGGTTCAGCGCTCTTTGGCAAAAGGCATCTCTGTGAGGGTGTTTATTTTCAAACCACTTAGGTGAGAGGAGAGTTTTCAGGTCTGGGAAAGTATGTATTGTGTTCAAGAACCAAATCATGATGATCTGTCTGTAGATAATTCAGTTGACGTTCTGGTTTTAAGATGCCTAAGGAATATATGTAATGAATATAAAACTCAAGTTGTTTCTTTTCTGAGAGGGCACTGTGGCTGAATGGAAACCATGGTAACTAGGGTGGCATATGCTGGTACCTTGTTCCTGAGCGATAAAAACGCACATAGAGTAGGCTTTGTGCTTAGCAACAAAACCTAATCAGCCAAGTTTTCAAATAGCCCTCCCTCCAGCCCTCCGTTACAGCTGCCATCCTTGTGCCATGCAGTATGTCCGCCCAGTCTTCATACTTTCATGTTCACTTAGGCATGCAATAAGCAGCACAAACTATATTTCACACAAAAGAAAACAATTTATTCTTGTTGGCCGTTGCTTTAGAAGAATACATAACTCATACCTCCTTCCCTGTAGAGCTGTTGTGAAGTATGACACATCCTTGGCCAACGTGTTGGATGTTCACTTTAATTAGAATATGTGCATCTAAAGAGTGTTGTAAACACTTGCTGTTAATAGCAAATTACTCCCTGGTATACAATGGGTACTAGAAGCAATTTTAATACATTTAAACCATTAAGCTGTAAATTTCAAGTCATGTTAGGGTAGCACACTGACAAAAAAATAATAGGGAAATTCTCTAATTAGCATACATTGGCTGCCATACAAATCATGTTGGCATGAAAAATGGGAATAATGCACATTGTACTCTATAGTGATGATTAAATATTTTCTAAACACTAAACGGTATTACACAAATCTTTGATATCTACCCTATGTGGTAAATCTGGATGAGGATCCAATTTTTTTATAATAACGAGAGAAAAGAGATAGAAGTATTGCTGCTTTCCAGTTGTTGATAGTACATGTTAAATAGGCTGACTTTCATAGAATCATAGAATAGTTTGGGTTGGAAGGGACCATCTAGTCCAACCCCCCCCTGCAATGAGCCGGGACATCTTCAACTAGTTTACTCAGAGCCCTGTCCAATCTGACCTTGCATGTTTCCAGGGATGGGCCATCTAGCATCTCTCTGGCAAACCAGTCCCAGCGTTTCACCACCCTTCATTGTAAAATATTTCTTCCTTGTATCTAGTCTGAATCTACCCTCTTTCAGCCTAAAACCATTACCCCTTGTCCTATCGCAACAGGCCCTGATAGCAAGTCTGTCCCCATCTTTCTTACAAGCCCCCTTTCAGTGTTGAAAGGCCACAGCAAGGTCTCCCTGGAGCCTTCTCTTCTCCAGGCTGAACAGCCCCAGCTCTCTCAGCCTGTCCTCACAGGAGAGGTGCTCCAGCCCCCTGAGCATTTTCATGGCCCTCCTCCGGGCCCACCCCAACAGGTCCATGTCTTTCCTGTGCTGAGGACCCCAGAGCTGGGTGCAGCGCTGCAGGTGGGGTCTCACCAGAGCGGGGCAGAGGGGCAGAATCCGCTCCCTCGACCTGCTGGCTTCTTTTTCATCTCACATGCAGATTTCCTCAGTACAGGCAGGTGAAAGCCTTTATACTTACCTGGCATCTAAGTGACCCACACGACAGAGCCAGCATCTGACACAGCACGAGTTGATGATCCAGAGATTTTACAATCTCTCTCTTAGGAGACTGTAAAAAAGAACAGGAATATTATGTTTTCCAAATGTAGCTTAGCACACTTGAGTAAGCTTAGGCTGTTCACAAAGCCTAGGGTATTACATTAATAGTAGAATGATAATATCGTGTGTGTGTGTGTACATGCCCTTCTCTGTTGTGCAGAAATAATTCTTATTTGTCTGTAAGCAACATATCTTTTTTTTAAAAAAAAAGTTCACTGCCATTTACTGCCTCAGGATGTACAGTGTCAGAGATTTTGTAACATAACGCTATATCACTGTGTGTTAAAAGGAAGTCTCTTGGGTGTTAGACTAATTGGCTTTATTAAGATCATCTATACTTTAAGAGTGTTCTCACATGGTCAGATCAATAGCACATGATTAGAGCATTATCATGCCTTTTACTGCTTGGAAATCTTCACAGGGTGCCACTTTACACTTTCATAGAAGGGTAACTTTCAACGTTTTTCATCCCTCAGATGAAAAAAAAATGAACAACAGAATCTTAACTGAACTAGCCTTATTTCTGAGAAATTTACAGAGGCCTCAGAGCTAATCTTAAGACCTAATTGTGCATATTTTTGATCACATGCGTCATTTCTGTTGGTGGAAACCTGAGCATTTATGTAAATAAATACGTATCTAAGCTGCAGGATCAGGACTTGTTCCATTCCCTTGATGAGGATAACAGTGCCCCTCTGCACTGGCACAGGCTGGAGTTCACCAGATCTTCCACAGTCCTTTTTTGTGGCACATCAGAATTTTCAGCTTTCTTTTATCACTGACTTGAATTTAAGATGAACGCCTTCCAGAAAGCAAACTTGTATATGCCACAGGACCATCAGAGAGCCTTCCTGGAGTGATGCGAGTGATATAATGACAACAGTTTGGTGTATGCTGCTAAGGCAATGATAAAAAATAGACAAGTCGGTGACTGCACCCAAATTTCTTCATATATCTGATGTAGATCTGAGGCATTAAGAAAGTGTGTGCAATTTTTTGTGTGGTAACTTCGTGAAAATGTGGGAGACTTGAAAGTAAAATGTCAACTTACTTATGCATATATATCAATACTATCAAAACAAAGATTCAAAGCGTCATAAATTATAAAGTTGATCTATAACAGACTTGTTTCCCAATATTTAATAAAGTTTGGGGCCTTAGAAAATTAATAACAACTATGGATCTTTTAAATGGAAACCATTGCTTTCATAAAGTGCTCTGACACTAATGTGGATCCTGTAACCTTGTTACCAGAAAATGTTACTACAGAGAAATTGCTAAGAGAAGAGGAGCAGTTGTGAGCTTACATGTAATTTTTCTAAATTACTGTTCATTAAATAAAATAAGGCAATATTATTTCCATTGGTAAACCACAGAGAAAAAACAGGAATAAGTTTTGTTTAGATTTTTGCTCTTGTTTTTCTGTTTTCCCACTGACAGCTGCTGCTTTCCAGAGACAAATGCATTGCCTGGTATGAAGTATATACAGAGAAGATGCACAAGCTGGCAGGAAAAGTGATGGTGCTACTATTGCAGAATAATCCTTAATTTGTATATTTGTGTTCTCTTCAATGATTCCTTTGTCTTTCTCACCACTTATGTCTTATAGATGAGGTGGCAGAGTTAGCTCCCAGTAGGAACAGGAATCAGAAGGATGGTATTTCAGTCAAAGAAGTAAAGCACAGATGGATGGAATCAAGTTTCTTTCCCCATAATTTTTAATGTTCTGGTCATGCTGAGAGACATTTGGTTGGGTGTAGGCAACATGGAGTCATTCTTCCCAGAGGCGTATAGCAGAACAACAACAGGTAACAGTCACAAGTTGCAAGAGGAAATTTTGCCTAGCCAAAAAGAAATTGCTTTTCCCATTAAGATAGTTAAGCACTGGAATGGATTGCCCTAGTTGTGGAATCTCCAGCCCTGGAAGGATTCAAAGCTTGACTGCACAAGAGAAATTACTGCCTCAACAATCTAAACTATTCTGTGACTCTTTTAATTCAAAACTGTTCCCAACACGGTGCCCATGTTTTGATGTAGCAAGTGGGCTGCCTCTTTCCCAAATTAAATGGCTCAGTTCTCCTTCCACAAAGATCATTCCTCATCTCTGTAACCAGTAGATCCCAAATGCCTACACGGCTAACTGCACTTGACTGGCAGGTTGCCCAGCCCCTGTTAAAATACCATCCCACTCCTGCGGGTCAATAAGACTCCAGTACTCATTATTCCAGTGCAGTTGCCTTTGTATAACTTTGATGGGCTAAGGAAAAGCTCTGAAAGAAAATATGGATGCTGTTAATGATCTGCAATTTTAAAAGTAAAATGAAAAACTGAAATAGAAATACTGTAGCATGGCAAGAGACACATATGTAACAAAGCATGCCTAGGAAAAATCAAGATTAATTTAACGTACCTGTGAATTTTTTATTCCTCCTCTGTTGCTAGCAGATCTCAGGTAAAATAAATAAAATAATAATAATTAAAAAAAGGCAATATTATTCCTGATGGTAAACAGAGAGAAACATAGCAAAACATTCAGTAACACTTTGTATGATGACTTCTCTAAAAGCTATGGGGTAAAGTATTCTCGCAGAACACAGCCAAAACAAATATTATTCTTGTTTTCATAGTTTACATTTAGGTGCATCCTGGTAAGTCACCTTCCCGAATGATGCAGTCAGATCCCCTGAGCCCCCCTATGTCTCATGATACTCTTATAACTCTCATGGGGCACTTAAAAACTTCACTAGCTAACAACATAAAACAAAAATGAGGCCACCTGCAGTGTATATGGACTTGGCAGGGCTTTCGGGAAAAATTCTGTTTGGAGAGAGAGAGAGATTATTTGCAAGGTGTCAGCAGCAAAACTGCCTGCCTCTATCTCCCCCGCAGCCTGGAACTCCATTTTTGTGTAGTGTATCTAGTGAAGGGATGCAACAGATAAGCTGTTTTCTCATTTTTAAGTGACATTTTTTCAGCTGAATCTTTAGATACCACTCTGCAACCATAGAAACAGTTTGACCAATTGAAATGCACACTGGATTTTTATCTCTTAAATAATCATTTTTCCTTATCATGGAAATAACTTGAAACCAGCAGCATGTGAAGTTACTTCAGATTCAAGTTGCCTTCCACCTGAAACAAACCTTTGATCAAGACTGTACAAATGCAAGATATCCATGTCTAATGTCTGGTGTAGAAGGGATGTAGCATTTGAAAATCCTTCATGACACATTCTTCAACCTGACATCTGAATCTATTTGTCTACTGTTTTCCACCCTCATTCAGGAAGTCAAGATGATCTGTGCAGGGGAGGGCGAAGGAGGTGCTATCATTTCATCAAGGACAAAAGATTATTTTAGCAAAGGCCTTTCATGTTGTTAAAAACGGGGGGGGAAAAAAAAAGGGAGGGGAAGGGGATTGTCACAAGAGCCTGGGTTAAATTAAAGATGCAAATAAGCAACAGCACATCAAAAGCCTTATATAATTTATATTGATACCGTGTTCTGCATTTTGACTTTAACTCTATTTAGATTTTCATCTTTCATTTTCAGAACTATTAGCAGCTAAGACAGAGGGAGCTGTTCAAATTTCTCAAAGTATTGTTTTAGCTTGCAACAAACTCAAGGGGATTTGAGTAGCATGGTTCACACAGTTCAAGCTTTTGTTCTTTGCAAAGAACTAATTATGCTTTTTGGGCAAAATTAAATATTATATTCTAGAGCATGACATTGTACAAGGGATGAATTCTGTAACAGGTTCCACAGCAGCAGAATTACAGAAAACACAAAAATTTGAGGATAAAAATCCAGCAAGGGTTTCCTATAGTGCTCTCTCTCAATAGAACTGTTTTTTCCTTAGGGTGTCTCTGAAACATTGTAGTTTCACCACTTTCTGAAGGCTAGAGAATTATGTATGTCATGGAGCCTAGATATCACAAACAGGTATTTATTTGTTGAAAGAACAGACTTGCTTTTTGTAGTATCGTCTCACCTTTTAATCATAGTTATGTGCCCCTGATAAAATTGAAATAATTTTTATTCAAAATGTACAAAATAGCAATTTCTTTTGAAAGGGTTAAGAAACCATGATTAAATGTCAACCTCTTAAAAGAGTCAAAAGAAAAATGGCTCAATTTCTCAAATTGTTACATTAATGAGAACTTTGCAATATTAAAAAAAAGAGCTTAATATTGAAGTACTGCATGTGCAGAAGTGAACTGATATAATCTGTCTTTGTTAAGTGACGACAACTGAATTAATTCCCACACAGGAAATCTTTTAACGGGTGACAACTAATTGAGAAAGGCAGAACACAGTATGAAATTTATTCCCACTTTCTTCCTCTGTGGAGGACCAAAGCCAAGAGAGTGGCATTATTTCTTCCCAAAGACATCTTCACTAGCCTGCTTTGCTTTGATTCATTGCTATTCAATGCACTTACTTTCTGTTTATTCCACTTTCACTGTAGCTTTAGGTAGACAGTAAATCAGCCTTACTCATTGTACACAGTTAATTGCCTATCTATGAAACAAGACTAGAAACCTGACAGATGATACTCATCAACAAAGTAGTGGGGGAAGTGGGAGGACTAGATTTAGGTAAGGGTGGGAACAGTAGTAACTAGGATGGGATAAACTTTTGTTCAACAGAAGGCTTAGCATTTCTTTTTGAGATTGACCAAAGGAAAAAAAAATAATTAAAAATCCTCATTCATTATTTGACAAAGCAAGGGATATCTTTGGTGTCTAAACAAAATATTTGGCATTCAGTTTGAACTGTTCTTAGAAATAAATGTTATCTCATACCACCATACCAAAAATTACAACATAAAAAAGAGATTTTGGAATATTCTTTTCCCATCTCAAATCAAATAACTTGAGTGTAACGTATTTCAAAAATTCAAAGAAGCATTTTGGTACCTCTGCATGTTCAGCTTTTTGCCCTTAAACTGTGCACAGAAAAACATACCTAATTTTAATAACTTGTTTCCCCCAGGGGACAGAGCTGATAGTAGAAGTAAGTTGAATATATGCGGGCTCCAACCAAAGGATATCCACTGATGCTGACAACAGTAAAGACTGTTTCTCCTTCTCAGTTTTAAATATACCTGCTTTGATTTCTTTTCTGCCACGTTAGTGAATTAAAAGTGGTTCATAAAGTGGTCTGCCAGTTTCCTGAGCTAGCAAAAAGAGCGGAGGTGGGCTGCAGTGGACTGTAGTGCTGGGAACAGGGGTAGGAGTGATGAGAAATAAGTAAGCCTTCCCTCGGTGAGCAGCAGTGAGCCTTCCTGCACCCACTGTGCTGCAGCCCCTACCAGTTCCCCACCTCAGCCCCACCAAGAGGGACTCAAGCTCTGCTATGCTTGGTGCTCAGGAAGGAAATTCACAGTACGGAGGAATTGGGCGACTAAGATAAGATCCCTAGTTTCCACCTTTTGGGGGGCATGGAGACCGCTAAGCTAGACTCCTACCTAACATTCAATTTCTGCTTCACCTTAAGGGGGATAAAAATGCACAACCCCAGTTTAACAGGGCCCTAACCATCAAGCCTGTGGCATCCTTGAGGCTACAGTGCTGTGCTGCAAACACCAGGACCAAGACAGAAGGCAATAAAGCGTGCATGCATGCAAGGTACAGCTCCCAACAGACCTGTCCATGCAGCAGCTCAACACGGTTCTGGCCATCCAGGCTCACAGCGCTCTGCCCCTACTCCATACCCAACACGCGCCTTGGGTGGAGTCAAAGCTACTTGAGGCACAAACTGCACTGTGTGGGTTTTCCTGGGAGCAAAGTCCTGTGTAATTAGTAACGGGGCATACTTTAGTTCAGAGAAAATGCTCCAAAGATTCCACCTTTATCTCTTTTTTTCCTTCTGCCAGCAGAGGCAGTTATAACCAGCTCTGCGCTCACAGCTGCACCCAAGTTGCCAGCGGTGGTGGCCTTTCTGCAGAGCCCTGATCTCCCTCACGTAAGCAGAGCTCCCAGCTTCAACTTTGCATTCAAGCTTGCAGTTACAGCAAACCCTGGCAGGACCATTTGCAGCTCATCAGCAACGGGATCCTTTACTCCCTGAGTGAACCCTGCTCACAGATGCGGCTGCTGCTGGGCAACTACTTCAAAAGTAGGGATTCCTCCAGCCACACTGTCACCTCCCTCAGCTTTCTGAAAAGCGGTGTCCTGAGAGCCTCAGTCCTACCAGATACAATGTGTTTTCCATTCCCGTGCAAGGAATCCCTAAGGAGATAATTATGGGGTCTATCCAGCCCCCAGTCACTTCTCTACTGGGTGATCCAGAACCACTATTGCCATCAGGAGGCCAAAACATCTCACCTAAAGACAGAGCTTCAGCAGTTCAGGTAAGCACACCCAAAGGGAATTTTGCACAACAGTGTTAGAAGAACCATCTTGGATTTATTTTTAAAATTCTCTTGCTGTCCACAGACACATCAAGCCCTGCTCTGCTCCCCAGAGCCGCAGGAACTCCCACAGCGTGCTGCCTCCAGTATGCTCCAGATGTGCTGCTGTTACCTTGTGTAAATCTAAGCCTCTGTTTCAGACCAAGAAAACTAATGTCAAGTTTCTACAATAAATTAATTTATGGGGTTTGGTTTTTTTTTTGGGGGGGGGGGGGTGTCTCTTCCCCCCCCCCCCCCCCCCCCCCCCCCCAGCAGAACACTTAGCTCTGATAACACAGCAGTACCTAAACTGTGAAAGGTTACAGAATTCATTAGACTTGTAGATTGCTGGAAACAGATCTAATAACGAGGCACTGACACAGTGTTTTGATCGTCAATAGCACATCATTCAGTGTACAACTGCTGCAGTCTGAAGTGCCAAATTCTATTCGCACATGAAGCGCACCTGCACTGGTCAGGCCTCCCCTGCTGTCAGGCTGACACTGGCACCACCCAATTAAGAACCAGAAAAACACCTGTTTAGAAAAGGGCTCCAGAGCAGAGCCATGAAATGTGAAGCTTCATGCATTCTCAAACATGAAAGCCCAATGCTCGTATGAAACAAGGCAAGACAGCTGCCTATTTAAACTTTTGCATTTTGGTCTTGCTTTATGACTGCTTGAGGTCTGACTCAATTTTTCAATACAGAAATAAGATATTCCATTTTGTAAGGTTAGTACACACCTCTCACATATAAACATCATTTTCTTTTCTCCTTGGGTAAAAAGAGGTAGCTTAAAAAGACTAGTTCCCTGTGCTGGAAGGCTAGAAAGATCACTTTTTGTACTGAAGTTCCCTCTGACTAACCTGCACACAAAGCAGAGTTAAAACTTTACTGCTTCACAGCTCCGATCTTGCTGTCTTGGCATCAGACTGCAAGAACCTACCTACCATTAATGCACAGTGAGACAGCACAATATTACTTAGTTTCACGTATCCCAAAAGAGCAGCTTTTGAAGATGTATGAAAAGCTACATCCCTTTTGAAAATCTGTCCTATTCACAAGCTGTGCAGAGCAAAACATGTGCTCAGTCCTCTCATCTTTACCTCAGTAGATGTGCTGCTCCTAGCAGGCAAGAGAGCTGTGCAGAGATATAACAGGTTGGTGATACTGAAAAGGCCGAATGCAACCAACATTTGCATCTAAGCTAGTAGAGACCAAGAGTGCAGCTGCATGCAGTTTTCATAGCAGAGAAGACTGGCTGGAGAAGGCTGGAAATAGACTTAACAACAGAACAAGGCTAGAGGAATGGGACCACGTCCCAGAACAGAACACACGGGTGAATAAGCTAGTGAGCTACTAGACTCCCCCTAAACAGACATCTTTTGGAAAAATTCAAGCCAGAAATTCCAGTATACCTGCTGGAATTCCCCAGAACAAATTCAATTTTATGTCTCACCAGGAACATAACCTTCATTTCCAAATGAGGCTCAGCCTGCCCTGTGTACTCACTGTGTCTCCGGTGCCCAAGGCAGCCCTGACTTTATTCAGTGGCATTTGGAAAACTGATGTAATAATGCCACATATAAAGAAGTTTGTTAACCGTGTGTCATTTACACTAGAAATGAAACAGCTCCCTTACAGGCTCACAAAGCTTTTACTCGCTACACATTTTACATTAATTCAGCAAGAACAAAGCAGTCTGAGTGAGGCAGGTTGTTCCCTACCAAATGTAATAATTCTATATGGTGGCCAAAAACATCTGAGCTAAATTTTGTGCACTGCATGCATGGCAATGAAATATGAAAAATTCTCCAGACACAAGTACCAGAAAACTGAATTGCAGGTTCCCACAAATTCCCCACCTTGTCAAAACAGTTGCGTGAAGAGTACCTTTTCCTTAAGCTGACAGCCAAACAGTTAAGGGAAAAGGATATGGACAGAAAGGGACAGAGACAAAACTAAGTTAGAAGTGTAAAGAAAATACCATTATTCTTCCAAGTAGAAATTGCATCAAAACCAGAAACTGGTAAGCAGGCAAGATAACTGATGAGCAAAGAGTCCCTTGAAACTGGAAGAAAGGAAAAAAGCAGTTCTAGAAAAGATGCAACAGTGAGAATGGTCTTGTCCCAGACATCAACCCTAAAGACAGTGTTATCTTCAAACACACGCTCACTTGAACAGAGCTTAAGCACACACCTGCCAAGGACCTTGCGGCTGGTTGTGGCTGGCAGCCTACAGAAGACAAGATGGTACTGTTGAGTCCCTGATCAGGGACAGTCATTTCCACCCGAGCAAAGAGAAAGATCCATGCTCCTGGATCTTCTTGTGAGTTTTGGGCAAGTAAAGGACTCCATGTCTGAAGACACAATGAAAGCTAAACATTCAGATTATGGATAATTTAGATAGGTAAAGGTACAGATTTTACATGATCCCGTACCATCAGCAATACCTACGTAATGCTGGTTTGATACTGCCCAGCAGGTGGGGCAGGTGACCAGCAGAAGAATCTTCGCGCTGACAGCAAACTGCATTGCATCTGATTTTCCTGAAGTCAATGAGCTGTGCTGGAGAAGTTCCCTGCTCCAGAGGAGCTTTCTGGGCCACCAGGAGTTCACCTGCATCCAGGGAGATGGATCCTTGGCCCACCTCTGTGCTGTGGGACCTGCCTGCGTTCCCACCGTGGACAATATATTCTGAGGACAAAATCCTGGCTCCAGAGAAATCAGGGATAGCTTTGCAATTATCTCATTCATCAATGAACAGGATTTTGTCCTGAAGTTATGAGTGGAGCATTGAATGTAATGAGCACCAAACATCCCAAAGCACGTGCCTGCTCAAGAGTGGAAGCAAAGCAGTAGTGTGCCATAATGCCTATAGGGACGTTCTGTGTGAAACAGGGTACTGTAATGGTGTAGCCACATCACAAGGCAGTTCACAAAGGCAGACAAAAGAAACCAAAATACATACCACATTAGTCAAGGAGCATAGTTGAGCTGTTGTCTGATGCTGACTAGTGAGTTTTTAATCAACTCCAATACCTAAGGATTAATTTTTAAAGAAGGAAAGCACAGTGTCTCCAATAATAACAGTATCTGTACCAAATGCATTCTACAGCTGTTTTCTGACTATTACCTTAAATACTACATTAGGATGAACAGTACTCAAACAATAAAAGTATTTCCATTACAACATTCTATAAGAATATTTTGTGGAAAAAAAAATGTAGTACATAACTCGGCTGCATTGGTTTCAGAGCGCAGCTCTGTCTGCGTTACATTACAGCAAGAATGACAACCCTATCTCCAATCCACACATCCAAAGACTAACAATTCCCAATTTTTATACAGTGCACTTAGCTGCCATCTTCTACTGAGGTATGGCATTAAGTACTTCAGAAATTAATCAAGCAAAACCTTGAAAACGCTGTGGCAAACTGTACTGTAAATACCTTGTTCCATCTCAGAGAAGTAGAAAAAATCTTGCTGTGAAATAGCAAAGCTGATCACCTTCCTTGGTAAGATACTTAACAGACTCTGAAATCTAAGACCTGGCAGAAAAATTCTTAAAAAGGAAGTTACATTGTAGACCTGGTACTGACTTCCACCCTCTTAATAAATTCTTTGGTGATCGGCACTAGGAATGTTAGTATCGCATATATTTTTTTGTGTGTTTCTTTTGAATGAAGCCAACCGTAACGCATTTTTAAGTATCAATTCTGATTACTGCACCCCCCCAGCTTATCTGGAAAACGTGAACCAGTTTTCACCACAGTATTAATCATCAGTGCAAAACTTCTTCCTTACCTATGCAGACCTCTATAGTCACAGTATCAAGGTTACAAGCCACCATCACACAGTTCGTGTCGTCCTTCGCTAACTGGAAAGGATGCTGTTCATCTCCAGGCTGGTAGCACGTGGGTAACATATTCTGAATGAACATGACTCGGATCTAGCCCACATTTGGATGTCAGACAAAGCCTCCACAGGAAAAAAGGGCTGTTGTAACAGGACAGGCAGACATTTACAAAGATCTACTAGTGGGTCCAATCAGTAGATCCAGTTGCATTTCACAGCTACCTGTTAAATTATAATATGAACCATTATTTCTCATACAGTAGGTGCCATCAACTGCTGCAGGAGACTGATGCTAGAGTATCATCACTTTACAAATTCACTGACAGACTGCACCTGGGGAGATGAGATAATTAAAGTAGATCAGAATAGAGTGTAAGAGGAGCTACACATCAGCCGTTACTGTTCCAGCACCAGAGAGAGGCCCTCTGGCTATTCACCACCGTTTTATTTTGACACAGCTGAATATCCCAAATGAGCCTGTGGTTAATCTTCTTTACAAAGTATAAATACTATTCCATTCTTATACCAAAAAAATACAGCTGTTCATATACACACAAACCTTGACTAAGTCCTTGAAAGAACACTGTAACGTGAAACTACAGAGCTAATACACACAGAGCTCTGCTTTAGCTGAAGGCCAAGAAGTCTCTGCTAAGAAAGGCAATCTGTTATGGTAAAGTTCTCACTAGAACTTGCGTGTTTACACTGAACTTTTAACATGCAAATGGGATAATCAGATTCATGTGACATGCTTTCATACAACTTATTAGTTATAATCTGGTTTCCAAAATATATCCTGTAATTGCTGCATGTAATTGAAGCCATCCAATACAGAATGGAATTGCTTGAATACATCTTACTGATATAAGGAAGCAGCCTTGTTGGATGACATGTTACAAACTCTTTTCAGACACTGAATATACTCAAGAGTAAAATTAAGACACAAGTGAAATCACAGAAGGTTTTGGTAATTATTTTTATGTTGGCTTTATAGCTTTTTTGGTTTCTTTAGGAAATTCCTGCACAGTGAAAGGAATGAAGAATTCCAGAAGAGAGCTGACATCCTTCAGTTCCAGACTGTATTCCACTGCTATTTTCTCTGCGGTCCATATTTGAGGATGAAGTTTATGATTATTAAGAAGCGTCAGAGCCTCCACAATGGAAATTTTGCCTTTGGGAACTTTCTTAACATCTAGCTCTCCCAAGTGGCCTAGTTTTGTAAGTCTCTTTTCCTCCTGTTTACATGGAAGATGTTCACCACCTCCATCTTCTACCTAATTGTGGGAAGGAAAACAAAAAGAGCTTAACAGAAATTCTGTTTACTATGCATACTGTAGCAGCCAAGATGTTTTCTTAAATATGGCATTTCCTATTAAATTTCCCCATTTTCACAGCATTTAAAAACAAATAATTTGCCAGCCTTGCTTCTTGATACAACACAAAGTGTCACGTTACTCCGCAGCCACTCTACATACAATGTCATCCCCCACCCAAATTCTGAAAAGCTACCATCCGTTGAACGGTAAGTATTGCACAGGCTCAGCAGCCCTTCACACAAGGCAAACTCCAGATTCTGGTAGCCAAATGTAAATGCAGATAACCTAATATCTGGTACTGATTCATGGCAAGGGAGGGGGAAAAAATTGGTATCCTTCTGATAGCACTGGAAATCTTTTTCATATAGTCTCTCTTCCCTTCATTTCTAGATTTTAGTTTTGCATCTCAAAGATATCCCTTCTTTTGCTCTGTCCAACGAACAAGCTTTGCTGGACAAAAAGAAACTATTTTACAGCATCATATGGAGTTTAATTCCCATAACTACTGCAGTGCTCAGACTGTTCTCCCAAGGCCCTTCATATTTCCAAGTCATTTCCAAACCAGTTCTGCATTCCCTTGTACTGCCTTTCATTAAGATTTAATGAGTGAATGACATTGCAAAAACACCACAATGAAAACCTTTCTTAAATTTAAGACAAAGTACCTTTACAGTTACCTGAGCCCCTAGCCATCAATTAGGCCACAGACACTCTGTACTAACTCACAAGCTGAGAAAGCTGATGTGGATGTTACAGCATCTACAACTGCATGTCTGTTTCTAAACTACAGAGGATGTCTGATGATGCTATCGGTTCGCCACTTCTTCCTTTTACTTTGTGCTAATACTGTGCTTGGGTAATGAACAGTGTTTCAAGCCTTAATGAAATGATCTGCCTGTGGGTATCTGCCAGTTCAGGACTCGAGAGCTGGTGCTCTTTCACTTACCACACACATACCAAATATACAGATAGGTATGTCCACATACATGACACACAAAGTATTCAGGAAAGGAAGGATGTGTTTGGATGAAGTTTTGCCTATTAACCATGCTCTACCCAACAACTGCAAGCAGACACACCACAAGAGCAAGCCTGGCATGGCAGCAGAGTAGGCACAGAATCAAGTACTGAGACTTGTTCCACTTTTGGCTTTTTCTCAAATCTCTCTTGACAGGCTTACAATGACTATTGAAAGATACAGAAATTAGACCTTCAGTGCTTCAAGATTAGAATCCTAACCTCTATTATGAAAATTAAGGATAGAGGTTACTTGGAAAGTTCAGGGAGAGACTGCAGAAATCTGTTTAAATTTTAAGTACTTCTAGTCTTGAATACAAGGTACTATGAAAATGGCAAATTTGAGAGACTTAGGAATTTTATTGCTAGATGACTAGAAAACTTTTATTACCGAATAAAGCAGCTAGAATAAAGTGTCCAATAATCCATCAGGAAAAACATACAAGCCATAATGTAGCATGGTGGAAAACAGGAGCCTGAACCCCAGTCTGCATTTTACTGGAAGGGGTGTGCTTTGCCTTCTAAGTCAAATACTGCAGCTATTGACAACAAGGAAACTGATCACCAAACAATCCCAAGAGGTTATGCAGAAAAAAAATAAGGCACTTCCTCAGCTGCATAAGGAAAAGTCTCTACACAGTATGACATTAACACCAGTAAAGACTCCACTAAAACATCAGTGTCTTTGTCCTCTAACCACATTCAGGCTCCCATAGTAGTTCCAATGTCTTTTCTTCTAACAGCTCTATGAGAGATCTCTGGCAAACTCCTGCATCTTTGCAAAAGGCTGGCCAACTGTTCTTCTGCCTTAAAGGAAGCAGAAGTAGGACTTTAGGTGAAGAACAAAGATCAATGTGGTGTTAAAAAGGAAGACTGCATAAGCATTTAAAAGGTTGTATAATCACAATCTGTCACATGTTCAAGACTCAGGGTCAAACAGTCAGTCCTACCTATATATAACAGTGATGAAAACATCACTTTTATCTGTAAAAAAAAGGTAGGGTTTAGGCAGTAACAGAGCATTTTTCTTTTAGACAGAATCTGTATCAAGTTTGAAAACCACAAAGCTGATGCAGGTGTGCCTCCTACAGAGGGTCATACTCACCCGCACAGGTGGATCTCTGGACTCGACATAAACATCTTTTAACAAGGTGAGAAGCCTATCGTCCTTCCTGTAAATTTCTTGTCGTATCTCTGGGTGGTCTAAAGGCAGCGGGGAGCAGAAGGGAAGGGGAAAAAAAAAAAAAAAAAAGAGACAAGCCAGATCTGAGTCGAACTGTTTCCCTTTTGTTAGTTATGCCAGCCTAACCACCCCCGTGGGCGAAGGCGCGGCCCCCGGGCCGCACGGTGCTTCTCCGAAGGGTTCGCCATGTAACGCCGCGGGACAGGCCGCCGCTGCCGCCGGGTGCGGGGCTGGCCCGGGCCGGCCCGAGAGACCCAGCGGCGGCAGCCCGCCGCCCCTAGCAACGGCCCCAGCAACGGCCCCAGCAACCGCCCCCAGCAACGGCCCCCAGCAACGGCCCCTAGCAACGGCCCCAGCAACGGCCCCTAGCAACGGCCCCAGCAACGGCCCCAGCAACCGCCCCAGCAACGGCCCCTAGCAACGGCCCCAGCAACGGCCCCAGCAACGGCCCCAGCAACGGCCCCTAGCAACGGCCCCAGCAACGGCCCCAGCAACCGCCCCAGCAACGGCCCCCAGCAACGGCCCCTAGCAACGGCCCCTAGCAACGGCCCCAGCAACCGCCCCAGCAACGGCCCCTAGCAACGGCCCCAGCAACGGCCGCCGCCGCCTGCGGCTCCCAGCATGCCCCGCGCGCCCAGCCGCCCCGCTCTCAATGTCACGGGCCCCGCGCCGCCCCGGGGCACGCGGCGGCCCCGCGCCCCCTTTCCCGCGCCCGCGCAGCCCGCCCCCCGCACCCGCGCTCCCCCTCCCGCGGCCCCGCGGCTCCGCGCCGGGTCCCACGGCCGTCGCGCCCCGCCGGCGTCGCCCCGCGGCCTGGCGAGGCCGGCACTCACCGGCCAGCTCGTCCAGGCGGGAGGCGGGGTGCCGCGGCGCGGGCGTCGGCTTCTCCTTGCTGATCTCGCGGCGGGCCCGGCTCTCCACGTTGAAATTCCGGAACACGCGGGCCAGCCGCCCGCCCATCGCCGCCGCCGCCGCCGCCGCCACCACCACCAGCGCCGCGCCTGCGCGGGGCGGCGCCTGCGCACAGGCTTGGCCCTGACGGAAAGGTCGGAGGCGCGACGCGGCCTGTGGGGCGGCGGCAGCAGCGGGAAAAAACAAACCCTAAAAAAGGCCGAAACAAGCGAAAACTACGGACGCGATGGTTCCCGTTTATTTCCCGGCGCCCCGGCGGTGTTTCCTCCTCTCCCTCAGCGCCGCCCTGGCCCCCGGGCCGCCCGCCGCGGCGGTGAGGGGCGGCGTGTTGGCCTTGCTGCGGCTTTGCTAAACGCGAGGGGGGCCGGAGCCCCCGCGGCGCGTCCTCCCCCGCCCGTGGGAGCTGGGCCCGCCGGGGAGCGCCCTCAGGGCGGCGGGCTGGCCCGGGCCGGCCCTGGCAGCCGCAGCGGCAGGCGCGGGGGCCGCCGGCTGGCGGGGCAGCCCCACGGCGCGGCGGGTCGTAGCTGTCGCCGCTTGGTGTGTCGGCGGGAGCTGGCGGGCGGGGGGAGCCGGGCGGGCGCCAGCCGCCTGCGGCGCGGTGCTGCCGCTCGGGTGGCAGCGGGAGCGAGGGGCCCTCGGCCTGTGTAACAGCTCACCCTCCTTTTAAATCTTTTTTAAAAGTTTTCACTTGGGTAATGGTAGCATAGGTATTTGGTGATGTTGTACCTCTTACTCCCGTTAAAGTGTATAGCATTTCCTTATAGACACCTCACTTCAGTGACGGAAAACCAATTTTGTAAGCAGGTTCATCTGAAAGACATACCAAACATGGAAAATCTGTATGATTCCCCAATACTGCTCAGAATCTGTGGGCTACACAACATTATCAGGGTGCAGCCCATCTCCTTCAGCTCAACCAAATAACCTTCCTTCTGACTCCTGCAAAAATTGCTAAACTCTGTTATGAGAAAGTACTTAGTCTTGAGCTACACAAGATAAGAAAGATAAAATTGTAGACAGAGGTGAAATTGTTGAGATTGAATCAGCAGTTTAAAGATTAAGGAAGAAAATGTAAATATGGAAAGATATAAAATCCTCCGAGGGAAGGGAAGGCAGAAAGAGCAACACTGAGGACTGTTAGCCTGTTGCAAGAAGCAATAGTGCCGGATGATCTTCTATGTGATCGCAGGGTCAACCAAGACTCATAGGGTGCCTTTCCAAAGGAGGTTACTTGTGACTTACTAATTCCAGCTGCTGTGTGAATTCATCAATAAGTAATTGTTTTATCTTTTTAAGTTGTGTATATGCTGTTTGCAGACTCTTTGTCTGCATGGTAATAGTTGCCTGAATTAAGTGACTTGGAGTGAGTGTTAACAAATGACAGAGTCAAAATCCAGCTTCTCACTGTGTTCTTTTTTTTTGGAAGGAAAACACGTCTTTTCTGCCCTCCCATCTGTCTAGTGCTTATTACTGTGGGCATGCAAAACTTGGGTTTTCAGAACTTGTTCTTCTACTAGTAGCGTTATTTAGTAGTAACGATGATGTGATAGTTATTAAGGCTATGCTTGAATATGCTTGAATACTGCATAATGAGTGACAATGTTTTGCTTAGAGGGAAGCCAAAAGACAAGCTGGTGGTTAAGAAAAGCCAAATAGATTTGCAAAGGCAACAGAGACACGGAGCATAAGCATGGTCCCTTGCTAGATCTCTGCTGTCTTGGGGAATCCTGAAGATGCAGTTTCTCCACTTCATTTTAAAGTCTCTCACTGTCTGTAGGAGAAGGATAGAAACATGTCTGCAATTTATATTCTCTGGTAATAAACTTACTGGCCCTATCTTATTTTAGGCACTGCATGTATAGTGATACTAAGAAGTTAAGTGGTATTAGTGACAATAGGAACATGGATGCTGTTAAAAGCTGCTGGACTGACTGGTAGCAAGTTCGCACATTTAGTTAAATATCAGTAGTCAGTTACTTACTGACTAAACCTATGTGCTTGAGTACAGGTTTTGCTGTTTTTGTAAGTGGTTGGCTTATCTGGTGCAGCTGTAATGGTAAAATTCACATGGATGCCTTTGGTGGTTGTAGACCTTTGGTGGGTGCTTTAGCATTTCTCTGAGATACATTTTTATTAATCTGTCTGTGGATGCAAGCCATTGGGCCAAATTCGGAAATAAAAGATTCTCCCTTCAAAAGCTAAGAACTGATGGCTTCTGGGATCAGACTCAGCACAGGGCTTCTTCCTCTGTAAAGCCTGAATGTGACTAACACTGCTGTAATATTTACTGACAGCAAAATAAATTCACCAGAAGGCAGTCAGTTAAAAATAAAGAGCGATGTCATGCTCTGCCTGTCACCTCCTATCACTGAGGATGGCACAAGGCTCTTCTTTTTATGTATAAGGAAGCACCAGAAGTACAAGATTTTTATTTTGAATAATCTTTCATAGACTGTAGCAAGCAGAAGAACTGAGATTAAAAAACTTTTTAAATTTTTTTTTATAATTTGGTATTTCGCCGCTGTGACCATGTTGATATTAAATATCAGTAATCAAGATCTTGGATTAATTTTTTTTCCATATAAAGTTATCTGCAAGTGTGATTATTAAAAAATGGATATGTAGTTCCTCAAAGCATAAAAACTGTATGTATTCAGCTATACAGCATTACAAATGGGATGCATTTTTCTTGAACCAGGAACCTAAACTTTTCCAGAGAATTTAAAAATACCAAAAGAAATAAATGAGTGCCTAAGTAGGGCTCTAACAAAACAGCCCATGAGAAGAACACAGGCTATCCGAGTGAGTTCCTGTGTACCAGCATCCTGTTCTCAACAGTGGACAGCATCAAACACATCAGAGGAAAATACTGTAACCTGCACAATATACCTGTGCCATAGGCTGCCACACTAGATCTCTTTTTAATCCTTTCACACCTCTAAGAGAGAATTTTTAAAACTACTGTGCACTTGGAAAAGAAAAACTACATTTGTGACCATTCTTTGAATCTTTTGTTTCAGTTTTTCATCCCAGCTTTGATTTTCTGTTGTGTTCTTAATTTTTCAAAAATTAATTTTGGTAGTTAACTAGTATAAAAGTCTGATTGATTTATTGAAAATTCCCTTTCAAGACAGGAGAATAGGATTATCTGGTGTTAACTTGTTTTGCTCTGAAGTACTTCTAAGGTGTCTCTGCTGTCTTTGCCATTCAGAAGAGCAGAAATCCAAGTGTTAGTCCAGATGGGCAGGCAATCTCAGTGAAGAGTCTTTGGTTTTGTAATGGGTGCCCGACTTCAGGATTTTTGAGAGGAGGCAGGTGAGGTTTGCTACGTGATTTATGGTCTGGGAACAACCCAGAGGTCAACAGCAGAGGAAAATTAAAAGTGCCCTTATGCAGCAGCAGCGTAGGTTTATATTTGATTCTGACCACGTTTTCTACCACTGATGCTGTTTTCCTCTTCTCATATTATTATTCATGTTTGTTCACAGTTTATGGCAGTCTGAAGAGATACTCTAGCAAATTCATGTATAATTAGGATTCAGGGAATTGTTTTGAGTCCTCTGTCCTGATTACTGGTTTCCCAGTAAATACAATGAGAGCATTGATCCATTTGTTCCTTATCTCATCAGTGTTAGGCAGAACCAGAGAACACAGCATTAGCAAGAATTGATTATGAGCCAAGCAAAAATGACTGTCCTGCAACTTTGTGAAGACAAACTCAAGAAAGAAGGACGTTTAGCGATCACTGTTGCCTTTCAGTGTTTTCTCATTGTTCGTTCACTTAATTTAGTTTGTTTCTGTGTTATTGGTGTCAACTGATCCATCTTTTACTGGCTTCTGAAGTATCTACAAATACATGGAAGGCTTTTACTTAGTTCCAGGCTGTGATCCAGTGTTACTGAACATTTGCATCTTTTCAAGGCTAGGTGGCTGCAGTGCTTTATTTACAAGGAGGTTTTGTCAGGTCCTTACGTGGATGAAGTTTATGGAGAGTGCATGGTGTTTACAGGCTCTGGCATCAGCCCAGACAGGTCACAGCCTCCTTGCCAGGTAACATTCATTTCAAAGGTGTTGCATTTAAATTCTCCTGTTTGACTGTGACTTGGTATACCTGATGTCATCTTCCAAAATTTTTCTGATATATCTCTGTTAGCAGGTTGCTTTGACTTGGAAATGCACAGTAGGAGCGAGCTTATTTGAGAATGAGGCAGCCTGGTACTGGAATGAATTAATTAATTGTTGCAATTACATGTGCATTTGTACTTCATTTTTACTTCCAAGGTTCAGTTCCTCATGCTCTTTTCTCAGTGGCAATACTAGTTGAGAGAACTGACCCCCTTATTCCTTCCTGTAACCCTGGCTTCAGTTCATCCCTCTTGCCAGAGCAAGGCTGTAGGAACTCGTCACAGTGAACAACATCAAACAGCTGGTCTGATTTAGTAAAGAAAAGAAGTCTTGTAACTTTTCTAAGCTGTATCAGTTACTGATGGTTTGACTGGTCCCACAAAAAGCTACCAGAAACACAGGAGGAGAAGCATAAAGCTTATGATAGGAAGAATATGGATACTTTGAACTGGTATTGCTGCCAGGTTTGTTGGTTGGTTTGTGAGAGGTTGTACTTTGCACCCAGATCGTTTCGCTCCATCAGTCACAGAAATGACTGTACCGGCACCAATGAGGGGGAGGTGAACCAGCAGTCAGAAGAAACTGGGTGGAATGGAGAGGTGGCTCATCTTGGGCTGGCTTTGGTGACGTACCAGAATTAGGCAAGACAAACACCACCACTTTGGGCCTGAGAAAAATGTGACCTAACATTCATGTACTTGAAAGGTAAGAGTTATGTTAGCTGTATTGGAAGGTCTGTATTATGATGATAAAATTGTCACAGAAAGCATTGTACAAATACAAGTTGCATGTTGATAAGATGCAGTGATGACAATCATTTTGCTGGATGAGCTACCTATATATTGTTGCAACTTTAGACCTTTGTACCTGTTCATTGGGGTCCTTGTTATTCAACTTGCTGAGCAAGCCCAGGTAATTCCCTGTTCTCTAGTAAGGTTTTCTGTACCCAGCAGAGACCTCTCATGAATTGCCTTCAAAAAGAACAGTCATTTTCTTTAGATGCTTTGACATCATAAAACTTACTCTTGTTTAGGTGGTGGGGTTTTTTTGCTTGAGGAATCCCATCCACATGGTGAGTTGATTTAGTGTTATATCGAGTAATTTTGTCTTCTGTTTGTATTTGTGTTTGTTGTAAATCAGTACCTACAAAACAATGTTAGTGAATGCTGATTCTGTTTGTAAAAGTGTTGATTGAATTTAAAGGATTAATTTACTCCTGCAAATACAATTAAAGATGTCCAAAGATGAAAGCATTGCTTTTTAAACAGCAAGTTTAGTACAACTTCCACCAGATCAATGGAGTAAATTTACCCTGCGCTTTACTGTCATCTGGGGAGGTGACCAAAGTGTGCACGGGTGGGACTAAGGTAAATGACGTGACTGACCTAAGGGACAGAGATGACTGAAGTGCATTTGGTGACCCACCTATCTGAGATAGTGACTAAGACCTCTTCTTTCCAGTGTAGCAAAACTGGGATGCACTAGGATGCATCTAGGGATGAACATGGAAATCCTTGCTTTCTACAGTGTTTGTTACTTGATGATCTGAAATTTGACTTACGTTCCTCTTGGCAAATAAAAGTGCATATTCTGACAGCTGAAAACCATGAAATCCAGGATTTCTGAATCACTGCACCACTTAGAAGTATGTACTGTTAGTCTAATTTGTATGAAGCATACTGATAAAAGCTTCTTACATTACATCTCTCTAATATTTTTTATCACAAAAAAAGTGAGTGATCCCGAGGTCTGATGTGGGCACAGTGTGTATGAAAGGCACAAGGAGAGAAAGAAGAACTTTTATTTTTAATCTATGATTATTCCAGGAAACGGGACAAATTGTAAACCAAAGCAAGCTGTGAAGTAACTTAGTTGTTCTTCTCAGGTCTGATCAGATCCAGGCTGATTTTGCCCACGCTTCTGCATGTGTTAAAAGTGTTTCTCTAAAGAAGCTGCATTAAAGTGACAAGAGGTTTTTTTCAGTGTGTTTGAGAATTTTATTTAGCTTTATCAGTTTATTGTGAAATTTTCCAATTTAACTCATGCCCTGCTGACATCTCTCTCGTGCCTGACTGAATGCTTCCCTGAAAGCAGGGAACCAGGAATCCAATCAATCCTTCCATACTGGAAGCCTCAGTTTAAGATAGTAACCTGCTTCCACCTGCATATTGAAGCATACTAGTTCCTATTTTATTTATTCCAACACTGCCAGCTGCAATTCTAAAAGCAACATACAAAAATGGAATCCCTCTACTTACTGTTCCCAACAGGGATTTCTCAAACAAATCTTTGAAGACAATTCTCTTTATGACATGTAATCTAGTCTTCAGTAAAGCTCTGACTTATCTCCAAATTTGGAAACACCTGCATGTGAACAAGAGTCAACATAATAATCCCACTCCACCTCTGTGGGGAAGCTTAACTTTTACACAAAGGAGGTAAGACCCGTTGGTTTTATCACATAAGGCTGCATGTGCCATCATCTTTTTCCTTCCGAATTCTCCACCCCTTCCTGAACCTAGATAGTCTACCAATTACTTGAAATTAGACCATAGATAAAAAGTTTGTGGGCATCCTGTTCTTCCTCTAATGTTTTGGGGTGTTTTTACACTATGCCAACATGTTTCTTTGCATTGTGTTTGCTGTATTTGCTCTGTATCAATATCTTTTTCTAAGTCTGTGTTATAAAAATCTACTGTGAAAGTAAGAAGTGAAACCCAAGGATATGCAACTGTCTTAAACTATAAGCACATCAGAAGGGAAAAAAAAAGTCAACACGGACTAGAGTGATACTCTGTTGAGACAAATGTCTCATAGTTTTTGCTAAAAAAAAATACTGAATAAAATCACTAACTTATTTTCTGGGAAAGTGACTTCTGTGTTCTTTTTGTGGAAAGCCAACAAGTATTTTAGTATCTGGCATGTCACTGAAGGCTGAGTAATGCCTTGGTCTAGGCAGAGGGTCTATTCCCCGCTGTGTTACTGACCTTCTCTCAGACCACGGAAATGGCGAACAGCAGGCCAGGAAGTTCTTAGGGTTTTCTTTTTTTTCCAAGAATGTAATGATCTATCCCTGAAAAAAATGGAAGATTGTGTTATCACTAACATCTGTGAATAATGTTTATTATTAGCAATGGATTAGTTTAATAATTGAAACTTTATTATAGTAAGTCAAAATAGCCACTAGTGAACGTGATCTTATTTTTTCCTTATGTGTCCAGATTGTAAGAAAACCTTGGTAGGAACTTTGAAGAAACCTTAGAAAAAAACTTAAGGTTTACTAATATTCTGAACCTGTTCACCAGCTCTGCGCTGGAATAGTCATTATCTGTTTCATGAACTGTAACACATAGAAATACATAACCTATATGTGTTGGTAAAATGCTATTCTACTATAATGTAATATTCTTCCCTCCCAAAAGGATATTTATATTTTCTCTGTATATTTTTAATTCTTGTTGATGCATGAATATTTATATGGGTATGATGCATTTTGTATACAGAACTTTCTAACTTAGTTTTATTATCTGTGACTTGATGTATCATGGGATTGAATTTCCATGCTTCTATAAGTAGTTGCAGAGCCAGTTTTATTTATTCCATTTACACTTTAATTCCATCCTTCTACAATTTGCAAATTGTGTATTTACAAGCACAGTTTATGTGAAGAACTGGAGTCTCTTATATTTACCTATGAAAAGCCAAATTTTGTGCAGAACAGGAAAGCCAAAATAACTTCAACAAACACTTCTAAAACCATTTTACATACATGAGTAAGATAAGTCTTAAGAAGCTGGAGAAGTTACAGTATAGTTTGATAGCTTAGTGGCTTTATCAGTGTTACGCTGGGTAAGTTGCATTAGAGTCCTCATCCTATGCCTGTATTTTTATAGATCTAAAAATCTACCTGACACACACAAGGGATGTTTTGCAAAGCTTCAAGGAATACCATACTGAGATTACACATCTTTCCTGGCTGCTTCCACGAGCCATTTTATGGATTTCAAGTTCTCTCCTTTCCAAGAAGCAAACACATCTACACTAATGGTGGAAGAGGCCTCTGTTAGGGGAAGCCACCAGACTGCAGAGCAAAGAAAATGTGAGCACAGGGTGACAACCTACAACCTTTAAGTAAAAGCCTTGAAATAAAGCAGAACATATAACACTGTATTACCACAAGATAAAATACAGACCATGATTTGAGGAATACATTATACTAATTTAGCATTTAGTCCAAGAAAAAATGACAAACCATCATCTAACTTTTCTAAGATACGCAGTTACCAGTGGAGTTCCAGTAGTCGAGTCTTGCTGATTCAGATGCAAACTTTTCTTAGATTTGTGATTGCATTCACGTTTTCCTGTATTTTAAATAGTAACTCTTCAGGGGCTGACCTTGAAATAGGTAAACCATATAAAATCTTATTGACTTCAGTAGCATTTATGCAGAACAGGATAAAAAGGAATGAAAACAAGGAAAGAATCCAAGGCTCTAAACAAAAATCTACATTTGAAATGTATCAAAAATTCTTAAGCTTGGGGTGTGATTCAGTGAGGGTCAGGAAAGAAATTCCTGAGGGAAAATTTTCGTAACTGTCAGCTGTAACCTACTATATGGGGTTTGGTTGTTGTTTCTACAGCTTACTCTGAAATATCCTGTGGAAGCCATTATTAGAGACACTGCTTTAGACAACACGTATTCATATTGCTGACCAAGGAAAAATAGACTTCATCTCTACTTGCCTCATTTACCATAAAAGATGATGCTTTCTTTGATTTAGGAATAAATGAGTATGGATTATTGCAACACATTGCAGAAAAATGCCTGTTGTAACAGGAGTAACGTCCGCTACAAAGGATTTGGTCTACACCTAATGCAGTAGTACTTATTAATGTATGTAAAGAATGTCTGGGATTAGATTAGTTCACAAAGGAGGATATAGTTAAGACAAATAATGCTGTATTGTTTTAGCTAATATTGCATTATTCCTAAATAGTATACTTTATGTACAATAACACAGAAAATGAACTACACTCTTAATACAGGTCTTCTGAGCCTTTTCATTTTTGTTTGTATATATCACCATTTACCTGAGAGCTTCAATATACACATTGTGTTGGTAGAGAATGCATTAGAGAAACAAGAAGAGGTTTCCGTGATACCAACACGTGACTACCAGTATAAGAGTTCAAATGGAAATCATTACTGAAGCTAGAGAGCCCTTTTGTGTGTCTCTTCTTTCCACAGTATCAAAAATCCGAGGGCAGCATGTGGGACACAGATGAATTTTGAACAATCACATTTACTAATTATATATAGAGATACAGCGTCTAAATATGTAAGTGTCAGGTTGCTCTGGGGGCTGCTAAAATAGACCATTAAAGAGGTCCCCAAATATTTAAATTACTACCTCTATGTACTAGAAGTTCATTTTTAGATTGTATAATAAGGACATGATTAAGCTTCAAAGCTCCAGTGTTATAACACAGACTTACCAATACTCCTTGAAGGCAGAGTTCTTTATGTAAGATAAGGTATCTTTGGGGTCAAGATGCAAACTAGCACGCTTTCCTATATACATAATATAATGCAAACAAAAAAACTCTTCTCAAGCATCGGTTCAGGAACTCTGTAGGTATTAACATACTTTTTGGCTAGAAAATTAACACTGAAAATGGGCAAGATTTCTTTAGTTGATAACCAGTTTGTCAGGATGACTCATGTTTTTCTAATATGGATTAAGGAATCTAATTCTCCACAGAAGGCTATAATGATGAGTGAGAAGAAATGATAAATTCCATACGGACAAAACTGCTAGATCCTGTTTCCAGTAAGTTACTGACAAGAAGCCCTGTGAGCACTTTTCCGTGGGATCGGGCCTCAGCATCTAACAGCTGCCTTGAGATGAGGTTCTCTGCTGTACCTGTAAGTAGCAGGAGTCAGCCTGTGTATCACTGAGATTTTAAGTAACTCTATACACGGAGTTACTTGAGAGGAGATGTCTGCTGGTGGCCTGTCGGATTTACGGCAGCCACGCTTCTCTCACCAGAAGGACTGCCAGTCTCTCTTCAACAGGTTGTGAGATGGGCCAGCTGCACACTGGCATAAAATCTCTTATAAGACTGTAGAAAGTGTCCCTGCAGGGCAGCTCTTTTCTTCAGCAGGGGGAAATTCACTTCTCACCCCAACAACAACTGAGATTTTTAGATTTCTGCAAGCTGCTTCTGCACTCTTTTACTCTTTGTTCAGACATTGGAGGGAGCATGAGAAGTTATGTGTTTTTCTTTAATACCCTAATCCATTTGGAAAATGTGTGTGATATCATAATGGCTAATCACTACAATGATGCAATGTTTTCTTTTTCTTACACCTCTGTGGGTGTACCATAGACTGTCTTTGGGCATGGGAGAGAGAAGCAGAGCTACAGCCTGTTCATACAGGAGACAGAACAACATCGATCTCAGAATCTGTTCTCTCTCTCTCTCTTCCTGTGCTGAAACGAGGTGTACCAGTGATCTCCACTAGCAAACTGCAGCATACTCTGCATGGATATTCTCATAAAATTAACTTTGTACAGTTCAGACTGTTGCAGATAACAGTAATAAAGCAAGGTATATTTTTCTCTTTTTGATGAGTGGATGATATTGACCACTGCCTTTTTTTTTCTGTTGGTTCACATATATTTCAGGCCCTTCCATCATTTCATAATACAGGTTAGAAAATGGAGTGGAAAGTAACACTGTCATTTTTAAAACAGTAGTTACAACTTTTGCTGAAATTAAATATATATTTTTTCAAATGTGTTTTGTCTTCCTGAGGCATAAATGAATAAGGTGCTTTTTTTGTAGTGCTGTGTATAAATTGAAAATAGAGAGTAAAAGACTGAAGTATTGTAAGCAAATGTATAAGTAAAAGCTATTATGGCAAACTGCAAAAATGTGTTTCTTGTTTCCTGACAATACTTAAGCTCTGAAAGGTTTAAATGTTAATACTTTTTGCAACTTAGCATTTTATTAATTAATTCCTTGCCAGAGAGGATCATACTTACGTTTTCTTTATTGCTTTTGTAGACTGGGAGTTGAATGGCAACAATATTTGTTTTAATGCTAGTTTCAGCCAGTGTTTCTGATTTTTCAGGTTATTTCCACTAGGAGAACCAGATGATAGCTTCAATGACTTTTCTGAAGGAATCTTGCTTACTTGAGTCCTGTTTCTTTCAAGCGATATACATAAAATCCCTTGTTTTCTGAACACAGCAGGAAACAGGAGATCGTTTCCACACTCAAGAGTTTCAGGCCCCTACCAGACAACAGTCACACACACGCACACACATAGACACAGACATACAATTGTATGCTTCTGTTGCTTTTATGGGCAGGAGGGTCTGTTGTCAGCTATAGCTCCTGCTGTCACAAGCCAAATGTTTCATTTAATAACTTCCATAATGTGTCTCCTTCCCTGCTGCTTTTTGTCTCTTCCTCTCAGATGTACAGAGCTACCCCTCCTGACAACTCTCAGCCCTCCTGGCTTCAGACCAGATTGTTCAACTTCCACTCCAGGTTTGTCATTCTGGTGAATGATTCAAGCAATGACTGCTGTGATTTCAGATATTATAAAAAAAAAACAAAAAAACCAACCAACGAAAAAACCCAACAAAAAACAACAGTATTTGTAGCTGGAATGGAACTAGGTTATCACTGCTACTAAAATTAAATAGGATTTAGACTTTTTCATGCATCAAAGGTACATCTCTTGAAAGTCAGATGCAGTCTGCCTTTTAGTGTCTCTTGTGCTGTTAAGACTTGATATCTATCTGAGCAGGCAATGTGCACAAGGTGCCTGGTTGCCAGAGTGGAATGCATCATCCTGAAATTACTTTCAAGTGTCTTTTTGTGTCCTTACCAGGAGCAATCTAAGGCTGCAGTCTAATGGTGCATTGTCTCTAAAGGAGAATCCTTCTGCTAGTAGCCACCCATCAACCCCCTTGCAAGAAGGGCTCCTCTGCCTGCAAGGTAAGCCAGCTGAACTCACTGTCTGTGCAGAAGACCATTCATGTTGTTTTTTTTTTTTAAAAAAAAAAGTTTTCTGTTTGAAAACACAAAGCAGCTGGTTATAAATTGGTGTTATATACTACCAAATAAAATAGGTCAAGGAGCATTCTTTGGCCCTCAGGTCAGTTAGCACATGAAGTCCACATCAATACATATAAATCTTTATTACTGCTTTTTGTCCATACTGTTACATACCCACAGCTGATAAGTTACTGCAGTCACATGCAAATGCTGTTAGTAACCTATGTAAGCACTCCTCAATTTCAGTACAAGTTTGGCCAGGTTAGCCTAAAAACTGCTGAAGATACAACAGCATAGCTATGTGCTGTGATACTACTATCATTGCCATTTATCAGAACACAGTAAAATGAAGTGTGCTGATAAAGTAGCATTTTTTGCCTTAGGTATAATTGCAATTTCAGTACCATTTTTTCATTACAGCTATGCTAAATTATTATGATTGGGTTGTGTTGTGGTTATTTTTGCAATCCCAACCAAGATATCTATGTCAGCAAAAGATTTTAAATTTAAATAAGGAACTCAGACTTGTCTGCATCCTAATCCGGTTGCATTTTCAATTCTTTTTTAGTAACATAAAGGTATGAACTGTAACAAGCAGAATCACAAGAATACAAGCTATATTTTCCACTTTGGGTTACTCAAAAGCCATACCATCGTGTCCACATCTTAAGACACTTAGGTGGCTCTGTTAGTACAGTCCTTGCAATTTCTGTGTGTTCAATTTTACAGAACCTTACAGGTATGAGGGTACTTTATACACTTTTTACATGGTGACAAATGCAGACACAGCTATGGAAGACCAAGAACCATCTATAACAGAGGACTTAGGGGCCTAAATGGGATTTAGAGGGAGCATAAGTAAGTCCGGATTGGTGACCCTGAAAGCCACCACTCAATTGCTGCTTAATATGTCATTCATTTTTTTTTGCAGATACCCCTTGTTTAAAAGGGTGAGTAAGCAGCATAGCACATATGTCATCCTCAAGTACAATCATAATCCAGAAAGTGGCTGAGGGATTTTAAGACTTTGGTATCCAAGGCAGGGATGTTATGTCTCCTAATTTGTCAGTGAAGAGAGAAGGACTTCTAACTGATGTGCTAGAAATCTTCGTCCTACTGACTATATGAAGTATCTACATTAAACAGACTGAACAATCTCTTATATTCTAACCTTTGGGGACTAAAATTACCTTCCTCTAGCACGCACCATGTATCAGAAATGCCAAATTCCTCTCATATCTTGGTGAGTGTTCTTCATCATGCTGTTGTCATTCATCTCTTATATGCCAACGTACTGGGATTTCCATATCCTCTGATCCCTCTAAAATAAGCCTTGTTTAGGTCTTTTGGATATGGTATTAGAGGGCATATCTAGAGCCTGAATCCTAAAAAAATGATTTATTTCCTCTCCTGAAGAGAAGATCCTGAACTGGGGTTCCTCAGTAAAAGACGAGTGCTGTCTCCAAAAAAGTATTTCCTATAAGCTCTTGCAGTCGGTGTCTTCTATTGGAAACTCTAGGCTGATTTTATGGAGCCTAGATGAGTAGTGGAAGAACTGAGCATCCAAAAGCTTGTCTTGACTCTTCTTGACTATGTTAGACTAGTTGATACAAAATATGTTTCCATATGTACTGTTTGTTGACTTAAAGAGAACTCATTAGGAGTACTCTAATTTTGAGGTTTAAGTGCCATGCGTGCAGGTCTCTATGTCCAAAATGAGCTCAACAGACTTAACCTGAACTCCAGATAAATGTTAACTGTCGATCTGTGAACCCATCAAATATTCCATTCAGGGTTAGGCTTGTTGGTGATGTTGTGTGAGGTTTGGGTTTTGGTGGTTTGTTTTTTTGGGGTTTTTTGTGTTGTTTTTTTTTTTTAATATAAAATCTCTTTGATTGTTTTGGAGTGATAAAAAGAGATATATTGTGTTCTGGACTAGTGTACTTGTAAAAATCCTTGAATTACAGAAGTTCAGCTCCAAATACACATATACGTAACTACTCCCACACATACTGAATAGAGTAGCATTTAGTATACCTAAATCTTATCTCAAGATAAGGCAAATCTTGTGCCATATGGAGTAAGCAATCTATGTAGTATTTGGTGTATAGAGCACTGTTTCTTGTTTTTCATCACAATCCAAATGGCAGAAGGTATTACAGACCACCATGCATGCAGCCTAACCAGTCGAACAAATTGTTGAGGAAGCAAGCACGGGCCCTTCAGAGAACTATGCCTGGATTTCCCATTTTTGGGGCAACTATACAGCGATCTGCTAGAGTGGCTTTTGCAGTATTCAGATAACTTCCATGGCTAGGTAACGTCAAGAATGGCAAAAGACAAAATGTACTAGTAAGCTTGGGCAAAAGGATATATTTTACAACCAGCATGCTCCCTATCCCTGCTGGCATTTTCACGACATCCAAAGTAAGCTAATTTGCATACATGTGGAAATTGCATTCACCTTCTATCACCAGTTAGTTGCTTGATGAAAAATTACATCCTATTAGAAGAACAGACTTTTGTTAGAAAACTAGCTACTCCAGATTTCAGCTGTTCCTTAAGTAAAGAATTAAGCACTGGAAAGTCAACCTGTGAGGGTTCAGTCATACTGTGTTAGCTGAACCTTTGGTCTGACCTAGTACAGCCATGCTTGTGTCACCAGCATGATTATGAAAGCTCTTCTCCACTGACTTAACAGCACCAGCCACGCACATGAAAATAGCAGGCTTTCAGAAAATAAGGTTTCCATCTATCTAGTGACTGTGTCAACTAGAATATCTTCTGTTTCCAGTGCACAAAAGCTGGCAAGGTGCAGGGGACTCAGACACTGAGGTGCTGGAATAAGCTGAGACCTTATATCACTGGTATCTACAGTAATCAGTATTTTGGGAATCTACCTAGCTCTTCCTGTAACAGTTTATGAATTCATTCTCTGACAACATGAAGCCATACAGGACCTTCAGTAATGCTCTAAAAAACACAGAGAACTGTTAGAACACACACTGAAAAGGCTGAAAGGCTGGTAGGATTTGCAGAAGTAACTTAAAACTTAGTAAACCCAAAACCGTAAGTTCACGGTGCAGCAGCCTACAATAACCGATGTCTGCAAGTGCTTTTGCATGGCAAAAAACTGGAACTCCTTGATACAGTTATGGAATCAACTATTCTCAAGGTAGTGCCTAGAAAGTGAGTAGACCCAGGTTAAGGAAGGCTAAAGCCAATGTGCTACACAGGCTTGTATTTCTGTCACATGCTGTGTTTCTAATGTGTGCCTGCTACTTCTTGTTCTGCTAGTCTTCAGATGTTCTAACTTACAGGGCTTTATGATTAAAGAATTAAAAATCATTTTATTAAACTAGGAGAAAGGAACTACTGGTGTGCATAATTATTTTGTTTGTAATGAACATTCTAGACTGTGGCAAATTTTCTGCTAGATTAGATATTCAGGTAATTTGGATGCCATTTCAGGCTCTAGAGCTTGCCTCCGATAAGGTCCTTTGTGTAGCTCCCGCTTCTTTCTTAATGGAGGGGACCTGCAGCCAGTGGCTCAAAACTTTGTGTTACTTCAGGCTTTTGAAGGCAGCACAGTGAGGTCAGCTCTGCCAGCTTTAATCGTGGAAGGGAAAATAGAAAGTCCTTTGGTTCTGCAGACAAAGGTCAGTAAGTTACTTATATGAGCTCTCCCTCAGTTTCTGACATCTGCATCCTCCCTCTTATTCTTATCAGGGAGATAATTGGTTGTCTAATGGTCCCAGAATTAAAAGTGCAGAAAACATTCAGTCATTCTTTTGGCTCTTCGCTATCTCCATGCTACTTTCCCTTGTAGGAAGGACCTCAATGTACGAAAAAGCTGCAGGAAGAGTGATCTGGAGAGGCTGTGGTTCCTTAGGTACACTGGTTTTGAAAACAAAGGCGTGCAAAGTGCTCTACACTGAGTCCTATGCTTTTGTTAAGAGACTGATGGTGCCAAGGCTTGCACCAGGCTCAATAAAGCATTGTATATACAAGCTCATCCATCACAGTGGAAGCAGCACTGCAGGAGTGCGTGGTCTCTCTCCCTTTTCCTCCTGACTGTTTTCCCCAAGGCTGTACCCCTGCTCTTCCTTTGCCAGCCATACATGATCCCTTGCATCTGGTCAAGGAACTTCTCGTACATTGGAGCCTCCAGCCTCTCTTGCAGCAGCCACATGCTAAATGCAGCAACCACATTTTCAGAGTACTGGCAGTAAAATATGATTGCTCTGTGTTAGGAATACACCTCCTACTTCACAGAAATAAAAGCTGTGGATTGTCACATCTAACGTGCCAGACTATTTTGATTTCAACAGTTCAGAAGTGGAGAACGATTTTGTTTAAAGCAGCCTCAGGCTAAGCCATGCTCAACTGTTGTTTGAGAGTAGGGGAGATCTAAAGGAAGATGGAGGAATAAAAAAAATTGTTCACTTCCAGTGGCCAGCAGTTTACGTGCCCACAGTACTATATGGATTCCTTAGAGAGCTGTAATTTCTTGTCTAACCTCCAGTTCCTTTTTCCCTTTCTGTAAATTTTAAAGGTTGAATCTGGAGCTTTATTCAGAACAACATGCATAACAGAGGAAGCATTGCAAGGTTCAAAACAGGATCTTATGCACCCTGGTACCCATCAGAAAGCTTCCTTCCTCCTATAGGGAATGTCACCTCATCTGACTAAACCTGTTCCAAATGAAAGAGCCAGGTCAAATCAGTAACGTAGACAACTCCAGTGTTACAGCCGTTATATATAGTTGTTCCCTTACCTGTTTCATTTTGCCCACTGGGTTTCTCTAAGCAGGTGCTGTCATACAATTAGTGTTCGTCAGCTCCACCAATAAGCAGAAAACCCGAGGCACTTACGGGTTTTCTTCTAACCCTAGTTGCAAGGTTAGAGAATGAGATTGCAGTTATTATTTTGTCTTCCTTTTTTTAATGTTGGACCTTTATTCTGTTTGTTTGCTTTAGATGCTTGTGGTACTGCCCTGTAATCTGGAAAATGCTCAGCTGAGCAAACTGCTCAAAACTTAGTGTAGTGTTTGATATTATTCTGATTTTAATCAAAATAGTGGCGCTTGGTATACTTTCAAATGTAGCTAGGATTTGGCTGTGTTTATCTGGCTAATTTTCAGAACACTTGAGATAACACGCACCAGTACAGCACTTTAGCCAGGCAAATCAGTAAGAGGAAATGATGGGTTAAGTATGGATGAGTTGTAAAGAGCTGCTGAGAACAGAAGGTTTGCAGAAAAATTGATTGCACAGGAACAGAGATTGCTATAACTTGTGGTTATGTGGGAAACTCACCATAAATCGCCATAAGATTCAGAATCCTGCAGATCTATACTGGGATCTGAACTGAAGAAGTTTTCGATGTGGCTAGCTGAGTGATACATGATCCTGACATACTAGTGGTTAGTTAGCATTTTAGATGTTATTCAACAACTAGAAGGGAAACCCACTTCCTAGCATGGCTGGAACCACTAGGCACTGTAGTGTTCACAGAGGTTCCAGGGACTGGAATTTTGAATTTACTTTTCCTTTATGGTGTCAGAAGGAGTAACAGAAAATTCTGTATCTATGTTTGAAAACAGTCTCAGTTTTAAGTTCAACACAGCTGTACTCTGAGGCTGAAACATGGCCATGTTTTGGCAGCAATAAAGACTGCCATATGTTGCAGTGATAAAGAAATTACATGAATGCCAATCTCTAAAGTCAGACTTATAAAAAATATCTAGGGGAGTATATTTGTAGCAATATAAGCTTTTTTATATCTAGAATAAAAAAGCCTGACAAGTCTGTATTTATGGATAATGTTTCTGTAACAGTCAAGCACTTTGTAAACGCTGCAAGCCACAATTCCCTGTTGTTCCTGAGAGCTGTATATATATAATACATAAATCCATTGCATTTCCCCATTACACAGAACTGTTTGCTGTCTACCTCCCAGCTTCCAGTATCTATAGGGCAATTCCATTCTTTGATTAAGTTCTTACTTATTGACTGGCTTTTAGTGAGCACATATTGGAAATTGATAGAATCTTTTTTTTGCAGTCATTCAGTCAGGCCTCTAAATGAGAGCACAGATTTGGAGACCCTGAACGTGGCTGGCAGCAACATGACATACTCTTTCTTTTTTTAAGGTCAGTGTAGGCTGTCAATTTGTAGCTTTCATGGGTGACCTGCAATGCTTTTAAAATCATCAGTTTGTTTTAGTGCCAGCAGTATGTCAAGGATCTTTGAACACAAAAGACTGTTTGTATTCTTGATATGCATATAATAAAAGCTATTGTAGGATCTGTTTGTACAGTGTGGTAGTTCCAAACCACAGGTACTGCAATGTAATGCAGAAAGAAATATCCAATACAAAATACTGATCTCAATCATAAACCTTCTGTTTTCTATAGTAAACACTGAAGCTGCTGTTTCTCATTGCTGAAGGACTTGTACTGATCCATAAAGCTAACTGTCTGAACAGTTTCAAATTCTCTCCATTTACTAGTACCCTGAGACACATTTGTGAGATTGCTAAGAAGGTGCTGAGAACAATGGATTCCACCAGCATTTTCTTGTTTTCACCATTTATGTCCTTGAGCTCTTGAAAGAAGTTATCCAGAGATGCAATAAATTTGTTTTGAAGGAGAAGTTTTACTGCTGACTAGGTCCATTGTTTCCAGGTAAACATTTTCTTGCCCAGCAGTGATGGTAGTCTTCAAACTTCCATTTTTTGACAGTGTGCCAGCTAAGTTCTGTATCCCCTGTGCCAGCAGGTCCAGCTGGCTTGGCAGCAAGGACACTAATTCATTTGAGTTCTTTGTATATACCAACTTTAATACTTCCACTTCTCTTAAATTCTTAAGGTATTTTACAGCTGAGAAAAAACACTGACTGTCTCTTCCTGTAATTTTTTCAGAATGAGACAGAGATCTCTGAAGAAGGTATTAATTTCTTTTTATGGCCCTCCATCTCAGCCACAGCAGAAAATTCCTCATGTTATTCTGAAACTGACAGTTTAGTTCCAGGACAAGTTCCACCATTGGTGTCAAGGTATAAAATGTTCTCCCTGATCCATATGTATGCTCCCCAGTCAACCTCAGCAGCTCAGCTTTACTAGCAAATGGCTGTCATATTTTCTAATATTTTTTTCAGTCATATAAGAAAGTTAATTTTTTAACAGGCAAAAGACACTGATACAACTAATGCAAGCACATCAGCTGCTGAACAACTGGTGGATTTATATAGGAGGCCACCTATAAAATATGCATAAGATGTCAACACCTGTTGCTGCTTCAGACTGTTCTCACTAACTGAATCTTGTATGTTATTGAACAGAATATTAATTTCTCCTGCAAATGGATTTGAACGATAGCATTGTGTTGCTCAACAGTCTTCTAATGATCCAGTTGGGCACAGATACATCTTTGTATTAACACTACTAACCAAATGGCTATCTGTGCCATGAGGTTTTTCTTTTTTTGGTGTTTTCCAAAACTGACACCACATATTCTTCCTCAGCCAGAGGAACCATGGTTTCTTGCAAATCTGTCTGTGCTTCTTTCAGTTCTCTGTGCTTGATTTGCAGATCTGTTTTCGTTACTAAGGTTCACTTTTATTGATTGTGAATGGTTTAGTGATTGTTTTCACTTCTTCCATGGTGCTGACGATTTCCATATATGCTGCAACTTGTTCTTCCAGAACTGTCAACTTTCCTTTAAGGGGCTTCATGAATTTTAAATGAAAATATAGATTGCATTTTACTCTTGTGCAGCAGTGAGGTTTCCTTTTAGATGCTCCATCTCTTCAGTATCTTCCTTAACAATAGCTCTTTTTGGCAGCTGCTGGTTAACTTCAGGCTTCATTATGTTCTTTGCTCCGTGAGCGTATGCCAGGGTACTCAATGTTTTCTCAGGATTTATAGATGCATGAGAAACTCTGACAATTATTGATGTTCTTCGTTGTTCTCCAAGAGATTCTGAAAAGATTCTGTGTCTCCTTCTACAACAGCAGTAATAACTCCATCATCAGGCAGAACAGACTACTTGGTATTTCCAGCGTCACAAGCTCTTTTATCAGCTGCCCTGAACTGAAGTGTTTTTACTTCCTGCAAGGTCAATCGAGCTTATCTTCCTAGTTCTAACAAGCTCTTGTCCATCTGCTCTGCTTTCTTTCATATGGTTGGTAACTGAAAACACAGAGTACAATCAACTGGAATATGCGTTCATGTAAGTAGATGCAGTAATTCTTTTTGCTGTACATCTTTTCAAGATTTGGTAGGTTTTATTTTTGTTGTGTACAAGCATTTTTTCCAAGCTTTTCACATTTACACCTGTCTTGTTTATGGGATCATCAAACATCTGCATTCTTTCTGCAGCACTGGGAATAGGATTCAGAAGATCAAAAAGCTCTTCATTACAGATTTCCAGGAAAAAAAAATAATCAGTGTCAATCTTTTTGTGTTTTTCTAATATTCAATACAAGGTATTGTGCCTGGTAGTAAAACCTCTTCCCAAGCATGTTCTTCATTGGGGCTCCTCTTAAATTGTGAAGGCCTTCCCAATACCAGTTTGGCCATAAATGATCACTGTACAGTTGTACCCATAGTAACTTCATCCAAAATGCAGCAACACCCAACAACAACATAGCAGTTGTCAGTGACTCCTCCAGCGCAGACTCTAACTTCTTTGCTTGCCTGATCACAGTCTACAAAAGTATACGCACCCGCTTTACATCCTGAGGCATTAAAAGGCCTGCAGCACACCACCACCTAGCTGTTCTTGCCTCTCGCATTCTTTATGTAGCCACTTCCCTGTCAGCACAAGTAGGCCATGCTGGCCATCTTAAGGCCAATCTTTCAGAGAAAGAAGCAGAGCGCTGACTATCCCATAATGCTTTTGCAGACCCTCAAGCTTCAGCCGCTGCCTGCTGCTCCCATTCTGCTCACCTCAGCCACCTGCACTGTACCTCCTGCAACTGCGCACGCCAGTTCCTGCCAAGTTTCTAGTTATGGTGGCTCAGAAGTATCTGAGTATAGCGAGACTCTGCTCCTCACTTATCTTGTCATGTCCACACTGTGCGCTGCAGCAAAAAAGCCAGCGCTGATCAAAATAGCCCTGGGACAAAAGGTAACGTAGCCACATCAGGTTTGTGTTGCGCATGAGGTAACCGGACCTGATATGAAGTGGTGGGCCTGTCTTTATGCCTCTGTTTTGAAATAGAAATGGGCCTCTGCCTAGTATTGCACTGCATCAGCGCCAACCTGCTTGAAGCTTAGAGAAGCTTTGCATTACTACACAAAAGGCACCATATACAGCATCTGGTGCTGTGCCCCCTCTGAACTAACTTTCCAGTTTTAACTGTCTGCTCTGCAGATGAGCAATTGTGGTATTTCTAGACGTGTTTTGTGGATACCCTACAACAGAACTACTCATCTGTCAGGAGCTTAACTAACAGCTTACCCTCTGAAAAATATTTTAGGGAATTGTAATTTGGAAAAGGCTTGAACTCCTCTGATGTGACATGTAGGTAAAATTTAATATGGAGGTATATTGCAGATGGAGGCAGAGATTTTTGGGGTCGCCTGGTTTTGTATTAATGGTAAAGACCAGAAAACAGGAACTGACTCCGAAGAAAATCCAGTAGCAAGATGCAGACTCTGCTCAAAACTAGAGCTGCCCCCTGCAATTCTCAAAATAGTATTTCCTCCTACACATTAAAGCACTGTCCAGCCTTGTAAAATGAGTGGCTCACTAATAATTAGATTTCTTTTTTAACTCTCCTGAACGTTTTTCACAATAATGGGCTCAGACAAAGGGGGAGGAACAGCTCCCAGCACCTCCCAGTTCCATGAGGCGAGGCTGAAAGAAAAGCCCTGTTCCTGAGCCTTGTTGCAAAGCTGGCTACTGTGTCCCTGCAAAGGCAGCATCTGGAAAATTACACAACGGCAGCACGCCTGTGTGCAGCAGTTCTACCTCAGAGAGGTGTCCCTCGTCACTCTTGCAATAAGGTTTTTAAAAAGCCACATCAAATCCTTAATAGGATAATGAAGCACTGATGCTTTCATATCCTAGGATGTAGGCTCAGGCCCTGACCCTGCAGTGGGCCTGCCCTTTTGGAGGGTATGGCTCTCTTTCCAGCCATACTCGTCCTAAAATCCTCCTTCCAAACTCCTGCGGCTGGCAGCGCTCCCGGCCCCGCTGTCCCTGCGGTGCCGCCGCCGCTCAGGTGCGCTGCCTGCAAAGTTAGCGCTACTTAAGGGCTCGGCCGGGCCTAACCCGTCCAGCCCTCCCGCTGGGCCGCGGCCCCGGCGGGCGGCAAGCCGGGGGCGCTGCCGGCTGCCGCCGCTTCCCGGGACACTGCGGCCCCGCAGCACCTCAGAAGTGCCCCGGGAACAGGCGACACGATCCCGCGGCCCGCCCCAGGCCCGGCCCCTCCTCCGGCAGGTGCGGCCCTGCCGGCCGGGCCGCCGCTGCGCACTGGGCGGGGCAGGGAAGCTCCTCCTGCTCCGGCACCGGAGCCGCACGGCCGGGACAGCGGGTCTGCGGCGCCGGAGCTCCTTCCCCGCGGCTTCTCCCCCGCTGCCGTCGGAGCGGGGCGGGAAGGCGGCGCCACCGTCGTGCGTGGCCCCGGCACCTGCCGCGAGGTGAGCGAGCGGCCGGGCCTGAGGCGGTGCTTGGCTGCCGCCGTTACCTAACCGGGACCGGGGCGGCGGGGCGAGGCCTCTCGGCACCGCTGCCGGAGGGGGGGGGTGGTGGTGGTGGTGGTGGTGGTGGTGGTGGTGGTGGCGGCGGGGGGGGTTACTGAGGGGCGGGCGAGTGTCCCCGTTGCCGGGGAGACGGTTCAAACGGCAGCTCCGACCGCTGGGGCGTCCCCGGGTAACGGCCGGCGCCCGCCTCAGCGGTCCCGCCGGCCCTCGGCTCAGCGTAACTCCGGAGGCGGCGGGGGGGAAGGGGGTGTCGGGGAAGGGCGAACCGGAGCCTGGGAGGTGGCTGCGGGGCTCGGTGAGTTCCGCTCCCTCCGGGGGCTGTGCGCGGACGTGCTCCGGGCGGTCGGTTTGTGACGGTTCCTTAGAACAGCCTCGAAACGGGCGCTGAAATGCGCCTCCTTACTTACTACGGGCTGTTCTTGTCGTGTATCCACACTTGGAGCTACTCGTTTGAGTGACAAAACTAAGCTTTTGCTCCTCTCCGGTGTTTAAATAGGCGAAGGCTCCCAGCTGGAGAGGAGCTGGGCACCTTGATTGCTGGAAGATTGTATCTGCAGCCTTGGGGATTTCAAAAGATACTGTGCAGGTGGCTGAATACCTGGCTCAGTGTGGGGAAAGGTTTGGTTCTCGGTGCTAAATGCACCATCTGAAGCAATCCGGAGCGATTCTACCAGAAAATCACGGGTTCCTGCCATGCTGCAGGTCGCAGGTGTCTCGGTGCCGCCAGTCCCCCTGGGCATGGGCGGGGGGTGGGCGCGGAGCGCGGGAGCGAACCTGGCTCGGCCGGATGGTCCCTGGCAGAGTCCGGCTGACGGCTGGACACCAGTGTCACACGCAAACGCTGGGAAGCGTGTGATTGGCACCGTACGCTACAGTAATACGTGAAGGAAATGGAGCTGCAAAACTATGCACGGTGAGGTAAACTGCAGGCATTGATCTTGGCAAATAGTGTGAATATGGTTGGGTTTTTTTCTTAAGCTTGTTACAAAATTTGTCTGGTTTTGTAGGGGTAGAAGAATGCCTTACAAATGTCTCAGAAGCGAGGTAGGATTAGGTTTACTTGCCAAAATGTTAACGGCTGCATTCGTTCAGTCACGAAAAAAATCAAGAGTTGATCCAGAGGCTGCAGTCTTAACTGTAGCACATAGGGTAAAGAATTACTGTAGCCTTGCCAATTCCTTTTGGATCTGGGATCTGCCTGCATGAAGCCGTTAGCAGGGGCAACAAGGCCTTTGAGGGATGTTAACAATTTTTAGAGTTTTTATCTGAAAATCAAGTTTACTATTTAACTAGCTCCTACAGAAATCCAGCGATGCACTCAACAAATAATAGTTACCAGGAATGCTTAAAAATCTACCAATATATTGCTATTTAGTCAGATCTCTTTGTTCAAGTTTACAAGTGATTAGAGAGAACTTTTTACTGAACTTTGAAAGTATTCCAGATAAACTCCTTTCATCTCGTCTGCTTTTCATTTTGTGAATAATTTGACTGTATCTGTAAAGCACTTTGCAGTTGTTATGTGTGAAGCGCAAGCTAAGCATGGGAACTCTGGCAAACCATTAGGGAATAGTAAGCCCTTGATTTATTAGGATACTATCACATCAATTAACACGTCTTAAGCAGAGGATCTTTTTTAGGCAATTACAGTGTTTATAAAAAAACCCCACCACTATTGTGTTTTATTGTGTGTATGAGCAACGAAAGTCCCTGTTACTTCCTGTATAAGCCTGCAGGGAGAAAATGCAGGTGTTGGCAGAAGTGGAGAAAATACTACTTCTAATATTTGAAAGGGGGAAGAGGTTGCCTCAGGGTTTCTTCAAAAACGATCCAGTTTTTTAAGATTTGCAGGTATAACTTGCATTCAATTCCATGTGAGAGCAAGTCCTTTTATGCAAGGGGTGTTTTAATAGGGAAACTGAGGTGGTCTTTAACACTTTATAGATCAGCATGTGATATGAACCACACAGAGTATGAGATTAAACATTGTCTTTACCATTAGGAAACCATGTGATGCTCTAAAAGTAAAGATGACTATGCAGAAATTACATTTATGGAGGTTTGTTTTGTTTTTTTATTTTGAAGAAAGCTTGGAAGTCACTGAACTTCAAATTGGCCCTGAACAGATAATGTGGAATGTTGCCTCGGACAACAAACTCGGGATTCTCTGGGATCTTCTAACTGAGCTACTGTAACCATACTTGAGTCTGTCTTCCCTGTAAGAAGCACATGAACAGCTGTATTGCTAATTGTAAAAGTGAATTTGGTTCAGGATTTGAATTTGCACACACAAACAAATTTGAGTAACATCAGGGAAGGTGGTTTTGGTTGTTGTTTTTTTCCCTCTGGTCATTCTCTTTGTATTCAGGGGAGCAATAAATTTGCAGTTTACAGTAAGAAGTATGGTTGAAACATTAGTAGCAGATGGAAATTTAGACTTGTGTGGGCCTTTTCTTCAGTGGGTACTTACAAAGTAAAGCAAGTGGGATTTGACCGGAGAAAATGCAGTGTTCGTTAAAAACAATTACTTTTTTTGTCATCTCAATTTTTGAGTCAGAATGTGTTGCTTCTGCCTGAAATATCAGAAATTGATATAATGTAGCTTCTGACACTGATAATCATATTCTGCAACGCAGCAAAAAGGAGTGTATTCAATATGAAATTCATGGCACTACTGTGGTATTTTTGATTGACTCTGCTGACTGGAATATGATTGACATAATGGCCAAGAATGACAGTAATTTAATGCCATGCTGGTATGGGGAAGTGATGATTATAAACTGGACTAGAAATGGGAATTAAGTGAAAAATGAAATTAATTTAAACACTCGGGTGAGAACAGTTGACAGTGTTATCAGGAGAGACTAGCCAAACATAAATATCATCGGCTATAATTATGCTCACCTACAGTAACAACATAGTTGTCTTATTTTAATTCTTTTTAGTGTAAAGAAATGATCCTTGTATTTCTCATCCATCTGGAATTTTCATATGTCACTTGCCAGGGTGTTCTCTGCTCTGAGGACTTCAGTTACCGCAGAACTGATTGTAGGGGGAAGGGGAACATTGTTTTTGAATGTTTATATCTTCTTTTTGGAGATAGTTAGGCCAATAGTGCCAAAAGGCTGAAAACTGCAGAGGTTTCCATAACAAATTATTCAGTTTTTAGAACATGGATTTTTAATTATTTATTTATTCCCCAGAAAAATTACTAATTGGTTGTGCTGGTATATCCCAATTTCTTGAATTATCTGACAATCATACTGAGTAGTGAAAGAGGCAGGATCCTTAACATAGTGTTTTCTAAATCTTTGCTTCTTTGTGTTCTGACCTAGATGGCCTTTTGACTACTTGTGCGATAAAAGGAGGTCTGATGTTGCTTCTGTCATTCTATAAGACATTATATATATACCCATTTACCTGTAGATGGGATGCTTTTTTACAGGCTTTTACTAACTTGATTTCAGAGGGAATTTTGAAATTTTACTATCAAATTCTGATTACTGAAAATTAGTTAAGAACAGACACTTTTCCCAGTGTTTTTTAAACAATTTTAAAACTTGTTTATTTTTTTAAATGTTGGTTCACAGGTGGGACTTAGATTAAATTTGGGGCTTTAAACAGTTAGAACCTTCAATTTGAGAAGAGCCATGCTTATGAGAGGATTTTTTGAGGGGCATTCCTGCTGAGTCTGTGAGGAAATTCCAGGGTCCAGAGTCAACTCTAGGAGGTAGTTTCAAGAGAAGAAAACAAAGCAATGATGTTGGGACCTTGGAAACTCCTGGTTCTAGGTGTTACCATGTGAACCAGCTGCTCTGAATCTGCCTGACTTTTATAGAAAGGGAAAAACTGAATGGAGTCCAGAAGGGAGCTGCAGCATGTTCTGGGCAGGTGCTAGCCTATGTCCTATGTCCCAGCCTTTGCAATGTCGAGCATGTATGGAGGAACTTTGTGCTATTGATTGCCGAGTAACCTGGCCAAGAGTGGGACTGGAAAGATGATTTTTTTTTTATCAAGTTTGTATTGTTGTTGCGCTTTTAAGTATGGAAAAACTTGGACATAGCTAAGATTTAACACTGAAGTCCCTTACCAGACTTGCTGTGGACCAGCAATGTTTGACTTCCTTACTTGGGGAGAAGTTTTGCACACAGAGGGTAGCTGAAGTGGAATACTTTTTGTGTTCCATGCTCTCAGTGAACAGCTAAGTCACTGAAAGGGCAGATGCCCTGTGGGGATGGGGGTAGTACAGATGGGTATTTATACATCTACGTACGTTGCTAATTCTTCCAAATATGCATCTCCTTTGGCTTGAGAAATGAAAGGTGTCATTTCAAAAAATGACGTTCCAGTAGTGCTCATGCCAGCTTGAAGCTATTGACTTTGATATCAGCAGTTGGACATTTCTTTGTGGTGACAAAGCAACAAAATATGTAAGCAGTTATGAATAACGTAAATCAGAGGCTTCAGAGCATCAATAACGCGTGAGAATGTTTGATTTTTCCCTTAAGTTAGGTGACTACTCTAAACAATTATGTAAATTGAGAACGTGTTCTGCCAAGATTTCTGTAGCAATATGCTACAGCAGTTTAGAAGAACCTCAAATGTAGAGGATGTGCTTTATAGGGGGATAGATAATGTAAATATTTTGATTCATCAGTACTTAAGGGTTATGGTTGTTCAGAAGAGTGTCTTTTTATGCAACCATCTGTCTTTATTTTTCCTGACAAGAATGATATGTATAGCTGTGGCTTTTGACAGTATAGAAGATGTGATGTTGCAGCCTAATTTACTGTTGTGTCTTTCCTGAATGCTGTGATTTACTTGGGATGTATCTTAAAAAAGTGTATGTGTATTTTTTCCCCTGGTAGTCTAAGCTTAAACATCTTCAATTAACAATTCAATCCTAACCCCTTGTTGCCTCCAGTATAGCCTTTCATTCTACTCTTCAATAAGAATATGCTTGGAAAAGTTTCTCAGCATCACTAGTCTGGATAATGGGGCTTTCATTTTGAAGGTATATATCTAAGAGTGATTGAGGTCCATTTCTGCAATGTTGGTAAGACTTGATTTCTGTCCTGTATGTTTATGTGTGTCTTGGTTGGATTTTTTTTTTGGGGGGGTCGTTGTTTGGGTTTTTTTTTTTAAATGATTGTTTAAGTGGAAACAACATTGCTTACATAGTAACAAATTTTGAAGTGGAAGTGAGCAAGCTTATGGCCTTATTATGTCTGAAACGCTTTCACTGAAAGGTTTCACTTCAGGTTAAATAAAGTAAAAGGGCTAGTGCCCTTTGTAAGCTAAACTGAGACTACCTGGCTTGTCAAGATAAAACAGATAAACCTGTGGTTGAAGAAATGTCATTGGGATATGTGGAACATATTCTTTCTGAGTTTATTTTTTAAATTCTCTAGAATTGTTGTTACCTTTTTTCCCCAACAGCTACATTTATAAGAAGAGAGGGGCTTTGAATATTTTTTTTCTTGATCTAATACAGATTTTAAAATGATGTCTTTAAAGCAATAATAAAGCATCAGAGGGCTCTCCCTTTGAGGGGATACATCTGTGGTTTCTGTGGTTTTTTCTCTTTTCTGTGTTATACTTTGACTGAAAGGAGGCTTTCAAAACTGTGACTTATTTTAGTTGCATAAAACACAAAAAGGATGGAGGTGATGCTTTCAGAACGGAACTGGGACTTTGACTGCAGTGAACTGTGGAGATCAAAATAGAGATCTTCAGCTAAAGGCTGAAGCATGGAACTTCTTTAGTGGGGATAACAGTACCTGTTTTGTGGATTTGGTATATTCCTCATCTGAACTTCCTTTTTCTTCCCACTTTTTTGTGTCGTCGTCCCCCCCCCCTCTTTTTCTCCTTTAGTACAAAACCCGGGCAAACAAACAGGAAGGGAACAGGATTCTTTTCTGGCAGGGTCTTAGTTCATCGGCACTGCAGAGAGCATTGGAGTGTGCCATACGCCTGCTGTGCTGAGCTTCTCATTCCCACTGAGGTTACATTAAAACACACTCTGCAGCTCTTGTGATCTGTGGTGACTTTTGCATACAAATGCAACTGCTGTATTTGCTTGTTAGGAAAGTGCATAGGATATTCAACGATGCAGTGCAACTATGAAGTCTCATGCATGTACTCCATCCTCCAAACAGAATCATGGAAGTGCAAAAACATGAGTTGCTGAAATGTGAGTAAGAGGACTGGATGTGCTTTTTTGGCTTACTTAGGGAGGATAGCTGAATGGAGGTGGATCAGAAGTAGGAATTCAGTTTTACAGAGAGAGCAAGTCAAACTCCAAAATGTTTACGTAGCCTGGACTGGCTGCCTAATGGATTAAGTTCTCTTGTACCAATGTGACAGGACCTTCAAGTATATACTCAGTTTGAAACATGGCATTTGATATTTTAAAAATTATTTATTAGGATTATTCATTTTCTTTAAGGTCTTTTAATCAGGTTCATCATGTTAGGGGCTTTATGGAGCCAGATTCCGTGCTTTAGATTTTTGCATGCAAATGACAGAAGAGAGTTGCTGAGGACAAGAACAAGTCATGTGCAGACCTAGTGTAGTTTATGCTGCTTGCAACTGTTCACGTTTCCAAAGAATTCCAAATCTGGCATAGTACAGCTCTGAACTGCCTTAAAGGGAGGAAAGATGCTAGACAGGCCATTTGAATTTACTGACTAGAAGTAGCTCTTGCACTATGGACTTGCACTGATTTCCTCTCCCCCCCCCCCCCCCCCCCCCCCCCCCCCCCCCCCGCCAGTGGTGTTACTGGATAAGTGAAGAGAATTGGGGCTCTAGTAACTGAGCCTTGTCATTTGTAATTTGAGACCATTTAAGACAGAAATACCCCCAGCTTTCCACCTCCCCCTGCTCATGTAGCAGAGCTGGTGGGATAGAGCATGTGTCTGCATTTTGGCTGGATGTAGGCGCTATCATGGGATGTCAGTATGGGTTCATGCTGTAATGCCAATGGAATGGTGGCAACACAAGTGTTTCCTGTACTTTGGGGCAATAATTTGTGGCAGGGGAAGGGGAGTGGAAGTGTCTTGCATGGCACGGATTGCTTCAGTGAATTACTCATTATGTTTCTACATTTTGTCCTGTCATTGGTCTGTGTACTGTGAATGTAGAATATTGTTGTTGGAAACGCAAGGAATGGATTTTCATAGGCTGCATCTTTATTTTCTGATTTATTTATTCTTTGGCCCAGGCAGTGAGAGAGATTGCTATGTGATTATCGAGTAGCCCATAGCAAACTAGACCAAGAACTGGACACTTAAAACTATGGTGATCTAAAGAGGTGAAGGCTGGGATTTTGTTACTCATTTGCTTGGGGTTTTTTTTCTTCAGAGCCAGTTGATACAGTCTGTGGAAGGGAGGAAAAAAGGACAAGGCTTCCAAACCAGAAGTGTTTTTTTCACTTAGACCTGATGAGGGCACAGAGGTCTAAAGGCTTGTCTGTTTCTTCTCTAATTCTACTTCTAATCCTAATTAAAGATCAAAGATTAAAAATTATTTAAGATCTTCTTTTTAGATGTTTTTTCTTGAAAGAGAGTTCTTTTCTCCGGATAATGGAAAATTGTATCTCAGATTAAGGAGGGTAGGCAAAGGTTAAATAAAAACTTGAGCTGTAAATTCAGAACTTTCTATTTGAAGAAAAGTGTCCCTTTATCTGTTCTCAGTTGAGATTGCTTTCCATCTGTTTGTCCGTATGATACGCATGTTCGAAAACTGTCAGAAGAAAAAAACTTTTATCGGAACATTCAATCTAATGGGTTTACAATCCTTTATGTACCTTTTCTGGATAGGTGGATGACAACTGAATGGAAGTTGTGGATCAGTCTCTCCTTGCCTTTCTATCATGGTTTGATACAAGATGTTCTGTAGCAATACAGCTTGAGGTACCTGCGATCCCTCTGCCCTCCTGCTTATTACTCTTGTGTTTTTCTGGCATCACTGTTTGTGGAGGTGTACTGGGAACTGGATCACCATTATGCCTCTTAAAGCTTTAAGAAAACAAAACAAAGTAAAACAACTCCCCCCAAATAATTAAAAAGCAACCCCACAGGAGTCTCTATACACTCTTAAACTGGGTCAGGCAAGAGAAGGAAGTACAGAAGCCGGCATTGCTGCTGAACTTGTACCCCTTCTGTCTTGAAAGAGCAGTCGTTTGCTTTGTCCTGTATATATGCAGATTAGAGAAAGACACACTGATTGTAAGTGCTTAGTTTTCTTTTACATACTAGGGGGTAAAAGGCGTTAAATGAGTGTTTTTATTTACCAGATTCTTGCACTGAATTGGAGTAAGCAAATGTTTTTACTGCAGCTTGCCATAAATAAACAGAAGGGTGTTTGGAAATCCTGACCAGCTTTTGTGTAGGAGAGCACAATCACAACAAACTGGCTCTGTGAGAAACTGAAAACAAATAAAAGATGAGCTGTTATTCATGGTTTACAAAAGCAGAAGATTGTACAGAAAGGAGCAAGTTATTTTCAAATACTGAAAGCCATTGTTTGTAAACCTGGGACAGATTTCATAACATTTCATGTTCTGTTTTCAGTCTTTTTAGCTATCTCAGGAAACCAAAGGCAATGATTTTGATCAGCGCTGGCCTCAGACAAGGGTGAAAATCTGCAGCAACTGCATTCAATACTGCTAGAAGTCTTTTGAATCCCCACAAGGTATTTCCCAGAACATTTCCTACCTGTTTCTGAGTGTTAGATCTTGCAGTCACAATGTTGCAGTTAGCTAAAGCAAAGAATCATTTCCCCTAATGAAACTTTTCACACAAGGAAAGCTCTTCTTTTACTACTTAACTTCAGTGTAGTAGGTAGAAATCTCAGTAATTAATTTTCCTTATTCTTTTGTATTTTTGGCATTTTTCAGTCTAACATTACTGTACAAAAGTGATAGGTAGGTAATACTGAGATGAGCAGAGTATTTCCAGCTGTGCAGCTGGAGGATGGATGTATTTGTGAGGCTTTTTCTAAGCAGGGGTTGTTAAATGACACCAAACCCACAAATCAGTATTTCATTTTTACTTTATACTAATGCTTATTTTTTGTGACTAAGTAATGTCTAAGAATCTTCGTAACTGATAACTCATGTTGACGTTGACTTCTTTGCAACTTTTTTGTGGTTTTCATGCAACCACACTTGTGCCCCAAAGAAAGTCTCTGGCCTTAAAAGATAAACTCAGACTAGAAATTGAGCTGATGAAGTGGTAATAAAAATCGTGCCTAAAGCTGCCCCTCTTCCTCAGTTATTCCCTGTGTGGAGCAGGAACCTGTCTTGAGCAATCTTGGGGTCTCCACAAAGAATCTCTTGGTTTAGGGTTCTACTGGAACCAAGTAGGCTGGAATATTATAACAATATATCAGATGTTTTTGTGACTGGTAGGAAAAAGAAATACAGTGTTTTACAGAAGGAATGAAACCTTCCATATAAGCATGTTATTAGGATGTAGAAGTTGACTGTGCTGTGTAGAGGTACCCACTTAGCTCTGAACAAAGTAGCAGAGCCTATAAGAGCAGTATTATTAGTACAGTGTTTTGTGTGGGTAACATTGAGAAACTACTTGGGCGTTTCTGCAGGCCTCTGCATTGGGCTGTGTTGAAAGCAGGTGAGGTGGTAGTCCTTTAGGAATTGCAGATGGATAACTTCCAATCCAGATTCAGAAATTTTATTTCCTGTCCATGAGAAATGGACTTCAAAGACCCCACATATGTAATGGTAAATTGGGAAAATACTTCCAGCAGTATTGCTGCATCAGATTTCAAGTCATCTCTGAGAAGATTTGTACTGCCAGTAGTGCTCACTGAAGGAACTTTATGAATACCTAAGAACAGATAGCTTTTAGTTCAGTTTGCAGTTTGTGCTCTTTCTTTCCTGGAAATGGATGGGAAGAGCCTTTTTCTGGATATCTCAGAATCAGTATAAATACAGAGGTAAAAGCTTGCATTTGTTTTTCACGTATAACAGAGTTGCATGAGCGTATGCTGCAAAGCAAGTCATAGTGGTGATGCAGCAGCTTCTGTCTGCTCACTGACTGGCAACACTGTCTGGTCTAAGAGTTACAAGGCAGAGAGAAATCTTTCAAACCTATTTTTGCATTGTTTGTTTATTTATTAGGGAACAAGTATCTCCTGATTAGGTAGGGGTGACTGTAGTGATGCCAGGTAAATGAACAAACCCAGCCAAAGCTAGAAATCAACCCTTTGGTTATAGTGACTCAGGTCATCTGGATGCAGTCCTGCACTTCTTGGCTGCATTCAATGTGTTACTGTCCAAAGATGGAGAAGCAGTGAGTTTGTGCTTAGAGTGCTGGATCATGTACAATACAATGGCTCAGTTCATTGGCAAGGTGAGGAGCAGTCTGTCCCCTGCAAATCCTCTGATTCAAGTCCAGGTTCTTGTGTGTGCCATTTGGTAAAGGGAGAAATGAAACACCATTTAATTATCCTCTTAGTCCTTGGATCTATCTGCAGAATCCTTAGGCTTAGTCATTGGAGGGAATGGGTGGGTGCTTCAGGCAATCTTTATGACAGTCAGCACCTTTTGGGCCAGTGTGCTTCTGTTCCCAGCTCCAGACATTGATGAATAGCTTCCATTTGTTCAATGGCTTTTAATTTTAGCATTGTCAGCCTCAAGCATTCAAATGCTGAAAGTCAGTTCCCATGCATCAGTGATCAAATAAATTCAGATGCTTTCCATTAGAAGTTGTAAGTCTGGTGTTAGATTATGTTTTCAGGCTTCTCTCGGTAATCTTCAGATTTATAAACTTTATTCTTTGTTTGAAATGAAAGCTTCAGGTGCAGTTTGATTCCAGGAGATACATTTGGTGACAGGGAAGGAAACCACCTTTACTGCTTTATTTTGGCTTTTATTTACCTTAAAATGTGTTTGTTTTCTGGTTGCTGCTTCCCTTTGATTGCAACAAAACTTTTCTGTAGTGGCGGAGACTGAGTTAGTATTTTCCTTTCTAGATTGGTCTGCATCTAATTTTGATTAGAAGGTCGGTTGCTTTTAGTAGTGATGCTGTCCCATTGATTCTTCTAGAGATGTACTAGCATTGATATATTTAAATTTTATTATTTGCTGTGGACAAATATAGAGGCAACATAGGTAGCTTCCGTGTGGGTTACAGGCTGAGAATCAAAACTAATGAAAAGTTGATTGGGGTAAATAAAAATCTTAGTGTTGCACTACAGTGTAGAAGTTAGAATAATATAGTAAAATACAGTAATTCAGATTCCTGCCAAGCAATTTCATTTTATTAAAGCTTATGAAGTGTCTTGCATGAAATAGTATTGTTTTGTTGGGCACATGTAGTTTAATTTGGTCAGCATTCCTTTATGAAGTAGATTGTCCCATTTATGTCAGCAAACATTGCTTTTGCTTGTTTAAATTTTCATAGCAGCTGGAATCAAATGCTTTACACTCAAACAAGAATGGTTATTAAGAAGGTAACTTCTGATCATGCTGATACCAGCAATATTTAATGTGCTTTAAATAATTAAAAATGCTAAGGTGAGATCATGTAGATAATGCACACAGTTAAGGCAATTATCAGCGTAAGATCTAGTCAAATAAGTTGTTTGATGTAAATTCTTTTCTCCTGCCAAAAAAAACCCCAGCCAACATCTAAACAAAAAACCCCTGTGTAATCCAAGTCTGCTAACTCTGTGCTCTGAATTGCAAAAAGATCACGGGTCTTTCAAATTTAGTCAGAGGTTTGACTTCTCCGAAGACTTCAGTAACATTTTTAGGAATGAAGGAACTGTTTTTTCCCTTTAATATGTCCATGGAGAAGATTTGGGGGAAGAAATCTCTTGTAGAGTTACTTTTTCTTGTAGAGAAATCTTCACAGTTTCTGGGATATGGTAATGACAGTAATAGGCCACTATTGTCATGTTTGCAATTCATGGTTTCCTTTGGGTTTTAATTCCCTCTCTGCTTGGCAATATGATTTTGAAAGAGGCGTCCACTATGGCCTCTAGGAATCCCATCTTGAAGCATACCTACGGGAAGGCACAACTGCTGGCAAAGTTGGCTTTATGTTCAACACCACTGATTTGGTGCTAAGTGAAGCGCATCTTCTCCAGGGACTGCGCCTGTCCTCACTTTGCCCAGCTGTGGTTTGCTTGTTGCCTGACTGCTTTTTCCAGTTCTTTCCATCCAAATCCAAAGGCCTGTTCCATGCCGAAATCTTAGGTATCAGGGAGAAGTTTAATAAGTTACTTCCCAGTGTGTAAGGGGCTTCATTCCTTTTATTGCAAGAAGATCATTAAGATGCCAGTAGTTGATTCTTTAAAGATTTAATTTCTTCTTTCTCCACTAGTGGGAATGCCTTACGCTTACGTACCCTTGCAGAACGGTTTGCTGATAGCTAGGTATTTCATGATTTGCCTAGCTGTATCTGTGGGCGTGATCTGTCATTAAGATTTTACTTTATTTTTTTTTTCTTTTCTTAAAATATGCAGCATCATTTCTACTAGCAAGCTATGAAACGTTGCAATAAAAAGATTCACACAGAAATGTAGGCTGTTAAACTATGAATTTAGTCTAATTCTCACTGAAGACCTTCACTAGATTATTGAATAATTTGAATATAGCAAGGTTTGACCTGAAATAAATAGTGAGATATGATATATTTTGTGGAAGTTAATGGATAGTCAGATTTTTAAATTCAGAATGCTCAGTATTTGATGTGACTTTCCGAGACATCATACTTGCCAAAATTACCTTTCAAGAAGGCTTCTTAGTGCGTCTTAATTCTGAAATAACTCTGATGTGTTCCTTTTACTTTTGAGTCTTGGAAGCATTGTGTTTAAAAGCAAAAATTTTTTTTTGTGATTGTTGGGCATTATACAAGGTGATTTTATTAGTTTGCAGTTTTTGAGTGATGAACATCTACCAGAATTCTTGACAATACCCTCATTGAAGATTAAGTTACATAAATTATTTTGCTTTTTGTCTGGAGTCATTCAGGGCTCAACTTCCTGAAATGAGAATTTCTAGTGCCATTTGAGATACTGATCCAGAAGAGACTGGATGTCCTGTGTGTCCTATGTCATATCTCTCATCTCCTCAGGGAATGTCTTAGTTATTATAGGGGATCTGAAATGACAGTAAATTTCTGTGTATTATCAACTGAATTTAAGTCTAAATTGAGCTAAATGGGGAAAAAATAATAATCAGTGCATGTATGTGTTGCTTAAAGTATTATTTTTGTTTATCAGGTGAAATAATATCAAACTTAATATAAATGGGAGTTGCACCAGAATTGCTACTGAGTTTTCCTATCCTAAAAAAAAAAAAAGTAATGATGACAATGAATTTTTTAGTGTTACAGTATGTTTGCTTTGGATTGGTGTTAATTCAAGCCAGGCATTCAACAGAATCTTAAGCTGTTCCAATAAGTGGGAAGACTGCGACTCATAAATATGCTGCACCAGGACACTTGAAGATAGATGTGGAGGTATGCACATTCGTTATGGTTTTGATAGAATTTCCCCTTTTTGTCCTTTCTGTTTCCTTTTGAGATAAAATCTCTTCAAGAAGATTGGAAAGTGGAATAAATAGGACATATGGGGACAATATGCTCTCGCACACATACAGTTTATAGAGTCTTCTCAGCTGTACCATAGAGAATCACACAAAGCACAAAATTGTCTAGGTTGGAAGGGACCTCTTGAGATCATAGTCACCAACCCACCACCCCCTCTTCAAGCAGGGTCAGGTAGAGCAGGTCAGCTAGACTGTGTCCAGAGGTGTTTTGAATATCTCTAAGAATGGAGACTCCACAACCTTTCTGGGCAATCTTTTCTGGTGTTTAACCATCCTCACATTAAAAAGTATTTTCTTGTGTTAGATGGAATTCCATCATCATTTTAAATGTGTTAATTTGTGCTCATGAAGAAGCAGCAATATTTTAACTTAATTATGCATAGCTATTTGTAGCATTTGGTGATTTTTTTTTTTTAGCAAGATAATTATTGCCCTTATAATTTTAAATATATATGTTATTTTAGAAAGGTGCCTCTAGAACCTTTTGAATTTATTTTTTTTTTTATATTGTCACATACACAGATGTTGTCTTGGCAAAAGTTGAGCTCCAGTTGTGTACAAGGAACTATGTTTGGCACTGTTTTAACTTTCTCAGATGTAGTGGGCTTCTAATGATTGGCATGCAATTCACAAATTTCAGTTAGGCATTTAGGACTGTCTCCAGAAATCATCTTATGTTTGGTTCCCGGAGTGGTATTCGCAAACCCTAGAGACTGGCTGAACTTCCCAGTTTAATGTCTGGGTAGTAATAGATGCTTAAGAACAGAAGATTCTCAACAAACTTCAAGTTGTTTATATGTATATGAAGGGAAGAACAGGATGCCAATTTAGCTGATAGAAAAAATCAAAGGTATATAAGTTTTACAATTCCTCACTTTTCTGGAAGTAAGCACCTAACTATAGCCTCACAAAGTCTTTTGTAGGTGCTTACATTCATAGTGCCCTGATGAATTTAAGCAGCAAGTTGTTTTACTGTCTTCTCATGGGTTGTTGTTGTTTTGGTTTTGTTGATTGGGTGTTTTTTTGTGTGTGTGTGGTGGTTTGTTTTTTGTGTTTTTTGGTTTTTTTTTTTTAAATAATCTAAGAACTGTTGATGGAGCACTTGCTGCTTAATGCATCTGAGTTCAGTTGTCCTTACCGTGACAGGCATTCAAAACTGTTCCTCTTGCCTCCTATGAGGCAAATAACTGTCAGACTAGAGCCAGAACTAGGTACTAATGGGATTGTTCTTGATTCCTTCCTGCTGTTGTGATTTATTGTTCCACTAAGTATGTGCACTTTGGATCAGAAGGAGAGTGGGTAAGAATAGGTATCCATAATCCAGTGATGAAGGTGGCTTCCTGGGGACAGGGAGACCTGGTTCTGTCCTGGGAGCTGGAACCAGGATGTTGACTTGATGTTTTGAAAACAGGACTGTAATGCAAGTTTTGTGTACAGGCTGGTACACAAATATTAAGGAAATGGGAGATTTCAGTGTACTTTTTCTTGTTTGGTGAGCTTAAAAGCAGAGCTGATAGGAAATAATAGATGTTCAGGGCTCTCCAGGTAGAGTATCTCTGTACTCACTGAGTACTTCTACATATTTCCATTACTGAGATGAGGTTATTGCTGAGAAATGACAGTAGATGGTGCAGTTTCTGGTCTCTTGACTACCAAATGTGTGAACAGTTAATGCTAGTCATATCAGACTCGTGAATTTATACAGGTTTTATGAAAAACCCATTGGACCATCCATTTGGTCTTGAAATCTGTGTGTACCCAAAGGATTTTAAGTATTAATTCTTGGATTGTCTCTGAAAAAGAGTAGAGCACATTGAAATCTGATGTCTGCAAACAAGAACTTGAATGTATCTCTAGTAACCTAATTGACAGAGCTTTAATTAGAGTGATTTCTTCCTTTAGTACAAGGTATTATCTTAGAGTCAATTTCTTAAAGCATGTTGCCAAAGTCATGACTCACACTATAAAATGCATCATATACATCCTCAAAATCAGTCTTTTTAGACTGTACTTCCTATCCCCTCCCTTCCCTCCCTGGTGTGTTCTTTCTGCTCTGAGAGGAATTTTTATTTGCTGGATTGACACTGGGTATTAATAACAGCGGTCAGTATCAGAACACTTTTTAGGTGGCTGGTCTGGAACACAGTATAAATATAAAGTCCCTGTTAGAAATGAAACGTGCTTTGAGCAGAAGACAAGAGAAATCTATTTCAATAAGATATGCTAGGTTGAAGTCTAGATGTCTTGTGCAAAGCCTAAATGAAAGCACTGGATGAATCCCTGGAGGAAAAGAATCCACTATCTTTACCATCAACTTGGACAGGGCATTCAGCTGTTTTCCTACATAAGAGGTCAGGTGTGCTGATGTTTTCCATCGTGTTCCCAAACGATCTGTGAACCACAGCTTTCCCTGGTTAGGGGATGGGAACTGTACCATTCCCAACCATATTATTTCTTTAGAAGCTCACACTATAGCAGGTTGTACCCACAGGGAGTAGGGAGAAGGCCACAGTTAGTTCCTCTGTTAAATCTGTACCTTGATACCCTTGATACTCCTGAGTTGAGAGCAATTTTCCTTCTGTTGGTATGGTAAGAGTTTTCTGTCTTGGTTAAATTGTGTTTGCTTCCTTTGTCCAGTTACAGCTTTATACAGCCCTGTGTATGCAGCAGAGCTCCTGCAGATTTTTCTCTGTGGGGTGCAAAAAATCCCTCTGACTTCTATGCTACTTTCCCCAACCAAGATTAGGTTTATCTGTGTTCTTTTCTAGCTTAGCTAGTTAAGAGGTAGCAGTGACTGTGTAAACATGTTACAGGCAGTGAATGTAAGAAATAAAGTGGTCTACAGTAATAAAATAGTGTACATGATGGAAATTCTATTTGCTTTCTAAAGAATAGATACCTTTTTTGATCTGCAGAAGGGTGAAGGGCTGGAAGAAACCATCTATCATGAAGATAGCAAATGAGGGATTGTAGCTAGGGAAACCAGTGTCCTTCCAGAATGACATAGGCTTAATGCTTTGTTAATCTGTAACCACGGTGCTTACAGTTCTTCTGAATGAAACTTTTGGATGGTTTAATGAAAGCTTGGAATAAAAAGAGTACAGTTCAGGTATGCTGAGAGCCCTAAAGAAAGGGGGTTGAAAGGTTACTGCCGCAGATGTAGCGGTGCAAGTTCTAAACTTCAGATTTTGCGTGCCCTGGACCACAGTTCTGTTAGACGGTAACTGCTGTGCAGCAAGCAGTATCGAAGATGATTTGCATATACACCTCTTCAATCTGTTTTCCCCCTGATAGACCTGTCGTGGTTTAAGCCCGGCTGGTGACAAAGCAAGCATGTAGCTGCTTGCTCGCTTCCCCCACAGTGGGATGGGGGAGAGGACTGCAAGAGTAAAAGTGAGAAAACCTGTGGGTTGAGATGAAGACAGTTTGATAGGTAAAGCAAAAGCCACACATGTAAGTGAAGTAAAATGAGAAATTCATTCACTACTTCCCATCAGCAGGCGGGTGTTCAGCCATCTCCAGGCAAGCAGGGCACTCACCATGACATCATATAGTATGGAATATCTCTTTGACTAGTTTGGGTCATTTGTGCTGGCTGTGTCCCCTCCCAGTTGCCCATGCCCCTCCAGCCCTCTCGCTGACAGGGCCTGAGAAACCAAAAAGTCCTTGACTTGGTATGAAAATCACCCAGCAACAACTAAAAACATCAGTGTGCTATCAACATTGGTCTCACACCAAATCCAAAACACAGCACTGCACCAGCTACTAAGAAGAAAATTAACTCTATCCCAGTTGAAACCAGGACAAGACCTTACAAGTTTCTTCTTAAAGTCAAGCATAGAATTACAACATACAGGAACACCTTTACAGTTACTGCTGCATGTGTAACTGTGACAGTTTCAGTATGTTCATGTATGTGTAACTCACACTGGAAGAGTCCTCTACAAAATCTCACAGCTGTCTCCTTCTCCTGAAACAAAGAAAGTCAGGTGTTGGTCTGTCCCATATGTTCTGTCAGATTATGTCTTTCTGAAATGTATTTTAAAAATGTAGTAGTAATAATTGAGATAGTCTACTATAAGATGGATGAGAGAAACTTTTGGAGAAGAACTCTTTCCACCACTTGCTGCTGGAGGGTAATTAAGTAACTTACCATCACAGAAAAGCCAGGATGTAATGAGTGTGTGGGGCAGATGGAAGGTGGCAGAAGTCATCATCCCTTCCTTGGCAGCTGCTCATCCTGGAAGGAGAACTTCCACCTGGAAGATGGGTTTGGCAGGACAAGAGAATTGCAGCAAGGAGCTGTGAACTTCCAGTGCGAGGGACAAGACTGTAGGAGACCACTGAAAGGAGCAGGGAGCAGTTGCCTGTCAGACTCTATGGGGCTGAAACAGGATATTCCCAAAAAGTGGAGGACTGCAGACTTTACTGCTTATTGCTTTCATGATCACAGTGTGTGACAAAACATGGGGATGGGCAGCCCTCTTCATTCTCTCTCCCTACTCCTCACTCACAGACAATGGTTAGAAATACGTTTGTCTGTGAGTCTTATTTATTCTGATCATCTAATTAGTTTGGTTTTCTCTTTCAAACTAGAATTCTTTAGTGTTTGAATGAGATCTGGTGTTTCAGTACAGAAGAGTTTTAATCACTTTGAGTTCATTGTAAGTAAAAGGTCTAGATTAGATGTCTACTTCAGAGCTCTAGCTACCTTCAGGTCCTGTCACTCCTATTTAAACTTGTAAGTCAATTAGAAGTGGGTAGTATGAAAAGCTGCATGTGAGACTTCCTTTTATACTTAATGCAGCTTGCAGCTCAACAATAATACAGGCATCACTGTAATACAAGAGTTCATGCTGGAATGGCATTAACCAGACTTATAGAAGTTTCATTTTAATGAAAAAAAAGGTATCTAATCAATATAAAATTGATATAATGTGGAAAAAGTGCCTTAGGGGAGTGTATATGTCTTCCTAATATAGTTACCTTTCAGTGACTTTAACACAAACATATGCCATATGAGAAGAATTTAATTTTATTTGTTTTCAAATCATGCATTCATGTGTTAGGATGTGTTGAAATTAGAAATACCTATGCCTTTTCTTGTAGTAAGATGATCATAGACATCTCCAGTTTGGGCATTGGAGCACTTAGCTTTTTGCCTTTTCTAGCATTCTTAGTTTCATGGGTGTGTAACTTTTCACCACTTAAAGGTAAACTAAAGGAAAAAAAGTCTGGAAGAGCTGTACTGACTGTGTGGAACAGCAGTATAATGGGAACCACTGGCATGGAGCTCTGCTGTCCAAATAAACTGTCAGATATTATTTATTGTAATCCAGCACAGTCAGCAGAAAGGGAAGGCAAGTGTTCTGCAGCTGCTTCTCCATGAAAAAGATGTGGAACTTGGTGATCTTGATATCTATTCTAAGATCTAGATGGAATAGGCTTCAACAGACTTTGATTCTTTTGCTTTCTTCCAAATCTGATGTTTTTGTATCACAGGCAGGTTTTAGTAAAGGATCTGCTCTGCTCCTTGCTCTTTGTCTGTCTTCTCTGCACCTTCCCAGTTTTCCTTCACTCCTGAACTGAGCATTCAGCCTTCTTGCCCAGCAATTAGAATTTTTACCATCTGACCTCTGGCTTCTGTTCCTGTGATGGTGCTGTAGAAAAATGCATCCTTTCTCCTCTGTTTTGCCTGGATACTCGTCTGATTTTAGTATTGTGCATTACTCCACCCTTTCCTTACCCCCTTTGCAAAAGAGGGAAACAAAGAAACAACTGCAGCCATCTCACACCACCAGCTTGTTCCTTACTATCTTTTGTTTCCTCTTCCATCTGCTTTGCCACTCTTCATCTTCCTCTTGACATTGTCCAAGTCTGGTTCATCATCAAGATGAATGGCTCCTTTCCCAATTTGCTTAAAGCTGTCAGAAATCTTTTGATGCCCTCTTCACAGAAAGGCGTTTGCAAATATCTTTTTGTTTTCATACAGTGAGGAGCGGAGGAATAGTTGGTAAGTCGGTCATGTTGCAAGAGGCTAGAAGGCAACTCCTGTTCCTCTAGAGCAGAATTGTGTACTTTAGTCTTTGATTTAAATGGCAGATTATTTTTTCTGTCAAAAAAAAATATAATAAAAAAAGGTGAGAACCCAGAAGCTCTGTAATAAAGGAAGATTTTGAATGCCCTGTTCTGTCCTTGACTGGAAATTTTAACTTTGTACAAAGCACGTTTTAAATTAGTGTATATGTTAACAAAGGATCTCCAATTACATATTAGAAATTTTTATTGTTTTTAAAATATTAGTTAGTAACTGGCCCACATCTCTTCCCCACCCCCTCTGCATCCATGCATTTATGAACATGATAAATAGAGAAAAACACATGTATAAAACTAAGATGTTTACTATGCTAGGAGTTTCCTAGAACTTTGAGTGTTCTTGCACAAGACATGTTTAGTGCAGGGATTCAAAAGCCTTGTTTGTGCTACTAACATTGCATGGCCCATTCCAGGCTAGAGCTGGAAACTCAAAACATCCTATCAGCAGACCCTTATGGCAATTTCTGTCAAGGTCTTGACCTGAGCCACCTAGTGCTCTCCCAAAACATTTCAGGGCACGGCTTGGGAGTTAATTGGTGACTTTTTCCAATTAGTTGTTTGGATATGTCCATGTTATTTTGGAGGCCCCAAGAGACCAAATGAGGGCTAGTTGGCCGCATGGTGAATGGAACCAGCACTGGCACTGTTCAATTTATTAACATTGAAACCTTCCCTGCCTTTTAAGGATGCATGTGGGTGAAATTATCTACACTTCCAATGAGGAAGTGTATTTGGTTTCCTTTGAGCTGTTAATGTATATGAAAAATTTCACGCTAGTTTAATAATATGAGTAAAATTGATAGTGATTCTAGGGATCAGTTACTGTATGACTTCAGTAAATTGTTAAAATAGAGACATGGAGGTCAGTAAGTATGTACAGGCATTCCTTCCCCCCGCCCCGGTTGCTGGTGTTGAAAGCACCCACAGAACACGCAGCAAGTATTTTATGCTGTTGTAATTATGCTGTGAGGGGAGAAAAAGACCCCTTGAAATAATGTGGTCGCTGTCCTGGAGGTATAGATTATCCTGAAGTTAGTTCTGCCACCCTGTGGCTACCGAAGGTCATTCTTAGGAGGTGCGTGTTTGCTACTGTGATGCACACACGTCTTTTAAACTATTGCTTGCATGCTATTTAAACTTGAATGCTATTTTGTGGAGGAAGTTGAAGGACTGTTGTAGTCCCATAGAGATGTATAAATGCTCTATGCTTTTATTGAAAGATATAAATACTCATTCACTGGAAATGCAATTACTTAATAAATCTCATGATAGAGTAGTGTGTAGACGCATAACTGTTCACCTGGTCACCTCAGTTATGCGAGTGCTGTACACTATCCAGCAATCACTTATCTTTTTCTTAGTTTTAGGCAGAAAATGTGATCGTCTGTGTTTCAGTAATAGACATAAAATTTGTAAGTTCACATAGTCTACAATTTTAACAATTAATCTGTCTACAATACTGTGTACTTCTGTCGGGCATACATACACCGTATGCAGATTCAAAGTGGTTTCAAAAGCATACCCATGTATTTTTTGGCACTTACTACTCTAGAAAAGAATGATTTTGTTAAATAAAAGCACCGTGGTGCCTGTGACAGTTAAAAATCCAAGGCTTACCTGCGTGAGGCCCTGATGAAGTTGACAGCATTTCAGAGCACACCTTACTCTTTTGTGTCCATTTCATTGCTCATTTTTAGAGTTATCAGGAGAAATAATTATGATTGCTCTGTTGCATTTCTGTTGCTCTCCACTATAAGGCATTCTGACCCCTTTTAGAGAAGCCTTCCACGTTTTGCAACAAACATTGAAGAAAAATGCTCAGGTTTAAAGAACAGGGTTTTTTTTTGTTTTTTTTTATGCAATGAAAACGCAAATGAAATTCCAGAAGAAAATTCAGTTGCAAACTACTTAAGTCACCCTGTCTTTTCTTGACCTCTGCAGGAAAAATCTGGAAAGCATACTTCAGCGAAGTAACTGAAGATTTAGGTTCATGCCAGCAGCAGTGTGCCTTAAAACTAAAATGCCAGAGAGGTTTCACTCTGCCTTTATAATGACTGTGTACTCAATGTAAGGTTTAGATACACAAAGCACTCTTATCTAAAGTATTTGTTGCTCAAGTTTCAGAAAGATGAGAAAGTAAGTTTATAGAATAGTTTGGGTTGCAAGAGACCTTTAAAGGTCATCCAGTCCAAACCCCTGCAATGAGCAGGGACGTTTCAACTAGATGGGGATCAAGTTGTAATACTGTTCCCTGACCATTCCCTAACAATGACACAAGGGTCAGCTTGTAAGGAATGGCTGCCTTCTTTTGCAGGTAATTCCTATCATAGCTTAAATGATAACAACAGTGAGTGGCTCTGCAAAGCTAAGCTGATAGTGCACAATGATATGGTATTACAGTTGTATAAAACTGATCTTTTTTTCAAATGAAAAATGTTAAACAGTATACACAGAACAAGAACATGTGTTATTGAAAGTCATCAAACCCCAAATGCGTGGTTTTCAGTAGAACTGCAGGCTTTTTCCTTTAGTGGGTACTATGCTACTGCATTGAGTTACACAATTGCTTGCGGTTTTATCATAGAATGTAACAATCTCCTGCTCAAGTAGTAGTGTAGGTAAAATATGCCTGAGGTTACACAGATGATTATTGACCTGGATTTTTTGGGGTTTTTTATCTGAATACCTCTTCAGAAAAAAATGTTCTGAATACTAATATATTCAGATACATAGAAGATTCAAAGCCACAAAAAAGGTATAAAGACCATAAAGATGTGGTTCTACTTGTACATCCATTACCCCTGTGGTTTCATTTTCTCTTTCTGTGGTTTAAGATCTTAGTGACTCTGTGAAGTCAGATGGTAATTTAGTAATGATAGACAATAAACTTCATGATTCTAATTGACAGTAGCTGATGGCCTGAAGATAGCAATGACCTTTCTAGTCTGGCAAGAAAATAGTTTGTAACTGATCAGAAGAGTGTAACTCTTTGATTTGTCAATGTTTTTATTTTATTATTGATTTTACTAAGTATTTTCTTGCATTGTTTTGACTGACTCCTATTTTTGCAAACACATCCATTTCAATTTTTTATGTTCTTGGTATTGTAATATTCATTTAATCAAAGGTATGTTTTTTTCCTGGTGCTGTGAATACTTTCTCTTGAAAGTCACTATGTGGAGGCACTAAATTAGATGAGAAACTTGTTGAGCTGAGTTATGGTTTCACTGACAACATTGTGCCCTGGCAGAGTTTTCCTCACAGTTGTGACGTTCTTGAACATTTTTGTATGGAATGAGAAAATTCTTTAAATCCACAAAGATAGCAACAAAAGAGGGAAAAAGCAGTGTCTCCCAGGCAAGTAGGAGAAGTGTGTTAATGTACTCAGAAGAGCAAGTTTGCAAACAAATGTTTTCTTTAGCTGTTTCCAGGTGTTTCCCTTTTGACAAATCAATTTGGCAGAGCTTTGTTAAAAGATAGAAGATAACACTGTCACATATTTTCTGTGACTAGTAAGCTCGTAGTCTTATTTCTGAGAGACAGTGAAGTACAGCTTGAAAGGATGATTTATTTTAACTTACTAAAACTAGAATACTTCAAAGATAAAACCGGAAGGTCCTATGAATAAGGATCTGAACTAGGACAGAAAATTGCCATGGGTAAATCTCAGTGGTCTTATTCTGCATCTGTGATGGCCTTCTTCAGGATGTGCTATGAATTCGTCCTGGAATGAAATGAACACAGTGTACTTCTGATAGTTTTCAAATGTTACATTTTCTTCTTAAAAAAAGACCAAATTTAAACCAGGCATTTGAAGTTGTCAAAGGTAGGGTAACTTCACAGTGTCCAAATGCTTTATCTTCATGACCTGTTTATTTGGTTCAAAATTTTCTTCCCTGTAGAAAGCCAGTAATGTGATGCTTATGATCCCTTCGGTTCATTTTTGCACTTGGTGTATGTTGTTATTTCTTCTAACTGAAATGAAGAAGTATGGGTTGAAGTGAAAGTGTTTTTCAATTCTTAAAATATACATTTTGAAAAGGAGTGACTTGAGAGAAGGTAGGTAACTACTTGAAAGTGCAAAATCTCTTTAGAATTCTTTGAGTACTTCTAGTTTGTTAGCATTTTTATGTATATGAATTTTCATATGTTTATCGCATCTAGGTTGGCACGCTGCAGATTTAATGAAAGTAATGTTGATATTTTCCAGCATAACTTGAGAGTCAGAATTAATAATATAAATAAATGAAGTATTGCTAACTGGAAAGATAGATACATTATCAGTACTGAGAAACAAAATCACATTTAGTGGGAAGTTTTACAAATCAAGTTTTATTGGTTACCGACAAGAGAGACAGCCTCAGTTTAGGAAGATAAATAAAAGCAACGTATGTGAAATACGGTTAAAATCTTTACTTAATTCCTCAGGCTTTGGCTGGCTGGTTTGAATAAGTGTTAACACTGATTACTTAAAATAGATATTTTTTTTGAATAGGAAATACTGTTTTAGATAATATAGAAACAGGTAAATGAGTAGCTTTCCCAATTCAAAGTGAAAAAAATTAAAGGAGGAGAAATCAAAGGGCCCTTCACACCCTAGAGGAGTTTATAGGCGGAGTATTAATTAATTAATGCAGTGCTATTCTGTGAAGTTTAGTGGTAGATAGGAGATCAGCAACCTCATTTGTGATTAACTGGATGAAAGCTTTCTGAAGTACTTAAGTACTAGTGTAAAGGATACCACAGTTCCCAAACTTTCTCACTGCATCCTTTATTAGGAGATGAATAACACAGATCTTTCCAGAAAGGCAAGCCAGTCTTTTTGTCACTCTGAGTGGGTCTGAAGCAGCAGGGGCTATTGTGGGGAGCAAATCAGTAGCTGCATCATTCCACCTGAAGACATCCCCAAGGGTTCTCTGCAGCCTGCTCTTCTACCTCATTCCAAACGTGGCTCACCAGAAGAGCAGGGATGTCATTTTTGCATTTGCAGCGAAGATTTATGTATGATAGCTGTATGGATCTCAGTGAGCTGTTTGAAAGATATTTGGCTCAAATTTTGTGTTGCGGTTTTTCAGTTACACTTTTTTTCTTTAGGTGGGGAAAAAGGCATCAGTTGCTGTGTAATCTTCTGACTTGTCTTTTAATGAAATTGTGATGCTGGCTGTGCTTGCAAGAGAAGGATCCCTTCTGTCTACAAAAGCATCTTTCATTATCTCTTGACTATTATATTAAGCTGAAATCTGAAGTGGTAACTGCCTGTGTTTCACTTTGATTTTTCTCAAATTACAATTATTACAATTATTATTTGCCAGTCTAGCCAAATTTCTGAGGAGGGCAGAGTCTCACTTCTCCCACAGCAGCACAGTGTGGTAACTAGAACTATGGAGACAGCCAAGTGTGCAGCAGTGGATGGAAAGAGAAGCCCAGCCCATGTGGAAGAGCATCTTCCACTGTAAACTGCTAAAGCCAATGATTAAGTGACCTGTACAACTCCACTGGAGAGGAGAGATCACCTTTGGGGGAAGTAGACAGTTTAGTAACTGCTGCCTAAAATGTAATTGTCTCAGTAGGGAAGAGAGAACTTGCATGTTGTCTAAAACTTACTTTATTTTTGTTTAAAGTTAGGGTTTTCAAATTGCTTCATTTTTGTCTTACTAACAAAAGTAATGCTTATCTTCTGTAAGTGAGTTCACATTGAGGTTATTGTAATTCAGTTCTTATTTACAAAAAGCAATTATGAAAATTATTGATGAAACTGCTAAAGTGGAATTTATTTTAAATAAGCCTGAATTATATAGAAAAGCTGCATGTTTTCAGGCATTATTAATAGACTGTAGTTTCCATTATGAATATATATTTTTACTGGTTTGCAAGACAAAGCAAGCATGATTAGAGGGGCGAAAATGTTTCTTAAGCACCAGATCTAAAATACATTGCCTGTTCATGCACAGAATTAGTTCTGTGATGATCTGGACTATGGCTTAAGTCTCTCTGTAAAATTGGGTATGTGAGTCAGAAAAAAAAGCTTATGACTTTGAAGGAAAAATAGTGAATGTTGTGGCATTCAAGTTATTTTCAGTAGTAAACTAGACTAAACATGAGTTTTGTTTTGATTTGTAATACACCTCCCTGCCCCTTAATCTACTCTGTATTCTATTGGCAAGTAGTTTCAAGAATTAATCAGAAATGCTTTATTTCCTGCAATTAATTTCTAAATAATACAAGGAAAAAAAAAAACCAAAATTGTGGGAAAAGGTGTAACTGAAATTGTTTCAATAGCTCATGTGCATTCTGTATAAACTTTGAATGTGGTATTGGCTCCTGAAGATTAAACTAATTTAAATGAATGAGATTTTATTTTCTGCCAGTAAATGTGTCCTTTTTCAGAATACACTGTCTAGAAATAAACTGCTTTGTCTACCATTTCCAAAACAATATTACGATCAACTAAACTAAAGGAAGAAATACTGCTTGCTTAAATAATATATTTTAATACTCTCTGAACTAATTCTTGAACTACATTACTAATTTAGATTAGAGAAGTATGCTGCATCCACCACATGCTGTTAGGCTAGAGTGGCACACTGTTCCAAGATTTCCTGAGAGAGTTAAACCCTTACTTTTGACTTGTGCTGCATCATAAGACTAAGACAAAAAATGACTAAGACATTTTGTGAGGCTGCCACAGAACAAAGCCTGCTTTGAAATATTAGTTGGACATAATTAGTTGCATAGAAAGTGTTATTTCTTTTGAATTTCCTCTCTTTGAAATCCCTACGTATACTGTGTTTTCATGGAAAACTACTGGTCCCCCCCATTCCCTGCCAAATTATTGTTATATTCTTTCAGCACTAACTAGACCATTACTGGTTTTTTTGTTTGCAAATTCTTAGTTTTTACACTTTTCTAGGATGTGAACAAACGAATGAAGCAATAAGAAAATAAAAGTTAGTTGTAAAATATAATGGGATCAGTGGTTAGTGATCTTCATCATAAACTTGTAAGAAGTGAATGTCTCAGACAAATAATATGCAAAACAAAAAAGTCTTAAATGCTAAATTTGCCATATCTCAAACCTAAGATCTAAGGAGTGTTTTTTGTCTGGCCTATATTTTTCCTTTTAATCTAGTGAAATACTTAGTTATGCTGGAGAACAGAAGGATTTAGGTGGAATTGAAGTTTTCCATTTAAACCAAAAGTCTTATCCTTAAATTTATAAACTAATCTTCTAAGCCGATTTAATTAAAGTAGTTAAATAGAAAGACAATAGTAGGTCTTAAACATTCTAATGCAAAGAGTTTCCTTATGTACCAATGACAGTTGACTTACAGGAAGATGCTGTGTCCAGCTATCTGAAACAGAGGGGAAAAAAGCTCTTGGTACAAACGATTTTTGGAATTGTCCTGGCACAGCACATCTGTGCAGCAGGTGGAAGTGCCCTTTTTTTTTTTTTTTCCCCCAAGGATAACTACATACATCAGAATTTCCAATGTTTAAAATTTTTGAGCTGCATTAATTCTGTATTGCTAAATAAAATTGGTGCGGTATTGATCAAATGATTTACACACTGTTATAGTACTCCTGTAAAAAAAGTGAGGCATGCTGCACTGGCACTTGGGAGGAGAAAGGATGTGTGGCAAAATTTAGGAAAGGTTGGTTTGTCTGGGTAAAACATTGAGGTCAATATGGGGCTGTTCTGATGTTCTGTTAATTCTTTTGATTTAAAGAACAAAGTCAGAATTTCTTAGTGACTAAGTATCCTTTATTGGCAGTGCTGGATGCATGGGGGATCCTTCCACCAAACGTGCATGTTTAAGGTTGCTAATCATTCCATATTTATACAATGAAATAATGATTATTCAACTAATATCTATACATATTCATTATCTAATCCCGCCTACCCTCGCTTCGTATGTTAATTAGCTTATCAGTCCTTCGTGCTTGTGCAAATTCTTCCAAGAATTGTGGGCAGGGGTCTCCGAGACGTGGGCAGTGGTCTCTAGGAGGAAGGCTGTAGGTCTTCCTCATGGTGTACTTTTCACCTTTTGCTCATTATGTGATGGTCTTGCACATTTGCAGTGTTCTTATCAGTCTGAGGTAATTTATGCCCTTGCTGGCCATCTGCTTTTCTTGCTTAATTATTTCTTTTACCCTTATCTGTCCTCTCCTGCTGAAGTGTTCTGCTAAAGTTTTAACATAGAAGGTCAGCAGATAGGCGGATGTCTAACAAAGGATAACAGAACAGACACCGAAGGTAGATGAGTAACATATGGTGGTACATGATATCTACAATTGTTACAGGGGCTAACAAGCATAATGGTTATTCTTTAATTCTATTCTAAAGTTCGTTCACACTACATCACTTTGAAGCATATGCTTTAGCTATTCTAGAAGCAGCAGGTTTCCCTCCAGGTCTTGGCCCTTCTGTTTGCTTTCACTGCTGCTTGGGTTTTTTTGTGGGCCAAAGAGTTTAGATCTCTTGAAAAGGTCAGAGAAAGATTGCATTTCTTCCCTGTCAGCTTCTAGCTGGTGAAGGATATCCTAACTGCAGTGAGCAACATCAGGACTTTTGGACACTTCTTGACTTAAAAAAATAGACAGATTGCAGAAGGTGAGGAAGAAAAAATTGGATCAAAGTTTCCTACTAGTGTTTATAAAAATGCGAACTGGGCTCTACTGTTTTCAGGGGAGTTTATCTTTACAAAAATGCTTCTTTCTACAGTGCCGTGATGAGTAGGAAGGAGGGTGGCCTGCTGAAACAAAGGTGATCTGATCAAGAAGTTTAACAGTTTATTGAGCTATATTTCTGGTCGTGCTGACTCTGGATCATGAGAGGGACAGAAATAAAGTCCTTAGTAGCCTGTGTGCACTCAAGGCCCCAGTTAGGCCCATGGTTTCATCTCGGTGGAAGCTTCTGACAGCACCTGGAATAGGGCATAATTTTAATTGAAAGCCAAACACCCCCACCCCCTGCCTTGTATTAAAGATGACTGCTTATTCAGGGGCACACTGAAAACCAGCAGAGAGGAAAAAGTTCTGTCACCTTAATCACTGTCGCCTTATTCAGGTACGAGGACAGCACTCAGAATCATTTAGGTTGCAAAAGACCTTTGAGATCACCAAGTCCAGCTGTTAACCCAGGACTGCCAAGTCCATTGCTAAACCATGTCCCTAAGCACTGCATACATGTTTTTTTTTCTAAACAACTCCAGGGATGATGACTCCACTGCTTCCCTGGGAAGCCAGTTCCAATGCTTGACAACCCTTTTGGGGAAGAATTTTTTCCGAATATCCAATCTAAACCTCCCCTGGCACAACTTGAGGCCATTTCCTCTTGTCCTGTCACTTGTTACTTGGGAGAAGAGACAGACACCCACCTGCCTACAGCCTCCTTTCACATAATTACAGAGGGCAATAAGATCCCCCCTGAATCACCTTTTCCACAGACTGAACTCCATTTTTCTCTGACATGCCTTATGACTTTCTCTAGACCCTTTGCCAGCTCTGTTGCCCTTCCCTGGACACGCTCCAGCACCTCTACATCCCTCCTGAAGTGAAGGGCCCAAACCTGAACCCAGGATTCAAGGTGCAGCCTCACCAGTGCCCAGTACAGGGGGACAGTCACTGCCCTGGTCCTGCTGGCCACACTGTGTCTGACACAAGCCATGATGCTGTCAGCCCCCTTGGACACCTGGGCACACTGCTGGCTCATGTTCAGCCGGCTGTCGACCAGCACCCCCAGGTCCTTTTCCACTAGGAAGCTTTCCAACCACTCTTCCCCAGATCTGTAATTGTTTGACAGCTTTGGGGAATAATTTCTCTGTTACAAGACCCTTTATCCTTTTTGATACAGAAGCAACTTTCAGTAAGTTATTAAGCAGCATAGATTAAATTATAAGGTAATTTTAACATTTAACCTTTTAAAAAAGCTACAGAGTTTCTAAAACTGATCATATAGCTTGTATGTACTGTACTGTTTGTATTTGCCAGAAGGTTTGTTTATAAAATCATATCATTTAGGTTGGAAAAGACCTTTAAGATTGAGTGCAACTGTTAACCTAGCACTGCCAAGTCCACAACTAAACATGTTCCTAAGTGCCACAGCTACACGTCTTCTAAATATCTCTAGGGATGGTGACTCCACCACTTCCCTGGGCAGCTGTTCCAATGGCTGACAACCCTTTTGGGGAAGAAATTTTCCTTAACATCTGATCCAAACCTTCCCTGGCACAAGTTGAGGCCCCTTTCCTCTTGTCCTATCACTTGTTACTTGGGAGAAGAGACTGACACCCAGTTTGCTACAACCTCCCTTTAGGTAGTTGTAGACAGCGATAAGGTCTCCCCTGAGTCTCCTTTTCTTCATGCTGAACCACCCCAGTTCCCTCGGCTGCTCCTCAGAAGACTTGTGCTCTAGATCCTTCACCGGCTTTGTTGCCCTTCTCCAGATTGACAGAGGTGCTTTGCCATAGCACTGATTAGTCAATTAGGAATGTTTCTCTGGGGGAAGTGGGGGCTGGCTTTTGGAGTATACAGTAAACCTATCTCCTCTCCCCTAACAAACTGTGTCTTTAGGAAAAATTAATACAGTCAAGGCATGAGTTTAAGTGTGTGGCAAAGCTCCTTGACCCTAGACAGGCCTATGAGATGATACTGTGAGAGACGTAAGATTTTTATAGCTGTGTGTTATTTCAGGGAAGTAAGCAAATACTGATAGATGCTTCTGGCCTACTCCTCAAATTGAGGGATTTTTGGGAAGATATTTCCCTCCTCACCACTCTTTCACTTCCATTGAAATATGTGTTCCTTACTTTGCAGAGAGGAGACATGCCTTAAGAGCAGTAGATGCAGGAGGTTCAGATGGTAGGGTGGGAATTTCTAGAAAAGACTAGAGGAAAGGCTACTTTCAGACTGTACTGTATCTAGGCAATGAAATTTCACATGCACCTAATCTATATGGTATGTCTTTCTGTAATAGAAAAATTGAAGCAAGTTGCTTTTGATTACACGTCCTGAAAGTATTGATTAAGGCTGAGGCTGTGTATGCTTTGAATTTTAATGTTCCTCTCCTTTCTCTCTTTCCAGCTGGAATGCTTGCTGCTTTCCCTACAGGATTATAAACTTTGACATTCATAAGAGGAAAACTGAAAGATGCCTTCTGAGAGGTGCTTGAGGTATAGTACTTGGTGGCACGTAGGAAGTCATCTACATTTAGGATGATGTTTACCAAGTCATGTAATGGACAGTAGAAAAGTGAAACTAATATTTTTGTTCGTTAAGTAGGAATTCACATTATTAAATATATATCCCTGTCATAATCTGCAAAAATACTACTTTCTTGTTGCCCCTTACCTCTGGCAAAGAGAAGCAGTCCAGGGATTGATTTGAGCCCACAGTCTCTTTATATATGATCTTGTTTATGGCTTTGTCTATACTCTGAATTTGTGATTGTGGCTGCAACTGGCATTTTACATTCATGCATTTGAATTGGTGGCTGGCGATCATTTTTAGTGTGTGTAGTGTTCCACTATTCAGGACATACATTGCTCTTCCAGTTCTTTGAAATGGCTCAAAGCATTCTCTCCAAACTCAGCTTCCTGCCTTCCAGAATCTCCCATTCTGTCTCTTCCACTCTTACAGAGTCTTAATCATCTATATGTACTTGCTGTTGTAGCCTTTCTCACTTACTTGTATTGCCCATTGTCTCACTGGAAAATTTGACATTTATAATTTAATTAGTTTCAGGGGGCACTTTCAGGCAGAACACTCAGCAGAATTTGTTAATCTAGTTGCTTTTCTGCAGAACCTTGCACTGCTCTGATATGCTGGCAGTTGTTCTGTTTCACTGTTCATCTGGGAGCTTAGAGATCTACCTGGTATTACTGGGACATTGTATCATTCCAGTTCTGTTCCTCTTTCGGTGCCATGCTTCTGTAGCAGAAGAGAATCAGGAATTCCTTGCACTTTATAGCTTTTGAGTTTATCAACTGACAATATCACTACAAAGTGGCCATGTTATGTTTAATGAATCAGTGCTATTTCATTCATAAATTCCAGTTAATTTGCCTTGCATGTGTATACATTCTTCATATATTGTTAATACAAGGGTTACAGGCAATTGATTTTCCACTTTGGTCATTGACTTGAAAAAAAGATTATGATAGAGCTCAATTTAAAACTACAGATGCCTGATTTTATGTATGTGTGTATGCATATGTGTATATATGATTTCCCCACAAAAATTACCCTTGTACCTTGTCTCTCCAATCTGTTTTCTATTGGGTATAATAGTCCTTTTCTTGTGGAAAAGGACTTTCATCTCTGGGTGATGGTGAAAAAAGCAAGAGGAATGAAGTCTTGGTTCACAACATGGGAAAAGAGCCTAATAAAGAAGGGGGGTGGGTGGGGGTGGGGGGTTTGGAAGAAACAATCTCTACGTATAATTAGCTTATTATACTTGCACTAGTTTGATTCAGTCACTTTGCTATAGAAATTATGGAAGGGAAATAATTGTTAGAAATAATTCCCTTCTATTTTAACAAGTTATATTTCTTGATAATTGTCATTTAAAGTATCAATGGGGTTCCACAAACAGAACGGGTGAAGGAAAAAAATAATTTGAATGAATAATTTTGAAATGTATGTAGGGTATGTCCATGTGTGAAACCTAAACTATTAGGCAGGGGGTGAAGTTCAGATACAGGTTATTCCTGTGTAATTCCGCTTCGGCCATCCTTCTAGAAGTAATGTCTTAGTTCTTGACTTATTTAAAGATTAGGTTGGATCAGAGCAAACAGTCTGCAAGAGAGGTCTGCATTAGTATTACAGATACTACAGAGGTGCAGGAGTGGGATAGGCAATACAGAGTGTGTGTGTTGATGGGAAAGGAGAATATAGCAGCCACATTAGCTGCTGCATAACGTGTATGGAGTGAATTACGTGATGGTATTGGAAAGGTGATAGTTTATTTACCTTTTAATCAGTAAAACCCCAAAATTATACCTTCACTTTGATTTATTCAGGAATGACTCTCTGCAAACTCACCTTCTATAAAGACGTGGATTCTCAGGCAATATAAATTGGTGTAGTCTCACAGATTTCAGATAAACTTCATTGTGTTGTGCCAAAGAGGATTTGCAGATTTGTTTGTTTTATTTCCATTTATGTCAACAGTTACATTGTATGTTCCTTCTGCTGTAGAAAAGGAAGCTGCGATCAGCCAGTCTTAGGCTGCATGACATGGAAATCTTGTATGCATACAAGGAGATATTCAGAGGTGGTGGAAGGCCTCAGTATTTTAAAAACAAGCAAACATCCTCCCCTGGCCAATACAAAACAAACAAACCAAAAAAATCCCACAACACTTCATAAATATGAATGATTTGAAATGGTCTGAAAACATTTAGTAGTGCAGTATCAGACTTAAACAGGCCACCTGACACCATGAGTCTTCACTCTTTTTAGTAGGACTAGTTACATACATATATATATGCATACTCCTTTCTAATAATGAAGTTTGAGCACACTTAGAAGTTTTCTGTTGCTCAGGGACCCAGGCCCTTTATTCTTCTCCCTTAATGCTAACATGATGGTTAGTTAAGTCCAGCTGACTTCCAGTGCAGCAAATGAAAATCAGAACAGCTGAAGTTTTTAAATTTGAGTATATAATCAGGTTTCATAATACTTTTTTATATTGAGCTTTTCTTGTGATGTCTATACCATGTAAATATTTTTGCATGACAGGGTTCATGGTGCTTTTTGCTTTCCAAGAATTGTTAAATAATCTTGTCTCAGAAGAAGTTTGTCTATATTTCTGACAGAATCTGCTAGTTTCCTACGGTTTTTTTGATAAAAAACTTTCCCCTTTCCTCTCTCAGTGTTCAGGAAATGCTGACAGGTCAGAGGCTTTGTCAGTCCAGCTCCCATAATGATGCTGTCCTGGCAGCCCTGAACCAACAAAGAAGTGATGGCATACTTTGTGATATCACCCTTATTGCTGAAGAACAGAAATTCCATGCGCATAAAGCAGTTCTGGCAGCCTGCAGTGACTACTTCAGAGTAAGTCCAAAGATTTTTATTTTTTTTTCTTATAATAATATTAAAAATTACCCTGGGGGTGGGAAGGCAGGGATAGGTATAGATATCATACTGAACAAGCTTTAAATTTGAGCCTATATAAAATTCAGGATTATTGCACATTCAGTAGTGTATGCAACTTTAAATATCTACATGCATGTCATAGGAAAGAAATGTTAAGAACTTAATAATTTTTTTTATCGATATTTATGAGTAGTCTACCCCCCCACAGAGATAGGCAGTACACATCTGTCTATGAATCTTATGTCCCAGTAAATCAAGTGGAACATTTTTTTGTAGAACCCAGATGTTTGAGACAGCTGTGATTAGAGCATGGAAGAATGGGGAGAACAAATTTAATAAATGCAGTTTAAGTCAGCTTGAGAGTGGATTTTTGTAGGGGTGTAAATGCTTACTTTCAAAGAGGAGATCATAGTAAATTTTTAAGCATAATAAAACTTACTTTCAGAAACAAGCGTTTCTGAAATGTAAAGATTAAAATATTCCCTGGGAAATCTAATTCAGACACTTAGCATGGAAAATTGAACCCAGGTGCTAAAATCGGAGTAACTGAAAAGTTGAGTTTTCTAATAGGACGAACATTCTTCATATGAAGGAATTTTACTAGCCTGCATTATAATATACCTGTTCAAAATGTTGGACTGACTATAGAATCATAGAATGTTTGGGGTTGGAAAGGATCTTAAGGATTATCTAGTTTCAAGCCCCCTGCCATGGGCAGGGACACCTTCCTCTAGAGCAGGTTGCTCAAAGCCCCATCCAGCCTACCCTAGTCTCGCACCTCGGGAGAAATAACCCCATACACCAGTACAGGCTGGGAGCTGACCTGCTGGAAGGCAGCTCTGAGGAGAAGCACCTGGGAGTTCTGGGGGACAGCAAGCTGCCCACGAGCCAGCAGTGTGTCCTGGTGGCCAAGAAGGCAAATGGGATCATCCTGGGGTGCATTAGGAGGAGCGTGGCCAGCAGGTCGAGGGAGGTGATCCTCGCCCTCTGCTCTGCCCTGGTGAGGCCACATCTGGAGTCCTCTGTGTCCAGCCCTGGGCTCCCCAGTTCGAGAGAGACAGGGAACTGCTGGAGAGGGTTCAGCAGAGGGCTATGAAGATGACGAGGGGACTGGAACATCTCCCTTGTGAAGAAAAGCTGAGAGATCTGGAGTTGTTGAGGCTGGAGAAGACTGGGAGGGGATCTGATCAATTTCTACGAATATCTTGACTGTCAAGAGGATGGGGCCAGGCTGTTTTCAGTGGTGCCCAGTGACAGGACAAGGGGCAACGGGCACAGACTGCAACACAGGAATTTCCACCTGAATGTGAGGAAAAACTTCTTTCTTTACTTTCGAGGGTGGCAGAGCCCTGGAACAGGCTGCCCAGAGAGGCTGGGGAGTCTCCTTTGGAGACATTCAAAAGCTGCCTGGACATGATTCTGTGCAACCTGCTCTAGACGAATGTGCTTTAGCAGCCATTTGGACTAGGTGATCTCCAGAGGTCCCTTCCAACCGTGACCATTCTGTGACTTCCAGGGCTGGAGTATCCACAGCGTCTTTAGGCAATATTCCAGTGCCTCACTACCCTCATAGTGAAGATTTTTTCCTTATATCTGATCTAAATCTTATGCTCTTTCAGCTTAAAGTCGTTACCCCTTGTCCCTACCACTACATGCCCTTGTAAAAAGTCCCTCTCCAGCTTTCTCAGATGCCCCCTTCAGGTACGGGAAGGCTGCTAGAAGGTCTTCTCAGAGCCTTCTCTTCTCCAGGCTGAACAGCCCCAGCTCTCTCAGCCTGTCTTCATAGGAGAGGTGCTCCAGCCCTCTGATTGTCTTTGTGGCTCTCCTCAGACTCACTCCAACAGGTCCATGTCCTCCTTATGCTGGGAGCCCCAGAGCTGGATGCAGCACTGCAGGTGGGGTCTCATGAGACTGGAGCAGAGGGGCAGAATCACCTCCCTCAACCTACTGGTCACACTTCTTCTGATGCAGCCTGGGATACAGTTCGCTTTCTGGGCTGCAAATGCGTGTTGCCAGGTCATAATGAGCTTCTCATCAACAAACAGCTGGGTTTATGTGTGAGTCATCCTGTTGTTATTCAGAGACTAAAGCTAAAATTAATTTAAGGATCTGTTTTCTTTAACAAAGTAAGTTTATTTAATATTTTGCCTACACTGTAGTTGTAGTGCTATGAATTTCTTCATGGTGACCTTTTTGTTTTGTTACAGTAGTAACAGGATGTATGACAACTGTTCTAAATCCTTAATTACCTGAGCAGAATTTTTTCTTTCTGTCAACTCTCTCTTTTGGTTAGAATTGAGACTTAATTTATTCTGTGTATTTAATTTATTCTGTTAACCTTGATGTAACTTTCACTGTGATGATGTTGAGGCAATTGATTGCTCATTTTTTGAGCTTGCCTGCATGCTTCTGTGTTCCGCTACTGCAGACTTCGTACTGCCGTAGCTGCTGATGTTGCTTTGTCATGATGCCCTGGCCTGCTGTAACACAGATTGCTTACCTCTTTTTTTCCTTTTACCCCAGTACACAGAGAGGGATTTTGGAGCTCTCTAGCTTTAGCAAGTGCTATATATATTTGATGATGATAGATATACTACAGGGCTACTTTTCTGGTTTGACTGAAATATTTTAATGAGTGCCATATCATTCCTCTGCACCTATGACACATATTCTTTCCGGAGCTCATTGTACCCTGTGCACAGAAACATCATATAGCAGGCAGCTATACCCAGTGTTCCAAGCCAGTGTGGTAGGAACAGCTTCTGCCTTGGTCACTTATTGATTGACCTTGAGATCTGGGGCACTGTGCCTCACCCTGTTATTTCCAATTGAGTTACTAGGTATTTTGTGGACAGTTATTGCAAATTAAAATCTTAATGCCCTGCAGAAAAGAAAACAGCCTTAAAATAGATGAAATTACTATGTAAATATTTTCTATTAAAAAAAGTACTGAGAGAATGATCTATACAACATTTAGTAATTTGATCGGCCTCAAAATTGTTATAATTTGGTAGGACATATTCTTCAGACTTTAGATATCAGCTATAAATATGGAACTGGGGCTTTCTGAAATCAGCCAGACAGTTTCTATTATTAATGGACAAAAAGCTTTATTCAAAAATTGTGAAATGAGATTTATGTTCTGTAGGAAGGTGGCAAAAAAAAAGGTAGTATACACTATGTTCCTGATTCTAATAATTTAGAAAAAGCAAGAGTTGATTAAAAAGTAATAATGTTCTGTATTGGAAATGAGATTAATAATGTTTGTATATCTAGGGGGATTTTGCCTAATTTGAGCTACCAGAGTATTCATTTTCTAAGATTTAGGAGAATGACGCCAAGCTTCATTCAGAGTCAGTGAAGAGAAACAGGCATTTCCAGGGGATGATAAAGGAGGATAGAAGATTTATTTAGAATGAAATGAATGACCATCTGGAAGTGCCAGATTTCTCTCCACGCATCCTGAAGCCTAGACTCACGTGCTTCAAACTTAGCTGTTAATATAACATACGTTGATTTCTACCCTTAATTTTTCCTGGATTTTTTTGGAGGAATTCTTGGATGAACCCTGAAGTTATTTATGAAGAAGTCATTGCCATGGGAAACTTACTTTTCACTAATTTTTGTGAAGGTAAAAGAGCAGGACTGTGGTGAACAGGATTTTGGGAACATCAGATGTTGGAGTTGCCTTGAATAAAACTGAGATGACACCACTATCTATCAGTGTGACACGAAGGACTTGCCTACCATAGCTTCTGGTTTCTATGGCTCATAGATTTGATTAATATACCAGCCTACATTCAGCTGTATTTGGAGAGGCTGTCGTCCAATTCTTATGATCTCACAGATTACTCCAGAAATATGTTCAGTTCTACACAGGGCTCTATCAGAATGAGTCAGCATGATTTTTTTTGTTTAGGGTTTTTTCTTCCCTTTTTTTTTTTTCCCCACTCACGTAAAACAGCTTGTACAAGAGACTGGATATTTGCTTTCTGCAGAGCCCTGTTACGGTTTTCTACATTTTCTGTGTCTACTTCGATTTAGATGGAGCTACTTCTGAAACTGTAGTGTTTTCTTGATGAGAATATCAAGTCAGCTGAGCAGCATGTTGTTTTTTTTTTTTAAATTGCCACTTATTTCTTTTACTGCAAAGAAACATTTGTTAACACTTTAGAAGGGTAACTAAATGTGTGTCATGTTACAGACTGAGGGAATCGCAGCCATTGCATGTGGAAGAGTGGAGAAGGTCAAGCAGAGGGTTTCCTTATCAATTTTTCTTTGAGGTTATAGTCTGCAGTAAAAATCTTCCTTTGCTTTTTTAAGACAAACTGGAAGACCTGAGCTTCAGCAACATACTAAGGGCCAGCCTTTCAGGCTAACAGCCTGCAATCTCTCCTTCCAGGTGGTATAGTTAGTCTTATAGTTCCAGCTGTGTAGAAACACTGGAATTTAAATCCTAAGCATAGCATCTGATTTGGGAGTTTGTTACACCAAAATGTTGTGGATTTTTTCTTTAAGAAAACTTCTTAAGAAATTGCATAGACAGGCTGCATTAAAAATACAAAGTTAAACTGTAAGATCAGACACTTGAAAATTAGAGTTTTCAATTCGTTTTCTGTTCAGTATCTCCTGTAGGACCTTTTCTTTCAAAATGAGTTAAGGAATACAGTAGTTAGCTCCATACCCTAAAAGACTCATATCAAGAATAGTAAACATATGTGTATTTTTATGTATTCATTTTTAAGCAACAAATGGCATTTTAGGTGAACTTTTCCATATGACATGCTGTAATTTGTTATTTTTTTCAGTCCATTGCAGTAAGACAAGGCGGTTGAGTTAGTATGTGTGCATTGCGATAACTCTAGCATGCTAAGTCATTTCCAATTAAAAGATTCTTTTTCTTTTTTCCCCTCTGGGAGCAAAATGAAATGTTACTGCATGACTTCATTAGTAGGCATTTACAGTGTTGGCAGGTGATTATATAACCTCAGGATTTTCTTGTACAAAATGCATTGGTTTTCCAGTCAGAGCAACTCTTATTATTTTTCATTTGAGTGGGTTTATAGTCGCAGGACTTTCATCTTTCTCAAAAAGATGCAGATTTTTCATGTAATCGGGATTAACAAAATTGTATTACTTAACTAGAATAGATTTTAAGATGTAAATAATATTCAAACTTTTTTGACAATAAGCCCGCTCAATTCTTAGAAGAATCTTCTCTGAAATGAACTAGTAGATACAAAGTCTGTATGCAAAATTAGTACTTAGAACTGTCACAGTTGATTCTTAAGCAGTTTCTTTTAAGGTTTTTCTGTGCTGCCTTTCTTCCATGTCAACAGATAGTTTCTTCCTGTGTACATAACATCACTGATTGTTCATATTTTGCAATATATTGCACTGTTTCTTGATAAGGTTGGTTAATTTTTATAAACAAATCCCTGAGGTATGAAAGACTGTATGATGTAAATAGCTTTTGAGGTCTTGTTACACGAATCATAGAGGAAAAGGCTCTCCCTAACATGACTTAGGGATAGATCTAAGGACCTGGTTCTGAGAAATCAGAATTACCTGCTGCTTTTGCAGTACAATGTGATTTTGTTTTCAGTATTCTACCATCGATGTATGTGTACCAAACAAACGATATTTTCCTTGCTATTGTACCCTGGAAGTGATGGTGCTACTTGTCTTTTCACATAACACTTAAAAATAGTAGCTCTTTCCATTGGCCCAGATCAGCAATATTCTTCTTGTAATACTTAACCATTACTGAGACTTTTGTGTCAAAGGAGGCTCTTACCTTCACTTCTAGCTTCCTGTGTAGGTTGAGAAATACGTCCTCTTCTTGTCTGTCTAAACTTCTCCTGGGATCATTTTAATTTCATTTTTTCAGTTGGAAATTACTATATATTTGAGAAACTAAGCTATTTCATCTGTATTAATTGCCTAACACAGCTTTGGTAGATCTTGGTCACATAGCTTCACTGTGTCATCTAACACTGTTTCTAAACTAATGCTTTTAAAATTTTTTCCAAGCATGTAGAATCATTGTTTTTGTTAAATGTTCTATATACTTTTTTCCTTTAATAATTACTGCAGGTTCTTCAACTCAAATAATTCGAAGTATAACCTTCATAAGGATATTACCTGCTTGTAATAATTACCGAGCAGGTAACTTGAAGTGAATGCCTGTATGCTTGTTGTATACCTGCAGCTTGCATCCAAAAGCAGTGTTCTAATGAATTTGAAACCTGAAGTTCTAAGTTAGACCAACCTTTGTGAACAAGATAACAAAGGGAAGGAAATGCAATTAACAACAGATTCTGCTTCATTCGATGGAACTGGTTGGCTCTGTTCAACTGCATCTCCTTCTTGTAAATAAGCTATTGTAAGTAGAATTAAAAAATGGAGATCAATATTTGGAATGGACTTTGGGTTTCTTGAGTTCTGAGCAACTCGGGCAAGTGAGGCAGTGCCAAATGCTCTCTTAAACAGTTTGTGAATATAAAGGCAACAGAAGTTTACTGTGGAGGAAAAGCCTCCAAAAGAAAATAATTAATTATTGTATATCAGACAATGTTATCTTAATTAATGCTACTGAAACATTTATATTTTTTCATTATGTAACACACATAGTTGCTTGCCACTAGGATATGTTAATAACCCACAGCTGTCCTTTATTGGCCTCCTCTGTACAAGAGAGATGTGGACATACTGGAGAGAGTCCAGTGAAGGGCTGTGAAGGTGATTGTGGAACTGGAGTTTCTTTCCTGTGAGGAAAGCCTGAGAGAGCTGGGACTGTTTAGCCCAGAGCAGAAAAGGCTCAGGGGGATCTTGCCATTGTGTACAAACACCTGAAGGGAGAGTGCAAAGAGGACAGAGACAGGCTCTTTTCAGTGGTGCCCAGTGTCAGGACAAGGGCAGTGGGCACAAATGGAAACACTGGAGGTTTCCTCTGAATTTCAGGGTAATGCTTTTTTTCCCCCTAGAGGGTGACTGAGCACTGGCACAGGTTCCCCAGGGAGGTTGTGGAGTCTCCATCCATGGAGTTATCCAGAAGCTGTCTAGACACAGTCCTGGGCTCTGCTAGAGCAGGGGATTGGACAAGATGACTTCGGGGTCCCTTCCAGTGGCAACTGTTCTATGATTCATAGTGGAGCTAAAACAATAAAGACAGTATTTCTAGAACATTTTAGTTAAACTGAAGGTTTGCTTTTTTGTTAAGGAACTAAAAATGTAGGTGTAACTGATGTTGCATAAATGTGGTCTGTAGCGGAAATGATTATGTCTCCCCCTTCCCCATTCATACTCTTTTTGTGAAACCTAGCATTTTAGGATTGACCAACGACTTGGGAAGTGCAAAAATCTGGTAAATCTGAGCCAACACTATTTTTCACCAACTCCTGAAGGCATATCTAGTACAGACTTGTTTGGGACAGTACAGGCTGAAATCCAGCATACCTCTAAGAATAGTAGGATAATACCACGAGGATAGTATGTGGTGCTTCCAGACTATGCAGACTCGTAATGGGCTTGGGAGAAATCTGTGCACTGCTTGTAATGATTTATGAAAGAAGGCCGAGAAAAGGAAGCGTATTTGTGAGCCTGACTCTTAGTACAAAAGTCCTCCTCTGATGCTCAAGCTAGAAAGCTAGTCTGTTAGTTGTTCAGAAGCAGTCATACCTATCCATGTATGGCCTGTGGCTGGAGGAGGACTGCAGGTACAACTACAGTTTGTTTTGAGATCTGACACATCCATTAACAGATCGACTACAGGATGCAGATCTACAATTGTAGAGATGTGAGATGACTATCCTAGAGGTGGCAAACCATGCATCTGGTTATGTTGCATCCTTTCCCTTCTTATCTTTGTTTTCGCTGATAAGTTACGTGAAAATTGAAACACTTTCCATGAAATACCTAGCTGGTTTTCTGCCCTCATCATGATTTATGCACAACTAGTAATACCACAGCTATATGGCATCTCTCATACATCCTTGTCATCTTCTTACTCTTAACATTCTTCCCCACAGGCTGAGAAGCCTCAAGACTTTTGACCAATTTATTTCTTGTCTTTGCTGTACTAATTCATATTGTGTTGTGCCATACTCCATTATCCCCTGACTCAGAAGCTGTTCCCAGCCGCCTTACAAAATGATAGAGTAGTCTCATTACTGTCACACCAGAGGTTTTCTTGTTGAAGAACATTGATAAAGGTGTTTCTTTTAAATGTGCTTAATATTGAGATAAAACTATTCCCCCCACAACTTTTTTAATCTCTTTGGGGTTTTTTAATGCATTCTTCCTATGTAAGGAAACTAACTGCAAACTTGGGAAGGAACATAATCTTAGTAGTGGTTCCAGGCTTGCAGCTATTCACCTTGTGATGTTCACTATGATACAGTAATACTGTAAGAAATCTAAAGACAATTTCAGCACACTGTTTAGCCAAATGCAGCACAATACACATAGTTCTGAGTGACACCAACAATGCAGAAGGTATTTGAAGATTCATAGTAGTGTTGGGTGTTGTGAACACGTTACTTATACACTGTTGAGAAATGAGAACTCAGTGCTGCTTGCTTCTTGTTAGGAAAAAAAAAACGCCTAAAATGAGGAGTCCTGGAAAAAAAATTTTGAGAAGTTCTATTCCTTGCACAATATAATGGTTTAAATACAAACCAGAGTTTTGTTAATATTTATTCAGCAATGCAGTTACAATTGAATGTCAAGAAAACAGCACTTCACTTAAAATATTGTTTGATACAGACATTGTTAATAATTTTACTAAGTTTAATCAAGTTGTTGGAAGTAATGTAGCATGGGCAAATGTGAAGTAGCTTGTACAATATTTATCTGAACAAACCAGATTTTTTTACTTCTGAAGTATACATAAAAATGATTTTCAAATGTTTTCAAGCTTTATTTATAAATATTTTAATATTCTTTCAAAGTGGACAAAGTAAGGGAGGGTGTCTGGTCATCCTTATCTTTGCAATTAACAGGTTTTTATTCTGTGAAGCTCTGAAGCAGTTTTCCTTTGCTGCAGACAGAATTCCTACAGCTCAGCAATGTGGTTGCTGTTAGAAACATTTACAAGAATCTTCTCTTTTCTGAATTCTGTTTTCAGATTCCCAACAGTTATTATGCTGTCAGGGTAAATATGTTTCTGTTGCAATTCTCATACTACGTAAATGAGTTAATTGCAATTTTTCCACTGCTGGATGGTAGACAGTATGGTGTCTTATTCTCTGAGTTCTCCTCTTGATTATTTTTTTCACTTTTATTTTTTTGAAGTCCCTTTGTGGTGAGTGCACCACGAGTAAGTGTGGCAAAATCAAATCTGCGGTTAGTGAGATAGGTCAAGGAGACTGTGGCTCATTGTTTCAAATTAACTCTGTTATAACAACATGTGGTGTTTGGTTGCTACTCAGTTGATGCATTTGCTTGATTTAAAAGCAGGACAGAAAGGAGTCATTGCAGTTGTGTTGCTGTAATTACCAGCTTTCTTTACCATTATCTTTCCTTGCTTTACCTCAGTTCAACTTCTCAGTGCTGCTATAGCAAGTGTTCTGAAGCTGGGCTGTGTGTGCTCAGCTGCAATTTCTGCGTTGCTAAGTGTCTGACCATGGAAAACCAATTTATTGGGGCAGGTCTGTGGTAGAAAAGTGTTTTCTTCTCAGTCTATAGTTTGGTGAAGAAGTCTTGTATTTTAGAACATTGTTGGATGCAGTAGACGGTCTTCTGTATTTTTCAGTCTCCATTGGTATATTCCTACACAACCTCAGGAGAAGTTAAACCTATTATTCTGTGGGTGTAGTGAAGCTGAAAACACCTGAGTGCATTATTTGGGCAGTGTGTTACTTGTAGCTTCAGTGACTAGGACCCATGTACCATTTTAATAATATGAGAAGTATCCAAAGAAAAAGGCAAGACTGCTGAAGAGCTGAAAACACAATCCACATGTTGCACTTGTACATATAGCTGATATTAGGATGTTTTAACACTATTGAAATAACTGTTTTTCTCTTGGATGCTCCCTCAGGGTTTCTTCTATTCCTCATTTGAATAAGAAGCTGCCTGTCACAATGCACATACTTTTAACTTTTGTGTTGCACATCAGACTTGTTGGGAGTTCAGACGAAAGTACCTTTCTTTAAACAAATTCTTCAATTGCTTCATTGTCAATAGTGCCATTTTTAAAAACCCTGTTAATAACTTCATTTTAGTAGACTGAAATGTGATATTGGCTAGTTGAATTCACATCACTGTAGGCCTTCATCTACTAAAAAGTTGGATTTAAGCAGTGGAACCTCTACATTTGACTTTCCTGAACAGCTTTGTAAAATGCTGCTGGTTGCTTATCTTTGGCAGGAGTTCACCTGCCTAAGTCAACCTGTTTTCAAACTTAGTTGTCTAAAACTTACCTAAGTACAAATCCAGTTACTGGATGACCTAATGCGAAAGTGACAAATGAATTAAAATGCCTCTCGATCTACTATTTAATAGGTAGTGCCCCAAAAGAGGGAGATGCCCTTAAGAGCATTGGATGAGAACATAAGAATCACCACACTGTTGGATCATTGGCTCGTTCCTTTAGCAGGAGCTGTGATGCCTTGGGAAAAAGAGTAAATCCAGGCTGAGTGTACGTGGTGTGTCTCTGAGCTCGGGGGCGTTTCCTGAGCAGGGTGTAATTCCTGCCTATTCAGCAGTCCCAAACAGGGGGCTCATCTAAGCTTTTATCCTCTCTCCCATTGAGCCTGTATAACTTATCTCATCCACTGTGTTCTCTAACAAGGTGGCCCACTGCCCCTTGTGTGAAGAACATGGGTTTTGTTTGTTCTGATTCTGACTTCCACCAGTTTCCCTTGACTTGTTGTAGTTCTTCTATTGGAAAAGACAACAAGCCATCAGTTCATAGGTGTTCTTCTCATGACACTCAATCAACTCTTTTACAGGCTGGAAATTTCTGACTTACTCAGATGTTACTCAAATTGAAGCTGTTCCATGTGCTTGATGATGCTTTTTGCCTTTCTCCGAAACTTGTACAGCTCTAGTATATCTTTTATGAGATGAGGGTAAGAGAATTGCGTGCAGCAGTAGGCAAAGCATAGATTTATGCATGGGCATAGGATTGATTTCTGTTTTGTTTTCTGTTGCCTAATGATTTATAAGTTTTGATTACTTTTTTTTTGTTATTGCTGAGCACAGGGATGGCTTTTCATGAAACTGTCATATGCTAATTTTATAGCTGCCATTTTGAAACCAACTGCTCATTTCATACAATCCTTTTACAGTTTATCATGTTTTGCCCATGTCTTTACCACCTTGAATAGTGTTGCCTCAATGGACTTTTTAGCTTTACTGCTCTTGCAGTCCTTCTGGTCATTCCAGATCTTCTCTGGGCATGTTAAACAGCCCAGACTGAGGTCCTCCACTGGAATCATCACTCACTGTGAAAACCGGACTGCTTCTTCCTTATTCACCGGTTTATGTATTCAGTTGTTTAACTACCCTTGCTTCTGTGTTCTCTCTTGCCTAGTTTGCCTTCAAAGCCTTTGAAAGCCTTTATCAAATGCTTTTTGTGAATCCACTTTGTGGAAAAGTGATGATTAGAGCTCAGCATAACATACTTTTTACCAGTAGGCGCAGCAATTACTGTCATATGCGTAAAACATACACTGTTTCCATGTATAAAACCAGCTTTATATTTGTGCATGTGTGCAAAAATCAAATTACCATCTTCTTAAACATGTGGAGCTTTCTCAGCTACTGATGAAAGAATCTGGCCTTCTAAGGTCATAGGGTATCAGCTATACAAATAGGTAATAAATGTACAGAAAACCCATTTGAAATGAAAGTTACTAAATATTAGGACATCTTATGAAATGTCCAACTGTATTTTCAGAAGCTCTCATACCTGGCACTTAAGGATCTACCTTGCCAGTGCCAGAGTTAATTTCAAGCATGAAGGAGTAGGTGTCAAACCTATAGAATTTAAGAGAATAAATAGATGTCATCGTGGTCTGTTAGTTTGGAGGGTGGTGGTTTGTTGGAGATGAAGAAAGAGGCAGAGGATAAATGAGCACACTCAGATGTCGACTGCTAAAAATAAAATGAGATGATTTTTATAGAGGCATCTGTTTCAGAGGAGATAGCTGATGGATGGCAGAGCTCAGCTGATGATGAAAGCTACTATGACAAATGACTACAATATTAACACAAGCTTGGTTAATCAAGTAATTCTTTTATTTAGCAAATTGTTAGTGTTTAATTACTTCTGTAGGTTTTAACAGTAAAAGAATGTGGAAAACCAAAGGAAAATGGTCAGTGTGCTGGTTTTATTCTTTGGCCCTTGTATAAAACAATTTACTAAATATGTGGGTGGGAATTAAGGGTGGTACTTTAGCAAAATTATGCTATAATTATAACAGAAACCAGGATTAACACTCATAATGGAAAATAGGATTGTTTTAAAAGATATGAAGGGTATCTAGTTCATTTTATGAGGGTTTGAACCATGTCAAATTTCAGCGTTAGGCTTCTCACGTAACTAGTATGCCTTTGCAGTTACACTGCAGAATAAAGGTACTTGCCGTAGTTTACTATTGGTTGGAACATCTGGATGTTGGTGTCTAAGCCTTGCTGTACAATTATCTATTTATAGCCTGTATGTACAGAGGTGGGAAACTTGTCTTGATGGTACTGTATGAAGGATGCTTTTAAAAATAAGCCCCATAACAGTGTCAAAATTTTGATCGTGGTTTTTCCTGCAAGAAGAAATCAGAAGAAGCTTTGCTACCCTAAATGAAACATATTGTGGTAGTTAAAGTGCTAGTTCAAGAGCTAACCGACTTTTATTCCAATTTTGGGCCTGCTTTTGATATCACTTGCTAAAATCATCAAAGGACATGAACAATAGGCTTATGCATTTGCTGGGAAGCATTAAACCAATTTAAGCCAAAATTTGCAAATGTGACTCATGCTTTTCTGTGCTTGCCTGGAGAAAAAAATCTGGTTTTAGTTGTGCTTCTCCCCTTATATTCCAAAAGGCAGGCCTGCTTAAGAGTGACTGTAATTAGGATAGCCTGTACATTACTGCAAATTTACTCAGTGCTTTGCATGGTGCTGTACTTACAATTCAGTTTTCTTGCTTCTGCTACAATGAAAGCAATAATTTTGGTATTCAGGACTACCTGTGACGACTCAATCATTTTGAAATGTTGGAAGTATTAAGATTACTGTATCTGTACTAGTTCCCTGTTTTGTTTTGTTTTTTTTTTTTTTTTTTTTATTCTGATACGGTGTTGCACATGAAGATTATAGAATTATTTGTTTCTATAGCACAACTTGGACTACTTTTAAATATAGATCTTTAAAGTGATAATGCTGCAACTCATTAGGAGTAGTATGCTACACTGTCCTTTTTCCTTGTGTCTTAAATTGTGTTTATCCATCTAAGCAAAAATCTGGGGAAGGCACATTGCACTGACTATTAAACTCTGACTATCAAAACATGAATTGGGTTTGATGCAGGTTCAGCCAAGTGTGTAACTTGTTAGCAACAAATGCTTATATTGTTTTCTGTTTTGACTGGCACGGAAGACCCTGTGCCTTGTTACAACCAAGAAAATTACTTTGTTCTTGCTGGGTTACTCCCAAAAAAATATGCGCTGTACAAACCAGAAGAAATGTCACATCCTTAGGTCCTCTGTAGGGTAGCTCTTTGCTTCAATTTTCATTACTTATTTCTAAAATCCGAAGAAAGTGATATCTTTCTGTATTAACAGTGCAATGGAACGAGTGCATTGCATATATCCTTGATTTGGTAAGCTCTTAGAGGCTGTGTAATCACGTATCACTGTGTGACACTGATGTGCTAAAAGAAACACCAAAGGTTCAGTGGAATCTGCTTTGCTAACAGTAATATTTGAGACTTCATACTGTGCATAAAATTGTATATTTTGCTGCTCAGTTTTTCCTTTATTTCTTCTTATTTCTTTAACTATATTCTGAAGGGAATTACTGAAGTTTAAGAACTACGAATGATAGCTGACCTTTTCATTTTACAGGATTCACTTTAGTTGCTTGGCAAATACTTAAAAAACAATATTTAGTTAGATTTCATTGAGCAGGTGAATTACTGCAGGCTCAGTTATCAGTGATTGACGTTATGTGACATTTTCTGGGGGAATTTATATAGAACTTCTCAGAAGATTCATGTAATGAGCTTCTTAATCATATTTCATGCAGTTGGTATTGATGGATATGTTTTTCAGTGTGCAAGAGACTCCAGAGGACATGGCTGATGATTGATTTAGGATAGACAGGCTTAAATTGGGAGGAAACCAAAGCAAAAACGTAACATGTTAGTTACGAGAAGGAAAAGCCACATTTTTACATGCAGTAAGGACACATTCACATACTGAGTATTTGGGTTAAGTATACATACCTAGAAAATAGCTGATATTTGATGTGGACATTGTCATCTGTCACAGTAGTATTTTTATTCCTGTTAATACATTCTGAATATATATATTCTTTTTTATTGTGGTAGGTGTAAACAGCAAAGAGGAAATAATACTGCTTATGTAAGGAAGGATTAGAACATGAAGTTAAGAACACCTAAAGGTTAATTCAGGAGTAGTACAACACAGATTAAATTATAATTTATTTATTTAATATTACTGTTACACGAACAATGAGTCACTATTTTTAGTACAAACTGCAAAAAAGAATGTTTTGGCCTGAAAGAGTTTATAGTTCAGATTGATAAGATAGTCTCAGGACTGGATACTTAGAAGTTTTAGTGACCTAGTCTTGGCTGTGAGGGTGGTGAGACACTGGGTCAGGTTGCCCAGGGAAGCTGTGGATGCCCCATCCCTGGAATGCCCAAGGCCAGGCTGGATGGGGCTTTGAGCAACCTGGTCTAGTGGGAGGTGTCCCTGCCCGTGGCAGGGGGGTTGGAACTAGATGATCCTTAAGGTCCCTTCCAACCCAAACCATTCTATGATTCTATGATAGGCTTAGGTCCCAAATCAGAAAAAAATGCATTACTGAGCTGTTTTTTGATGCCAGACTGATACTGATGTCGGTAAGATTTATGGCAGGCTTAAAATTACACGTGCAATAAAAAAATCGTGAGGTATCACATCATGACTGAGTTCCCTGAGCAGCGTAGGAAATTGATCCAAGATGTCTGAAGTGTTAGTATACTTTCTTCATAGCTTTTCTGATGCATGAGATGAGAAGTACAATCAATTTTCTGTAAAGAAAAAGATGTGAAACAGGTGAATATAGAAGTAAGTGCATGTACTGTGGGAAGTGAATTTGAATAAAACACTGCACTTAATGAAGAGGCCTGTCTATCTTAAAATAATTTTAAAAAGAACTCAAGAAATATCATTGTGGAATTCTGGAGGCAGAAATTGAAGACGACAGTTCTGCTCTTCAAAAACAGTAAAACAATGCTAGATAGTGTTAGTACTGTAAAAATTCAGTATAAGAAGAGAAATAGCTAAGGAAAACCTTTGCAGTTTCATTGATCAGTTCTTTACCAATTAGTTTACTAGATAGACAGGATAGATGTTGATTCACTTTCAAAATTTGAGGGTTTTTTTTTTCAGCTATAAGTGTGTGTATATATATATTTCTTCAGACACATTTCTTAATTGGGTGGGAAAAAGTTAGTTAAATAGTTAGCATGACAACCATGCGAGTTGTTCGGTGCATTTTAATTCTTTCCTATAGAGCTCAGCCTCAGTAATAAGAGGCTGTGTGGGAGGGCATACCTAAAATTTAATTTATGGTAGGACAGATAAGAATTTTTTTCCCATAACATTTGACCAGAGTACTTACAATATAGTTGGTAATTAGTAGGAAGAGTAGGAGTGAGTTTTTAACAGAGCTCTACAGTGACTTAGAGATGAGGAAGCTCATGTGCATTGAGCTTAACTTGTTATTTCATCTTGACTTCCTGGGTGTTCATCTTTTCGAGTGTGGCGTGATGAAAGGAACTACAAAAATGCTGCTTCGCTCTGTGCCAGCTTTCCACTCTCCCTAGCTGGTGGTGATTGTGATGAAGTGCAGCAAATGCTTATGTGCTTTACAGTAGAGAATGTGTCAGATTCCCAGTCAGCCACAGAACAATAGCTGAAGGTAAAGGCAGGCTCTTGCACATCAGTTGCAAAAACTTTCAACTACCAGTTAGTCAAGGATGAAAGGTGACAGGGTAAGCTGAGTGGGAGGTGGGCTGAGCTGATATATTTGCACTGTGTTGTACGAAACAAGTTGGCCTTGCTGAAACCCTATGGACATCATGTGACTGCAGCTTTAACGGGGGTGATTCTAAAGTATCCCAGGACTGTATTATCGTGCTTGCTATCTGCTGCTAAGTCTGTGCTCGAACAAGAATTTGTGGAGGTCACAGCTATGCATTGGTGGGGAGGTCCAAACATTCATTTTGAATTGTAGTGGACTTAGAACTAGGGCTGCTGATAGTTATCAAAACGATGCCTGAGAAAGCAGAGGGAGGAAATTTGGAAACGTTGCTCTTTGACTTGCTGTAGATTGCTGTAGTAGGCTCAGCTTACTTGCTGGTTTTTGAAGGATTAGATTTCTTTTGAAAGTTACATTTAGAGTTGAATCAAAGAAAAAGAGATGATTATCACAATCTTGCTGAGGGAACTTTGAGATATTTTGGAGGTAATTGCTATGTGCTGGAACCAGGTACTTTAGTCCCAGAAGTGCCAGGGTATTTCTTGGAGGCAGTAATTTAAATGGTCATTTGCTCATCTCCCATTTGGAACATATTGGAAAAGTCAGCTAGGGGCAGCTGTAGCTGGAGTAAGGGATGAGCATAAGGTCAGGATGGGCAAACTGAAATCATTTTGTGTGGCTTCAGCCTCTCATAATTGGTGATCTGTAACTTTTTAAAGACCCATTCACCTAAGGCTTTTAAAACAGAATTTACTTAATGAGTTCAGAGAAGTGAAAGAAAACTCTAGTTCTTATGCATAGTAATTTGTCATAGGAAACAAATTTACATGAGCAAACATTTATCAATTTATTGTTGCTGTCACTGTAGCTTTCATTCCAGAAATACTAATCTTCAGAAGTTCTTCTGTTCTAAAATGAATACACTAAAAGTAATTCACTCTTACCTCCTCCAACTTTCATCCTTCAGTTCACTTAACCCTTTACTCTTAGGATTAAAGTTTTCACCTATTTTAGGCATCTAAGCTAAGCTGTGTTTAGGCTTCCTCTACAGTTGGTGAGATTAAATACCTTTTCTACTCTAAGTTCTATAAATTCGTGTCAAAACATGCTTATTTCTATTTATTGATTACCCAGAAAAGACCTACCTTTGTTATACAGCTACCTGACTTCAGTTACTGTTACTACAGGCCCTGATGACAGTTTCCTTTTCTCTCAAGTTTCTAGTTATGTTACCAATTTCCCTTATATCCACTGTTTACCCAAGGTATCTTATTATTGTTTATTTAATGACTTTATTATTTTCCTTTAAATATCTCTTAAATGTTAAACAGGTTTTGTGCTGATACAAGTTAGAGTCCAGTGGTTAACCTTAGTTTTCAATTTATTTTTTAATTCCCAGCAGAAAGCTTATAAAAGCTCAATAGTAAGAATTCCAGTTTGTTTCCTCAGGTGATATCAGTAAGTTACTGATAATTTTTGTCACTATATTTTTTTAAAAGCATAACCATTTGTTCTTTTTATATCCATTTACCTGTCTCCTGAGGCTGCATATATTTTGATTCTATTTCTTGCCTTTAAAAGGCCACTAAGTTGCATGGAATTCACTGAAAGAGTTTAGTTGTGTGAAATACTGTATAAGTTGGTTAAGTTGTTTTGTGACAATTTACTGTTTGCTATGCCTGACTTGGCTGTAAGATTGATGTGTACAAATGAGAATGAGCTCATTACTCTCATGGATATGGAACATCTGAGTAAGAAAGAAAATGACTCAAAGACAAAGAATGATTTCGTACTTCACCATTGTGACAGTGTGCAATTTGTATTTTGGGGATTTTGAATATCATCTTGTGTTTCTAGGACCCTGGTGTCTGTTCTTAAAGTTGTATGTTGTGAAGGAGTCTGTACGTATTGCTGCAATGCTGCCTGAGTGATAAAATTAATGCATTTAGACTTTTGTCTCATTTATATTTATGTACAGTAATACATCTTTTTGATTTGGTGGTATTTTACACCCATCTTCCATTTTGCTGTTTAAAGCTAAGCAACAGCAGAAACTGAGCATGGAAAGTCAGAACCAGTGACTGTGCTAAGCATCTTTTAGTCAGGCTGTTCTGCCCAGTTACACCATATCTGATCACATCTGAGCCTGGTCTCTTTGTGTGCCATTCAGTTTTGAGCTCTCGTTGCCTTTTGTGTTCTATGTTTGCAGAAGAAACCATTTTATAAATGTGCCTTTGGCTGCTGAGGGCAAAGTAGCAAAACTGCATGCAGATGTGATGTGTGTTAAACTCCCACTAACTTGCCAAATTACTTTGAAGTCAAATTTTCAAGAGTCAGAGTTATTTTATGCTTTGATTATTTTTATCCAAGGATTATGTGCTTCATTTTCTTTTTCCTTTGGGAATAGTTCTCTAGCTCTATTTCAGGCCAAGATTAGAAGAACAGCGGAGGGTTGATTCCTCCCTTCCTGCTCTTTTTACAGCTAATACAGTGTCTGCCTGCCCCACAAAATTGAGGCCATCCTATTCTGTAGCTTCTTAAGTAAGTGTGAGCTCAGGTGGAATTCCACAAATGGAATATATCCATTTATGACAAAATGTTGAAACCTCAATTTTGGAGTAGTTGCCACAGAATGTCATTGTGTTTACATTTCTTTTGGGGAATTGGTTTACTTAAAATCTTGACTAAACCAGCAGAATTTAAACAATTGCTTTATTTCCCACAACATTGGCTCGTTGACTTATTGGATGGCAGAACGAGATCTGGATATTTAAAGGCACTGAAGAAAAGATCCATCTTCTCAGAAGTGGGCTTTATTGTAGAGGGGATCTTTGGTTGACGTATTGGCAACTTGTACTGCCCACTCTCATGAAGCTCTTGGAGGAGGTGAGGCATTTTCCAAGAGATTTTATTTTGTCTAAGCAGAAGTATTTAATAGTAAAGCATGATATATTAGCATTGTTGATTGAAATTAATAAATAAAACAATTAACATTTCATACTTAGCCAAATTTGGTAACTTTTCTGGTATATTTGACTTTGAATTGTGCACTGTTCCAAATATTTTATATTTTCATTGTTTTTCTTGTCTGTCACTTTTACATCCACTTGCGATGTTTATCTTACTGCTTTGTTTTTAATGTACCCGAGGGAAAAATAAAGTAGGCTACTAGCCTTGCATTAAAAGCATGACTGATGGATCTATTTAAGCTCACAAAACCTCAGAATGTTTTCAGAGATGCATCTGAAATTGGAGTTTGACAGCCCAACTGTAACTCATTCTCCAGGTACTGGTGAACTCTCAAGCCAGAATTTAATGATCCATATGTTTCTGCAGTTGAAACTACAATATTCAAGTACAGTAGTGGAAATTAAAGACTGAGTTTGAGCTTAATTTCTGCATATAATTGAATATATTTTTTTTCATGCTGGATTAAACCTTTAACCTATCAGGCTGAGAAGGAAATTTGCCTGCTGGTGAAAGCAGTGTTGGTCACTGAGCAGCGCTGGGTTCATCTGTGTGGGAGACTACTTCCCTGGAGGCTAATCCAGTTCAGCTGAATGTGAACTGTCTGAGGACCATTGCAGACCTGATCTTTTGAGCAAATTCTTTGGCCTTGCCCCCTGAAAAACAAATGTAGTTTGTACTCAGTATCAAAATACTATTACTGAATACAGAATACTAAAAGGAGTAGTATGAGAGAAAATTAACTCCATATAGCAGGTGGAGCGCAAAGCCATAGTCCTATGGCTTACTGGCAGCGACGGTTTTGATTAGCCTACTGCACTGTTAGACCTGTACTAGTAAATAAGATGGATAAGGGCTTGTTTTGTGGCCCTAAAGGTGACTGGCACAGCATGGCTTGTGTCCATATGGCTAAACCTCCTCTCCTCTGCAAACAAACTGGCTGTATCTGTGCTGTCTATTTGGAGCAGCCATGGCTTGAGTTGACCCCTGAACCATAGCCTGGTCATCGCCAGGGAGAGTGCTAGTGGGCAAGGGGTTGGAGCTCTGCTGGAGGCTGTGTTTGTTTAAATGCTGTGGATAATTATGGACAATGACTGACTTAGTGGCCTGATCCTGCTGAGTTTACGAAGTTGGGTGTAGTAATAAACCCTGTGTAACAACCATGTTAGAATCTCTGTGATAAAATAGGCTAGTCTCCTAAAGGTCAAATTAGTAAGCCTACAAAGGAAAACTCCCCAAATTCTTCACAGAAGTGATTGGTGGTGTACAGATGAGGTTCAGTTAAGTGTTTCTTTCTATCTTTAAGCTTAATCCATTGTGTGGGACATCAGCCCCTTGATCAGAACAGAAACTTTATTAGTAGCCGTGCTGTGTTTTGATGGTTCCTATGTACAGGTAGGTAGTGTCAGACAGGTGCTGTAGCACAGGCAGAGAATAGAGAGCATGCACTCACTTGTGTCACTGAGCATTTCCAGCCTTTCTGCAGGCAGGCTGCGATGGAACTGAGTGTACAGAAGGCGTGCAAATCTACCCCTGTGTAGACCTTACTCTCTTTACTCTGGAACTGGTGTGTGAGAGGACTGTTACCCAAAAAGTTTAGTAGTTAGTGAATTTCTGAGAAGTTTCTCTTCCAGACACAACCTGCATGTCTGCTTTTGCAAGGAGCAGGTAGCTGATGGTTCCTTGCAGCTCCTGGCAAGCCCTGAAGCCTCACAGTAGCTGTTAGAGCTCATTTGATACATCTAAATCACAATGAAATGTCCAACTGATTATATTTGTAATGGAATTAGAAAAGCATCTGAATTTGTTAGATTGTATTTTTTTTTTTTATATCAAGGTGTATTTCATGCCTGCGTCTTACTACATTTGTTTGATAAACCTTTTAAACTCTTTGATGCTGCTTTTCTGTTGCCAGTTTGGAAGAAGCCCTGATATCGCTTTATTGAAACAGAAATCGCAAAAATACAAGGAGTGACCATGTGTTAGATGTTGGTCTTCCTTGTACTGGATGATTTCCAGGCAACAGATTTATGCCAAATTATGGTGTTTTAATGATGAAAATACTAACATTTTCAGAAGAAATTACTTATTTCCAGGAAACACTCAGCTCTTGAAAGAAGCACCTGCATCTAGGTAAAAGCGATGTGCAAAGCTGTTAGGAGGGTAGGGCTTTTTTTCCTTTAAATCCGGCAGTGCTTGGTGGACAAGTTGCACATATGAATTCCAGTGTGCTTGTTGACTGCTTCAGCTTCTGCAGGTATCAGCTACAGCAGAGACAGAGGTAGCAGAGGGTATGTTTGTACAAAGTGCTTCTTTACTAGAGTCCTCCAAGGTGAAGTTTGGAAGTCTCCATAGAGGCATTAAGTTTGGCACAAAACCTACTGGGGCTAAGTTTAGACTCTCTTTAGTAATGACAGATGGTAGAACTATTCAGGTTATTTGTTCAGTTTACTGTCTAAAGACTGAGCGGTATATTTTGTTAAAAAAAAATATGGGGGTCTGCGACAAAAAATGGAGAATGGAAGGGGGAGGGAAGGAGTGATAAGTAGGGGTACTACAGTGAGAGTGCCAGCTGGGAGGGAAGAGTGAGGGGCAAAGACAATGTCTGTTTAATAGAGATGGGAAGAATGTCTGTTTAACACAGTTGGGAATAGTAAGGTTCTTACAAGGATCCAGAGACTGAGGAACGTTGCTTCAGTCCAGGGAGGCACTAGAGACTGATGATCTAGAAAACAAGATTGGATAAAAGGGACAGTTGCTCCCTCAGTGTTATTTTTAAGGAAGTTCCATAGCATCTTGCTAATCCTCAGTTTATTGATCTGAGAAACTGGGGCAATAACAAGTAAGGGGAGGTTGTAAGTTTAGGTGACTGCATCTCCATCCTTCCTCCTCATTCAATAACTTGAGTATTAAATTGTTCTCATTCCAGGCTGAGATGCTTATTTGGAAAGGGTTGTTTGTAAAGATGGTGCATGAACTGTCCCTTCTTCTCATAGAAGTAATTGTGTGTGGCTTATTGTTCCATCCTACACATAATGATACTATACATAAATATTATTTCTAGTGACGCTTGTGTAGATTTTTTTCCAGTCTAGCTCTTATTATTTTTTTTTTATTGAATGATGTCTTATTGTGTGACTGTTCTCATTGATTTTACCAGAATTAGTCAGTTAAGAAGTATATACATGGGCCAAAGGGATTTGTTTCAGTTTTTCCAGAATAAGTTTTTGTATTTCCTTATTGACAAAAGGACTTAGTTTCAAGATTGATTGCTATGGGATTAGTACTGAAAATTTGGTATAGATCTCATTCTACCTCACAAATCTGTTGCTATTTAGAATTCTTATCCAAGTTAAAACAAAGGTTAGTGAAGGTGGAAAAATCAATCCTCCTCTTCTTGGACCTTCACTGGGCATTGTTTTTAATGGTTAATAACATTTCTTTTCTTTCCGTAGGCAATGTTCAGTCTCTGCATGGTTGAAAGCGAAGCTGATGAGGTGAATTTGCATGGTGTCACAAGCCTTGGTTTAAAACAAGCACTGGACTTTGCATATACTGGACAGGTATTGTACAGTTCTTCAAATTAAGACACACAAACAAAAGCAAACGGCAATAAAAACTGAAGATGACCTTTACAGAGGTACTAGAAATTATTTTTTTGTGCACTGCCCAGTAACAAGGTCTTTTAATTTAACAGATCCTACTTTTCATATATTGGTGTGTGTTTGGTTTTTGGTGGTTTTTGTTTTTTTTTTTAAATTTTCTTTAGAGGGGTTGTCTAATAAAAACATTGTTTATATGCATTGTTGCCAGGTAGTGAACCATGTAGGACTTGTATGCCCCTTTTATGGTGGCCTGGCTGTTCATAAAAACTTAATGTGAGTTGATTCTGCAAGCTAAATTAAATGTAAAGAAAGGGAAAATACTCTCAGTATTTTCCTAATAATGAATGCTTATAAACTTTGCTGTGTTTGATAACATATAATTGAAGGGAACAGTAGTCATCCCCTGGACAGATGCAGTCCAAGCATCTTATTAAATGCTTATAGGTACTATACATTTTAATTGTAACACTTTTTATGATAGAAGGTTATGTATCACATTATGTTACTCCAGAAAATGCAGAGTGATGCTGCTCTTACCTCTGCCCCTCGCCAAAAAAAAAAAAAAAAAAAAGGAAAAAAAAGACCTGCCATATCTCTGCAGTGCATGCTTGGACAGTGTTGCTGTATGACTGTGTCTCAGTTCAGAGTTCATGGATAGTGAGCTCAGAACACCCAGCTTTTTTTGCTTTGGACTCTAAGATTCTAGATAACCAAACTATTTCTGGACATATTGCTACAACAATTGAATTAATTTTATTATATTTGTTTATTACTTAATTTTGAAAAGGAAAGCTTAAATTCATATTGCATTATCCTGGAAGAGTTTTGGGGTTGTACAAATTTAAGGCATCTTCTTCCATACTGTGGATTGAGTATATGGCCATAGGTTTTTTTTTGTTTTGTTTTGTTTGTTTGTTTTTCCAAAGGGAATTAAGTAGAAATAAGGAAAGAAACTTTTAAAACCTGTTTTAAAGGAGTCTTTTTTGTCACCAGCCCACACAACATTTATACATTAGCATTGGCCTTAGAGATTAGCACTTGAAATTTCTGTGTGTCTGCTCTTATGGAAAGTGTAACTTATGCAAAGATTTCTTTGATATAAATGAGACAGAGATTCTGTGCTATATTACTGAATTGGCTGAAGATCTCAGTACATGACTTGTCATTGGTATGCTTTTTGTTCTTTCAGTTGAAAGTTTTGATAGATAAAATTGAACGTTTCCTGTGCTGTTGAACACTTGTATTATTTTGGTAATTTGAAACTATAGGTCAATTATTCTGAAGAGAGAACTCTTGTTGCTAAATGGGAGTATCTTTTGGGAAGATGGGTTGTAATTGATTTCTATTTTACCCATTCTGTCTGCTGTGAATAAAGGTATACTCCCATATCTTTCAGCACAATTCAAAGTCTAAAAAAAGCTATGCAAAATATGTAGAGAACCTTGAAAGGATGGATTTAGCATTTATGTAAGCCTACAATCCACCCCACGTTGTTTCCAGGATAGTATCCTCAGCTCCCTAGTAAAATATGTGCCTTCTACCCTTGATCCTTTAGAGACTTCTGAGTCTTTCATTTTCAGGTATAATCTACTTGGAATAAATGAGTGGGCTTCTTGAGTTAAATATAGATGTGCATGTAGGTACAGTTGCTCATATATATAAGTGATTATAAGGCAAAGTTTGCTGTCGTATCCATCAAATACACAAAGTGCTACTTTGAAGCACAGAGAAATGGGAAGGGTTCTGTAGGATTTCTCTTACAAAAATGCCTTTGAAGCATAACTCAGTGATATGAGCATCTGAGAATTAGCAGTGTCAAATTTTCCCTTTTGTCCTTGAAATTCTTTTCTGGCACTGGGTTTATATGTATTGAGCATTGCTTATGTACTGACTCAGGCTGACAGAATCTGGGTGAATGTTTCAAGGTAGTGAGTGGGAGTAAGCCACAAAGGCTATTAATGAATAACTGGATTACTGCATGCTTACATCAGAGAGAGTTCTGAAAACAGTCGTCTTTAGTTTGGTCTTCAAACATTTTCTAATTTTAAACCACAAACAAACAAAATATTTCTTACCAACCCAAAACTCACTTGTGCTAATAACAACCTTTTATTGCTCTGAAAATGTAGGTATCAAGACATAATCTGATGTGCCTTTTAAAAGTCGAAACCATGAACTCTTTTTCCACTCTCTTTTGCTACCCCTCCCCCCCCCCCCCCTTTTTTTTTTTTTGTTTAACCTGTTTGGCCAAAATGTTGGTCAAAAAAATTGCTGTTTCTTTAGGTAACACTGTGGAACTCACGACAGTGTAGGGACAATCCTAAGGTATCCGTGTCTAAACAGATAAATATTTAGTTTCAGCTTTCTTCTCTTTATTTCTTTAACTTTACTAAATTTACATTCAGTTGGAAGTGTAGTAACTCAAATGTAACTTTCTGTGTAAAATAATATATTGGAGACATCTGGTGGAAATATTTAATATTGCAAGATGGCAATATTTGATGCTTGCAGTTTTTGAAACTTCTCAAAATTAGGAAATTAAAATTTTGGCATGACATTGCAATCTGAAATTAAAGTAATCCTTGGTTCTTTTTTTTGTTGTGGGATTTTTTTTGTGTTGGTTTATTAAATATGCTTGCAGAGTTAACATACAAACTTCATCCTCCTGTCTACTGAGGCAGACAGTGCTTTATCCTAATTACTGCTGGAAATATTTTGCTTTTAAGGGAAGATCGATTGCTCAATAGAAGACAGGATTGTTGTAAAACTCAATATCATAATTCAAACTGAATTAATCTATTACTATGGTCCCTAATCATCACAAAGAAAGAAATGTTTGAATAGAAATAAATAAAAACTAAGAAAGAGAACAGCAGCAGAATTTGGTTTTATTCTACGCATGAAGGCTCTCAGTAATCCTCTAATAATGAAATCCTTGGCAAAAAAAGTCTTAAATATGTTTACTCTTGGCCGTAGGCATTTTACCCTGTAATCCTCATACAAAGAATTCAGAGATGCAACTCCCTTCCTGTTGTAGTTGACCCTTCCTATTGCAGCTGATGTATCCTTTCTTCATAAAAGGGTTTTCGGGTAATTTTCACTTTTACTTCACAGCTGGCAGCAATAAGGCCAGGCCAGAGTCTCAGGGACTACTCACCCCTCCTCCTCACTGGGGGATTTTACAAGTGTCAGGTGTGCAGTGGAAGGGAGATGGATGAAGTAAAATTGGTACAGGAACTGTATATTCTAGATTATTAACATAGAAAAACAGTTTTTCATGCAGAGTTTGGAGCTCACAATTTCTTCTGTCAGTCTTAACCACTGGGTTAGTGAGTTACAGGCACTGTTACTTGCTCTTTTTGACTTTTTTTTTTTTGCTTTGAATTCTTCTGTTACCAAGAAACAGTCTCATTTGGAGGGATGGGATAGCCCCTCTATAGGCCACTGTATCTGGGTGGCAAGTCACTCATCATTACAAGAAAAGCTGCTTTTGATCAAAAGAAAACCTTTGGGCATTTGAAGTTACAGTGCTGAAAACAGGCTCTTATAAACTGTCAAGTGCTGTGAGACTAAAATGGTTTGAACTGCAACTTTGAGGCTCCTCATTTTAGATGAGGCTCTTGCATTCCTCCTCAACGTAGGTCCAGCAAACTATATGATTTCTGTTGATCTCATATTTATGTAAAATCCAAGTGATACCATCATTTGAATCAGCTGACAGGCACTGAGGTATAGTTTTAAGAAAGAAGAATTGTGCAAGAACACTGGATTTAATTTACTTTAGATGATTGTGATCCTAATTCAACAAAAATACGAATACATAGTGGGAGTCCTATGTATACTGAAATGCTTCGCTGACTTGGATCTTTCTTCTTTCTATATTATGTTCTGTCATATGTCTTTAGTCTATGGTAATGAAAAGATTTTGCCTTTAGATATAATTTTGAGGACCTCAAAAACATTCAAAAGCAAGTAATTTGCTGTCCTTACTTTGTTGTATCATAGACAGGAAGTTATTTTGGGAGAAAATAACTTTCCAAAGACAACAGCTTTATTAGGGCATAATACCAAGTTCTCCTGACCAAGTCCTGTTTTCCAAACTGGCTAGTCTCTCTTTTCTTTTTCTAAACCGTAATATTTTGTGTCTGTATGAATAGAAATGAAGTTGTTGTCTTAAAAATACAAAATTATTCTCAATTGTCAAAGTTGAAAAGAGTCAGTAAGCAGCCCTTATATAAGAGATGTTTTATGTTCAGCTCTTTCTCCAAAAGTAAATTTTGGGGTAACTCTCCAAAAGCAAATTTGTGGGTAAGTCATCCTGTGGTATCTTCTTAGCCTAACACAGCCTTACACCCTGCCTATAGAACGTTGAAATGTTTCCTTTTCATGAAAGCCACAAAATAAGTTGCATTTATAATGAATCAAAAACAGGCTTTAAACTTTTTCTGTTTCTTAGCATATTTAACAGATTGTCTTTACTCGAAAAATGCTAACATACCATCAGTCTTTAATAAAGGGAATATCAATTTAATGTTCCAGTTACAAATCTAGAATTTCATGGTAGCGCCTGATATATTGTTATTTCTTGTGCTTGGGTTGCTCTCAGTATTACTTTAAAGCATTATCAATGTGAATCCTATTTAACTGCTGCCTTTATTTACTAACTTTATTTTGTATTTATTTATTTAAAAAACCTGTCATCCTGTAACAGCTATTATCACTTTACCAAAGAGGTTTCATGAACTGGTAGTGGTACCATCTGGTGATTTTTTTTCAAATTCATGCACACAAATCTATGGTTAGTTATAATATCTTACAGCTCCTTTATGAAATTGTACTTTCGGCTTAGTTATTTCTTTAACAAAAAATATGAAAGAGTGAAAGGTCTTCTCAAGTAATAAAGAAATAGTTGAAGTAAATATTTTGAAGTACAACTATTTCTCCTGATAATTGCTTTGATTCCTTTATAGAATATTGGCTTTCACCTCTCATCAAATCTCCCCCCTGTTTGATGGTGACAGTTTTTATAGTGATCAACCTGTATTTCATCTGCCATTTTCAGTTAAGACTGAGGGGAGACAGCTATCAGTGTCTTAGCACCTCTTGTTCTGTTAATCCTTTCTAGCTCACTTGTGGATGAGGTGTATTGCAAAGCTGTATTGTGATGATTGATTTTTTTGGGGTAAGTGACCTCCTGCGTCCTGTGTGTAGCAGTTCCACTGGTTGCCTTTTGATTAAAATTAATTGGTTAAACTGCCTAGTGTCCTTAGCAAAAATCACTTCAACTATCCTTGTTCTTTTCTACCGGGAACAACGTGCCAAGGTCATGGAAAACTGATTACAGCAGGACTATGTCTTGCTTTAAATACTTGGCATCATTTAAAAATGCAATTTCAAAGCCAAAAATAAAAATTTGATACTTAGTTTTGGACACTTCCTTTTTTACTTTGATCAGGAGGATAATCTTGTTTCTGTGCCTAGCAGTAGGTTACAGCTACTAGGTGTTAGGTTCACAGTTCAACTGCAGATTGCCCAGAAGGCTTAGAATAACACAGAGCTTAATTAACTCAGTTTATGCACTTTATTCCAGAGAAGTGTATCATGTTATTTGCTCTGGATTGGTATCAAGCTATGGACAAGACAGCTTTTCTAGAGCTGAAAGTAATCAAAGTAATGAAATGTCTTCCCAAAAAATAGTGAATTTGCTTGGAGGCTTACTTTAAATGATGGTATTTACTTATAATACTGATACTTGTTTTATAATGGTATGGAGTTGCATCAGGGGAAGTTCAGGCTGGGTGTTAAGAAAAGGCTTTTCACTGAGGGTGGTCAGAGGGAAGTGGTCACAGCACCAAGCCTGTCAGAGTATAAGAAGCATCTGGATGATGCTCTTAGTCATATAGTTTAGTTTTAGGTAGTCCTGTGAGAAGCAGGGACTTGGACACTCCTTACAGGTACCTTCCAACTTGAGATACTTTATGATTCTATGATTTATATGCTGTGCATTTAACAGATATTTTCATTTAGTTTTCTGGAAAAATATTTTTACATCCATCACAGAAATGCTGATCATGATGCCTTCTGGCATTGGCTAATGAGACATCTGGATTTTGTAACTATCTGATGTTAGGTGCCAGGGCTTTGGGCAGTTGCCTGCAGTGGACTAGAACATTCTCTTTCCCTGCTCACACTTTTTTGAAGCAGCAGTTCTTAACCTGCAAGATGCTCAGGATTCAACTGAAGCACAAATTAACAGGGAGATAGGCAGAAGTGTTAACTGGCTGCGAATGAAATGCAGTCTAAATTGCTCTAAAAAAAAAAAAAGTTAGGTTTTTGATTGCTCTCAAGCACACAGAATGGTCTCCAGAGGGGAAAAACAAGTGGTTCTTTTGTTAGATGCCTGTCTCATTTGAAATGTGGATCTCTGCAAGTGGAGTCAAGAAGGAATTTTGCATTAAACTGGCAGGATTTTTAGGGTTTCTTTGTTTTGTTTTGTTTTCTGTGTTAAATTCCATATGGTTTACTTTCTAGAGTTTTCTGACATGGCATTATATATTTTCTTACTGTTATAGCATAATGCTGGTTTATTTTTAATGTATATCATACCACCACCACACTTATTCCATGGCCCCATAAACAGCTGTATGGAAATGAGAAGGAAATGCAGGGGTATAAATGAGTAGCTGGAATGAAGGTGGTAGAAGTGCATCCTCGATCTCTCCATGTCTGTCTGGGCATGCAGTTTAGCTCCCTGGGCCTAAAGTAGCTTTAGTTTAGTGTCTTTAAAAGTGTCTGGATGAAATATAATGGCCTGCAATATACAGGGAATAGATTAAACGATCTAATTGTTCTTTTGAGTTATAAACCTCATGAGGATCCGTAGATGTGAGTTAATCTGGACCTTGCCTTCCCTCTTGGGCTGTAAGTTTTTGTTGTGAAGGACAGTTTAAGGAGTTTCCTCCTCGCTCTGTTTTGTCCATTACTGCCCTCTTTATTATGACCATTCAATTCTTGTGTTGGCCTGTACTGGCTGGTTTGTTGTAGGGGGGTGGGAGGCATTGAACGAGTAGGAGGATGTTCTCAGTCTGGGCAGTGTGGAGGTGAGGCATGAGTAGTTGTCCTTGAGAAAGGATGGTAGAAAGCATATCTCATATGCTGCTCCTGGCCCAAGAATCTGTAGCTGCTAATTCCTCTGTGTTGCCAAGAAGTCTCCTAAAGGAAACTGATTGAAGGGAGAGGCAAGATGTGTGATCCCAGTTAATCTTTTCCAGGTTTACCCAGACCCCTAAGATGTGATGGGTTGGAGGGGATGCAGGGTGAGTTGGGAAAGGAATAGGGAAATCTTAGGGGAAGGGGGAATGAATTCCAGTTCTAGAACTGCTGCCCAGAGGGCGGGTGTACAGTGGGGTGTTCAGGGCCATGTGTATCTGTGACCATGGGGCTGATTATAGAATTCCCTTTTCTGCCGCAGAAGCTCAGGTTTAATTTACAAAAGCTTCTAATTCTAGTATCTGCAGAGCATCTTTCCTCAATATATCAATGAAGCAGAAATGGATGCATTTCCATATATATTTAAATTATATATCTAAGAAATTGTGTAATCTGCCTTTCTGGACTTTGTGGACTCGGCATGCTGTTGCAAAGAAACACCAGATTTTTGCATCCATTTTATCCTTTGGCCTGTGAATCTGACCACAAAAGGGGGTGAACTGGGTTGAGTGCATGCTCTCTCTGAAGGGTTTGTGGGATGATGGAGGATGGAATGGCTGCCTTGAAGAACAGGGTACCTGTTTGAAAACAGTCATTGTTGGGGAGGAGAAAAATAGCTTTGACAAAGGAAATCAGTTTGAAAATGAGCAGTACGTGAAACCTGGAGGCTTGGGAAAGTAAATTACTCAGGCTTTCTGTAATATCTGCCCATTATATACGGGGAGGACGTGATTAAGCTGGTTTTCCCGGGTAGCATCGTGGGCCAGAGAAAAGTTGACAGCGTAATGAAAATTAACCTTCAGAAATAAGGGTCGAATAGAGGATTGATGGTAAGATGCAGCCAGGTGCAATACCTGAATATAAAAATAGCACAGAAATCAGTCTTAAGGTAGCATGTGTCACACACAGACATTTCCTTCACTGGTGAAGATTGCACAGTTTGTCTGAAGTCAATGGTTCCAAATTACTCCAAGTTACTACCCTGATAATTATGCCATGTGACCCTTGAGTTGAGGATGAAGTGGGGAAAAGGATTAATCTTCTGTCTTTAGTTTTCACACTTATAATTTGTGATGAATTTTGAAGGTGTGAATCCAAAGTAGATCTTAGTTTCCCTCTCCTTAATTTTCAATAAACATCACTCTGAAGACAGAGCTATTGTTTTGAGGGTTAGACAAACAGAGGAGAGTCAGTCCGTGGGTGTACTTATGGTGTGCATATGGTGGTCTTTGTGTGCATTTACTTTCAGGATTCAGCTGGATAGCCTATATAGCATATAAACATCTATGCTTGTAATGAATAAAAATCAAGTAATTGTATTAATGTATAGAAGTTAAGAGGTGTGGGATAATTGTGAAATACCCTAGTTTCAGTAGAAGGAAGGCTTGCAATATTTTCTTTCTGCTTTATTTACAGCTCTCTTGTGGGTTTCCCCAGCATGCAGTTTGCTGATGGTAAACATTTAGCATAGTTGAATTAGTGTTTTTGCCTATATCCAAATGAGTATTGGATAAAAATTTAGGTAGTTCCATTTAAGGCAAAGTCTTGGGAAGAGACAAAATAGACTTTCCTCAGTTATACTCACCTTTGTGTTTCCCAAGATTTTATCTCAGCAGAATAAATCTTGTATGGTATAGGAAAGCTGTAAGAAATGGAAAAAGATGTAAAGAATGTCAGCTGGCTTGACATGAACTTTTGTTGCTGACTTTGTGCAAAGCACCTCTAGGTACTAACCAGTCACCCTGCTTGTCTCGTCTTACTTATTATCTCATAATGCTACTAGTATTGTTTGTAAATGGATTGCTGTAGCTTTAAAATACATTAATATTATCACAGTTAAATATAGTTTGCCAATGCCTACAAGGTAGTAATCTGCTTATGGTTCTGATTATCTTAATGGTGTGTCTTTAACAATGCTAAGCTGGTGGCTGGCACTTAGTAAGTAATATGACATCAGATGACAACTTCCTCAGCACGAATGATGTCTGAATAACAAACACTGCAAGGTCTAAACCAGCTTGTTTTGTCAGTCTGACCTTGAGCTCTCACTGGAAAATATTTGTTAGTTCTGCTTCCCCCCCCCCCCCCCCCCTCCTTTTTTTCCCAGTATATCTATTTGAGATATTTTTGTAACTGAAATCCTTCCTAGCTTTCCATTGAACTACCTCTCGTCATATATAGTAACCTCATTAGCACCAGCCTAAAACCTAGATTGTGCTGGGCCTGATTCTCATTTACATTAAGATCCTTACATGTCTTTCTGGCTAGATAAAGAACTTTTAAACAGTATGCAAATTACATATATGTTCACTTAAAACCTAGCATGAATATATATAGTGATTTGCACAAGCTTTAAGCATGTCATACACTGACAGAACTCAATGTAAATGAGCTCTTGATATAAGCAAGGATCAACCCCCCTTCTCTCCTGTTCTTAACATATCCATTATGTTGGAGATAATTTGTAGGTTTGCTTGAAGAAAAGCATAGATGCTTTTTCATTTCCCTCAAAAACAGTTTAACTGCAAAAGATGCAGATGAGTGTCTTTCCTTTTGTTTGCCATCCTCCTTATTCCACTGCCTTTGAGACATATAAATGATGCTGTGAGATAAAACTAAATTGGTGGGCAAAAGAAAAAGGATCTGAAAAAAGCTTTACTTCCCTGTGGAGCAGTGAGAGACTGACCTCATGTGGTGTGAAACCAAAGTTGCCGGGGGAAATACAACAAGGGTAAAACTTGGAATAAACTGAGTATCTTTACAAATTAACTTTTCTCATGCATTTCTGATTTTTTATTTTTTTTTATGTTGCACCACTTATATTTAAAGAATATTATTTTGCATAGCTTGTAATGGGATTGCTGATAAGAAATTGACCAGTGTCTGTATTCCCAGTCTTTTTTGTGTCCTGAAAGGGATCTTCTAAGAAGCTGACCCCAAGACAGCAGGCTAGGAGCTGAGGCCCAATTATCCTGACTGCTGCCTGTGTGTGATTTTAATTGAAATGAGTAGGAGTTTCGTGTGAGCAAGTGACAGAATAATCAGTCTTGGTTTCTTAGTCCTTTCTGGCACTTCCCCAGCAGCATGCTCACCCTGTGCCTTCACAACCTTACTCTGTAGAATGAAGACAGTGGTTAAGAAAATTATGAAGTGGTACCATGCAGAATGCGAAGGGCGTTCCTAGCCTGTATATTTTTTACAAGCATTAATAATATTAATAGTAGAGACTTCTGAGTCAATTCTGTTGGCCTGATTCATCAGTATATATGGAAGTATCCAGGCATCTGGATAACAAAAGAAGGTTCTGTAATTTTGAAAAGTCACATTTTAAAATAAATATAATATATTTAGTTTTAAAGGATTTAGGGGGTAATGTGGATTACGGACTCTCATAGGAAGATCTGCTTAAAAAGAATTAGGGAAATTCAGGTGAACTTCTAAAAACTCTGTCCCCATCCTGCAAAGACTTTTCTATATGCTTAATTGAACTCTTTCTATTCTTTATGTTGACTTAAATGCCTGAAATAGCAAAGGCCTTTATTACTTTCTACAAGTACTTAGAGTTCTACATGACAAACCTTCCATTTTCTTTTTTACAGATCCTCTTGGAACCAGGGGTAATACAGGATGTCCTAGCAGCTGGGAGTCATTTGCAGCTACTGGAGCTTCTCAGTTTATGTTCTCACTATCTCATTCAGGTGAGGCTTCTCTGGTTACTATCAGCCATTTCTGTTTGGTAAGCTTTTGTTTCAAGCCTAATTTCAGCAGGACAGTATTAGTACAATACCTGGTGTCATCTAAATGGCAATAAACTGGATTTCAGGAGACCTGAATTTTGGGTGTAATTTGGATATCAGTGTGTGGTAGGTACTTCCTCCTCCCATTCATTTTGTCTTTTTCAGTCCTGAAAACAAGCATTGTCTAACTGATTAGTATCAGTATATGACAGTTTTATTCCTTTTTTTACCAGAGAATTTGCTTTCTCCTGCCTCAAGTTACCAAATGTTAAATACTTCCCTATTGTGATCGTGAGTATTGTGAAGCATTTAGATGCATAAGTGTTTACAGCAGAAGAATATTGATATGTTCATTTCAGGTCACACTACCTCTCACTGAAGGAGTAGGGCTTATTAGAATCGCACCTTATTTGCAGCTGGCCTTATGCCCATAATGCTGATAATATTATTAATATTAGGGCTGTCATTATGAAGCAAAAAATCTGAATCCAGTAAAATATTTTTTTTTTGTGCTTGGCTTATATAGGAGGTGGCTCACAGTGGTAGCAAAAACATAGCTTTGATGTGGATCTATGAAAAGACTTATTAAAAAAAAGGCAGTAGCAATTCTGCAGAACTGTTTCCTTGTCTCTAATTTTTCAGTATTGTTTCTGAAATAGGGTGTGTTGGCTGCATCTGTGCAACAGCTGGGCATGGAACTGCACATCAGCATGATCCTCTCCATATGCACTTGCCTTCCAACAACATAACTGCCTTTGAACAGTCTGAGTGTGCTTGGCAGCACACTGAGCTGCTGAGTACTGTATGCACGCAGGATCTCACGTTAAGAGCTTTAGGATGTACTTGAAGGCTAGGCTTTGTATGGAGAAAGAATCTGTTCTTTGAGTGTTAGCCCTAGTGAAGCCTTCAAAATGTATGTTCAGGTAATAAGGTGATATTAATTTGTGCGTTATAAATTAATTAGAAAGTTAAAGGAGCTGGTAGACTACTACAATCTATTTTTAGGAAAGTAAGGAGGGATTTAATTTTTCTGAGAAAACAGACATGTAACGGGAAAGATGGTTGGTTTGAGAAATAAGAAAATTGAGATGCCAAATAAGCCACAAAACCATTTGCCTACCAGTTGTCAGGCAGGCCTGGGAAGGGGTTATTGTAGTGAGAAAGAAGATACAAGTCTTAAGATTGATAATTGTAGAGTGTATTTAATGCCCCACCAGTAGCAAATCAGTCAGTGTGAACATGTCTTTGCTGCTTCCATGCTCTGTGTTTGCCAGAAATTGAACTAAGGAGACCATTGCAGCAAACAACCCAGAGGAAATATTAAAGAGTAGGGAAGAAGCTGAGTATTGTGGTGCTGGTGAGGTAGGGACATGAGAGGAATGTAGGAAAGGAGCCAGGTACATGCCCAACATAAGTCCTTGTACTAACTTCTTCCATGACCTGTGTTGAGTAGCCTGTGGTGTTTGTAGCTCTTCCCTCGGCACCATCTTAATACTTTTAATCGCAGGGTAACTGTAGAATTAGCAATGCTTTAGACCTTGTCCTTGATGTGCCAGCTATAGTCAAGTATTTAGAACAAACTGCTAATGATATTTTTTAAAAAGCCCAACGAACACACCAAAAAAAAAAAAAAAAACCCCAAAAAAACCCCAACGAAAAATCAACACCAAAACCACACACACCCTGCCCCCCACACTCCCCTGAAAAAAGCCCCAGAGTGAGCAAACATTGCTGCCAAATTATTCTGTAATTAACAGACCAGTAAAAATTCTCTGGAGGTGATGGTCAATATGCAGTTAACTCAAATGATGTGAAGGAGCTCTGTTGTACTCAGTGTGCCGAGATAGGGTAACTGGAGCTACTTTGGTATAAAAATTAAGAAGTGGGTCCCAGTGTCCAGATTGTCAGTGATGGAGGCAGACAACAGGATAGGGAAGGAAGGGCACAGAATGAGGAGGAGAGTAGGTGTTGGGAGACAGAGAGCAGTGGTAGTACTGTAAAGTATTTTTTAATCAGGGTCTCATTATAAGGTTTTGAATCTGCATGGACACCTGTGGGATCACTGTAGATTACTTGCACTACTTAGGTAGTGTAATTAATTATTACTGTAGCTTTACTAAAAGTAAAATTAAAGTAGTTTAAGTGGCTTTAAGAAGGCCTTCTTTATCCTTGTTGGTAACTGGGTGTCTTGTCACCCTGCATGCTGTGATACAGATGCTGGAAAGAGAATAACGCTTGTCCTTTCTCTTCTTTCTGATGAGTCTGAGTGCTACAGAATTCTTGATTTACTGTACTAGTGAATTTCTTTCTTGTTGTTTTGAGTTGTTCAGATATCATGAACTTAGCTTAGTTTAGCATAAATTCAGGGAATACAGTATGTAGAATCTAGCTGTTACTTATTATTATTGTGTAATGATGATGCTGCATTTTAACTTCGTAGAGTTTCTTCAGTTGTTTGGATTGGACCAGACGTTTCCTGTAAAAGCATGCTGCTGTTATTGTTAAAGCTTGTTCTAGCTCTTTTCTCTAGATGTTCCAGCTTGTCATGTCATCTTGATACTTTTATCTGGGGCCTGTAATTATTCCATGGATATCAATAAGGATTTTTTTTTCTGCTACAAATGAAATTGACATGGTCCGTACACATATCTGTTCCAAGGCATATTTGTAGTCTGCGAGATTGCAAAGACTATATTGATCTAATTCGTCGAAGATGATTGTCAGAGCGTCTTAATTGTCAAAGATGAATTAAGGAATTTCCTCTCAGTTGTCTTGGAATAAACAAGATGTTATTTTGACTATAAGACAGATACTCTGTCTCATAGACCAGCCAATTTAGAGCACTTTAATTTATTGATAGATCTCAAAAAGATTTCTGTAACAAATTGTTTGAATCACAATTATGGAATTTTTGTAAAGAGCTTTTGATTAAAGGAAAAACAGAAAAAAAGAGAAGAACGTTCTTTCCCTCACCCTCAATTAGGTAACATCCATGTCCAAGACATTTGTGATAGCATGATGCAGTGGAGGTTTCTGACAACACTGCTAGCTTACTAAATGAGTTTTATCATCTATAAACTTCACATTATCAAGTGTTCTGTAGCATCTGATGTTGATTCCATTTTCTTACTGGAAAACTAATTTTCATTTTTGATTGATAACTTACTAATTCTTATTTTAAAAGAATTGTAAATTGCATTTTTCTACTTGCAAACAAGAGAAATAGCCAAGCATTCCTTACTTTAGGTCTTAATTCCGGCTTTGTGTCGTGCAGACTTCTCCTGCCTCAGCAGTGTCATATCTTGAATTATGATCACCACCTAGCCTTTGCTGTTTGGGGTTTTTGGTTTTAGCTCAGTTTGTAGAGGGAGACTTTTTGGAGCATGCTGATGTATGAGATACATACATATTCATGAATCTCTTTGATTATGTTGTCTGCATAATTCTCAGGTACTTTAAACATAGAAACAAGGCTTGAAATCTCACACATCCATCTCAATCTAAACAAACGCTAGGGCAATGTGATTGTTCTTGGATGTATTGCTGCCCCATAGGTGTGGAAGCTGAAGGCTTGAGCTTTGTGTGTCTTGAATTGCACTAAAGTCTGTGGTCACACACAGAGTATTTGCTTGCAGAGTGCACATCTAGTTCTCTAAGACTCTTTGTTTCCCGAGTTCGTCTTCCAGCTCAGATTGATTGTTAGTTTGGGCTGAAGTTTTTCTAAGGAGGCTAACGCAGAGAGCTGCAACCAGCAGGTAAACTCTGAATTATAATGGAAGCAGATTACCTGAATGTCATTTCCCTTTTAAAAGCTCTAGCCTTTAGAGTGCCAGTGGACCATAACTGTCCTACTGTGACATTGGAGAAGGCATGAGAAAGCTAGTTGAAGGCGTTGAATGTGATGGAAGTCTGAGAATGGACGACTTAAATGGAGCCGTGGAGAACATGGTATTAGGTAGTGTGTTTGTGATGACCTGGTTTACACTTAAAACTTGCAAATGTTTTTCTGAATGGTACATGATGACTTTATTCTTATGCAAGAGTACAAACGTGTTAAAAGATTTATTCAGAATATAGAAATGTTTGTTTCATAAATGTCTGAGTTACATAACTGATTGTAGATGTAAGAAGTTTTGTCTTTTACAGCTAGCTGTTCGTGTATTCAGTACCAAAGAGAGCCACAAACTGCAAAGCATTTCAACAATCAAAATGTAATAGGGAGGAAATGCTATTCAGAATACAAGTTTTTTTGGAATTTCCTTCTGCTGATCAACATGATCTCAATATTGTGTGGATATAGCTTTAGTAATCAGCTTTTAAACCAGAGGTTGATTTCCACTGACATTCAGAGGTCTGGACATAAGACTGCCCATTGTGAAATCTTAAAGCTAAGTGATTTTTCTGTGTTTTCTGAAGTCCAGTATTACTGTTTTCAGTGGAGTCCCATATACCTCCTGGATTACATTCAAGGTAATAGAGTGATAGGTGTGAGTGAGAGGTTTAAAAGTCGCAGAACTGTCCAAAACAGCCCACTCATTTCTGAGAGGCAGGACATGGCATTATTGTTAGCTTTTACCCCTTTAACTTTCTGATGCCAGATCAGGCACATCTCGTGAAGAGCAAATTAAGTTTACATACTGGACAGAGTCTGCATACTGGACAGTGTCTGGGATATCATTTATGTTATGTTTATTGGTTGGACAGTTAAGTATTTTCAATACAGCCTTATTAGAAGTGGTATTAACTGTCATTGTACTCAATGCTGGAAATAATTTCCTATTTTCACAGTACTAAGGAGCAGCAATTATAGTAGACATGAGCAGTGATCCCGATTGCCATTAAAGTTCCCCTGACTGTTAAAAAGTTGTTCTTGGGATCATGAATGTTTTTCTGTCAAGAGAAGTTAAAACTTTGATGCCAATTTAGCCGTTAGTTTTAACTGCATTAAGTTCCCTGCGAAATGATAAATGTATTACGTTACCTTTTAGAAACTTCATTACAGTGGATAGAACTCTGCCACAGGTATATGTGCCCACTTGCTACTGATGTCGGTCATAGCATCTTTAAACAGAGCTGAAAAGAACATTTTAGGTGAGTGATTAAAAAGAGCCTGAAAAAAACACGGCACTGTACAGCAGCAGTCAACTGGAATTTTCTTAGGGCCACCTTTGTACCGTATGCTCTGGATTCTTGTATACAAAAGCAGACAGTGAGCGAGATCAGGCCTTGAATGGAAAAATCAGATTAATCAACTTCCAAATGATAAAGAAAGACCTCCTGGAATAATTCTTGGTAATAAGTGAGACAGGCAAATTGTCTTGGGTAGGGGCATTTGATTTTTAACCTTCTACTCTAATGGTCAATCTAGGCTTATAAAACAAAATTTTTTCATGGTGTATGAATACCTAATGAACTGGATCTTTTCTTCTAGTAATTTTAAACTATTTAAATGTGTTTATAGATTGAGATATGATACTAGTTTTAAAAGGAAGAATCTACAAATTAATCTGCCTGTGGAATTAAAAGGAGCGTGCATGTTTTTTATATGTGGTGGGGCCAGAGCTTCAAAAAAGTTTATTTTTCTTAAACCCAACTTCTCCATTTGGAACGGTGCCAACAACACAATTCCAACTTTCACTAAGATACTCTCCTTCAGAGATGAATTAATTCTTGCACTAGAGATTGAGAGCATCACCTTTGTATTGCTGGGAACCCCAGCTCAGTTGGGATTTTAGCTCCTGGGTTTTTCATATAGAGCAAATTAAACTTCTGGAAAAAAAATCTAAAGGTCATCTAGCAACCAATGCTTGCCCTTTTTTTAACTAATACTGAGTTTTTAATCTAAGTACATGCTTGCACACTTTCTACCACCCCTACTTCCCCAGAATTAGAGTGGTGTTTTATAAAGCCACTACCATCAAACTTGCATCTTTATCCACCAACTTTATCCCATGGTGGAAAGAGTGACCTTCCCCTACCATGAATATGAAGTAGACAGAAATTATGTTATCTTGCATTTTGCTGGTTTTCAGTGTTATGCAACCAGTTGTTGCTGTGCTAGCCTGCTATTTTTTGAAGGAGCATGTTTTGTCAGTTGTTGAGTCATTAAGCTATTAACAGTCATTAGGAAAATTATTGTACAAAGCTTAGAAATAACTTTGGGAATTTATCTCCGGCTCTCTCTTTAACATACAGATACATTACAGAAATACATATTTTTATATATGAAACGTGAATGCACTGCTGAGGATTCCAACTTAAAATGAGACTTGGGGAAAAAAAAAATATGGTGGTGGTTTTCTCCATTTTTGCAGTTGGTGTCAGTGAAGAAAGTAAAACTGGTATACCCAGTCGCTTTGAATCCCATTCTTACTGCAGTCCACTTGCTGCTGTTTAGCTGTGAAGTGACGGTGGATATTCTGCTCCTGGGGGTATTAACTGTTAGAGATAGTGGTGCAACTACGGTCGGGAACCTGCTGGTCGGTTGTGTCTCTGTGTGTGTTCTACTTGTCCTAATGAAGTAATAGCTGGGAAAGCTGAACCAGAACTGCTGATGGATGTGCAAAGAATTGTGCTGGAGTGTCTAGGTTTACTACTACTGGCCAGATTAAAACTCTCAAGCTGTCTAGCTAGTTGTATGGATATACACTGCTGGTCTTCTGCTTCAGAGTTGCAGGAGAGGTCACAAATTGGGAAGAGACAGATACTGCTACGTCTTCCTTGTCTTTGCACTTTCTGTCAGGAAGGGAGAGCAGTTTTGGTATGTGTCTTAAAGAGGAACAAAGAAACTATATTGCTTCACCGTTTCCCTCTCTGCCCTTCTGATGTTGTCTTTCTACTCAATGTGGCTTCCTTACCTGACCTTTCTGTCCGTCAGCCCCTGAAAGATTCCTGCTTCTAGCATCTTTCTAGTGTTTTTATGAAGCTGTAAACAGAGGCCGATGATTCCCAGATGCTTAGTGTACAAAATTCTCCTTTGGTTTTATTACCTTCTGATCAATACTGATGTATTATGTCATCCCTCCTGCCCCCCCCTCCCTGGTGTCTTTAGCTTTTGAATCTCCTCATTAGTTGAGGCTGTTTAGATACGTGAACCCCCCAAATGGCAGCATTTGTAATTGAGTAGTGCAGCTTCGCTTATCTGCTGGTGTCCTCGGCGACATGCCGAGTTAGCAGTCTGGCAGGAAAATTTGTTTGATGGCAAGAGATAGCACCGGGAAGGCCGAATGGCGGCAACTTGGAAGGCGGCAGTTGGGGCCCTTCCTCCCCCGGCGCGGGCAGCAGGTGGCGCTGTGAGCCCGTACCAGTTCGAGCAGATAAATTCGAGCTGAAATCAGAAAAAATGAAAAGAAAAATTATTTATTTTTACTCCGTATTAGTCTTCTGACCTAATCAGTAAAAAAGCCATTATTCACACAACACTGGGCAATATGGATTGTAATTTTTAACAAATAATAGGAAACTGTTAATGTTTTCGCAGGAAATACAGTTCTGTCTTGTGCAGCAATGGTCATTTATCACTGCACTTTGTGAAATCACTCATTTGTTCTAATTTGAATGTAAATGACTCTAAGGTTTTACAAATAAGGTGACAGACTCACATAAATGTAATTGCAGGGTTCATCTCTCTCTTTTTATATATCACTCATTAAGTTATGAATTAAATACATCGTATTAAACCAGGGGCATGTCCAATGATGATATTGTAATGGCAAATTACTCTATGCTATTAGAGGTGTATTTTTTATTCATGGACATTAATTTGTCATTAAGCGGCATTAGTTTAGCACTTTTATGTGGAAGACGTGACCTGAAAGAGACTTACAGCTCTAATGTGAAAGAATGGGAATACAGGGACCAGATGTACAGAGATTTTTTTTTTTACCTCCAGTAAAGAAGTAGAGGGACATTTTAGTTAAATTTGCTTTGATCTAAAGCAATTTCAGTTGTGTTAAGCCGTCTTAGCAAAGGTGTTTCTGAAACATGAAGATGCTTTGGCTATAAAGTATTTACCAATATGGGAAAAGCCAGAATGCTAAGTACAAAATGGTGACTATAAATCATTTGTAACCTATGAACCTGAAGAGAACATTGGGCCTGAAGTGAGTTACAATCTGATTTTATCTCAGAAGTATCACTGGGGTAGAGAGTTAATTGTCCATCTTTTCTTTCCTCTGCACTGGCTTAGCCAAAACAAACTAATCTTTTTTTCCTCCTTAACTGTGAAGAAAGTATCTTTTACTTTCCTCTATACTTTGTATTTTTAAACACAACTATTATTATTTTCACAGGGATCAATTTCAAGTTTGAAATGTTAAGCAGGAGAAGAATCTTTCTTAAGTAAATGAATGAGAAATTTTATTATTTGATTAAATTTGAGAGGAAACTTGGCACTTGAAGCATTAAACTGAGGAAAATAAGGAATGACTCTGCTTTGTCTTTTATGAGGCTTTTTAAAATATCTTATTTTCATTTTACTGTCAGCCTGATAGGAGAGAATATCCATTCAAAACCTTGGTTACTTAATGGTGGAAATGGAGATGTCATAAAGGTCCAAGCTGAGACATCCCCCAGTTTGGCAGTATTTTCATTTTAGACATTTCTTTAGACAATTGCTCATTAAAGGCAAAAAGTCTGAACTTGATATGGATCTATGTAGTTCATTCCCCGTACCACTGTTATAGGTTATGTTTTTCTGATGGCTTAATCTTTTCTTTTTGATCCATCTCTCTGAACTGCTTACAACACACTTAACTAGTGTGTTTTGCTAGTTAAGAAGAAAGATTTGTAATGAAAATGACTTAAGCCCAAAGTATACGTAAGTAGTTTCAGAAATTTAAATACCCCAAATTATCACCTAGTTTTAACTGCTGTTAAATACTATTTCAGTACTTAATAGAAAAACATTTTTCATTGAACCATTTCAGTTTGTAGGGGAGCACAAAGAAGGAAACAAGTTTCATGTAAGGCTGTTGGTGTTTTTTAGTAGGTCTCAGCAGCGGTAAATGAAACAGCATTTTAGCATGTTCCATCATTTACAGTGTTTTGTTTGCACAACTGCATCAGAGTAGAATTTGCCAGGGAACCAGTATCTTGCCTCAGAATTGTGATGTAGGCTAATTCTATTGAAAACAAAACCTCCGTTTCTGTGCAGGGTATTGAATAGGTCTTGAACGCAGAATGAATATAAGGGTATGCATGCTGTCTTACTGAATCTTCAGCCAATATGCAATCAGAGCTTTGAAAGTTATAAAATGCCCTCATTCATCTCACTAATTATAAAAATTATAGATACAAACCTAAAGATTAGTAGTATCAACAACTTTATTGATCATCAGTCATGTCCTGCAAGTGTGTTATTCCAAACTGAAAAATGTTTGTAACTTTATTCACTTGTTTTCCTGTGTAATCTATTCTAAACATCTGTTTATTAATGTGGAGGAAGACGCTGCTAAATTTCCCATCTGTTTCAACAGAGTCTTACAGAATTTGTGATTTCTACCATTGGTTGTGTCTAGTTGCATAGGTGGCATTGGATCTTGAATGATGTTAACCATGACTTTTATTTGCAGTTCAGCGGGAACTGAGCTACTAACACAGGGAATAGTCTCTACATTAATTTTTATAGAAGCTGTGGTGCCCTCTGGATTAGAGGGGTAGTAATATATTGGCTGGACTTGCCTCGTAAACACTGACCTTTGTGAAAGTTTCCAAAGCCACTCAAAAGAGTTCTTTTTCCTATATTCCATTTCAGTGTTTTCTCCTTGTTTACCATAAGCCACATCTCTTCTAATTATATATGCAAGAAGGCCTTGAATTTCCATAGCATCTAAGCACACCTGTTTATCATGAGGGAAAGTACTGTAGTAACCTCAGGTGTGCTCAGCCCCCAAAACACATTGGGATTGGAATTCCCACAGACTTGAAATAGCATATGGTGGCCAGGGATAAAGCTAGGGGACAGGCCCAATGCTGGGAGACAGGCCCAATCAGTGTTTTTATGTCCTTCTGTTTTGTTTTTGCCTGCCTCACTATTTTTACTGATATTTGCAGCATTACCATCTTCATGGGGAACTGAAGTATGCAGGAAGTAGATGTATACACTGGTGATGTCAAGGACCCTGACAGGCTGATGGTGAATATATTTACTAAATACTTGAAAGTGTTTGACTACCTAGAGGCTGATTTGAGTCTTAACTTGGATGTGTATTATACACCATTGGTAAAAAGTCTAAACAAGTTCTGGACTCATATAGCACCATTCAGCCCTGGATCAAAAGTTGAACAGATTAATCAAACTTCTTGAAAAGGAATAAAACAATTAGTGAAAATGATCAGTGTGTGTGGTGAATATTTTGGGGTAGGGGAAAACAAACAATATCGGGCATATGTAACCTTTGATAAGCTGTTGTTAGCGTTTTGCTTTTAGGTGTGGTTGAAATCTTTGAAATTTAGCAGCATTACTTTGTAAAATCTGAAATTTCTGATTTCTATAACCTTGCATGGTATAATCATTGACTAAAATCTTTTTCAGTAAGTAAGCTCTAGTTAATTTTAAAAAACCAGTGACTTTGGCTGCAGAAATACATTATTTTTGAAGTAACTGAGCTATGTCCCTCCTCTAAACGCCCTTCGAATTTTCTGTAAGAGTGTGTCTGGCTTCATTTCATGTGTTCCATGGTTTTGAGCTACTGGCAAGCATCTGTGGTTGCGAACGCTTAGAAATTGGGCCTGTAATGATCTGTTCTGCTTTTAAATGTGGTGTCTTCCCAATGAAATCTTGAAGCCAATGAGAATTTCATGATTTGATTACATCTTAAATATATTATGACGCATTGATTAAATATTTTTCTCTTCTATTTTTCTGTGGAAAAAAAGCCTTGGTGGTAAAGCATGGAATTCTGATTGTTAGCTGTTTGAGATTGGGGTGGGGGTGGGGAGGGGGGAGAGAGAGAAGAATGATGAGGGATTATTTTTCATTCTTGATAAGAACTGCTAGAAACTACATGAACCAAAGTTGGCATGATCTTTGAAGTCTCATGCCTTCAAACATGTTCACTTCAAAGCAGTGTGAACATTCACACATTAGTTTTGGGAGGACTTGTGACTTCTTTGACACTACTGAAGGACAGATGTAGGAAATGTCAAACTGGGCATTGAGTCAGGGTCCATTTTTTACCTTTGGGCTTTGCCCTTTCTAGGTTTCCTATTTTTGAGAGTCGAGTTTATAATAATTTTGACCAAGAGAGTGATAAGTGAATCCCTAGTCAATAATGCTTAACATACAAGCAAATCCCCCTCCAACCTCATGCATACTGAATTATTTTTTTTATTTTTTCCTTCTAATTCAGTGTTCCTTTCAGTATTGTTTTCATTCTTTCACTTCTTGTATGTGGACTACTACTACTTTTTATCCTGCTTACCTTCTAAGATTAGTTCTGATTATTATGTAGGAAACCTACTAACCAGCACAGCTCCTAGCCATGAGGAGGAGAGATGCTCTTCTCACTGCATAAATTTAGGGACAGTGTGTTGTGGAGGGTTTTATTTTACTGAGACATAATGCTTATGCAAAACATGCTACAGACATTTTGCTGATAGATTGAGCTGTATAAATAACTTTAAATTGTGTTAAAGTTGGGGGTGGGGAAGAAAACAATTTTCTAAGTACTAGAGCACTGGAATGTGTTCCAGGCGTTTGAGGTTCTGGGTTTCGTATCTTCTGCATCATGGGAAATCTTTTAGATTACTCTTTTTCTCCACCTTTTTTCTCTGTAAAATGAGAATTCGCCTTGGTTTAGTGCTGTGAGCAAAAACTTTCTTAGTGATTTTTGAGCTGAGGTCAGATAGTGCAGGAGCACAGAGATACCTGAACAAATGACAGTTTTCCAAATAAAATGGATATGTTGCCTTTTCATCATTCACATGCAAGTTCTTTTAACTGCTGAGTACCCTCATATCTTCCTGCAGCTGCAACAAGTCTCTTGTTCTTTAGAGGAATGTGAAACCATATGCCCTCAGAGGTGAAGTTGTGCAAATATTTCCTCCTTTACCTGTATAGACAATTGTCAAAAGACTTGGTTTATTGCAGCAACTTTTTTAATGCAGAGTTGTGAAATGTTCTTAATCACACGAAGGCAGTGCTATCAGTCCTGTACTTCCTAGTCCAGTGGCTAGGGTAACTTTGATCCTATATTCATTAGCCAGAAACTATTTTCCGAAGATTTGTTCAGAAATTTTTTGCTTTCATATATTCTTTCCATTTAATAAAAATCTTTGCTTAAGGTCAAATCTTCAGGAGTCTTTCTTTAAAACTAATTTGAGGACATTAAAACTTGCAAGGTTGGTTTCCCAGCCTATAGTATTTTCATATCCTTGAAGTGTGGACTTCAGAACTGGGACCGATATTTGAGCAGTAGCTTTAAAAATGCAACGTGGAAGCAGCAAGAGTGTTTGTTTTTTTTATTGAATGGTACTTGGTGTGCATTTTATGACATGAGTTTTTTGTTTAGTTGTTTTTTTATTCCTTTGGTGCAGTACTGTTCTGAGAACTGATATTGCTATTTATGACTGCTTCTTAGTGCCTCCTGATGGTCTGTAAGTGTTGTTCTGAATAGCGCCTGGTATATTTTCTGTATTAGCTATGTGACTGGTTCTTGGATTTTTATTTCTTAATGTGATCACTTTGCCAGGAAAGCCAGATAATACTCATATTCTGTCATTCCCGTAATTTGTTACCCCATTGCTTTTGCAAAGTCTTCTGCAAAATCTGCGGGCGAAACTTACCATTCTCTAGTTCAAGTAAACTGTTAACAGTATGGGACCAAGAGTAAATTCCTTGAGAACTTTGCCAGAAAATGTTACACTGCTTTATGACCTACCATTAGTAACTTCATTTTGAGATGGTCGTTAAACCAATCTTTGATCCATCTAAGATGCATCTTACTAAAAGTATGTGATATATGAAATTTATGAAATACTATAATGCTCAACTTTCTCTAATACTCCTTGTGTTAAATTTGTCCCATTTTATTCTGCCAGTATTTCTTGTAAACTTGGGAAAATGAGCTCTTCTGAGGTTTCAAAAAAAAAGTTCCCCTACTGACTCCTTATTCCTTTCATAAAAGTCAAACATTGATAGATAGCTGGGGTGATGTGATTTTTACAATGCATTAGGAGCTACTGATTTCAAATTGGTGACTGATTCCGCTTTGTCTATCAAAATTATGCTCAGTATTGAGTTATTGTGCACTAGATTCAGCTTCTCTGTAGATAGTGTCACATACTGCCGTAAAATTCTGAGAAAGCTTTGCTGTTTGCATTCAGCAAAAATTTCTAAGACTTGAATCTGTATGCTAATTGACCTGTCATTCCACACATTTTAGTTTGTTTCATTATCTGGTGATATTAGATGTCCTGCTTGCTACAGTTACTTTTTTCCAAATCTCCATTTTTAAGTGTGTTTATTAGCTCTGTAATCCTTAAGCATTTGGTGGCAGGCTGTTGCCCATGATTCTGAAGCAGAGACAGGTTTTTAAGAAAAATGGTTTATTACAGAGCACACATACACATCATTGTAATGTTCCAGAAATAAAATGTCATAAAAGATTATGAAACAGTTATTTGAATCATATTACATATTCTTTGCATATGAACACCTCCCCTGTTCTTATTTATACCTAGAGTGTTAACATTAGTATATTGATAATTTTGGAATATGCTCCCTGTGTTTGTTGTTTAGCAATACATCACGAGTGTTGACTTCCATTTTTAGTTAGTGACTATCATGCTATTACCCATCTTCATCCTTATTCATTTACATTTATGTATTACATTTATCCTACAGTTGGAGGAACTATCACCCAGCCTCGCTGAGAAGCCATGTGTTCTTTTGATTGTGTTTCTAATTCTCCTGCTAGGTTCCAGTACTGTTTGCTCCTGCTCCTTGTTGTCTCTGGAGTTCCTGTCGGGATCCGCTCTCCTGTTCTGCGGTCTGGGTTTTTTTTCATGCTTCTGCATTTAAAAGTGCTAGTGTCTTTCTCTGACCTGCCAGGGCTCCAAAGTGGACCCTAAGCAGCACCATAGAAACGGACTTCCAGGCTTCAGGTTTTGTCATTGTGATTTGGCTCGCAGTGGACAGTGATGCAGACAGGATCTTGCTTAGCTGTGGAATACGTTATGGACAGTGCAGCTAGAAGGGGGTGAGATTTTAGCTGCAAAGTTCAAAGACGTCATTACTGAGTATACCCAAACTATTTAGTGTTTTTAGAGGCTGATGAGGGGGGTCAACAGAAGTTTTTCACAGTGACGGGGACTCCTATGGGTAATTTCCATCCTGAATATTTTTAATGTGAAAGACCAATGGTCTTTTTCTGTTGATCTCAGTAATGTGTGACATGTTTTCAAGAGACTTTAAAGAGATTCATTGTGAGGCTGGAAAACTTCAGCTTTGAAGTATTAAGTTTTGATAAAATAGTAAGTTATTTTAAAAAAAGGCATTGGAAAGGGAAGATATCGGGTACCTTAATACATCTACTAACAGATTTATGTTGATTTTTTTTTTTCTTACTCTCCCCTTCCCCTTCATGCTGGTAATGGAATTAAGAATAAAAATGACACTTTAACATACTGTATATTAGAAACATATTTTCTACTTATATTTTCACTGTGTTTGAGAGTTTTCATACTTTATAGTGATTCAAAACTTACTTTGCTTTTCAGAATATTAAGGGGATTTCCTGCCTACTTTTGAAACAGATCTTAAGAAGATTATTGAAATAATATTTCCCCCAATAAGTAACTGGTATGTACCAAGACAATTACAAGATCTGTTGCTCAAATGTAGAAAGAAATTAAATAAGCAATTGGAAAATAATTTCTGAGCATCCCCAGTAGAATCTACTGTATCATACTCAATTCCCATTTGTAACATGTCGTATTATTTCTGTCCTGCCTTGGCAGATGGAAGGGCTGTTACAGTGTCTCACTTGAGGATCAAGTTTACAGAGAATTTTTGTGTATTAAATCATACAGTGGCTTTGAGCTATAAAGCGATACCATCAAGAAAAAGGCAGTTTGAGTCTAGAATATTTCATGCAAGGTAATTTATAAAGCTAAGGAAGTATTAATGCTGGTGTGTACAAGGTATTGCTGAAAAATCATGAATACTGTGAAGAGTTTGTTCATGCAGAGGAATAAATGAAGTCAGACTGGGAGAGGTGTAGAAAAGGGCAGCTAAGATGATCAGGAAGGCCTGTTTTATGTAAGGAGATTAAGAGAGCTTGGCTTGTTTAGTCTAGCAAAATGAGGAATATGATTGCTTTCTGTAAACATATCAAGGGAATAAATACTGAGGGAGGGGGGAGCGTGGAGAGAGTGAGTGGTGTTAAAACTAAAAGATAACGTTGGCACAGGAACAAATGCATATAAACTGAGCAAATTAAGCTGGAAATTAGGAAACAGTCTCAAAATCAGTTGAGCCTGCTTGTAGTAGTAGCTGGGAGCAAGAACAGAGTGAGTTTTGAGATGGATCTTTCTTAATCTGTGATTAAGATTATTTGATGAGCTTGTCCAGCATAGTAGAGGAATAAACTTCTGCTCCTGTATTCTCATGGCGTTAAACTGTTTCAATTAAGAGTCTGCAAAAGAATTGCAAGCAATAGTATTGTACAGTCCTATTTTTCTTTATTCTTCTTGCTGACAGTAAGTAATTTTTTACATGATACCCCTGTGAACTTTGGATTTCTAAAGGACAGAAATTGCTCTTTCTGGATTTGACAATAGCAGCAACAAAACCAAAAAATCAACATTTACTATAAAAGATTGCTGGTGGTTGATGGATTAGCCAAGTAGGTTTCAGCTTTCCTCAAGCACTTTACTAATGCTGAAGAGTTAGCAAAAATATTAAGTAACAAAACATCTGTAAAGACTATGTACCAATATTCTGTGATTTCTGCTGGAGTAACGAATGCAGGATTATGTCATTCCTTGTAGCATATTTGAAGAAGAGACAGGCTCCCTTAATTGGCAAGAACTGTAAACATTGATAAATCTGATTAAATCCTCCCTTTGGGTTTCTACTGGCTGAAATTGTATAAAAGGGCAGGTGATGGTTTAGATGAGTTTTCCATGTTTTGTTTCATCCCTGTATTTTTTATTTGTTGAATAATACTGATTGTTACAGTTACTTTGCCAGGAATACCTGGCAAAATATGGAGCCAGGTGAGGTGTGAAGTGCTTCATTTGGGGAGTGTTTGTGCCAGTTGCAGTTTGAAAAATTAAAAAAGAAAAAAATATTCTCACAGCAGCATCTCTTTAGCAGGGGGAAACAGCTATTGGAAACTCTGCAGAACCTTACCTGTGGTTGTTCCAATGGTACCATGAAACTTTTAATTGTGTAGACTTAAGGTTTCATTATATTTCTTTCTGTGATGCACATAATCCTGTATGTAATATACGAGGTATGTACAATCAGAGTCACTTAAATTGGATAGCCATTTGAAAATATTTGTGCTATTTTATAACTTAGATTAATCTATCTGGGATTCTAGAAAATATTTTCTCTTTTTGGTTTTACTTTTTGAGTATCTGCATATGGCATGTGTCACTTCCTTTTTTGAAGACCACACCTGTCTCATCATGTGAGCAATCATGTCTTTCCACTGTGCTTGTGAATGTCACAGGTTTCCTCCATGCTCACTAGCACCAGCCAGCAGGATTGAACCTGGAAACCAAGCAGATCTAGGGAAACACTAAGAAGGGGAAGTAATGCACATAGTGTGGAGGGAAAACAATAAGGCTGAAATGCTTTGATATTGTTGCTCTTATACTTAGCCCCAGACCTACTGTGAAATAACAGCAAGAATGCAAAATAACTGTTCAAGCTTCAAACAGAAAACAAAAGCAAGAATTACCAGAAGTGTTGAGAAAGCAGTGATATACCAGAAAAATTAATTTTATAAAATGAGTCATTTAAGAAGTCATCCTTTACTGTGTCTATAAATAAATCTACAGTCTGCACTGGTCTTGTAATAAATGTGAACACAATTTTATACATTGCAAAATTCTAACCCAGCTGTTCCACTGTGACCAGGCTTCAGCAAAATGTCTTTCATGGTTCAACCTGATGGCTTCAGTGTTTAATGGAGGCAAATTTCAAATAAGATTTAAAATACCATTTTTGAAGTAATTTTGCTTATGCTTAGTATGGAACACGCATGTCTGCTGTGCTATTGGGTATGTGCATGATCTGTTAGTTCTTAGGTAAATATGTAAGGTTTTGCAGAATGAGAACTTTTGATACAGAAGGGAAGAGCTAGAACCAACAAAACTGGATTTCTTTTCTCTTAAGATTGTGTTATTCCCTTTTTTGATTAGATGTACATTTTTATCACTACAATTTTTAATTTTTGTACTATCCCTTATCTATTTAGAGTCTGTCTTTGCTATGATTTATGTTAAGGCTTTTTTCTGAATGCTGCACCTGGTTTATAGTATTTAACGTAGCAGAGAACCTGGAGGACACAGGGTCAAGACCCTGTTGTGCTAGGTGTTGTTTTGGGATTTTAAATAAACATGTCCCTGTCCCGGAGACCTTGCACTTCCTTTTTGCTTTAAAGAGGCTGAACCCCTTTTAGGGAAGGGGGAAATAGAGGAGAGTTGCATGGTGACACTGTTATAGCAGCAAGGCTAGTTGTTTTAATACCTTGATTTATAACTGTGTTGTAATCTAAATAGGAAGCAGGTGGAGTTACAACCGGGTACGATTCTTTGGATATTAATGGCTTGGCTTGGCAGTGGAATTCTAAAGCTGTATATACTTTTTCTGTCTTAATTATGCATTCATTAAAAGCTTTTATACCCAACAGAATAAAGTAAATATTGTTTGATCTCTGTAGTGTGCTCCCACACTGTAGATTTGCACAGCAGGGTCTTGATAATCTGAATAAATTGTATTTCCCCAAGGAGTTTATCTTTCAAATAAGGTCATAAAGAAATGCATTCTTTCCCCTTAGTTCTCCTTGTGCTTTTTCTACTATTTATAACACGGAGCAGAGGAATAGAGGTATATAATAGTCTGCTGTGTACTTGGTTATGATTAACTCTAATTTATCAATCTGTTACTTCCTTTTCTGTGGCTTGTGCAAGGCAATTATTCTTTAAAGTACAAATGAATAAAGATGGATTTTGAAGTAATTTTAATACAATGTTTATATCTATTTTTCCCATTTGACAATTTATCATATCTCTATATTAAAATACACTTCTGTATTAAAATGTGGACATTGTCACGTAATTTATTTCAAATATTTAGTTTTGTCATCTTTCAGATTATGTTTGTTTGGAAAACTGATTTTCTTTTATGAGGGTTTTACATATCGGCTCATTGTTAAATTGGTTTGGCATCTAAAGGTTGATACTGCTGAAGCAGAAGACCAATAGTGTAGAACAATAGATTCTCTTACTTCAGAGAGAGGGGAAGCAGGGAGATGGATAGTAAGTAGTATGCATAGGATTAAAGATAGTTTCTCATTTTAGAAGTAGACATTGATAAATAATTTGGCCAATTTATTAAATTGGTTTGAGTTTTATGTGAGATTTTAGAACTATTTCAACTGTTAGTTGTAAGACCTGCATAAATAATCTTAGTCTGAACATGTTTCAGCAGCGTAACATACATCATATTAGAAGAGATAGGATCACTACCTTCCCTAATTCTCTTCAGCTGTTAGTGACAGTTCTGTTTGTGTTCATATTTCATCCTTCAGTTCAAAAAAGATAAGTGGCATATATTAAAAAGTTTTATTAAAAAAAAAAAAAGATTAAAAGTTTCAAGAATTTACATAAACCTGTCTTGTGTTGCATGTTTCTAAAGAATGCATGCTGCGATACAGTACCAGAAGAAAGTTGCACATGGCTTTTAATTTTTGTAGCTGCTCTTTTAACACAGTATAATAAAATCTGTGGAAAACACAGACTGCCACAACCCTTATTCATGCCTGCACCTAAATTTCTTTTTAGTAACCTATTCCATTTTTAAACAAAGTTTTTAATTCAATTAAAAGTTTAGTTTGAAAATCTCTTCAAATCCAGTGATTTTGTTATTTTCCTGTTGGATATTTTTTTCAGGATAGAAGGTGAGGTGCAGGTTTTGCGCGGTTTTTTTACAACTAACATATGTACTGCTTTTTGGTGTTTCTGAAAGTCTTACCACATATGAAGAACTAGTTTATCTGATCTGTGCTATACATCATGCAATCTCAGTGTGACATTTTTGCCCTCTAGTATCATCACAGAGACAGTAATGTATAGTACTATATAATTTTGATTTGAATATTGGTATGACAGTGATAATTTTCATTTGTAAAAGCTAGTGCACTACTTGCTTCTTTGGCAGTGAAATACAAACCTATAGATCAGCTCTAACCTTACAAACCCAGAAATTACTATTTCTGATTACAGGCCGAGACCAGTTTTAACAAAATATACTTGCAATATTCATCAAGCAGTAAACCATAAGTCCAGCAGGTTACTAATACATTATGTTAGGTGAAGCATCAAAAATCACCTGAAGCTTACCAATGAAAATAAGTAAACAAATAAACCCCCATAATAAATAAATAAAGACACATAAATAAATAAGCAGCTGAAATAAGTGAACACAAATAAATAAAAAAAAATACTGTAAATAAACAACTGGTGAGAGTTTATTTATCCATCCATAAGTATATTTGGCCTCTTCAATTGTATGACAGCTTTCACAAAAAACTTCAGTTGGTGTAGATCTGAGGGGATAGAGGAGTTTGGGGAATCATAAAGAATACCCAAACCAAAAATAAAGACTTATCAGTGTGTTTCAGATTTCACTGAAAATGTGAAGATTTTTCAGGGGAAGATTGCATTTTTGTGTGTCATATTACTGTTTCTCTCTAGTGAGGAAAGATTTCCATTATGTTGTCTCCAGTATTCTCCTCTTCTGAAGTCCACCAAAAGCCATCTGTTCTTCCCCATTGACACTTAGTGGGGTTTGATCAGGCCTATGTTGTAATTGGGCTGTTGATCCTCAGATCACAATGCTTGATTATTTATTTGTTTATTTTTGTCCTCACCAGGTATAGCTGTTGACTACAAAAGAGCTCGATAAATATACACTGAGCTATTCTAAATTTCTTTCTGGATGTTTGGCATTCACTCAATCAGGGAGTTCTTTGAAAAGATCATCTTCCAAACCAGGGACAATATATCATGGTTGTTGCTTGTCAAATGCTGTGATGTTTACTTTGATTGTGCTCCTGTGTGGTGTTGCCACCATTGCATGGCCATCATGCAAGTGGTGGTGTGAGGTACCATCTGTGATCTGCAGATACTAAGTCACTGAGCAAGCACACAGAGCAGATACTTCTCATGCAAAATTCATTCCTCCCTCTTTCTTTCAGCAATTGGGAAGCATTTATCCTTACCTCTTTTATGTTAGTGTGAGGAGGAACTGACACTAGAATATCTGTGGCTTTTGGGATGATATCTGTTAGTGCTTGTTCTGACAATGTCAAGAAGTTTTCTTTGTTCATCCAAGAAAACAATGTGAAATTCCAGTGTAGCAGTTTGAGTAGATAATGAGTAGGATTTATCTTTAGTGTGCAACTCTGCTGGGGAAGGTGCACCGATCGGACAGGGAGATTACGTAAGGAGCAGGAGCCTCCACAGGAATTTGATTCAGTTTCTTCCAGTACTGACTCCTCTAAGCAGGTGAAAAAAATTCTTTCTCCACTCTCCATTGCATATGCATAAACAGCTCCACAGTCATTGGGACAGCCACCCAATTCACACGTTCAAGATGTAGTCCATAAAACATTCCAAAAAACCCCCTCTTCGCACTTTCCCATCTTCCCTGTTGCTCTGCTCTATCTGCCAGCCGTGCAGCTCATTTGACATTTACAAGATTTCTTGTCAGTTTCATTTGGTGCTGCCATTCCATCCAGCAGAGCAGTGAAAGTGAAATTGACTTAATTTAGTCTGTTTCTCTTTCCTGCTCTAGTCCCTATGTTAACTAACCGGCAAAGTGAAACTGACAAGACTTCTTGTCATTTTCACACATGGAGCTGGTCAAGGAGAAGGCAGCTGATAGGGAGCATTGCGGTAAATTGGAAGATGAAACCGAGGATTGTGGAGGGGAGAGGAGGAGAGGAGAGGTGTGAGCATGCAGCAAGAACAGAGGAAATGGGTAAATGTGCTTATTTCCCAGATATCCTGGGTGCTTCTCTCAAATACAGATGAATTCTTGGCCTCTCTCCTAAAAGGGAGTCGTGTGGTCTACAATAGCAGTAATTCGCTGTCCAGCCGCTAATATACAAGGGATGCCAAGTTGAAAACATTAGCTTATAAATGTAAGTTATTTGTTACCAGGATGGAAGAAACTTCCTGCCCTGAGTTACTGCAGCTTGTGTCTCTGCAGATTTTCTGCTGCTGGAAGGAGGGGGAGAAGGAATACAAGGCCGGCGTCCACTAGAGGTTGATATCAGTGATTGGAAAAGAAGGGTTTATTTGTTCACTGAAGATACAATTTATACGTAATAAAATGTAGTTCGACATCTCTTGTTTTGTGAGGTTTCATAGAACTAAAAGTTGTACTACACAAGTGCTCTAGATCAATCAAAACAGTAAATAATGAACAAACAATTGCTTTGTAACAAACCATTGTAGTTAACAAACACATTTTTTTAATCCACTTGTTAAATCCTGTGAGCTCTTGTCACATGGTGTAAATCATGCTGGTTTACTATATTACATACTACTCCATAGTTCTTACAGATGCTTTATGCATATATAACCTTAGCAGTTGCAATATAAATTAGTACTATCATATATATTTGCATATGCACTGGTAACATTTACACATACATTTTGAATGAGGCTGTGTTAATTAATTTCAAGTTATATTGCCTTCCTTCTCTACAGCTCCAAAAGAATAACCTCTTTTCATTATCGGACCTGTGGGATTTTTTTATTCTCTGTTTTGGTTGTGTTTTTTTTCTGAGACATATTTTGTTTGCTTCACCATTTAGGAATTAAATAGCTTTAATTACTTGGACCTGTATAAGCTTGCGGACCTCTTCAACCTCACTTTGTTGGAGAATGCAGTGGTTGACTTCTTAGTAAAACATCTGTCTGAGCTATTGAAGAGTCATCCCGAAGAAGTTCTGGCACTCCCATACTGTCTCCTTCGAGAGGTTTTTAAAAGTGATAGACTCACTTCACTCAGTGAAGAACAAATCTGGCAGGTAAGGAGATTGGTGAACAAGTAGAATGTGCGATATTCTGTAAACTGTAGCAGTAATCTGTTGTTTTGAAACCCTGGAGCAATCTCGAGGGAGGATAAGCACTTGAGCAAAAACTGTGAATAACAACTGAGGGAAATTTTTACATTAAATTCAAAAAAGTTGTGCTGTGTTAATGCAATTAGTTTGTTTAAAAGAGAAATTTGTCTTACTGCTTAACTTGTTTTACTCTGATATGGCCAGAGATTTTCTTCCAGATCCAGCTTTGCTGGTGGGAAGAGGTGGCTGATTCATGCCGCTCAATTATTATTGCCTCTGGTGAGGCTACTGCTGCAAGCCTGGTGGCAAACTTGCTTCTGCAGTCATTCCTGTTCACTTCAGGTAAACTTAGCTGTGTAAAGTCAGTAGTCATTTAGGCCACCACAGCTGACTTTGCCTGAAGCAAATTTAGATAATCAACACAGAGGCTGCTCTGCTCAGAGATGGGTGGAGGTTTTAGTGGAAGGTTTGCAGCAAGAAGCTGGAGATGGAGATAGTTTCCTTTAAAAAAGCTGGATCTAGAAAAGGGCCAGGTTGCTAGCCATATATTAACAAGATAACAGCATTATATTGTGACCTTCAGTGTGTGTGTGTGTGAACCCAATATGAAAAAAACACATAGCCTGTAAAGAGAAACACAAAACCTAAGCCAAAAATCTATCCTTGGAAGTATTCCCATCATATGTCTGTAAAAATTGCAATTTACAATATAGTAGAAGGAAATCTCTATAGTGTTGGTTACCCAAACACTTCTTTCTGTTTTCTTCTGCTGTCATATTTTACAGAGGAAAGTATTTCAGGATATTTCAAGGTAGAATGTAACTTGCTTGAAAGAAACCTGTGCTTTCTTTTTAGGAAGTGTGTTCTATTGGTCCAGAGAAGACTGAGTCAGAAGACTGATTTACATTTCAATCCCTGTTACTTATCTTTTGGATTGTTCTAAGCAAATAATTTCATTTATATACCATCATTTTCATGAAGTGTAAAACATTTTCATGTGTGGGGCACATCATGTTCTGTGAATTAGTAACATCATGCAGCAACAAAATACTTATTCTTAAAAAAATAAAAATGTCTTGGTAAGCTCTTCAAACCATAAAGACAGTATGCAGATGTAACTCAACCCTTCAGTCTGGTAACTGGCATATTTGTTTCCAAAACATTAGATTATGGAGTATTTTACAAACATAGTATTTTCTGCAAATATTAATATAAAGTTAGACTCTTTTCTGTCCCAGTCTCTGGAGTGTGTCTGTGTAACAGAACCTGCAGCACTCTACCCATGATAGTGAATTTGGTTTGGTTTTTTTTTTTTGCATAGTACTCTAGAGTCCTAGCCCATATTCCCCTTATCAGAAAAGGTTTTGATGTTGAAGTTCACATATGGGGCGTGCCTGATTGGCCAGTTGGGTTTTATCATCATTTCTCTGCAGGGTCAGTGAAATCTCCTGGTTACATGCCTTGGGTATAGTTTTGCTAGAAAAGTTGCTAAAGAAAGCCATACAAGTACAAATTAATGCCAGCTCAGTAATGAGCAAGCATATCCAGAGCAATATGCCCTCTGTAACCTGCTGAAACGATGTTTGGGAAGTGGGAGTTTTTAAATCTTGTGTCATTGTCCTGTCCTGCAGGAAGAACTTGGAAATAATTTTCCTAATTGTGTGCGCTCCAGACAATGAACACTTCATGAGGCAAATTTGACAAAGCTTCTGTTTCTGTTGCAGGGTCAGACTGGGGAGAGATACTTATAGGTAATATGCTGCTTTCTGAGTGACAACAAACTCCACGTTGTCCATTTAAGTGTTATCATAATTGCCTCTCTAAAGGTTACTAATACTGTTCCGAAGAATTTTTTTTAAAACTAGTTTTTCCGCTGCAGGCAACACATGCATGTGTCTCTTTAATTCAGTCTGTACAACCAGGAATAAATATATATTTATAAATATTCCAGGTCCCCAGAATGAATTAAAAGACACATAAATATTTACCAATTTAGGCATTCAGAAGGTAATAAGAAACTGGATTTTTGCTTTATCTTAGTAAATAAATAATTCCCTCGTAGTCAACCCAATAGAAGAAAATCAAATCAGACCAGCTATATTGCCTCAAGTGTAGTTAAGTTCATCATTTTTGCTAAGGTTATAGTGGTAATGCAATATAGCATGGAAGAATCTAATATTCAGCCCAGGGTGAAGATTGGGTATGCCAGAGGATTAGTGTCAGGGTGCTTTATAGAAGTGAAACTTGATGGACAGGCTGGAGACAGATCTACAGAATCTCATTAAATTGCTGAATTGTTCATTACTGAGCACTCTCACTGTAATAAAGTGCTCATTGACTTTGACAAATCCCCATCCCATGTCTTAAGGAAGAACAGCAAAGCAAGAGGTGTTGGGGAAGCTGGAGGAAATTGGCACAAAGTGGGGCAGATAATAGAAAAGCTGATGTGGGGATGCTACCGTTGGATTTGTCTGTCTTACCTGTGACTAGTGTGGCTTCCTGCATACACATGTGCGTGTGTGTTACGGCAAGATGAATTCATTGTGTCTGCGAAGCACCTTTAGTAGTAGGGCTCCCATGAAGTCCTAAGCACAAAATTTAAGCTTCCCTCAGATGATCTCTGGAAAGGGTGCCACTGTCTGCAGAGTACGGTTATTTCCAGTAGTTTAAATTACTAATGTCCACTTGGTGATTTGATCCTAATGCACATAAATATTAAGGCAATTATTTTAACACATCAATATGCGTATGCTGATTCTTGGAAGTGATTTAAACTGAAGTGACTGCAGCTTGTATCTGGCACATCTTGGATTTTTGTTTGACTACCGATTCACAATTGCCCAGTTTGTATGAATATGGTGAAATATAGCCTTGAAAAAACAAGTTTGAGAAAGTTAAACAGTAATATTAATGGCAGTATACAAGGACATGGATTAATGTAGAGTACTATGTTCATTCCTGTTGATCTCTTCAGGTAGAAAAATGTGACTTCCAGACCAGGGTAAAGTGGACAAATTAAGTAGTTAATTTCTTTTTTTAGTTCTTGAAATCTTTTGAAACTCTTTGGTTTGATGTAGGTGTCTTATGTTTAGCAAAGACAATGGACAAGAAATATAATGATGTATTTCTTTTAAAACAAATAAACAAAATAAATCCTACCAGTAAACCTTCATAGCCTGTGAAATCGGAACAATTTATTAGCCTTCATCATTAGGGTTTTTTTTTTTTTAGCTAGACTAAGACAGTCACAATGATTATTAGTTGACGTAGGACTTGTTTTCATATTGAGTTTTTACATTTTACTAGCATGTGAGATTACGAAACATTCTTTTGTATATATGAAATTTGTGCTTTATCGGCTGCATTAAAACGTAAGTAAACTTAAAGCAGTGGCATGGAAGAAAGGATTAAATAAAAACCTGAAGAATATCAAGGAAGAACCCTGAAGAAGTTGGAGGAAAAAAAAGGAACTTGTTTAGTATTTTTCCTCTTCGTCATGGGCTGTGCAGCACACTCTTATTCACAGGAAATGGTCATGATGAGGACATAAATGTCTAGTTTATCACGAAGTGAAAAGTGAATCTTTTCATAATTGGCCATTACTTGAAAGGCTCATTGGCTCTACTTTAAGGAAGCAGATGAATTCTTTCCCTTGATAATTGAAAAGGTAACCAACCCTGTAAGACAGAACGTATTCTCAGAGAAATCTAGCAGTAGAGGGCTTCTTGTTGGAACCTTAGCAAGTAGAAAACAAGCTGAATATTTAAGTTAAAAACTGATGTTAGCCTTAGTTGAAATATAGTTATGCCTTACCATGTTTGTTACTAAAAAATTCAGTGTCATGAAGCTTAAATATTCATATTTCAAGGATCATACTAATAGTTACAGATAGAAGTATCTACTGGATCGTTCTGTCTTCCAGCAGTACATTGGTCAAGTCATACTGTATTAAATACTGTACTTGATCCAGGTGAAATCGCAAATCACACTTGGCAAAAAAATCCTAACATGAGATCAGTATAGATTAGTTTTTTACTTCTGTGCTACTGGTTAAGTAGGTTGTTAGAGGATATATATTTTTTAAACAGCTAACATTACAAATAGATCAATTTTAGTATTTGCCAGTACTTCCGAACTTAAGATTAGGAGTTTTTTCTTGTTGTGTTTTTTTTTTTTTTTATTATTTTGCCATGCAACTCAGTTTCTTGGTAATCAACTAATAAGCAAGCTATCTAGTAAAAACTGCTAGATAAAACTGCATAAGTAGCTGATTCAGCTAGAAAGCATTCAACAGTGTTGAGTCTTTTCCACGTCTAGGCTTCCAAGACATTCCAGCCATATTAACTTCTTTGTGTGCAACTTGTGAACTTGTGTTCGTAAAGTATATTTTCCACATATGAAAGCATAGCACTAGTTATTCCGTTTGTTATTGTGGATGTGATGTGCCAAATCAATCTTTGATCTCTGTATTAGAGAAGGGTCTTTGCTTGAATAAATAGAAAAATAGAAGACAGGAAGACTACAGTGTTACAGGTCAATATGAGTTGTTAATTATCTATTTTATAAAAACAATGAATATATAAATCCAATTTTGTTAATTACAGTCCTGTTATCCTTTTCTAAGGGAGAGTAAAGTACCCTTTTTTCAATGGCCTTTTCTTATACTTGAGCTCCATTTTTGAATCTCCTGGTGGCATTTGTGCATGGCCAAAAGTATTGTCCAGAGAAATCCCACAGAGTTCAGTACTGTAGAAAATTCTGCAGCGTATGAATTGTAACAGGCTGTTATGATGGAGCAGTTGTCTGCTGAAGACAGGCCCAAAGACAACTTTCCTATGCAGAACAGCGGTTTCCACAGTGGGTTGTCATGTTCCAGCACAAGATTGCCATTCCTTCAGCGCAGTACTTGATTTTATTTATTTTTTTTTCAGCCTTTTGATTCTGCAGGTAATTTTTAATATGGAGAGAGCAAAATGAATGTTTCTCAGGGATGTATATATATGTTTTGATGAAATGCGGTCCAAGTGCCTTGCTAAAAGTGAACTTAAGTTTTACTGCAAAGTAAGTAATGACATAAAGCAGTAAGTGAAGAAAAGCATCTCAGTAATCAACGCTGTGTTTAAACAGTATATTAGCCTTTCACTGTTCAAGAAATAAGCTTAAGTGCTCTCTTGGGCAATAAATGAAATCATGCCTGGTGGTCTAATGCTTGTCCCTAGTGAGTATTTGCCTTAAGTAGAAAACCACCACACTAAAATGTGGCTGTCAGCCCCTTATCAAGAGAAAAAAGGAGTTTGCTTATCAAGGCTGAGGTGAATTGGTGAGGCTGTATGTGAAAATTAGCATGTGGTCCATGTGTGTCTTGTTGAGTTCTCACCCTCTTTTTAGTACTCTTTTCATGAGTAGTCTACCTAAAAGCACCAAAGTGCCACCCTTGAAACTCAGTATCCACTGTGCTAGATTGGTGATGGTTGCACTGTGTATCATAACTAGCTGCAAGCAAGATTACATGGTTACCCTCAAATAAAAACAGTGTGAAAACATAAAATGTGACAGCATGTAGGTTTCCTTTTCCTAAGGCTAATGCTCATTATCACAGGTATCTCACCTGAATTGACTGTGTGCAATGGTAGTACTACTTATGGTCTCTCTAGACTATTTTGTAGGGTTAATTTTTATAAGCATAGGCACACGCAGCATTTTTGGTAGGGTATCCATTATATATAGGCCAAGCTGGCAGTTGTCACGCAGAATCTGCAAGAAGATCAGTGTCCACTGGAGCTACAGACTAGGCAGGGTTTGTGCCGGGCTACAGTGGATGGAGGCAGCTGAATCTCACACTCTGCTCTGCCAATATGCTCAGGTCATGCACGTTTTTCCTGATACAATTTCTGCATCATTTGTAGTAGTAATGGCATTTTGGCTTACACTGGAAATGAATATTACCCCTGTTGGCACTCTCTCCTCTTAATGAAGCACCTTCCCTCTTTGTCTGCTTTAGCTTAAATCTTATGGCCTCTTAATCTTGTCATTTACTGTAAAGTTTTGTGAACTTGATATATGTTTTTCTTCTGAATTTTTGAAAGTTTCTGCCTGTTACTTCTTGAATGTTAGCTAATCTTGTTACTGTTATTTATCAAGTATAGAAGCATAGAAAGGGGTTTTGTGTATTAAAACTAGGTTTATATGGGGAGCAACTGTGTATTCTTCTTATTTTACTGGTTTTAATGTATGTCAGTTCCAATTGGAAAACTTGATTATTTTGCTGCTGTTGCTGTGAGCAATAGAGAATTACTGGAGAACATTACTTTTGCCTTGGTGTCCTACAGTAATATTGCCTCACCTTATTTATCCCAGCTTAACTTCAGAAGTGCACAGAACATCACACCAGTATTTAGGAAGGCTGTTGTGCCCACAGCTCTTGAATTTCGGTCACTTCTTCAGCTAAGCAGTGGATGGGTGTTATTTAGAAAACCAAAAAAGGACAGCAAAGTGTGCACACAGCAAGACTGCTCTTGTGATACTGCATTCTGCATTTGAATTAATCTGTTATAGTGGGTTTTGTGTTTGTTATAGACTGTTATGCTCTTTGTGGCACTGATCTGTCGGAGATTAACTGAAGTATAATTTATTAATGAGCAGGTATATGGTTACATAAAAGATAGTTGCTCAGGCTGTTATGAAAGCCAGGTGTGGTAGGAAATACACCTTATTTTCATTTTTACATTAAAGAGAACAACATTCATAATCTAAAACCCACAGATACCATGGATGATCAAATGAGGCAGTCTCTTGTTACTCTCTCGGTTAATGTCTTCCATTCAGAGATACAGATGGTAGCAATCTCTACTCCCAGTAAAGCTGTTTAACACTGTTTCTGTTGGATTCAAGCTTGTGGAAAATGATAGAAGATGAAAAGTTCTTTTGAGAATTCCCAACTCTGTATTTGAACAAGTTTTCCTTTGGGAGCTGGTAGAAGCATTACTTCTATTTGTAACTATGGTGCCAAAGAAGATGGAGAAACGAAATTGAATTCCAGGTTGTCTAAAACCATACAATTTGTCATCAATACGTTAAGGTAGCTAGAATCTAGTTTTGGAGTTAAGTACCTAAACTAAGTGTGTAAAATTGGTTGAAGTAAATTTGCGCTCGTATGTCTAGACCTGCTATTAAGTGGGTCACTTTGGCGTGACTGCTGAGGCCTGGCTAGCTGTTGTCCCTTGCTGTCGCTCTGGCCCCAGGACCAGGACACTAGTGGCGCCAGGAGGGTGAGGAGGAAAGGAGATGGATAAGCAGTAGCACTACCGCACAACCTTGCTTACTCCTCCAGGGATACCCTTTGGCAGCTTCCAGATGTGCGAGTGAGTTGCAGAGCTGGGGCTTTCATTGCCTTATGACAAAGGGCCGTTCTACTCCTTTGATCACCTTGGACTCCCTCATGCCAGGGAGAAATGGAAGAAATTACGACAAATACGTTTGTCCAAAAAGATCTTAAGCCTCACTGTGAAGTGGCTTCCAAGGCAGAGGTCTATGTGGGGTCGTAATGGCAGATCGAAAGATCGCAGTTTCTGAAGTGAGAATCTGTGCTGAAAAGCTTTCAAACTAAACTTTCCTTTAGGGTGGAGCCTATGTTCATGTGAAACCATATCTGAGTTTTATAAGGCTCACCTTTTAGCAATTGCAGTTGTTTCAGTTAGATTCAGATGTGATTTAGTCAGTTTAAATAATAAATTTATGTTTGTTTTAATCTTGTAGTAGGGAAGCTCTGACATTGCCAATTCATGAGGTACATTTGGGATCTGAAATGTGTTTACAAATGTGGCTGTGTTTAAGTCACTATTTAAAAGAAATAACATTCTTACAACAATTAGTTGATTTTGAAAAATTAGCTCATAACTTAAAAATAATGAGTTTGGCATTAATCTGAAGCCCATCATGTGGAGATTAAATCAAAGTCAATAGAATTGACATCATTAAGAAGATGTGATTTTATTAAAAGGGAAGCTGTTCTCAAAAAAGCCAAGTGAGCTTCTGCTAGTGTACTTGCTTGGGGTTTTTTGTATTTAAAAAAGCAACGGGAGAAAAATATCCCTTTGTGAAAAATCAGTCAAAAGACATACCAACTCTTACAATACATATGTGGCTTTGTTGTTGTCATGCTGGCTTCTGAGTCTTCCTGGGATTTGAGAAAGGAGAAGTGAATTGCCTACTGACAGGAAAAGGCCTAAATGTTCCCACAGTTAGTATTAGTGGGGTCGTCTGTGTTAAAATGAGGTTCCAGCAGTGCTTCAGAGTTGAATCAGGTTTACTAATGCATAATGTGGACTTCAGTGGCTAACATTTGATGACTGCAGGGGTGAAGTGACTGGGAGAAAGTAGGGGACGCTCAGATAGCTTTTGTCTATTTTGATAGTTTTGAATGGTAAGCTGACACTGTTCTTGTCAGAGGGTTTAGTTGGTTCATTAAGATACTAAAGCAGAACAAACCAGAAACAAAGTTCTTATGAAGGTGCTGCTGATAGCACTCGTTTAAAAAAATAATAAAACCACCTGGTGATTTCACTTGGAAAAATTGACCTTGGCGATTTTGTAGTATCATGGCATGTTGAGAGCATACATATATATAAACCAACCAAGGAGAATATGTATTTTGATGTACATTTTTGTGTGTGACCTAAGATATTAATGACATACAAGTCCTGTATAGCTATTGTCAAGATTATTATAGAAGATGACACATTTTATGTGATTTGTTGGATTTGCCTATTAAATCCATAGAAAATTATACCCTAACAATAAGGAAGAAAGGAATAGGAATTTTTCTACATTCAAGAATCATTTAGACTAATTTTCACAGAGCTGAATTGCATTCTTAAGAATTTTGTCGATTTTGTGCCTATTTCATTTTCTAACAATTTTTACTGATGAAAGCTTGTAGTTGCCTGTCTCCATAGACATCCACTATACTTCTAAAATATATTTCAGGGGGAAAAATAACAAGAGAGGAATAGCAATAAAAACAGTGTATCAGACATTGGAAGATTGTAATTTCCACTTATAATTACATAACGGCAACTAATTTTAATGCTGAATGCAGCTCTGCAAAGTTTCAGTGTGTTTGATGTCAGCCTGAATGTTTCCTCTAAAAATAAAAATGACAAATTCTAGATTTTGAAGTGATGGCTGCTGGGGAGATCCTCTTGGTCTTCCTCCCATGTGCTCTGTTCTCACTCTGAGAAGAGAAATCCTATTGTAAACTGTGATCTCCTTAAACTGAAATCAAATCACAGTTAAGGGCCTAGTTAGACAGCTGTGTTTATGAAGAGATAAGCTTCTGTTCATTGCAACTTCAGAAAAACTTATCAGACAGAGGTGAAGCATCTAGCAATGTTGATTTTACCATCACAACAAATGATTGAGGGTCCAAACTTGAGTATTTTTGTGATGAGTTAGAAAATGGATGGCAAGAAGTCGTTACCTCAGAGCTTCTTGCCATTTAATCCGGTTTTTAGAGATGCAGATCTGTTAGCTCTGTAAGTTTTAGTAACCTATGAAGCTACATTTTAGGAATGTTTGTGGTGGAGGGGCTTGCTTGTTGTTTCTAACTTTCTGTGGCTGGACCTTTTTGAAAGGAGAAAAGCAAGGTTCTATCGCCAGGTGCCATATTTTGGGCTTTGCTTGCTCTGAATGGATTTTCACCCTCCACACTCTGATAATCTTGTTAAAACAAAATTTACTTTGATTGCAGGAGTAAGTAAAGCCTTTCCAGTGTGATCAGTCCCAGCTCATTTGTTTTATTTGTGTACACTCCCAGGTGTGACAGTCATTGCAGTGCACAGCAAAATAGAGTGTGTGTCAGTAGGGGGATGGCTGTAAAGTCTGTTGCAATAGGGACTGCACGCTAGCTCGTACAGGTTTTAAGCGCACAATTGTACATATGGAGTGTCGTTGCTAGGAGTTGCACTGGGTCTTGTTTGTTCGTTCCATCACGGCAGAAGAATGGGTTTGGTTCAAGAAGCACATTTGTAGATCTGCCTTTGTAGAGAAGGTCTAAAAGACTGTAAAGGAAACAAGGCTAGTTTGAGGACTTGATCGCACAAGAACACGCTTCTCTTGAAGCACACTGGGATAGTTTTGTCTTTGCTGCCTCAAGACGGTTAAGAAAAAATGCAGTGATTTCTTGCCTCTGTGAGATGTACTCTTCAGCTGCAAAAATGCCTCAGATACTTTCATCAGATGATATTTAGTGATCTGTTTTTTCCTCAGTTTCAGATACCTGCATCTCACCAGGTTTTGCTCAGTGGCATGGAGCACAAATATCTCCACAGGAGATTTTGGTAGTGGAGTAAAGAGACTCAGTTGTGGACAGCTTGAGGGGACAGAAGATTTTGATTATATGTCAGCTGTCTTCTGCCATATCACTTAATTTTTCCTTCTCTTAGTTCCCATGTTAGGAAAACGGTTGAAATGTACACTTTGCTCAGAGAAGCCCGAGTTTTACTGCTTATAAATTGCTTTGAGATACTTGGAAGGAAAGTGCTATATAATTTTGAAGTTCAGATTCCCCAGAAGGTGTAAAATGGCAAGCTTCCATGAGCTGTGATAATTTACAACAGCTGAGAGTTTACCTTCTGTCCCTACCTTACTTCACGTTGAGCTTGAGTAGATGAAAAGTTTAGTTTTTCCATTATAGCAACTCTTGGCTTTTAATATGATGCCTTATTATATATATTATATATGCTATATAAAATTATGAATATATAATGTCATATATTAATTTAACTCAGCTAGCCTTTTGTAAAGCTGATTTTTTATCATAGTTATTTTATTGCAAGTCTAAAAAGCTGGAATATTTTTTTTGAGGTTAGTCAATGTTTTCTAGGTAGGCTTCTGTCTAGTCTTATTTCCAGTCAATATAGGAAATGGTAAAATAAATGCATTGGATGAAATGTGTAAAAGACGTGAATACAGTTTTGAAACACATACATTCTATTCTTAACTTGTTATAAAACTAGACATTTTATTCCCTGTTTCGTAAGAAACATACATAAAAAATGAAGCTAATGCTGTCTCTCTTACAACATTTTTGATAAAATAATGTCCCTTTTGGGAAGGCCAGTATTATTATGTAGCACCAGGCAGGAAGGAAGCTTGTGGTAAAGCACTGGACTGAGAATGGAACTGTATTTTCTTGGTGGAGTGTTTGTCTTTGGGAAGGAGAATTCCTCCCTTCCTCACAAGGGTGTTGTGCAGTAACATTTATTAAAAATTTCTGAGATGGAAATACAACTGTTAAAATTGCTACTGAGCTGTTTAATTATGACTAAGAAATACGTCTCCCTTATACTTTTTGAAGACTGTGCAGGACAATATTTTTTTTTCTAGCGGCCTTGTGAGGAAATTGGGCAACTGGTGATTGATACCTTACAGCTTAAATGTTTTAAGAAGATAGATCAATGCTTAAGAAAAATTAAGAAGTATTTTTAATACACTGTGATTCATTTTAATGTCATTAATTTTGATAAACGTTTGCTATTAATACAGCTGCATTATCTACTTCTACTTTAAGCAGAAGTATAATGTCATGAAACGCATTATTCATACTGCTAGACAGACTTTAGCCAACAACTCTGCTTGTGCGTGTTATTCAGTGCTGAAAGATCAAAATCAAACTTCTGCCTCTTGGAAAGTGGCTACAGACTGCAGGGCTGATGGTCCGAAGGTTGAAGGTTGTCATCTTGACATCACGTAGATCTCAACCAGCAGAACCCCTAGCACTTCTTGTTTAGCCCATCAAGAGCTTCCCGAAGAGTACTCTAGCCAGATCCACAGCTCTCGCAGAGACTGAGAAGTCAGAGGGACATACACCAACAAGTGCTTTCACTTTCCAAATCTAATAAACCTTGGGGTTCTTCAGTCTTCCTTTTGGGCCATGTGTTTCCTCAACTCATAACTCATGTATATTTGGCTTCCCTTGCTATTGCCTGAGCCTACTGTCCGATCCCTCAGTCCTCCAGACTCTGTCCATCTGGGAAGCTGTGGGTCTGTGACTGGGTGGCAGTGATTATGGCTGGGTCTGCAGAGACACATATTTTGTCTTTCCTGCCAGCTGTGCTCTCACACTCCAGTTTGGGAATGCACTTCAGGGTCCCCCTCTCACACAAAGCCAGTGACAGAGCTGAAGCAGGAGTCTAGCACTGGTGTGGGAATGGCTGGGTAGGAGTTGGGGACGAATAGCAGAATGACAGCATCTTTGAATATGTGGTGTGATTCTTGTGGTGGGGAAATGTGAATGTAAGACTTTGCTAGCTGTGTAGAGAGTAGCATGTTTGCTCCTGAGACTTCTTTGTGCTCCATCCGACAAAGCACAAGGCGGCATCTTCCTAAACTTTTACTTCCTTTCTTCATTGGCACATTAGGAATGGTTTGGGGTGATTCCCAAGAGTTGACTAAATCCATATGTATATAATTTGAACGGTGTCTTTATACTTGGAAAAGGTTGGGTGTTGTAATATTTGAAACAGGAGGAACAGTGAAACTCAGCTGTTAACTGGGTGGAAGCACTGGAGGGAAGTACTTGCCAAATCACTGGCAGACTGGGCAACTTTTGTTATGCTTCTTTTATATTGGACTTAAAGCTAATAGATCTTCCTTAATTGGAGGCTTGGAGGCTTCATGCTACCTGAGGGTAGTAAGACTTTCCTCCCTATACAAAGAAAAAGCGTCAGAGAGTCTGGTCCTTTCAACCAACTTACATCAACGGTAGACTTCAGTAAATTAAACAGGAAGAAGTGAAAATGGTATCCTCTGTGTCAGCAAGGATGTGCAAGCCTGCGCACAGCTTCTTCAGCTGAGGGAATTTACGTGTTCTCCATTTAGATTAATGTTCTGCTTACAGCCCCAAACTTTCAAGGAATTAAAACTTCCATTCTGTAGTGTGAGGAAAAGGTACAGGAAAAATTTTTTTGAAAGCCTTTGGTGTTTGGATCAATCTTCCCTATCCGCTCCCCCTTCAGGTAAATATTAAATTTTGCTTCTAAGCTGTTATTTTTGTTTTGGTGTGCTGACTTGAACACTGATGTGCATTTTTTGATGCTTGACAAACTAGAGAACACCTTATGATGACCAAGATCACAGATTTACCACTCGTCACTTGAAACACTTCCTTCAGAGGTACAAAGACGTCCTTTGGTTTAGCGCACCTTGCTTAGAGCGCCATTGTGAGGCTGGGAAGCCACTGGCTGGAGCTGGACGAAGCTGTCAGGGGAAGTGAACTGCAGCTGAGGCAGTACAAGAAACTTGAATCTTTCATTCTTTCCAAATTTTGTCTAAGCAGTCTCCATTTTTTTTTCTTTTTTTTTTTTTTTTTTCTTCTTAATATTAACTTGTGAGGCACTCTGATTCTGTGCCTATGAATAAGGTAAGAAACACCTACTGGGATCGATTAATTTCCCATCCTTTAGAGTATGGGACTGAACAACCCAACCCACCAGAAAGCTAAATATTGATGCTGTCAGTGGCATTATAATTGGTCTCTGGTTTCATCTCCAAACAGTCCCTTGCTTGGATTCTATTATTTATTCTAAGAGGGAAAGGGTTATTAATGCAGTGTTCTTTAATGTTTTTTTCTTTTGTATGCATGTGTGTGTGAGAGAGAGCAGGAGAGCAATAACACAATAAATATATTGGCTAAAAGAAAACATTTGCAAGACATCCTTGCCCATTTTTTTAATCTTCTCTTATCATGAAGAATGTGAGCCATGATAAATTGTTCTGCTAATCAAACGGCACTGAAAGGTTAGGTCACTGGAAGTCTTTAGTCATTTTGTGCTTTTCAAGAGTGAATTTGTTAAAATTATGCTGAATACCCACTTAAAGCCTGGGCTGAAAACCCTACCTGTGTTTTATAACTCTGCACTGTCAGAACTCATAATAAGTCAAACATTCTTTCAGAGGTACTCATAAGGGAGAAAAAACCCTGTAAATTTAAGAGTAATTTCAGATTGTAAATGAAAAAGAGAGGCACGACTGTTCATTTGCACCAATCATGCCTTCCTTTCATCTGCTCTGATTAGGCCTGGTGCGGTTTCATCAAACTACTCCATCACTGAGCTGTCACTCCAGTCGTCTGTTGATTGAAAACAATCAGGGCTCTGATGGCACAATTATTCTGACCCTTTAACTAGAGGCTGCTGTGATAATGAAAGGTTGATTATGATAGTTTGTGCCTCTTTCAGTTTGCCAAGAAGGTTAATTTGGGCATCAGACGGATGTTTAATGGGCGCTTGCTGGCTACACTGAGGTAAATGAGAACGTGCAGTCTTCGATATTGCACGGATATAGTTTGGCTGTCAATCATTGTCATTTTGAGTTTGTGCCTCACACTCTGGAAATCACATTTTATTTTTTCCTTGGGATTTAATTTATTCTGTGCCCTGAGGAAGTTCTTTCACTCTGTGACCTTCACAGTAGCTTTCTCTGTCTTTTTTGCCTTCCCTCAAATGGAGCCCAAAGGCATAATACATCTAGAGGAACATTTTTCTTTCATTTTTCACATTATAAAAAAAAAAAAAAAAAAAAAAATTTAAAATCCCTGTTTACCAACTCACCCTGAACAGAGCAAATGTTTTAATTCTGATTGTAAAATCAGAACGTGCAAATGAAAGCATGCCTTCTTGCTAACGCAGCGCCACACAGGGGGCTGCTGACGTAGACACACATTTGTAAAACTGACAAACAGGTAATTTTAAAATGTCCCTGTGTAAAGAGGGTGGGGGGATGGCACAGCCTTATTTTCACAGGCTACACGTATATGCCTCAGCTTGATGCCTTGTAAATATGGTCTCAGTCACTGTACTACAACTTTTTGAGTTGGAAAGTCTCTCTTCAGAGTTCAGGGGCAAAAGGCATTTGACTGCTGATTCAGAGATTATTAATATTTACTGTGTTCAGACTGAGAGAATCCTATGCATAATTTTGTAGTTGTTTGGCTTAAGGTGCAAAAGAAATGCAAATACCTCATAATTTTGATTGTTCTACATGCAGCTCCTTACAGTCTTATTTTTATGCATGTTTTAAATTCAAAATAAAAAGAAAAAGATTTCTGTCTTTAAGGCTGTCCTGCATTTAGGCTTGAGCCACTCATTTTCAATGCTGCCCACAGCTGTAAGGTAGTACCTGATTGATAGAATTGCAAAGAGAGTCTGGAGGCTGTGCTGTGTGGTTACGACTATCTTCTGAAAATATTCCTGTGTAACTCATGGCTTTGAAAAATTGTGTTATGTGTGTTTTGGGTTTTTTCCCAGCAACAATTCTTCACCCATATGTTTTTATTCTCAAATGGGTGGTGCAGACCAATTTAGGTGACTTTACTTAAAATGGTTAAATGAATATCCTAAACCCTCTCGGTTTTGTCCTTTATAGTCTCTGGAGAGAGAGGACAAAGACCCTTTAAAGGTCCAAATTCAGGCCCTTTGGAAATCCCTGTTCATTGAAAAAAGGTGGAAGTTTCTCCATAGCCTTCAGTGGACTTTGTTTCAGAGCTGTAGTAAATGTCCTGGTTTATCCATAGATTCCGCTCCTAGACTTGAGATTTGAAGAGCCATGGTGGTGCTGACAATAGCCAAGTGAGATAGACAGTGGCTTTGAGGGAAGAGGTTCCAGTCTGGAACACCTGGGGCTTGCTGAGTTAGATAAAATCCAATGAAAGGCCAAATCATGTGCAAGTCTAAAGCCAAAATATATGTTCTTAGTGTTCTCAAACACTGAACTAGTAAAGTGTAAGTTTTGCTTTTTGAAGTTACCTTGGTGTCTTAGAGTGATTGCTGTAGTAACTGTGTTGCTTTTGTGACTCTTTCTGGTTATTGATCAATAGGAGCAGGTCTATAGCACTGCCCAATATGCTAATGATACAAAGGTATTAATTTGATTTTTTTTCTGACTGAAAATTTTTTGCTTATGTTAAGCAACAGAAAGACTGTTCAGATGAGATTTGTGTTGAAAGAAGAGGTTTGTGGTTCTTTCTCTTTCCCAGGTATATATCATCATCAGATTGTCATGCAGAAATTGGATAATTTGTGTTGAATATATCTGATCTCAGTCCAGGTAAATACTTCCCTCTCCACTTTTGTTCCCATATTTAAAATTGTCCTTTCTCCTAAAATGAGAATGCTCACTCTGTTATTGTATTTAAGATTTCCATTTGTTTTAATAAGACAGTGTGAATTCATTGTTTTGAAACTGTATAGAATTTGTTTCCTTTTATTTGTTTTTTGCTCCACCCCCCCCCCCCCGCCAAAAAAAAAAAAAAAAATCCCAACAAAACAACCAAAACCAACTTCAAAACCCTCATTTTTTTCCACTACTGTCACTTTTTGGCTTCATCTCAGTTATTAGAGACATTAGATGGTATAAATTAGCCTAATTCCTTTGCAGTCCACACAGCTACAACATGAATACATCAACTAAAGAGCACACCAAGATGACTTTAATGGAGTTCCCTTGGCCCTGCCTCCCACACAGCCCAGGCTTGGAGGCGCATTTTCCCTTCCAGAGCAGCGGACATAAACTTTCCCTTACACTGACTTTGTGACTTAAAGTAGTTTCTAAGTGAACCTGGGTCTAATGAGCGTCTCAAGCTCTTTTCACTCATAAAGTAGCTTGGCTTTTCCGGTTAGAAAACTTACTGTGATGTCAAGTGAAGGTCTGGCATGTTTCCCAGCACAGTGGCGTGCAAAGGGCCGCGGGGGGATGCTGAACAGGCAAGGCACAGGCGCGCCGGGCTCTCTCGCTTCCTGGGATAGCTGGCAGCCCAAAAGACCAGGTAACTATTTATTGCAGGGTTGCCTGCTGCAGGAGGGAAACTCTTAATTCAGCTTTAACCTCCACTGCCTCTGTGTCCTCTGCGGCTGTGGTATGTGTGTGGCACATACACCATTAACGGCAGGGAGGGAAGGACCGCACTCTGAGGCTGTGTGAATTGGACTGTTGAAGCACCATGCTGGAAGCAGAAGCAGCTGCTGGAAATGCAGTGAAATCACAATCCAATATACAGATCTGCTTCGATGTATGCTCCAACTGTGACATGTTACATTTTTCCGTCTGTTTTCTTCTGTTTTGAGAAGGTACTCCATTGCTAAATCAAGTAGTGTAACCTTGGAGAAGAAAAATCCTTTGGGTTAAGGTTTTAGAATAAGGGAATTAATCTGGTTTGAAAATCCTGTCCTTCTGAGGGTCTACTTTTGTCATTTACTTAGTTTAGAAGATGAATATGGCAAAATATATTATTTATTAAAGTTGATATAGGCACTAGGCTTTAGCTTCCTTTTCTCACATATTCATACATTAAAATTAATAGAAAAGAAGCTTCTAGCAGTTTAAACAGAATTTGCCTATAATGGCACTAGGAGTAGGAGTCTTTACTTATTTTTTTAATTATTTAGCAGCAATACAAATATTTTAAACCTCAAAATTGTGTATGGTGTCTCTGTCTTCACCCCCCACCCCCCGCCTTGCTTACTTGTTTGCGTTTTAAACACAGTTGTAATGTCAAGTGCTATTGGTATCTCCTTGCAGAGGTCTGAATGTCTTTCCTTTCGGTGTCATAAAGTGTATAATGACTTTGAGTTTATTTTGCTAATACTGATTATAGTTGCTAGTCACTGCTGCCAAAGAGGCTAAAAATTAGTCACTCTAATTAGTGTATAGATGGGGTGAATTTTGGAGTTTCTTTGTAGGCACCAAGTTTCTGAGTCTGAATTAAACAAAAACTGAGTAAAGGTGGTAGAACTTGTATTGATAAATATACAGGTGCTTGCTGATACAATTCTATGGATGGCACTTCTGCCATATGTTCATGAGAGTTTTATTTGCCACCTCTACACTGAAGGAAATGTAGAATTGTATTACAGTCCATCAGTAACTATTTCTACTAAAAGCAAAAAACTTGTTTGGGAACTTAATTTTCATTCTTCTGAACTTCTCCAGCTTTCCAATAGCTGCCAGACCATCCAGTGACTAGAATATCTGTTCACCCACAGCGATAATTCTACTTTCTTCCATGCCTACATAGTGTGAGACACTAGGTTCTGCTAGAGACCACCATAACAATGTGTGCTGCATAACAAGTGTGGTAGTCTTAAGGCTGAGTTTGTGAGTGACCTAAACCATATGACCTGTTCCGTAGCCTTGTGTCACAATTTAGGTCCTGTATTCTATGAATATACATAGAAATATCTACATTTGTAGCTTAAATTCCTGGCAGTTATTTTAAAGAATTGTCCCAAAATTAATTTATGGTATTTAAAATTGAGTAGCAGTCATTGTTATCAATAGCAAGACAAGGAGATAAAAACATTACAGCTTTTAGCTCTTACGGCTTTTTCTCTGCCTTGGAGTGCCGCAGGTAAGGTGTGGGTCACATGGAATACTGTAGCCAAAAATATGTTAAAGAGTAGCATGAGTTGATTTGGACAGGAGCTTCTGTACCCGTTGTGATTCCCAGACCTTTGTTGCCTCCCTAAGACCCAGTAGAGTTTCTCTGCTGTTTATCAGGTGCCTACAGACCATCCAGGTCATAGTGATGTGCAGGGTTCTTAGCCCTGCTTTCTAAATGAATGTAGTAAAATGCAGTACTCCACTGCAAAGTGACCTCAGATGTGGAGTCTGGTAAGAGCAGCAACCTGCACAAACGACAGCCTGGGATTTACCTTACCCTCCCTGTTGCTGTTGCAGTTGCTTGTCAGAAGGTAGTGTAGACCAAAGATACCTTTAGGTGCAGAATGTATAGGATCCTAATGAAATTGCAATATATTTAATTTGGAAAGGTAAAAAAGTTATCATAAATAAAGATGCAGGACAGATGAACAGGGATGAAATAGTGTAGGAAAGGGTGGAGAAATTTCTTGGTTCAAGACCAGGACTAGATTGTACATCTCCTGTGAGTGCCAGCAGAATCTTTGTATCACTGCACCACTGCTGCTGTGGATCAGAAATTCTGCGATTTTAGAGAAATGTTAAGCAATATTGGTTTAAGTGAAACCTTTTTTTACAGCTCCAGGAATAGTCTCAGTACTGACCTAACTCAGCATGAACCAAGTTGTTTTTGCCAAACTTCATGCAGTGGAGAAAATGTATTGTAATGGGGATGCCCATCCCTTCTGCTGCAGATTGCCATGCGTCCCATATGCACAGATGAATGCAGATACTGTGTCTTTGAATGGTATGAATTTATGTAGTGTTGCTTGTGTATTTATATAGTATTTATTGGGGGGAGGGAGGAAGGATGATAGAGGAAAGAGGAAGGATGAAGTTCTAAGATCTTAGGAGGCATTAATGTTAAACTTCCTTTAAAAGCCTTGTGGTTACGAAGACCTGGTTTATGTTAGTGCATGTCTTTTAAGAGTCTTGTAGTGTCTGTTGTTATGGCACAGGTGATACCTCCACGATGCCATTTTTTATGTGAGTGAGGGCATGAACTATAAGCAAAAGAAACAAATCTGTTGGATGCAAGTGATGACAGATAAATTTTTAAGCACGTTTTGTGAGTTCTTCTCTTTTAATACAGCAACCCATATGTCATTCAGTTGGCATGAATGCATTTGGTATGTTCATCATGATGAAGATGGCCTAAATTTGACTTCAGTTTCAAGTGTCTAGTCAATGAGGAGAGCTAAGTGCCTCTGAAGGCTTTGAGGAATGATTCACATGGCCTAAGACATGAAGTAGGGAGTTGCCTAAAACTACTCAGTAGGTGACACCTGACAGAGTTGGTGGATTTAGAACATGTGGATATAATGCTCAATGATTTCTAGTCCATAAACACTTTCAAATATATTTAATTAAAGCCATTTTTAGTAACCATTCTGAATACATGTAGCTGATGCATATTTTGAAACTCAATACAGCATTTAACTGACTGGACCACTGTTGCAATTTTTGATGCCCTTCATTGATTCTTTGTTCAACAGTGGTTGAATAGCACGGTGGAGAAAGTGTTTCAAATTAATCTTAATGAGAAGGTGATTTTGTTTTGTCATCTTCCCTCTTGGACAGAATACAGAAGCAGCAATAAATTTTATATACTTCTGTGTATATGAAAGCCATGAGTAACAGGAGCCTTTGTTTTCAGCTCCTTCATGTGACATTTCCATGAGCAGTACGCGGCAGTTTTAGCTGAAACTGTTATTATTGCACACCTAGTTACAAACTTCTGCTCCATGAGTTCTTTGTCAGAATGAAATGAAATATCAAGTAGAGGAGTCTGTCCTCATCCAGAACTAGTCAATGTCTTTGTTAATAACTTGGATGAAAGAATAATATGGGGTTTATGTTTTTGTACAATCAGAAAGGGGGAATGGTCTTCAAGCACTTTCAAAAATATAATTAGGATTGAGAATGATCTTGACAGATTGGAGCAGTGGCCTGAAGTGAATAGTAGAGTTCAGTAATGACAGAGAAAGCACGGCACTTTGTGGAGGTTCTGCAGAAAAAAGAAGTGGGTATAGTACTCAGCCATAAGCTTAAACATGAATCAGTGATGTTGTAGCGCAGTGACAGTCTCGTGATGTACAAACAAGAATGGCATAGATTGTTACAAAGAGATCCTTCCTATTTGCTACTACTACAGCCTTAAGAGGAAGATTATATCCAGTTTTCAGAAGCAATCATTAAGAAAGAGGAGCATTTCCTTTCAATAACAGAGAACTGTGAGCCACACACCAGAGGTGTAGAAAATGTGACCCAAGACGGACTGAGAGACTTTTCGATTCAGTGAAGAGGAAACTGCAACACACGTTAAAATGCATCGAAGGCAGAGGAGAAAAGGAAAGTAGTAAACTGTTGCTCATTCTGTAGGATGGATGAATTTCAAAGGGTTGCTCTGGGAGTTCCAGAGCTCTGGAATATAAACCCACAGGTGGAAAATGGGGCAATGAGTTGAAGGGTTTAGAGCTCCTGCATAGGTGAAAGGAAAATCTCTCTGAGAGGATAATTGAGCATGGAAATGGTTTTCCTGAGGAAAGATTGGCTATCTTAATCACTGGAGATTTTAAAGAATATCTTATACTACAGTCCTTGAAATGGTTTAGGCCCTTCCAAGCCTCTTTTTAGACCTGGTTGGATTCTGTATGTAATTTAAAGGTTGTGTTTAATCTTGGCTGTTGATCTCTGGTACAATTCCTGGACAGTTTCAGAGTCTTCCTTGCTGCTGCTTTCTGTCAGTCCCAAACCAGCAGAGCCTCTTCTCCGGCTTAATTTCTGGTCCCTTTACACTTCTCTCCACTTTATGAATGAAATAAATGGAGAAGGAACAAGAATACTGAAGGATTCAATATGTATTTTGTTACATTCCTTCAATATTTTGTCATAAACAGAATGAAAGATGGGGGGAGAAAGAGCTTTTCTTTCTAATCATCTAACCATAATCCTACTTTTCTTTCTAATATACCCATGGTCTCCAGTGATCCCATAGGCCCTGCATTTATAGTATTGCTTCAGCTGCTTGATTCTGGGATAATGCGGTCTCCTACATCGCTAACGGTTTGCACAGTGAGAGTATTGCGTAGCAGTATTGCAATCCAGCAATGCTTAGGAAATTATTTAGGGGGAGTGGTACAATACAATGCTCTTATGTACATTATAGGTAGAGTTTTAGTAGGTGGCTTTTATGCTGACTCATATGCTTTCATAATTGCTTTTTATATTGATAAATATTACTACTGAGGCAAGTGTATAGCTGCTCCTGGAATGCAAGCAGTTTTCAAAAGACCAAATTTTAACAAGAATTGTACACAAGTAATTGGTGTCTTGTTTCTCCTTTCCTCCCTCCCCACCCCACTCCCCCCACTTTTAGCTGGCTGTGAGGTGGCTGGAACATAACTGCCGCTACCAGTACATGGATGAACTTCTCCAGTATGTCCGCTTTGGCCTTATGGATGTGGATACACTGCACACTGTAGCTCTTTCTCATCCTCTTGTGCAAGCTAGTGAAACTGCAACAGCACTTATTAATGAGGCCTTGGCTTACCACCAGAGCGTCTATGCACAGCCAGTTTGGCAAACCAGAAGGACAAAACCACGCTTCCAGTCAGACACTCTTTACATAATTGGTGGGAAAAAACGTGAAATCTGCAAAGTGAAGGAATTGCGGTACTTCAATCCGGTAGATCAAGAGAACGTTCATATCGCAGGGATCGCAAACTGGAGCGAGCTAGCGCCTATGCCTGTAGGGAGAAGCCACCACTGTGTTGCTGTCATGGGAGACTTTCTTTTTGTAGCTGGTGGAGAGGCAGAGCACTCTACCGGGCGCACTTGTGCGGTGAGAACTGCCTGTCGATATGACCCCCGCACTAACTCTTGGGCTGAGATAGCTCCAATGAAGAACTGTCGGGAACACTTCGTGCTGGGAGCAGTGGATGAATACCTCTATGCCGTAGGGGGCAGAAATGAATTGCGTCAAGTGTTACCTACAGTGGAACGCTATTGCCCCAAGAAGAACAAGTGGACCTTTGTACAGTCCTTTGATCGATCGCTCTCATGCCATGCAGGATATGTGGTGGATGGTCTTCTTTGGATATCAGGTAGAAAATGTTTCACACGGTTTGAGGTACTAACAAACTACCAAAATACTGTCTTGAATGAAAGTAATAAATCTTTAGTTTATATGTCTTAACAACTTTTGTCTTAGGAGATGGATATTTCAAAGAATTTAAACCTAGAAGCATACAATCAAGTCTTAGATTAGAAGTATAGGAGCATAACGTACCTATACAATATTTTTTGTCTGGTAAATATCTCTCTGTGTTTCAAAGCTGTGTATATCATATGAGCTACCTCCAGTCGCCATTCATACCTCACAGTGAATCGGAATGGTAATGCACTTTTGGACAAATTTCCGATGACAAATTCTGGGTGCTTCCTAAACAACAAAAAACCAAGACCCAGTTTCTGCAGTATGGTCTGGTACCACTGCATTTATTCCTGCTTATGAAATGGAGAATTAAGTCCTTGTTGGCTTGTGTCAATCCAGGGCTTGAAGGCAGATCTATTAATTGCTCCCACCTGCTCTTCAGGATGTTGTAACAGGCCAAGATGACCTTTATTAGAAATCATGTAGGGCTCTGACTGGCCATAATGAGTGCACAGGACTGCCTAGGTGTAATCATAGCTTTATGGAACAGGTAGATGAAAGGCCTTGTAATCTTAAACTAACATATCACTTGCAACGCAGTCTGATATACTTTTTAATTTACATGTGCATGTTGATGGGAGTTGAGGACATTGTGTCGTCAGTCTTTATAGTGACTTTTCTGGTATTGGTTATTTTGGAATAAAGTCAATGCTGTCTACAGAAGATTTGACAGAAAAACATCCACATTTTACTAAGAAGTGTGTCATGGAAGGTGATAAAGTTGTAATATTTATCAAGGAAGTTAATGAGTAAATGGGGCTAGTCCTTGAGGAAAATGTTCAGTGATTGACATCTTCACTGTAGATACCCTCTGGGGATTTTAATATGGTCTGGGATGCCTCTGGTGAAAAAATGGTATATGAACAAAAGATTAAGTTAGCTACTTAGGCCTTCGCTGTGCTTCTGAAAGTATGTCTTTTAAGTTAGCGGAGCAACTTACAGATGTACCTTTCTGCCCATGTGGAATAAGTAAGTGCCTTATGGGGATGGATTCCCAAGCATTGGTGGGGGAGGTAGCAGGACGGGTATCTATTTTTATACATATATGCTAAAACAATGAATGATGACTTTGAAATTAAAAGCATGATGGAACATAGAAAATTGCCAAGATCGCTGGCAGATGCTTTGAGTCACATTCTTCAGAAACTGGCATTGAAGGAGTCTTGTAGAGTTTGTGCTGTGTGCTAACCCTGAAGTATGCACTCGGTGGGCTTTGAGACCCACATACAGAGAGAAAGAGGGTTTCTGCTTTATGGTACCAGCTGGGTACCAGTTCAGAGCATTACCCTGTTTATTCACTACCTTACCTATTTTATCTGTGGAGGGGGATGTGTGTATGTGATGGGCAGTTCAAATACATGGATGCTACTACTGCTGTGTCTCGATATTATTTTTTTTTCCCTCCTGTGTTTTACATTTTTCAGTCTCTATGAAAAACAGGGCTTTTTAGGAAATTGTTAAGCATTTTACTATGAAATCATTGAAAAGCATTAGAGACATCCACTAGTGTGTGGCCCTCGCTCCAGTACACGAAAAAAGTAATATTTATGTTTTCTTAATTTCATATTTTTCTGAAAAAAAACCAACCAAAAAAACCCCCCAAAAAAACAAACAAAACAAACCAATCAACCAACCAAACAACAAAAAAAAAAAAAACCCAAGCCAAGGAAGTCTTTGGTAGGGATTTTTAAGTCAAATGTGGGACTAATCTTTCCAGATATGCTAGGAAAGGGAAAATTTCAATTAATGTGCTTAGTTACAGAAGTGAAATGCCTGCCTGCCTGTGTATTTAAATACTATCTGCATTTATTTTATGAAACAGTGTGATATTGTTTTCATGGATATGCTTCTAATACAGCTGTAGAATCAGGGGCAGAGGTAAGTGGAAGCCTATTAGATAAACTCTTCAAAACTGGGCAAAACAACAAAAAATACTTCATCAGTATTGTTCCATTTATATTTGAAAATGCTACCAACGTAATTTCTGTTGTAAAGTCACAGTAAGGAGCAATGTTTTGGGCTTTTTTTTTTTTTGTATTTTATATATTTTTTGAGAAAATGCCTAGCAGTTTTGAGGTGCTGGATTCTGACAGGTTATTATGAGGTATGACAGCGTACTATGCAATACTTCAGTAGGGTATCGATCTGAATTATGTACTCAGATTGAAAACTAGTTTCTGTATATTGAATAGAGTTATTTTAAAAATAAAAATAGATGGAGATGCAATGTGTAGCTAACTTTCTATTATTAATTAATTGCTTAGGGCCAGAACGTAGCTCACTCTACATGTATATTCAGGGGCAGGGGAATAGTAGAGAGAGATGTTTTGTTGTTCCAAAACTATCGGTAGTCACTGCTGAAAAAAATCCACCGTTCATCATCAAATGTAAGGTGTTAGCATAAAGTCATCAGTAATGCAGGAGGGAACCTAATTTTGAAGTATGTGGCCTAAAATGAAGTAATTAAAAATTTTAGTCTGAGTTAGGGATGTTTCTGAACTGTATTCCTGCTGCTTTTTCTGGGAAATAAGTGTCATCAGCTAGAGCTGTCAAAGTCAGTGCTACTACCAGCTGGCAAGGTAACCATGAAAATGTGCCCAATTTTTCAGTAAGTGGACAAATTAAATTGGGATAATACAAGTTTCTAGCCTTTGTATTTGTGAAGATAGTAATCAAAACATGACCCAAACACTGACTGTGTACTTACTCTATAGTCAAAGCATCAGTGCCTCTGCTACAGCCCCTTGTCTTCCAAAGGCTTTGCTAATCAAAAGCTGCCTGGACTTAAGGGGTTTCTATTATTATTATTTGGATTAATTTTCAGCTTTACTTTGCTGCTCCTTTGGGACAAATATGAGATGGAATAGAGCATAAAATCATGGCGAAGGCAGCAGGGAAAGGAAATGTGCTAAACAAAATGCTGTACAAGTATAAGCTCACACTGGCAATAGGAGATAGATGGCTGGTGTTTCAGGTGACAGAGGGACTCTTAAGATGCCACCACCTCTTTGAAGTTTTTAACCTGCCAGAAGGCTCAGAGGGAGCCTTCTGCACTCTGGAACTAGTCGGACCCTCTGGTCAGCACAAGTGGGTTCAGCTGTCGAGTTTTCTGAGCTCCATATATTGTAGAACATATTTTTATGTTTGTGTCATTATTTTTTCTCATTTTTTTTTATTTTTTCACAGCTCTCATTTTATTTTATTATCTTAAAAAATAGATGAGAACTCATTAAAATAAGTTCTCTGTATTGACAGTACAGCATTGGGCAGATGGTTTGGAAATTTTGTAGAAAAATGAATCTCACAGGCCCCAGTTAACATCTGACACCATGACCCATTTCACAAATGAATTGCATGCCACATGCTTGAAAAGTGAAGTATTTGAGTGAAAGAGAAACAAGATGCACCAGACCCTTTGGAATTCAACATTACAAACAATCATTCCTTATGAGAGCAGGGAAACATTTTCCATAAGACTGAGAACTTGACCTATGCCTGTTGCCCTGCACATGCAAATCTGGACACCTGCTTTTCTCTGCACCTTAACCTTCCTCCTCCCTTACAGGTGTAGTGCCCCTGGGGACAGAGAGGGCAGGGAACCTCTACCAAGGCAGTTCAGTTCTGGGCCGTTGCTGCACCTGCAGCTGGGGATTAGGAGGCTTCCCCTCTGCCTCAAGTGCTCAAGAGATTAGCACATGAAAAGTCTTCTCTAAAGCGAGGTATTGTGCTGTTGTTTCCCAGAGGTCTGAGTTGCTGACCTCACCTGTGTCAGCTAAAATCACATCTTGACATGCACATGGAAACTCAACTTGGGGTAAACAAGCCAACCCCATACAGTTGCTTTGTATTTAACAGCTTTCTCTTCAAAATTCAAGGTTCTTTTTTTATTCTTATTTTTTCCTTAATGGAGATTTTGTCCAAGGAAACGATCGAGAACCTGTATCATGGAGAATTATTCTGAGTTTGCAGGTGGTTTGGGTTGAAAAGTATTGCCTTATTATCAGTATGCAGTTGTGAGGAGAAGAAATTTTTTTTTGTCAGTAAATGCCTTTAAAATTATTTTATGAAAAATAGATCTGGAATAAATAGGAATTTATGGTATCTAACCCAATCAAGTTTTGCAGTGTGGCTGGCACAGAAATTAGCAGAAACAGGAGACCAGCAAGTACATAAAAATTGCCTCAGTGGTCCAGACTTAGTTTGTATATGGAACAGTGTATTATTATTATTATTTATTATTATATTTTAATAAAGGTAAGGGATCTCACACCTTTCAAGCATGGGTGTTATAGGTTTGATGCCATTGATTCTACTTGGATTGAATGTAAACATCAGGCTTTAATGATTTAAAAAAACCCACAAACCAAAACCAAAGTGCAAACGAACTAGGGCTTGTGGCCCTCTTGTTTGCAGCTAGACAGCATCCGGGATGGAACAGTGTTAATTAGAGCTGCTGGTGGTGTCTTCCAGGGGACTTGTTAGGGTGGAAGAACATGCTGCAGCTCAGCTGTCCTTTCTGGGCTGGCTGAAGTACAAGGCAGTAGGCTTGCATGTTGAGGAAGGATTGTCTTGTGTTTAGCACACAGACACATAAGAGAGAAGAGATTTCTATTTTAAAATAGCAGAGCACCTTGGGGTGCATGTCATGAGTTTCTATATATTCCCTGGGTTTGCTGGAAGCAATACACCCGGGAGCTCTTTGCCAACATGTAGTTTTACACGTCTCCCGGTGAACTGGGATTCGTGCGTGCAGCCTAGCACTTGGGGACTTTGGAAAGAGTTGTGAGATTTTCTGGGGCATTTGTATTGGATTAGATTTTATAAGTCATACAGGGGTCTTACTAGGACATGTTATAAATACGGGTTATAAATTTTTGATTGGGAAAATGCTGTTGAATCTACTGCCTCCCACCCTTCTCTTTTTGGAAGTGTCTTTACTGAAGGTGTTTTTCAGTGCACTTTGTGGAACTGTTTAGGGGATTGTAACAACCCAAAATATTTTCCATCTGTAGGGAAGAGCTGGACAAGGTGGGTCTTGGAATCCTCCAGCAACTTCCCCATGTAGAGGGGCACCCGTGAGTTGGGAAATAGGGGTCCTGGAGGGCTTAAAAAGCAAGGCTTACAGCCTGCAAGGAGGCAGTGCGAAACAGTGACTGGTAGCGTAAAAACGTTGTAAGCCCAGGGGTTGGATGCTGGGCTTTTCATGAGTGTCTTCTCGTGTCTGTACAAGCAAGAAAGACACAGGCTTGTCTTGAGGGAGCTCCTTGCCTCCCAGAAACTCTAGTCCTCAAAGCAAGCTGCTCATGTCGAAGTGGTGCAATCATCACTGTTCGTAAACCCCAGCAAGTGCTGACCAAACTGTAAATTTTCTGTCACTTACCCAGCCAGACATTTTATCCTCTTTCTGTAACTGATGGGTTACTACCCCTTTAGCTGCTATTGTTTGACATCAAATCTAATAGCATGGTTTGTATTTTTAAATACTTCTTTTTACATTTTGTTACAATGCCTCCCTGCCATTCCCCTTCTGTCCTGATAGAAATCACTGCAGAGAAGTTTAAGAAATGATCTTGGAATTATACCTTTTTTTCTGGGAAAATATGTGTTATTTTTAGTACCATTTAAACTTTTTTCTTTTCCTTTTCCCGTTTTTTAAGAGACATATTGCTGCTCTTTTGCCCTTTCCCAGCTGCCTGGAATTGTTTTAAAATTAGTTCAAGAGGACATTACAGACTTGTTAAATTTGAATTTTGGCAGAAAATTTTAAACTTTTGCTGTAGCACTTCAAAGTTAGGAGGAACTTGAGTTTGAAAATTGATGCAGATATAAGATGGCATATTTAATGACAGATGTATCTATAGAAACCTGTTAAGATGCAGATTATCCCCCTGGGGAGGGGAGATCAAAACTGCCAATCTATAAAATATACTTGTTAGGGGAAGGCATGGAATCTATCTCTGCGAGCACTTTGATTGCAGGGGACAGTGTAGCAGCATGTGGCATCATAACCTAAGAGCAGACAAATCAGCTTGATGACTTTCAAAGCCAGGAATACTGCTGGAGGCAAGGGTACTCCAGTCTAGAAGAAATTAAAACATATAGAGACTGTTATTAATTCCAGATCTATTTTTGTGTAGTCAAATCTGTATGCAAATCCTTAGCATCTCATTTTGGCAGATTAATCTAAAAGTGAAGAGCAGTATGTGAAGGGAATGTAATGATAAAACACCACAGATGAGCAATATTGCAGGGGAAAAAATGTAAGCTGTGTACTTGATATGAGGGGCTCTTTGTGGAGAGAGGCAAATCTTGCTTATTTGATTATTTCATTATTTTACAAGGAAGCAACTCCCTTCTTTCTCTTCTTCTCCACATCTTTCCCCCCCAAATTAAGGTGTCCTCTCTGAATGGAAATATATGACCCAGCACTGTGTTTTGGTGCATCTCATGTAGTTTAACATTCTGAAGGTAATCATCCAAATAACTATGATTTTTATTTTTCAAAATATGAATATGACATCTCATTTTTAAACATTACGCTAGGAGTGAAAATAACTATGTAAAAGAAAATCAAATTACAAAACATATTAGAAAAGATTGTTTTGTGCATGTGGCTGTGAAGGCTGCAGAGACCAAAACAGACTGTGAGATTAGACGTGGGAAACAGTCCTTGCTTTCCAGTGTGTGTTCTTGTATGTGTACTTCACAGGTGCTGTGATGGGCAGTGTGTAGCAGAGCGTGATGGAAACAGTTTGAAAAGACTACATCTCATCCGAGCTGTCTCTTAGCTTGTAAGCATCCCTGAGCTGGGAGCTTGTGCTACCTACCGTGCCTGTGCTGGCAGAGATGCACCCAAGTAACAGTGTTATTCCTCCCTGCTACTGTGGTTGAAGACAAGACACTTGGTTGTCTGTAGTTTCTGCTACAGATTCTGGGCCTCACTGAAGTTATTTGGAGTGATCAGAGTACATTTCTGCTGGCAAGTAGTTCAGCCCAGTAGGAGCAGATCAGCAGATAACACTTTGGTGCCGAGTTCTCTATATCAACTCCATGTATCCTTCACAGTTTTTGCTTTGGACTAGATTTATTGTGGTCCTCTGGACCAGATATTCCCAGTACTCAGGTTGTACAAAACCATCTGAAAGACCAGTTATTATTTCACACCCTTATGCCCCATTAGGCACCGCTGTACATCTGGAGCAGAACTCCTGGTTTAACTTCAGTGCACACTGGTCCCACCCTACAGCCTAAAATGACATGCGAGAGGTGGGGGAGTTGCTTCAAAATCGCAGTATAGCTCTGAACCAAAATGCTGAGCTAGGTGCAGCTGGAGGGTGGCAAAATGAGGATTCCCCAGCATGGAGCCATGTTAACATTGGCTGGAAATAAAAGAAAAAAAACCCACAGTGGCTTTAGTAGGACTGGGCCATAGCTCAGTCAGCAGGAATTAAAGCAGCTCTGTTGCTGCTCTCTGAAACAGGGGATGTCCTCACAAAAAGGGAAACATCAACAAATGTTTCATCAACAGATGAAATTCCTTCCTCTCATTACTGTGGATTTTGTCCATCGTTGACAAGTGTGGTTAAAACTATGATATAGAAAGTTTGTCTGTCTATACGAGTTTCACTGGTGCGTGGCCACTGGCATGCCCTCATTACGTCCAGACTCTCTGGTAGGATGAAAGGTGAGGTGCAGCTTGCAGGTGTTATTTCTGATCCCATCTTCCCATGGGCCCGGGGTGGTGACAGAGGGGGCAGTGGGACCTGCAGCAGCACTGCAGTGATACCGTGTCCCTCCCCAGGGGGCTTGAGCACACTCAAGAACATGGTTATGCAGGTAAGATTACAGACTTGTGACAGAAGAGTTTTTCTACCAGTTTACTCAGTGAGATTTGCCATTTAAACCCAGTAGAGACCAGGATGATCAGGCATTAAACGTGTACTGTGTTGAGGTAGATAGTTGGTCTGCAGCATCTACTTGGGTCGGAGTCCATTCTGGATTTTTCTGAAGTGCTTTTTACCTTGGTTTCTAAACATTATTGAAAAGTAAATGGTAGTGTTGTTTCTGGTCACTATGAAGGAACCTCCTAACACAATAAGTCTGACTAAGACAGAAGATGTTCTCCCTATGATACAGACTAAATATAGGATTTCCTTCAAATATATAGGCAAACACAGTCACACAGGTTTGCACTATGCTTTCCAGCTGGCAGTAGTGTCCCACGTCATGCTTCTGGTTAGGCAGAGCTCCTCTCTGACCGCTTCCTTCTCTCTGATACAAGCCTTACCTCCTCCTCTTTTAAACCGCGTCACACTTGCACACTCCTTGGAACAGGGACAGGGTATATCTTCGCATCTTGATGAGGTTTGAATACACAGTCATTTATAAACATATCAATTTTTATCTCCTCTTTAGCACATAGACTTAGTTTTACAAAGGAGGGGGGGGGGGGGGAGCTGTTTGTTATTTTGTGGGTTTAGATGTTTGACAGATATCCTACTTATTACCTTGCAACCGGAATAAAAAATGCAATGGAATGTAAGCATAAGTGGTGGTGTGCAATGTAATTATGTCAGCAAATGAACCCTAGAGTTAGTTATTTTTCTGTACCTGATCTGATCTGGTTTTGTTTATATGAAAAAAACCTAACCTGTATAAACTTTGCCTTTAGGAGGAGTAACAAATACTGCACAGTATCAGAACAGGCTCATGGTCTATGATCCTAAGCAGGTGGGTATCTGTGCTGCACGTGTTTCTGTCCTATGTTTTGCTTCAAACAGGTCTTAGCAAATACATACAATGAGTTGGTAAGGCTAAAAATGCTGACCATTTGGATTAGTGGTGTTTTAAATTCACTTTGTACTAATGTGTGAGTTTAACGGAGTAATGGAGACCCTGACTACTTACTATGTTTTTCAGCTTGTGGGTATTAGAGACATCTGAGATTAAATCTGAGATTAAATACAGAAATATGCTTTAAATTCCCCGTATTTATCAGTATTTATTTTCCTTGGTGTGTTTTTTTTTTTGTTTGTTTGTTTTGTTTGGGTTTTTTTGGTAATCCAGCAGCCCTGGGCCACGTGTACTCCAATATACTCCAAATCAGTGTCACGCAACTGCTCCTTGTCATTGGTATTTCTGCTTTGAATTGCATGTATGGGCTTTTTGTTTTCTGCATATTTTCATAACTATACTACCTGGCTGTGACTTATTCTGCTGACTGCAAGGGTGCCTATCATTTTGTTACCCAATCACCTAAAATATCTTTTAGGGATTATTTCATACGTTGTGTGTATGTTTTGATTAGGTTAGCACGGCTCAGTAACCATTTCAGAGGGTTAGGGCATGGTTATGCCCTCTTGCTTGTATTTGGAATTTAAGTCCTAAGCTTGCAATCAGAGTTGCATAGCTTGATTTACATCCACGCGGAAGAGTATTGACTTTTCTGATTGTGGAATAGGGTTGATTGCTGTATTTGGAACCAAATTGTGCCAGGATACTGCCATGTGGTTCCCGCTGACTTTTTAAAGCATAACACATACGGGTCCTGAAGCAGAAAGCAGGCAATGACACACCCGCCTCTTTCTTTTTGAGGTGCAGTTTTATGCGCTGATTGTACGAATGCTGATTCTGTCCTAAATCCAAGTAGCGATTACAGGCAGCAACCTTATTTCGCTTATGAGGGGGACATAGATACTGTGTCTCTACTGTGCGTCTTTCGCTTTGATTCTTTACTTGCTGATGTGGAAGTTGCACCCCAAATTGCCAGTGGCAGGGCTACTCCAGCATGCCGTGCCGACGGTGAGAAACCCGGCCTGGCAAGTAAGGAGTTACAGAGGAATTGTGCACTTGCATTCTTCAAACAAGGTCTGCTTCGTGTTTGTACACACAAACTCTTTTTAAAAATTCTGCGGGCATATTGTTTATGGTGGGTGCTGGAAACCATCACATCTGCTTGCATCTCGCACAGAATCTCAATAACTCTATCATTCAGCACCAGCGCTTGCTTCTGCGCAAGGCCTTTGTGGCGAGTCGATAATGCCTGCCATCTGCCACAGAGCACACAGCTACCTGCCAACAAGCCGGCTGGGGTGACCTCTGCTTCCTCACCGCTGATTAGTATTCACACCCCGGCTTATTAGAAATGACCCCACCAGGCCCCTCTGTTTCTTTGCCTTTGCAGCGCTTTGCGGCTCACCTGGCAGGCGCTGCAGTGGAGGAAGCTAAAGATATAATCAGGGGATGCAGGCAGGCTTAGCAAAGCAGATGGTGTCTATAGTCTGGTGTTAAGAGACTGGACTGCTAATGCAAACATTAATGCCTAATACTCAACTATTACACATTGAAATGTATAGCTATATATTGCGGAGGTTAAAAGGCAGTAGTATTAGAGGCTCTTGAGTTACTGCAAGCGGTAGCACATGCAAAGCAAAGAATTTCCTCACAGATTCTAACTTCCTCCACTTAAATAAATTAATCTTATCCATTGCCAGGTCATTTGATTCAGTAAGTGTATCAGGAGCAATTGTTTCCTTGGTTTTAAAATACTGTGCTTTAATCCGTCTTCTTCTGTGTCCTCTCGCCCCTCCCCTGAACAGGTAGAATTCTTGAATATTATTAACTAGGAAGGAAAATATGCAAAAGAATATTACTTGGTAAGCACCCACAAATAAAGAGTTAGCATTAAACCAAATACATGAATCATTTGAGAAGATTCTTTAGGAAATAATTTTTCCCTGTTGCTTCATTCCCCAAGGATAAGATCATTTGATCTTCTGAGTAATGAAAGGTAGAAGAATCTCTCTTCTCTCATAACAGCTAGTTAGTACAGATAATTTTAGCACTGTATACAAAGGAGACATCTAATAGTCTTGCTTAAGGAGGATTTGCTACTGAATTACAAAGAATAATAAAAGCTTTGAAACCCGATGAGCTAAACAGAAAAAATACAGATCAAGAAATACTATTAATGAATTTAAATGTGAGAACTGTAAACCACATGTTGAAAGACCGGTATATCTAGTCAGTGTTATAACCAGCACACATTTAACACATGAACAACACAAGTATACATACCTGTGATTTCTGGCCAAGGGTAAGGAGAACACAAGTAACATGCTACTATTATTGTACTGCTAATATAGGTATGCCTCTAAGCAGTGCTGAGACAAGTTTTCTCTTTCTCTTTCCAGAATAAATGGTTAAGCCGTAGCCCGATGTTGCAGAGGAGAGTGTATCACTCCATGGCTGCTGTCCAAAGGAAACTTTACGTGTTAGGTGGGAATGATCTCGACTATAACAATGATCGGATTCTGGTTCGGCACATAGACTCCTACAGCATAGATGCTGACCAGTGGACACGTTGCAGCTTCAACATGTTGACAGGCGAGTATTGTACACCAGATAGGGAAACTTGCTACTGTTAAAATAAAACATCAATTCTTTTCCCTTTAGGTGCCTTTAGTATGTGGAACTCCATGACTGCTGCAATTGCTTCTGATTTAGGAACCTTCATTGGCCAAGAAGACACTGTTCTGGCATTCAGTGTTCTACAAAACACTTGTTTTAGCACATCGTAGGCTAAATTCTTAAGAAGGTGCACATTAATTTAATTAATCAATCAAAAATAATTTGTCCTTGTATTACCAGTACTTGCTTTTGAATCCCCGGAAGCTTGCCTGCAGTGGTAGATTTAGCTCCCTGTTTGAGTGTACAACAGGCAGATATGTCTCCCCCATAATACCGTTTTGTTGTGCTTCCTGCTGGCATTACAGGGAAAGCTTTCACTGATATCCGTTAACCATCACTTATTTCTAAACGGTATCTTAATAAATTACACCAAAGGAGGTGTCTTTATTGGAGTTCCATCAAGTCAGGGATGAGTTGAACAGCTCAGTTAGCTACAGGGTCTGTAAAGTTCTTCTTGACCATCACACTGCAACTCAATGTTCCTGCCACCCAGTCAACCAAATTTCACTGCCACCTGATACAATTCCCAGATGAACTACCCATTTGAATCCCTGGGAGAGACAGGTATGTGACACACTCTCAGAGTAGCACCAACATAGCTTTGCAGAAAAGGATGGATTTCCAGGACAGGGCAGCATTAACGTTGGGGCCATTCTCTTGTGTGGTAGACTTGGAGCTCAATTAATAACAGTACTGGCTGCAAAAACTTCCAGTGCAGACTGCTATAGGAGTCCTAGAACTAAGCCTACCTCACTTGTCATCTTTTTCCACTTGGTTTTGAATTGATTTCTGAGCTCTACCACTGGAAAGGATACAAAAGGATGTAGGAGCTTATCTAGAAGTTCAGGATAGCTAGAAACACCATGTCAGGGAAATGAGTATCTGACAAATAAGGCAGTTGCCTTATGTCATCTTCCTCCTGGTAGGTTTAAAAGCTGCTCTTGTAGCAACTTTGTTCTATAAGATATTGCATTGTGTTTCTTAATCTCTGGGATCTGAAGAAGGGTTGCTTGGTTTCTGAGTCAGGTCATTAGAGAGCTTGATGGACATTGGGAGAGAGACATAGGTTAAAAAGGAGCTACACACTGTCAGACAAAATTAGTTTTTCATATCCCTTTGGCTCTCCAGTTGATTATTTTATTATCTGGAGGAACGTTTGAGAAGGACATAATCTGGTTTGCAACTGCAAAAGCACTGGCACGGCAGGCACCCTCATTCTGGAGCTGACTCTATACCTCTGAATGCTGTGAGACAGTAGTCTCTCCTCAGATACAACCTGGTGGGTTGTTTCCACAGCCTGCACCTAAAGAAGCTATGTAAGCCTTTCTTCGTGTATCTGCAACTGGTGGTAAATGTGCCTGTTGCACTGTGTAGTGCATATTCTTTTAAGGCTGTATTTATCCTTCAGAACTTCCAAACTTGTTCAGGAGACTGTTGCTATGGGGATGAGCTTGCACAGCATCTTTTGCAGTTTTCACCCTACTTGTACCTGGAGGAATGAGGGGGTGAACAGGGGCGGGCAGAACGTGAGGGGCATTCAGCTCTCTCAGCCTATGTGTCTGTTTGGATGTTCATGTGTGATGCTAGCAGCCGAGAGGCAGGTGGGGAGCTTGCCTATGAAATACACGTGTACAAAAACCTGTGCCGCTGAGGAGGCAGCAGATGGTTCCCTGCACAGCCTCAGTTTATTGCTCATCTGGGGTATCTCTCTGGACAGCACTGTACAGGGCTCCTGCAGAGTGCAAAGAACAGCCCCCTCATGCTTCACCTTCACTCTTACATGTTGTGAATTCTGAAACAGTCGAGTTACTGCCAGGTGCATTTGCATCCTATTACAGAACTCCAACATTCGACGTTAAAAGGGTTAATTAAACACTGAAAGTGGTTTCTATTTCCTTTCTCGCTTTAGGTCAAAATGAGTCTGGAGTCGCTGTCCACAACGGTAGGATATATTTAGTTGGTGGCTATTCGATTTGGACAAATGAGCCTTTGGCATGTATCCAGGTGAGTGATTTAGGTTTCTTTTAAAGTCTTTTCCAATAATTTTTCAAGGATAAATTTTGCACAGAGGTTATTCAAAAAGGAAAATGCATGTGAAGTGGAGAGATTAAGGGTGTTTCTTATGCAGCCACTGAACCTGACAGTGTTCACACAGACACAGAGAGGAAATGCTGTGGATATTAAAAATCTTTCCAGATGAGCCAGTAGATGCAATTCTTTTCAGTTATTCTAGTAAAACAGGGTTGAGGAATCTCTCCTATGGCAAGATCTGGGTAAAATAATAGGTACATATTCTCAGGTTACACAATTAAGTTGAAAATTAAAAGGGTTGCAGAAATGGATGATGGGGCGTGGGCTAACAATTTTCCAGCCCATCTTGTACTTTTTTTTTTTCCTTCTTTCCAAGTTGTCTTTTTGAATAGCTGCCAGAGTTATCAAGTTGTTCTTTGACAAAGTTCAGTCAGCCTGCAACCTGCCCTAGCACTTACTGCTTCAAAGCTGGAATGGAGGTTTTTTGATCCCTGCTGTAGGCAATAGGTTGTCCAACAAACTCTTCTGCTCTCTTATCTTTTGTAAGAGCAGCTTGCCTGCAGATCCATGGCTTTCAGGTATTCATGTAAAGAAATCAGGAATTCTTATCTTTCTGCATGTTTGAGTGAAGCAAGTCTGCATCACAGCCATCGCTTTTGTGACCAGCTGGGCAATTACAGACAGAAACTTTTGTTTACATCTCAGTTTCTGCACTTTTGCTGATAAACATTTTCATTTGCTTCCAACTTTTTGGATTTTAGGATTTCATCTCCAAACTGTCCCGTAAGACTAGAAATTAGACTTAGCATAATAAGGGAATGTATTAGATATTGAGCTGCTGGTCTTAAAATGAATGCTTATTAGTATGAATTTGTAAAGACTAGATCATGCAAGATAAGCAGATGGAGCCATGTTCTGGTCATAGTATAATTATGTTTTACCAAATGGTTGGAAACCATACCTAACAATTGTTATTGGAAAAAAGTCATGCAGACTGGCTTGGATGACAATAACTGACACACAGTGCTTCAGATGGAGTAATAGCACAGTGTCAGGGTGGTGGCTGTACTTCACCAACAGGCTCATATATAATCAGCAGGTACCTTGCAGGATTGCAGCTGGGTTTAAATACTGCTTAGTGGCAAGGGAAAGTGATACTGGGATCTTGCTTTCTTAAATGGACATTTGTCCGCATCCCCAAACTGGTTGTGAACTGGCAGCCTGCTGGAGACAGTCCCTGCATTCAAGGAAGAAGTAAGTATAATGAGTGCTTTGGCAGAGCTGGGTGAGCTGCCACTTCTCAGCTGTTGGCAGCGTACCTGGCTTTAACCAGCAAAACTAGCCCTTTTATCTTCAAATACAGCAAATGCGAGGTTACTTTCTCCTTTGGAAGAAAAAAAAAATCACTTTTTCTGTATACCTGCATTTTCTTTTAAGTCAATCATTTATTTGGCCTTTCCAAATTCCATAGAGCTCCCTTGCTCCTTATACACCACCAAGTGACAAATCATTCATACTCTGTGGTGACAGTGGCACTTCTGTGCACAGTATTCTACTTGCACAGTGGCATGATCTGCTGCCTTGAAGCAGGATCCCGTGTCGCTGTCCGCTACTGAATGCCTAGCCAGCATAAGATTTGGGTGATGAGGACAGCAACGGATCACCAGATCCATAAATACAATATAAAAATGAACTGAAACTACCTTTCCGTTGGGATTAATAGTATACACGTGGTGTGTGCCAGCAAATCTTGTTTCCGCTTTCTTCTCTGATCTCTGAAATATTTTGTATGCTTTGGCCTGCAGGTGCTGGATGTTAGCAAGGAAGGGAAGGAAGAAGTATTCTATGGGCCTACGCTCCCTTTCGCTTCCAATGGAATAGCAGCATGCTTTCTTCCAGCTCCTTATTTCACATGCCCCAACCTTCAGACTCTGCAAGTGCCTCACCACAGGATCGGCACAATGTGAGACAAGGAAAGTGGACTTCATAAAATTAGAAGTGGAGTGGGAAAAAATCAACCCATGTGTATAGAAGGGTTTCTCTGGATCAGTGAGAAGAATGAATCTACACAGGCAGCTCCTTTACCTTCACACATTTGTCTTAAAGCTGGATCACAACGGGCAGGAAGGAAGCTACAAAACCTACAGTTCCTCTCCTCTGCCTCAGATATAGGAGCATATACGTGAGAGTGTTTGGCACTTCTGGTGGTGACTACTTGCTACCTGTCTCTACTTCATTTCCTTATGCAACTTTGTGAATGCTCTCAGCTTCTCCTGAGCTGCTGCTCTGTGAAGTCTGCATGTTCAGTTGTTCACCAATGGCACCTTCAAAGCTGACAGAAAGCTCTGTTTATGTTGACAAAGACGATATGATACTGTGATAATTATGGAACTTACTTGATACCTTTGGCAAAAAGAATAACAAATGTGTTGACTTCCAATTCCAGACTCCATCGTTTACAGTTTCTCATTTAATACTACTTAATTTGAAATTTAAATACTGCAAAGCAGATTAAAACAAAAATAAAAAACAAACGAGCCCTATAGTATATGAGGGAGAGATAAAAATTGTCTCAGCTGAAAGACAAAGACACCAAAGCCTCATGGTTAAACCCAAATCTGAACTGAATGTGTTTGAGAATCTAAGGATCATTTTTGGATGTCATCTACCAAGGTCTACTATCAAATAAATGTTACCTTCTGTCATATGATCAAATCCTCATGACAGCTGCAGTCTTTTAATGGTGGAGAACAGCCTCTTTACTGTATAATTAAAATGTGCCATTTACTTAATATTTTTAATATCCAGTTTGCAAGGGGTCACCACATTTACAATTATCAATGAACAGTCTCATTTTGTCCAGCATATGGTCCCACAAATCACTGGTCTCCAGAGGCTAAACAGGTGTAGAACAATGTCAATATTTATTTATTTATTCTTTCAGTTTATGTAGTGTGTCTGCATTCCGTACTCCAGGCATATGCCAGTTCACAATAAATACTCTAACCTGTTATATTTTGGCTTTGCTTGGATACTGCAGCCCATGTGTCTTACTTCCGTGTTTTATTTACATATCTAACAACAACCTCAATGCTTGTAAATATTAACCAAGCATGTAATTAAATCTTTCTCTATTTATGATTTGCGGGTACTGTGCACTTCTCTGCTTTACCTGCTGATCTGTTCCCTGCCACTGTGTTATCTGAGCCAACCTATGAAAGTCCTACTGATGCTCATGCAAATGCCGTGTGCAGAATATGCTGCAGCAATAGCCTGCGCTTGCTGGACAGGAACAGGTTTGACTTTGTCCAGTGAGCAATGTTTCCAAGTCAAATGCCTCTTTTAACTTTTAAGGGTCTGGTTAGTGATACAGGGAGGTGAATTTATCACCGTTTCTGTCTCCAGCTGGGCCGCGTACTCACGGAACATCACCTTTTCTGGTAGTTTTCAGGTTAGAAAGTTCTGTGGGGGTTTTTTGCTGAGCTTTCTCACTCTTGTCGCATAAAGCAGAGCTGCAGCTGCAGAGTCTTCACCTGGCACACTGACTTGAGAGCTAACTGTGTCTTCCTCTGCACACAAAGCAAGCCTACAGCCAGGCAGTACTTTTCTGTAACTGCATGGGAGCTGTATAGGCTGTACATCAAGGTATTTGTTTTTTTTTAGTTCCATTGATGTACTGGAAATCAGCATGCAAGGGCCAGCTCTCCTAAGAGGCCATTTACACTTTAAAAATCTGACTGTCGCCCAGCGTGGGCCACAGGTCCCAAGCCTGGCAAGTATTCAAAGCTCTCCTTACGCGTGACTTGCAGGGACACAAACATACTGTGTGTCTCATTTTCAAGAAGAGGTGGCTACAATAATCAAAACGTGTGTGTAGGGGCTTTGAGCCTCGTCCTGGAGGGGCCGCACCAGGTAAGCGCTCAGCTTTCGCTCCGGGTGCAGAACTGACATACGCTTCCTATTTTGCAGGTGGTGGGAGAATTAATTTCTTGCCCTTTGTAAAGCCCAGTGTGCTTCCAGACTATAGTGCAAAGTATATTTTGTAAGTCCCGACTTTAGTTTTGAGGCTTTTATTCCTAGGCCTCATAGTTTACCACAGCTGTAGCTATGAAATAATTTCTAAACTGCTCCTTCTGGAGAGCAAGAGGAGGGATTACGGTGGATCTGGCTGGCTACAGAATGGCAGCAGTAAGCTGCGACAGCGGCCTGTGTTTGGGAAGCGGAGGGGGCAGCTTCCTTATACAAAGCAGCACATGCCTCTTGGTTCGAGGACTGAAAGGCAGGAGTCTACGGCAAGAAAGTTATTTGTCATGTTTGTTCTGCCCTTTAGACTCTTACTGTCCTGGTTGTTACCACCAATTGTCTGTGCTGGTGAACGGCAGTTTTAACAGCTGTGCAATTGCATTAAATGAGTTAAGGGTACCACAGCCACGGAGCCTCGGGACAACCTTATGCTGCTGTTAGTGTCAGGATTCTGCTCTGGCTCTTTATCATCAGGCTCCACTGAGCACAGAGGAGTCTTTCACGACAACCTCCTTCCCGCTAAGTTTTTGTGCCACGCTTTCCTGTCTGGTTCCTTTTGCTTTTGTTGCAGGACCTACAGTACAGATGAGGTTGCTTTGCAGCACCTGGAGTCAGAAAATGCCACGTAACCCTTGCCAGGTGAGCAAACCCCAATTACTTATTGCCAGATAAGAAAAGAGGATGGTGTCGGTGCAAGAGTAGGCAGAGAGCACGCTTGGTGCCAGCAGTGGCTCTGCTCTCTGACTGAGGGGTCTCTGCTAGGGAGGAGCCAGGGCTGGGAGAGCAAGCTGGCCTCACCTGCCCGCTGCAACTGTGCCGGAGTCCTGCCAGCAAAGGCTGCCCAGTGAGCTGAAGCTTCTGAATCACCATGTCCTTGCTCCACCATCTCTCCATCTCGCATCCCTGGTTTCTGAAATGCACCAGTTGCAGACTCCTGTGTGCAAGCTCCAGAGCTGCCTCTGCTGTTCTAAATGTTGTGCCATTTTTAGCAAACACAAATCTCTGAACCCAACCTTTGCTCCCACCCAGCCTACCAGTTTGGTACATGGCTCTGAAATGCAGTTTAACTTGGTTTTTCCACAGAGCCTTTCAGCTGTCTATGATAAGAATATTCCCGTGCTTGAGGGTTCTGTTCCTGGGGTCTGACCAGCACAGCGTGAGAGCAGCTGCCGACAAAGTCGCTCGGGTTCCCGGCTGGGACTGTGCAAGGTAAAGGTGCAGGTTGCAACTGGTAAGAGCTCACTAGTGATTCAGGAAAGAGGTATCCTTACGAGCGAATAATGCAGCAGCAGTTACTCTCAAGTTTGGAAGCTAGTGCAAGTTCTGTGCCCTGGATTCCTTAGATTTACAGATTAAAGCCTGTACCTGCAACTAGGCTTTTGGGCCACAAGATCTTGAGAGCTGTACTGCAAAGCTGTCCTGTGATCTCCTTTCTCGGAGAATTCGCATCAAGAGTAACATTTCATCCTTTGTATAGCATACTTCACCTTTGACTCCCAAAGATGTGTTATCAAATCTTAGCTATAAATAACCACAGTGGCAATCAGCTGCTTTGTGATTTTTATCCAAAAAAAGACACAATTTCCAGAAGCAGCAGCACCAACCACCTCTTCTGCCCCTTTGGTTGCTATTGAGCATTTCACACCCAGGTGCTGACCAAAGAAATACTTACATATTCTGAGCCACTGTGCAGCAATTCTGCTTCTCTGTACGTGTCTTTGTAATCCTTGTATTTCTAGTTGTGGCTTGTGATTTGCTTCCTAACTTAGCAGTTTTCAGGGAAAGCACCTGACTCTCGGAATACTTTAAACTTCTGTAACTCTTTTTTTTCTGAAGTTTTGCCTTCCCTAGTTACCCTCCCCCAAACCTGTACAGACATTTAGTACATCAGTTGCAGAATCATGGAGAAATAGGTAATTGAATATTCACACATGCAGAAACAACACAGGCAGAATGTGGAACAATGTGGAAACAAGCGCGAAAAGAGGCGGCATCTGTTTATTGAAAATTAGAATGTAGAATAAATTAAAAGGGCAAGGTTAAAACACTTCATCTGCAGGCAGAGTTTGTAGGGGAGGAAGACTTTGTAGGAAGTTTAGCACATAAATTATATAAAGGGCTTATACAGTTTTATTTTTGCAAAATGGGCTTTTTTGGTTTGGTTTGGTTTTTTTTTCCCCAAGGACATGTTTTTAAAGGGATAAAAAGTGTCCACATGAAGAATGGTTTTCCAATAGAGATGACTATATATCTAGCTGTTTCACAGTAATGCCAGAATTAAAATGCTTAGAATGTTAACTCTCGCTGTGGGTAGACTAAGTTATGTTGCAGTGCTTCAAGTACTGAGGAACAGCGTATTTTTAGCAATACCCTCAATTTATGTAAGTGAATGCTGCACTAATTTTTCTACCAGTGCCCATACAGGCCATGCTGGCCCTTTTTAAAACAAATATTGAATTTAGTAAACTTGCTTTTTTAATGCCTGTGTGGGTGACGTTCTACAGGGAGGAGAGAGATCCAAGGTAGTGTTTGATGAACTGAAAAAATGCAGTGAATTTGGTTGCAATGCGGAATTACCCTGCTGGCATTTCCCAGGCCTGCAAAGACACCCCATCTATAAACACAGGATCTGAGAAACTGTTTTTTTGGGGTTGGTTTTTGTTGTTGTTGTTGTTCTGTACATACCTTCAAATGTCATATATTAAGCCTACCATGGTTTACCATTTTAAAGCTGCTCAAGTAGACAAAAGCCATATCCTAATAATTTATCATAAAACAAGCTTAATTATGCTAGGACATACTGACGCTGCATCAGGTTTTTAATCTTCAACATAATTTTATAACCATTGCTAACAGATGGGCTGATTACACTGAATTTGAGTTTTAAGTAATAGTTAAAAATTACAAAATATGATTAAACTGAAAATACCCATGCATACATAATTTCCATGAGCTACTGAAAGAAGGAAAAACATAGTGGAATAAAACCTCTTTTCTGTTTCCTGAGGGAAATACATTGCATTTAGGTGGACAGTTATCAAAGTTCCTTAAATGGCTCTGTAAGTAGTGTATGCTATTGGCAGTTCCTTTTCTGTGCAATTACAACACATATGCAGAACCTTATTCTTTCTATAGGTCTGCTGCTCTATTCCAGCATAAAAGGCGTAAATTTTTCTATTTCAGAAGCTCTTTTATTGAAACAAGTGCCTTCCCTCTATTTTTTTTTTGTCATTGAAAATGAAAGGAAGAAGTAATTTAAATTACCATGTTCCTGCTCTTTAATAACAATAACAAATGGAAAACTCTTATAAAATAGAAGGACAGCTTTGTGGGACTAATGGAAGTTGCATGTGAATTTTGAACAGAAGGAGTCTTTTTTCCAGTTATCATTTTAAGGTTACCAAAAGAATGATAAGCCAGACTTCCCTCTCCCTGCCATTGTTCATGGTGCACTGGACAGCTGCTTCATATCACAGGGATGATAATGGGTCAGAGGTGATAACTATCCTGAATTCTGGAATAAGGAAAATACAAAAATGAAATACTTTCTATTCAGCTCTCAATTCTCTATATTGCAAAAAGAAAAGGGCACAGTAGTCATCTTATATCCTGGAACAGTCCTGTGGCCAATGAGATCAGCGTAGAAAATGCTCACAAGGCTCACGCCTGCTATACTTCAAACAGGTCTCCTGTCACCGTTATTAGCATTTCTAAATGAAAGGAGATATTGGACACAGACCATGCACCAGGCTTGCTGAAATTCAGTATTTTGTTAAAACTCTATTGACATGTGGTGATCCTGTAGTTAGAGTAATCAATTAATGTTCAAAATGGCTTAATAACACCAACTTTTCATTATATAGAAGGGGAGCAGGACTAAGCCCAGGTGAAGTTTCTCTGAATTTCATTCGGTATTCTAGCTACAACTTTATTTTCAGGATCTTTTCACCCTCAGTTCTGGAAATTAGTTACAACTGCAGTAAATTTCCATCCTTGAAAGCAGTGTTATATTTAAGCAATATACTGTAAGAGAGACCCTTCCTTTCCACTAAGTGCTGCCCTAGCGCTACACAAATGCAGGCCAAAGGAGGATCCTACAGAAGGCAAATCAGGTTAGCACGTTATGGTGCAGCTTCAGACCAAACTTAGGCAAAACAAAGCTGTCTGGAGTGGTCATCTGTTGTACAGCCAATGCGCTCCCCTGCAGCACGGCTTCGGCACATCAGGTCTGACTTAACGCAGACCAATGCAGTCCCTACCACGTTGTCTTGCACCAACGGTGGTTTGCCTTTCAGTGATCTGTTAATACTGAATGGTTCTCTAAGACAACAGGCTGATGGCAACACTGCTTCCTACAGCAGCATGTGTGGGCAGGTGCTGGCTGGAAAGAAAGGAATGAAGGACCCAGGCAGGGTTCGTAGCAATACTGTTGCTCCGAGCCTGTGAGAGGACACAAAAGCCTGAATGAGCTGGGTAAAGAAGCAAAACTGCAGTGGTGTCTGTCTGTCCAAGTACCAGTAATAAGATGGATTGTTCTTGAAGGGTAGTTTGAACCCAGAAGCAAATACATCAACAAGGTCTGTAAACCATAGAATAGTTTGGGTTGGAAGGGACCATCTAGTGTAAACCCCCTGCAATGAGCAGGGACATTGTCAACTAGATCAGGTTTCTCAGAGCCCTGTCCAACCTGACCTTCAGCGTTTCCAGGGATGGGGCATCTACCACCTCTCTGGGCAACCAGTCCCAGCGTTTCACCACCCTTGTTATAAAAAAATTCTTCCTTGTATCTAGTCTGAATCTACCCTCTTTCAGCCTAAAACCATTACCCCTTGTCCTATCACAACAGGCCCTGATAGCAAGTCTGTCCCCGTCTTTCTTCCAAGCCCCCTTTCAGTGTTGAAAGGCCACAGTAAGGTCTCCCTGGAGCCTTCTCTTCTCCAGGCTGAACAGCCCCAGCTCTCTCAGCCTGTCCTCACAGGAGAGGTGCTCCAGCCCCCTGAGCATTTTCATGGCCCTCCTCCGGGCCCACCCCAACAGGTCCATGTCTTTCCTGTGCTGAGGACCCCAGAGCTGGGTGCAGCACTGCAGGTGGGGTCTCACCAGAGCGGGGCAGAACCCCCTCCCTCGACCTGCTGGCCATGTTCCCTTTGATGCAGCCCAGGCTACAGCTGGCTTTCTGGGCTGCGAGTGCACACTGGCAGCTATTGTCCAGCTTTTCATCGCTCATCATCTGCAAACTTGCTGAGAGTGCACTCGATCCTGCTGTCTGTGTCACTGATGAATGTACTAAACAGTACTGGTCCCAGTACGGACCCCCTAAGGGACACCACTTGTCACGGATCTCCATCTAGACATTGATGTTTTGGGATCTGAGGTCAAAAAAACCCAAGTCTGTTAAGAAGCATGGATTTATAAATGGACAGGTATGGTGGTCCTGTATTCATATGAAGATAGCAAGTTAGTGATCACCACATGGGTTTTCATCAGGCAAATGCACCTTCTCTAACGCTGTGCAGTCAGTCAGATGCTAACTGAACAGTTCTTCCTGGAAGTCAATTTTCACTGTGCAACAGAATAGCTTCCCAAGTCCTGGAAATTTGGATGACATCACTCAGGCCACTGATCTAAACAGGACCAACCAAGATGTAGAGGTCTGCATCCATACACGATTGAGATCATGCTGTCTCTGCCACTGTATTTTCCATTAAATGGTAGAAATGGCCATTATCTTCTAGAATAGCTTGAATGACTGTAAGCAAAAATACTCCCGTTGTGTAGAACCGTCATGCAGATGCTGGGTGAAAGACAGGAACACAGGTGCGCCTTCTCAACACACGGTGCAGGCTGAGTTGCTTGCAAGAGTCATTGATCCCCAGGCAAATCCCCAGCCCTCAGCTCCTTTGTTGCAAGCACTATAAGGTCTGGTCCGCGCCTGGAACACAGCTCCCACTAGCACACCGATCCACACAGCTGCTGCTGTCACAGGTTGGTGACATCCAAATGACAGTTTCTGTTGTCTTCTGTGCAGTCAATGACAGCACTCATATTAGATATGGCATAAAGCTTAGTATACATCTCTAGGAAGGTGATCTTGGGACATACCTTTATTCATCTGCTGGAAATCATCACAGATTTGGCATGATCCTTCTTTTCCTGTAACCAACATCCTTGTCACAGACTCACGGAAGCCTTGCTTAATGGCCTTGCTGTGATACTCGCCTGGGATAAAGTAGAAAACAGGCATCTGATCTGTATTACTTAGTGGAGAGCAGATCATCCCGCAAATGGACCATCAGAGAAAGACATCTTCCCAGCCATTGGTGGAAGCTTTTGGTAACTCATGGCCCACGGCTTCTGAGAAACAAAGATGCCAAAACCTGTAAGGCTGGGCAAGGCAGTTGACACATCTTTACCCTGTGGACTGCAGAGAACTTTTGTCCTGATGTTCCCTGGATTTCTCCCTATATAACCTTGAAAAGAGATGTCTGAAATTACCTGTCCCAACATCCACAATGCAGAGGTGATGGATGACCTCAGTGAGCCTCTGAGGTTGGTATATGACTTGCTGGTAATACCGGAAGCATCTACTGGTTCTGGTTCAAACCACATATACACACACCGGCAGGAAAAGTACTCCAAAGCAAGAGTTGTAAGTAAGTTTAACATCAAAGAATTGCTTAGAATTCTTGTTGGCTCCTGTCCAAAGTCACTTCACACGTATCCATCTGCTGGATAACCCCTAAGATGTTGTTTTCCACTGGCCAGGAGCCACATTCCATGCCACCAGGCTACTGATCCCAGGGCAGAACTGAGTTGCTTCTGCTTTCGTGCTCTTCCTATTCTGTGTACAGGGTCCTATACAGATGCCTCAGCATGCACCCACCAATTTCAGCCTTGTACAAATGGGCATGGATCTTTGGTGGAGGAAGAAGCAACAGCAAGTCTGGCAGGGGATGAGTTCCCTTTGGCTGACAGAGGTTAAGGATGCCACTCAGCAGTAGGTAGAAGTCCTATTTGTAGTTCTCTTTACCCGATTTACAGCAAGGTTCTATCCTACTGTTTATGAAGGAGAGTGAAGAGGTAGACTTTGCATCTATATGCAGGTGAACTGCTCCTGTCAGTGGCAGCAACCCGTGTAAAAGACTTCCAGCTTTAAAAGCTTTTCCTGCTCTTTAGCTTAAGCAGTTCTCCATGCATTGTATAAGGAAGCTAGGCATTTGTCCTGGTTTTGAACTAAAATGTTAATATCTAAAATAATACAGAAAGGTTTAATTTGAATAATGTTCAGTGTCCTAAGTAGTCCTTATACAGACCATCTAATAAGACGTAATACATAATTTCTTACAGTTGATGGCAGTTTTCAGTCTTTTCTATATAAATCAGCACTCTCTTTCCTCCTAACTGGTTTTAGACCGTTGTTTTGGTGTATACTTGGTAAGTCAGTGCAGACTAGCACTAGCACTCTGCAAGCCTTCATCTCATTAATATCAGCAGAACTGTCAGTCACATCTGCAAATGTCCATACCAAATAATTAGACCAAACCAGATTGCCCATTTGGCAGTGTTGATAAATTATGATGCAAAATGCTTTATTTCTGTTTGCATTAACTTTCTGACAGAGAAGAATGGTAATTTCCAAACTGTTTAAATTAGTTTCTCATGCACCAGGAGCTGCTACGCATTTACATAAGGCCCTGTTGCTTTTTCAGAAACTTCCAACCATTACAGATAGCATTAAATATGTCTGCAACAACCTACAAAACACATCGTTAAATGTTTTATTATATCTGCTCTATCCTTTAAAAGCTGAAGAATTTTACTCTCAGGAAGTACTACTATAGTCAGACATCTGTTCTGTAATCTACTGTGTGGTAGGACTCAAATTTCGAAGACATCTCTATCAATCTCTGTTGGAGAGGTTTTTATTATTTTATTTACTTTTTCAAAAAGCTTTTTAGAAGCACAATCGTCCTGAGAAGAATAAAACTCCTCCCAGATACAGAAGCTTACAAGAAACTACAATGCAAGTTCAGTAAGTCACTTTCATAATGAAAAGAACCTCCATGTTCCGCACTATTAAGTAGCCTAAAGAGGCTTTTAGTTACTGCATTATCTGATGTAACGATAGCTGATTTAGGCAAAAAGATTATCTAGTTCGACTTGATCAGATTACTGTAATGAAAAAGAAGCTGCTCCAAACAAGATTTTAAGGATTTTTGTGGAGTTATTAGACACAAAAATAATCTTTCCTTCCCTTTAATATCATTAAGTTAAAATTTTAGCAACTTTAGAAGTAAGCAGCCTGTTCACCAGTGTTGCCCTTAAGAACAAACTTACCACTCCCAAAGTCCAGTAAGTAGCTGCAGAAATACAGGTTACTGAGGGAAGTGAAAAATGTGAACACCACAGCCACTAATGAAAGTTTCCTATGGACTTCGGGGAAAAAAAAAATACATAGAAAAACTTACAGAGCTAGACCTGTCCTGGGAAAGCCCATAAAATAATCCATAACAACAAAATATTTGGAAGATCCAACTTTCCCGGCAAACCAGAATAATTACTAGCTTATGATCAAATGGAATAAATTCCCCAAATGAGTATTTTCTTTAGAAGCCTGTCCTCTCTTTTCTCACACCATTTACACCTAGTCTAAGTTAAATGGATAATTAACAGTGTCATAACTAATAAAAAGAACACGGGATCACTGGAAATTATGGGTTAATTTATAGAACATAGTATTGAAAAGAACAGAAAATCTGAACCTATTTTTCCTTATTTTACCCACAAAGACAACAGAAAAGATTTTACACTGGATTCTGAAAGACTTTATTTAATACACGTGGAAGGTTAAGATAGCTATATACATTTTGTGCAACATACACACAAGCCCTCTCTTAACAAGTGATAGTTCTGTCATACTGGCACAACTCCCGGTGAATGCACTACACTCAGGTTCAGTACTAGAGATCACAGTTTTTTTCTCGTTCTACTGAAATAAATGAGAAATTACAAAGATACGGTTTTCTTAAGAACATACTGAATAAAATTTTTAGAGGGTCAGGTGTCACTCAATGTGAGTTGTGAAATTACTTTGATTCTTTGAAATCCTATTGCCATACGGACTCTGCTCATATCGACATTTTAACGTGTAATAAATTTGCTGTATCTTTCAATTGCCATTCAACAGTATATTCAGAGTTACTCTTCATATGCACAACAATACTCAAATACCACAGAAATTACTAAAATCAATACATACCTTTGGGGAAAAAACCCACAAAATTGATAAATGTAATGTCATTGTAAAGATAAAGAATTTGGTTAGTGTGTTGTTGACTTTAGTTTTAGGTATCGACAGTGTCAGAACATTCAAGAGGAAAGGATTAATCACCAGCACACTGCTAACCTGTCTCACTTTCCAGTTTTTGTATCTCATTTCGCCCAGCCTCTGAGAGGTAAGATAAGAGTCTTTTATAGGCTTCTCTGTTAAAAAAAAAAACACAACAAAAGAATGTAACGTGTTACTTAATCTCACACATCCTAGGAGTAAAAGCACACAATTCCCAAACACATTGTTTACATATTGGGATTATTAAAACACAGTAACTTCCCCCCTCCCATCTATTCAACTGCTTGCTTTGCTGTGAATTTATAGCGTGGCCAGATCGGAAGAAGAGTAAGGATTGCACTGTTTACAGCTAGAACTGTAGTGAAGATGCTTAGAAGTCTACTTCTTAGTAAACTGCTGTAAAATAGATTATTTTTTTTTTTTTAAACATGGAGTTTCCAAGGCTTAGATGAGAATGGCATGCAGGCTTCATCATGTTTGCTATCTGATTTCTGCCTAAGAAATCTCTCTGTGACTCATGCTACAGAACAGCGATGCGAGCCACTGGCACTAGGGTGCAGACTGGCACTGACACAGATTTAGACCACCATCCTCTACAAAGGGCAATGACTGTTTTAAAATAAACCTGGAATTCAGAAGGGGGCTGTCACTCAAGTGAATTTTCCAGAAGAGTGCATATGTGTTGATAAGACTTTTCACCTTAAGTTCATTTTAATACTCTCCAACCTAGACAATATAATTATTGTTGAAGTACTTCCTCTGACATTTAGGTCTATTCTAATTATCTATCTTTGTCATGAAATATCAACTTGAGCAAACAAAACTGCAGTTTTCATACTAGTCCCTTGCAATAACAACACTAGACATCATGACTGTAAGCATCTAATGCAACCTCTGAATTTTGTTTCTTTTATATATATATATGGGTTTGCACTTTAAGGTCTACAGTAATTGCACAGAATATTTTAATACAATTTTACTCAGTGGCCCGGATGGAAGAGAAAAAAATTGGGTATTAGTGTTCTTACAATAAAGATGTTCATGGATCATATTCTAAAACCAAATTATTAACGCAAATCATCAACAACCGATTAGATAATATGTACATTAAGTGATGAGGCTAAAAGAAATGTAGCTCTTCAGTAATCTCCAAGCACCTATTTCAGGAAGCTCAGACCACCTGCTTTTTCATACTTTGTAGATAAAGGGATGAATTTTACCTTATTAACAATATAAAAAAAGAGAAATTTCCTATGAAATAGCTGTCAAAAAATCAAAACAAGGTAGTATGAAAATCCTGCATATAATGGTACTTCAGTCTGACCTTGGGTGAATTCCCTTAAATAAAAGCAAACGTATTTGTTGATAGAGGATGATAAAAAGTGAATAATATAATTACAAATCAGTTAAATATATTTTTCATTAAATGAAAAATTAATACCCTGTGACTACCCTTTGCTGTCTCATGACTTACATTCTCGCACAAGTCTTTTCTTTGGGTTTTTTTATAGCCCAGGGCTTGCCAACACACACCTCACAACTTCTCCAGCCTGAGGCATGACTAGGATCCCACCATCCGAGCAGTCCCAGTATACGCTCTAACGCAAACACTGAGGCCAGTTCCTTGCCCAGAGTACAGGCGAGTGGAGGGCCAGCCTCCCAGTGAGCAGAACTAACAGCAGGAGCCCTTCTGGCTCGGGTGCCACCCTGGGCAGAGCTCCCTGGCATTTCGTAACAGCATTTATATAGGTGCTGGAAGTTCAGTGCTGCATCCGCAGCCAGAGACACCACCACCTGTGTGGGGCTGCCACCTCACGTGCCATCTCCTCCTCACGCGAGATGGATTCACAAGTCAAATATTTCTGTCTTAAGTTCCTGGGGAGCAAGCAGTTGAGGGGTGAGTCTGCTAAGCCTGCTGGGGAGAGGAAGCTAGCCTCTTCTGGATGTCCACAGCTCTCGGACGTTTGTATTAGGAGAGAACTCTTGAAATTAAGCTATGGGTACTTCTTTATTCTGTTTTGCAACGTACAGTATAGTGAGCAGAGGCAACCTGGCTCCACATGAATTCCACTGGGGTCTGTATACCCTAGTGTGAAAACATCTCTGGAAATATTTAGCAATTATAGATGGATTAAAACCATGAAAGGTCTGAGGACCTTTTCACACTATAACACACTTTAAAAAAAATCACTTCAATTTTTAGTATCTGTGCTGCTATCTAACGCTGCTTTCTTTCAAGAGACTAAACCTCTACTGCTTATTGTCAAAAAACAATATTAAAATAAAATTCAAACCTCAGTGCAGCATTTCTTCCAAGACCTTGTTTGTGCTCCACATCCTTCAGAGACTGTGTGATTGTGGGAATCAGGCTGGTAACTAACGTCTGATCCAAGACTGCCACAGTTTCTAGGATGCTAAAAACCCGGTGATCATACACGGTGGTATAGTCCTGGATAAACTGCCTGAGGGGGACACAGAGGCATTTAATGCAAGGTCAAAACCAGATGCAGAGAACATGCCAAGAACAACTGAAGAGTGTAATCAGAACAAGCAATCTGGCTGCATGGCAATTTTCATATTGTTACACTGAAATACTCTACATGGAATACTTTCTTTAAACGAAGGCGTGCTTTTGAAGACTAATGCTAAAAATCCGACACATTTCTTTTCGAGCAAATTGGCAGATTCTGCTGCTGTTTCACCAGGGCTGACTTGTTCCAGAGCACTTTTTAACATGTCTGAATGCAAAACTAAAACATGTATTTATTATTTAATAAAAAATAATGATTAAAAAAAGACCAGCAAAACAAGAGCTCTAGATTAAAGTCTGCAGAAATAATGTTGGCGTTTCTTATAAGGCTGCACTGGATCTTAAGCAGGACAGACCATGGGGTGGAAGTACATCCATTTGTCTTCCCGAGGGTTTGAGGTCTTTAAAGATCACAGATTACATTCAAATCAGAAGTAACACTCCAGGGATGACACATCCCATGAAAGTGATGTATCATGTGCAGACTGGCATGCCCACAAACACCCATTCTTATTCCAGTGAGTCTCTCTGAAGCTTTCATCTAGATATGACCCCATACAACACCAGTGCTTAGGTCTGCAAAATGTCTTTGGGTCTCGCCTCATGCAGCTCTTCTACGCTGTCCATGTGAGAAACAGAATTCATTTTGCAGAGGTATGGAATAAGTACAGTTTACATTATAATACTCTATTATTTATTTTTCACAAAATCTACTCAATTAAAAGAAAAAAAAGCAGCTAAGCTTGTTGTATGAGGATTTGATGTCCATTATATGCACTTCACCTTAAGCCCACACATCTTTCATTGCACCTAACACTGGCCATCAACGTTTATATGGAGTTTTTCCCATTGCAGCAGTGACATACCCCTCTGTCATATACCTTTCAAAACAGTCCCTAATCCATAAGAAAGCAGGTATATTTCTCTTCTACTTTTGGCCAAGCTATGTTTAAAACCAGTGTCAAGAGTAGTGTTATTTAAATACCATAAACAAGTGACAATGCAGTATGTTAAGGATAATTAGTTATTTTGAAAAAACATGTTTGCTGTCAATTGGCTTGCAGTAACTTCACTGCCAACTGGCATATTTTCCAGTTACCTAAATACAGAAGTCAGCTGGGTGGCACGTTCTCCTCTTGACCCTGCTTGGCAGCCTTCTACCATGTACTGTACAATGTCTGTAGATATTTTTTTAACTGTAAAAGCAAAATCACAAGATTCACACAGAGCTCTTGAACTGACCATCTGGAGAATGTCTTTCATGAAGACTAAAATTTTTTACATGAGAAAAAAAAATGTTTTATCTTACTTTGATGCAAGGGAAATTACTGTGAGAGCAGTTAGATTGGCTATAGAAGAACAGAATGAATCACAAATTTATGCAAAAGTCTTATTTTCACCACCATCATCCTTTAAAGATACAGATTTTTAAGTACACTATGATCTCTTTGAGTCAAAGCAAAGAGACACACACTTAGTGGAAACAGATATTTTATTTAAATTTAAGTTCTATCTGTATTCTTTAATCACTCCTATTTGAAATAAAGAACAGCAGCTATAGCACCATATCCTGCCCAAAGCTATATAGATCTACTCCTTTCAATAGTGGATATTGTTCTGAAATCCACCCTACCTCTTTTTTTTAAGGGGAAAACCACCCCACTATTTTCTTCCCCTTCATTTTTTCCAAACAAATATTCAAGTTACAAGATATTGTAACTTGAATTGTCCCATTATAAAGGTGGAACTGGGCTGCGAAGGCTTTTCTACACAGGCGTGCTGGAGCCCTGTCTGGGCAAGCAGTGAGCTGGTGGCCACAGCAGCACAAGACATCCAGCTCACTCACTCCGCAGCATATTGCAGAGTAGGCACGCTCTGTTTCAGCACATATGGCCATGGTGGCAAAAGGGGGAAGAAAGTTGTGTGATGATTCAGCTGTTTTCCTAAGCATATATCTTGTCCTTCAATATATATCTTTTATAGACCAGAATCAAAAAGTATTTTATTAGACAAAATCCCCAGAAGTTGTCAGAGGTGGATCCCCATTTTGCTTAATGCTTCTCCTGGCAGCAAGAAGTGGAAATGTTGAGCTTATGCACACATGCACATTCATTATACCACAGTGGGGTAAACACAGTGCTTCATTTTTTAAGAAACTAAAAAGAAAGACATTCTCACTGCCAAACAAAGCATGCTAAGAGAAGAAAGAAGACTCAAAGATACCTTCAGACAGCAACACACTACTTTTAATCCATTTATAAAGCCTCTATGGCAAGAATGTATGCTAGTCTTATTTTTGCTTGCACCTAAAGGGGTTTGAGACCACTTCCACAGTTACCAAGTCTGGGAGAAATGAGGTGGGAAGGATGGGGGGAAAGAAAATACTCTTCAGATTCCCAAGAAGGCTATCACTAGTTCATAAGAGGACAAAAGAAAGCAAGACAGTTCTCTGCTTCTTGAAAACAGAAGTCCCAGACCAGTTAAAGAAAAAAGAAAGCTTGTCCAGTTTATCCAGCCAAAGTATCTCATTCACCTCATCTAAAAGTCTTAAATATTGGGATGAAAGATGCTCAGGAATACAAAACTCTTACATGTGTGCAGAGACATATTCAAAGCAAACAAGCAGCTTACCTTGTAGCTCATTAACCAACACCATGCATTTCAACACAGCTGGGAGAACTAAGTCAGCGTCACACAGTTCAGTGCTCTGGGTTCTCTGAAGTACTTCAAGAATGAAAGCAAGAACGGAGGCCAGGCGAGGAGGTGGAGCGTTACCTTTGAACTGCATGCACTTTTCACTGGGAAGACAAAGCAAACCAGAAAAAAAGTCTGTAATTTGGTTTTTCCATTCAAAGCAAGCACCACATACTTCAAACATAGATTTCTATCTTTATCTAGGCTCAACTAATGGCTTCTATTTGTCTTAGTCTTAGCAAGGACTCCCAATTTATCAGAGGACAGTGATGCCTTCCGACTCTTCTGCTGAGAGAGAAGTGAGAAATAACAGTTACCATAATTACGGTTAAAAAGCCAAGTATGATTATAAAAGTTAAAATACAAAGGCAGCTTCATAAAATAACCAAATAAAGGGAGGAGCCAAGATTCTAAGACCCTAAGACAACATCTAAAATACAACTGTTGTTGAATTACTTTATTTAGCTTTATGAGCTTTTGTAAACTCACAATCAAACTCGTGGTAACAGCTCTGCTGTTATGCTAGTACTGTTATTTTATTTTTGTCAACAGTATGTTGTAATGGGACAGCCGATGTCTGCTTTTGCTCTGTCAGAATTAACACAGACCTCTCCAGCATAAAATTGGTCACAAAGATAAAAGGTGACCTGCCAATCTGCAACAAAAGCAAATTTTGACATCCTGCACATTGAGTGTTCCAATTTGAACAGCTTGATTTGTTGTTTTTCTGCAAAAGGATACAAGAATCGGAATTACTGTTGGTTTGACATTACAAATTACTGAAATCTGAAGTTTAAATTGAAGCGTTCAGGAGAGAAGATTGCAGGTGAAAAACCCACAGCACTTATTCGTCAATTAGCAACAGCATTCCAGAACCTTCAAAAAAACTTCAGATATTTAATATTAGGTACCACATGCATGTTTACTGAGCAATGCATCAATAAAAACCACCATCCCCGTTAAAAGTAAGGAGTGCTTCTACAACTTTCACAGAGCCGAGTATTTCATTGCACAGCTTTAGAGCACTGGTATAACTTGGCAAATGAAAGCTGTAACACGTCTTTGTATTACGCAGTCTTACTCACTTTAATATTAGCAACTCTGAAATCTTCTCTCCCTTTAGTTTACTACGAAACTTTAACACTAATTTTTTGGGGAGTGCTTTTTGACTAAAACAGTTCTCTGACTTGGATAATACACCCCTCATCCCGTGGTTTGACTTCCTCTGTGCAGCAGCAAGACATTCACGAGCTTTCATACAGCAAAATGGCTAGTGAACTCTGCACAAATCGACAGAGACCTAGTGACTGCCTCCTGACCACCCAACAGTCTGCAAATCAGAGTGCTGCTGCTCAGTTATACGACATCCTTCCCAGATCACCAAGGAACATTTCATGTCTTACAAATCGCCAAGTACCCTTACACTTTCAGAACTTTCTTTCCACTATCAAATTTAAAATTTTAAAAATGCATGCACACATTCAAGCATAACTTTATTAAGATGACAAAGTTTGAGTATTCAAAAATTAAAAACATGTCAGAACTAAGACTGTGAAATCTTAATTCACTGCCTTAATATGTGACAATACAGGCTTTACTTACAGGACTGCCTATCATATTTACCTGAGATCAACACTGAAATTCTTTTAATCAACATGTATTCACACTCTTTAACAAAGAAAAATGCAATTACCTTGGATATAAGAAATCACCTTATATTTGGGGGGTTTTAATTCCTCTCCCAACAAATTGTTCCCTCTCCTGTGGTATACAAAACAAAGCTTCAGCCTTTCCGCAGCAGGTCCAGCATTTATAGCTGCCGTTGATATTGTGCAAGTAGTGACAGCACAGTGAACAAGTACTGTCTCCCTGCCTCTACGCCTCCCTCTTCCCACCCTCCAAACTTTCTGTTTCCCCTGGGCAGCTGGCACACCTAGGTGTACCCTGACACACACAGAGCGATGAGCCCTCCCGTGCACAGGTACGTGCCAACCATAAGTACTACAACTCTGTAGCCCTAAATATTGCCTGAGACACAAGCATTTGATGATGTATATTGGAGGGTAATTTGTCAAGAAAAATACTTGCTTTTCACATGGCCCCATGTGGCATTTTTTCTCATAGTTTAGGACCTTTATCCTCAATGACCATCTCACTAGGCTCCAAATCTTCCCAATTTTACTCTCCTAATGCATACATGTTGTCATTCCTTTGCTCCCTGGGCAGCAACTCGCAGGCTCTTCCCATAGCCAAACCATCAGTTAACTGAGAAGAAAGCAGTGGCATTCCCTTCCCCATTAGCCCTTTGTGAAATCTGAATAAGTGATGGGTTTGTTACTTTGCTGGTCCTTACTTTATGACATGCAGAGTGGTCTTCCGCAGACGGAGCATCTGGGGGACTGTAATGGAACTGCATAAAGCAGTCAGCATAGGATGCTGTCCAGCTCCAAGTGCAGAGGGAGAAGAAGGGAGAAATCGTCCAAAATACTGCTGAATAATGCTCCCAAGCAGTTGATTTAAATAGGCACCCTGTGTCTGGGACTGACAACATATAAAGGACAGGCCCTGTAGCAGAAAATTTTAGAAAGTGAGAAATCAAATAAATCCTTAACAATATTTTTTAATAAATCTTTCACATCCATAGGCTACATACTCACTACACGCTGTGTAAACCGCTGCACAGAGTAACTACTGCATGACAAATAAGCAACAGTAATAAATGAAGACAGAATCAGAGCAAGGCTTGCAAAGGAGAGAAAAATCTTTACTACACTAATTGATATATTGGAAGATAAGCGTTGGGACACACAAGCTCCCCTTCAAATTTGAAATAAAACCTTGGCATTTCAGACCTGAGAAGTGTTTCTGTGCCCAAGAGCTCCTCATTTCTTTTTCAACTCTGTACGTGCTCTAACATAGTATATTTGTCAGGTAAGATTTATGAAGGGAGAGAAAGAATACCTCATCTGTTTGTAAAGCACGATGTGAAAGTTTTGTACAAACAATATAGCAGAAAAATGAGCACTTTGAATCGTGGCCTGACAAGAAACCTTTTGCTCATAGTGTGAACAAATCAGGGTAAATTAGGCATCATTTATAAAGGATTTAGAGTGTTTTTTTTTAAAAAATCTGTGTAAGGTAAGGCTAAACCTGCTGCGATTTATCCAATATAAGCTATATTGATCCAAAGAAAAATCTATAATCTTGCCCAGAAAGTGCCTACCTAAACACTACCCATAGCTGCACAACATACACATGGTACATCTCTGAAAAGAGTATTCTTCTTAGTGGTACGAGTTGCTGTGAGAGAAAGTTAAGAGCTTCCTTCGCCTTCCTTTGATTACTGAAAGGATGAAGAACAAATCACTAAAACACCAAATAAACAAGTCCAGTCGTCCCCTATCACAAGGGTCACAGCCAGCACCACAAACAGAAGCCTCTTGAGAATTCAGTTTTCACAAGTGTTGTGCAACAAGAATAATGGCATAAAAAAAGTTCAAGCACAGAGTTCCCTAGACAGCGACTGCAACAGCACTTCAAACTTCCACTAGCACTGCAATCCAGACCCGTTTTGGTAGGAGGAGTACCTGCCTGAACAGGGGTGGCTGCTGAGGTAAGCGAATGCCCCTGATGTGTGAATGAATAGCTCATGGCAAGCTGCTTTTGTCCCCCAACTACTGACAAAGAGTATTTCTGTTGCTTTTCACATAGGAGTCTCTCCCCAAAAAAGATTTTAATCTATAACTGTTTGTGTGAACATGACAGAACAATTATTTCAGGCAAAAAAAAAAAAAAAAAGCAGACTGAGACAGAGCTGAGGGTCGTCTTGGCACTTTCTTGAAACAGGGAGTTCCTACTTTTGGTTCCACAGTAAACATATATAAGAAACATGAGATTTTAAGAAACGAGGTGCTTCAGGACTTGCCTGAAGACTTGCTGTAGGTGGTCCTCTTGAATGCAGACCTGTTCAGTTAGGGATTAACTACACATTCTTTTAGAGCTCCTTGGTAATTTTGGTAAGTCCCAATAACATAAACGACTCTGCCTGAACTGGGGCTTTGATAAACAATTAAGATTGTCTCCTCTTTTCGTGTACATACAGCAAAATTTTGTAGGAAAAAGCAGCTGCTGCTTTATCAGAATTCTTAAAAGCACTGCTTGGCAAGCAGCTGAGATTGTTAGAGATGACAGATTATCTAGTAATGTAAGCTTGAGTGTTTGATGTCTTCAGCAAGATATTACAGCAGGCATAAAGGAGACTTGCTTGTGCTTTCTGTAGTACGGCTCTTACAAAAAGAAAGAAAATATTCCATAATCAGAACTGGCACTCTTATGACTCTAGACTGTTTTAACAGTAGAAAAAAACCCAACAAACATATCTGTGAGAAAGTGTATTAATCTACCTGATAAAAGCGACACAAAGAACATCACAACCTTACAGAGGACTTCTGCAAGAATACATGAAGAATGTAACACCTGTCAAGAACTAACAATAATTACTAAAATGAGACAGTTCTTCAAATTGAGGATCACCAAATGCTACATAGTATCAAGAAAAGGAAGACATCAGTTGTTATTAAATAATTAGTTACTGTTTTTAAGAAATGATCCTAAAGATACTTTAAAAAGCAAAAAAAATAATAAAAATTTAGATGTTTGAAGGAACACTGACTAATTTTTGCAGATCTTCTAATAGTTACATTTGAAGAAGGATCAACAAACCTAGCCTGATGCTTCATAAAAGCATCTTTATTTTTTCAGTTGAAGTACACTGATTCTAACTTTCTGGGGTGTGGGATGGGGCAAGATGTAATCTGAAAAAGAAGGAAAGGATTAAATAATAAAAAAAACCCACCAAACCACCCTGCCAAGAGCATTACTGAAAGATATTCTTCTCAACTACGGAGGGAAGAAAGGACAGAGAGCACTCTCGAAACCCTGTAAGGAGAGCTGTTAACTTAAGAAACATTTTAAAACACAGAAAATGCCTTTTTTCTGTAACCTAATGCTTTCTTTATAAAGGATTCTAGGTTCATTATTGGTGGGCCAGGAAGAGATGCTGACTCTCAAAAAAAGGTGTAATTTTTCAAACCATGTGGTGATACCTAAATTCTCCCTTCAATAAGGAGGACCCTCATCATTTTTCCTAATGAAAGTTACCAGATTAGCACCAATGTCTTCCAAGATAGAAATTCTTTTTTCCAATGAGACAACAGTGAGAAAAATCACCTTTTATTTTGTTGGGAGCAAAAAAACCCACCCTTAAACAAAAAATCCTTCTGTGTAGTAGAAAAATCCATTCATCAGTCCTTACACATGAAAGGCATGTGTACAGCATCAAAGCTTTTCAGGGAAGAATCATCATACCTTTGACCTTGACACTTCTACCGTTCCTAAAAGTTTCTGCAGAAGAACCTGGATTTCTATTTTGGACATGAAGGCCCATTGCCTTTATCTCAACACTGTGTTCTTTGTCTTAGGAAGTGCAGAGAGCAACAGACCTGCACAAAGTCTGACACCACTGCATCCCAAGTGGCAGACGGGATAAATTACCAACACTGCACAGCAGCTGCAAAACTCTGAGTACAATGGCAAAACATCCTAGGCAGCACTGACCAAGGATGTGATTATGAGGAAATCACATGGAACTTTCTTCTTTTAAATCCCACCAGTAATTAACAGAGATGAAGGAAGCTACTGTTGGTGAGATAGAAAAGAAACACATGCTACTGGACTGCAATTCTGGACCAGGAATCTGAAACCAGTCTCAGACCCCTAGGATGATCTCTACAAAGCAGATGGACTTTAAAGGGTTGATAGAGCCGCTCTCTTTTTCCTAACTATGTTCTTTAGCCATCTTCTGAGGTTAAACAAAAAACCAAAAGACACTTTAACGGGAGTAGAGAAGCATGACAACATCTGCTCCTCATTTTATTAGAAAGGCAGCTGATTCCCGTGCGTGTTCACTGCAGGAACCTTTTGTGGCCAGAGCTGCCTCTTTCTTCTGATTTATCCATATATCTGTAAATCACCTGTGGAGAGCGAAGAACCGATTAGTATGGATTACTGGAACTATTCACTGCAGAAGTGCCAAGCTATCTAATGATGACTTATAATATCAGTCCTGCTGTTGGAATAAATCTGCTGGTCACCAATTAATGTTGTACAATTCCTATTAAACACATACTATAATTCACAAAATGTATTAATAAGCTTGCTCAAATATCAGACCACAGATGTGGCTCACAGGAGGGCTTTTAAGGTCTGATCTCTGACAAATGCTGAGCCTGCACAGACCCATTAAAATCACTGGAAAATGTATGTGCCAAGCACTACTTAGAATTAAGCTCTTTCACCACTCTCCTGTATTTAGATAGAAATCTTCTGTATTTGGACAGGATTAACACTAATAAATCAAGCAGGGTATCTTACCTTTACCATTATTAGGTATATTATGCTTATTCCATGCACCCACACTCTATTCTGCAAGATACATTTAAACTACTATTTATTCTCTAAAATAAGTTCTCTACTCCACTTCTGTTCTTTCCCATATTACTGGTAAATGTGTACTAAAAAAAAAATCCTCCAAATCATCCTCCAAGAAATCCCTCCAAGAGCAATCTCAATCTGAAATTTCCCATGGTAGGCTTCAGCAATCCACTATCTCACAAATCAGCTCAACTTCTTTTTACAGTGGCAAAATACCTCACGTTAGCTTTTACATGCCTCACTGTCTCTTAATTAAGAACAGTCCCATAAAGTTATAAAATGACTGTTCACTCATGTTTTTCATGCTTTACTTTAATCCACCATTCAAACAACTCTGAGGACAATTTTGGTATTGTTTCACAACAAAATCTTTTTTAGGTCATCAAACATTATCAAAACAGATGACGCACAGCGAAAGAAATAATATCCAGATAGTAACTCTTTAGGCAAGAAAAAATAAATAAATACTAGTTTAAAAGTTTCTAGAGCTAAACTATTTTGACAAGGCAGCATCAGTGACTGAGTTTGAAGGAAACTTCTAGATAAGCTCAGTGTACAGTGGAGAACAGACCAGTTGCCCAACAACTGTCAGAAGGCACAGCTGTATAGCCCACATGTTTTAATACATTAAACACAAATAGAAGAAGTAAATACAGTCAGTCTGAATCGAGGAGAGAGAAATGCAACATCTAGTTTTAATTAGAACATTTGACAGTTATCTGTGCTTGTGTAAAATTAAACAAAGCCTGTAATTTTGATCTTTGATGATGACTGAATTAAAATTGAATTAAAAATAAACCCCTCGGTTTGGGGTGGTGAAGGAGGGTGAGATACAGGCATCAGTTCTGATGAATCCTGAGCGTAGTAACAAACTACGCTGCAGGGAGAGAAGGAGCCTCCTGTGTTGTCCCAAAAGATGAAGAACTGGCCTCTGCCATCACAGGGTGGCAAAGGAAGGCAATGCCCGCACAGCACAGCACAGCGGCAGCAACGTTGTCCTTGCCTTTAAGCCTGCTGCCCAGCTGCGTGGCCGCTGCATTACCATTACACAGGGCATGTGGCCATTTGGGGAATTGTTTTCTATACGGTTCAGGAATTCTACCAGATTTCCTAAGATTGCTGCATCATTGAGTGTGTGAAATTAATTGCCTGCTACTAAGACTGATTTCAAATGCTTTCAAAGCCCACATAAAAGGATCAAATAAACCACATTAAAATTAGTTATTAAAAGCTCTGGAAAGAGGGAAGTTTTGCAAACCATTGCTCGCAAAACTAAGACTTTTTCTGAGATCTAAGGAGGTCTTTGAGACAAAGGAGGAGCTGCCCACACCAAAGGAACTGAAGGAGTTCAGGACAATAAAAAAAGATGGAGATGGAGCCTGGAACTTTTCAGAACACTGGAAAGAAAAAAAAAAAGAAAAAAAAAAAAAGAATTTAAGAGACCTATGAGTAGAAATGCTAGTCAAAGGCTTTTATGCTTTGGCTATGAATAAAGAATTTGCATGTATAAGAAGATATTTTGCATGGTCTCCAAACTCCTGTTTCTTTACTTTCATATAACAGCCAAAGGATTAAGTTGTAAACTAGAGAGTATTAACGGGGACTATGATCTACAGATCTACAGAACAATGTTTGTCTAACAGTAGGGTGAGTCAAGGCTCCTGCACTACAGTACCGCTGCTCCACCTCCACGAATGGACCCCAGACACAGGGCAGCCACCCAAGGAGAGTCTGACCACACATTTCACCAGCAGTTTAAATTAGTCAAGGTGGGGTTATTCCCAGAGGGTTCTGTTTCTCCATCTTTCCTCCCACCATATTTACGTGTTCCCTCCCACATACACCGTTTTATCATTTTTCTGATACGCCTATTCAGGTTTGAAGGTTTTTTTGTTTGTTTTGTGGAGCTAGTTCCTAGTTGAATCAGCTCACAAACTGCTAGTCACAAAATCATTAAAGCAAGTTAAATGGGAATGTACATGGAGGTGAAAGGGAATGAATTTAGCCCTAAACCAACTTGACTGAATCCAACTGTAAAATGATAATCTGAGAAGTCAGAGAATGTTTAGAATACATTCAAACTCAAAGCTCAGAAACAGTCCTAAGAGAATATTTTTTTTTTTAATCTCATGCTGAAATATTTCATTTTGAGTTGATTCTAACTCAGAATTTTTCCACTTTCCACAATAAAGGAGAAGGAAGTATTCTGGAATGAATAAAGCATTTACAAGTAAGAAGCACTTACAAATACTGGACCTTTAAAAATACAAACAATTAATAAAATGTAGAAGTTCCATATTGAAGCAGGAAAAACAAGTCTTCTCTCCCCAATAGTGTTTGTCAAATTAAAGGGCTACTTGTTTTCTAGAAGCAGCATTTGTCTAAAATGAACTATTTGATCAATAAGATCATCTAGCTTAGCTGGAAAGCACGTGGACTATGCAGCAGACTGCTGAAGAGTGTGACACTAAGGTCACAAAGTCAGATACTGACAAAGAAAAGAGGAAACAAAGGTCCACAACGCTTGGATTTCAAAACCAGCTTGAGTGGCTTCATCTTCAATCTACATCCATACATGCACATTACAAAGAAACGGTGCTCTCCAACTAAAATACTGAATTAGCAAGCAGACAGTCACACTCTGTGGTAATATCAGTGTCCAGATGGTCCTACACGCATATAGCTACTGAAAATACCTACAAAGCAGCAAAGCAAGTCATATTCTGCACCTCACTATATAACCATATTCACTTCCATATGACGTAATCGATCACAATGCAACTTTTGAAAGGAATAAATCTGAGGGATGTTTACAATGTCAACACTGCATTGTTTCACAATACAATCCTGTAAAGTAATCATTTAAGACTGCAATCAAAATGAAGACTAAGAGGGAAGGGAAAATAGCAAGCAAAACAGATCCAAGGATTTACAAGGGAAAACCATGTCAGCTTATTTAGTTAAAAAACCCATGCTTTTATCTTCCTCACAGCAGAAATTAGTTTCTTTCTACAGTATCAACAAGCCTTACAGAGTTTCAAGAGTGATAGATAAGCTGAGGGAAGAATAGGAGGCGTAACAGGAAAGAAGGCTTTAGCCATGTAAGCGTAAGCAGCAGGAACTTGATTGAGCAAAACATATTCTCAAACTATTAGGATAAAACAGTGCCATGATATGCAGAGGATTGTCTTCTGTTCCTAAGGATAACAACAACAAAATAAAGAGTAGCTCATATTTAATTATCTACAGTTAGCCAAGTCAAGGATGATTTAAAACATTTGTTTGCTCTGTCATCTCAACTAGCGTCTTGCTACGCAGTATGATTATTTGACCCACTGCTTCAGAAATCTCACGTGTCAGAGCCCAGTGTAAACAACAGGCTGGCTAAAAGCAGCCTATATACAGTGATTAGAATAGCAGCTCTGGAGCATACTACAACAGAGCTGCATGCAATGAGAAGAAAGCCAATGGGGTGGCATTTTTCCTTCCACTTCTACAAGAGAAAACCTCCTCTTTCTGCGTCTTTAAATTCAGTCAGCGCTTGTTTTGATTAGGGAAAAAGAAAACATCCTCTGCAACGTGAATCTTTTCCTGAAGATACGTTTGTGTGCTGGTAATAGGGTTCAGATATTTACCTGAAGATAAAGAGGCAGGCTTTCCTGAATGGCAGACAGCAAAGCCACGGGTAGCTCTTTGTCCTGCTGGAGCACAGAGTGCGGCAGCAGTAAACAATCCACGATGCGGAACAAGAGTGGCTGCGCTTTCGAAGTAGCCATTATTGGTGCCCAGAACTTTACCAGACATCCTATTGAAAAAAAGCATCAAAAAATCCCAAAGCAATTTACAGTCAGAAAAAAAAAATTCTGAAAAGCTAAAGAGGCAATTATGTTAAATTAGATAATCCAAGAGTAGCAACAGCAACTGAAATGTCTCACTCCCAGGTACTCGTTCCAAAAGCCCAGTCAAGACTTAAATCCATTTACAGTTCAGCAAAATGAAAGTGCTACATTGATTCAATATATTACAAGTTTTTCAGCACGTGAAGCTGCTTTAGAAGTACAGTAATGCTAAAGAAAAGATAGTCTCTCACATCCCTGCAGGAAAATTAACTAGAACTGGTACGTAACACTATCGCAATCAACACACACACACTGAAACATTCACCTTACAGCATGTATTCATCACATTTTACAGAGAGACACTGCCTTTGCCTTCCCTTCACATTTATCTAATACCACTGTGGCCACATCAGCAGCTATTGATACAGCAATTCAATGTTAGGAAAACATTAAATATCTTTCAAATTGTATTTAATGCATTTAATTCAGCAGATTAAAAAGAACGAGGGGCAGCCAACTCCATTAAATCAACATGGTCTCTCCAGATCTTTATGGGCTCTGAGTTCACAAAATGACAGCCTCAGAGAGCATCCTTCTTGTTTTCAACTTTTCAACACATTAATGTATCACTTCCGTAGCTTTGAGCCAGTTTTAAGATCTTCCTTTTGAGTTAAAAAAAAAAAAAAAAAAAAAAAAAAAAAGAAGTAAAAAGGTGTTGGTGTGTAAATACCCTAACTTTGAGAAACATCTTTCTTGCAGTGAGGTGTAATTTTTCTTGAGAAAATAACTTTATACTTATGAGTGTTAATATTCAAAATATAGATTAAACAAAACAAGATTCCTATGTAGTAGTTCCCACAGACATTCTTAACTTTTAATTAACTAGAAGCAAAAAGTTGTTTGCTGGAGTGAAAATACAGGAATACCCCAAGAAAATAAGATTTTGAAAATAATGAAAGATCAAAAATAGACTGTTACAAGATACTATTAATCTATAAAAGTCATTCATTACCATCTCTAAAAACAGCGCAAAACAACATTAATCTTGTGGAGTGAAAGAAAACACAATGATTGATCACAGAGAAAGAGAACGATCGCTTAACAATACTTCTAATAATGTTGTCTAAGCTTTCTGCTTTGAAAGAAGCATGCTCATTCCAGCTAAAAGTACTTTCATTATCACTGCTGTGATGTATGGGACGGTAGAAGACAAAATCTGACCACAGATGGAAGGTGTTCAGATTTACTAAGTTTCTTGCTTTGTCTTTATAATTTTAAGAAGCCCTTTTAAGCCTTTCTTATATTGTCTTAACTAAAAAGAAAGGACAATTTCTTGCACGCAACAGCATGACTGAAGATTAATTGTTCCCTACTGCAAAGAACAAAAAGGAGAATACCAGTCTAGAATTACTTTACAAGGCTCTGACCCAACATTTGGATATCTAAAACCAATCGACATATGTCTTGTAAATCAAATCATACAGATCTTGCAATAGAAAAGGAAAGTTTTACAAAACTCAAATTCCATTACACCTTTTGCATCTTGGTCATGCTTTTCACTCTGCTCCTTATAATCATGACGCACGCTGGGTGTACATGCAAATCATTACCTCTATCTTTAAGATACATAAACTTTCCCCTATTTTTAAAGGTAAATACATCAGACTGGCACATAATAAACAGCACTCTTTCCATCCTATCAGTGGTTCCACACTTTAATGAACAAATACTGGAATCTGAACCTTAATAAATGCACAAAGTGTATGTAAGAGAAGCAGTCCTAAAAGGAAGCAAATTACATTCCTAAGCCAACCTGTCCACTACTGTAACTCCAATAAATATGATGTAGCTGGCCGTAACACTGCTTCACTGCCTTGTCATTGTTTCTGGTTTTGTTTAGGTAGACCAGGTGGCTTTCAGAAGTAACAGACAAGAAAACATCTTACTTTTGAAAATGATTTGCAGGGGTAATTTATTTAAAAAAAGCCCAAAACCCAACAATCTCACGAGGAGGTTAGACATCAGGATAAAACACAAAAAATAAGTGGAAGAAAATTAAATACCTAACTGTAACATCTTGGTGACTTTGCTTTTTAAAACCATTAAGATAGATGGTATAGAGGAAAAAAAAAAAAAAAGAAAAGATTAAAAGACACATTTTACCGATTTTTTAAAAACTACTTCCTGAAAGAAAAGAGGTTGCAAAATAATTACCTATGATCCAGTATGTAAGTTGCAGACCTTCTGGGGGTCCTTTTACCTTCAAATAAGGTTTTACATACTTTAATACATCACCTAAATACTCCAGAGCCTTTGCTACCATGATAGATTTCTCAGGGAGTGTCTGAAGGCCACTGTAAGTTCTACCAACAGCCTGAGGAAACAAAACCATTGAAATAAATGTAAACTTACTAAGTCTCATAACTTTACCAAGTCTCTCATAAGGTTTGTGCGAATTATTTCTTTTCATACACACAAAATCTCATATATAGTTGCGTTTCACTAAAACTGTCCTATGAACACAGAGATGTACAGTACCTTAATGAATTGGACAAGAGCATTTTTAGGATCTTGCTTGAAAACTGACTCTTCAACATGAGCCTTCGAAAGAATGTTTTCTACTTCTGAGAGTTTAAAAATCAGTCTTGTCATTTCAGTCAGCTGCTCCATATAGGCTTTCCCTGATTGTTACAAGAGAGCACAGCAGTAAATACAGTATACAGTTACGCTTTTCCATTTACTTTAGTCCTAGAATGATAAAACGAAACATGATTTTAAAATTTCTAAAATACAAGGATTCTGCAACCTAGACAACCTGTGTCCAAACTAGTTCTTTTTCTAACAGTTATAAAAGAATGAAGAGTATTAAGTATGGATAATGAATTATTTCATTTTACTGATGGTTTTCTTGAAAATGTACAAAATGTGTATGAAAAATAGCCACTAGAAGATGTGTTCTACAGATACTTAGAACTGCAGTATTTTATAGAAGTGATGAAGTGTTGCTCTAAGAAAGCAAAATATCCTATATAAAAAAGGAAAGAATTAATTGCAGCTGGATTATTTTTTTCTTTTTTCTTCTTTTAGGGCATTCACAACATGATTTTTTACGATGTACTTCAGATTTTCAGTTTTTTCCAGAGACGTTTTTCCATGGGGGAAAAATAGCTTGTCTCCTTGGGAGCAAAGTTTTTGTTCTTTGCTTCCAAGGAAACAAGCTCTTTTATCTTTGTTTGTGATAAATTTGTTATATGCAGAGCAGGCAAACTATCAAAAAATAGCACAAGCAGTGTAAAGAAACACATTTTATAATTAGGCAAAAGTAAAGGAATACAAACAAAAATACATTTTGTAATTAGCTGAAAACGTTTGCCGGTTTCACAATATAGAATCGTTACCCCAAAATCACGGAAATGTGAACACTTACCAACTGTTCGCCCAGCATCTGCCTCAGCCAGCACACCACTTGGTTGATCTACGAACATTTGCAAAATGCATCGAAACCAAGAACGTACTGTCAAAGCTTCATAGGATGTATATCCCATGCTAGAAAAAGCTTCACACAGCGCACTGCAGATATAGAAGAGGAGGAAAAAGGTAAAGAGACCTAATGAAAATATGCAAAAAGGTGGTAGAGTGTCTCATTTGGCTGTAGACATATAGAAACAGTGGACAGAAACAATTAGAAATAAAGTAACAGGAAGGCTAACTGGCATTCCTTTTGTGTACTCTACAGACTTTGCCCACAATATCCCGATGGCTAAAGACAGAGAAAACAGTAAATCTGGTAAAGCCACACATTGTAATATAAAAGCATATATACACATGTACACATTTTTGCTACATAAAACAAAACAGAGGGGCAAAATACACACAGTGAGAAATGCCTTTTTCTAAAAATGGATAATTTGACAGTATTATCTAAATTGATGACGTACAGTGCTGGAAACAGTTTATCTGAATCAACCTGGAACTTCATACTGATGCTGCTTTAGCTACTCTTGCCTCTCATATAAAGCCATCTCAGGTGCCCCATGCTACTCTGAAGTCTGCTTAGCTCTATCTACACAAAGATGGAGAAGAGAAGGTCTGCATTAGCAAATAAAGATATGTCATGCTAGAAACAGAGCAAAACAGGAAGCATGAAAAGGCACCTTGCAGATGAGAAAGGAAACCCTACACTTGATGTATACTTAGAGAAGCATGCATTTATGTATGTATGTATATACACAGAATTATACATACTTTCACACACAGCAAACTTGCTGCATGTACTTTCAAACACTCACTACTCTTCTACCAGCCAGTTGTCAGGTCAGAGTCAACGGCACCATCAACACTCAATGCACAATTCCTGTACCCCACTGTTCAGTTTTACTTGCTTTACCATTGCCACATTCACTTTTTCCCAAGCGTATCAGCCCCACAACATTAATTCTGCAGAAACTCCTTATTAACAGGCAGTGGGTCTGTTCTGCACCCTGTTTCCAATTCCTATCGGATGAGCTCTGTGTGTCCTTCAGGTCAGTGAAATTTCTTGAAAATAGTTACACCTTTTTATTTGAGAGATTTTCTCCCTGGTCAGTCCTAGAGCTTCAACTTTAATGAAAAATGCTTGTACTCATTTCTTTATATATGTACATATAAATCTACTTATTTTCTGCTGAATTTTTACTCCTGCTTGCAACAGAAAGTCAACACAGGTCTAGATGGAAACCAAACTGGATTCTGTTTCTCACTGAACAACATGTATAAAGCTTTTTTTCTGTTTCATTTAGTTAAAACCAATGTCAACTGTGTATTTTGTCTGAACATCCCTGCTGAAGCACTACTGACATAATAAATAAGGAGACCAAATGCAAGCAAATAAAATATAGAAAATGAAAATTAAATCCCAGTACCAAAAGAGGAAAAAACCAGGACGTTTTATCTTAATGCTCTTTGCGGTAGCGTATAAAGAATTCCAGCCTGATGTAATCTTGATGTTCACAGTGAGACTACTTGGCCCCAAAGGCTCACAACACTTTCTGCTGTAGTCTCACTTGTGCTTCTCTTGCTTGCTGGTAGGTAGGTAGGCCACTTGGACATCTTCCTAAAACTGGAGTGGAATATGCTCCTAATCCTTAAGAAAGGAAGGAATAGCAACTACCTGCTAGAAGCATGGCAAGTGGTCCTTTCAAACCAGTGAGCTTATACACATGCTCAAAGTTAGTTTAAACAGGTTATAATACTGCCATGTACTACACAACACTGATCTGGAGAGGAACTTTTAGGCACTACTGCAAAAGAAATGTAAGAGCTTCTGCGCATGTTCCCAGAGCTTATAAGGTCTATAACAGCATCAGGGAAAAAAAAAAAAAAAAAAAAAGAAAAAAAATCTTTTTTACTTTTTAACTGATAACGTTTGATGTGAAAATTAACAGACTGCAGTAACCATGAAGTCTTAAGATCCCAGCACGTGGATGTTTCCGTAACTTTTACTCTACAACTGCCTAAAGTAAATAAGTACATGAATTATACTACAAAAACCGGCCATCTTATTAACATATAATAAAATGGCAATGTTTAGAGTAGCATACCTCTGTATAATTCTACTAAAAAAGTCTTATCTGAGGTACTCATTGTCCTTCCACAAGGAAATCTGAACACTTTACAGCTCTTGATGAGGTAGGCACATACCTTCCCCCTAGGCTCAGGCACTTCAGTTTTTACCTTGTTGGCCTTGAGGCAACTGACAGGGGAAACTGTCCTTGAGGCTGGGCTATACCAACACCAACAGCTTAAGGGCAAAAATACTTGTCTCTGTGTGACTGTTTCTGTCCCATGCTTCCAGCAGCGGGGAGATTCAGAAAAGCAGAGTGAAAATGTATGAGAGAACAAGACAGAGTGAGAACATACACACACAGCATCACTTGACTCTGGCGTCACTTTCTCCTGTTAGTTCTCTCAATATGGATCCATCAGCCTGACATTTTAATTTCCTCCGTGGCACAACCTGCCAGAGGAGGGCAAGGTCCTCTCATTCCTTTCTATGGCGGTATTTGGAAAAATAGGCTTGAATTCCCTCAGGGTGCAAGATCCACGTAACCTGGGTTTTCCAAATTCTTGTGCAAGTGCTCTAACCTTTCATCTAATGTACACCAGACTATTATCATCAATACCAACTGCATTTTTAGATGGAATTATGGCAGCAGGGCTGTATGTGTGTGCTCTGCACTTGCTAATGCAATCGTGCCCAGGAATGCTTTGGCCATGGTTCCAAATACAGTAAATGTTATCTCAGCCAGCACAGTAATGCATCTGTAGAGATATATATTTATAAAAACATATCAGGTGCTTAATAAATATTATTAATCAATACTTTAGTAACTGCTCTCAGTCACTTACTTGAGTGTTTACTGGGGGAACCAGTAATTAGCCTTAAACACCTAAATTATACCAAAAATCCCATCTAGACATCAAAATGTTTTTCTTGCTCTCACCTGAAAAGCAACAAAATTCAAATTATAACTGGCTATTTATGTGCTTAACTCCTATTTCATGCAGGATGTGCTAGGTATCTGCAACCTTGCATGACACACCCTGTAGAGATCATGCAAGAGATATACAGCAAAGAGAGGACTGAACGGTCCTCTCCCAAGTTGCAAACTAACACACAAGGAACTAAATTCAACCTCTTTTGATATCTCCCTGCAAGAAGGCCATAGCCTCATCTTTGCTGATCACACTAAAATAATCTTTACCGTATCTTGATTTACAGCTATGCTCCTTAGTACAACATGTACCCTAAAAATGTGCAACATTTTTCACTTTCAAACACAGCCTGACATAGAAACATTCCCTCCTTCTCTCTCATCTCTCACCTCCCCTGCTTCCAAAGCCTGATTCAGAAGCAGGAAGGGGGGAATACACCACAATAACGACCCCCACCACTAATCTATCTTAAAGTTTATAGAGGCCTACTTCAAAGCAAATAAAATTTCTCATGTATATAAAAATCTAACTGGACAACCTGCTCTAGCTGACCCTGCTTGAGCAGAAGCATTGGGCAAGTTCTGATCTCAAGAGTCCCTTCCAACCTAAACGATTCTGTAAAAATTCAATGTTGGCATGTTAAACATAGGAATGTAATATTTTCTAAATCCATTATTTAATCTAAAGCATCCATGTAGCAGGTCTCAGAAACCTGAGCTACATGAACATTAATATGCACTCCAGAAGCTTGTCAAAAAGGAAGTTTTAATGCATGTCATTCCTTACCATCATTTTCCTTGCACTTTCAATACTGCACAACCCATCCTTTCTATTCTGCTCTCACAAGACCCCACCTGGAGTACTGCATTCAGCTCTGGGGCCCCAACATAAGGACACGGACCTGCTTGAGCGGGTCCAGAGGAGGGCCACGAAAATGATCAGAGGGCTGGAGCACCTCTCCTATGAAGACAGGCTGAGAGAGCTGGGGCTGTTCAGCCTGGAGAAGAGAAGGCTCTGGGGAGACCTTCTAGCAGCCTTCCCGTACCTGAAGGGGGCCTACGAGAAAGCTGTAGAGGGACATTTCACAAGGGCATGTAGTGAAAGGACAAGGGGTAATGGCTTTAAACTGAAAGAGGGCAGATTTTGATCAGATATAAGGAAGAAATTCTTTACTGTGAGGGTGGTGAGGCACAGGAACAGGTTTGCCCAGAGAAGCTGTGGATGCCCCATCCCTGGAATGTTCAAGGCCAGGCTGGATGGGGCTTTGAGCAGCCTGGTCTAGTGGGAGGTGTCCCTGCCCGTGGCAGGGGGATTGGAACTAGATGATCTTTAAGGTCCCTTCCAACACAAACCATTCTACGATTCTATGATCCTTCTCAGCTTCCTGAAGAAGTTCTTCGTTTTGAAGAAGTCAAAACATTTAAAAATTGAATATTTACTATATAGCATCCTCAGATTTCTGTGATAATGTTTATCTCAACTTTCTGTAAGATGTAAGTTTTTTGTGTTAAGTGTAACTGGTAGAGGAAAAAAGTCCAGTACTTTTAACTAGAAATTTTTAAATTTACCAAGGTACATTATTCAACCTCAAGTGCAGCTAGGGCAGGAGGCTACTGCCTTGCCAATCTGTAACAACTTTTCCCAGATGTAACAATAGAAGGGGGTGGATAACTATAACTATGCAAAGTAAAAAACAGGTTGTGAGTTCAGGCATTTCACTTTATTTCACAGTATTGCCCTTTCACAGAAGTACTTCTCTGAAGATGTTGTATAGGTCTGCAATCTCCATAATGTTAGTAACAACACCATTTCCACTGGGAAAAAATAAGTGGTTTGCTATATAAAAGACAGAGAACTTTCAAAATACTTACCAGTCTTGCTGACAAATTTTTAGTACCTTAAGCTATTTACACATAAAAACAACCGACCAACCCAACCCAAATAACACCCACTATCCCCTATGAAATGTCCCAGATAATTTCAAGAAACCTAGAACTTTAGCAGGTGCAAAGAACCTAGACCATCTTAATGCAACATCATTGTGTGAAGCAACATTTTCCACAAGTCTAACGAAGGAATGGCAAGATACTGGAAGGAAAAGTAGTTGCAATTTTTCACCTGTTTTGAATTAGGTGACTTAGGTATCTTGACACCAGCTGAGGCCACACCATGTCATCCCATCCAAACAGCTGCATCATTGATAGAACAGGCTGTGGCTGGAGATCTGATAGGGCTTTGCCGGGTATATCCAAAGCTAAGAGAGTAAAACCTGTAAAGACAGAAAAACATAGCACCATGTTAATAGTTTCTTTGTACATCCCTGTTCCACTAAAAAGCACTGAAAATTAATTACAATTAATTATGTGTAGTTTGGGAGTACCAGAAATCTCAATTAAAACTAGGCAACGATTCTAACAGGCAGGAGTTTGTACACATGTTAAAATGTAATCTCTGTCTGAAGGAGTCTGTAAGTCAACATGACACTCTTAATGCAAAGGAGGGAAAATGGATCCAAAAATATGCAATGTTAAATATATTCACAAAACCACAGAAGGTTTACCACCTATGCAATCGAAACAGTGTCTTAAAAACTTGGGGTTTTGCCTTCTTGGCCTCCCTTTCATGCCTCCACCCACCACCTTTTCCCCTGTACACACAGGTATTACTGTGCTTTACAGGGCTGAGTTTTACTTATTTGCTTTGTTGTTTTTATACACTTCTCGCAGTGAAGAACTGTATCTGAAAAGAATTCGCTCAGTAAAAGCCGGTACCTTTCTATTTTTAAAATAGCCTTCCATGTATCAGAAGTTACTGTGTAAACAAAGCAATACGGACAAGCTTATTCTTGAAAAAAGGATCTTCATGTAACAGTTGCAGATCTAGAAACTGGGACAGTACTTTGCACAGTTTTTGTTATTGAAGCACAACTTTTTGCCGTTTATGTTAGGTCTACCTTGGAATCCGTACCTAACACCACCACAGTAAAAAAAATAAATAAAGCATAGTCTTTATGCTGCAAATGGCAAACGCATTTAAATTCAGGAAGAAAATGTAATCTGAAATGCTGAGCGGTTATTGGGTTATAGGAAATGAGAGGCATCAAATTAGTCAGGAAAACTGACTTTGGAGGGCATTGAAATAAAGGGGCTCACTAGTTCCAAAATTCTCCAATTCAACATTAAATATAAATGCAATATTAATTTATTAAAATAATGATTCATTAAACAATAATTTATCGAAATAATAATTTATTAAAATAATAACTTATAAACCTGCATGCACTGAGAAGCTGATGATTAGACAGAAAAGGCTAATTTTCAGAAAGAACAACAAAGCCATTTTAATTAATGGTATAGGGACAGAGTGTCTTAAGCTATGAAGGACTTCGCATTTCCTGTGTGTCTTGGAAGAATAAAAAGTCATACAAAGCCCCCACTCAGCCTTAGGTGAGGAAGCAATTTGTGCCAGCCTTCTTCCAGATTATCACATTGTTTCTGCAAATTCAGCCATAACAGGGCTGGGGGAGAAATGGGAGACAGAAATGATAACGTGAGTCCTAGGCTGCTTGCCTGGCAGAGGGAGCAGGAGAGCTGGGACAGCTGCGCTCTCCTCTGGGCTGCAACCTCTAAGGCAAGAAGCTCAGACAGCATGGGAAAGGTTTGCCTTCCGCTGTAGCACTGCCTAACACGTCTCTATAAAGCAGGTCACAACTGCACTCCCCTGCTTCTAAGTGGAGTTTATAATAGGTTGTTCTTCTTGCTATTTCACTGTGTTAATATAAAATAAAAAGATATGACACTGTAGGAAATGAATGAAAGTTTTGACATTAACAACCTCTTCCTTTGATTTGTATTGCTGTTTCCCATACATGCTTCAGCAGTGTGAGATCAGTGCCGTTGCACGCTGCCTCCTTCGTTAACGTTACCTACTAACTACTGCCGAGCTGGTTCAAATGAAGGGTCGTTCAGCTTTTCTGTTACTGACTCGGTACTTCTGAGCTTGTAACTTTATCCAATTCATGTCATGATGGGAAAAAGAAAATATTTTATATTTCACTTCTTTAAACTTTAGTTAAACAGACACAAGATTGCATTGGAACTACAGAATACAACGCTAGCTGCTGCTGTTAAAGACCAATCTGGAATTTCTTTCTATCCACTGCCATGCTGACTCTGTTGCACATGAAGTTCACGTACATATGGAATGCTGTACTTCAAGATTAAAACCCTTCAGTGTAAAGCAAGATGAATAATTAAAATGAATTATGAAAGTCTTATGACCATGACCATAAGGTTTCAGCAAAAACCAACAGTCATGTAATCAACCTTTTAAAAATTGTCTTCAAACTTAAAGTATCATTTGAAAAATTTAGTTTGAATTGCAACTGCAATGAGTAGTTCAACATAAAATCATGAACTTCTACAAAAAGATGTAAATACTAGATATAGTAAAAGATGTTATTCTCATTTATACCGTGTAACATTTGCAACGTTGGTTATAATCCGTGACTAGTAGCGAAAAAGAAGTCAGGCGGGTATAGGTTCAAACCTTTCTGGAGTTCTCAATCTGTTTGTATTCCATCAAGTAATTCAAGACTACAGTATTTCTTCTTGTCAAAATATTTAGCATAGCATCTACTTTTTGCATTTATGTATATTTAAGTTACTACATGGAAGTAGAAATACCCAAAGTACAAGACCCTTGAAAGTCTGTGACCCAGAAAACAGCACTAAACTCAGTCAGTCGCAGGGAGCGTCAATGCTAACCTGCAGCTGTATCAGCAAGCTGTGGGGAAGGTGGCATCTGTGACATTCTCTGACTCTTCAAGTAGGGAAAGAAATTTCTCCAGAGAGCACTGGCGACAGCGAGGTGGTGCTCTTTAGCCACTAATGGAAGCTGTGCGTCTGGGGCCGGGCTCCCTAGTTGAAGTCCCTGTCTTACACGTTCATGCACGCTCCTAGGGAGAAACAAAAACAATGTTTACGTTCAATAAATGGAAAATTCACATCTTTTAAAAACGCATTTACAACTATTTTAAACGGTTCAGCCTGAGAACTGAAGGATCATTTTGTGCAATTAAAACCTTTATGCAAAGACATTATGCATACCAGTTATTTGATGGATGAATGATGGCATATTAAGCACCATAAAGTTAATGTTAATTACTAATGTCAACCATTAATTATATGCTTTTTAATATGCCAGATCAAAATGAGAAATAGGCAGCTCTAAAATGAGTATCTGCATTTTGCAACAGCTAGCATGACAAGCAAGTCTGCTTACAATCCAAAGCCAGATGCTTTTTAAAATTTTTTGTCCACAGGGATTTTAGGATAGGGTTATGTACAGCAAATAATGGCAAATTATTTTGATCAACTGTAAAGCTTCCTTCTGAAATCTATTTCTCATTTGTAAAATCTCACCAGGTAGGAGTTTAGATAAGAGAAAAGATTCATTTTATCCTGATGCACTGCAGACAATTAGGTTTGACAGCAATGCCCACAGCTTTGTTAGTACAGTAAGGACAAAAGTTACCACTACACATAACTCCCATCTCTTCCTGAGACAATGTGGCATGAATTCAATAACGCACTCAATTTTCTTTGATTCTTCTAGTACCATTCCTGCTACTTAATCTTATTTGGAAGTTGTGACTTTCCAGAGGTTTAATAGAGATATGTCTGCAGGGAATCAATGTTCTCAGAGAAATGGGGCGGCGGGGTGGGGGAGGAAGCATTAATAAATTTGTCTGGTAGAGCAGGATAGGAGGCATTACTGCACCAGGCTGATCAACTAAATAACATGCTTATTAAAAACAATCTGTAAGAACGCACTATCATTCCTGTTCCTATTTATCTTCTGGTCAACTCAATTGAGATTGTGCATTAAAGCACAGGCAGCATTATTACATTTGCTTTATTAAATTCTATAAACAGCATTGTAAAGTCAGAGTCAAGATATTTATAAGATAATGGCAAACAGTGGAGGCATCGAGACTTGCCATAACACTAACATTTGTAGACTATATTTTTTTTTTTCTTAATTGCCATTCTCACAATAGAAACTGTTTCATAAGTCCTCCACTAGATCTTTATTCTGCGCTCACCCTAATTTGAAATAAACTAGAACAAAAATAGAAAAAACTCCAGGCCCTAGTTCCCTTCTGGGAACATGGGAAAATTATGAAAGAATTACACAACTCACAGCACTCATTAGGACATCTGAAATGGAATAATTTTAAATAAAGAGTAGGCTGGCTGCAAGGCCTTCCCGTACTAGGGTTGATATTAGAAGTGCATCTCATTATATCAAATTAGTATCCAAAAATTCTGCCTAACACATAATTTAAAACATAAAACATACTGGCTGTCAAAGGTAACGATACCTTATGCCTGCCTGCAGGCATTCATTAGTTTCAATAGGACAGACAGAGAGAATTGAGTACCAGCTACTTTTTGAATGGCTACATTTAACAGACATGGAAAGGTACGTAGTATTAGGAGGAATAAAGTATTTCTTTGAGAGACGGCGTGAGTCCAAACATGGGAACAGAAGCCAGGAATTCTAAACCCAACATTTATTCCCTCTGTGGCTTCACATAAATCATACAACCTTTGTTAGCCTCAGTTTCCCAGCCATGATATTTGGATAGTAAGACAGCTTACCCTTTAAGTATGCTGTGAAAACAACCAACGCTTAGAACCTGAGGATTATATTCAGTATGTCAGTTGGTATTCCTATTTACAAGGCATATTCTCCAAGTCAACATGAATTGAAATAGATGCAAGATTAGCATAAGAAGTCAAGCGATACTTCTTTGGGAGTATCCCCTTATTAAAAAAAGGAAAAAGAAAAGAGTGTAGAAACAGTGAGGTCTAGGGGACAAACAATGAAAAAGTAAAAGCAGGGTTAAAGAAGTTAAAACTGTATTTTTTCCTATTAAAAAAAAAAAAAAGAGAGAAAATATCAACAGTAAAAACAAAGGGCTTTTCTGTTTTTTTGTTGTTAAGAAAGGAAAGCACGATGCCTTATACTTCAGAGAATAAAACTTCTGGGACTAAATTCTGCCCTACTTATATCCAGACTATGCTGTAAAATTGCACAAAGACCTTTTTCTCTCCTCTAAATTGCCTCTCCAAAGACGGGTGCCTTGCATCTCCTTTAGCCATCTATGCAAAGTAGAAGGGTGTACAGACTTCCAAAGTAAGGCAATATATCTCTGTGTCAGTGGAAGGGCAACACATACAAATCAGTATTTATGTTTATTTATAGTAACCTACACAAATGCTTGCAATAAGATAAATGCTTAGAATCGATGGGGCATCAATATATACTGCACCTGATGTAGCCAGCTACTTCTACCAACAAGCAAATCTTTTAATTCCATAAAAATATGGATAAATACAATTCTATTTTTTTTTCAGGCTTCCACATTTTTCTAACGCTGAACAATTATATACCATCAAACAACATGCCATTTCTGAAACAATATACATCTAGTTTTCCGTTGTGTTAAGAGCTCTGGAACCACCTGTTCCTCATTACTATTGCCTCATTACAACGGTAATAACTTGGTGTGGGTTTTAATGGTTTTAAATCACAGATTTCCTATTTCTGTAAAAAGAGGTGGGTTTTTTCATTTTGCCATCAGATCAAATAAACCCTGGCTTTATTAAAGGAGGGAATGTTTGTGCGACCTGAATGAGGATTGTCCTGGATGTACAGGTATAGCAGTAGCATGTGGGATTATTTTCTACATCCTACACGCAAGTAAGGAACTGCAGCCATTTACGTGGATGCAGGTACTGTAGTCATAAACCGTGCCGTTACGATCATAAACCATACCTTTGCAAGCCTGAATTACCAAAATTGAGTGACGCTTCAGGCCAAGCTGGAAAAGTAAAACACCAAAATGCACAAGCCTGCCTATACAGTGGAAACTCAAGTCACTACTAGTCCATAATCTGCATACTGGCTGGCATCCACACTTAATATGATGTCCTTTAACTTGATCTACAAGGGTTCAGAACTCCCCAACATGAGAGAAGGGTGCTCTCTTCCTACCAGCACTGCCAGGGACACATACTCCCACCCTCAGGGGCTCCTAGGCTATAAATACTATATATGGTATATATATAAAAAAACTATAAATGGTTTCTTCACAGACGATACTCGCAGCTCCTCTGCACCCAGACTGGCCAGGCCCGCTGCAGCATCCACGAAACTCAGCTGCCCAGTACAGCCAGGATTAAGGTCAGGAAAGTCCTTTTAAAGGACCCGAATGACCTTTTGATGTTGAAATAAATAAATAATTAAAAAAACAACACCTGCAGAACCAACACCCTTGGATAAATCTAGGGAGATTGGTTAGAAATATATGAGTATTTCTAAAATGATAAATGGCTTTGATGCTTAGAATTTCAACTAACTATCCACCAGTTCTTTCAAGGAAAACTCAGGCTAAGTGAAATGAGACGAAGCATCATCACACTCAGCTTCTAAGAAAGGTAATAGGGGCTTTGTGCTCTCTGCAGATCAATAGAACTTGAATAATACCTGAATTTGGAGATTTCCCTTCCAAATATTCTCCCTCTTATGGTATCACTGTAAGATTATCAACACAGTTTATAATTTTGATGTTTAGGCAGCAAATGCATTGTGTCTTGCTCCTATTTTAATGTTGCCATAGAGGTGGCAGCAGCAACAGAAATGATTGGGGGTAGTTGAGACTTTCTCAGCTATGGGGTAGTTATAAAGATTTCAGTGTAAAGAACTAAAGAGATAAGGAGATTAGCTGATGCAGAGAACAGTGAAGTGAGAGGTTTGATTTCAGTGAAGACAGAAGAGGTTTGCAGTGTCTCAGCAAACCCCAGTCACAGAAGTGATGCCAGCTACTCTGAAATGTGCGCAAAAACAAAGTTATCAGCTTAAGGTCTCCCAGAAGACCAAAAGCCACGTTAATTCAAGGAAAAGTATATCCGTTTCTGCTGAAAAGATTAGCAACAAGTTACACAATAAAAACAGCATTAAAACAAAATCCAAAATAGAAGTGCCAGTGTTGACACTACTCCATTTCACATGGAAAGGTGTTTCTGCTTCCCTTCCCCTCTTACTTGCCAGTATGAAGAAATTATATAGCACTATTGTATGGCAAAAGATTGGGCTTTCCTGTAGAAATCTATCCAGTCGTATTTTCTGTGGCTGTATAAATCTCACTGCAGTGATACATGCAAAATATGTGCTACTGCTACCTGTGCAGAACTCCAAGATCTCTGCTAGACAGCAGCACACCCAGCTTCAGTGACCAAACAATATTTACCAAGCAGGATTTCAGAATTTAGTTCAAAATCACTCTTCCAATTCCACTTTCTTCAAATGCCATAATAAACAACCAATACTACTCATCTCTACTAATTTCTTAATTTCATTCCACCAGAACTGTTACTTCTTATGGTGACCAGAACCAGAAGTGGTGTTTCAGCAGGAGCCACACACACCTCCAGTAACTAGTCCTATCTAAGATTAAGCTGAAAAAGGGCCTTGCACACCCTCTATATGCCTTTGGAAATAATCCAGTATGGGCATTCAACTAGTTGGCTATTATGCCATTTAGTTACACGACTGTTATAGAAAAGTGCAGCTATAGCACTCACTTCATTGATCCATATGGATACCAGCTCCCATGTTAACAAACTCACCATTCAACTTGTAGTTAGTAATTTGTTCATAAGCATTTACTTATTTTCATGTCTGTTCTTCAAATACAGAGTTTACACTAAATACATGTGCATTTCTGAAATCATAACCTGTTATACTACTATAAAATACAACACAAAGTGCGAAAGAGAATATATTTTTAGAGTGAGTTGATTACTTTTATACAGAATTTTTCAAAACATTTGAAAAAGAAAAGCTAGTTTAAATATGGACAGTAATACTGGCATTCACAAAGGCAAGGACAGAATGGTTGCATCTGGGTTCCAGTCTGCTTTCCATGCAGTATCATGGAGCTGTGCCAAGGTACATGTAACGAGCTGTATGATCTTGCATCTCTTAGACACACAGATTCATGAAAAGGAAATGGATCAGGATTCACAGAAGTGGCACACCAGCTGCATAGTGGTTCTGCAATGGCCCAGCTCCTCCAACCTAACCATGCTTCGAGACTGGTGGCCAGCCATAGATGTGGGTTTCAGACACCTCATGGTAAAGGCTTTTTGTTTCCTGATCACTGCTGAACAATGTGACCAACTGACCTAACGTGTAAAAAGGTGAACCTTCTTTCCCTTGGCCATGGTTACAAATGAAGGTACACCAGGTTGCCGAGCTCTGCACTGAACTCTTGATTATCAGTGTGTTTAGTAAGTGCACTGACAGCATGCTTACAAGAATTTTAAGTGCTAAAACATCTAGTTTATAGCCTGAAAGTGCCTATGCTGGATGCTAAACAGCTAAGGCCTGTGAAAACAGCCTTAGTGTCTCTGGGCACGCAAGTTTAGGTACCTAGGGAACTTAAGTGGTTACAACTGAGTCACCTACTTTCAGACACTTCCACATTCAGGCTGTTGCAGTGAAACATGCCTGAAAGAACGTGACTAAATTCTACCAAAGTCTGATTCAAACATCCAAGTCATCTTTCAAATCCGTTTCTAAGCTCTTTGGAATATAATTTTTTTTTTCATATCCCTTTATATAGCACCCAGTATATTGAGACTGGTATGACTGCAGTAAGAACCAGACAGAAGCAGCAATCCCACCTCAAATCAGAATCTCTCAGCTTAAGTTGTTTCCATAGCTGCAATATACATACAAAGCATCTGTAAAGCTTCTTCATATCTGAGCAACAGCCTTTTCACTCTTTTAATAATTAAAAATAACCCCAAAACCAAAATAAAACAAAACTCAAAAGAGCACAAAATTTTCACCCATCTTTATGGTATTAAAAAAAAACAGATTTCAGAAATATAAGCAATATGAGACACTTAAGGCCAAAAATGAATTTTCCCTTGTATTAAAAAAAACATTTGAAAAAAATCGCACTGTTTATAATGAAAGTGTCAGCATGTGAAAGGCATAATGATAGCATCACCACCATCACAGAGCCGTACTGTTGACTGTACAAACAGAACTTGTAAAATCATGATACAATATTATCAAACATATAACATGCCCTCAACAGATCAGTGTTTATTAAATCACGTTTCAGTGTTTTTCCTTCAGTTTAATTTGCTTCAATAATCCACAATAAACTGCATGTTTAAATGTTTACTGCAAAAAGGATGTCTGAATAATATGCTTGGTTAGGTATGTGTATGATGATCGCTGATTGGTGTGATGAGGCAGGGAAGGCTAACAAGGGAAGAGGGATGCTTTTCAGAACTCTAACATTCAGGACTTTTATAAATTTGCTTTAATTCATCCACTTGTGCTGAAGTTTTTTATAGCATAGACTTGCACATCATACATGTCAGTGTTACAACATGACTTCATCAGGCACAACAGCGTGAAGCATACACAAAGCGACATCCTTAGATGTTGGATGAGATTCAAAGGAATAAAAGGATTTAACGGTTAAAAAGCAGGGCACAAACAGATCTCAGACTCCTGAATCATGATGCCAAAACTGCTCACTTAGTCAGATCACTCTCTTTTGACCAAGAAGTTCCCTAGGTGCCCACAATTCAGCTACACAAAAGCCCTGAGCTGAGCATCTAACCCACAATCTCTATCTACTGGGGCCCAGAAATCTGATCATGACTAACCCAAACCAAAAGAAAAAAAATAAATAAAAAAAGCAGGCTGCACAAGGTGCAGCAGTAGCTATCTTCATTTTAAAACTCGGAACACATGTTTTTTTTTAATGTAACAACCAATGAGTCAGAGCCTTGAGATAGAGGGCACCTGGGTCCAGTTTTGGCTGACTGTTTTTGGGATCAGGTTCTGATCTTGATTGCGAGTTTTATATTCAGTCCATCACTGGAGGAAAATATGAAATCCCAGAACAAGGAATGGAGCCCATGACACTCCTCTGTCCTCATATTATGTCCTAACCACTAGGTGACAGATATTTCATCATTTCAGACTGTTGTCTGTTGTTTAAAAAACTAACAAACAAACAAACAACAAAACAAAACCAAAAAACCCCAAACATATGTAAGTACACATCTTCAGCAGCAGGACTCTACAGTGGTTCCAAGCACACAGATTTCTGTTCTTTATGACACTGAATCAGATGTTTCTGGGCCCACCAGACACACACTAGATTCAATCCTTCACATTTTCTGTAGGTTAGCAGTAGACAAAGTCCCACACAGGAGGTAAGAGTGGCTGGCTGCACAAGACATGCATGCTGTACATGCCAAACAAGTCACCACCCGGCTGGACCCGTCACTGTGGGCCACCAGACCACTGTTTCCTGGAAGTCCCCTACAACATTTGAGAGCAGGAGTCTTCCAAGTCCTCGTATCCTCCTAGCTCATCTGAACAGAGCTGTCAGGCAGGCAGATGCCCTAGTGCTCAGGAGTAAAGGGTTAAAAGAGGGCTAAATCACCATAACACTCCAGGACTGAGATGCTCCAGACCATAATTTAGAGGACTTGTTTATATAGGGGGGTGGGGGGGATGCAGGGAGAGAGGGATAAAAATAGCAGGGCATCTAGCTTAGGCTGTAAGAGACAGACATCAGGGCAGCATTTCAATTATGTCAGCTTCTCTGTAAAACCTTAGCTAATCATTGCTAAAAAAAGAGATACTCCACCTTCCTCCACCCAGAAATCCTAATCATACTGTTCTCTGTTTTTTTCCACATGCACATCAGGAAAACATTGCCCCTAAACACCCCAAAACATATTTTGCATTATGTCCCGTAATTGAAAAAATGCCTATTAACAAAATAAAAAAGGCTACAGATCTTTTCAATTTGCCACACATCAATCGCTGCCTGACTAGAAGCAGATCACATACTCTTTCCTATTGAAACAGTAGGTTTAAATGGAGCCATTCCAATTCATTCATTGATGGTATAAATCTTCAAATCTCAGTGGAAGAGCCTAGTATATTCCTATTGTTAGTGGATCATTGACAGAACAGACTCAACAGTTAAGCAGCTTCTAATGTGACAATTTATATAAGCAGCATAATTAAAGTATATTAGAAATCCAGATAATCTCCCCCAATCAAACCAATAAAGGGCAGCCCGTGGGCATTCAAATCACACACTGCAATTTAGCTCAGGGTCACCTTCCAAAGTTAAACAATATCAACAAAAAATACCTTAAACTAAATGAACCTTCCTCACTACTAAACCTATTCAGGAAATTAAATAAATCTCCTTGAACAAACAAATATTTAAAGAACAGTTAAAGACTTTAAACAACTGCTCTTTTTCTTTTAGTGATTTGAAGACTAAAGCCAAGTTTCATTTCTCAAACATTACTTGGGATGTTCCCTAAAACATAGGAAAGAGCGGGGAAAATGTGCCAGATCCTTTTAAATGTTATATTACACATAAAGCAGCAGCAATATTTTTTCACATTATCTGAGATTGCATTAGTACGGATGATGCAAGTTGTCAGTAATTAAATAATTATACTATCAACAGCTAGGAATGTAGCTCATGATTTTTTAATATTCTCACAAGCAATTTTATTTTTTTATGATTTCTGTTTGCATTTTTTTGTTTCATGCATCTTCTACAAGGAAGTCTATCAACTGCACAGTTAAAAGCATTTGATTACATTACATCTTGACATAAAAGAAAAAGTAAATCAAAAGAAGCATTCTTTATAAAACTTCCAAGTTTAAGGTTACATTAAAAAAAATATAAAATAACCCCAAAACATAACCATTGCAACTGAACCCATAATAATCAAGAATGAAAACCATACACTATTCAAATTTTAAGTGAATGTTCCTAACTTTTTTTTTTTTTTTTAAACAACAGATGCTGTAATACATAGCTTGGCAGCTATTTCATTAGAGAAATACGGTTCAACAACTGTGGCTCTTTGTCACTAATACAGAGGAATTTAGTAGATCTATGTTCTTCACTAAATTCTTTAGATTTAAACGCAACACTACCAAAAGCATGTAGCACAAAGAAGTGACTTGAAAGTCTGAGGTTTTAAGACTGTCATCTTTTCCACATAATATGGAAACAATAATATGTTATGTTAGGACAAATAATCAGCGAAGTTACCTCTCATTGCTTAATCCATTTTCCCAATCAAGGAATCACTAAAACCGCAAAAGCAACCATGACCTAATCCACTTCAAAGTTTTCAAACCCAGTATTCAAAGTAAAAGATGCTAGTTTGTCAGGCTGCAGCAACTCTAAACGTGGCCATCCTGTTAAACTTTAAATATATTCATTCTTTGGGAGATCATTTTCTAGGCTTTTAGAAGGAAGCAGCACATAGGAGTGATAATGACTTAAAACCTAGGTGTAATTTGCATATACTCCTTTACTTTTTTTTACTGGAAGGCAAAAGTTGCACAAAGGCCAAAGCCTGAACATTCCCACCCTTTACTGGAGAACAGTGAACATTCCCAGGATACCACGAACAGACCTGGCATAGACAAAGAGGATAAAAAAAGCTATTTTAAAACTCATGGATGAAGTTGCAGGAAGAAATGCGGAAATCCTTCAAAAAGGAATGTGGACAGACAGCAACTGCTAAAAAGTTTAACTCAGAAAGAAAAAAAAACCCCGACATAAAAAAAACCACAAATGAAGTGACCTCCAAGCACAGCCAGCTCTCCTTCCTCTATTATACCAGTTCTTCTTTCATCACATTCTTCCTGCAGCGACCTTTTCCCCATGCGCTATATGGCAGAAGAGAGACCTGGAACGTGTTGTGACCAGCCTGTCCTGTCCTTCTGACTCCCAGACAACTGTGGATGCAGTGAGACTTACAATGATCCAGGCCAAAGAGATGCCATAATTGTGAGATGCAAGAGAAAGCCGTCTTACAAACACTGGCAAGGATTTCCCACTGGTTGCTTAATGAAGGTCTTAAATATGTGGAGAAATGGGCCAGCAGTGTACCTGAAACACTAAATTACAAGAAACAGCAAGTATTTGGAAAAGAACAAGCATAAAATAAAATCATGGACAAAGAAAAGGAAACCAAGCATGGAATTCTTTTTTAGTGGCTGGATTCCTTTTACTTTAAAGGGAGGCAAAGCAAGTGTCACCAAAATTGTGATTCTACAATGTGCAGTATTGAAGATGGGGCAATAAGTTCCAATGACTATCCGTGCATTTAACTTTACATTTCAGAGAAAAGCTGTTCATCAATAGGTCTGAATTCATCATGGATACAAAATGTCAACATATGTTATATTGCTCCTTCAATCTACTGATTCACAGATTATACTGTTTATTTTCAGATGCAGCACACTAGGAAATGTTTTTCTTACTTACTCTAAACTGTTATTGTGTTCTAAAAAAAAATTCCACAAGTAGTCTCCTAAAGCATTCGCTATTTTGTAAGCAATCAAACAGCATAATAGTCCCTTAGTTAACCACTATTTCATTCATCAAGAAATTGTTTTACCCATTTTTAAATATTAGGCTTGATGAGTTTTCCCTGTATATGCCCCAGGTGAAGAAATGTCCAAGGCACCACCTGCAGGACCACACTAATAAAAAAAATTATTATTTGCACAAAGAGCTCATCACCTGATAGTAAAGGTGCTCATCTGCACTGGGATGGAAAGTGTTAATGCTGTGAATAAAAGGTTTTCAACTGCAGTTGAATCATGTGAAGATTATCAATATAGCAGCAATGTACAAAGGGGCTTCAGCAAGGTTACTGAGTTTAATATAATCCTCTCTATAGCTAAGCACAGTAATAGAGAACCCTGTGTTCACTGTGGCAGCATGTTGCGTGTGCTCAGTAATACTTTTATGATACACAGGGAGAACAAGAAATCCCCAACATCTTTACTGTGCTCAAAGACAAAGTAAAGATATTAACAAGAATGGACACACAACCCTAAAACACAAAGGTACAGAAAAGCCAAACATTCAGAGCTGCAGAATATTAGTTAGCACTTTCTCCTTAACCTTTCTCAAAGGGTTTAACTACATCACCGAAAAGACAAGTTGTTATGACCATAATTTAAATGCAAGCAACAAAGCTCTAGCCTGCTTTGGCTAGGTCTGCTGGGAGGGAATACTACATCTGCTTCAGCCACCCTAGCATATTTGTGCCAGAGAGCTGTTAGTCTTTTCCTAACCACCTTTAACTAAGATAAGGTTGCAAGAGCAGCAAAGACAACACAACCTGCGTTAATTCAGTGCAACTAGTTCACATTTCAGCTCATGGAATAGTCTTGGGGAAAAACAGATAGGTAATTTAAGCCCAACTGCAATTTTACTTCATTACCTTCACTGGTACTCAGCCAAGTTAGCATCTCCCCTGTACTACACAGGCATACGCTAGGATCCCAGTTTTCTTCGTGTCTTTAATGCTAAGCATAAACTGGAACACGCAAACACATAAAGTGACCCTCTGCTGTCCCAAAATCTCAAGTCCCGGGAGAGTCAGTCCAAGTCCTCATGTCAGCAGCAGGGCTCAGACATTCACAGATCTCAGCCAAGCACTCTATACTAGATTCTGCGCTGTTCAAGGCACTGGAGTCATCTTGTTGCTTTGAACAGGTAAGTCCATGCTCGGTTCTTTGAATAAACAACACAGAAAAAGCAAACAGTTAAAAAGACACTTAATATGCCTAAACGGGCTTTCAGCATAGGTCAGATTCAGAATTTTTTAATCCTCTGACAGAACAAATAAAGAAAAATAAAAGAAAAAAAAGGAACAGGCAGCACTGAAATTGATACTACGCTAAACTGTTGTATTCCCCCTTTTTTTTAGTTCACACACATACAAAAAAAACCCCACCTAAACCCAACTTAGTATTTCTAAGTCACTGCCATTTCACAGAATAGTTCCACTTCAAACCTCAAAAGCCTTATTTTGGATAGCAATCTTTGTAACAGACTAACATTACAATTCATTTTGATCAAAACAAGACAAAATTCCCCAATAAATCCCCATACCACATGCAAAACCTCAGAATAGCAAACGTGCCTCAGCCTCTACTGTGCTGCAGGCACATCACCTCACGTGATGAGAGTTTGAAAGAAAAACACAAAACACACTTTACCACCACTGATGGGGGTGGTGCAAGGGGAGCCTTGCAGGAGACACTGGAGACTCTGTGATCAGCCCTGACCACAAGACACTTCAACACTTCAGTTCTGAGGGGTTTCTTCATTTGTTTTAAACAGAGGTCATCTTTTATACAAAAGATTTCTTAGAAAACTACTGAGAAATCATAATTACATTTCTGTAACATCATTTCATTTTCAAAGTATTTTATATTTGAAAGAACAGGAAGTCTGGATCACTTCAGATGATCTTTATTCACGTTCATAGCCTATTAGGAACACAAATGCTAATGCCTGTCATATAGGGAAGAGACAGGATTAGCTGGAAGCAGTAAATCACTGCTGGTACACAAGAGCATTGTTAACAACCTTCCATGACACTCTTCCTTCTTGCCATCAGAGCAGGATGGAGTTACAACTACAGACTCAAGGGTCACAGCAAATAAGGCGACTTAGCACTATTTGCTCCCTGTTAAATACCACCTTTCCCCAAAATATTCAGAAGATCTACTCAACCCCATCAAGGCCTTCTGAGTGAGCTCTTTGCCCACAAAGTTCTTAGAAGATGCCATACATTAAACAATATCCTGGTATTACATGCAAAGGTCCTGCCTTGAATACATACTGTTGAATACAAAATCCACATTCTCCATTCTTACTGGGAAACTGGAGAATCACAGAATGCTTGAGGTTGGAAGAGACTTCTGGAGGTCATCTGGTCCAACTCCACTGCTCAAGCAGGACCACCTACAGCCAGTCACCCAGGACTATGTTCAGACAGCTTTTGAGTATCTCCAAGGATGGAGACTCCACAATGTCTCTGGGCAACCTGTGCCAATGCTTGGTCACCCTCAGTGAAAAAAGTGTTTCCTGATGTTCAGAGGGACCCTCCTGTGTTTCATTTTGTGCCCATCACTCTCAGTCCTACCACTGGGCACCACTGAAAAGAGCCTGGCTCTGTCCTCTGCATCCCTCCCTTCAGGTATTTCTAGACATTGATAAGATCCCCCTGAGCCTTCTGTGCTCCAGCCTAAACAGTCCCAGCCTTCCTTCATCAGAGGGATGCTCCAGTCCCTTCATCATCTTTGTAGCCCTTTACTGGACTCTGTCCAGTATGTCTGTGTCACTCTTGCACTGGGCAGCCCATAACTGGACACAGTACTTCAGGTGTGGGCTCACCAGTGATAAGCAGAGCGGAAGGATGACCTCCCTCCACCTGCAGGTGAAGCTCTGCCTACAGCAGCGCAGGATGCCATCAGCCTTCTTTGTGGCAAAGGGCACATTGCTGATTCAGATTCCTGATGAAGGTATAGGGAACCTTGCAAAGCATTATAAAATTAATCACACATGACCATAACTTATAGTGAGAATCAGCATGCCAGTTCCGGTATTCAACCCGAGAACTTGAAATAAAGTAGAAATGCTAAAGTGAAAGAACGAGTACTTCTGATTTCAACCATGTTACTAATACATACACTGCAGATTGCAAATGGGTATCTTCCAAAGAACTCTCCTCTTAGAGCAAAACTTCTAAAACTTGTCACCTTCTAGAAATAGTGTGTTAAATAGGATTTCCTTTTGATTGTTTTTTGTTTGTTGGTTTTGTTGTGGTTTGGGTTTTTTGTTTGGTGTGCATAGGGGTGGTGTTGTTTTTTTTTTTTTTTGGGGGGGGGGGGGGGGGTGTCATTGTTGTTTTTATTATAGAGCTACAGTCACCGAAAAATCTAAATTGGAAGGGACCTCTACAGGTCATCTGGTCCAACCCCTGCTCACAGCAATGATAATCTTGAATGACCTTAAGAAGGGAAATTTTACAACCTTAGAAACTTGTTCTGATGGTTTTGACTATCCTGTGAAAACGTTATCCTTTGTATCTAATAAAAACTTCCCTCATCACAATCTCAGTCCATTGCTTCCTACCACTGTACGCCTCTGTGCAGGGTCCAATTCCATCTTATTTGTAAATGCCCCCACCCCATTTGATTGTTGTACAAAATGATAAAATACCTTCCCCCCTGGCACCTCCCATCCAAGCCGCCTTTTCAAGGGTGCACAAACTCAGTTTTCTCTGTATCCCATCACAGGGCATTTGCTCCAGACCCCTAATCATCTTGGTGGTCCTTTGCTGGACTTAAATCAGTATTTCAATGTTTTTCTTGTACTAGGAACCCAATATGCTACTTACTTATACACCATAATTTACTTGAAACACATTCTTCTAGGGTACCAGGAGGGCAATGAAGTGTAGCTGACTACAGCTATACAATGGCCCAGACTCTGATACAACAAATTTTCTGAATTTTTACAAGCTAAGCCTTTTTTACCAATTCCTTACTGTCTTTTGTTTGTAAAAGAATTCAATGAGAAATGGTAACTATGCAGTGTGACTGGAATGCAAATCAACTGGTTCTGAAAGGCCAATACTGAAACCCATACAATCATTATACATACAATCATTTCCAAAATCCTGCCTTTAGCTCTTCCATGGGAGTCTGAGATCAGAATAACATCAGTTGACAGAGAATTATAATGATGGGACAGGCTCGTATCTTCTGTAAGCTATTGTTTACACTTCTAAGATGCAATTTTTCACAGAGGATATCTAAAAAAAATTAAAGCTTATCAGGTTGACCTTAAATAGATGAATTCTTACAATTCAGAGCCCAGCAGTCTAATGGACTCCCAGTGCTGATGGAGCAGATGATTTCAGAGCCCCATAGCCTAACGGGCTCCCAGTGCTGATGGACTCCCCACACTGGGGAACAGACACCCACATACTGTACTAAGGTGGATCTCTGTTTAATCTCATAGTGTTTTGTTCAAACAGATCAAAAGTGTACAGATCACTTTGAAAAACCCACGTTATTTAAAAAAAAAAGTTTGGCAAATTGCTTGAAAGAAATGTAATGAGATCAACTTCACCACACCTCTCAAATATTTTTCCTTTATCTAGCACAGCTTTAGAAATAGAGTTCCTCTCATTGAGCATGTTCTAATCCAGACTTAAGTACCAAGAAGACAGAGAGAAACCAGTAAAATAGTCATTCTGGCTGCAGAAATTCAAATGTTGAGTTGGTGTCATCTCAGCTGAAATTCCCTGATCTGATCAGGAGATGAAATGGACTCTAAAAGGATAACCACACAAAGTCCTGAGGGGCAGTAAAGGAACATTATCAAAATATAAACAGCAAGTTCTGAAAACAAACAAAAAGAGAAGTACTGCTAACCGCAGTTATCTCTTCAGACATTCTGAATGTAATTTCCAGTAACTGACCTGTCTTACCATTACACGTGTAAGACTTTGTTGTTATTATTATGCCATTTTCAGGCAGGAAGCCTGAGAAAATACTTTCAAGTTTTCTGCTTTCTCTTAATTTAAAACAAGACTGTAACAGAGAGAGGAACTGTAATTCAAATAAAGCCTTTTTAAAATATTACGCTCTCTTGCTTCAGCTCCTCTACCTGCCCTTGCAGAAAATCAAAACCTATATGCATATGGATACCCTCTAGAAACCTGCTGGGAGTCATATACTGTAAGTGGTTTAGGAAAATCTTTCTCTCCAAGAGAGAAAACAGCTTTTGGAAGGCAGGCAAACTTGTACTCAATATAAAGAACTTGTTTCCAAATTCCAAAACGAAGTATTTTATTTCCTTCCTGAAAAATCAATTTTGTTCTTTACAGAGTTATCTGTTGTGTTAAAGGATACTGTTTGTGTAATACATCTTTTTAGCGAAGGAGATTACTTTGGGTATGAAACATCCCTTACTAACAATGTTCCCAACATTTGGTAATACAGACAGTAGAGCTAATTTTCTGTCATCCAGGCAGAATGGTAGGCTTGCTAAACTTTTATCATCATCCCCTCTGAAACACAGTAAAAAATCACTGTTAGAACTGATAGTTTATTAGATGAAAGCTACCATCAACAATGTCAATTCTGCCTGGTTGTGTTAACAGGAAAATGTTTTATGAGTTCTACCACTGGCCATCCATTTAACTTCTAGCACTAGCTAGGCTGTAAAACTGTGCACATAATTTATTTGGTGACCGGCGTATGTGGGAAGCATTATCCAGGCTAAACTTCTCACAGTCTGACAAAATGCTTTGATTTGCACTGTTCAGATGATTGAACAAAGAGACTTTAAGCAATCAGCAACAATAGCTTTTATCTCCGATTGTGCTAGAAGTGTAATAGTACACGAGAGCAACCTACTGCTTTTAAGATCAGATTTGATCAAATACAAGTGACTAGATAAATACTGTATTTTAAATTTGTACACATCTTGTTCATTAGGCTTAAGTATTAGTAAAGTTCTTATTTCTCTTAAACATCGTTATTAGCAATTTCCCCAAACAACACTCATAGTACCTCCATGGTATCCATGGTAACCTCTTTGCTTTACATGTAGCTTGAAATAGACATTCATTCCAATTAGGTGAAGTAAACAAAACAGCCACTTGTAATTTCTCAAGTTACTGCCCTGTTTTCTTTTGGATAGTGTTCAACAGTCTTCAAAACAGTTCAATTTAAGTCTGCCATATGTAGGCAGGGACAGATAGGTGTGTCACCAGATGCTCTGCCCTGCATCACCGCAGAACCGATTTAACCACTCCCAATAATATGCACAGTATATAAATACAGGTACCTAATCAATTCCTTCACAATTCCAACAATGCAAATTCAATAACTTACTGTGTTTCTTTTCAGTGCAAATGTATTACTACTACTCTGCAAGGCTTCCTAGAGTTTAATATATTTTTTCTCTATACTATAAAAAAAAAATGCGATTTATAATAATCTGACATACACTGCAATGTCGTCCAAAAAAGACTTGCCTCAGACAGGAAACATGCTCAACAATATTATGATATCTAATATTCTGTTGTATTTTGTATCAAACCAGAAAGGGATATTGTTTAAAAACTTGCAGCACATAATTGTTTAAAACATTCTATTTGATACTTCTTTTGAATTCCTTAAGATGCACTCACCTATTTAATTTTGGGTTGGATGTTGTTTTTTGGGGAGGGTTGTTTTTTTGGTTTTTTGGGGGGGGGGGGGGGTTGGGGGGGGGGGCATTGTTTGGTGGGGTTTTTTGGTTTTGGTTGGTTTGGGGTTTTTTGGTGTTTGGGTTTGTTTTGGTTTGGTTTTTTTTTTTTTTTTGGGGGGGGGGGCTAGAAATCAGTTGATAAAGGCATTTGCTGAAGATTTTACATAAAAAGCACTATCGTGAAAAATCAGCATGACCCCTGGGACACCCACCAGCTCCTACTTCTCTGCCTACCTTTAGCATGTCATGTCCTTGCTACACAGTAACACCTACCACAGATAGGTGACACATAGCTAATAATGTCAGAATTAACTGTTTAAATATTTCTATGCACCTGCTGAAAGAATTCAAAGACCTTGCAAGACACACAGAGTTAAATGTTTAAGCTTTTTTTCCTATTTTGCTCTTCAAAAATCTTAAACTAGAAAATCCCTTCAGTGAAAAGTCAGAAAAAGGCCTCCATCCCTTCTAGGGTTAAAAGATGCTTTTGTAAAATTTTTAGGTCAGATTAACCTTTTGCTCACAATAGGGCTGGTTATTGGTTTTATTTTTTACTGTCTTTAACACAGGTAAAAAAAAATCAATATGAAGCGAGACAAAGGGCTCTGGAGGCCCTGGCTACACCAGCTTTTGGGTTGGCTCATGCACAATCCTACAACATGCTGAGGCTGGGAAGGATTAGCCTGCTTGTGTTGAGTAAACCGATGATACTCAATAAACAGTTTCTGTTGTAAACCCCTTAGGACGTGCAAAGCCACACTAGTTGGCATTAGACCAGATAAGCTGCCGAACCAGCTGTAATCTCATTTAGACCTGAGCTGATCCTCCTGTCCTTTCATTCCACAGGATCAAAGCAAACCACTGAGGAGGCAGCTGTATTATAGCAGTAGTGCTTGCTGGATGCGGCAAACATTTCATAAATTCCTCTCCTTGAAGCAAGCCTGCACATAATCTACCCAGAGCCAGTTCAATCAATGGATTTCTGAATTCATTAGTCTTATTATTACAGGATAACTGTTTTCTCCACATCGTGTGGTAGTTGTTGCATGCCAACTTTGCAAAACAGCTCTTATTGCTGACCATTTCTTTCTGGTAATGTGCCTCTGCATTTTTGCTTTGCCACATGAAAATGATTTAAATCACTTCAACGCAGTATTTTTTTTAAAGACTGGAAATAAAGTCATTTCACGAATATTCAAGTAGGAAGCCCTGAAATAAAGTAAATTCTTCCAAGCATAATTACTGGCTACCTGCTCACATGCTTCCATGCATCAGTAATAATGACCAATGTTTTCTGAGCTCAATGACAGCAAATGATAATAGTGAAAACAGAGATTATATCATTGTAGTAGCATAAATACAGACTAAAATTACAGATGTGAAAGGAGTCATTCTAAGAAAAAGATTTCTATTTGCCTTTTACTCTTTGTGTTCTTTGGAATTAAAAATAAGATATATTTTCATTGTTAAAGAAATGAATAGCACAGCTTAGAAAAAAACGTAAAACCACAAAAGCAACAGGTCTTCTTAAACTAAGCAAAAATGTAATCCAAGAGAGTGGATCAAGTAAGACTTGAGGGTGCAACATTTGATTTCTGTATGCCATTTGGAGTTTCCACCGTGCAACTGTAACTACAAAAAAAAAGTCATAGCGTAACCTTAAAAGCTTTAGAAGAATAGCAAGTGTAATTCAGAAAATGTGTCAACCGCTCCATTTCACACCAGTGAAAACTGCAATCTAACATATTCACCGATAAAGAAAGTAAAATATGTAACTTATATTGGAATAGGGAAATTTAAAAAAATATTTTTCAGTCCTTTGATTTACTAATTGTATTAATTGTACATTTAAAGACCTAAGTTTTCCAGTGCAGGTGCAAAGCGGGACGGAAAAAAAAAAAAAAAAAGGATTTAAGAAGAATTATGTGGCATAGCAGTTATTTTTGGTCACATACAAGCAAGAGATGTCAGTGATTCTTGGATCACTGCTCGAAGAATGAACAGTAGCCACAGAGCTAAGCTTGGCCAGAAAAATAGAGGAGACCAGGTAACCCTTACAAATAAGGTAAAAATAGCAGTGTTTGTGACTTACTGTTATTTCCAGCCAGTATAAATATACGATACATTCATGCACACAAACTGAAAAAAAGACAGAGGAACCCTCACAGAGAACTCCTCTGAGTTTACAGAGTGCAAGAGAAAGATCTGTACCGCCTTTGCACGCACGTCCTAACCTATGCTACACAGAGGTATATGACCTCTGTATCTGGCTGTTAATGTTTTTAATAAGAGTAGGAAAAAAAGCTGTCCCTGTGATAAAAAGCTTCAGTGAAGTATAATAAAATCAGGTGTTTAACACATGGAAATGATTTTTAACAGATTACAGAGATAAGATATTTAGTATGAAACTTTTTTTAAGCCCTAAAGCATAGATGAGCTAGAGCATGTCATAGGCAGCTGGCAAAGATGAACAAAAAGTATTTGCACCTATTCTCTACAGATGTGTAAAAAAACCCCACCATACATCTCATCCTCAATCACTTAGAAACCATCTGATGTTTTAGTTAATGATTCCCCTCTCTCCACTTCATTCTTCAGACATAAAGGGGTCCCATTTAACATAATCACTTAATAACAGCAAAGTGATGGGTATCAGAACCCTAATTCTTCTAATATTTGCAAAATCCAGCTCTTTGTAATAATAATAACACATGATAGCAAACTGTAAAACTGTGTAATTATACTTTAATTGTATTGTGAGGCATGCATTAATCACAAAGTTTAAGTACCAAGGATGGAATTATAATAATTCTGTAAAACAAATTTAAGCTAGCTAAGTAGGTCAGAACCACTAGCATGCAACAGGAGACCTCTGGGAATTTATCAGTTAATGGCTATTTATGTGCAAATGAATGCCCTCCAACCCTCCCAAATCCTGTGTAGCTGAAGGGTATTTCTGTTAACCAGGAGCATGCTTAACTGCTGAGGCATAAATTAAACCATTTATTGGAATGATTTTAATTCTTTTCTCCCCCCACCCACTCATACTACTCCCTCCACCCTCACTAGCAGCACAATTTACAGTATTAATTTACATGAAGATAGGATTGCTGAAGAGTTTTCAGAAATTACTCTGTTTCAAGAAAAGAAGGGGGGGGGGAGGCGCGGAGCAGAGAAAGAAAGAAAAATAGAGCAAGGAAAAAAAAACAAAACTTTCAGTAAGAGACAGTACCAGTGCTATACTTAATCTTCAAATCTTCCAGAGGGCAAGTTGAGTTATTAGAAATTCCAGAGGTTCAGTATCACAGCAGTGCAGTGGAAACCCTTTCATAATGAACTCTAATGAAATGAAATTCTGTTTTATGTCCTCATGTTCTAAACTTGGACAAGACAATGAAGCTCAAGGGGGACTGCATCAAGTGTATTTTCTGTCATAATGCTCAGACTGTACACCTATCAAAGGTTTTCTTTCCAGAAAGAAAACAACAGAAAATTCTTGGCTGCAGGAAAAAACACCTTCAATTTTTGAGTTTGACTTCGAAAAAACTAGTCATTTTTGATGTCCTAGGAAAACAGATACTTTTACAAAATACTCAGAATCGAAACGTATTGAATTTTCACTGTGGTGTAAAATGGGTATGATTTACAGACAATATAAATGATTTCTCAACATTTATAATCATAGCAATAATTCTGTACAGCAAGGTAATGCAAGCAAAACCTCAAGGTTCACATTTAGGCTTCTGTTTTCATATGTTTGAGGTTTCTTTTTTCTAAGCACACACACACATTTTGTTACAAAGCCTAGGGTCCCAGAATAATAAAACAGTAAGTTTGATTATCTTAACATCAATTAACCATAGCTCCCTGTTACCCTAAACAGGGTCACATCTCCCCAATGTCTAATAATTACATTGTAAAATCCCTTGATTGCCTGAATATATTCACTCTCCCTATGACATTAGGATAATCATGGTCGTGCTATAGTTAATTATTATTTAAGAGATGATCACAGTGCTTTACTTTCTTATGTCACCCTTACACCTAATGCACAACTCCATGTAAGTGTAGCACACTGAGCAAGTATGCACACAGCATTTCCTCGCCAAATCAGGCCGTTGTGTAATAGCCTTGAATAAAAGTGTGGTGTGAATTGGAGGAATTCCCTGGACGCAAATCTTTAGCAGCTTTAAAATATTTTAGGCAGATACCTGGAACACTTACTGAAGTATTTTCAAATGCACATCAGCAGTGCATTTGAATCAACTTATTTCTGTCCAGGAAAACAAAAGAATGCCAACGAAAATATTTGCTTTTACTCTCATGGTTGACTTTTTGTACAGAAAACAAGACTGCAAAAAGCTATAGAAGAAAACTTCATTATCCTGGCAAACACATATGTACTTGCCTGTTTCTCCCTTCTTCTACCCCTCAATAAAAGATGCCACACATTCCCAGCTGCAGCAACACTCCTGCTGCGTGCATAATGGCTGCCGTGCCTGCCTGTGTGTAGTCCCTGCATTACCATATAGAGAACCAAAAGGCTTCTGTTTCTTAACGTGGATTTGCAACCACACACATTAAACCAACTTCATACAACTCTTTGATATGAGCCAGTAATTAATAAATGAACAGAACTATTTGACAAAAAAAAAAGTTCACTCATGTATTTTCAGAAAGAATTAGCACAGCTGTGTTATCAGAGCCCACGACAAGCCCACAGTTACCTCTTCCTTCCCTACAGTGAGGGGCTGCAGCCTTGATTATGTCTGTACCTTCCAGCCATTGGCAGGGTCTCAGCATTGCCCTAAGGCTTTAATTAACCCCTATTAGAGATAAACAGGGCCTTCCAGTTGTGAAAAAGAGAGAACTGACAGTACCTTCAGCTTATCAGAGAACTAAGTAAACCACAAGCTGCTTTTACCTTGCCCCACCTGCTCCTCCCAGTTAACCTCAGGAAGGGACACCCACAAGATGTACATGTTGCAGAGCATGCTCGACACTTTTCATTTTGTTTTTAGAGAGGATAGTGGCATACTATTTCAGGCTCATTTCACATTAGGCACATTTTCACTGTCCCTGGTTTAGTACCACTAGAAAGCAAGCTGGAGCATTTAGGCATTGGCAATTAAGGGCACTTGGATTTGCTCCAAGCCAAATAAAACAACACACACATACATGCCCTGTATCAATTAGCTTCCTTTAGAAAATGCCTAAAAAAGCATTTTCAAAGTAGTTTTCTAGACAGATTTCAAGACTTAAATACAAAACCAGCAAAAACTCGGCACCCTCTTCAGCAAGGCTGTTGTGCCATGCATACAGTACGATCCACCCTCATGTGTCCACCTCAGAAATCCCAAGAACTAGTAGGATACAGAAGCACTAAACATGTTCAACTTCCCCCCCCCCCAATACCCCCAATAGAAAGGTGAAATTAAAAGGAATGTGGATACTACAAATCAAAATTAATTACACAGATTTCCAAAGGTAAATTTTATGGCAGATTACAATTTCAGGGTTGGTTTCTTTACCTTCTGATTTCACTGAGGTTTTGTTCTGTAAGGAAAAGCACAGAATACAGTTTAGGAAGCATCCTTACTAATTAATCACCAGTCATATCGAGCACTCATTGATATTAAATTACAGAAACGTATGAGAAGAGCTGGGCAGCATCTCAGGAGTCATTCAGGGAGTTCACCTCAGCAGTTCTAGCAAGCTTACCAAGACCACCCTCTGGCAAATGTTTGTCCAATGCATTGTCTAAAAAGGTAAAAAAATTAAATTCAGTTCCATAGCTCTGTATTGCGGCCTGCCAGTGTTGACATTTGCAGCCTACTCTAAATAACCACACTAAACTTGTGCCCCAAATTAAGCCAATTCCTTTTTCACTGGCATAGAGAACACAGGCAACCTGTCATCTTTGCAACGCCCTTTTACATACTGCATAACTCCTAGCATGTCTCCCCTCAACCTTTCCTAGCTAAATTCAGCTCCATCAAATTTCTACAAACTTCCTACTTTAATCATCCATTTCTGTGACTCTCTCAAATTTTTAATTTATTCATAAACGTTTTGTAAAGCGACATGTCCAGGACTCCATACAGAACTACAGCTAAAGACAGAATAAGCAGACGTTTTATTAACACACCCCACAATGATACTTAAATGTATTTATTTTCACTTAAGCAGAGTCACATTAAGTCCTGCTTCCTGATTTCATAAAGGCTGTGTGCATCAGCGAAAAGTACTATTATCCAATAGACGGATTTCAATCAAATTTCAAATTTTCTTACAGCCACTATGGTCTTACTGATGTAAATAAGACTATGATCTTATTGATGTCAATAAATATCTGTGTAAATAGAGGTAAAAACGTAAGTACCATTCCTACCCCGCCCCTCCCTTTTTAAGGTACAGGGGAATCCATCTGAACTACCATTCACAATCAGTTTTGGTTTTCCGCCCTACACCAGGCAGAAACTGCTAGTGCAGGAACAATATGGGACCTTGCAGCCATTTGTGCTGAGCAGGCAGCAAAGTCTACAAGCAAGAGCAGCAGCCACGGTAGCCACCTCACTAACCAACCCCAGATGTGGATATCTCCTTTGTTTCTCTCATCTCACGGAGCATACTACCTCCCCATACTCTGACAATACAGCTGCCACACCAAGCATTCCATAGGTTGTATTAGCATTGCTCTTTCTCAGTTTCAGTACCTGGCCTTCCCTCTTTCCTCTTGCTGATGATTTTTTTTTCAAAATATCAAAGTAATTCCAAATTCTCATTCTGCTTTCCATTGGAACACCCTGTAATTTTTGTTCACATACAAACCTGTAACTCATTTTCATCTACTACAACTAGTTGTGCTGAACAGCTCCTTATTTTCAGTCAAGTGATACCATTAAGCACTCATCATACAAAGATAATACAAGCAACACTGAAGCCTTACACTAATTACAGGTTTTATGAAAATTTTCTCTCTCATTCCCATAGACTCACACCATTTTACAGCAAACTGCACTTGTAAGCCTGCTGTTTTCTTTTCTCTTCCTTTTTTATTACGATACCCAGAAACAAGTAAACTACAAGTTATTTTATGTCCCAGAAGACATTTCATCATGAGCAAAAGCATCCCAGGGGAAGAAGAATCAAATAGTATATACCCAGAAAACAGAAAAATAGAAAACAATAAACAGAAAACACAGAATGTATTTGGATTCATCCCTTCCTCTTTAGTCACTGGTTTCATGAGAGAACCAAACTGCTTTTGCTGGTGAGGTAGTCCCATAAGTTAGTAGTAACAGAAGCTGACTGACACTGGGAGGTTACAGCTGTTAGTAATAAAATCTGAAACAAATTTGGAAAAAAACGAAGCAAGTGGCTATTTATCATCACTGCAGCCATTACTCAGTTTCCAAAGCACCAGTGATGGAGGTGGGGGGAACACAACCCAAAAGCTTGTTCTACTGAACCAATGAACTGAATCTTTCAGAACTGCACAAACTACTACAATCAGTGTTGCGTTCAGCACCTGGCAGGCGATTTGCTTGCTTTTCATCTTCCTCTATTAAGACAAGTATACTCATGTGTTCAGTTAGCAGAAGGATTCTCCCCTGAGTTCATTCAGATTTCTTTTCTCCTTTTTAAAGATTAACTTTCTTTAAAACACACAGGCACAAATTAATTCCCCTCTCCAGAGATCACCTCCTTTCACAGGGGCTAGCAATGGAGAGCAGATTACAATGAGAAATACTTTGCGTGAAGCAGACACACTTGTATAGTTCGGTGCATGTAGATGACTTCTAACTGTTCTTGAAGACAGCAGTGGCTCACTCTTGTCCCAGAATGTACACGTGCTATTTTATCAACCAGGTTTGCAATTCTCTGCCACGAGAAGAGACCAGAAACATACAGGAATAGGCGGGCAGAGGCACAGAGTGTACACTGGCATGCTGGAGAGCCCGAGTATGTCGTCCAGAGCCGGCAATCCATCTGCTTTCTCCATCCTTCTGCGCAGACTGTCAGTAGGAGGCAGCATTGACTCTGACAGCAGCAGCTCTGCACAGCAAAGTGGTTGGGAGCTAGCTTCATTCTTCTGTCATTATATAAGCAAGATGACACTGTTCTCTAATCCAGCCAAAGCTGATAAGTACCATCAACCTGTCACTTCCTACATTTCAAATTCTAACATTGCAGCATCAAAGAGTTTTTACATTTCGATTTCTTTTGCTGGCAGCGGTCGGTAGCCTCTCATTCTCCCACGGTGTTCTAATGCAGCATTTGCACACCGGGGTTACTCCCAGCCTGAATAGCAGGTCATCCCCTACTCACTGAGCTCATCTGCAGCCCATGTGCTAGGCAATTTAGATCCAATCAGCCCTTATTTAGCTCAAGAGTAATGAGCAGCATAGTGACACAGACTTAAGCCTGACCCTCAGGACACTGCTCATCAAGCAGTAAAACTGTGACAAAATCATTCATCTTCCACCCGCTGGCAAGAAATAATACTCGCACTCACTGTATTACTTTTTCAAGATATAGAAAAAAAAAGTCCTGAATTTTCATGATGTGAGACATTAATTTGCAGAAAGCTGAATTCCCTTAAACCCCCCTGTTGCTATGAGCTCACCAGGGGGAAATAGGCCTTAGGAGACTGAAATGGAATAAAGAAAATTGCTTCAGCTTTCTGTTCATTTTAAATAAGCCTTAAATCTGACAAGAGATATATATTTCTTCTCTCTTTAGGATATCTTGTAAGGTAACGAAGAAACAATCAAAATTAAGAGATTAGAAGGCTACTTGCATATAATGGTTTTATTGGCAAAAGTATTTCTTTGTTTAACAGCCACAACAAAAAAATACTCCATATGAAAAGCTAGTCTCATACCTTGTGTGAAGAATAAAGAGAAGGAAACAGAGGAAAGTTAATTTGGGAAAAACAGTTTCAAAAGTGAGTTGCATCCATCAGAAAACAAATGTGCACTTTACAGCCTTCAGGGAGCACGTGTTTCTCTAAACAACTGCAGGGTCCCAAGCAGCAGGCTCTCAGGACACCTGGATGATTTGACTCTCTTTTATGGGTGGATTTACTCCTTCACAACAGTAAGTCTTGTACTGCTGTCAGGTAGGCCACAGAAAGCTTATGTGGATTAAATTCTGGTAGATAAAATGGACACAATGGATGAAACACAGAGAAGTGTTTTAACCTGTAGTGCAGGGGACAGAGCTGTGCATCTTCATGATTGATGTCCGAGTACTAGACTTGAGTTTCTTTAGCTTTGGGTGCCTACCAATGGGCATCAACAATCAGAAGGTCCTTTGACAGCTTCTGTTATTTCAGTTTGGTTTTGAGGTGATTCTAAAATAGAACAGAATTTTTCAGTTGGAAGGGACCTACAATGATCATCTAGTCCAACTGCCTGAGCAGTTCAGGGCTGACCAAAAGGTAAAGCAAATTCTTAAAGACAATGTCCAAATGCCTCAAATACTGACAGGCTTAGTGCACCTCCTAGGAAGCCTGTTCCAGTGTCACACCACCCCCTCAGTAAAGAAATGCTTCCTAATGTCAAGTCTAAACCTTCCCTGGTGCAGCTTTGAACCATTCCCACAGGTCCTGCCACTGGGTATCAGGGACAAGAGCTCAGCATCTCCCTCTACACTTCCCCTTCCTCAGGAAGCTGTAGAGCCGTGAGGTCACCCCTCAGCCTCCTTTTTCCCAAACTAGACAAGCCCAAAGTCCTCAGCTGCTCCTCATGGGACATTCCTTCCAGCCCTGACACCAGATTTGTTGCCCTCCTTCTAAGGCAGATGGTCTATATTAAATCTTAAACACCAATATGAAATTGTTTTTAATCAATTATTCAGCTTTCACATGGCTGCCTACCAATTCAAGAAAACAGACAGTGACAAGTGGAAGTGAATATTCTTGCAAATCTGAACCAATGTTAAATACACACAGGAACTTTCTATAAGCAAAGTATTAGATACACAGTTCCAGTGCACACTATCTCATTTCATTCCTTCGTATAGGAATTCCTTAACAGTTGAACTTGATGACCTCAAAGTTTTTTTCCAAGCTAAACGATTCTATGATTTGATGACAGTAATACTCTCAGAGCAGAGGACACAATCAAAACACATCAGTTTTACCTAGTCATCTTTGAAGATCAGAATACGATGGCCAAAGGTATAAAATATTATTTTAGAAAAAAAAGAAAAATCCTGAAAAGAAAACAAACCTCGAATCCCACATAAAGTAGGAAAAATAATTTTTGTTTTAATTACCAGAGCACACTTTAAGGTAACAACTGTAGCTAAGAACACGTCCAGTATTCCACCGAAGATGGTAACAGATTACTTTTAAGGATTTAGTCAGAGCAAACCTCTTAAAATGCTGCTATATTCTAAAGCAGTGCTTGCTTCCCACACTCTAAAGCATTTGGAGACTAGATTTTCTTTACACTCGTTATACCAGTTTTATTAATGGAATAACTGAACTTAAAACAAAACTAAAAATACTTTAAACCATAGGTTAAGTTAGCACAACAAGGCACACTTGGTCTGCAAGCATAAGATCTGTGTTGCGAAGTCAAAAAGAAAGGACTTCTTTCCTTTTTCCACACACATAAACAAAGTTCATAGCAACTTTTAATGACTCTCTAATGGTCATTCATTAAGCCTGAAAGATCTTAGAGCCAAATTAAGATCTTCTGCAGTGGCTTAGTCACAGAGTTGCCGTGCTTCTGAGAGCGTTACAGCTGGTGATATACCCACAGAACAGGTAAGAGAAGACTCATGCTCTTCCAAACTGTTCTGGATACAGTTTTCAGAAGTTCATGTCAGAAAACACATTTTACAAAGACTAACACTAAAACCCTTGAGGGGAATGGAAAGAAGGAGGGAGGACCTTTCTATTCTCCTGTGAGCTTATCTGCTGACTTACACAGTGACAGAGAGGGGGAGAGAGGCTTCTGTAGGTCTCAGAAATCTTCCCACAGGCTGTTTTGATGGCAAGTATAAGGCAAAAAAAAACCCCAAACCCACAAATGACTATACATTTCCATAGCAAAGATACACTGGATAATCCTTTCCTATCATGATTTCTCTCACAACCTCAAGGCTAGACACACTCTTAACAGACAGAAACATCCATTTCTGCTGTTATCCATGGCCCAATTAATGTAACTTTTAATTAGAGACAGGTTTACCTGATTAGTATTCTTGTAGAGTTTATGAAATTTACGCGCTGAAATACTCAATAACTTTTAATGTCGTTCAATACTGGCAGAAAAGTACAAATGGGCATAAATACTCAAGAACTGTTTTCAAAATAAAATTACCATCTATTATGTTATTAGGTTTGTGGTACTTCTCATTTCTCCTATAGGAATCAGTAGCAAGTCTCCCTGAAACTAAGCAAAGATGTTTGGAGCACAGCAGCGATTTTACACTCGGGCATGTACTTGCATTTTATAACTGCGTAACTCAGTGCTAATACACTACAAAACCAAAATGCCAGGATAGTGATAACGAGAGAAAGCTCATGTCAGAGAAATACCCGATTACAATAAAAGACATTTTAACATGTTTCAAGCTCTTCTTTTAAGAATAACATATTGCAATGCTGGAACCTACTGTTTCCAGGCACTCAGCAGATTTCTGAGTGTGTCCATTTTTACAGCGTGTTCTGTCAAATCCATTGAATGCCTGTATTTTTATTAACCTAGGATTTCTTTTTGTGTCATGAGGCACTCAGATGTGATAGGTAGTGCTAGAGATGCGGAACAAATGAAAGCACACACAGGCAAGCATCCTGCATTTCCCTTTCATTAAATAAGAAAAAAAAATCAGAATTCTAAAACACTGCTTAAAAACAGAATGAAAAGGAAAAATATGTATCTGAGCTAGAAGCTGAATGCTACAAGTAAACATAGGAAGGAAATACTTTGCCTTTTTATTTTGGGAATTTTCTTGATTATATACTGTTTATTTTATATATGTTTTTTAAAAGGACTGTATCAAAATACAATCTTACACTTCATACTGAATCTCATTATGAAGATCAAATACTTGGAAGTGCCAGCAAGTAGCATCTTGTTTCCAATTATCCATTCACCACATATCAAAAACTGATAAAAATGAGTTCTCCTGCCAAGTCATAGTTCTATTTAAAATATACAGACACCAAAATAATCATAATGGTAATAATAATAAAAAAGGTGGTTAAAAAAGCTTATTTAAAACAGTCTAAGCATAGGTAAATACAACAATCAAACGCTACCAGTACTTTTTCTAGCAGACAAGAAAACCATAGGAAAAAATTGGAAAGAGTTATTTTGAAACACAGTAGTATAAAAATGGTGAAGGTGGGGGTCTCCTTTCAGATGCCTTTTAAGAAAAAAGAAAGGAAGAAAACAAGCGCACTTTCAAAACCTTGGTATGCCAAGTTTTAGCCCAGAGCAAGCTTTCACTGCTATGCTACAAACCCTTGAAAATAAAGGTTTATAATGGAAATGCTGATAGACCCTTAACCATAGCAGCATGAATAGCTATAATTAAAGAAGAGCTTTTGGCTACACCTCACTGCAAACGAAAAAGATTGCCATTTCTACAATGTTCTCAAAGAAAAGCAACTGGGAAACCTGGAATGCAATTCTAGCAATCCAAGATATGTTAAAGGGGACTGCTAAAACTATTTGACATTTTAAGCTTTCAATACTGAGGCATTTAGTTAATGTTACCAAGTCAGTATTTTCATAATGCTACTTAATCAGCAATAAAGAATGCTCCTGTGAGCCATCATCTGGGGTTAGCAGAAAGTGGCATAAGAAGTTATTTCCTAACAGCCTAGAGGGAGCTGCTTCGCTCTTTAATCAGTGATCTCACTTCCTTCCTACCTGTAAATTCCCTGTCATACAGTTATAAAATTATTAGAGTGCAGTGTACAGAAAAATTACATTTATGAAAGGCCTGCTATCTTATATATGCATGGATTTTAAAAACAGGAGAGAGATCGGCATTAAACCATTTCATCCTTTTCTGAGTTTGCAGACAGACCAAGGCTTAATCAGTCTAGTTAAGGCAATAATAATTTAACATCTGCTTGGCCCAAAGCCATCCAGATTTTTTGCACCCAGAAAGTGGTTTTAGCGTTGTTTTACTTGTATGGCTACAGAGGAGAGAGAACCAGTAACATTCTCCTGTTCCACGCAAGCTGATGATCAAAGCATTTTATAACTGTTAAGGAATTAAGCTTCTCTGCAGATGGAATAAACAGGAAGGTAACAGTAACCAAATGTATAAATACAAAAGCTGATATAACTGTTAAAAACAAGGCTGTAATAATCTCTTTCATACCAATTAGTATTTGAGCCTGTTGGTAATTCACATATGTCAGCAGACCTGCTTTTTGTAAGAAGAGGTATGAATATCGCCCTGTACCTTGTCTGTGATGACCTGAGAAGTCTGTAATGAACTTCTACGTCCTCCTTGTTATGAGATGATCACATAACCCCCAGGTTCTGGAAAGCTTTAAAATAATGCCAACTTATGAAATAGGCAACTTTTTCACCAGTCTCAAATTTCTCCCCATTTCATCTTTAAAAATAACACAATAAATGCTGTGTATTAGCTAATGGAGAAAATATCAGTATTTTTGAAGTCTCCAATTTATTCCAGTAAATACATTCAGTTGCAGTGAAATAATAAATAATAAATCAACTAAACTTAGTTTCACGCTTCATCTTTTTTCAAAAGACTGCCTGAAAAACAGTTGTCTTTGGATCTATAAGCTATTGACAGCTGCAGTCAAACTACTAGACAATAACAAAGAACCTAGTTAAAGAGAGATCTTGCATATAAGCCTCACTATTCCTATTATGCACTCTTCCACAGTTCTTTCCACATATATCAGCCTTGTACACATTTGAAGTAATGGCAGATCAATAGCCGCCTCTTAATATCTTATTAAAAAAAAAGCAGTTTGGGCTTCAAACTGGAGGACTACTTCTCAAAGGCATCAGTAGACAAAAATATGCTTATTGAAGGGCACTGTGGATGTTGAAAACTGAACTAGTACATCAAAGCAAAACTGCTTTAAAGTGGTAAAATATGATTTCCTTCTTTCCTATCGAACCCCAGACAAGTATTTAAATCTCTATAACTGTTATATTTGATTGCAACCTTGGTGAAAGAGGAAAAAATAGAATGAAGAGTCTGAAAAATAGATTGGATTCACTGAACAAAACAAAAAAAGCCAAAAACTCCAAACATAAAACTCCCCTCCCCTAACTTAAGTAATTCAGTACAGATAAAAATTTTGAAATTTCCTGTGCCAAAAGAAAGACGGTATTGTCTGAAAGGTGGCAACTGGATGACTTTCTACAGAGTCATTAATTCATAACAAAATATCAGGGATGTCAAACTTAATATCCTAAAATGGTAAGGAAACATTTCCAAGATTCTAAATGCAGTGAGATATTAGTGGATTTTGAAATTCAACATATTCACAGTCCTCTGGAGATTTCTCTTTCCTTTTACTCTATTTCAGTAAGAAATTAATATGAACTACAGTTTAACCCTAAAACACAAAACCAACATGCCAGTCTACACCCACAATTTAACTAAATAACTTACCGCAGTCTGGCTAGAACAACCTGAAGAAAATTTAGGACCATACTCAGTTCAGATCCTCGACAAGCAGGCAGTAGCATAGTAAAGCCATCATTTAGCAACTTTTCCTCAGAAAGGCTCAAGTAGCAGCTGGTCTCAAACACTTCTTGGACACCATCAATGTAGGTTGAAAGCAGAGTCCAGAGATTTTGTTTCTGTGCGTAGTCATTTTTGGTTACTAAAAACGCCTTTGCCTTCTCACGGAAAGCATTTGAGAGTTTCTCAGCTAGAACACTAATGTCCATGTTCTTCTCCACATAAATTAAAAGGAAAGCAAAATGACCTCTCCAGATGAGAGCTCTCTGAGACACAGTGATGGAGGACGGAGTCATGAAATCCAAAAGATCCAACACTCGACTCACTATATCTTCTGTCTCTGCAACAATTGCCAGCATGAGGAACAGGTTAAAGAAGTTCTGCAGCCCTACCTCTGTCAGCTCCTGCATTCTTCTCCGATGGAACTTGGAATAAATTCTACATTAAAAAAAAACAAACAAAAAACCCCAGTTAAGGTACTTAAAGTATGGAATTTTCTATCTGCTTGATAGACCAAAATTGTATTTTCATGCCTTTGGTTTACAGTTATTCTCTTCCAATAACCCTTAAACGTAAAATACTTTCTTTTCCCTCCCCTCTTCTACTCTTTTGGCTACTGGAACAAACGTGCTATTTCACTTTCTGCTCTTAATACAAGGTACGCATTAAGAGTTTTCAACCACCGGTACAGCCTAACCTTTCTCCCTTATCCAAAAGCTAGTACAAAGTTGAGGAAAGTGTTATGAGCAGACTCTCTACTTTGTCTGTGATAGGTGTCCTCCATACCATGCCTTCGCATCAATCAAATTTAGCCCATGAGGGGTGCCAGGAAAGGAAGTTGCCAATGGCATCTCTTTGCAACAGCAAAGAATTCCTGTACCCCAACTTCTTCCCTACAATCTCCCATATTTACATGTGGCACAAATAAGATTCTAAAAAAAGAAAAAAGGACCAAGTGACCCTCCTTCCTTTAGCTATTGATTTCTGTTCTTCACATTATCTGCCACAGGTGCTGTGATCAAAGGCTCACCTACCTAACCACCACAGTAGTAAAAGAGAGGGGAAGATTTCTGATGGCAAACTCCTTTTCTCCATAGTGCTTTGCTAAAATCTGCGCCAACCTGTATCGCACACCTACTGTATGGACTGCAGACTGCAAGTTTGGAAGAAAACAGGAAAGCCGAGGCATTTGGGAGAGAAACCTCTCTGCAGCAGGAAGATGTTAAGAAACTTTAAGCCGCATTGCTTGTATGACAGTGCTCAAGTCATATGTAGCTGATGGCGAGAAGCGTTGCTACTTTGCTACTTTATAGTCGTTGACAAAAAGCAGAAGGCTTTACATAGGTGTCTTTTCTGTGACCTTTGCTCAGATCTGGAGTTTTAGATAAATGTCACCATTCCTATAACACAGGAGTAAGATGAAAATGGCTTGCTGAACTTTTTGATTTGTATGTTTAAAACCTTGGGTATATCCTTCACCTTTAATTTAAAGTAGGTTCAACATACAGTAGTTAAACATCCATAAATGCTGCTTTCCTATTCTGTCACCTGGAAAAATAGTTGGAAATGGTGCTGAGGTTATCAAATCTAGCCACCAAAAATTACAGCAAATCCAATTAATGTTGTTTAGTAGTAAATTACTACTGACAGGCATTTACGTTCTTCATGCATCAATTAATGCTTGGTTAGCTGCTGAACACAGAGTTCATCCCAAAATCATAGCTGTAGGCTGTTAAATTTTGCTACTTGTGTAATTGATTTATTCAAGGTAGAAATGATGAATACTGTTGAGCAGAGTGACACAGTGTGTGTTGTGTATTATTGCTCCCCCTCTTAAATTAGGGAAAGTAACAAGCTATAATAGCACAAAAATGTAAGTATAATTTGTTTTCAGTAAAAACAGAGCAGCCTAATTAAAATTACTTAATACATTTTTAATTAATTTTATTAGTACTTAATAAAATTTTTTTAAAATCAAATAAAAACCCCAAAACAAAACTAATTCTAAGTCTTCTATATCCAATAAATTTTTAAAAGTTAGCACTTTTAAGGCTCAGTACAATCTCATTACTATAATAAAAGTTTTAAGAATTCAGTAAGCATCTAAAACATCAGGATTTTGCTTTAGAGCATATATATTTTATGGTTTTTATATAATGACTGACCATATGTCTTAATTAGTATGTTTCCAAATTACATGAAAAATTAAAACCCTCACAAAAAAAAATATTGTGAGAAATTTTGGAAACCATAAAAAAGAAAAATGTAAATATAAATGAAATTGCAGGCCTAGCAAGAGCCAGTCTGCATGTTTTTGGACAACACAGATTACATGCAGCTCAAACAGAATTTCTGTGCTTTAATTACGTTACCTGTCTGGCAATAGGGTTGTATCACTGCATAGGTTGCCAGTATACCAAATTCCTGGCATGTGGGATGAAGTAAATCATCACAGGGGCTATGGATGCCAAGGTGATTCTTGGACCCAGCTCTTGGACCCTGTCTCAGCTGGCAACAGAAACTTCAGGGAACAACTGCTTTCTTTAAATTATGAATCACCCTGGATCCCTCATCCCATTTACTTTCTCATGAGCACAGTACCCCTTTCCCCACCCTGCTTTGGTATGTGGCTAGAAGGGCCATGCTATCTGACTGACCGGACCTCTTACAACATGAGACAAACTAAATAGCAGCCATACCGTCCTTTAATTTGTTTCCAAGGATGCATGCCACTGTTCTCTGCTTCCTTCATCATCTGTGCCAAAATGCTGAGAAAAATGAAGTAACTGTTGCTGGACTTGTACAGGGCAGGGATCTGCTGTTCACAACAGCACCTTTTCACCAGCTCAAGCATTGACAAAGAAGTTTTACTAATATTTGCCAGATCCTTCAGACCAAGCCAAGGAACAGTAAAGCAACTGTTCTAAAAGAATAAATAAAACCAGAGAAGATTATAAGTAACAATAAATCCTAATATTCCAAAGGCAGTAAGATACAATCCTTCACACAAACAAAAGGGTATGCTCCCACCACCACTGAAAAAACAATAATGAGGAGTGCAAATGTGCAAAGTGTTTTTACAAGATCTTAAAATCCATAGTCCTGATGAAAAATAAGACTAAAAATATGTTATAATTAATTCTATTGTGACATAATATAACAGACCATAACATATATTTAAACGTGATTTCTTAAATATAAATACAGCTAATTTAGGGATACTGCCATTGACTAGTCAGTTTTACAAAATTTTAGCAATGAAGCCTGGCTAGAGAAGAATCAGAATTAATTGCTAAAATTCAAGGACCGTCCACAAGTAATTCTACATTTTTATATATTCATCTACTTACCAGGTTCTTGCTGTAATAATCCCAGAGTATGGTGACAATAGATAGGTTCAAGTCCCAGAAACTACACAAAGTCAAACAGCACTGAAGATGCATTCGTAAATGTTCCTCTAACACACCAGTCTTGAAAAGGGAATAAGTAGTTTATTGTAGGAGGGGAGCATCACCTTGTTTACACATAAACTCAATACTACCAGAATATTAAGAATAATTTCCTAATATAATTTTTTTAATGATACAATGTTGGGTAAATGCATCTGCTAATATGAGCAATGAACTAGAAGATAAAAGCTGACAACTGCATCCTGCAACCCAGCCAATATTATAGTTCATCATGTGCCATTTCAGGCGCTCACCTTAAGAAAACTGCCAACTCAATACTGTGAGCCTAACTTGAACCATGACTGCTTGGTACAGAACCTCACAAAACAGTAAACGGGACAGCAGGTATACTGAATGCATGAGTCAGCTGCACACCTCAGCCCTCCTGTCATGCAGGTTCAAAGGAAAGCTCATTCACCACCGAGACAGAGGGAAGGTGCAACTTTCTGAGACCTCATCTTTCTAATATTCCAAACAGGAAGATTTTTTCTTTCTGATCATGTTCCTTCTCAAACTTCTGCAGCATGGCTATACTGCTAACTTCCCAGACAACTCTAAATCAAGGGCAAATAAGTCTCTGAACAGTGGAGTAATAATAATAATAAAAAAAAGACAAAAAATGTCCCACACAATTTTCATATTCACCAGTTCCAAATTTTGCACACAAAAAGAAGGCGCCTCATAGGAACAAAAATAGGAAATGCCAAATGTGAACACAGTGATGCATCCAGGCTGTAATTGTGGGATACTGAGAGTGGCATTCCCCTCATCCAGCATTTGATGTCAGCAAAACTGGACTTGCGTCAGAGCTAGGATATTATGAGCTCCATGCTCAGACTGAAATCAATGTGTTTAATCCAGTCTATTTTAGACATCTACTTTAGGATGAGAAGTATAGGACGATAGGCCCTGGAAGGGCTTTGTTGTCTCCACTGACTATAAAAGTGGTTTAGTGGACCAGCTTGTGTGTAGTTGTCTTAAAGAAAGACTTTTATACATGTAAGTAACATCTCTGGGATACTAGTGAACTTGTTCTGTGACAAGAGAAACCCCTGACCTAGCTTTCAAATACATTTAAACATTATACAGGCCTGGAATTTCTAACAGCATAAAATAATCTAAAAAGGAATAATAAGGGTAAGAAAAATAAAGAAGATACAGGGTGAGTTTTATGACGCAAAATCATAGCCCCAGGAAGAGAAAAAAAAGGAAACTATGCCTCAGATAAATACTGGGAAGATAAATATTATCCCTTCCAGTTCCAATTACAGTGCTAGGTTCTGAATTATGTCCCAAGCTCAACCAGCTCAGAAAATGCTTAAATTAAAAAAAAAAAAAAAAAAATCACCGATACCAGCTGATGGGAAAAGATAGCATTAGGTTTTATTGGGTTTGTTTTGTTTGTTTGGGGGTTAGTTTGTTTGTTGCTGCTGCTACTGCAAGAACAGGACTACTGCTCTTACCCACAACGCTGCTTCGGACGGCTTATTATGCTTTAGAGTTGATTATTTTTCCTGTTTTCAGTACTACACAAAGGAGTTGCATAACTCATTAACTTATCTCTACCTGGCTCTACATTCATGTGGAAAACATTATTTGCTACACTTTATCAGAAAATTGTAAACAATTATACCAATCATCTACAATAACTTCTAATCATGTCTGCTTTCTCTTCTCATGAACAGTTAATGTACAGCATATGGCTTCTAAAGTGGTGCATTTCTAGAACAACTTGAAAATTAAAAAGGCATTTTCAGTCGTCCTAGAAAATTATATATTCAAGACATTATGTATAACAACATGCAAAACCCACTGAAATAGAAACTCTTCAAGAGAGACTCATTAAAAAATGTACAGAACAATAGTTCAAACACAATAAAAATGCCTATAAATGAAAGGTGCTCCTCAAATATTGGTTTTATATATGACATAACTATTAAATCAGTAGTCTTCCCAAAATAAACTTATAAAAAAAAAACAACACAAGGGACAGAACCGCAGCCATTTTCAACAACTACTATTTTTTATGAATATGAGCAAGAGTGTTGATACAAAACAAAAAACTGCAGCTGAATATATCTATTTGTCTAGAGAGATCTATGCAGTGATGAAAGATGTAAAAAAAAAAAAAGCCAAACCCAAAGCATGCTTAAGGGCCTAATTCAAAAACAATGCTCCAGTTAAATTAATTCACCAATAAACACGGTACTGCGAGCAGCTTCAAATTTCAACCAGTATCTGTCCAACAATAGTTTTAGAACAGTTTCCGAAACCCAGATAGTACTGAAGGCTTTATCTCAAATTTAATATGAAAGAGTTCTCCAGACTTCAAATACCCTGGGATTAATGGATTCTCTCATTGCTCTGCAATGGTCTCTTGCACTGCTGGAAATACTATCAGAACTCTTGAGGTAGTCAGCTTTTAATTTATCGCAGAAGGGAGGAACACCAGATACTATCAAAATTATAGTACTATCTAAACACAACATTTTTCTCTTATGACCTCCTACTGCAGTAACAAAATTGGTTTCCTAGAACTCCAACAATACTTCTGTATCTCTTTTAGAGTAGAATTAAACAAAAAATATAGTGAAAGTATAAAATTGTGGCAGTCATTAAACAACGTGAAACATTTATTTTCTAAAATGAGAGTAGGAGCTAATAAGACAGACTGCTATTAGTTCTTATAAACAAAAATGCTTTTGATGCTCACTTACAATAAAACTTTGTAAACACAAACACATCTTACACTGACAATCCATAAATTTAGTCAGTTTGGTGTTGCCTAATATACAAATATTTTATTCCTAGCACAACAATTTTCATTTTGCAATACAACTAGAATTGTAAACCAGCTCTACTTTTGTCATTAACCCAGTAACAGAAATCCCAAATTACAACAGAAGTGGGGAATACCTCATGTAACTAGTTTCCCCCAAAATGCCCTTTTTTGTGACACAGATGGGATATCTTTCACACAAGCAATTGTCTTCAACTCTATCCATCAAGAATTATAAAAAAAGAGAGCAGTTCTGGCTGAGAAACTTACCAGTCTGTCAACTGAAGCTGAAAGGATATATCCAAGGAAGCAGCACTCTACACATGCCCTCCTGTCTTTATTTACAGCTCACAAATAAAGAGTATTTTTGATTCCTATCTCCATTGGCTCCCTAACCTAACAGCATGTTCACATTTATTCCTTGCTCAGAAGCAGGCTGACTGTAACCTTATAAAGAAGGAGTTCCTACCTGGAGACTGGGCACTGCAGCACCCCTCTGCCACTTTCACTTGGACATGGGACACCTTCCTCAGAAGTCTTTATCACCCCCAAAATTAGGCATACGCTAGATGAAGGTGGATCAGGCTCTCCGCCCCCCACAAGGGCTGCCCTCTGTGTGCTGAGGGTCACTAAACTCAACAGTTTTACCGAAACCACCAAAATGCTGCAAGTTTAACACTGGTTAGTCATTTTTGCATCCCAATACTTAGCCATCCTAAGGATGTTTAAGTTAACTCCAGCTTCTGCTGATTCATCAAAGGTGACCATTCTTTTCTCTGCTTTCATGATCCTCCCCTACCCTCAAAATCCGTGTCTGCACAGTGCCTATTTAATCATCTTTTCACAACACAGAAATTGAAGCTCACATGAAGAAAAGTTAACAGTTACTGGTAGGAGAGAGACTATCAATTTACCTTATAAATGTATGATCTGATGGACATCTGTATGATGAGATGGACATACCTACTGGTAAAAGAATCTCCTTCCTAGACACTGTCAAGATGGCCAGTGGGCAGGGATAGAAGTGGGATGCATTTTCTAATAGAAGTACCTATATCCACTCATGCATGCACATAAGCTCTCCAAGGAGCATTTCCTACTAGCAGGTAAATCCATAATGCAAGAAAAAATAATGAACAAATTAAAAATAAAAAGGAAATAAACTAGATTGGTTTTAGACAGTTGGAAATAGTTGCAAACATACCCTTGGCAAATGAGGGTTTATTTCAATTTCAACAGTGGTGACCTTTGGAAATTAAAACAGGTAACGTGCCTCATGTTACTGCATCATAATTGACTCATTCAAATCTTCTGAACCTGGCCATCTAGCTGCCTTTCTAAACTGTCTACAGCTCAACACTTGGTTAACAGAAGCATCAAAAAGCTGTGTATTTCATGTATATTCAGAGTAATCTTTCTTCAAAACAATAAACAGTCACAAGAAAAGACCAATATTTTGAAGAAAAATATTAACCACAAGTGTCCTCTTACTGTTTCTAAGGTTGCTGACATACAGAAGATGCAACATAAGAAGGTGGCTAATAATAATACAGTTTTTATGCTTCTTATCTAAATCTCTTGTTTATCTCACAAAATAGTAAGTACTCAATAAGTGATGTCATCACTGTAGTTTTAATGTACATGCACAGTGTGTGTATTCAGTTATACATTCTGAATTAATTCAAGGAGCTGACCTTTTAAGCTGAAAAACTATATAAGCAAATGTTAGTTTATGTATAGCATGATGTTTCAACTTTTTAATACCCTGTTGTTTCAACTACCCTATCAACTACAATATCTTTTTGTAAAAGCTGTAGTTGTAACAATCATTGTTCCATACTCCAGCTTCAACCACAGCTGTTGGCTACTGCATGAGCAAGGCAGCAATAATAATAAAAAAAGAACTGATTCCTCTTCTGCTTTCAACAACAGAACTTTGCAGGACTTTTTTTTTTATTTCATCTAAGACCAAATAAAAAATATATTTATTCTTGTCTTAAGCATATACAAATTACAGAAATTTTTATAGGTGTTGCTAATACAGCATTTGCAATTTGTACCATGCAACTTGAGAAAAAAATTATAGAGCTGCAACGTAACATATTTAAAAACATGATGAACAGCATATTTAAAATCATTTTAAAATGAGAGCAATTCTGACCTCTGGGCCATGAAGCACTGCATTAACAGTTCTGCAGAAAGAAAAAATGATAAGGTATGAAATGAATGCTCAGAAACTAGAACCTTATCAGTAAGAGTTTGATTCAAGCCTGTAAGACAAATTGCTCAGCAAGGCAAGTCACCTTCCCGCTGTGATGAGGATATAGCTGGATTTTCAATGTAACTGACTATCTCCCCCTCATCATGTCTCCTCAACTTGATATCCTCAAATTCAGTATCTGGTTTACATTTTCTAAGCATCCAGTTCTTATTCTGAATACATCTTGTCTGAGTAGCCATATACCCACCCTTCCAGGATAATTATCTTTCTCCTTTATCTGACAATTTAGCATAAAGCACAACCACTTTAAAGCAAGAGTAACTGCTAACAAGGAGAGAACGTATACTGCCGTAGTTCAGCTACATCAAGGATGTTCATTTACTTGTGATAAAAACACTAGAATTCCAAAAACATTTAGATGGACTTTGTTTCATGCACTGTCTTTTCCTGAAAGCATCCCTGACACTTTCCTTGTTCATTATTTCTTCCTTTTACACACTTACTTGAGCATCAATGGATTTTTTAAGGAGTTCTTCCACAAATTTCCAATTGGATTCCTTCTGTTTCTGAAAAACAATGATTATCAGCATGAAATAGCATTTGTATTCCTCACAGGAATCATTACATAATAACATGAAAATAAGCAGACAAGCAATTTCCAGATATACGGCATTTCATGACGGTATACTGTAGTCATCACTGAAAACAGCTTTTTTGTTTTATGAATGTAATTGCTATCTGTCCTAAAACTTAGGCCTCCAATACAAATAAAGAGCTGAAAATAAAGAGTATGCCATTTAAACTGCTTTGGCTTATTTGCACTCCCAACCTTCAATTTTAGTAAAGCAGCAAAATATTCAGGCATTTTTGCAGTATGTCTTACAATTTTTCTTTAACATTCTGTAAAAGGAAGATACAAGGGGTAAGAAGAAGGAAAAGGTACAATCTCACCTTTTCTTTGTTTTTTCATTTTAAATCAAAAATACACTTCTAACTCATTTTTCCCAGGCCAAACATTAAGGCTTGTTTTGGCCAATTCAGTAAGGAGCTGGCCAGATATTAATGGCCTGTATAGCTAGGAAAAAACACAGGATATGTCAATAATGAGTAAAACCCAGGAAGTACATAATCAGCATTCCCAGACAGTTCTAGCTAGCATTTACGTCAGATTTTTGACTGCTGTATCTTATTTTATTAATGTTATGTGAAGACCTACACATTGACATGTTCCTACTGCAGACTCCAAGTAAAGCTAATCAACTGCTCAAAAGCCAGATTTATCAGATGAGTAGGTATTCCAGAGTCATGCTAAATGGCTATGAGACCTCTGAATGTCTGAATCAGTCTGCTTGGAACATGCTTTTAGCACTCCCACACGATTTATACAGAAGTTGTTTATAGCCAAAGTTCCAGCTCGTCTGCAGTATACAGATCACCTTATAAGATCCTGGAGTAATCTGGAACAAACTTCTAATATCAAGTAGAACTGGACTACAAGAGCACATCCAGGTTCAGGCCAAACTCAGGCAAGAATGACAACAACCACTTGCTGCACATTATTTTTTTTTTTTGAAGCCTCAATTTTTTCTATCTTTTAACAGATTTTTTTCATTCATATCCCGCTAAATTTACATCCTAACTGCATTCCCTGCTACCCTGGCAATATGTCATGGCAACTGTTTGCAACCCATTGTCGTCAGAGAATATGTAGAATCTACAGCTCTTACTCCAAACCTGCTGGCTTACAACAACATCCCTCCACCCCCAGAGAGTCTAAAATCAACAGAACCTGGACACGTTACAGTGCATAGTGCACCTTACATGCAAGTGCTGCTAAAACCAAAAACTTAAGCTGAGACCCTCTGGGTTCACAGGAAGAATCTTTTACAAGGACTAACAGCTGACTACCCGGAAGAGCCATACGAGGCTTCTCAGCTGGAAGTCCACGTTTGCATATCTCGCCACATAGTCATTTCAGCTTATTCTATTAAAAGGCAAGAATTCTTAGCCCCAAGTAACTCTGCCTATATTTCCCTAGCCCAAAGTATATTGAAATTGACCCCTGCAATGTTCAGAAGTAGCAAATTTTCTCATCAGGTCCTATTTGGTTTTTAAATGTACAAATCCTGCTTTTCAGAAGAGTGAAGTGGGACCCGAGTGGAAGGTTATGGAAAGGAGACATGCACTGTACATCCCAGTGACTAAGAAACCTGGTCAAAATTTTCTAGTTTAAAAAAATGGTTCCATGTGTATGAAGTATATATTCAACACACCTGACTCATTGCATATTTGAAATTACGTTATATGAGCTAAAGGGGAAAAAATAAAAAGAAGCAAGTCTGAAACCTAATTTAGAATTTTGAAAGCTTTCATAATAACCTCAAGGCCATGCAGACCACATTAAAAAATTGAAAATCTTCCACAGATGACATAGGCTTAGAGGCAATTTTTGCTACAGAGCACATGAATAACCATCATTATGACACATCACCCTCCCACCTCTGATCACAGTTAATTAAAAGAAAGCATGTGTCATGAAGCTATCGCATCAGATGTTTAACAACAAAACAAGACTACACTGAGGCCTGATGTAATTCCACTGACTTCACAAATTTGTATCACAGACTATTTTGTCTTACAGTGGTCAAAGAATGTTTGATGCTGTACTTTGGGGCTAGGGGGAGAACCTAAAGGAATGGTTACCAACAACTACCTATGACAGATTACATTCTTGTGGTGTGTGAAAAGACACTGTTGTTATGGATGGGTTTTCTGTAAGCACCCACAGCACTTAAGTGAACAGGGATCCCTGGACAAACTCACAGCCACACTCAGACAAGTGCGAAGCAGAGCTAACAGTTCAAACACAGAGACTACTGGAAACAACAAGAGGAACATGCACAGGATAGTCTCACGTGAAAAAAAAAATACAAATTGAGACTTGGAAATTCTTTTCTCCCACACGGGCCCTAAGGAAAAAATATTATTTAATGTTGGGCAAGTTAATTTCTGTCACTGTGTCTCAGATTCCTACTTTAAAATAAGAACAACAGGAATTATTTTTTTCCATTCTACATCTGTTTGGCTTATTTAAATTATATAGTGCTTGTGGCAAAAAAATAATCTCTCATGATGCTAAATGCATAGTATATATGAGAGACATCAAAAAAATCCAATGGCCGAAGTATAGAGTATCACTGCATTTTGATTTGGGCATAAAATACAAAAAGCCCTGGATAAACATCTGCTTCACACTGGTTTCTATATTCAACCTGGAAATAACCTTTTCTCTCCATCTAATTCCCTCTAATAAGCAGAGAGCATAGTAATTCTGTCTTCCCAACGTCCCTCAAATACACTGTGGACTGCGGTCCTCTCCCACTACCATAGTACTAGGGCAAAAGGAAGGGAAGCTTGAGACAACCTTCAGTGCTACAATCAGATGTGGTCTGTAATTCTACACTGTATGAACGTGTAAGAAGTTGCTTCATTTTGCCATGGTATTATTAGAAAAGACTGAAACACATGAAAATGAGCAGCCTGCCATGGGATCCTAAAGGATCTGTCAACCCACAAGCAGCATAAGCATCCTACATTCATCAAGTCCTCCAGTCACCAGAAATGATCGTGAGTTTTTCAATTAAGTATATAGTTACCGAGTTACCACGCCTTCCCTATTTTTTTTTTTTAACAGATCAGGGGATTTGCAAGATAAAAATCAATGAAAGCAATTCTTTTATTAGAAAGTCTAACTTCACTTAGGATTAAAAGCCTTCACAGAACTTGAGCATTTTTCATTCCTTTTCTCTTTATATACTAATGCTTTTAAAGATCTAAAGATGAAGGTGAGGGGATTTTAAGTTATCAAAACAAATTGATCAACTGATGTGATCACACTCTTCTCTCTTTACAGATCTGCAGTTCACAAACAGTTTCAAGGTTTTAACATTTCATCCTAAGGCAGGATGGGAAATCATGGTAAAGATCATGGTAAAGATGTTAACAGAAAAAGGATATGACCTTTCCAGTTTTAGGGAATATAAGCAATCCATCTGAAAGGTTAAAAAAAACCCACAAAACAAAACCAAAAAATACAATAAAACCCACCAAGCCAAGAAAAACCCCAAACAAAAATACAATCACCAAATACAACTATAATGAGGCAAAAGATAAAAGAACAGAGGCCAGACAACAGAAGATGGCATGACCAAGTTCTCCCTAGTGCCAATAACATTATCAAACTAAAAAAACCCCAAAAAACCACAAACCCAAACCTAGATTTCTGGGTCTTCAGCTATCTCTTTGGCTTCTAGTCAGCTCCCTCTATAGTCACTTCAGAAAAATTGGCAGCTTTCATAGCTCTGAAAATGGATGATTTGCCTCAGCAAGTGCCTATTTCCTTTCCAATCAATGACTAGGAACTTAAAACTAGACAGGATGAATTTCAGAGTAAGAAACTGAAAGAAAGGTCAGGGTTTCCAAGACCCCAGAACTGCAGAAAACCACAGTGAGGTCCATGAAGTAACTTGATGTATCAGTACCAAGTATGGCCCTACATACATCTTACAGGTGTAGGAATGACATGTGCAGGTCTCATCTAGGTCCCTTACAGAATGCACAGTAACTTCAAGTCCCTCACAAGGAGATTCAGACAAGAACCTGATTAATTAAGAACTAGCCTACTCTAGCCAGTAGGAAAATCTAAGGCCATCTTCTAAATGTCAATGCCTTGTTACCTATTGCCAGAACTTCCAAAACTAAAGCTCAAATTCAACCGTTATTAGACAGACAGGCATTGGTACCACACCGATGAAATGGTATTCAAGAAAATGAAGCTGTATAAACAAATACTTATGTACCTCATCATGCCATTGCTGTGATGCAAAGGGAATGCAATGAGATTGAAATATAGCCACAGCAGAGCTACCACTTTTAGAAAAAAAAAAAAGTGACATTAACAATTACACAGTCAATGTTTGAGGTTTATATTTCATACGGTACAATTTAATGTGTTCAGTTCCTAAAACAACAAACCCAGTGAAGCATTTTTGCTGCAGGCAGACAGTCTTAAAACATATGCTACATCATTAAATATATGTGCTACTATCTAGTTGGGATATTTCAAATTTCCTTAATACACAAATCTACTTAATACAACAGGTATAAAACATGCATACATCAGGGGCTCCTGGAATGTTTACTGACCTGTACAAAGCACACCTTAACACCACCAACCTTAAAGGACCTTTTTTTAAGGAGTGTGAAAACTCCTGTATTATAATATTAATTGTTTTCTGTCAACAAAAACAACACAGCAAAGTTAGAAATCTAAATAAATTATAACTTTTAGGTACTTAGAAAAAAAGCATACCCACCTTTTCATCTAGATTTCCATTACGATCAAACTGGTAGAGTGATGCCAGATGACTAATAATCCACCAGCTAAAACTCAATGGATCTTTACACTGAATTGTTTCAAAAACAGACATCCTTTTAGAACTACTTGGCCTTTCAAAGGTATTCTTTAGAGTTTTGTTCACCAAGCTCCAGAAACACTGTAGAAAATGCAAAAGTAAATTTGAACTGTGTTGAATAACAAAGCCTATGTTAACAATTTTCTCTACGATACTGTCCTGTTAGTTAATTTGCTTTTACATAGAACAAGAAAACTGACAGTCATCTCCATATTACCAGAGAAAACCTGGAGCTACTTTATGTCCTTTCTCAAACGCCAGTAGAAAGTAATATGAAAGGACAAGCTTTGCTTACGAGGAAGAACATGGTGTGACATTTCACAGGCAAAATTACAAGCTGATGGAATGATGATATGCAGATGGGATGGTGCACTCACATGAGAGAGTTTCAAGTTCTTTAATAAAGACTTTTTATAACACATTTTTGAAAAACTTTTAGTGCCAGACTAGCCTCAACAAAAAAAAGTAGTAGTAGATGGTAGAGAATCAGTCTGAAAGACAGCAAACTGAGGCTGAAATTCCCTGTTTTGTTCCAAATCTGTTCCAGCACTGACAAACTGATTAATTCTCTTTGGCTCAGATCCCTGTCTATACCATAACACTACTTCTTACAGCCTGTGCCTATCCTCCCTAACTATACAGAAACTCTCTGGGACTTCTTTGCACTTCTATCTCACTCACCTTAGCTGAGCTCTGATCCTAATTTATGCTTCAAAATGCTAGTGCAAATACTTAACAATAATAAATTTTCACTTGGGTTGCCCACCTTTACATCTCATATCATTAATGAGTAAATAGCTATCAATACAAACACTCTACTGTGAAGTACTTGATTCTATAAAAAGTGAACAGTACTCATTGTGCAAATGGCAACTTCATTTTTTATAAAAATTATTTCAGAAAACTTTCAAAGGATGTTGACGCTTCTTCATATTAATTCAGAGAAACATCAGCTCAATTCCAACCACAAGTCAAGAAAGAAAAAGCAAAATACCAGAAAACATTAGCAAAGGAAAAGAACTACATAGAAAAAACATCATTATGCAATGTACAAAATCATGTGGCCACCTAATCTATACTTGGAATACTTAATGCAATCCTGGTACTCTACCATTCAAAATAGGATGTAGTAGTATGGAAAAAGGTTCAAAGAAGGGTGACAAAGATGACCACAGGTAGAGAATGCACCTGTAAAAAGAATGACTGAATATAGTAAGACTCTTCAGCCTAGAAAAGGCAGAAAAAACCTGAAGATACATATAAAGTCATATTGGTCTAAGGAAGAAGATCAACTAGTGATTGGCTCTTCCAATAAAAGTATAAGAGGGCATCAAAAGAAGTCAGCAACTACAAGATTCAAAAACAAAAAACAGGTTGTTCTTGTACAGGTAGTTTAAGTATGGGTATCAAAGACAGAAACATGGGCTAGATGGATCACTGGTCTGACTGTACCTGTGTTTCTAATGCCTGGAGATGAATCGTTGCATGACATCACACAAAAATTGCAAATAATATATTTTTTTTTTAAATGGATAAAGATGGTTTCTCTTGTTCTACCAGAAAACTTTCACAGCCTGTTCCTTTCCTTTGCTTTTCTTAGCACAAGGAGCACTACTTATCAGTGCCCTAGGTCATAACCAAACAGTACACTGCAAAGAGTCAGGACCTGATGCACATTCAAGACGGCAGCCTAAAGCATCACAGTTAGCAGCATAAAGCAAATATGAAGTTCAGTTCTATCATCAGAGATGTGAAGTAGTGCATTCATGGCGATCTAGGAACATTTGGCAACTATACTGCATATGTAACATGCATGCATATATAACAGTATTCTTCCACTACCTCTGTGTGAGGGCCCTTATTTCTGTGGTCCAGCAGCTGAATAAGTAGAATCCATAATTCTTTAACGCAGGTACAGGGATAATGGTGACTAGTAAGAGCCTCAGAAGGTCTCACCTGAAAGAGAATATGCAATACAATTATTCAAAGTGTTATTTTTTAAATTGCATTTTATGTACAAGTATTTCCTCTGGTTTTGGCTGTTCGGGTTTTTTTGCAGTTAAATATAGCTACAATTACATGCTGAAAGTGCATTATTTCATTAACATCCAAAATATCTCTCTCATACTATAAAGACTGTTTCCTAATTCTGCATAAGTTACAAGTTGTGTTATTTCTTAGTTTCTTCTGAGCCACTTTCAAACATTATTTAATCAAATGAAAATGGGATTCTGAGGCCTAAATGAAAAGGAATTGCAATAAATACTGATTCACTGTCTGACAGTAAGGAAAAGAGAAAATGACTGATTACATTTTCTTGATGTTCTTGGGAAGACAAGAAAAAGATTTCAAATGATTTAATAGCTATTATTGTTGTTATTTTTAACTGAAAAATCCTTAATGACTAGGCATAATGCTAGAAGAATATGTTTTTGTTGGCATGAGGATGTTAATGTTCCCACAACATTTCACAAAATCTGCTTTTCGGTAAATTTACTGCAAGGCATTCTTTTAATATGCAGAAAACAGCATCTTTCAAGTCACATACGTTATTTGATTACTATTCCATATTTAACAAAATTCACTCAGACTGATGCATTTCAAATAGTTTTCTTGTGATTCATCTTTCAGTTTTACATTTCCTGAATTGTGAAACAAAATAAGCAAAACAGCAAAAGGAAGTGCTAAATACATAAACATTCTCTGTAAGCTTTAATGTTTAAGACCTATTAGTACTGTACTTGAAATAATCATAGTATAGACAAAACTTAATTTACTCTTAGGACCTATGAATGCACTGAACTGTACTCAGAGGTGGTAAAAATGGTGAGAAAAGCTTTGCTTAACTAGCATAATTCAGCACATTTATATCAGAAGGACACAATGGTAGAAATGTAGAAAGAGAAGCAGCAAGATAAAGCGGCTCATACTCAATTTATTCCTAAAGAATTAGTAGCACAAGTTTGAATAAATCAGCTTACACCCCTCTAAAGCAAACAGAGGGGAACAGGCACCCAGAGAGACTAATTCATCTTACTCACTGCAGGAAAGAGAACAGTTGCTATCCTTCCCTGACAAGAAAAAGAACTGGGATGACTAGTTTAGCCAACTGACTCCTAGACACCTAGATCTGATGAGATGAATCCTGTACTTTTATATCCTCATGCTCTTCCTGCTCCATTCATGCACAAATATTCTCAAATCACACTGGTACTTCAAATCACTTCTGAATTTGGAAACCTAATGGTGTAAATTAAAAATTAAATCAAAATACGCAATGCCAGTGACAGCAGTAGTAGTATTGAAGAGACATTACAGAAATAGGAGTGAATGACTAAAAAACACAGTAACAGTTAGAAGAAGAAGTGTATCACCAATAGTTTCAAATCTGTGTAACACTCTGTACGGATACAGACTTTACCTTTAGAATAATACAACTGCTGTTTTCACACAGCTCCTAATCAGGTTTAAATACCAACCACTTACTTAGAAGTACTAACTTATACGTATTTGTAAGTGTGACACACAATTTTTTTTTTCTCTCTGTATAAGAACACTGCAACATCCTGAGTTCAGTCTCTTGGTAAGAGTGGTTGTAACTTCAAATTGTGGCTACTGTTTAGACAACAGAGCTCTGGTGTCAGAGATGTGGCTTCTGAAAATAGGAAGAAGATATCCAAGGATATATATTTCTCCACCAAACGTATCTCAGAGCACAATGGGCTCACTACACAATCCACTCAGTACACGATCCAAGTCAAGTGTCTTGATGCCAGAGCTGCCCAAGAAACAGATCTGAAAATATGAGTCTGGAGGATTAAAGTTTATGTCTCTTCTTCCAAGGATAGCCACAAATGTTAAGAGTTGCACTTCTCAATAATCACAGCCAAAATCTTAATAACATGCTTTAGTGATGAGCTGGCAGTGTCATCTATTATGTGTATCAGTTGTGTTTTCAACAGTTTTGAGGGATGCTACTTCCACTACTGGATTATAGCAATGAATATACACTAGAGGAGGCACCATCTGAAGAGACGTTATCCAGCTGAAGTGCAAGCTCCACTTCAGAAATGAATCTCAAATAGAACTAGTTCAAGCTGTGCGGCCCAAGCCTAGGGAAAGCTGAAGAAAAAGTGGTGGTAAAACAATCTTCTCTTTGTAATATGTCTCTGTGGAAGTAGGGTGAATCTGTCATTTTAACATCTGACAGTTCAAAGCCTATTATCAAGCACAATGGTCAACAGATACTATGTGAATCTTCCTTTAACAAAATCCCTTTAACTCTCATCTATTTGCCTTTTGATGGGGGAGGAGGTTGCAGTATTATCTGATAATTTAATAGATCAAAACTGACTTTTAAAAGGTAACAGAGGACTGTATGGAAGGATCATTTAAAAGAAGTTATCAAATGCTAGTACAGTCATTCCCCCTGGCCCCAGCAATAGAGATATGAAAGAAGGGGGACTCCATTTTTCATGTCTCTGTACTAGGAAAACACATATTATACAGTGGTCACTGCTACTTTTTCTGAGAATTCAGTCCTGCACTCGTGGATCACACATGCCGATCTAAAGCAGGTTTCACAATGACACAGCCAAAGAAGATTACACAGCTCTTTTACTAGCTGCTATATGATGCTGTTATGACTTTCTAGCTTTGGAGGGCTCAAAACAAAGTGAGAAAAACACTGCAGCTGTAGAAGAAAAGAAAAAAGAAAAGAGGACAAGTTTTCCCTTGACAAATGTAGAACTGCTGTACCAGAAATATGAGGTTGTGGAAATAGGAACAGTGCAACAATCAACTGAATATGACATTCTGTAAATGTCCAGTTAGCTTACTGCCAGGATTACAGTTACTCTCTTTTTGTTCCTGTTGAAGAGAGTATGAAAAGATTATTTTTTTTTTTGTATCTATAGTTCTAAACCTTTTAGACCGTGCCATGTTTGGCATTAAACCTGGAACACTGAACTTAGGAAATGTGGCATTCACTTCTGCTCTGTACACAGTGCATTTCAATATTACTCTCTCATTCAACTGCCAGATGGTCATGAATAAATATAACACAATTTTAGCTCCTAACAAATAACACTTTTTAAAACATGGAGATACAAACCACACATAACATTTAAAACTTCGTAGTAAGAAGTCATCTATGCACTGGTGCAGTATCTAATTCATATGGTTCCCAATACACAGCACCTAACTGCCTGTGTCCTATATAAAGAAAAAAGTTACCTTTATAAACTTGTTGATGGATAAGCTTATTAAATCAGATATGAGATTTCCACAGTGTGCTTCAAATAAACTGACACTTGTTAAATTCTCTCCAGTTAGATTTATGAAATGGTTAGCATATACAACTTGTCCTAAAAAAGAAAAGAAAATTAGACCTATTTAGTCCTGGATTTGTCTGTAGGAATACAAGACAGTAATTTCTATTCTATTCTATGTATTTTAGAACTGTTTGTTGAGCTGTATGCAATTGTAATTTACAGACTCATTTGGGAAAGTTCATGCACCCTTTATTATTATACTGAAGTCTGGTATTATTCTGGTTGACAGTAAAATAGTTTGGCACTTCACAGGCTTTTATTGGCACAGTTTTTGCAGTGGAATAAAGATTTATTTATCTGCAAGTTCCTCTTTATCACATGCCAGTGCGCATGTTCTGAAATCATGACACGTTTTGCAGATAGGCAACTTGATGACAAACAATTCTGGAGAGGTCTAACACTTTCCTTTGTATGTGTTGATGTAAAAAGCTGGCATGATCATATTCCAACTTGAGCATTTGTAGACATTAAGACAGATAAAATGGTGAAGTTAAGAGGCTGTAAGATCTTATCCTACAAGCTTTTCAACAGTACAACTCCCTTGACATCAGTGGAACAGAAGATATGTAGAACGAGCCTGTATTTTATTCTTGGAAATGCAGGGTGAAGCCCTGAACCCATTTATCCTGCCACTGGTCTCACCAGTGTGAAGTTTCTACTCGGCATACTTTACAGAACGACACGAGATCCTAAGAAATTCTACAAGGCACATAAGAATACAAGACAAAATAATATACACAGAGATACAAAGCAAGAGCTTTCCTCCTATAAAAATGGATTACTGCATTATTACTCAGAACTTTACCTAAAATAAATATAGAATTCTGGACAATAAATTGCCTCCAACAGTTTTCTCATCCTTTCTTCAAAAGGCTCCAAAAAGGAAAACAGGTTATCCCACAATGGATCATAGAAGAAACTTAGAATTATAGAACAGCCAACCCACACATTATCCAGTAGCAATGATATACAGAAACAGTGAAGATGCATTAACCTGAGGGAATCGGTGTTGTGACAGCACTTGGAGCAGGTGAAAGTTAATCCAAGAGTTTAGACACAGTACCAGTTACCCAGGCTAAATATGCAGTGCATTCTTTCTAGACCTCTATGTTATTCCAACTGTTGGAATTCCTACATGGAACTTATATTGATAATTTATAATAACAGGGTGGGGATGGTGAATGTTTGGTTGTGGAGACACCATTATTATAGAAGAAAATACATTTTTGTGATTTATTTTGCTAGTGTGGACATGAACAACAGATACAATTCTCACAAAGCAAATTAAGTTCTTTTCTGTATTCTAACAATTCTTCCTCAGCAAACTGATCTACTTAGAAGTTGGGTTCTTCAGCTGCCTTCTATGACCTTTTTTATCTTAGTCTTATCAATCTACTTTTTGCCCTTTCAAAGTCTTTAAAAAAAAAAAAAAAGAGAGAGAGAAAAAAGGTATTGCCTTGCCCTTTTCTTGCTGTACTTTTACAAGCTCCTCGGACTGAGGCTTCTTTTGCCCAGTATTGCACATGGGTAACCATACAAATTCTCCACTCTAAGATTCTTAATCCTGGTCCATCCTTGGATACTTTTCCTACATTGTATTCATCAAACTGCTGTTCACTATTATGTATCCTGGATCTCTGCAAATGCATTTTCATTTGCAATGTCAAAAAGTGCATTGTTTTTAAACATGTAATACGCTGTAAACATCAATTGAGAACAAACTTTGTAATCCTGGTCAGGTTTTGATAGAACAAATTCCTAATACTATTTCATTTAATTTGAGCCACACAAAGATTCAAAGAACCAGCCACCACATTTCACTTTACCCCATTAAATATAGCCATGCTTAAAAGCTACTAAAAGTAGTAAATGATTCTGGACAAATTAAGATGAGAAGTCTAGGCAAGTCATATATACAAGAATAAGTTCCAAGGGAAAAAAAAAAAAAACTTTGCACACTTACTCATCATTTTTTCACCTAGTACATGAAGAACTTCCAGTACTAGCCACTTAATATCCAAGTGGAGGTGTAGAAAATGCCATGATGGGGGAAAGACCTGCGATTAGAAATGCACACACTTATTTATATTTAACATTTCTTCAGCAAATCCTGGATACTGTACTAAGACACATGAAGATGGGCGTACATTTTGCCCAACAGTGAGCATTATGGACATCTATGATCAAATGCACTGTAACATACCAACATTCCATTCATTTAAAGAAGAAAAAAAGAAACAAAAAACCTTCATGACAATTAATTCTGTCTGTAGAAGATGTTCGTGAAGTCTTTAATCTGATTTAAACTACAATTTAAACACAATGCATTGATTAAACTTGACAGACAACAGCACCCTTAGTTATCCTTTCCAGAGAAGTATTAGGTCGCACACAAACTACTAAAATGCACTCAAAGTAATTCCAGCATTTCAAAATTCTCTTCCTTGAAGTTTACTTGAGCTGATGAAAGAAATCGTAATTTCAACAGTGGCCCTACTGACAACCCAAGCAATCAGAAAAAATCAAAATGCTGCTTCTCAGTGGATCATTCCTCTCCAGATACTAGTTTATGCGATCCAAGACTGAAATTCCTTCTTTCTTTCTTAACTATTTGAAAGCATTAGTTATTATATGTATGCACAAATCTTAATGGTGTATACTTCACTGGAGTTTAATGTTGCCACGCCTACTTCCATGTCTGCCCTTTTCTTCTTTATATGCATGATGTTTTCCTATGTTGAATCAGATTTCAGAATGTATTTTTATAAAGTGCCCCTCCTACTGGGAAAGGTCAGAAATGTTAACCATTAGTAAGCCTACTTATCTACCTGAAATTGTTATTATCATTTGTATAGTGTAGGGAGAATTCTAAAAGCTATAAAACATAAAAATTAATAGATAAATAAAAACAACAACAGAAAATCCAGGTCTCATTTGTTGTATTTGCCAATTATGGGATGGCACTTATAAAGGGGAAAAAAAGCAGAATATAAAGTGTAAATTCAATTCCAGCCTGAAGAAAGATTAATTCTTATTCAGCCAAAATTTATCAAGTTGAATACGTACACAAAAAAAATTATTAAAATTATCAAAGACATCAACCTTTGCCTGATGTTGAATAGTAAATGCTGCCAGGACAGTACTAGGGAGTTCACAAAGGTGACCAATGTGCATGGTTAAAGCATGAAGCTCCTCCACCAACACTGATGGTAACTGTGCTTCTAGTTCTTCATATGGATGGAGCATTCCATTGTTTTCCAATTTAGGGGGTTCCAGATACCTGAACACACATACAAAGACACATAATCAGAAAACATATAAGAAGCAGCTGCACAAAGCTCAGTACATCAGTTAGTAAACTGTGTGCAAATCTCACCTGAAGATGAAAACTTTCACATAATGCAAAAACTCAACACATTGGTGCCTGATGCTCTCTGCTTCAGAGTGCAAATTTGCAGCTTGACCTGGAGTAAAAGAGATAAATAGCTTAAAGCAGATGTGCCCACACTGTGACTCATTTAAGACATGCATTCTCCACAGAAATTAAACCAGACCACTGGAAAGCCACTCTCTTTTCTGAGGACAGCTTGGGAGGCAGCTGGTGGTAAACATGCACTTGTAAATGTCATTGCATTTGCATGCAATGTAAATGCCAGAGGGATCCATTCTTCATCTTATCCTCTCAGGCTCATACCCAGATACAGAGGGAAAAGAAGGATTCCAGCCCCTCAAGAAAGGTGGCAGAGGCAAGCAAGCAGTGCTAGAAGAATTCATTCAGCCCTACTGCCCTGCTTCCTGTCTGCTTCCAAGACACCTTCAAAAAAGGTATGTCTGAAAAATTCTCAGCATCCTTTTTATTGGGGGACTTAAGCAGGTGGACTTATTTGGAAACATGCTTTGTAACTTCTCTTCCTAGGAAGCATCACATTGTTGCACAGTGCCTTAAGATGTGTAATGCTAAGAGCCATCCATGTACAATCCTGTAGCCTGCCTTTCCCTTGCAGCTCTGTACCCTTTCAGCCAGTTATTGTGGCTACGTCTCCTTTCCTTTGCCCTCTGAAGCTGTTGTTCTCATGGTGTTATCCTCCTTGTCTTGCACCTGCAAGCTCAAACACCATCGTTACAGCAGATTCATTGGAATCGTTTGCCATTGGTGTGAGAATCACTCTTTATTTATTCCTGCACCTTGCCTTGTAGCTTTCAGTTTATATTACAGAAAGATGAAACTTTGTGCATAACCAAGCAGATACAGTCATTTAAATACCCAGTAACTACTGCCCAACAATATATATACAGAAAAGCATAGCAACCAGTCAGCCTGCAACACTTGTACCTGATTAAGCACATGCTAATCATTAAGAGCATCATAAATGGGAACAGCAAATGAGAATTTTGAGCAAGCCCCAGTGAAAGCGTATTGCGCTAGAGCCGATCTGTGGCAAAAACTCTTTGTCACCTACTACTGCTCGTCCAGGGAAAGGCAATCACCTTTGCTCCTCTCCCCAGCTGACCACCGGGGATTCTTCCCTTTCCTTTTTCTTGCTCTCCCCTCCCTCTTTGCTTCCCCCCATCCCCTCCAAGTAATCTTGAGGTTCATATATACCACTTGTTATGGATGCCACAAATAAATTTGTGCGTATAAGCCTACCTCAATATCTTCTGAACACCACCACTCACTGAGTGAAGCAAATCAACTGGTACAACTACCATAATATTCTAGCGTACAGCCTACCCCCACGACAGAAGCAGCCATGGGTTCTGCCATGCTAATGAATCATAAGTTTCAGAGGCTCAGATCACTCTGCTGAAAAGGAATTCTTTATACATATTACAGCTGCTTTGTAGCAACAACAAATATTTTATCCTAAGTTCTCAGAAGTTCTGTTTAAGCAAAATTTTAATTACAGTGTTTCACTACAAAATCTGTTGCATAATGTCATAAATCATTGAGCAATAAAGTAAGTGGAACAAAACAGGAACAGCAGAGTGTTAAGAACAGATCAGGCATTTTCAAAAAAGACAAAATAACACAGAGCATAAGACAAGATTTTATACAGCTTCCACATTACAGTCTCAGTACCAAGGTTCCAAAGCTCATTAAAACTGATAGGAAATTGAATTAAATGTACAAAATTTATAACTGTATGAACATATATCCACAACAAAGATTTACTGAGCTAAAACTCCGAACAGTGACAATAGCTCATTTATCTAAGACATCATAATACCTAACATCACACTGCCTGATCATTTTGAGTATTCTAATACTCATGACAGTCCTCTGCTACTAGCCTGGTTGTATAAAGGGCGACTTCAGTCCCCTACATGTCAGTGACTTGCTCTAAATCACAAAGAAAGCCTGATGGAAAGCATAAAATCCAACAGTTATTTTACTAACTTATTTGACAAGAGGAAGAACAGGATTCAGAGAACAGAATCAAACAGATGCTTAAATTTAAGGGAAAAAGAACTACAGAAAAGTTTCGTGGTGTCCAGCTACCATATAAATAAAAGTTCAAATGTAATCGAATAAAGTTGAATAAAGGCTATTTCCATTTGTGTATTAAATGTCAGCAAAATCAGACTTTAAAGATACAATCAACAACAATGTATGAAAAAAACTTGATAAATTCATACCAACGATTTAAATGGGAGAGCATGACATTACCAAACCAAAATAATGTGTAAAAATATTCACTTGTACTCTTAGAACACTAGCAATGTATCTGTAATGAGAAGATACTAAGGACAGTTTATTTCTGAGTAATTACTGAACTTCTCAACTTGCTAAGTAATTCAGCCTTCAAACTTACAAGCAGCCCAAGGCTGCAATAATCCTTCAGAAACATACTGCTTCTCATGTCTTAGTATTTAATTGAAACAAAGTGTTCTGTAGTAATCCCATTATATTGATCCTGCTGCAAAGATAAATTGTTTGTAAATAACACTAAATTAAGCAAATAACTAACTTGGTTATACGTAAGCCAAGAGAACTCTGAAAAAAGCCCCAACCCACTACCTTTGTAACTACAATAGTTATTGGGAGTTTTGATGCAACTTTGCCTTTTCAATTAAATGAGTTCACAGTTTTGCCTTAGGGGTGACATCATAGCTCAAGTCAAATTAAAACTGCCCACTCAGGTCAGTAAGGTCTGGATTGCCCAGTGCACCTACTATACAGGCAGATCTGGTTCCAAATTGACTCACAACATTTCCACTATCTTTCCACACTACTTTATATCCATCTCTTGGTTGCCTGTACTTGGACCCTTACTGCAGGTTTACACTGGTTATACACTGTTCTGTGGCACACTCCATGCCATAAGCCCTCGGTCAAGATTCAAAGCACAAGTGTGATCTGTGACAATATACTTTATAATAAAAAAGTAGTCAGATACCTGTCCCCATGTCAAATTAAATGTGTTAAACTTACCAAAATCAGATGAACTCATTTTTACTAGGTTTTCCAGTCTGTCTATCTGTTGCCTAATTAAAAGAATACAAAGGTTTATGGTATTTATATAGGTTAAAGCTGTTTAAAAGTAAAAACTACATTTCAGTAAGATCCAAATAGAACAGAGGTGAGAGGTATTTCTTCCTTTGTATTTCTGAAAAAGCTTACAGAAATGTAACTTACGAAATAATAATAGTGGAAAGCAACAGACACATCCAATTGTGAAAGGATTAAAATGGACAGAGTTTTTGCTTGTTTTTACAACATTAAACACAGTAACAAATACAAAATTAACTAAATATGAGGGAAGGAAAAAGCAACCACACACACAAAAACCCCAAAAGCAATTCCTTGTAAGTGATCTTTCCACAAGCATTAATCAACTTCGTATTTGACCACAGAATAAAACTCAAAAGTTAGCCCTCATGGCATATGCTCAGTATACACTGAATTAATTCACCTGTGTATGAACACTAGTAAATTGTTTCCACAGCTTTTCCCACTTCCTCTTTAGGGTGGTCTGCTGCTTAACTTGAGCACAAAAGATAAAAAGCAACAAATATTGTAGAATAAAAGGAGGAAGTGTCTCTAGAAAAGTTAAAACTCAGTTCAGTTTTGGAGGGGAGAGAGCATTTTTAAAGAAGCTGCTAATTACCACTGCAAATGAAAATTTAAGAAAGCTGTAACATAGGTAAGCACTCAGCCATATTCTGCAACAACTGTTATTTTCAAGTGGTCGTCAAGTATAGTCTCCGCAGAGATAATGTGGTAGTAAACTGAATACATGAAAAGCACAACTGTGTAAGACAGATTTTTGAAAGAAAATGCTGCATAAATTGAGGAAGGAGCTCTCTGCTTTGTTTCGTATACAGTCAAAGCAGCAACTACTGAAGGATTCAAAAACAGGATACTTGGATACAACACAGATCAATTGTTCTTATGGAAAAAAAAAATCTGAAAACTAGGAAGTGCCCACAAGGACCCAATACCCCAGGTTGTAACCTGCATATTAAAGGGCAGGCACACTTTAAAAGTATCTCCCCTAACTCTTCCTTCCTTGGATAAAATCATGTCAGCTACCCGAGATTACCTTCAGTCACTTATGTGGGTTGTGGGGTTTTGCTGTTCATTTTGTTTTGAAATCAATGCTGAATTTGTGCATGATTTTTTCCAAGTATTTCAACCATGTAGAAAGGAGGTAAGACTAAAGCAGGAAGACTTTATGAAAAAGGCTGAAGGTTAGAGAGAGAATGTCAGAAAGGAGCCACACAAGTTTAAAAAAAAAAAAAACAACTCTCCACTGAATTGACAAGACAGAATACAGTGGGCTGATTAAAAAAAAAGAAAAAAGCACAAACCGGGCATGAGAAGCATAACAAAGATATCATCAGTTAAATAAGTAATTTTAATTTCAATTTTCCATTTGCATTTTTACCTCAAAGATTGATCCTCATGGTTGTTAATCATTAAATCACTCGATTTGCAAATAAATATTCTGACAGTTAAACTGGTACTGCTGTTCATTAATCAAAGATATATTTTCTTAATATACCCATTTAAGTGGTTATGTAGCTGTTACTCACTTTGACTTACACATCCTCAATCACACAAAAAAACCACAGGTAAGAATTCTTTTTATTGTGCAATTAAAGTTTTTAACTTGCAGTTCTGCTGCATAATATCATTATTTACTACAATATTTAAAAATGTGAAATAACAGTCTTTAATATTTACACACACACATTAAAAAGACTAGATTACTGTAAGCATGTATTTCAACATAGATATTACCTGTACTTCATAAACCAAACTATTTACAGCCACCCTGTCCTCAAGAATCATTGTAACTTGTACTCAAAGCACACGTTTTCTACAATGTAAAAAGAATTTTTCCTACTTCCAGTTGTCAACTGGTCTATAAATGAAAGTGCTCCATTTTATGACTGAACAAATGAACTGAGATAATATCCTTGATGAGGGACTTGTCACACCAAAAGACAGCTTAGCAACCAAACCCTCATAGCCAAGGGTCAGCTGAAAACCATTACTCCTACCAGTTCAGTAGGTTTTAAAACACTGAATAACTTAAAAAACACAACAAAATATATTATGCCTTACATTCATCTCTATTACAATTACAGAGCAGTTTATATCACAGGGAAAAAAAAAAATCAATTTAATTCAACAGATCAACTATATCACTGTCACTGCCCAATGATTTTATGTTAATAAACAGATAAGACTAAATGCTGAAAGGGATACAGTATTTCTTTTAACTAAGTTATCCTCCTGTCTCCTTCATTATCAGATATTTATAATTTTTTTTTTTTAAATCACAGTGAAGTCAAAGCTTGCATCAGACAAGCAAAGCTAAATAATACTGGTTTTAATATACTTCCTGCCATCTATGCCATCAGGTTTCAGTAAGCCAGACCCTATTAGTGAAGTTTCACATCATGCCCTTGGTCATACCCTAAAGGGATGGAAGAATCCACTGTAATCAAAAGGAATGATGGAATATATTGTGGAATCATACAAAAGCTCCTCTCCTATCCACTCTCTGTATGTGCTGTACATCCTGAGGATTATCAGTAGCAAAGAGGATTATCGGTGATCTGTGTATTTGCATTGACCAGATTAAACATCTACATTGAATTAGTCAAACACTGAGTAACTGTATCTGAAAAGATTGCTGAAGCTATCCTAATCCAAAGAATTGAAGAAAGTGCTGCATCCAGCATTTACAGTATTTGATTTTTAACCTCCACTTTTCTTTATGCACAAAAAAGGACTTAAAACCTTCAAAAGACAACTTCAGTTATATGGGTAGCACAATCTCATTCAAGGAAATCTTATATAGTTTATTCATATATTCTGAAGTTAGAGACTTCTACATTAATCACAATGTTGTTGTAATAATTATACTCTACCAATTTTTATCTGGTGATGGCTAAGATATGCACCACACTGCTTAGAAACTTATTATTAAAAATCTGTGACACAAAATTTACTTCTTCCTGTAACTCCATCTGCGTCTTACCCTTCACTTACTAGAGCATTAGATAGACAGTATAATCTTTCTGGATACACTGCATAGCCGACAGTCTTTTATAATTGAATTATCAAAAACTTGAAAAGTTTTACATTCTTAAGGTTTATATTATTACAGAAGCAGATTAATTCTAAAATACACTAATGTTACCATACCTAAGTAAGCCAAAGAGAAGTCCACAGGATTCAACTAATGCCATTTCAGTAACCCACTGAAAGCCAAACATTTCCACTACATCTTCTTCATAGTCATTTGGAGAAGGATCTAGTCTCAGCAAAACCCTGTAAAATAGAGCCAAGAATACTCAAACATTCCCCAGTAATAAAGCTATAGAATACAGTATCTACAGCTGGCTTACGTACCACTGATATTTTATCAATTTATCAGCAACATGCATACTATAGATAGGAAGGAGCAGCAGTGCTCTCAAAAGACAAGACTGTTATATCTTTTATAGCAATACGATATATAGTACATAAAATATGACAACTTCTAGCTTCAAGAGCATAAAAACATTATATAGTCATAGGACACAGTATATTTTAGAATCAAATAAAAATTAACAACCTACCACCTTGAAGCACCTTCATCCTTAAAAGGGGCTAAGACATAACATACAGACTGTACTTACCAGAAGAGGCTGCTACATGAGGTAACATACTCCACTGGAAGTGTATATTTGGAATCAGTCTCAATGTACACTACATACCTAATAACTAATGCTAGAACATGCATTTGCTCTTTTATATACATTTAATAATATTTATTTAGAACGCATTAATAAAAACACACTTTTATGCAGGTAAACTGATGAAGGTCACAAAATCTGACTTAATATAACTTTAACGCTAGGCCATGACTACCCTTTGTTCTGGCTAAAGGAAAAATAAATAAAATCAGAATTACCATTTCACTCTAAGTCAAGAAAATCAGCCATCTGTGTAGATTGTTAAAACATTAATAATTGTGCAAATATAAAAATATTTATTAATGTGGTTTCAAAAAAATAAATCACAGCAAGCTGTATAACAACAACAAAGACATCAGAGGAAATTATTTCAGAATTTTCCCCACTGCCTTTCATAAAATACTTCAGTATAGGTGAAACTGAATTCACTAATATTCAAGAAGTATTTCAGTTTTCAAAAATAAAAAAACCATACTGGGCAAGCACTTAGTTTCATTATATTACACACCAAATTCATATTCTTCTTGAACTATGCACTATTAAAAGTTCAGTTCTCAGAGGCAAAAAGAGCATTTGCTGAATAATCAGCTCAATCTCCCATAACATCTGTAGTTCACTTGGTAACTGCCTAAACACTGGTCTATTTTAAAGCCTTTAGCAATTAAAGCCTTTAGCAATTAAATCCAGTTACTCCTGTTCTAGATAATTAAGACAAAGTCGTCCCTCGCACACACACTTTTCCAAGAATTTACAATCCAAGTAGACAACGTGCATAAGTGGCAGGTGAACAGTATTATCATGACTGTAGTGATCTGGGAAACCTGTCTACATGCAGACTCCTGAGTCAGTTTTCACATGAAATTGTCATGAAACGCTTCTTTGTCAGTGCGGAATCCACTAGTGATATGTTCATGCAGACACAGGCTCTCTCAGTACTTTACTTGACATCAGCCTGAATGAATGTGCTCTGATCCAACAAAAAACCCCAATATGATAAATAAGGCAGGGAATGGCGGAGGTACAGGGGAAACCCCTTTAAGGCTTTACAGAAAAGGCTGTGGAAATGAAGGGTAAAAAACCACTCCAAATAACAACACAAAATATGAGGCCTGGCAGGCAGGCAGACAGACAGAAAGATTATGCTTTTGGAGGAAAAATAAGACAACCCCTGCAGGATCAGCAAATGACACAGACAACTAAGCTGGATCACAGACAGTAAAGAAGACAGTAACTAAACCAAAGTAACATTCTGGAATTTCACAGAAAATACTTACTTGTTATCCATCCGACTTCTGAACCTGAAACCCAGAATGCATGCATCTTTGAGAAAGATGGACTTGACAGACCCAGTGATCTGGGGAAGCTGGGCAGCTCAGGTTTGTTTCTATTACATGGAAACGAGAGTAAGGGCCAGTACTGAATAGAGCATATGACTGGAAAAAGCAGTGCTGCAGCCTCCTCAGAACTTCAAGGAGTCTCAGACGCTGTTGCCCAACAGGCCAGTTTTGAAGTCTCCTAACAGGCCCGTAACAGGTCCTTTAAAATATTAAAGTTCACAAAGCTAGGAACCAGACCTGGAACACTATTCAAAGCAGTGAATCAACACAATTGCCCTTCCCACTTTGGTATACCACCAAGCTGACCTCAGGACCATAAAAGCTGAGGAACAAACTGACTTGGAAACCCTATCAGAATTTAGAGACACCAAACACCAGAGGAAAGAACATCTTAGAAGGGTATTATATTTGTAACTCAAAAAACACCCCATACCTCTTAAGAGACCCACTTGCTAAATAAGACTCTGCAGAGAAGCTTCTCCCTCCATTTTGGTTGTCAAAAGCACAGGAGAAACAAGGCATCTTTGAATTCTCATTCTCCATTTCCATTGCCATCTCCAAGCTTTCAGTGAGAAACTGGGGCGTGGGAGAAGCCACCAAGTCATCATCCATTGTTTCCACCTGAACCAGAAAACAAACAGACAAATTAAAAAAACTACCTCATAGCGTTTCTTCACATAAATTTCTCATTGTTACAACTGCCAATAATCCTTCAGTCCAAGTAAGGACACATCTCGCCAACTGTAACATCAAACTAACAAATAGGGAGATACCTCCAAGAAAAGCAATCACCATCTTGTGCCCTGCCACACAATTCTGCCTCTCTGTGCAACTTCATCTTCCTCCACCACAACCTGTCCAAGGCGTCACATCAGTGACTACAAAAAAACAAAACAGGTTCATTTTCTTTTGGTTTAGCTCTCTAAATTGACTAGTCATGAGGTTAAACCAGCATTAGGGTAAAATAAGAGGCAGGAATACATTACAAGACAGGGGTAAGCTACTTTCAGCAACACTGCATTTTCCGACCAGAGTAGCTATGCTACTAAAATACATCATGCATTACAGGCTCCCAGTTGCCCACGACTTTAAGGTACATTACAGCTCAAGTTCCTTCTAAGAAGCAGTAAATACACCCCACATGACAATTATGGAACCCTGAAATGCTGAAGTTTTAAAGCTCAGAAAATGATTGTATGGCTAATTCTGACATAGCTAAAGTTGGAGGTTTCATTTTAAAAGTCTGACTTCCCAGGAACCTAAGAAAAGAAAAAAAAAAAAAGCAAAGCAGAAGGAAGATCATGCCCAAAAGAAGTTCATGTAAGCTTAACATCAGTGAATTAATATATGCCCAAAAGAAGTTCATGTAAGCTTAACATCAGTGAATTAATATTTTATATAACATTCTGAAAGAGCAGAACTAGGCAATAGGTGTCAGAGTTCTACAATAACATGCAAACATATAAACAAAACTCTGAATTAAGTTTTCAATTTAATTGCTAACAGTTTTGAATACTGTTCTTATAGAAATCAGTTTACACCGTGGCTACAGGCTGGCAGTACAGAGGCCTGACTGAAAAATGAGCTAAATTAAAAAGAGGTTTCTGTCCTACTTTCCCCCATTCATTCACATTGCTGCAGCGCAGTGGGCTGTACAGCAGCAGCAGAACAACTCTTAAGTAAAAGAACGACTTAAGTGCTTCAGTTTACACCAGGACCTTATGTATAGATGTGTTAGCACAGCAGGCAAGGCAAAAACGAGCTGCTAACGGGAATTCCCTAATCACTAGAAGAAAGGTTTCCAAGGTAAGTCGGTTCTATTCAGGGTATCAAAATCGCCCCACACGATAGAAAACGTTGGGGGGCGGGGGGGGGGGGGGTGTAAGTATAAAAAGGGCAGCTCTTCGCAGCCGGCACTCCCGTCAGTTCTCCACTTGTCTATTCCATCCCTGATCCAGCGGGCTGTAAGCACAGCATCCCTCCCGGCAGCCACGCGGGAGCACTTTCCCAGGAGGTTACAGTCGGCGGGTAGGAGCCGCACACCGACAATAAAGCCGCCGGTAACAACACCCCAGCCGCCTGCCAGGCGGCGGCCACCGGACAGCACACCTGCCAGGGATCTGCCACACACGCGACCCCCGGCCCGCAAGGCCTGCGGCCTAGCGCCGCTCCCCGCTCCCCAGAGGCGCCTCCCCGACGGGCCGGGCGGGGCGGGGCGGGGCCGGGCCGGGCCGGGCCAGGCCAGGCCGCGCATACGGGATGCGTCAGCCCCGCTAGACCGCGGTAGGCCCGCGATGGGGCGGGGGTGGCGGCGGGGCAGCGAGGTACCTGCGCGCCAGCGGAGACGCCGCTCCCCTTCCGCGCCCGGACACTTTCCGTACGTCCCGCGCGCCACCGTCACTGCCGCACTGCGCAAGCGCCGCGGCGCCGATTGGCCGCCGGCAGCCCCGCCCCGCCGCGCCCCGCCCCGCCCTTCCCCGCCGCCCGGCCCGGGCCTGGCCCGCCTCCGCCCCTGGGGGTGCTCCCGCCCGCTCCCTTCCTCGCTCCCTCCCGCGGCACCGCCCCGCGGCACCGCCCCGCCCCGAGCCCGCTCCTCCCTCCCCTGCCCGCCCGCCTCAGGCCGCAGCGGCGCTGGCGCCCTCCGCCGCCGCCCGCAGGTGGCTCCCCGCGGCGGCCGGGCGGCCTCTCCGCTGCGGGGCGGCTGCCGGCCCTGTCCCCGGCCCGCCTGTGCCTGTCCCCGGCCCCCGCTGCCCGCCTCCGGCTTCTGCCCCTCGCTCCCCACCGCCTCCCTCCTCACACCCGGGCGGTGGCCGCGTCTCCCAGCCGCTTGGTTCCCAATGTGTTTGTTACTCGCCTGCAGCTTTACGTGTAGGTGGGGTTTGTGGCAGCCGCTCGCCCCCCCAGCACTGGGCGCTGGCAGCCCCCTCCAGTGCCCCCAAGCCCCCCACTGCAACTGCCTGGCCAGCTGCCCCTTGCCTGGCCAGCCGCGAGTGGTGCCTGGCCACCTCTCACCTGAACAGCAGCACCTTGGCACTGCTACTGAATACCCCAGATCAGACTGCTGCTTCCTAATCCTGTGCTTCAACTGACCTCTACCTCTCTTTGGCTTCCTTTTCTAGCTTGTACCTGAACCTCATTTTCCTTCTCCTTGGCCTCCTCAGTTCACTCATCCCCATGCTCCCTCACAGCCATGGGCAAGAGGTCCTGGCCTTTTCTGATGCTTAACAGACTGTGATCCAACCTTCCCATGTCTGTCAGGTACTGCTCCCATCTGGAGACAGCAGCAGTTCTCAGCAAGCATGGGAAGCGGTGTTTAGTACATTTGAAATTCAAACTGAGTGTCCCTCTTTTCATTTATAGAAGTGCCTTCATTGGGTATGACAGTCACCATCAAATAGGGGCCAGGGAGGAAGTCCTAAAACCTGCATGTGGCATAAGTCCACTTAAAATTCATGCTATGTACCTAGCAGCTTTTGGGTCTTTTTAAAAATTACTGTATCATTGTGGATTGCTTTGGTTTGATTCACTTCAGAATCAATGCTCTTCCAGTTTTGCCTGGTTTCTGGGTGTAAAACAGCAGCAGTACATGAAACTTTTGTTTCTAACAAGGAAGTTGCTGTAAAAAGTTTTGCTGTTACTTCTGCAGCTTGCTGTGAGAAGGCTCCTGTGATTAAAAATGCTTCCTTTGCTCCTATGTCTGTAAGAATCCTTCGTTTCCTTCTTTAAATTCCTGTCTAATTAAAAAAACAGTACATCATGGTTAAATAAAACTGTACCCAGGATAACCCTGATTTCCATATGCAGATTTAGCTGCACTTGACAGCCCCCTCTCCTTCTCTTAGTCTTTCTGTTTCCTCTCTCCCTCCCTCTTTCTTCCCCTCTCTTTCTCTTCCTCTGTCGTTTTGTGTCTCTTTATGTCTATTGCATTATGCCTGAATAATTTTCAGGCTTTTTTTCCTCCCCCCTTGCATACACATGCTAAAATAACTAGACAAAGATGCAAGGTGGTTGCTGCAGTCCCTGTCTCTAGGACAAAATCAAGAAAGCTTGTGATTGCAATGCCACCTTTCCTTTTTTTTTTCTTCTTTTTTTTTTTTTTTTCTCCCCACCCATGCTCTGTGATTAAACTTCCCCAGGATGGCGAAGAAAAAGGAGCTGGGAATGAAATAGGGTTGAGGCAAAATCCCATTGCAGCAGCTGCAGCCAGTGGTGTCTGCTGCCAGATGTGCTAAGGTTCCTGGGGTCCTTGACACTAAAAGGCAGTATTAAAATATTTGGAGACAAAAGCTGCATCCTCAGTGATCATTTTCTTTATTTAACATGGCAGCAGGCACCGTGTGGGGGAAAATCAACACGCTGGATGTTGAATTGGACTTTTCTCCATTCTAGGATGAAAGGATGTTATCTATCCCATGCCAAGAAGGAACTGAGGTAAGAGAGCTGATCCAGCTCCTGCTTTTTCATAGTATATTTCCTAAGCATCTTTTCTGAAATGACTTATATATGTATATATGCATATATTTATGTATTTCTCTGTTTGTATATTTGTGTATTTGGTTTCAAGTCAGTAAGTGATAATGGTCTTTTTTCTGTCTTCACATCAACCCAGAGAAAGTTAATTCACAATATATATTCAGAGCTTGTTCAGAAGGGTTGTTTTGGGGGGTTTTTTTGAATACGTTTTTGTTTCCAGAGAAGGCTTCAGTAGTGACATCATGGTCGACTGCTGATATTAAAACCGATTTTCAAAGTCTAAGGGGGGGGGGGGGGGGGAAGCCAGTAACTTTGCGATAAGAAATTGTGCATGAAATTCATATGCTCTATTTTTGGGTTGCACTCTAAATATTGGAAGTCTTATTAAAGCGATAGTGAGATTTTTTATTATTATTATTATTATTTCTAGCACAGAAACGATGAATGCTGCATAATTAAGTACAGTATTTAATTTGGCTGTTGTGAAGCAAAAGAATAAGGTAATAATTTTTATTGTACTAATCAGACTCAAGATGTTCTCTGTGTTAATTGGGTTAAAAAAATTGCAGTACTTATTAGAAATTCTAATTTCACAATGCAGCACTGACAATAAGCTCAGCCAGTGAATTATTCACATCTTTAATTTGCTCTCTTAATGACAGTGTTCTGTAATCAGAGTGCAGAGACTGCTTCCTATGCATTATGTATGATGTTCAGGACTTAAATGCAGGACATTATGAAGCCTCTCAGTGGCTCAGTAATTAGTTTTCCACAAGACAGGGCTTAGATATTCACAGATAAAAGTCTACAGTTGAGATAATGTTAAGGTGGTGACTGAAGCTAACAAAAGCCGGAAAGTTCAAATTTAATGCTGAAACTGCTCTCCATTCTCCCTCATTGTGCATAGGTGCAGGGGGAGGGGAAGAAAGTCTTCAAAACTAGCCCACCATGGTGAGTATGTTGCGGACAGCCCAAGGGAGGGGAGCAAACCCTGGGCTCATTTTACTTCAGGACCCTGGTTTTGGCAACTTACTGATAGGAGGGTGGAGATGGAGTTCTGTTTTGGGCCTCTTTTTAAAGGTTGTGAAAAGGGCAATAACGTACACACTGTCAAAGAGCAATCATCTGTAGGAGAGATTAAGTGTATTTTAAAAAATTTTATGTGAGGCACAGGCATTTATAACTTTGTCAAATAATCGTGTTTTGAATGGGGGCTACTTCGTTATGTGTAGAAACTTTGAGAACACCTGATGCTGGCTATACTGCTGTTGTACCTACTTCAGCTGTCATGGTTTTTACTGTATACACATTTTAGAAAACATGGGGGGTTTGTAACAGTTTAGTTTTCACCATCCAAAACGTGAATCATAATGCATGTTTGTTCTTTTTTTCCTTGGATCATTTACCTAGTGTTATGTCAAGTGATTTAAATGTAGTGAATATGCATGGTTATGTAACTTTCCTAATTCTGTATGCTGCTTATCATAGAATAAAAGCCCAGAATATTGAAATGAAGTTGGAAAATGTTACTTTTCCACACTTAGTCACAAGTAAGACTGGCAACTCTATATTTGTCGTGTGTTCTCACATTAGAATGATCATAATTTTTTATTGAAAACTAATTACCTGACTAAAAAGGTTATTTACTATTTTGTGTTAACTCTGCAGACACTATGCCGAAATAAACATATCCTTGTGCACTTCTAATTATTAAAGATGATCTACCAAGAAAAGTTTTAGGCTTAAGTTTAAAAAAACCCACTAACCATCCCAACTTAATAATCAAGGACAGATAAGGGATTAAGAAATTTGACTACATCTAGATTTTTGAAGCAAAATATTTAAATCTAATTCCATTTAAAAAAATTCACTGAAGACTACATCTGGAATTTGGTGTTATTAGTAGCTGTTGCTAGTGTTGGCTAGCCTTAAGGCCATGGGACAAGTTACTAAGTCATTCCTCTTAAAAAACAAAGTGCTATATACGGTGACTGTATTAGACATTATGTTCATGTATAGTCCAATCCTGAAAGTAATTGTTGTTAAAATGTTGGATAAAAAAAGCTGTGGGTTACGTCAATGGAGCTAGGTGGTCCATAGCTAGGAGATTGTATCACAATCCAAGTGATTGTCTAAATGATGAAATTGATTGAGTCTTTTACATTGATTGAGGCTTTTTCATTCCAAGATCTCACAGCAAGTGGTACTGTAATATGGTATCACTGACAACGTATGGCTGCATTTCTTTGGTCACTTCTGCATAGAATCATACAGTTGAAAAGGACTCCAAGAAAGCATCATGTCTACCTCCTCATTCTTCCTTCAAAGCCAGGATCTATATAATCTGTCTCTTTTAATGAACACTTGGCTGTCTTCATAAAGATTTGTTATGATTACTTACCCAAGTTATCTATTCCAGCGTTCCTCTAGTCTTCCCATTAGAAAATGTTTCCTGCTTTCTGATCTTAAACTTGCTGAAAGTAAATTACTTGAAGCTATTACTTCTTGCGTAGTTGTTATAATAAATTTACTTTCCTCTTTGCAGCAGACTGTTTACATATTTGGGATTCTTAGTAATGTTTTCACTGTGTTCTTCTCTTAATCAATCCCTATTTGTTGTTTGCTTCTTTATAGAAAAAAAAAAGGTTAATTGTTTTCATTGTACTTCATTAATTCTTCTTGCTGTCCTCTGGCCTCTCTATTTTTTCTTTCTTGAAATGCACTGCTTTGGATTTAGGCATGATACTCCAACTGCGATATAAATTCTGTATTTTCATTTAATGAGAGATAATTTGTCAATTCTGTTGTTTTCTAAAGAAATTCTTAATATAACTTGCATATTGTGGGTGCAATAATCTCTGTTAATCCAGGATACAATCTAGTACAGTAAGAAAAGATGCAACATGTGTTTGAATAGGTTTTTAATTCAAAGGTTTCTGCTCCTAGCAGGGGTATTCATGGATATAGTGTCCAATAGCCTTAACTCTCATGGTAACTGTGACTGACCTGGTTAGAGATGTCCAGATGTGAACCATCATACTGAAAAGAATATCTGAAGTGTTCAGTCCTCAGGATTGTTTCAAGGTATAGGAGCACTATCGGAAAGTCAGAATTTTAGCCTGTGCCCCTCTTGTAAAGTAGCTTGGGTGGCCAGAGGAAGTTAAAATCTGAAGTTTTCCACATAACTCCAGCCAGATTGGACAATTGAAGTTTGAGCCACTACAAGTCAGGCGAGAAAACTTTTTTATGAAAGTGGCAAGGGTGTTAGTGGCAACCAGAAGTTAAGGTCCAGGGTTAACTGTGCAGCAAAGATGAACAATATGTTTAAGGTTAAAAAAAAAAAAAAAAAAAGATTAGAAAGTTTTCCCATTCTAACTAGCCTAGCAGATTACAGAAGCTACCTATCTGGGAAAGAGCAAATTATTTTCTACCTAGTCTGTTAAACTTAGGTCAATTAATTTTTAGCTCTGAGGGAGGAAGGACCCAATATCATTCCTAGGTCAGAGGAAGGCAGTTCATACTATCCTTGAGTTGTCATGGTGTGGGAGGAGAACACCACTGCCAAAGATGAGATGGAAGAGTCATGTGTCTGAAGAATTAAAGATGATTTGCAATGTTTCCAGGGGATCAGGATTAATATAATCTGGTCATGAAGACATAGTGAATACCAAAGAAAATTTTAAGGACCTTTCTGTGACTACACAGGCATCTAATTAATATATTTGGAATGTAACCCTTTTATTGTCCTCTTACTGGCTTGTAACTTCCCGTGTTTGGGAGTGTTGCACATATTTTGGAGTGATCTGATTCATATTTCTGTGTTTGTTCTTTTATCAAAAAGCCAAGAAAACAGTTTAAACTCAGTGCAAATTACAGTGATAGCTGTAATAAAAAGTTTAAAAAACCGCTATCAGTAATATATTTCCAGGGGTTGTATTTTGTGCTTTATGTGCTTTATTTGTATTGCTGCAGGCTTAAGTACCAGTATAAATATTAGGTTCTGAAGTGGTATGATGAGTTAAGTATTTCTAAAATTTTCTCTTAATCTAGCATAATAATGCAGTCCATTCACATGCATAATTCCCATGAAAACCAGTGCGAGTACTACACTGTAGAAGGAATAATAGATATATGTGCCCAGGTGTCTCCCTTTTGAGTCATTGTTTTAACTTGATTGACAAAGAAATAAATATTGAGAGTGGAAAGAGTGTTATTGATAATATTTTAAATTTTAAATTTACCTGTTTCTCCATTGAAAGATATATGCCAGTGGAATGACAGTAATCAAATACCTGGTAGAAATCGCAAATGAATTCGCATTTACTAATGCTTTCCAGGAAATATTTTACAAGTAGATCATATGCATTCTAGTCAGTAAAATTCCATATTATTAACTCAATATTAAGAATTCCAACCTATATATAAACCTTTGTATATATTATATAAAGTAAATGATGATAAATATACATACTATAAAACTCAGTTTGGGCTTTTTTGCAAAGTCATACTAGAAGTAGCATAATGTACTGTACGAGTTCACATACTCAATCTTCTGTAAAATGTAAATCCATAAAACTTTGCAGTTCTTCTCTGCATCCATAGTAGGCAGAAAAAATAGCAGTAAGAATACTTAATACCACACAAAACCATCTTGCTGCTTCTAACTGGCTTTTCTTCTCTCTTGCCACTTACACATACTTTCTATACTGACTCTCATCCTAGGAGCTACTTCATATCCTCATAAAACTCCAGCTTGCTTTGCTCACTTGCTGATTTTTCAGCCATTTTTTTTTAACTTTTCCCCATGTTTTGTTGGAAACTCAGGAGGCTTTTGCTATTCCCAAAGCATCCCTCCTTAAAACTCTTTTTAGGTTGCTACATGAGTTGACAACAGTTTAGATTGCTGATGTCCTTGAGAACTCTTCCTATCGCACAAACTTTTTTTATTGTTTTCTTGCAGTATCCCATTTTTTGTCCCTTGCATTGCTTAGATAGCAAGATCTCAGGTGAAAACACTGGGGGCTTTTTCTGTGCTTGTAGAGAGGGCGAAACAGAGGGATTTGGGCTGTATCTTAATACAAAGAATAATCATAACAGTACTAATACAAATAATGGGTGCAGTTAATAATTTTAACTGCTACTCTTTTACCTCCTAGTGACACAGACAGACTTTTCAACTCCTAACAACTTCTTTGCAGTAGAATTCCATCTGGATCCCAGGAAGCTGACAAGTTAGGGCAGTAGGAAACTGGAAGAAAGGGGCCAAATACAAGCAAAGCAGAACTTAACCTCAAAATATTTCTGTTCAGTGCTGTCTATTTATTATCTTTGCTTCTCCTATGTAATACTTTATCAAAAAGATTCTAGGTCCAATAAGAATTGTTCTGAAAGCTTTTTGGTACATAAATTGTTTCTGATGTGTGGCACACAGTGGTAACACAGACTGTAGGTATGACTGAAGGATTATATCAGCCCAGCTGTAGACTGAGGATTTTTTGCCAGAAGGAGCAGCTTTAGCTGAGAGTGGCTGTGGTGGAGCAAAAAAAATCTGTGGAAAACAGACATTATAAAGCTGTGGTGGGGGCACCACGCTGCAGAGTGTCAATATGTTGAGAGGCAATGCAGCTTCCTGGTAAAGGGTTGGCAGGGAGTTCCATGAAGGGTTGCCGGACAAGGAGAAATGCGACTGAAAGAAATAGGACTCTAAGAGCTGTGACCTCTTGAGCATGTGTACAGGACTGCAAATCAAGATCAGGCTGGGAGAAAACATAGAGACTAGCTAACAACAAGGAGGCGTTTGATCAAAGAGTGAGTGGAGAAGGTTGTATAGCACAATCTGGAAAGAACCAGTGCTTTTAAGATGTTTCAATAAACATATCCTACGTGTTGGAGGATGAGTTTCTGGCTGTCAGCATTTTGGTGTACTGTGTGTTGGTAGTATCAAACGTGAAGGGATGCTTGGGGAAGTAGAAGGCATATCTCTGCAATCCAATTTGAAGCTTACAAGGAACCTCTGGCTAAACTATATCATGAACTTTTTGGTGCAGAATGTTTAAAAACTGAATATTTGCTTTACTGCCACTGCATGGGTTTGTAGTTGACAGTATCTGAATGAAGGCAGTTAATTTGAAAAGAGTATAATTCTGTGAGGCCAGCTATCACCTTCCACTCTATCTATCTATCTATCACACTATCTAATGCTGGGAATCAAGGCTGGACTCCTGCTTTACTTATCAGCAAAGCCCTTTTCTCCTGGCTTGTCCAGAGGCTGTAAATTTAGAAAGCATATCAGTTATGAATGTAGGTACCACACAGAGGCACTCTGAATGTAAACCACATTTTCAAACAGGTGTCTAAAAAACAAAATAGCTACCTTTAACTGGTGTAATCTGAGAATTACAGTAATCATTCAAGAAAATGGTTCTCCAACAAACTTCATCCGTGGTTTCCAAAAATGTATTTTGTCTGGTTTTCTGTCATTTCAGTAATACTCCCTTTTCATTTTCTTAGTACTTTGTGCTTTTTGCCTCAATGTAACCTGCCAAAAAGAAAATTTTGTGTGAGTGTTGAATACTTGGCATGACTGCAAAGATTTTGAATTAAAAAATCTGATTTTTTTTTCCCCCTGAATTTTATAGTTTTATATATATATATATATATAAATATATATATATAAATATATATAAATATATATTATATATATATAATGGAAGAAATGTGTCCTGTAGATCTCAGGTCCTCATTTAACAACTTCGAAAACAGAGGTGTCATTAGCAAAAAGGACACAAAGGCAATGGCTCAAATTCGGTTTCTCATTCTACACAGCTTATCTGTATGATTTCAGGAGCTCAGCTCATCCTTGTATCTCCATTCCTTAACTATGTAATAGAAAAGGAAATCTTTCTACTTTTTGCAGAATCTAAAGTTCAAATCTCTTTGGATTGTATGAATTTTAATGCAGGTTTTCTGTCTTAGTATGTCATTAAAGCCCACCAGTGACATCTTACTCTCATTTAAAGTCTCCAGGAGGCTCCTAGATACTCTAGGACTTGAGCAAATGTATAAAAACAAGTGGGTGTGAACAAGTGTGGAGATTAACAAACATCTGCAGCGGTCAATGAAAAGAAGTTCTGTTGAGCATTGGTCTAATGAGATTCCTGAAAGGAGTCAGGGAAGAGCTGATTTTTAAAATTAACAGTAGTCGTCTGTGGAAGAGGTCATTTCGTATGCTGCCTAAGAAACATCTTTTACAATATCTGTCTTTTTATAACTGTAGTGTATTTCTAGATTTGCAAGGGAAATTTGTCAAAATAGCCACTCTTCAAAGAGTTCTACATCAAGGTCTTAAAATTTGCATTGAGTTCTTTAGTTTCCTTTTATTTATTATGTATTTTAGGTCATCACTGCTCTGTTCATCTTTTGCACACCTTTATTAAGATTTCCCATTGCTTTGTTTCTTAGAAATTGGTAACACCAAAATCATACAGCCCTGAAGCTTTTCTTCATCCATTTAGATTTCATCAACCATGATACTTACTTCAGTGTGTTGGATGAAGTTGTCTGAACTGTATGTCAGAGGTACTTTTTAGCTAACTATACTAAAAACATATTTATAAAACTGTTTCCTATTAGTTTTTTTGGTTTTGTTTTGGTTTGTTCTGTTTTTTCCCTTTAGGGAAAAATGAATAATGAGAAAAGGAAGACCCTTCTCTTTAAAAGGATTCCAAAACCCAATAGGAACCAGTAAAACCAAATGCTTTAAAAATATACATATAGAAATCAGTACAGGTTGTCTGAAGATGGGCTGCTAGCCGACAACTGTGTACAGATAATTTTCATCAGTTGATCTTAAAGCCTTTGCCAAAGTAAATGAGCTTAACCTTCATTTTGCAGATGCCCTGGCTACTTAATTTGTAAAACATGGGTGTAAATGATGTAATCTTTGTTTTGACAACAGCCACTTAAATAAATATGGCTGAAACAGATATTCTGGCTGTAGAGTTCATAATAAACTTTGACATGACTGTGCAAAGGAACTGTTCTGAAGTGTCTATCGTGGAGGAAAAAGGAGTTTTGTTCCTAGTATCTGGTATCTAGCCTTCAAAGGGCTAGGTGTCTATGAAAACTGAAAGTTACGCTACTGTTATGATCGTATCTCTAGATGTCCGTAGTATGATCTGAATATGGTTGAACTATCCTTTTTGCAGAGAAAGGTTTTAGAAGATCGGAGGGCAATGGTGGTGTCTGATGACTAAATCTGAAATCTCCAGAGGCAAATTTCTTTCTGGCAAGAGAGGAGAGGAAGTTTGTCTGCCACTGGAATAATTTCCACTTCTTAAAATGCCTTATATTTCATTCTGCCTACGTTATTATTAGTAAACACACATGCACACACACACACACACACACAGAGATGCTGCAAAGAATTATAATTTCTTTAGATTTCTCAGGTTTCTTGATGAGAGTGTTGTACTGTAATTTGCCAGGTGTGCTTATATGACATGGAAGTACATTAAATTTTTCTTGTAGTCAGTCTGACGTGAAGTTTAAGCTTGGAACAATGGAAGTAGAGTGCAGTGAGAATAAATTGACAGCTGTGTCACATCAAGCTTAAACTACAGAAATTAAAATACATTATCATTAAAACTATATTGGAATATCTGTTTCAAATTAACTAGTGGGCATATGTAGCAAATCATATCTAATTATATGTAGTATTTTCTAATAGATTTAACAGTACTTACCAAAATACAGAAACTGTGATCTTTGAAAAATGAGAATTTTACACTGGTATTATAGAACAGATTAGATCTAATAATTTCAAGTAGGTTGATAAAAGCTGTAAAATTGTGCTATAATTATGTTTAGAGATAGACACTTTAAGTCAACCTTATCCAGTTAAACAATATTCCAAAGGTATTCTAATTTATCTCCTGCTCAGATTCATGTGGTTTTCAGTATATGGCTAACCTTTGTAGACTAAATTAGAAAAATAACCTCTTCCAGTTCAGCACTGAGGTGTGAATACAAGCTGAATGTTCCAGGAGATTGCATCAGCCCGTCTTAGAGATAAGACTGTGGCAATGGTCCTTTCTTACCCCTATTCCTTTTGGAAATAATGTATTTTCAAAGGGGCATTGAATGAATGTTACTTGTGTTTCACCAAGGGATGAACTGTAAGTAGCCCTTGCAACTTAGAGTGTTATAGGGCTCACTCTAGCCCGTTTATAGGAAAAGCTCTTGCATAGTCCCTTGTCCTGGTGCATAAACAAGTATGGTTCTCAGCAAAAAAAAAAACCCAAACAACCCCCCCCCCCCCTACAAACAAACCCCAAGATCTGATCATTTACATTTGTGACAAAAATTTATAATTTTATTCCAGTGTGCTGGAGAGCTGCTTACTGGAGCAGACATTTGAATAATCAGATGTTTGAGAGTAGATTCTTCCTACACTAATACAAAAGAGGTCGCCTTTTGATTTGAGCATAATGAAAAACAAAGGCAGTATTGTTGGTTGAAATTATGAAAATTGTTTTTACTTTACCTGAAGGAGGTATTAGCCTATTTAAGTAGAATTTTGATTTTTTAAATGGAAGGTATGATATCATAAAACATGTAGAAACAATTTAAAAAAAATAAGCCAGCAGGAAACTTATTGAGAGAACACCTCTATACTGCTCAGTAAAGCAGGTGGACTACAGAATTTTGCCAGATTAGTGGAGTGAAATGGAATGGGTAGGAGAACTTCCAGTGAAAATCTGGTGAATTATTTTAAAAAGGCTTTATGTTAGGGTTTATAAAAAATAACAGCTGATTAATTTTTTAAATGTCTTCAAGTTATGAATATGCAGTTTGAGATACTTAAAGTGATCAAGTTTTCTGAACATTTGTTCTCTGGAAATTTTCTTGTTGATAAAGTTTTAGAATTCATGTGTCTGTTTTTGAATATTTTTATCTTGTTTTTTAGTATTTAAGTCATACTTTAGGTACTCACAGGAAAGCAGGGAGCATTTTTATGTAACTGTTGCCAAGTCATCTTTACTAATTGAATGTCTTGTATATTAGCACAATATCATTATACGATGCTGCAGTCTTTTTGACTTCTTAAAGCAAGGTATTATTAGCAATGCAATCAGCTAGATATACCAGATAGCCATAGCTATACAAAAGCCACCTATTCATTAGAAGTAAACAGTTTGATAATTAACCCATAAGATTTTTCCTGACCCTAAAACGAGGGTTAATCAAGCTGATTATGTCATATTTGAAGTGCAAAGACACTGACTAGGGTCTCAAAAAATTATATCACTGAATTAATAAATTGTTTTTTCCAAGCTGATATACTGTACATCTTAACACACCAGTTAAATTGGGCACAGCTTTGTGCTGACACAATACTGCTGTCTACTTGTGCTTCAGGAACCACCTTGATCTGAAAACACTCTCACCGTATTAGTTTTGAATAGTGAATTTTTGAAACTCACAGTTCAAAATGTTAATACTTTTCAAACTACTACTAGTTGGGAAGGAAAAGTAGTCTTCTATTTCACTGGTGTTAACGCTGTTTATGAACTTGCTCTTATTCCAGCTCAAATGTAACAACTGTTAATAAAGTTAGGTAAAATGTCATGCAAGGTTTAGTATCATGCAATAGTCTGATTGGATATTTTTTTCCATTTAAATTCTGCATCATTAAGTTGCAGTAATAACAGAAGTGATATAATCCATCTCTTGTTAATAACAGTGTTCTCCAGCTGCTGCTTTTAACCTATATACAGGCCTATGTAATGTCTTCCAGAGAGATCCAGCAATAAGTCTACATTTTAGGATTTTTTTCTTTTTTTTTTTTTTTTTCCTCATGGAAATAACAGTGGGAAATCAATTGAAAAATGTCTGACTTCTTTTCTAATAGTTGAGCTTGGACTTCTGTGTGTCATCTTTTAAGGCTGTGGTATTTAGCGTCTTAAAGCTTTGTTCATGAACACATTTTGGTGCATCTACTGATCTGTTCTTTCCTTTAGGTAGCACAGAAGTGTCACTTAAGGAGAAGTGTAGGGTTACTAGCTTTCTGGGCACTATGAGTCACCAGCACCGTAATCCTTTTATGAAAAATATGAAGACAACTTCAGGAGATGAACACAGTCTCAGTCTTGCACAAACACAAATACTGACTCCTGGGAGAATATGCCAGGGAAAGAATTAGGTGTTTGTTATGTTCTTCTCTTCCTTCTCTTGGACTGTTGTCAAGAGGTGCTGGTCACAGGCAGGATATTGAAGCGTTGAACTTCTGATCTGATTCTGTTCAATTGTTCTTAAAGCAACTGTCTGTTATACCTAAAATCTGATCCAAAGGATAGCTAATTAACTTCCTAATACAAAGGAAACAGTGTGGAATAGTAGCAAAGTGCACATTTTCTTCCACATTGTACATTTCTGCAGCTATTTGCAGCTCTTCTGTGCAGAATCTTATCAAGAGTGGAAGGTGGATAAAATACTTCAATTCCACACCATCTTTTGGACATTATGTGCATGATTCCTGATGATCAAGAGCAGTGAGAACTGTATAGTTTGTCTTGGTGATCAAAATGAGACTTATGGAAGTTTGGTGCCTAAATCCTAGAAAATAACCCAAGATATCAATGCTCTCACAGCTGCCTCAATCTGCATGTGCCTAGAACTCAGCACATGTATGTTACACTGATCTGAATTTCCATAGATGCTTAAAGTTGGGTTCCTGCATGTAGTTACCCAGTGTGACCACTGCTTCCTTGCTTCTCCTTAATATCTGTTAAAATCTACAGATAAAAAAGGGTGGCACTGAAATGCCTTCATTTTTGGAGGTCCCTGCTATATTTTGGGAGAGGTACTCAGTATGTTCCCAGTGCAGATGGGCAGCACTAAGGTTCTACTTAAATCCCTAAGTGTGGTCACTTCTCTGTTTTCCTGTATCTGGTTTTAATTACCAGGTTGTTCAGCAGTCTGAAAGAGATGATTGGCAAAGGGGAGCCGGTGGGTATTGGGCTTTTTGGTACCGAGCCATTATGTAGACAGGAATGCCAGATTCATAGGGAAGGGAGAATAAGAAAAAGTTGCAGGCTGCATGCGGGAGAGACAGAGGGAGGGGAAGGAGCAGTATACTGCTCTGTATACTTTGAATTAGAGGGGTTTGCTTTGAGAAATAGTTCTGAAAGACTAAATCCATCCTTATTTCCTATAGGTTTGTATTTGTGAATTGCTATTTAAATTGAGTAATACTCAGGCTGTGGTATAAACCCGCCTGCTATTAGACAAAAGAGAATCAGTTTGGAAGAGAGGACTTGCCTGAGAAGTAAAAAGCTGCATTCACTTAATTTCTTTTAGCTAGCAGACTCCCTATCCAGCTGCCTGCTTTCACAAAGTTTGTAGGAATGTTAAGTCTTTGAGACCTTTTAACATGTATTTGACTTAGGGGGAATTGGTTACTGGAAGTGATCAAGGGGAGGTGAGCAAAGCAACATTACTGATTTTTCAGGAAACCATGTAAAAAGGAACAATAGTCTTTGGTCCAAGGAGCTTTTTGTTCTTTCAAAGTCTACAAAAAATGCTGCTAAGCTTGGTGTCTTAGTAAAGATGTGATGTTTCTTTCATTTAAATATACTTGTTATTTCTTATTCACAGAAATGTGATCCATATCCTGAAAAATCAGGTCAGGTGCCAGGCTTCTAGGAGTTAACAGTTTCTGATGGAAGGCTATTACTGCTGCTTCTCCCTACTCTTACCCTAGAAAACCGCACCGCTCACCCAGTATGCCTATTTTCTTACTCTTCTTTGCTCTTCATATGTCTATCATTTTATGGTTTATAGTATTCACTGTTTTATCCTTTTCTCCAACAATTATTTTACATTGGATTGTTAGCTTTCCTAGCTCCAAATAATGCATTCCTTCCCCTCAATACTTCATAATCAATGGCCAAAAATCCCAGAAATTATTGCCAGGTAGATGTTTTGTGTGCTTTTCAAAAGCATCCTCTTTTTTCTTATTGCTTTAGAAATCTTTAGAATTTTCAGTTAAAATTTTGTAATTTCACGTTATCACTGTGTCACCAGTTTTCTTAATCTAGGAAGAGAAAAGAAACCGGAATATTCCTAGGAATATGAAGTGATAAATAGTAGAAAGTTGACAGTTGGTAGTAGTATTCTATTAGAATCGCCTTTCATAAGAACTCCTCTGGTACGTGTTATATGTGGCCATGGGTAGCCACTGTATTAACACAAAACATCTGCTGCTTTGGCTGAATTTAAATACCCCAATCTGATAACCTTGTAGAGAAATGTGCCAGTCACCTAGAATTGAAATTCATGTACCAGTCTGGATCCATCAAAAAGAATAAGACTCCAGACATCTGGAAATACATGTCAGTAGATCCAAAGGCAGAACCAAATTTTAAGTGTTATTTTTAAGTGTATAATATTATGAGTTATTTTGTGTTGTTATGTTTTACAAAGAAGTTAATGGTTCAGAGTTAAAGAGTGCTGTCATTATACAGGCAAATATGCAGGCACTACCTACAATGTATTCCTGGAAAAACAGGCAGATTTGGGTTTTTTTATTTAAAATTGGATTCACTGATCCATGCATGTGTAGATTTTGTAGTGAGTAATAAAACTACAGGGAAGACCTGTTCATATTTCAGTTTCTTCACATTTTCTAGTATTCTTCACCTAAACACTTAAACAAATGTTCCTTTTACAGTATCACAGGCAGTTACAAGTTGTTTTGGGGAAGTGTTTTATATGCTGTATGCTGAGATTAATTTTTCAAGCAACAAATAGCAGTATCACATACTTGTGCATTTTCTGTGATTATTCTTGCCATATCTTTTCTTCTTATTGTTGTCAGTTGTGTTTGACTGAAGCCTTTACCCTAATTTGGTTTATTCTAGAAAGAAAAGGCTATCATATTTCTAGTTAAAGAACAAAATAATTTAAGTTTAAGCTCCTGGCCAATGTGCATTTGAAAAATGGTAGTTTTCTTATCTCTTCTCTTGGTGAAAGTGATTGACTAATAAATGTTTTCTTTGGAAATCATTGAATGGACTTACAGTTTTCACTGCTTTTTTAAAACTAAGTGTAATTTAGACTTTATTGGAGATTCTGTTTTACTTAATGAAATTAAATTTTCTGTTATTTTTCGTATTATGCCTTTTAACTTTTCTAGTTATTTATTAGAAAAATTTTTGACCTTAAGACTGAAGAAATCTTAAGGTTCTACTTTTCTTGCTCTTTGAATTTTTTTTTTTTTCCCCCTAGCTTTCCCAGCCTGGCTTCTTGCTGTGGGCTTGAAGATCAGATATATTGGTAGATGATAGCCATAAATCTTTTAGTCTGTATTGGGGTTTTGCACCTGTTTCAGATGCTTCAACACTTAGGAACAAAAAGCCACTTCAGTCTGTTGAAGTCTGTATTTTTTTCAATGCAAAGGAACAGTGTGTGTGGGGGGGAAAGTTTGCAAAGTTTGTTCTAACAGGAAATATTTAAATCCAGTTTGAGCTTTCATTCTTGAATGTCAGTAGCCCATATGTGTGACATGTTTCTGTAAACGTAGGCGATGAAATCTTTTGCAGAATAGAAAACAGTTCCGATTGAAGTATAGCTTATTACATTCCTAGTTGCCTTAATACTGTAACAGCTGGAACAGACTTGAGACCTGATGTAGGAGTTTCCTGGGACTGCTTCTTTATGGTGCTTTGCTATTTTCTGGGAAATTTACATGGGTACCTTAAGATCGAAGTTTCTGTATTTCATAGAGAGTTGGCAGAAAGTCTGTACGGGAGCACAGAGAAGAAACTGTTTCAAGAGTAACTTGCAAGTTGCTTGTTGTAGCAGTTCTGGGGACTGACCCAGACTCACTGTTACGTTCTTGGAAAACCAGTACCAAGAGCTCAGTTTTTACAAGTGTATATATATGCGGGAGTATATGGTAATTGTACATATTTGTAGGTGTGTGTATATATTTGTGTACAGTTGGTTACATTGTTGTTTTCTCTGACTGCTTTCCATATCATCCTCTGCTTGATTCATTTGGCTGAATGATAACGTTATTCCATGAGTAAGATAGTCTTCAGTTCTTTATTTCAAAAGGGAAAGGCAGAAGGTTTTTATACACTTTATGTTTTTTCTGTGCTTTACTTGATTTTTTTTTGTGTATGTGCTTCCCTTAAGTTTGTGTTTTTTCCTTTTGATTATATTGTTTTTAATGCTGTATAAAATTCTCAGATTATGATCTTGTGAGCCAGGAAGAACTTGTTGATTGTATGTTGCTGTTCATTCTCAACCCCTCAGCTTTTAGGAGAAATGAGTTAGATACTAATATTTCTCAGGTATATTGCTTGCTGTGTATGTAAAATGTAGTAGTCTGTTATCTGATCATGAATGAGAAATGCAGTATTCTGTGCAAATACTAAGAAGTAAAAATGCTATGCATATCCATGGAGGGAAGATGGGTAGTGCCCAAGGCAATTACTGTATTAAATCTGAGTATTGCAGATTTTTTTATTAACTGCATTGGTCGTTGTTTTTGGGCTTTCCTTTTCCAGATCAGATATTCTAAGGGGCTGAGAAATATATCATATCTGATATGCCATTTTCTGATATTAAATGGTTTGTCAAAATTCCCAGCAGGCTGAGGAGTTTGGCTGGTTTTTCCTTATCCATTAGGTGCCTTTCTTTAGCATATCATTAGGAGGTTTTGGTACTGTCATTTATTTTAATATTTGCAAGATGTTTGATCATTTTTGTCTTTCCATTTTAAATACACTGACTGGCTTTACATATACAGGAGGGTTTCACCCCCACCAGAAGCTGTTTTGTAGGTGTTCATACTCTGTGTCTTTGCACATTTTTTCACATCTGTTACAATAGTGTCTTTAAGTTTCAGGTTTGGTGCCGGTGACATTGCATCATCTCTCCTAAGTACTCTGTGCCATAGGTGTTCTGGAATTGAAAGATGAGAACTGAAAACTTTCTTTGGCAAACAGTTTATTTTTAAATTTAGACTGGAAGTTGTTGGTGTGTATATATATATATATATATACACACTGAGTGGCTGGCATAGCTCCATACTTTTCCAAAGTTTTTGTTTGTTTGTTTTTAATTAGTTTGTTCTGCTAGAAATTCCCTCCTTGTATGTCCATTGTTGCAACTAACCAGTCAGGCTTACTTCTTTTAGTAACCAAAAAATGTATTTACAGAAGAGTACTATCTCCCTGTGCAATGGTAGATTTCATCCTGTATCCTTGGGAATAATGCAACAGGTGTCTCAATGTGATCTGAAGTACAGTTTCCATGTACATTTATAAAAGTTTATTTATAATTCTTCTTTAAATCATAGGGAGATATTTAATAGAATGGTATCATAATAAATATATGAATCCAGTTAACAGTGAATAATTAAGTGTGATGGTTTGTAGTCTGGATTTACTTCTTAAAAGTTTGCCTTGGTTTAATCTGGGAAAAATACAGGGGTTTTTGTTTTTTGTTTTTTTTTTTTAACTAGATCTTTCGAGGTCCCTTTTAGTATTTAAATTTTCATTCTATTATTGCATGTAACTGTTTTACCTATTTTTGTGTCTGGTATTTCATTCTAAGTAATGCTGTTGTTTTCAGTTTCACAATAGATGAATAGCTAGAACTTTTTTCACATATGTCCAGTCAGTTAATTGCTATGCTTCTACCTTTACTCTGTTATTTTTGAGTTCAGGTGACCAAAAATCAGAAGAATTTTCAAAGATAGGATTATAATTCATATTATAATGGCACTTATTTTTCATATTGTTATCTGCACATCTTTCTACATTCTCAAATGCTTGGAAGTTTTAAGTTAGGTGTTCTAAGCTAATTGTAGCATGAATTAATTCTAATAAAAAAGAAGTAATTCAATAATTTTTTTGTAGATATTCCTCTTTTCATATATTTAATAGCACATATGACCCCTACAAATAAAATCTAAAATAATTTCAATAACTCTTGACTAATGCAGATTTTTTTAAAGAAAAATCAGAGAGCCAATCTACAAGTGTAGAACAAATTCTGTTACTTTTTGCTAAAAAGTTACAAAAAAAAAAAAGAGTATTACAAAGGGGCTATATTGAAACATTTGCAAGAGTTCCTTCGCTATTTTATTTATAAGTATATCTCTAAAATTCACGATATTGTTTGTAAACAAAACACTGCAATTGGACCAAAGGACATATTTTCTTAGAACTTAAGCTAAGTAAGAATACGAAGATGAGTTTGTTCATTTTTGTTTGTTGGGTTTTTTTTCCTTCAACTGTGAAATTAAAAAATGGAGTTGGCACCGAGTGAAAGAATTCAAGTCCCAAAACTGGGCGATCACAAAATACAGAGCTTTTTGCACATAAGAGCAATGAATTCAGTCTGATTCTATTGCTTATAGCTTTATTATTTTAATCAATATTAGAAATTCCTATAGTTAAAACTGTCTTTGATATCCCACATCTAGGGAAGTCAGAAAAAGTTCAATATTCCTATAACAATACTACTTCTAGAAACTGTTACTCATTTTTCTGTATGGCTTTAGGGAAGATCACTGCCATACAGATTACACTTGCTATTGCCTGCTGAGATGTGGAATGCACATGTGATGAAGAAACCTAACATTTGGAGGATGGTTCCATACTGGTCTGTGGGGTATAATAAAGTTTTGTGTGACCTATCTTTGCTTTAAACTAACAAAACACAAACATCAGCAGGTAAAGTAAAGACTTTAGTGAGAGACTGTAGTGAGATCCTGATGTGCTCTAAATACTGTGTTAGACAGACTGGAACATCTAAAAGGGAAAAAAAAAAAAAAAAAGGCAAGCACAAAAACTACCTTATGAATAAAATTGTCATATATGTAAAGAAGAACAGAAAGTACAAAACTGAGGTCAGTAGTATTTTCATTTATCTCTTCTATTTTGACATTTTTGTTAGTGAGCTAGAAAATCAATAAAGACTAATTTCATTGGCAAGGATTAGAGAGTACATAGGAAGGAACACTCAGGATGTGTATAGTTGCTTTCAGGGGCACTTTGAGTAAAATATATTTATTAAAAAGTGAATTGGATGGTTCTTTTTGTCTAATTGGGTCATATATCAAGCATTAATTCTTTAGAATACTCAATATACACAACAAAGTTTGTGATATTGAATATACAAAAAGTATTTTGTTTATTTCTGTTACTTTCACACCCTTATAATGAATGCCTGTCTGGTAATTGAGCTCTTTCATAAAAATCATAAATTATAATGAATGTAACTCAAAGTGTCAGTATAATACAGGAAGTATCCTAATATCTCCTTGTTCATCAATAATGTTCAAAAATTAGATATAGTCCATGTGCATAATCTGTGATGTAGTTTCTGTGAAAGAGAAATGCTGAGTTTTGTACCTGCTATAGATTAACTAATCAACATCTGGAAAGTTGAATGTATTAATTCTTAAGTTAAGGATGTGGATGCACACTGAATACCCAGCAATAGAAAACACTCAGATGCTGGCAGGAGAAAAAAAGAAATTCCTCAAAGCTGAGGAGGAGCCAGATGTGCTTTCAAGCAAAGCACCTGGGCCAACTGACCCCAAGTTATGCAAGACCACCAGGAGGAAAAGGTGAGTGATGGTAGCAGGTGACTCCATGCAGCAGGGGTTGGAGGCAACCATCTGCCAACCTGACCTGTCCTCTGGAGAAGTTTTCTGCTTGCCTGGGATCTGGATATGGGTCGTGGAGAGACCGCCAAAGCTTCTCTGGACCTCCTGCTGTTCTTCCATGTGGGCACCACTGATACTGCCAGGGGCAACCTGGAGAGTATCAAAACTGACTACAGAGCTCTGGAAGCGAAAGTTAGGGATATGGGGGCCCAGGTGTCAGTCTTGTGGGGAACAGGAAGGGGTCTGAAGATATTGCATATTAACACCTGGTTGCGGAGCTGTTGGTGGCAACAGGGATTTGGTTTCTGTGACCATGGGATCCTGCTTGAGGACCAACATCTGCTTGGAAGAGAGAGGGATCCACTCCCCATAAAGAGGGCAACAGTATCTTTGCCAGCAGGTTGTCTAGAACTGTTAAGGAGGACTTTCAACTAGCCATGCTGGGGAGGTTGAGAGTTACTGGCAGCCCACTAAGAGAGTGATGGTCAGGGCTGACAGCAAAAGGCCTGGGGTGATGTGAACGAAAGGGAGCACAAAATCAACAAAACAAGGGTTAAGTGCAGTCATCTCAAATATTTGTGTGTGAGGAAGTGCTTACAAGGCACCATTATGGAAAAAAAACCCCAAACCCAGACCCTTTCTGAGAAATCATCGTGCTGGGATGCCTCTCTGATGTGCCTGTACACTGTTGTGGAGAGTAAGCATAAGTTAAGAGATCTCTGTGCAGTTGCAGGGCTATGATCTTGTTGGGATCACTGAGATGTGATGAGATGGCTTGCATGACTGCAGTGGAAAGATACAGGCTTTTTAGGAAAGACAGGCTGGAAAGAAAAGGAGGTGGACTTGCACTTTTATGTGAGAAAAAAGCTGGAGTGCATGAAGCTCTTCTAGAGTTGAATGATGAGCCAACTGAGAGCTTAGCAGTAAGCATTAAAGAGCAGACCAGTATGGGTGACACTGTAGTGGGTGTCTGCTATAGGCTGCCTGACCAGAAAGAACAAGTGGATGAGGCCTTCTACAGATGGCTAGAAATAGCCTCACATTTGCATGCCCTGGTCCTCATGGGGTACTTCAACTACCCTCCAGGAAGTTCCTGAAGAGCGTCAGTGACAACTTCCTCACCGAAGTGATAGAGGAACCAGTGAGGAGAGGTGCTGTGCTGACCCTCATACTTACAGGAAAGGAAGGGCTTACTGGGGATGTGAAGGCTGAGGGCAGCCTTGGCTGCAGTGACCATGAGATGGAGTTCAGGATCCTGACAGGAGGAAGCAGGGCAGAAAGCAAGGTCACAGCCTTGCACTTAAGGAGAGCTGACTCTAGCTTCCTTATGGATCTGCTTGGAAGAGGCCTGTGGAATAAGGCTCTGAAGGGAAGAGGAGCCCAAGAAAACTAGTTAATATTCAAGGACCACATCCTCCAAGCTCAAGAGCAGACCATCCTAATGAGCAGGAAGTTGGGCAAAAATTCCAGGAGGCCTGCATGCATCAGCAAAAAGCTCCTGGCAAAACTCAGACTTATAAAGGAAGCATGCAGAAGGTGAAAGCAGGGACAGGTAACCTGGGGGGAACAGAGAGGCACTGATCATGCAGAGACACCGTTAGGAAAGCCAAATCCCACGTGGAACAGAAGCTGACAAGGGATACCAAAGGGAGCAAGAAGGGATTCTCTAAGTACTTAAGTGGCAAAAGGAAGACTAGGGAAAACGTGGACCTGCTGCTGAATGGGGCAGGGGCCCTGGTGACCCAGGACATGGAAAAGGCGCAGGTACTCAATGCCATCTTTACCTCAGTCTTTTACTAGCAAGGCTGGCCTTCAGAAATGACAGACCCTGGAGAACAGGGGGAATGTCTGGAGCAAGGAAGACATGTCCTTGGTGGAAGAGGGTCAGGTCAGGGAATATGTAAGCAAACTGGACATACAGAAGTCCGTGGACCCTGATGGGATGCATTCACAAGTACTGAGGGAGCTGGCAGATGTCATTATGAAGTCTCAATGGTCTTTGAACAATCATGGTGACTGGGAGAATTGTCCAAAGACTGGAGGAAAGGAAACACCACTTCTGTCTTCAGGAAGAGCAAGAAGGAGGGCCAAGGGGACTACAGACCAGTCAGGCTCACCTCAGTCCCTGGGAAACTGATGGAATAGCTTATCCTGGAAATCATTTCCAGGCACATGAAGGACAAGGTGATCAGGAGTAGTCAGCATGGCTTCACCAAGGGGAAGGCATACTTGACCAACTTGATAAATATCTATGATGAAATTACTGGCTTGGTAGATGAGGAGAGAGCAGTGGACATTTGTCTACCTTCAGTCGACTTCAGTAAGGCTTTTGACACTGTCTCCTGTAAGATCCTCATAGAGAAGCCGTTGAAGTAGTATGAAGTCTAGCTGGAGGAAAGTAACTATTGGTGTACCCATGTGTCAATGCTGGATCCAGTCCTGTTTAACATCTTCATTAATGATCTGGATGATGGGGCAGAGGTAGCCTTAGCAAGTTTACTGGTGGTACAACAATGGGAGGAGCAGCTGATAAAGTCACGGGGTTGTGCTGCCATCCTGAGGGACTTCAACAGTGGGCTGACAACCTCATGCAGTTCAACAAGGACAAGTGTCCTGCATCTGGGGATGAATAACCCTATGCACCAATACATACTGGGGGCCAACTGGCTTGAAAGTAGGACTGCAGAAAGTTAACTGGGGATCCTGGCTGCAGTCAAGTTAAATGTGAGCTAGCAATGTGCCTTGCCACAAAGAGATCTAGTGGTATACCGGACTGGATTAGGAGAGTGTTGCCAGCAGGTGAAATGAGGTGATCTTTCCCCTCTACTCAGCACTGGTGAGGCCACACCTAGATTGATGTGTCCAGGTCTGGACTCCCCAGTACAAGAGATGTGGAGCCACTGGAGAAAGTCCAGTGAAGGGCCACTAATGATGAAGGGACTGGAGCATTTCTCCCATGAGGAAAGGCTGAGAGCGCTGGAACTGTTTAGCCTGGAGAAGGCTCAGGGGAGAATCTTATCAATGTGTACAATTATCTAAAGTGAGGGAATGAAAAAGAGGGAGACAGGCTCTTTCCAGGGGTACCTGGTGACAGGACCAGAGGTGATGGGCACAAACTGAAACACAGGAGGGTCCCTCTGAACATCAGGAAACACTCTCTTCACTGTGGGGGTGACTGAGCACTGGTACAGGTCACACAGAGAGGTTGTGAAGTCTCCATCCTTGGAGACACTCAAAAGCTGTCTGAACATGGTCCTGGGCAACTGGCTTTATGTGGTCCTACTTGAGTAGCGAGGTTGGACCAGATGACCGCCAGAAGTCCCTTCCAACCTCAAGCATTCTGTAATACTGTAAATTTAGCTGAAATCAGTACATGTTCCATTAAACTCACTATTTATGATCATATATTTCTAAATAATTTTGAACAAGAAGCAAGGTAATAAAGGGCATTGAAACTTGTTTTTTCTAGTGAAGTAATGTTATTTAGGTTATAGAAGAAATATCTTTTAACAGTTTCCTTTGGAGTAAATAAGCAGAGGAAAATTAGCTCAAGTGTCATGCATACCAGAAGTTTGATGCAATGTATTCCAAGATATGTTTGTTCTCTGCCTACCATCTTAGCTGAGCATTGCTGAGAGGAGAATTGAGTTCTTCACATCCACTTTGAAAAGACTCTTGTAGGCACAGTAAATCTGCTTCATACTTCTGGTCAGATTTATTTTAGAAAAAAATTAGTGTGCAGGTTTTTTTCCATGCATTTTTTCCATAAAATGAAGAATATTTAATCACTGCTATAAGTCAGTGTAGCTTTATTTATGATGTCATCACATGATTGGGTTAAATTCATTGTTATCTCTGTAGCATTCACACATCTTAAAAACAGATTAACAATTCTCTAATGTTTTAATGTGATAAAAAGAATACATACTTGGGAACCCCAAATTTTGTATTGTTTTCTTTATATTCAGTGTTTAAATAAACCACTGACACATATGAAAAAGCAATCTATTTAAATAATGAGGTATACAGCTCTACATATTTAAGCACACCATAATCAGATATTCTATCATGAATAAAAGCATGAGTACTTAATTCATTGTTGGCTTCTTTGTCAGTGCCCAACTGATATACAAGATAATAAGAGCACTAAGATGTTTTTAGTGATGATTTACACATCTTTCACATGCCCTCTTAGCCTAGCTGTAGAATAAAATTGTAAATGCAAAACATTTGGAGATGAAAGATCTAATCCTATAGTTTTAGGTGCACTGTGATTAATGCTCTAACTGTGAATGAGCAGTTAAGGAAAGAACTCTGGTGCATCCTTACTGTGTCTAACAAATCACAAGGGAGACTAGAGAGGACTTTTAAACTTTCTTATTAGCACTTACCAGTGCAATACACCCCCCTGCATCACATGACTCAGTCACACTTTTGGGGCCACATAGCCTTTCTGTTCCTCCCATTCAAAATATTGAATGGACTGTGTATGCTTCCAGGTAGTTGTATTACGTACTTCTGAAGAATGGTGAAAAAAGCAGTGTAGAGAATCTATAGTCCCTTTGCAGTAGTGGCACCCTGCTGAGCAAGTATCTCTTACTCTAGGACAGCAGCATTACATTAACCATTTCTGAAGGAATTTTCTAATAGAAGTTTCAACAGAAATATAACCAACAAGTCTCTTGGAAAATCTTTTTATTTCCACTATAGAAAGAAAGTGTTAAAAACCATAATAATTATCCTTTAGAGAAAACTTTCTACTTTTATACCTGATTAACAGTGCAATATGAACATATTACTCATGTTGTTTAATTTATTCAGTTATTGATTATGTGCATATAAATGCCTGAATGTCCAACACTAAATCACTATTTTACTGTAGGAGGTATTTGTGTAAAGATATGAAATGATTTCTTCAGAGAGACTAAATATAAAAACATCTATATACCAGACACCTCATTACGACTTCATTGGAACTGCATACACAATTAAAATTAAGCATGTGTTTGCAGTGAACTGGGGACCCAAGCAGAAAAGTAACAGAAAGATGAGATACAGTCGAACTATGTAGTGTTATGGGCATGTATATCCTTGAGTACTATGTATAAGCAAAACTTCCAAGAATTCAATTTAATACAAGTAAGACATTTTAGAGATAACGTTGTTTCAGTCTTTGTTCTGTCTAAATCTTTTATCTCTCTTGTTTGTCTTGTCATCCTTTTGATCCTTTCTATTTTGTGATTACCTAAATCACAACGCAATAAAAGACGCAGCACTAAGACCTTTAGTGAGTAAGTGGTCAAATATCTCTGGACAATGGGATTCGGTTAGGCAGACTGTCACTTCAAAATAAATGAAGCAGTATGTAGGTATAAGAAACATATTTTATATGTTACACTTTTATTGTGATACATTATTCATAGTCACTGCCTTCCAATACCTAAAGGGGGGCTACAAGAAAGCTGGAGAGGGACTTTTTACAAGGGCATGGAGTGAGAGGACAAGGGGGAATGGCTTTAAGCTGAAAAAGGATAGGTTTAGATTAGATATTAGGAAGAAATTCTTTACTGTGAGGGTGGTGAGGCACAGGCACAGGTTGCCCAGAGAAGCTGTGGATGCCCCATCCCTGGAATGTTCAAGGCCAGGCTGGATGGGGCTTTGAGCAACCTGGTCTAGTGGGAGGTGTCCCTGCCCGTGGCAGGGGGTTGGAACTAGATGATCTCTAAGGTTCTTTCCAACCCAAACCATTCTATGATTCTATGGTTATTAAGTTATAATCATACCTTGACATCAAGGTGTTCCCCCATCAGAATGTCTTTTTTAAAATATACATGGAAGAGACTGGGAGCTACGAGTTAATCCAGCTGTTAATTGCAGACTGAATTATTATCATGACAAGACTTAATACCTATTGTATGGAGTCCAAACAATATTGGTTCATGCACATCATAGTTCTGAACCTGAAAACTGGACTGAGCAGAGCTTGTATTTCTTAACACTTAAACAATCTCTGTAAAGCTTCATAGGATATTCATAAGTGTGTTTAGCATGGTGTCAGGTTCCTTAGTTGATATCTTCCTGTTGAGAAATGCATCTTTGTTACCATCAGTACCACCAAAACCAGATATATTTTTACAAGTTTTAGAATTAATCAGTTTGCATGGCATTTAGCAGCAGAAAAGAGATATTGCTCAATTTTTATGAGTAACAGTAGGTTGACATTGAACAATTTTTTTGGGAAAATTTCATCAGCATAATCCACTGTTCTCATGAGACTGATGGCATTGAAACTGCCATTTTGGTGCCCTAAAATCTGCTGCCACCAGAATTTTTTTTCTTAATGTCAGAGACTACTTTGGCAGAAAGACAGGGGTCATATTGTGGATCTGAAGAAAAACAATTTTGGTGCCAAAAGAGATGAAACAATTGGTGCATAAGGTCAATTGATGTTCTTGCCAATTGCTTCATGGCATTAGAGCCTTCTAAATCTTTCTTGAAAAATCTTCCATCAAAAGATTGGAATATATTAATCTTGTCCTTTACTACTCAACAGAAAAGATAAGTAGATCAATATTAAATTTGAAACTATTTTTCTCATGAAAATGAGAAAATGGCATTTTTGCCTTTGGACAAAGCTTTATTCTACTTTTATGCCCTTCTAACCAGAGCTGATAGTTATTTCATGGGTTTGTTTTAATTTTCCCCATAAAAAATAGAGAATTAGTTATTTTCTGTTAGAACACACCTAATTATGAAGAAAACTAAAACCCCATTGCCTTTAGTATAACAGGAAACAAACTGTAGAATGCTTTCTTTCCCACAGTTTTATATAGCACTTAGTGAAAATGGCAAACTGTGATTCCTGTTTACATCCCTAAAAAATGTTATTGCTCTCTTTGTGGTTGGTAATATCTGGTTACTTTCATTGCGAAACTGTCTCTAAATGGGTTTCCTCATGATTCTGTTTCTTTCACATGCCCCTCTACTAAGACAATACCTACCTAAATTCTTCAGTCTTTGTGTGCCTAGTAAGGGTTTTAACCAAATCTGTAATACCACCTTATATAATCTATTTTTAGCATAGTATTTCTTACTAGTTTCAATGGTGAATTTCTTAAGATTAAAGGTGGAAAACTGATTATATACAAATGTAATTTTATACATTCTAATACACTCTAAAAACTGGTAGAGAATTGTCTTCATACAAACATCCTCTAGAACACTATTAAGGTCAGGTTTATAGGGAAGGTCATCTCAGGGCAGTCGTTTAACTCTCTGTATTAACATTCTGTGCAAAGACACGGAGTTGATTGTGCGTGTACAAAGGGGAAAATACTACTAGCAATATTTTCAGTTGCTTTGGTTGCCAGTTTATACTGCCAGAATATTCTCAGTGGCTTTGCTTTCCTTGGTCATGGGCACAAAACTGAGCCAGAATCAAGCACTCATCTGGAAGCTGGCAATAGATTTTTTTGGCTTACCCGTTTCTTTTGATAAGAAGCGCTTTGTCCCTTAGCATAAGACATAGTTGACCTTGAGTTGCCTGGAATGTTGTTAATGCTGAAGAAATGACTGACAAACAGCAATTATGGAGAAACATGTGGTTGTTGCTATTCTTATGCTCTCATCAGGTATTGTTACACATTTGAGGTCAGACTGTGAAAGGTAACATTGTGGATGAAACAATGAAAAAGAAATAGCATTATTTTCCAACTCTTTATTCATGACTACAGATATTTTCTATATGATTTGCCCTTTCTATCACAGTGACCTCTACAGACATGATGACGAAAAATACTAACAAAAAGATAACAAATGATAGGTGGTATAAGAAGTTATTCACAAAACACGAAACTAAAAGCAGAAAAACAATTGCATAAGCCGTTGTTGGCATCACAGCAAGTATAAAGTCAGATCTGTTTTTCAAATTTACTAGTATAAGGACTCCCTGCTGAAAGCATGTACCAGATGCAGGATTTTCTCAAGGTTAAATGTGATTATAGCACACACAGACATACAAATTGCAGACAGAGATTAAATCACAGAATAATGAGATCTTTTCAAAAGGTACTATGCTACTCTGATTATCCTCTCTACCTTTAAGGTATGCTTGTGTTTTAAGTCTTTATACACTATGTTTATTGTGAAACTGCATTTGAGCTGATATTATGTCATTGAACCTGAAGGTCTGTCCATTTTATTGTATTGCCTGCAGAAAAATTAATTTCATGTAAAGTATCTATAGTTATACTTCTGTGTGTCAGCAGTCAGAATTATCTTCTTTTTTTTTTTTTTTACTGACTTTTTATATGTCTGAAAAGAAATAAACCAATCACAGGAAGATATTAATGAAATGGAAACTCCTGTAAGAAAATTAAATAGATATGCATAAGTAGCATTCTGTGCTCCATACTGAAAACACATTAGTTTGAATTTACTGGTAACTGTCAAAAGCAGTGACTTCAAAACTTCAAAATCCTATAGAAAGGTGGAATTTTTGAAAAAATATTTTATTATCTCGCTGATATTATGGAGTGATGGTTTAACACATGGAAAATAGTGGAGTGGTTAGACTGCCATAGCCAGAAGGTCTCTGAAGGCTGTGTCTACCCTAGTGATTTGTCTTGGTGCAATAAAAAGTATTTTATGTGAATTGCCCAATGGTATCCATTTGTCTTATGGTTGTTCAGGTCTCCAAGTAGTTTGATGCACAAAAATAAAATTATTTTTTGAGGAAAGTAAATCATAAATTCTGATCCAGATGTGTTCCAGTGCTAACACTTTTCCATTAAACTCCCTTTCCTGTGGTGACTTAAGAGAAGGTATCTGGTAAAACCAAGTTAAAACTATGTTATGCTAAGCCAGTGTCAAATTCATGAACTGATGATGGAACTGAGTACATAAACTGATTCAGTGTGATGCTCCAAAGAGTTAATTTTCAAATTAATATGTTAAACAAAGCAGATTCTACTGTATACTGTACTTGGTCCCAGCTTTGGCTCAGAAAGGACTGAGTGCTTTCCCCATTCAGAATAACACTGTATTGTGCTATCCAGAAGTTTTTCACAAGCCTCCCCAAAACCAGTGCTATGCCTGCAAGGCATAACTACAGCTCACTGGAAAGCTGTTCCTTTAAAAAACGCTCATTGAAAGATTCAGTTTCATTGAAATGGAAATGTACACAGTTTCATGGATTAAAAAGCCAGAAGGGAGTACTGTGATCATCTAGCCTGGCATACTGTACAACAGAGACCTCATGGCTGTCTTAGTTTCTTCCCATTTGAACTAGGTCATGTCTTTCTAAAGATAAAAAAAATCCTCTACCTTGCTTTTTAAAAAGCATACTTCAAGAATGAGAGTATCTACCACATTTTTCAATGAGGTACTCCTCATTATTAATTACGCTGTTAATTCTAAGTTTGTCCGTCTTCAGTGTCTAGCCCCTGGGTCTTGTTACGCCTCTGTCTGCGAGACTAAAATGAAATTTATCTTCCTATGTATATATTTATAGACTGTAATCTAGTTATCCATTATACTAAGGAGGTGAAATTTCTTGATTCTCTCACTTTAGGTCATGGTTTTGAGTACTTTGATGGTTATATTGTGTATACTTAGCTACTTACCAACGTTATTTTTGACTTGTGAATGCAGAAATTGGATGCATTATTTGAATACAGAAGCAGCTGATGCTAAGTAGTGTCTCTGTTCTTGCTTGAGATTCCACTGTTCATACATCCAGGTTCACGTTCTTTTTTGACTAAGATTAATAAAAGTTTGGAGCTATCCAGATGACCTGAAACTGCAGGGAGTTCTCTGCCTGACAGCTTGTATTGTAAGCTTTTAGGTGTTTGTAGTTTACAGCTCTATTGTCACTGTGGTGGCACTAAATCAGACGTCGTATTCTTCCTTGATGCCAAGTCCTTTTTAGGCCGCTAATTCTGGGAGAAGTTTTTAAAAAGCAGAGAGCTAAGACTGCATTTTGGGTTTACTTAAATGCAGTCTTGGGTCTTTGCTTTTGCTTTACTTAAAGCAAATCACAGTTTTGGATTGGCTTATCCAAACAGCAGCCTGCAGGAAAAATAGAAGAAATAAGGAAGAAGGGGAAGGACTAGTCCGATGTAAACAATAGTTGTGTTGCTATATCCGTTCAGTGTGAGAGCTCAGTGGTTAGAGCATTCAGCCCAGATATGAGAGATATTGGCTCACTTTCTTAATTTGTCTCAGGAAAGACAAACTTATATTTCCTACTCTCCATGCTAATAGTTTTACCACATGGACAGAAGGTGATTTTGTTATCTGCCAGCATTAATATTTTAAGTGTTTCATGTAAAACTGAGTTGATGCATGAGTTCAGCAGTGTGCCTCAGACTGTTGCTGGGTAGAAAGTTGGCGGGATGGCTGAGCCCGAAGAGTAGTGGGGAATGGAAATACATCCAGTTGGCAGCCAGCTACAAGGGGTGTTCCCCAGGGCTCAGTAATGGGGCCACTTCGGTTTAATGTCCTTGTCAATGATCTGGATGAGGGGATCATCCTCAGTGAGTTTGCAGACGACACCAAGCTGCGGGGGGAAAGCTGATCTGCTGGAGGGCAGGAAGGCTCTGCAGGGGGATCTGGACAGGCTGGACCGATGGTCCGAGGCCAGTTGTATGAAATTCAACAAGGAGAAGCACTGGGTCCTGCCCTTGGGTCACAACAACCCCATGTAACACTACAGGCTTGGGGAAGGGTGGCTGGAAAGTTGCCTGGCAGAGAAGGACCTGGGGGTGCTGGTTGACACCCAGCTGAACACGAGCCAGCAGCGTGCCCAGGTGGCCAAGGGGGCCGACAGCATCCTGGCCTGTGGCCAGCAGGACCAGGGCAGTGATTGTCCCCTGTGCATGGCACTGGTGAGGCCGCACCTTGAAGCCTGGGTGCAGGTTTGGCCCCCTCACTACCGGACAGACATTGAGGTGCTGGAGCGTGTCCAGAGAAGGGCAACAGAGCTGGTGGAGGGTCTGGAGCACAAGTGTTACGAGGAGCAGCTGAGGGCACTGGGGTTGTTTAGTCTGTAGGAAAGGAGGCTGAGGGGAGACCTTACTGCTCTCTACAGCTACTGAAAGGAGGCTGTAGGCAGGTGGGTGCTGGTCTCTTCTCCCAAGTAACAAGTGACAGGACCAGAGGAAATGGCCTCAAATTGTGCCAGGGAAGGTTTAGATTGGATGTTAGAAAAAAATATTCTTCCCCAAAAGGGTTGTTGAGCACTGGAACAGGCTGCCCAGGGAAGTGGTGGAGTCACCATCCCTGGAGGTGTTTAAAAAAGTGTAGATGTAGTGCTTAGGGACATGGTTTAGTGGTGAACTTAGCAGTCTTGGCTTAGCAGGTTGGACTTGATGATCTTATCTTTTCTGACTTAAGTGATTCTATGATTCTATGATCTCCTTTTATTCCTTATCTTAACTAGGGCAAAGAATCACTTTGACCTTGGAGGTCTAACCTCTCTTTGGAGTATCTTGGCCACTGAGCCAGTTATGATGCAATGTGGTTTTTTTTCTTTTCCCGGTTACTAGTTAAAAAATTAGAATTTCCTACTTGAAAAAATATTCTCACATTTGTGTTCCTCCTCTTGGTCAGTAGTGAATATGTAAACATTTTTTAAAAGGCAGACCTTAAATAATTTTTAGAATATGATTTAGTGACTTTTAAATATATTTTAAAGTACAAACATGCTGTCTCTGAGAACTTCCCTTGTAACGTATGCCAATAGAACAGACAGACATTGAAGTGAAGTTAGAAAACGGATGGTGTTTAAGATAAAGTTGTTATGTATGTTGTGGCAAAATGTTACCTTTCTAAAAGACTGAGCCATAGGCCAATTACAAATAGTTTGGTATTTCTAAAGGAACAGTATTTCCCAAGGAAAAATGTGACAGGTATGGATATAGAACTAGGAGGATTATGGGTCTATTTTAAGGTGGTTACAACTTCATCAGGTTTGAGAATTTGAAGCAAAACTTTACATGCTGGTGTCTGTCTCAGGTAGCTTGTTACAGCTAAAAAGGCCTAGCCATTTCAGAGAATGGAGGAAAATAAATTCAAAAGTAAGAAAAAAAAATCCATTTAAATACTTAGTTGCCCTTGTGCTTTGACATGGGACTAGCTTCTACATCAGGAATATGACTTGGTTTCCCAGGTGAAAAGATCTCTACGGAAAGCTTTCACACTTGGTTCTTCCTTCCCCATTCCCCTCCTTCGACATTTATTATAGTTTGAAAAAATGTGGTTTGCATGCTCAGTATATGTATAGTCAGGAGTGACTTCCTGGAACTTAATTTCTAATACTCTGTCATCACTAAGCATGCTTGATCCTCTCATAGTTCATAATTGTAGCAGATGGCAACTGAATATACTTCCTCCCTCTGCATGCTCCACAGGTAACAAGCTTGTGCGTCAGCCCTAGACATCGAGTTCTCTCATCGCTGCTAGCACCTGTGCCATTCCTACTGAGCTACTGAACATGCTCCAGACTGAGATTAAATTTCCTTCTTAGTGCAGTTCAGAGCCAGAATAACAATGGACATCGGAACTGTGAGTTGCAATGCAGTTCCTTTCAGTCGGGCCGTCACTAGCCCCAGCAGCTGCTGGTGCTTGGGTAGGTCCGTGGTTGAAAACAAAGCGTCTGCTGAGACTGAGAAAAGAGAGAGAGAGAGAGAGAGAGAAACTGACTGGAAACTGGAGGATGAACATGAAAGTAACTGGGGAAAAGACTATTTATGGAAGTTGGTTTTAGGTTGAGAAGCTGGGACTGAGAGATGAGAGGGGGTAAGAGTTTCATTTGCCTATGCATCCACTGTGCAGATGAATGTGGGAGAAGAACACGCTGTCCAGCGCGGTTTCACAGATAGTTATGGACAGCAGAGGGCAAAACATCTAGAACCTTTTTTCACTTCCAGGTTTTAGAGGCAAGTCTATCAGTGTGGCATGGACTTTTCTGCCCAGTCTGTCTCAGTTATCCTGGCATCTCTTGTCCCACCCATATGACCTTGGCCATGGTTCCTTGTCCCAGTGATGTCCAAACCTTTTATATCCCTCACTCACTCCTGTGGCTTCCCATTATGGCCTGTTTCTCGTCATGACCCACAAACCTGATCTCTTCATGCTTAAAAGCATCCTGTCTCAGTCAAATCTCCTTTTTGTTCTGCATACACAGTTCCAGATTTCCTGTGTAGCCACTCCAGTTCTTACTCCAAAGACCTCTCCCAGTTCCCAGTCTCATTAATAATCATGTCCAGTCTCACCTTTTTCTGACCTCTCAGCAAATTTCCCTTTCTGCCCTCCATGTGGCAGAGGTTTTCTGATCTAGTATGGGTACTAAAATAAGATGAGTGTTTATCTCAGTCCTCCTCTTCTTTTTTTCACTGTTTGCCCAGCTAGTCTTAGGTTTCTCCACATCCTTTGCCTCTTTGTCAGAATGCTCTTTCCAAACTCCTTTCCTGTTCATCCACTACATTTTTTCTTGATCAGGCAGTCTTGAAGTCTTCACTCCGTGACATTTAAGCAAATTCCAGGGCTTATTCCCAGACCGCAATCTGTGCAATTCAGATTAAAAAGGTACATATTAAATACAGGTCTCAGTTACAATTGTATTTCAGTTTTGTTGGCCTGTTGTTTATGATGTAGCTTTCTGCTTTCTGTGTGGCTTGTTGTTGCTCTGAAGACTGAATTACTGAATTTTCATGCCACTCGCTATCTGAGTCTTAATAATCTTAATTATTTCATTTTTTACAATATTCTAGAGAAATGGCGGTGGAAAGAAAGTGGTGTTATCCATATAAAATGATTCAGGAAAAAACTTACTAGCTTTTCAGAGTACTTAACATTATATGCTGTGTATTAACTTCTGAATGTTGATAGCAGAAGTCATATGGATTAGATTTGCAGCTATGTTATCAGCATTTCTGCAAAAGATATTTAAGTTGGGACAGTATATGTGGGGGCACAATTAATGATGCCTCAGAAGAGCTTGGTTTAAGTGCCATATCAATGTTATTAAGTATGCAGCAGGAGGACACAATCCAAGTTTTCCAGGGAAGCCATCACTTTCTGATCATGCCTTCTTTTCAATTGTGTAGTTGTTTATTACACAATTTCCAGGTGCTGCAGTGAATGAAAAAAAAAAAAAAAATCTACTTACACATGGTTTCCTATCAGAGCAGATTCATCCTGAGCATTAAATGAATCTGGAGCTTCCTAAGAAAGAATATTTGGATGTTCAGGAAGTACCACAGTGTTGTTATTCAAAGGTACAAGGAGGCAGAATTACTTCTGGATTGGTGGATATAAATCTACTTTGAGTGTCTTTGAGTGTTTGATATGCAATCCCACTAGCATTCTATTAATTTATCAAGGTAACTGTGGTATCTGAAGTTGAAATATTCATCTGTGGCAAATAACTATTACTCTGTTTTAAACATAAACTTTGGGAAAGTATTAGAAGCTAAGAGGACTTAAGAAAATAAATACAGTAAGTGGTACACAGCAGAGGTGGATGGTTCACTGTGGATATAATTTGGATGTAATCATTATAAAAAATCAGCTGCTCTAATTTGCTGCAGGACTTTGACAATAAACATTAATTATTTGGGGTTCTTTGGCAATATGCACCAAGAAGCATGCTACAACATACAAAGTAAATGTGTTTACAGGCTACCAAACTCTTATGAAGGGAAATGGGTATAGCTGATATTTGGGCCTCTATAGACCTAAGGTACCTCTTTCAACATAAAAGACAGTATTTAATAACCAAAATATAGGTGTCTGGTGCTATTTGAAATGCCCTACCACAGTTAGCCTCCAGCTGTTGCTCCCAAGGACTCAGATTTCCTCTAGTCTCATGTCTGTTAGCCCCAGATCTCAGATACCCTAGGTGTCTGAAATGTCTCTGGCTAGTTTTGAGCACTGAGTGAGTCATAGTTCTGTATTCAAGATACATTTTTGGTCTGATTTGTACAGATATTGGTCTGAGAGTGATCCTTGCCCAGAATATACTTCGAAGCTTAAATGATTTGGAGCTTAGAGATCTCCTGAATTAGGGAGAGTTTTTTATTAGTGATTTTTATTTTTAGTAGTTCCTGGTAGATTTTTGTTCACCCATGAATATTTTGATCATTTTTTCAGTGAAATTTAGCATCCATGATTCTGTAGCCAGACGTATAAATTAATGACATTTGATGGATTATCTGCTTTCTGTTTGTTTCAAATTTTCTGTTAGCTATTTTCCTTTATTCTTTCCTATTGCTTCTATGAAAAGAGACACTAAAAAATACTTTCTTGTTCACCTTCTTAATGCCACTTCTAATGTATCAACTTTGGTATGTCCCCATCTCTTTTCTAGACTAACGAATCCTGGTCATTCTTTGTACACGGATAGTGCTAAATTTGATCCATTCCTTTTCTGCACCTTTTCCAATCGTATTGTATTCTTTTTGAGGTAAGAAGGACCACCAGAATTATACACAGCATTCAGACTGGAGCTGTGCTATTAATTTATTCTGTGACATTATGTTTTTGTATTCTTTCATAGTAATTTGCATTTTTGTCTTTGCTTTTTTTGACGGTTATTAAACATATTCCTGATATTTCCAAAAAGTGATCTGTTATAACTCCAGGGTCTTACTACTGAGTTATAATATTTCAGAGCCTATCACTGTGTATGTAAAGCCAGAATTATTCTTTGGTCTATCAGTTTATATCTGTCTATGCTGAATTTTTGTCTGCCTCTTAATTGCCTAGTTAGACAGTATTATGATATCTGAAACAACCATTACTTTTGCTACTGAAGTGAGCAAACTTTGTAATCTTTCATCCTCCTTTCAGGTCATTTTTTAATCCATTGAACAGCACAGGTCACAATACAGATCCCACTGTGACTGCAGTTTTCACGGTGAAAACTGACAATGTATACCTACACAGCTGGTTCCAGTGGGCTCTGCAATGGACCCACAGCCGGCCATAGCTGAGTTCCTCAGACAAGCTGGCAGCACCTCTGTGATAATGTCTTTAAGAAAGGGCAGAAAATACTAGACACAGAGAGGAAGAGGGAGCAAAAAGCATGAGAGAAACAGCAGAGGAAACATCAAGGTCAGAGGAGGAGGAGGTGTTCCAGGTGCTGGAGCAGATACTCCCTGCAGCCCATGGAGGACCTACAGCAGAGATTATTTTCCTGACAGGAACTGCAGCTTGTGGAGAGCCCACACCGGAGCAGAGAAAAAGTGTAACAAGTGGCGTTACAGAGGAACTGCTGTGTACTGACTGTAACCTGCCATCCCCCTCTTCACTGCTCAGGGGTGAAGAGAAGTCTGGAGGGCAGGAGCGAAGTTGAGTCTGAGAATGTGGGGAGGAAAGATGGGGTTTTTTAATGGTTGTCTTTTATTTCCCGCTACCCAAAATAGTAATTATATTTTTATTTCAATGCACAATAAATTAAATTAATTTCCCCCCAAGTTGAGTCTGTTTTGTCTGCGACATTCATTAGTAATCAGTCTGTCTGTCTTGATCTCAACCCACATGCTTTCTCATTCCTGAGTTATCTTGCTCTTTGCACCCCAGTCCTGCGGAGGAGAGGGAGCGACTGCCTGCATGGGATTTCAGCTGATAGCCAAGGTTAAGCTACCTTACTACCTTTGCTTTCTGCTTATTACTCATTATTAATATATACAGGCATTTTTCTGAATGGAATTGCCAGGCAAATTAATTATTTTTCTGAAAAGCAGTTCTGATGAGCAACCTTGTTGAATGCAGACTGGAAAATAAAATTAAAAAAGCCCAACCAACTATTTGGTCTATATACACATTTACTCCTTTAGTAAAAGTTGATAGATTTGTGGGACGGAAGTTTCTGTTAAAAAAAAAAAAAGTTTTTCTTTATTATGTCATAGTTATTAATTTGTCCACTGGTTCTATTTTTTAAAATATTAGCACTTTATTTAGTGTGGGGATTGTTCTTACTTATCTGCTTCTCTTGCTGGACTGCTGTGGAATCCCCTTTCAAAAATCTGTGTCGTGTTAGCTGTTTTTCAGTTCTTGAGTGCCAAAGCAATTCTGAGTGAGGTTTCATAACATGCTTAGTTGTGTTATTCTTGAAAAATTTGGAAACTTTTGGCAAAAATAAATTAGTAGAAAAGTAGTTTGTTAGTTTTTGGCTTCATTGTTTGTGGTTTTTTTTGCTCTAGAACCTCTTCCAGAACTTTGAAGAGTTTTAGCAATTTTGAGGTTGAGATTGACCCTTTAAAATGTTGAATGTAAAGAAAAATTCTGGAAACCTCTTCAAGCTCTTCAACAGTGATTGTAGATCTAAAAAGTAATTTAGGGTTTTTTTCTGTCTTCTTTGCACGTTCCTTAATTCCTACAAGCTGCATGTCATGCTCCCTGCTCCTCACCTAGTCAAAAAGGCATTTGTTGTTGGATATTCTGCCTTTTGCATGCTATTCTTCAAACATTTGGTCTTCCTCACTATATTTTTGTAGAAACAATCAGAGTTTATGATTTTTTTTCTATTTTACTCATTTGAATACATCTTCCTTTTCTGAAAGATAACTTCCTGTATTGTTCAGTTGGTCTTCCTGTCTATGCTGTAGTAGTCATAACTTTTTCTTGGTCCTTTTGCTACTGGTATTCATTTGCTCTGACACATTAATACAAGCTCTTTGGTTTCCTTAATGACTGCAAGTATTCTACCCTTTTTGATGTCTCCTTTTGTTTGTTTTCCATAAACCTCATTTTTGATATAATTTCCCATTTTGAAATTAGTAACTTTTTGTTTGCTTATTTCTGCAGAGCTGTTGAAACTAAATTTATGGTGGTTGCTGTCATAGCATAGCTCCTGGAAAGTAATGCTGTGAACTACATCCTTTGTGATTTCACACTCAGGACAAGAATTACTCCTCCTTTTGGAGGTTTTGCCACTAGATGCTCTAATCATTAAGAGGAACTAAAAGTTGTTATGATCATGCACTAATGTGACAGCCAGTTATCTGCTGGAGATTAGATGAGGTGTTCCCATTATTATTTTCTGCTTTTGCATTCACAGTTCTTGTGTGGATTCCAGATTGACATAACCCGTTTATCTGATTTAGCTCTAAAACCTCTGTAACTTCTAACAATGAAACTCCACCAACACAACCAGTCTTTCCTATGTACTTTAGCAGCAGTGTTCACTGATTTATCATCTTCCATCAAGTTTCTGATATAGCGCTAAACTCAATTTCTTATTTGAATCAAAGTATTTAAAATCCCTTAGTCTTTCTTTTCTAGCATTTCTATGGAAACATAGACATTATTTCATTTTTATGTTCTTCTGTACCCTATTGTGATTGTTCTTTACTTTTATATTTGAATTTTACTCTTCTATCTCAGATTTTGAGCTTTTATGAAGAAGCAGGGGTTTACGCAGAATTTTTATGAAAAAAACTCTTAAAAAGATCTGTTATCCTGGATGTTTCCCTTGCAAGGGATGCAACCCTTGTTGACTTTCCTGGAGTTAGTAGGTTTTTAAAATACAAGCAGCCTCATTCTGTTTTGACTTTAGAAAAAGTTCTCTTGTACAGGTTCTGTCTGCCATCCGTTCTTAATACATCCTTCTTCCTGATGTCATTTATTCAGACATGTGTGGAGATTTCCACTGTGAGCCAATAGCTGGTACTGAGAACATCTCAGAGAATGCTGCCATGAAGCTTCTGGTGGTGTTTCCCCCAGAGCTGCAGGCTTTTTCTCTTTAGGACTGTTCTGCTCTTCTTTGAGTCTCTGAGGGTCTCTTAGCCTGCCAGCACAGACTCCTTCCTAGCCTTGCCCCTCACCAGTCAGCCCCCTGCCCCTGAGAGCCAGGCCATCAAGTGGCGCCTTTGAATGTCACAGGCTTATTAGGAAACCGCATGCTGGTTTTAACCTGACTGTAACATGCCATTCCTTCCACTAAAAAAACCCTAATCAAACAAACAAACAAACAAACAAACAAACAAAAAAATCTGCCTTCAGATTTCAGTTTGGGAAGCCTGCTTTTTACCTTACAGTCTTTATTTCTGCACCTCACTAGTTATATGACAGCATATTTTCAAGATGGAGAGGTCAGTTATCTATATAATATGTATGTGTACAAAAATGTAGATGATTGTCAATAAGTGTTGTTATTTGAACTATGGTAAAAATTGTTTTTTGAGCAAATGCTGTTCCAATTAAGTTCCCAAACTGTGATGAATTTAACTATATAAAATCTTGGATAGATAATCCCATTCTAATTCTTTGATTAAAAAAAAAATCTCACCTAGTATATAGTTTTCTGGAATCAAAGAGTACCCATTCCTCAGGTTCCTATACCTTTGCAAAGCTGAAACAGATTTGGGCTCCATCGTTATTCTCTGCTTCACCTAGCTTCTGAGAAGCAGTATATAAATGAAGGCAGTCATGCAGCTATTCTAATGAATACTGGAAATTTTGTAGGAGCCATCAGATGTAGGACACAAAAATGGTTTAAACCCATCTTCTTTCTCCTATTTTAATTTCTGTCTCTCTACTGAGATATTTATAGTAATATGTAACACAGCAATATCCAGAATATTTTATGCAGTTCCTGCTGTTGCGTGATTTACGATTACATCCATCCCCATCAAGCTCACATTTATATGCACTGTTCTTTACAATTAACTTGTTTAACAACAACAGCCTGGTTTCTAGGTTAATATGAAAGTATCACCCCTTGATACTGTAAGTAAAAGCTCCTAATTATACGTATTAACATTTTGTCTGACCAGATCTGTATCACTGAGGATGATCAAAAATGACAGTATTCCAAACATGGCTGCTGGTAATCCATCAGCATTTCTTCCCTTGATTATCATGTTAGTAGAATCCTCTTAAAGTATTACGCATGAAAATTAAACAATACTCACAATTGTGTAAAAATTACAGAAAATGACATTTTAACAAAAAGCATTCATAGAAATCTAACACTTTCTATACTGTTAGATATATGAAGGTAGGGATAGGGTGAAGATAAATCACATAATATGATGCTGATAGTGAACACCAGTTAATACCTGTCATCTATGGGAAATAGGCATCAAGTGTATAATTTAAAAGGAAATTTTGCCATTGTACGCTCTATTACTTTACTTCAAAATGCACTGCACTGATTCTTCTATGGCAATCATCCCAGGGAACAACAACAGGCATGTGAATTTCTGGTGTATGTTACTTCTCCAGTGCCATATAATGGAGTATGTGTGGTGCCAGCAAGATGACAATATTCAGAAGAGAAGTTCATGTATGCAGTCATAATAACAAAGCGGTCTAGTAGGGGAAATCTAGGCTGAATGGGCAACTGTTCTTATAAATTCCTGTGAAACATGGTCTGTGACAGTACTTCAGTCTTCATTTTATACATTATTCTAAGTGGTACATGTTGTTTTGTAGCTGAAAGGAGAAATATGATTGTACTATCACTGAGATATCTTTTTTTTTTTTTTTTCTATTGCTATGTGGTACTGTAGTACAGGCATACTGTGTTACCATCGAAGGAAGGGTGACTATGTTACTTCTTAGAAGAAAATATTGCTAAAGTAATTATATTTAAGCACCTTTCTTTTCAGTTAAAATCCTACACTTAGACTATTAGTTGACAAGGTCAATTATACCATCCTCAGACTGCTGCTCCATGAAACAGTTTTATTTGATGTAATGTACAGTCTGTCTGTTTCTTAAATGCTTGTTCCTTTTTTGTGCATCTGTTGTTTGGGCTACGATACAGTAAGCATTAGAAAAATGGCCAGTATATCTCCTTTTCTTGGTTGCTGTTCTTTTTGTTTCTTTTCTTTTTTAATATATGAGTCTGTGAAAGTGAAAACTATTCCAAAGAGAGTGTAAACATTTTATTATTTATTTAACAGCAGCATTATTGCTACCTTCTCATAATGACTTTGAAATATATACATCTAGATTTATAAGCATCAATCAATAAACACAATATGGACACAGTAAAAAAATATATATTTTCACTCCGAAAGACTCTCCTCATTATATTATGATGTCTTTAAAGTATGTCACATGTTAGATCTAAACTACTTGACAGGAAGCCATTTTAAAGACATGTATGAATATAATCAATGTAATTCTCAATAGTGATATTTCTAATACCCAATTTGCTGACTTCATGTTCTTGTCAAGATAATTTATACATATACACCATATGTTCTGTGAATTTTTTCTTTGCCCAGGTGAGCATTTAATCTTCCTTTCTCCCTAAAGAAATTATCCACATCCCTGAAATCAGAGGATCCTCCACTTATTTTCCCCTTCTGTCAGACCTTCTAGCCTTAAGACCTCAAGTCATAATGATCATCTTTTCAGCAGAGGGCAGCATATGGCATTCTCAGAGTCTATCAATTCCACTGTTTAATTGGCTGTAGAAATCACTGTTGAGCTAAAGGTGATTCTGAATTACTGCCAACTCTTCTTGACTCTTAGGCAAGATTCAGATTTTGGTATCCTTTGTGATTGTATAAAATACTTCTCAGAGGAATGATCTGTAGGTATTAAATCTATTAAATAAAATGAAAATATTTCTCCTTTGTTTTTATTATTGCAAAAGAGCAGTACTTCTCTGGTTGGATTTTTATTACTAATGATAGTAAAGTTTGTAGAAAAAAATTCTTTGTTCCAATAGATTGAATAGGTGTTCTAAAGTTACATATCAGGTAGTTTTCATTTTTGGCAATCTTAGGCCCTTATCTTCATAATAATGGTAAAGCTATTAGGGAAAGAAGGGCTTGGCAAACAAGTTGCTATCGAGTATCAGACAGCCTAACACTCTGAGCTAAAATTTCTGTTTCACAATATTTTCCAAAAAAGAAGCAGTTTTAACACGCTTCTTTCCTTTGCATTTTGTATAGAAAGAATGAGTTTACATCCATGTTTTATTATTCACATTATGTTGGCTTTTTTAAAAAATATATTATATAGTTCATTTTCTAAGTTATAGACAGATTATATAGTTCATGCATTAAGTAATCACCTAATATCCTGCAGAAGTTTCAGGGTGATCCTCACCTTTCTGATTTTTTACAATCACATTTTCAAGTATTCTGTATGTGGAGTCCTTGTTTATTGATCAGATCAGATGCAAGTTATGCTTCTAGTGCAACATGTTTAAATGTCTTTGGTTTTGAGAAACTAGTTAGAACAAGTTCTTTATTGGCTTTAAGATATGACATAATTGCCTTGCTCATTAGATGTAAAAAAGGGTCTTCCATTGAATGTCCAATGAGATGGCATTCCTCATACTGATGGTAACATAAATTTGCTCTTTTTTTCTTTCCTTTTTTGAAGTAACAATTAATGCTTTCTGGTTTATATAAATTCAGAAGTTCTCAAAATGACAATTGATTCTTTTTGTATGCTGCAGAGGCTTCTAACAGATTGAGAAGCTTAAAACAGTTTTTACAATATCAGACAGCCTCTGTTTTCTGGAAGCTGTAGAATTGTAGAATAGTTTGGGTTAAAGGGACCTGTAAAGATTGTCTCATCCAACCTGCTCTGCAATGAGCAGGGACACCTTCAACTAGAACAGGCTCCTCAGAGCTCCATCCAACCTCACCTTGAGTGTTTCCAGGGGTGGGACATCTACACAGAACGGTATGGAATGATTGATTCTTGTCAACTTTGTGGTAGAATAAAGTAAGAGAAACAAGTGTGTTAAGAGCTGCTACAGTTTTTTTTTTGCTGTTTGGTAACTAGATGGGGGGGAAGGAATATTTTGTTGTGTTAGTCTTCTTGAAGTTCTGTTTTGGTGTTAATTGAAGTATCTGTTGTTTTTCACAGAAGGGAAGAGAATTTGTAGATGGACTATCTTTTAATAAAACTTAATGGCAATGAATGCCTAAAGATCAAATGAAGAAATAATTTGTTGCTCTTATGTATTGTAATACCATGAGCATTAACATGAAAGAAGTATTTCTGAGTTACTGTAAAAAAAACCCAAAAGTAGTCATTTGCAACTGTAATTAGTTAAGCTGGCTCTGAGCTGATTGAATCTTGCTATAGAGAAGACCAAAACTCTTTTGACTCTAAGGTAAGGGAAAGATAGTCTAGGAAGACATTTGAAATTTAAGCCAAAACCTTGAAAGAAGTTTGGAACAGTTCACACGGTTTAGAGGGCTGGGTAGGAGTTTATTGATCTAATAGCAAAAGGATTTTGCTCTGAGTGCTTAAGTTGTTCATATTAGACTGGGTATTAGGACTGCTGGGATTCATAAAAATATACTTTTTGGATATGATCATTAAGTCTTGTGAAGTTTCATTCTAGTCCCCTAAAAGACTTAAACCATGACTCAGTTATTTAAGTGCTTGTTTTCTCATTGTTAATATAATCCTTTTTGTACAGTTCCACTATGTCTCCTGTTTATTCTATTTCTTCTTTCATACATATGTAAACTTTCAGATATATTTTATATATATTAAATGTGTAATATTAATTTGTCTGGACCCCCTATTTTTCAGTTTTGTTTCTTCTTCTCATTCCTTGAAGGAGCGTAGTCAGGGGAGAAGCTGTTCTCTCCTTATCTTTCCTGACCTTGCGGTTAATATGGATTCTGGAAGTCCTTTAGAACGAGCTCAGGGGTTCATTGAAGTTATGCTGGGTAAAATATTGCCTCAAGACTTTTTCTGGATTTTCTCAATTTTGTCAGAGCAGAAAGAAGCAAGTGCTTAATACCAGGTGTAAGTTTTCCATTTTCTATAATGGTCCTATTACTATCATAGTTAAATAATTGTCAGCTATCATTTAAGACTGGTTTAAGGTTATTTCACACGATTCTAACAGCTGAAAATCACTTAAGTGAGGGCTTTGCATTAGTTTTGTTTCTGAGAGTGAACACTCTTGGAAATTAAAGAGAACCTTGAAGTAGGATAGCTATATGAGCCTTATTGAATTTTGAATTCCAGCTTGTATATCTATGTCACATTTGCCTTAATTCAGAACAGTCAGTTCATCTCTGACCTCTCAGCCCTGCTACTCAAGGGGAACATACCAAATACCTCCAAAAGATAATCCTGGAACTAAAATTCATAACTCTACTGGGCACTAAAACCCATGGACTCAACAGAGACATTGGTTTTATGGCACGTTATATTTTTTGCCAGCCCGGGATAACCTTCCCACGCTGCACAGACAATAAATTACTTCTTTCTCTCTCTTTCCTCAACCCCCTACCCCCATCCCACAGGAGCAAACAAATATATTGTCTTTCCCTTTCAAATATTTCTTCACCCCATGTTTATGAACCATCTTATCTTTCAGTTAATTGAATTGGCAAGTTTGATTAAATTAAAATCAGAGCAATTGTTATGAACTTTTATTTAGTTTGGAAGATTGCTATTTCTGCTTCAAGCTGGAGGAAAGTCTTGCTTGTCATTTTCCTCTCAAATATTTAATTCAGCCTAATAGAAGCTAGTAACACTTACTATAAACTGTACACATTTAAACTCTTAGACACATGGCTAGACTAGTACCGCTGAATTCATGGTGACATGATGGTTAGACACAACCAATTCTTCCCTTCTGGTTCCAGAAGTTTTATAGCAGTTCAGTCTTTTAATAAACAGTTTGGCAAGTCCAAACTCCTAGCTAGGTGTGGGTTTGTATTTTTAGTATTTCCTATTTATTATTCTCATATTGTTATGCATGTGGTTTGTAACAAACATTTTGAGATCAGTCTGGCTGAGGAGTGGCGTGTAGTTGTGCTGTTTCTTATTTTCCAACAAAAATGGTAGCACCTAAAGGAACAAAACACACTCAAACATAAATGTGCCTGTTTTCAAGATTAGACATTATCTAAAGAAGGTGCTAAGTTTTGAAGTTTCTTGGCACTCACTGATGTCCTCTGAAAATGTTGTAAACCCCAAGCTTTATCAGTAACTGAACTCTATTCAGTTTCTAGTACAGTGCTTTGGTAAAGCTGGAAAATGCTGAAATGCTGACAGTTTCTAAGATAATCTTATAAACAGCGATTGCCAGTACCAATGCATTTTAAAACCAAAAACATATTGCTCAGAAAAAATGTAATAAAATGTTGTGTGCATTATTACATACTCTTCACTTTATTGATTCTTCAGTAAAAAAAACCCCAAGATCAACAGCACACGCCGTCTCTGCAGGTCTAAGACATCACAGAAGATGCTCTGAATACAACCTCATGTTTTGGTGGTTCTCTTTAGCTGGGAGAAACAATGCCATAAATTCAGATCTTGCGTTTGTCTCTGATTTTATAAAACTTCAGTATAATAAATGAAAGAAAACAAAGAAGGTATGGTATCCGGACTTGTGGCATTATGACATACCATCTGAGTAGACAACAACTATGCCTGCAGCATAGATCAGCTTTAACTGTGGTCTTGTCACATTTCATAAACCGGAGCAAAACTGGGCTTGGTCAGTATATGATACAAAGCCTGTAATAAAAGTGTTCATAATTCAGAAAGCAGCGCATGTAGTTCAGCTGGTTTGCAGCATTGCCTCAAAAATTAAAGAATGTCTTACTACAATTGTATGTATGGATCATTTTTTCTCACTGGAAGATGATACAAGAAGAAAGCAAATTCTTTTCATTAAAAAAAAAAAGCCAACAAAAAACACCCTCAGTATTTCTTCTCTTTTTTTTTTTTATTTTCTAAATCGATTTTATTATTTTATAAAACAACAGACACATCTGATGAAAAATGGCTATTTACCATTGCTTCACATGTAACTGTGGGGTTTTTAGCATTTTTGCAAATATTTCTGGTGCTAATCACTGTTTTTTACTATTAAATATGATTGAACCATATTTGGCTTCAATAACCTTAAGAAATTTAGGTTCACATCTGGCTATTTTTCTGTGTGTGGCTGTTAACATCAATATGGTCTGATTTTTGGTCTGTACAGGCCTCCCTAGCAAAATTACAATTCAGAAACATAAGCGTGTGTTGTGTAATGACTTCAGGAAGCTACTAATTTAGAATTTAAGTTGAAATCTCTCATGTAACAAACCCAGAACATTCTCTCAAGACTAGTAATTGTAGAACATGATGTTCATCTGCTACTGACCCTGTAGAAAAATACAGCGTTATTTCAAAATACTTTTTGTTGTGACAACCACTTAATGATAGAAACACAACTGCCATGGCATTGGTCCTAGCTAGTCTACTGAGTAAAGTCCTGTTACAAATCCAGTATCATTCCTCCACCCTTTTGATTAATACAGAAACTGTGTACATTTTTTTTCTTACATGATAGTATCTCACACTGCTAACCTGAAACCAAAATAATGGTAGAGGTTTTTTTGGGTTGTTTGTTTGTTTTTATGATTAGATTCAGTTAGTGGAACAAGTACGCAGTTTGCCGTACACTGTGGGATAACTTTAGCTGTATTTTAGAAAGAAACAAAACCTGACAACATTTTGTTTTGTAGTAGCTACTGACTACCTAGCAAGTGGTGGCTACAATAAATTGTGCATTTAATTTATATTGTGTATTTAATTTATATTTTTATCTTAATTATATCATGTGTTATTAAAAATAAGACTATTCTGGTTTTGCATATGCGTAGTTTAGAAAATTTTAAGGTTTTCATTCATTTTGTGGAATTTCAGTTGCACAATGCTGCTGTATTTGTCACATCAAAAGGAAAAACTTAAATCCATCCTTTCCCTCCCCCAGGTAGAATTTAATAAAATTATGAATGTTTTTTCCTGGTAGGTTAGGTGAAACCCTGTGTTCTGAAATTAAATTGCTTTCCAGTGTATGTAAGTGAAGTTTAATCTTTACTCAACTGTTGAATTCAAAGCATTTTCTTCTAAACTCATTGTTGAAGAAACAGAAGATTAGGACATGTTGAAGCACTGACCTGTACAGGATCTGTCCCCTCATATAACATTAATCATGGATGTCACTAGTCACTAGATCTCAAGAGCCTGCTTTAGGATCTATCATATTTACTCTGAAAATTGAGTAAAGGCAGATACTGAAGATGTGTTGTATGCAGTGAACCATATATGAGTTTATTATTATGTTGTGAGTCCTGACTGCTTTTGGGCCTTTAACTGCCCTTCTTCCTAGCCTCTGAAAATACCTTTCACCCTCTATTTACACCAGTAGTCTTAATTTGATATTTTTAATTTCGGATTTAACAAAATTTTATTAATGTAATATGTTGTGTGTATGATGAGCTCATGCTTGGGGTTTTCTTAGCAGGGTGATTATAGTAGAAATGTCATCCTTTGGCAACTTGCTAATATCCTCATGGAGGCATAAATGGGGTTGGAATCCTTACACCCACAGCAGAGAGTGTTGCTGTTTGAAGGAACACACACTCTTTGAAGTACCAAGCTCTGACTATTCCTGTGGCTCAGTAAGTGGGCTTGAGATACTTGGATCCTTTGTGTTTTCCAGTTTCAGTGGACCAGCAAGATTTGGAAGTTAGGATTTGGTTCCAGGCTGTGGAGAAGAGCAAGTCTGAAGGTTATAGAGTCTTCTGGTTTGTTCTTTACAGGCTGGTTACCTTTTCCTAATTACTTGTTCTTTCTCCTCTCCTCTTTCAGAGCTAATACCCTTGCCCCAGGTCTCTCTGCCCAGGTGATCTCAGTTGCACACTGGTGATTCCTTGCTGCATTTGTTTTTCTGCAGTCAGCTGTTCCTCAGCGCTCTGTATTTCTTTCAGTTCTCCCCTTCTCTATTCTGTCCCTCCCTAAGTCACTCAGATCTCTTCATCTAATGTTGGACCTTTCCAGACTTACTGTCGTTCCTGACTCTTTTTTTCTAGTTCTGTTTAACCAATTGTACTTAAGTCACTTGAAGCAACTAAGTTCCTATCAGCTGAGGTCCCAGGGAGTCCAGGTATGCAAATAATGTATTTCAGTCTCTCACTCAGTCCCAGGTATTGTGGTTCTTTTGTACCTTCTTTTGCTTTCAAGCAATAGTCCCACTGCCCTGGCACTCAGTTCTCAGTCCTGGTCACCTTAATCAGTCAAAGGCCTCTAACATAAATCACCAGTTTCACTCACGCCCAACAGCAGACCCTCGCTGTCCGTTCTCCCATCCAGCTGCCACAGATCCTCCTCTGTCCAATTTACCCTCCATCAGTACTGTATTTGGAGAGTACGGGCGAGACAGTCTCTGTTCTCTCAATATATGGATTGGAACATAGGGAAAAACTGCATTATGGGAGAAATATAGGATCAGTCTTGAGATGGGAATTAACTTTGTGCAGGTGGAATCTGTCATGCTTTCAATTTTTAACTGTTACATGCCTCTCCTGACCTTGTGACTGCAGTTTTCAAAGCCTTGTCCAAGTTTAGGTAAATTTTCATCTCTTCTGAATTTAAGTCCCTAGTCCATGTTATGGGTGAGACCTAAAGGTTTCCACCAAGAAGTGGAATTTTTGTAGAGGTAAAATGATGTATTTTGCCCAGCCACTTTATTTTCAGGAGCTAATAATTGAGATGAAACTACATCGGTTTGGGTTTGCTTCAGCATCAAGGTTGTGAAATGTACCTATGAAATATTCTTTAAATTGTTGACTTTGTTTTGATGGTGTGTTTGGGTTTACCAAGTCCACTTTCTAGGATGGGTTTGCATTTCTGGGAGAGCAAGAATCCAGTCAATTGGTATTTTTGTGGAATGGAAATTTATTAAATGTATAACTCTTCTGTGAAAATATACATTTGCAGGATTACTGTCTGTTTTCAGAAACAGACATCTAAAATTTTACGAATTTAGAGGCTTTCTTCTCCAGTTTGTCAATCAAGTGTTTTTCTAAGTATCATCTTAATGTCGCATATGGCTAATTTTATATTGGTGGTTGAAGCTTCCTAATGTATATATGAATAGCAGAGGCTTTTGGTGATTATTGCTTTTTATATTGTTTCCCATTTAATCTCCCAGCATTCTGTTTCCCAGTTCTAGCAACAGCATAAGCCACTAGTATATAAGAAATGCCTCTCGGACATGTTTGCATTGTGTTGTCTGTAGATTTTTTTTCTGTATTTTATTTCCTTTTTTTCCCTGGAAAATTGACTGCTAGTCAAAAAATTAGTCTGCAGAGTGGCTCCGTTCAGGTCAGGTCAAATTGGCTAAACCTATCATCTTGAAAAAAATGAGTAACTTTGGTAAATCTCTACTTTAGAACTATCAAAATAGTTTGATTTGAAAAGCAGTAAAGTGAATGGTAAGGAGAACAGTATCAGAGGGAGGGAGTGTCTCCGTAAGACTTTTACCAGTACTGCAATGGTATCAGTCCCTTACTGAAAAATATGGTGCTCTACCCTTACATCTCTCTCTGTATTTTTCTTTTCCTAAAATAGTGCTTTTATGATTTAGGGCATTCTAGGGGGACTGATTTTGATCTTTTGTTCTGGAAATATTTTATTTTGCATTAATTATACCGGGTGGGTCTACATTATCAATTTGTTGGATTTTTTTTCTTTAATTGTCTCTGCAGCCCTAATTCCTCTGTACACTCCTTAGCCTTCGACTTACTCTCTATATCGGCCAACTACATTTCCCTGAGCTGGCTCTGGAGATCAAAATGGCTCTAGACTGCATTAGAACTGATAAAAAGAGTTGGTTGAAATCCATTCTGAATCATGTTTAGAGTAGACTGAGCTGTGATATCACTTTTTTTCTGACTCAAATCACCAAGTAAGTAAATAGCCCATACAAAGTAGAGCTGCATTAGCAGAAGCAACACCAAGCCAAATAGCCTGATGCATTGTCCTGGACAATACTTGATGAAATTTTCATCTTCTTACAGGTAGGAGCTGAAACTTAATTTTCCATAATCTTCATGGCTTCCTTTCCATTGATTACCGGGCTTCATTTCATAGGGCTGTAGTCTGATCGCTTACCTAGACTACAGAAATAAATTGCAGTTCCCACTACCTCAGTCCTTGGTGTTCCAAAAAACACCATGTGGAAAAGTAGTAGTATCCCTGCTACATACTTAACTAAGATTTGAAGAGGTACGTTAAAAATTGAGACTGCATATGTCTAACTTAAAAAGTCCCCTACCTCTGTGAGGCTCTGTCTATGCTTCAGACAGCAATCAGCATCCAGAAACACTCTAGTGTAATTAGTAGGGATTCCATGTGATAGGATTTACTAGTCCTTTTCAGAAGTATATAGCTGGTAGGATCTCATTCAAGGTCTGACTTTTATCTTTAGCTGTGCAGATACCTTGAGTATATTTTTTCAGTCTGACAGTGTTTATTAAAGATCATAGGTTTATATTATTGTGGATTGCAAGATGAGATAAACAGTTTTTTTCTGTTGCACCTTAATTTGCACCTAATATTAAAAAGAGCTACTACTGGGTGTGGGGGGTGGAATTCAGTTACTGGCTGCTGTGCATTTATTCTTGGACTTCCAAGAATGATGCAATTGAAAGACATGGCTTAGGAAAGACAGATGCATATCTTCAAAGATTGGATTGATACAATCGTTTATTTGTACATATTTGTATGGTCCCACTGATAATTTATATCTAACTACTGTTTTAAAAGACTATTTGAATAATAATTGCTGCAAACACTGCAGACACATAAATGGACATGACCACCTCTATATAGCAAAACTATATTGTCCCATCCATTTCAAAATTAATTTTTAAATTCTGTTATTGTACAGACCTTAACAGGTACATAAAAGAATGGGAATATAAGTGGAAAAATTAGTTGGATTTTTAAACTGTTTGAACCTAATAGCACATCTACTTAAAAGATGCCCTTGTTTCATCACAGATGAAACACCAGGATATCACTCAGGATGATTTCGTTACTTGCTACTGTCATATTTTTAAAGCCAGGGTCTAGTGCCTGAAAGTTGGAAAGTACAGAATAGGTTTTCAGCCAGGTGTGAATATTGCCTAATTAAGATACCTGCAGTACTTCTTACATGTGTACTCTTGACTTTGTCATCTTTCTATCATTCATTTTTCTAGGCAATATATGATTAGATCATAGGACTCACTTTTAAACTGGTATTTGAAAAAATATATTACAGAAGGACTTAGATATACAGATATTCAGATCAGTGCTTGTTATTAAAATTGCTATACATTCAAGTAGCAATCTGCCATTTTGATATCAAATACTGAAATTTTTCGGAGAATGCCATTTGACCTTTAGGTCTATCTAGTGAACAGCTTGAGATTAGCAAATCACTGAATAAAACTAGTGAAACTTCTACAATAAAACAGGTGTGGGAAAAGCAAATAGTTACATAACTGAAGTATAAGTAACAAACTACAAAATAGTGTACATTTTTATTTTTGAATTTGTATGAATAAAAACATATAATATTACTTTGCTTTTAGATACTGTCAAATGGCATAATACTGTTAGCTTCCAAAAATAATGTTTTGCTTTCCTATTCTTAGTTGAATATTACTACTAAATAAAAGGTTGTAGGATTTTATTTTTTAACCAAAGAAGGGATAAATAAAATCAAGCCACCTCTGGGTAAATTCTTACAGTGAACAACAACAAAAGAAGATGCTTACATTTTTATCCCTTGTGGATTTCTTTTTAATATTTCAGAGCAATGAACATATGGCTGTTGCTATCAGCACTGGGTACTTGCAGCGATGCCTATCAACATCCACCAGAGAGCAGGGCAGCTCCAAAACCCACATCTTTTATGCTGTGGAAATTGATGGAGACAGCAACACAGCCAGCTTCTTGGCCAAACAACATGGAATGCAGTTCATTTCAAAGGTCAGCGCATATTTAAACTTGCTTCATTACTCCCACCTTTATGCTTGAGATTTTCATTTTTTTAAAATCAGTTTACCTAGAGGTTCCTTTAGAGACAGAAAAATGAAAGTGCTGAATCCTATTTTCATTTGGGGATATCAAGCTTTTTATCAAATTATAGAGGTGGCGTTTCAGAATATTTCATATCTGATCAGAAGGAAAATCCAAAAATAATTTTCTCTTTATTCAGGAGTCTTTCAGGCACTGGGACTGTTTTATTTATTACTTAATATTGTGCTCCAGTCAATCATTTTGAATTCAGACAGGAAAATTGAATTTTTATTTTTAAAAGGAAAAAATCCTGAGGAAAAATGCTATTGGAATAAAGCAGATTTTATTATTTTTAAAAATACAAATATGTCTTTTTTTTCCTCTGCTAACTATTTTATTATCCTTTAACCATAGTGCATTAATATGACAACATATTAAACAAAGGATCTTATATAAAATTATATATTAGTTAATTACAGGCATTTTATTTCAGAGCATTTCTACAACATGAGTCATTGAAGTTGAGGAATTATGGCCTTGTAAAGACAATCAAGGAAAAATCTTTTTCTTTCTTTGGAATAGTATTTCAATGCACATGTTTTCTGTATGTGTAACATATATGTGTCTATAAACCTGAAGTATGCATTTACATTGCATTTAGCTTTATTTTAAGTTTCCATCAGAAGAAGGTTATTTGTAAAGTGTATCTTAGTACTGTGGTAGACAGCCCAAATAGTTCCTCTATTTGTTTCCCACAAATTAATATCTTTCAATTACAGTTACTGGTCTATAAAGCCAGGCATGTATACCACTGACACAGTGTTAAATTTTCCTGTTTAGAAACACCTTGCATCAGTTAAAGCAGATCACAAATAAATTATTAAAACTTTTAACATGCTAATCTGTAGCGGCCTCCATTCATTGACCAGAAAGTCCTTTGCCAGTTTTAATGAATTAAGCCTTGAAGTGCTCCTGTTTTTATCTCTACTTTTCAGATGTCAAAAGCAGAGGTAAAGTAGAACAATTTGTTCAAGATCCAGACAGAAAGTCTGTAGCCCAGTGAGAAATGGAAAATACATTTCTAAATTTTTAATTCTGTGCTCTAGCTGTAAGAAATTATCCTAAGAGAGAAAGGGTAATGAGCTTATGAAGAAGAGGCAGTGCAAGATACTTACCTCAACACCAAGCCACTGTTGTCTGCTCTGGTCACGAGAATCACAGAAGGGTCCCAAGGAAAATGATTTTCTGTTAGAAGAGTGTCAATGACACAGGCTTCCCGATGTATCACCTTTAGTGTGTAAATATTAAAACCACCAAAGACTTATAATGAGGATGTTAATGTAAAAAACCCCAAGAAACAACACAGGTATTAGACAGTAAGTACTTCTGTAAAGGGCAACTTCAGTGACAGGGTTGCTAAAAGGGGTTTCCTCAGGTTTTGTATTTTGCACAGAGGTATTTTGTACAAGGGGAATAGATGACAGTTTCTGTTGCTGTACAATCTGGGCAGTATTCATAGCTATGTTGTTGGAAAAAACCCTGGTAATGTAACAGAGCCAATCACACTGTATTCTTTATTCTGTAATATTTATCCAGGAAAACATGTTTTTTATTACAGTGATTATTAATAAGAAGAAAACAAAAGATTGAAAGATAAATGTAGAAGACATAGGAAGTTTTTTTCTCCTGACTTCTCTGAATTTCTGGTTTACAACCTGTTGTATAAGCAGCAGATACCTTCCTTAGAATTCTCATTTCAAATACAAAAAAAAAACCCAACAAAAACCAAGCTTCTGGGGTATTTAAAGCTTATGGTCTTTAAGCCATGAGGAGCACTGTAAAGCATTAAAGATTCACATATTATTAAGCTTAATATTTTTTCAAACTTTTTTGTTGGTTGTAATAAGCTTACAGCATGTGCTAAGTGATAAGACAAGATGATACTAAAACATTATTTGGAAAAATAAACCTGTAAAATGTGATAAAAGTTGTTGTCACTAAAATTCCTGGGTAGTTGGGAGTATTAGTAGTGTTGCAGTTAGGAGTTATGCTCCTATTTTAGGTTCCCATATGACAAAGCATTTGAAAAATATACTTGAAGTTCAATCCCTTTTCAGGAAAAAAATTTGCAATGACGTGCCTGAGTTTCTTTGAAATAAGTGGGATCTAGGCATATGCTTAAGTGCTTTACTGGCTGATGCTGGGCTACTGGATGGGACTCTTAGTGAAAAAATAAATTTTGTATGAGAAAAGGGACATCAATCAGTGAAAATGCTATCTTTTAAATATGCTACCACAGGAAACAGGGTCCTGTGGAAAAGGTAATACTGCGTAACTGTGACATCCTTGCTTCACCATGCTAGTTGCAGATTAGAGTTGTAGTTTAAAGGCATAACTTCCCTTTGGCATAAGTGTACATTTTTACTATGATACAGTGAATAAAGACAGTGAGTTAAGTGTGTTAGAGTACTTCCTCTCAATAAATGTCGTTATTTATTAATATGCAGACATTTGGCAACAAAGTAAGAGAACTGTAACTATGGAAAAGGCTACTGATTAGGTATCACACTGGAATGCACTTCTCCAAAGTGTAAGCCTTGGATGACATTTAGTGTATAAAATCCAAAACATTAAACTCTTGACATTGGTTGCAGTACTATTTCAGTTCACATTCTGTGCCAGCTAACTTACCAATAGAAACTGTGTAGGTGAAGAGTTCTTTTAAAACTTACTGTTATGATTTCTCTTAAACCTAAAACTCAAGAAATATCGTGATGATATCTGCAGCATGTAGGAGAGTCTCAACAGTCCTAACCTAACCGAAATATTTTACAAAGAAATAATTACTTTGGTTCTAAGTTCTGCATTTCTAGGTGATAGCATCGCACTCAGTAAAGATTAGAGAAGACAGCAGGTATTAAATACAGTTATGTATCAGAGGGATACATTAGAATCAAGTGTATGTTAGGATTCTTTCACACAGCTTTATTTTGAGTCAGCTTGATTCCTTTGTTTTTATCACTATTGTAATGTAGACTGCGCATGAATCTTGTCTCTACACTGCAAAAGGACTTTTTATTGTACTGCTAGGTGGCAGGAATAGAGGATATAGTGCCAGTCACTTCAGTTTCATTCTCTTGTTTCCTTCCCCACTGCTTAAGACAGAGGTTGTAGAGAAGGTACAGACTTTACTGCATTTCTCTAGACTCAGAGGGATGGAGGTGGTAAAAGAGTAAAACTTGAAAAGGGAGTGAGTACATGCACACCAGCTGCAGGCCATCAAGAACAGTGTCTCTTTTTTTTTGGCTATATAATGCCTCATCCTTACCTCAGTGAAGTCAACAGAAAACCTCCCATTGACTTTCAGGGGAGCGTAGAAGAAGAAATGTTTCTATGTAAATGTATCCAAGTAGCAAATACCATTAGTACTTGAACTGTGTGAGACACTCATGCAGGAAAATAGAGTGAAAAACTGCAGATTTGATCTCAGTCTTTCAGCCTTTCAAAGTGGGATTTCTTGTATCCTGTGGTACATTTTGCTCCTGTGTAGCACATAGGAAAACATGAAGAAGCACTGGGGAAGCTATGCTGAAAATCAGTTTATGCTCCGTTCATTTAAAAACGAGCTCTTGCACAAATAGTTTTAATTGACAGCTCTTTTAGCTGAGATTTTAAAATGAACACCAGCTTTCAATGGTTTTACAAAACCATTTACAAAACCAGGTAAAAGAAACACATCAAGTTTTTCTGTGTGTGGGCTTTATTTTTTTTTTTTTATTTGGATTAATAAAAGTTTTGCATAATGGTGAATTTGAATCTCAGAGAGAAACTAGGAAAGCTGGGTAGTGGTGGAATTCAAGTTTACCTACACTTAGGTTACTGATGTATTTTTGCTGAAAATTGCTGAAAAAAACCCTGTCTAATTGCTGAATCAGTTTTGATTAGTTTGATAAATAAATACAAACGTATATATATATGTATACACATAAGTATAATGCAAAGATGAGTGTATGCTTGGACACACAGACCTGATATGTGCTTTTCCAAGTGTATAAATACAGGTATGTTACAAATTTAATTTACAGCAAAGTTTCTAGCTATACCAGGTATTTATTTTTTATCAGTAGAACTCTGAATAAAATTATACAAAAGGTATATAGTGTCTGAGAGATATATCTAAGAATTTGTCTTGATAACACAGATGGGGAGCACCTGCAGTGAAGTTCAAGATCTTGATATTCCTAAATTTGTATAGAAGAGGTCTTGGAGGAAAAAAGAATAAAATTAAATGATAATTTGAAATGAATTATTCTGATCAGGAGTCAAAAATTGATTGTATGTCTGTGTGTATATATATGTATCTTTAGAAAGTAAAGTCAAGCTGGGCAGCAAACCCTACTTTTAATAAAAATGGGTTTAATACAGGTACCTTCTAGGAATGAAAACAAGATTGCTGAATGACATTTTGCCTGTGAGTAAGGTTAGTTTAATTCTCTCTCTCTCACTCCCCCCCACCCCACTTCTCTTTCATTCTCTCTTTTGTTCTCCTCTTTTTAAATTTCCTTTTTCAGTCCAGACAAATTTTTAGTGATTTCATTATTATTTCTGTTTTCCAAAGTCTGTATTTCCTTTATTAAGCTCCTTCAGATATTTTGGGAGCTGTAAGCAGGGCAGATGTAATTTGATGTTCCTGAGTATATTTATTACTCTTATTTTATGATAAATCCCTTGAATATTATTGTACCTTTAAAAGCTGAAGTACACAAAATCTAAGAAAACTATGGAAAAATGCCTCTTGCTGAGCTGGACACAACCGATCCTATCCAAGAATGTCTGGTAACTAACATCACCACACTGTGCGGGCAAGTGTGTTGGTTCAGTTATTTCCCTCTCAAGTTTTACAGCACGTCTTTAGCATGTTATATTTGCAGCAGAGTAAGTTCTGGGATGAGCATTTGTCCCTGTGCGATTTTATTCTTTTTCTACTCTATTGCTTTTATCTATCTTGAAAAAATACCTTACAGTTAAATTACTATTTTAAAATTTATTTTCCCCCATGTGATTGTTACTCCATAGGTGGGCTGTAGAAGATGAAGTGATAACCAAGCCTTTTAAATGGGGGTGTGGGGGGGTGGGGGGGTGTGGGGCGGGGAGAAAGGGTGTATGTTATGAAGGGTGTATGTTATGGGTTTTATTATTGGTGGAGTTAATTCCTTTGCCTTGGACTGATATTCAAGAAAATTTGCAATTTGTATAGAAGGGAGGGCTTTCTGGAATTGTGACAGATACTTGTGTAACTCTTCTCTCTGCAACCCTATGAAACTACCGAAGTGTCCACAAAGTGTTCCCCTTGTGGCAAAGAGAGGACAAATCTCTGCTTCCCACTGATGCCTAGAAGCAGTCAGGGCAGGAGAACAGCATGCCTTAGGTGGCACCGAGTTTGTTAACTCAGCTGGTGAATACTTGACGATTTCAAAATACCGTCAAGAATTTTAACAAGGCATGCTACAGTGAGACCTTTCACTGGTTTTCATTTGTTTACATGTGTGATATTTTAACTGATGTTTTCTTCAGTGCGGCGGTTGCTATTTCATCCTATTTTTGTTAAAAACTGATGGTTTTCTCAAATACTCCACTTCTAAGGTTTTCTTTCAAAAGAGAGCCACATTGATCTTTCTATAGCATAAAATTAATACTATCTTAGGCCACTTATTGCACTATTATTATTTTCTACTACTGAAAAATAGCAGCATGTGTTCTTTTAATCTCAGCTAAAAATTCTCTTGAATTTCTTGAGCATTGTGAATTGCAGATTTGGGCAAACCGTGCGTCTTTTTCACGGTTTTGGCTGTGCTGTGTAACACTATTCAGCTGCATATGTGACAACAGCTTATGTATTCACCCTTCTACCAGGTGAATGCTCCTATGCTTGAAAAAGGCTTTACAAAAAGGCAGAGGATTGTGAGCACTCATTAGTTATTACCAATTTATGCTAATATACTAGGAAAGTAATCATTTAATCGTTCTGATTGAAATGATGGGCATGATTCACAGGAGATGTAAATTGGTATAACCCTATTTAAATCAATGAAACTGTACTGATAGATGCCAGCTGAGAATCAGGTCCCTCATCTTTATTTGAATAATTTAATGGTAGGATGACCAGACCATTAGAGAATACAGTTAATAGAACAATCCTATATTGAAACTGGAATGGAATATAGAAGCTAGTAATGTTAGATTATTTTTTTTAAAAAAAATCTTTTCTTTTTTTCCTCTCAATTGTCCATTTAGTAGACAGGTCTTAGGTAGATCAAGTCTAAGCTTTAAAGTCAGTGGCTTAATGGTGCATTTAGCAAACAACCAGATGTGGAAAACTACTGGAAAATATTTTTGCACAATACTGCAAAAACAACCCACTTTTTGATGACTGTTAAAAAAAGTAATAATTCCTTTTACCGCTGCTGTTGCTGCTGTTATTCAGTGCTCTCTCTGTTCTTACACTTACCTAGCCTGGTGTTAAAACAGTAACTACTGCTAAAAAGAAAGATGAATGAAAGAACGAAAATCATTTTGGTTCATCTAGGTCTTGTTAATGAAGGAATATTCCCCATTAAACATCTACATTACAAATTCTGTATGTCTGTCATTGTAAGGAAATAATGTAAACATGGTAGCAAGTGTTTTATTTTTTTACCTGAAAGTATCTCAGGTAAGAGTTATGAAATTGCAAACTCTCGCTGGAACTACAACAAATGTTTCTTCTCATTTCATGTACCTCTGGGACTGTAGCACTGGAAAATGGATGCAAACCCCCATAAATTTGCCAGATGCTTGATACAGGGTTCCTGGCATACATTTAATCCCTCACTATTTTTGTCCCTGAAAGGAGAAAAAAGATCAAGATAAATTGGAATTTGGTTTAATTTAAAACATATTACTGAGATAATACATGCATGTCTGTTTTTTTCAGTGATTGCCAGAGGCGTTTAGCAAACTGATGTCAATGTATTGTGTGTGCATATATTACATACATGGAATGGTATGGAGTGCATGGTGGGCCAACTAATTTATTGGTATCAATTTACTATGGAAAGTGATGCCTCAAGAGGCAGTTCATAGTTTCTTAACAGCAGTTAAGGCCCAGCTCAAGCAGGGCCACCTAGAGCCAGTTGCCCAGGACCATGTTCAGACATCTTTTGAGTGTCTCCAAGGATGGAGACTCCACAACCTCTCTGTGTGACCTGTACCAGTGCTCAGTCACCCCCACAGTGAAGAGAGTGTTTCCTGATGTTCAGAGGGACCCTCCTGTGTTTCAGTTTGTGCCCATCACCTCTGGTCCTGTCACCAGGTACCCCTGGAAAGAGCCTGTCTCCCTCTTTTTCATTCCCTCACTTTAGATAATTGTACACATTGATAAGATTCTCCCCTGAGCCTTCTCCAGGCTAAACAGTTCCAGCGCTCTCAGCCTTTCCTCATGGGAGAAATGCTCCAGTCCCTTCATCATTAGTGGCCCTTCACTGGACTTTCTCCAGTGGCTCCACATCTCTTGTACTGGGGAGTCCAGACCTGGACACATCAATCTAGGTGTGGCCTCACCAGTGTCCTTAGCCAGAGTCCTCACTCTTTGTCTTCCTAATTCTCCTCTTGTGACCACCAAACAAAAGTTTCTTATTTTTTCCAGCTCTGGTTGTTACAGCCATTTTATATATTTGTATGATCAATTATTTCAAGGCCACATTAATGCTTTAATAGCAGATGCTGGAATAAAGTCCATAAGTCCTGTTTGCTACTCTTTATGGGGACAAAAGGCTAGCGAATATACAAATAAAAACAGGTCTTCCGATGAGGTCCTTAACTGTCTGCCTTAAAAGCAATAGCACAATGGTGGGGAGAGATTGCAATTGTCTGGGAAGATAATAATGCATAAAAGTTACTGGCTTCTTTGGAAATGTTGGTTGAAACAACAGTAGTATCAATGTGACGAAACATTTTGTTTTATATTAAGCTACATCATGCTAAGTGAAATTTACAATAATAAGGCATCATTTTTGCAGTGCTTTGGCTTGTGTACTCGGAAAGTTTTCTAGGTGTGGATCTCTCTTCCTTCCCATCAAAAGTTTCACATTGTAGTGTGCTCTGTCAGGGTCTGTGTAGAGAAAAAGGGAGCAACAGTCAACTGAGGATTTTACAGATGCAGGTGCAGTGATAGGTGAGGATGAAAATAATTCAACATCAACTGATATGAAAGTTTTCTAGAAAAAAATGCAGTAACAACTGGCATCTTCTACAATGTAAATCATCGTTATAAATAAGGTTGTTTCAAGAACTGTCTTCTCCATATAAGCTAGCAGCTGGGATTATCCACCATTCCAATGCTAGGGAAGAGATGGTTGTGACGTACCCGAAAAGTAAGGGTAGTTGGAAAAATGAATAATTTTTCTCATGTAGTGTCATAAAAACAAGAACTGCTTTGCATCTGATGACTTAGGGCCGGTATGAACAGAGAGTCTGGCCCCAGGAATATGGAATGGATGCCTTTAGGCATGTAGAAAGTAATTCCTGAATGAAGAAACCTGAGCAGTTCTCCTTGGCATTGGTTTTCTTATGCTCAAATCTTCATGGAGGGTCTCAACTGTTTTTAGCATCACCTAAGAAAGCTGTTTTGCAGTCAGGATCAAAACTATGTGTGTCTGTCAGCATATGTTAGCATCTTCAAAGGTTTACCATGTTCCCAATCTGAGAGGGGTATTTCTAATCAGTGTGTCTGCGTGTGCGTATTCTAGCATGCACATGCATACACACACAGAGGCAAGCAAACAAGCACCTGTGTACACTTTCACTTGCACTTCTTTCAGGGACTAGCTTTGTGCACCCTCTCTACGTGTGATTAAATATTAATTAGGCTTCTAATATAAGCAAGTCAGTTCACAGGCCCGAGTGCCACATAAATAATGCATGAGGTACCCGAAGGCTCAGCCCGAGAAGCTGATTGGCCACCTTGGATTTGTATAATTATGAAGTTTCATTATTAACAGTGGAAGCAGTGGAGAGATTTGCCTAGCTTGAGGGACTTTGAAAGCATAAGCTGTCTCATTAGGGAAAAAGGGAATAAGGCATAATATGCAAACTTGTTAGTAAAAAAAAAATGGAATAAAAACTAAGCATAGCTTTTTAACGGGAGTATTTTCTGTGTATATATAAATATTTCTAAGTGTATAAAAAGACTGAAATTCAAGTAGTTGAGGTCTATACTACAGCTGTTTAACAGTTTTGTTTGCAAGAGGTCTTGCTTAAAAGCCTTTGTTCTCAGTATAAAATAATCTTTAATATTTTACAGAAAAATCCACAGGTAGCTTAATGGGTTCTGCAAAGTGAGAGGTACGGAGGTGAAAGAGAATGAACACAGTCCAGGGTTCTTGCTAGAATGTGTGTTGTGCATGCAATTAAATCTCAAGGTCAAACAATTTACAGACAATTACTTTTCTAACATCTCCAGAAATGCCTGCTTACACGTCTTTAATTTTAAATGATACTGATATTCCAATTCTCCCCAAAGGTTAATGCTGACTAAATCCAGCTGTGACCTGACACGATGCGACAGCACAGTGCCTAATTATCCTCTGGATAGTCATTTACTTTAAACCATTAAAGAAATAGGCTGAGAGGAAGATTTAGGACCCAGAAAAAATGTTAGCCTGACTTCTTTCTTCTTGAGGATGGGATGGGCTGAAAAATAAAAATAAAATCTTGCTAAATGTTAGCCATTTGCTTTGATGGCAGAAAATTGTTCATCCCACTCTGTTTTTTTTACAGGTTAAATTGCTAACTAGTTCATTTTATCCATTGCCTACGGCTGGCGCTAAATGTCAGTGACAAATTTTGTACTTGTCTTGAAGAATGAATTAAGTTATGCACAAAAGCTATAGTGCTCTTTTTAAGATGAGTGAATTGCAGAGGGAAAAAAAAAGTTGCTCGTTTGAAAAAGGATTATTTCGATTAAAGGCCTTTTCTATTGTAGTGGAAGACAGGTAGTGGTTTAAGATAATTCCAACAGTTACCTCCCACAGAGGCTGCAGTCCTTTACTAGAAATTTCTTTAAGAGCACTTGCGTCAGATTATATACTATGATTATTATCATAAGACCATTTGTGACAGTAAGGGGGGGGGGAACAATTACAGAAAATGGTGACTATTATTCATTAACTAAGGTAAAACTGGTCTTTCTTCAGTGAGGTCAGCATTCCATCACCGTCACAGAAACCTTTCTATGGTTTGTAGCAATGGCAATTAAAAACCCCCAAAGTATTCTCTGCCAAATGTTGGTAAGAAGGAACAGTTCTTTCAGCAATTTATATTGAGAAGACCTGGCACAGACTTCACAATCCGTCTTGTTTTTAGTTGACTGGCTCTGGTAGCACCCCATCATCTCTGAGTGAATAAAGTATCTAAGAATGATTGCTACCATCATAGCGTTTGAAACTCTAAACTGGTTTACTATCCATAGGCTAAGCCTAAGGGAGCTCTGCATGTTTATATTTTATTTGGTTTTATTTTCATGTGCGCTTTATCTGTTTATTGAAAATCTAAGGAGAGCTTAAAGTTAAGACTAGACTTTACAGCTACATCTGTTTTAGGGGGACTTCATTAGAAAGTCAACGTCTCTCACCCCACTGAGGTGGCATAACTGGTGCTCTGTTGTACTTAGAGTGCCTAATTTGCTCCAGATATAATTACTGCTACAGGGCAATAATTATTTTTACTTTATTTTTTTGGATTATGGAAGTGCCTGGTATTTCCAACTGTAAGCAGAGTACCATTGTGCTGCACACCATACAAAACCAAAGATTTGAAAGAAATGTTGTTTTTAGTGGCACCCACAGGTTTTGGCAGATACTTTTCTCCTCTCACTGTATGCATAAATATTTTCACTTATACCAGCTGTAGAAAGTGATATAGTAAATGCTAATCTCAGTACAGTCATAGCAGTCACAAATGGAAGTTAGATCTGTAATTTCAAGTTGAAAGCTGAAATGAAAAATCTAGTGATTATGCACTACTGCCCTAAGCTACTGAAAGATTCCCTCTTTCTTTCTCTCTACACTCTTACACTCAGGCAAGGGGATAAGGTTTCCTCCCCAGGAGAAAGAAAAATACAGATTATGTTTTCTGGTGATAAATACTGCAGCTCCTGAAGACAGTCTGGCTCTAAAAAATAATACAGGCTGGGATATGTCTCACCTAACTTTGGACATATAAAGCATAGAACTGAACTAGTCTGAACTAGTCATTTTTGTCCCTGTTCTAGTGAGAGGAGAGAAACAGGTATGACCAGATGCATTCCACGTAATTTCAGGCTACTGTTTAGGATGAGGTGAATTGTCCTCTGAAGGTGCTTGGTTCTTTCCATTAACTTTAAAGAGACCCTAAACTTTGTTGCAGTTTTAGATTCCCCCGTTAGGGCACGTGCATCACACCACTGATAATTTCCCTTTTCCTTAACTTTTCATCTTTGATCTGCCTGCTCACACTTGAAGAATACATTTCCTCTCCCTATGCAGAAAAAGTGTCCTTCAAAGTTTTTATGAAGTATATTTTAAGCTGTTTCTCTGATATATTTTTTCCGTTTGTAAATGACACTTTTGACCTTCCCTTTGATAAACTAGTTGTACCAAATTCAGTCCCCCCCTCTTTTTTTTATAACCTTGCATCACTTATGTAGCTCTCTTCTAAGTTTTCTACTTCACACATTCTCTGCAGTGCGAATAAGTGTTATAAAAGCGGTCTCACCAAAATTTTTCATAGGGAGAGATTCTTCCTTGCTTCTGTTTTGTGATACATGAGAATTTTGTTAACTATTAGTGCCACAACATTGCATGAAGAAATTAGACTGAGATGGATATTTGTAATTTCTTGTAATATTGCTTTTCAAAGAAAAATATTTGGGTTTTTGTTCAACCTATTTCCTTTAGACTGTATAGATAACTATATTTATAAACTGTATATTTTTCTGACTGTGACCATTCAGCTAGATGGTCCTTTGCAGCAGCTGCACCCAACTCACTGTTTATCATTAGGGGTCAGTAGATCTCTCTGTGTTCTGATAGCTCAACTTCCTGTAAATGATTGTGGTTAAAAATATTGTGACGTATGGCCAACAACTATTCTTTTTGGCATCTACTAAAACCAGCGTCGTGTATTGGTAATTTGATATATTTGATGATTTGAAATATTGATTTAAAAATACTGCATTTTGGAACCTGTCAGTGAGTCAGACTTACTACATTTAGTTACTCAAACTAGTGGCTTACACAAATTTAAGCATTTTACCTAAGCCACACAGGCAGGCAAGGGAGAGAGAGGCACCTTCAGAGAACAATCCGTCTAATCCATCTCACCAACTTCAATGGAAAAGCAGATAAAAATTTAGATAAAGCAGACAAAAAAAAGCAAAACTAAACAAAACCTGTATTTGCACATGTAACTACTCCAGAAGAGAAAGAAAGGAGGAGAAAACAGTTTATTGGTTACAGATCATAGTTGTATTCCACAGTGCACAAACTGTAGAATGGGCTTTTCAAACGCTGGTGTGTTTCTCGTCACTGCCTGCTTGATAACTCTTGGAAACTTATCTTACACTAAATATTTAACTTTTAGGTGGATAAAATTACGTGGGATGAATGTCAACCTGTGCTTGCTGTTTGAAAATTGGTTTCTACATTTCCTGTTTTATTCATTTGAGAACTAGGAAAATGTTATTTAAGAAAATGTAATGGTCAAATATGTCAAATATTATGTTCAGTTCTGCAGAGTAATAGAAACATTTCAGTTTCATGTTTATTCTTAGAATAGAATTCTGGAAACTGTATCTTTTCCTTATGGCCTTTTTTCATGTCTTAATTATTGGATGGTCCCCTGGTAAATTCTATCTTATACTAAAAGTTGTAATTATGTTCAGCTGAAACCTCCGGCTCGGGCTATAGAACTTTCTGCTGAACCTGATTGTAAGTCCCAGGACAAATTTGTACTGAATCATAGTTTCTGATCCAGAAACCTACCTCTTTGAGAGCACTTTCTGAAGTGGAAAAAGACATATTCATCAAGAAACTTCATCACTGTTACAGCTGTAGCTCTAAGAACTGTCTTCCCAGTAATACTAGTTCATCAAATAAAGAAGAATTTGCGAAGGATGGAGTGTGAATATGGTTTGATAGCTAAGAAGTGACTTAAAACATTTGAAATATTTCCAGTGGATGAATTTCAACTAATTTTTTTTAAATGTTAGAGGAATGCATATATATATGTTTAGTCGTAAGAAGAACAGAGCATACCTCTGTTTTGTTTTCCTTTTAAAGCTAAATGTGCAAACTAATGCAAAAGTTTTGCTTTCACTAATTCTTTTTAGTAATTTACTCTGTGAGCATTTAGATTGAAGTCAGTGGGAATTATTGTGGAATGAGTTAGTACTTTCTGTAACGATGGGTAAGAAAATGCGCTCCTCATGAACAATACCAAGAGTCAAACAAGATGTACATCTATACATCCTGGTTAAAATGTAATAACTAATGAAGTGGGCACAATACAAGAGTTTTGAGAGGGTGGGGGAGGAAGTAAAATTCAAATCATCAAAGTAAACCTGTTGATATCATTAAGTAGCAAAATGTAATTATTTGTAGTGGGAATAAGCTGGGATATTAGAAATAACATGCAAGTTCCTGCCACAGGTTTTATTGTGTTTAGAGCATATTGGTGATCTGATGTTTCCATTTTTCATATTGAATTCATTTCAGTGTAGTTGTTTAATTTCTTTCCTGCAGAAATTCATCTGTTGAATCCAAGTGTAAGTGCCTGCTAACTCAGAGTATTAGCAATTCTTCCTCCTCTTTTTCTGGAATAGATTTCCTCTCAATAATGAATTAAAGGTATATCCAGGCAGAAAGAAATGCAGCAAGCAAAAATATCCCTTTGATGGCAGAAGAGGAAGAACAGTGACCTGGGTGCAGGCTCAGCTCCTGCTGGCTGCTCCTGAGGACGCACCAGCAGCACGGGGCAGAGCCGGCTGGCGGATGTGACAACAGCCAGTTTGTTTAAAAATGATTGTAGGAAAGAGAAGGGATCCGTGCTGTTTGTCTGGAGGGAGTCAATCTACTTGCTGCTGGTAGTAAGGGACTAGAAATCATATGATAGGCAACCATGGGCAGAAGAAAAGTTAATGGGTGAGGTCATTACGTTAGTGATCAGTAATCTGAAAAAGATAGTAAAAACCTTGAACTCTAGCCCCTCCCCATATACAGATTCATGAAATCTGCATTTCACAAATGCAGATTTGAATTCAAAACGGTGCATTCTGAGTTAATAATAAAATCTTGTTAATGTTGTACTTAGGAAATATTTCTATGCATAACAAGAATTCCTCTTGTAGGATCTGTGAAGTGCCGTATAACAGACATGTTTTTTCTTTCTTTTCCATGAATGAGAAATATTCAATTTTCAACTGAAAATACCTATCGACTGAAATTTATCACTTCATCATGTTGCCAAAAAGCTAAAAACCTGGTCCAGCCTCACCTTCCTTTTTTCCTCCTTTCTAACATACACTTACCTTGGTCTTTTCTTAAGTGATGGTTTCAGTCACTTTCTACCTTCTTTTCTGGATAACAATCACTTTTTTTACACTTTCAGAACATCTCTCCCGAGTCATCTTTGTCAGTCCACTTCCCCTCAGGGTAGCTCAGGGTCCATTTAGATAAGTTGCCTCTTCCCTTGTTTGGATCCTCTAAGGAACTTAACCCTTAGTGTCTCCTTGATGCATGATCCATTAAAAAAATTTCCCCCGTTACCCTCAGTTCCAAAATAACACAGCCAAATCTACAGTAATCTTAAGCCTAAGCCTTTATTGTTGTTCCAGTGACATAAGGATCCATGACTCTGGGTAGGTTCTTTCACAATGAGAGAGAATGCATTTTTATTTCCAGTAGAAGTCAGATTTTTGTTGTTGCCTTTTTTTTTTTTTTTAATTGTGTTACATAGATTTGCATATCTCAGATGTATGTCTGTGAAAAAATAACACAAAATGTATTTTGAAGTGTTGGGTAACTCCAACCTGAAGGATGATGAAAAGGGAGCCGTCATTGCCTTACTAGGTTTTCCCCTCATTATTTCAAATTCAGTACAGCCAGGAAAAGACACATTTGGATGTGTTTTGCAGAGATTCCTAAGGGTAACAGAAGCAGTATACAAGCAAGAACAAAGTCAGATTAGTTTAATTTTGCTTTTTTAAATACTGTTTTGGCATCTGAAATGTTCTGAAGCTAAGGGCATTGCAGAAATAGAAACTGTATTATGCTATGGTGTTTATCAAATGTTCCTCATCTACTGCACCACCCCCATAAATCCACCAAAGCTTTTATTATTCAGGGGTGGGAAGGTAGGCAGAATGGAGTGAAAGCTACAGAATGATTTAACACTGTGGGAACTTAATCAATAAGACCATTGCAGAGAACTCCCAGGAAAGTGTTGTTTTCCATCCAGATGATAATGAGGCAGACTAGCAGCAACCTCTGGAGGAGGCATGCTGGAGCAGCGAATCTGTGGTACAGCTTTGCTAGTTGCTAATTAATAGTTTGAGGCAAAGGGGACACCTTTTTGCCCCTCTGCTACTTGTAGTTTCTTTCTGGCTTGTGCCACATGCCTCTTTCACTATAGGGGTCACTGTGCTGAGTTAAATTCTGGAGGTTTATCCAAATTTAACAATCCTGCTAAAAATCCAAGTTTACCTTTCTTCTCCTTCCTATGTTCTTGGCATTATCAGTGCATTTATATTACTATATAGCACTTAATCCTTCCCTATATTGCAAAAGTAGTATCTCTTATTCCCTGTGCCTTGCATCCCAGTTTCAGGCAGCTGAACTTATTCTGGTGTTTGACATCTGTGGTCTGGCTGGAAAACACCAACAAAAGCCAAGCTGGATAGCAGTTAAACATGACTGATACTTGAGATGTGCAAATTTAAATAATTTTAAGTGGTGTTAGCTTGAAGAGGTTGAGAATGCTTGTTTCACAACAGTTAAGTTCAGTGTTTATTTTTCTCACCTTTATCTGGAGTCCAAAACAGAACAAGGATCCACTTTAACAAGCTAAAGCTCTGGCTGAATGATGCTGTTATATCTGTATCTTTGCTACACGTATTCTTATAGTCCTTTGGTTGTTCCAGCCTCCAATGTAATGATGTACAGAAGAAATACAGCATTGTACAAAAAAAGTATAAAAGTAGAGAGAAAGCAAGTATTGTCTCCATTGCCAGAGAAGAATTTAGGCACTGGGAAATCAAATAGTGAGGTCAATGTTGGCCATAAAGCATATGGCCATAAAACAGTGTTGACCACTGCAGTCTAGTAGTGTATTGTATCCAGGTTTTCAAAGCACATTCTATGGGAGCATCTAAAAGTGTGTCATAGGTAAGAATGAATTTGTGTATTGTATGGGTAAAAACTGCTACATTCACTAAGAAATATAAGATGATGTTTGTTTTAACACAGTGAAAATGAGTAGTAGTCAGCAGCAGTTCTTCCAGGCTTCCAGTTTAGTAGTTTCACTAGTTTGTCACCTCACTTCCGTAAGATCATTTACTTCAAGATTATTGAAGGCTTTTCTTTAAACATTTTCCTAAACCGTGCTTGCCATAATTACTCAATGCTAAGAACGGAACACATGAATAACATTTTCTTTAATGATGATATGTAGTGGCTTTTGTTGCATTTCGTTTTGGTTTAGGTCATTTTTTTCTGATTATTTTGTTTTCCTGAATGTCAGTTGTCTCATCTTTATGCTAAGTTTGTCAGTACTCTTGTAGTCATACAAAGCACAAGTAGCAGAGATAGCCGTGGAGTAACTTTACCTGTGTGCCACTGTATTTTTCCCAATTTCACAACAAAAGGCCCTTGAGACTATAAATGCTCATTTGATTTTTGATGATCTGAGAGGTATGTGCCATCTTTGATAATTTGCCACAGCAGATCAAGCTTTACATGGAAAATGTTTGCATTAACTAAACTTCCAAGTGTTAAACATTTTTTAAAAGACATATTTAAGATTTTGGGAGGGAATGCAGATATTTTTTTTTCACTGAATGTAAAAAAAAATTACAGTCACTTCATCTGCTAATGAGTGAAGTGAATCACAGTCTGTGCATTTATGTGTGTTCAAAAATGTTTCTCTGTTACCTAGAAATTCAACTGATGTATGCAAAATTATCCAGAAAACTTGATTTGGCTACAGAGCTCCTGCAGAAATTAGGCATCCATTCCCCTAGACAACTTTCAGTGCTTGAGCCTAAAAATAGCACATTCACAGTATAAATTGTAATTAATAAACCTGGCTGGTATTTAGACACTACTGACTACTCCATTGATAGTGCTGTTTCCTTGGCTTTCCCATCTGTCCCTCAGCACTGAGTTTGTGTTGGTCTTGTACTTTCTTAGTAAGCAGTTTGGGGCAGAGACCTTGGTTTGTGTCAGTGCAAAGGGTAGCACCTAGTGCTCCGGTTTCCCGATTCGGAGCTGGCATTGTAAGAGACAGGTACACCGTAAGTAAATTATTTAGTACTTTGTTTATCCTCTAGTTCTTCAATGCTCATTCTCATCAGTGACTCATGCTGCAAAAAAGGTTTGATATCATGTTTGTATGGGAGGATTTGGTAGTACTTTTTACAAAATAAAACAGCAATGTTTTATTCATTGGTACACTGAAAACTGTAGTGCAAATAAACATTTAACTTGGATTTCAGCAGAGAGCTGTCACAATGGCAAGAAATAGCAAACACCAGACCAGGAGACATTTCTGGTAGGCACCACAACAACAGGTCTGTACGCACATGTGCACAGGTATATACACACACTCCCTAAGTACAATATTTGTCCTAAATAGATACTCATATATTGCTCGTGATTTACAATGATTTTTGTTTGTGAACCATTTGTATTTTCATTTTCTTTTGTGCTTTGACAGGATATAATTATTTCTGAAACATACAATGGGATCAAAGCGTATTTCATTATTAAAGAAATTATTGCATTATGTTAGTGCCATCGTGACTGCATGAAAATGTTAATCCAGTTTTGTTATATTTTTTCAAACAAGAATTTTTTTCTTATGAAAATTTTGTGAAATTAATTGTTTGCTTTCTCTGAACCTCTGAGGGGTCTATAGCTTCAGAAGTTATCAGATAAAAGATGATGACATGTAATGAAAGCAAGATTTAGCTATTAAACTTCCTTGACTCACTTTAAATATTGATTAGAGAAACACTTCTGGGCAAATATTTATATTGAGCAATAATACAATTCAGTGATTTTTTTTTTTAACTTTCTGAATATCATTATGTCTTCAGTAATTTAGCCTAGAAAAATACATTGTTAGCCATAGGTTATATGAAAAAGTCTGAGATAGATGAGATCAAGAAAGAAAAGTAAAATTTTCCAGCAGTAAACCATCATTCATAAGATGCAAAGGCTGTCTGTGTTGTACAACCTGTGTCTGGCCTTTCCCAGGGTTTGGGATTGTTGTACCTGGGATATTGGCTTCAAGCCATTTCTAATATAATGCTAATGTTGTGACAGATACTAATGAAACCGTGCTGTTTCTAGATAAAGCTGATATTAAATACATAGGCAGAAGAGGTAATTTCCTTATTCACTTTCTTAATGAGCTCAAAGAGGACTGGGGAACTTTTCTGCATCTGTGAATGTCTGCTAGATTTTATTAGTGTTTTCAACAGGAATAAGTTTCTTTACATTTTTGTTTACTGCATACATAACCGTAACAGCTGAACTTATTTGTTGTGTAATTGAGTTATGTTCCCTTTGTAGGGGAAAAAATATGCGTTAAAAATTCTCAAAAAACCTTTGAAGGGTCTAAGCAACATCAACATATTTGTACTTTAAAATTTCTTCCTAGCTCTTACTCAAATGGTGAAGAGTCCAACTTGCATGCCAAACACAGAGAGACCAAATGTGTGTATTATACAGTATCATCTGAATGTGATGGCTGTGTGTGGTGTTTAATGACTGTTTTTTAGTTCTTCAGCCATGTAGAGCCTTTGGTTACTAAATGCTCCACATATTCACTGAAAGTTTGAGGTACCCAGGTTAGAGAGCAGTGTGGGCCCTCCCTACCTCAAAGTAGCATGCTCTGCTCAGCTGCCACATGCTGAATGTCTTGCTTGGTTTACTCCGTGTTTCTGATCCAGACTGAGAACCAAATCTTGCAGGGTGGCTAAAAAAGTATGTGCTTGCTATGGACGTGACAGGATATAAAACTTGACAGAAGCAGCTAAGAAGGGAGAAGACAGTGTGAAGCCAGTTATCTGGACATATCTGGCATATCTTTTGATCCTTGTATGGAGATTAGATCTCTGACAGATATTTTTTTTTTTTGCTTTAGGTGGGAAAATCAATACAATCTAAAAAGATATGTTCTCGTATATCCTATTAATCAGAATTAGTAAAAATACATTTTTTTACTTAGAAAAAAAAAAATTCCTTGGTCAGTTTCTCAGGTAGAGTCTATATAGAGTACCCGAGCTGCTACCAAGATTTCAGGAAAGCTGCTCTGATTTAGGAGAATTACAGGGTTTGGTCTGTTGCCTATAAATACTTTATGAAATAGTCAGATCAGGTTAATCTTATTTGAGATTGTGACACATATTTCACATGATGATAGTATGGAAGTATGCCATGATGAAAACTTGGTTTTATGTTGAAAAGGTATCTTTATGTCCGTGTTTCAGTACAACTGGGTTTTCTAAAGCTTAATCTGAATTTTGCAGTAATGTTTAATAGATGATTTTAGATTGTTTTAAGACAACAATTTTATATCATCTTTGATCGCTGAATGTGTAATGTTGAGACCTCTTCACCTTAAGTCTTACTTTCTTGCTGCAATATAGATTCTATTTGTTCTAATTCATTTTCTTCTCTGTGAAGTAAGAAGTAATTCAACATGTTCTTCAGATCCAATTATTAAAAATGAGTGTGTACTGTTCTGATTGACAGTCAAGACCAAAACCCATACAGTGGTTTAAAACAGAAAGGTGAGAAAGGTTCTAAATACTCTATAATGAAAAACTCAGAAAAGGAACCTAGGTTTCAAAATCTTTAAGTGGTAAACTAGGTGAATAGGTAGATCCTTGAGATGCTTTTAGTCATCTCAAAGGATGCAAAACCAGATTCTTAGAAATATCTGCCTGCTAAAATATGGCAGCTAGTCTGAAATAATATTCTAGGACAATACTTCCTACTTTTGTCAAAGAATGATCTGGCCTTAGGGATTAGTCCACAGTCTGGCTGAAGCAAGGTTTTGTCTCAAACCAGTGAAGGTATAAACAGCCAGAGGTGTGCAGATGTGCAATAGCTGCTTTAATGCTTGGTTACCATTGCAACTTAAAATTCTAAGGTTATACAGGTGTTTGCAGAAAAAGGCCCACCTCTGTATGGAATGAAAAGAAGAATATAGTTTTAATTTGTCTCAGGAATGGCAGCGATTCTATTATAAATCATCCAAGAAGGTATTTGACATCGAGGCAGGTTCATGTTTATATTTCAGGTATAGTGTTTCTGACTTGATAAGACGGTTCATCCTATACCAGCATCGCCAAATCAGTTTTTTGGATCATTCAGTTTGCAAGCTACTCTAAAGTACCGTAAGAGTTTTCTTCACTGTACTACCGATTTCTGATTTTTCCATTTAAACTATTTTTTCTTCCTGGTTAGATATTATCCCAACTTCTTATGAATGTAACATTCAGAATGTGATGGAGAGAAAAAAGTATATCTAATCCTAACAAGTATCTTGAAATTTTTTTTTCTCCATGCTTTCTGTCAGTGTTTCTGACTTGCAACATTCCTGTACTTCTGTTCCTACAGCAAGTTTTTTCTGCACATATCTAAGCTGATAGATCTCTTTCATGTACAATTGCATTTTTCTCATGTGCAGAGTGACAGATTTTCAAAACTTTTGGATTGGCCTGAGATGCTCCCGAACTTATTCTCTTATTCTCTCCTCAGTTTCTTTTTTTGTATTTGTAATTACATGGACACGCTATTTAAAGTGAAAGCTAGGATGCTCATTTATTTAGTTCTTGTCTTAAATATTTGGTTCAGAGTATCTTCTTCAAATGTCCAATACCCTCTTTCCCCCATCAGTGACACACTTCAGTTAGGTTTCTCCTTCCAGCACAGAAGCTGAGCAGCCTTCCTCCTTGGTGCTATGACATTTAATGTAAATCAGAGCTTTAAGTCTAGTTTTGCTCACCTTTGCTTATATTGTTGCTTATCTGGACAGCATCCTTACTGACAGTGATTGTGTAATGCCTTTTTTTGGTTACCTTGTCTCTGCTATTATCTACAAGTTTTTAATCCCATCTGTGGGAAACTGTAGCTGTGAAAGCCCATGGCAAATTGCACTGTCGGTGAAGTGTGTAGTACCTAGTAGTATGTAGCAGAGAACGACTGCAACTCAGATCATAACAATACAGGTCCCTGTCAAACTCCCTAGATCAGAACATTTCCTCAAGAAAATGTAATACCACAAGTAAAATGAGATAAAATACCACAAGTAACTGAGAAAATATCCTTGATGGAAAAAGAGCGTTGTTAAACCTCTACCCATTACAAATTCTCTGAAGATGTGTAGGACAAACAGCACTTCCAGTAAGTAACTGCAAGAAATAGATACCTCAGAATAAAGATGTTAAGTGGTAGTGTTATTTCTTTTGATAGGATGACAATCACTTGATGTTTTCAGTAGTTCTCAGTTAAATCAGCTAAGAAAACTAGTTGTATTAGAGGAATTTGAAAAGTATTCCATTCCATATAAATATAAACCAGATACTTTTTCTAGGCATTTTCTAAGCAAAGATGAAACTGTAAAAGTGTTTGGGAGTTATTAAAGACAAATTTAAATATTGCTGCTAATTGAGTCCTTTTTCTGAAACCCAAATGGGTCTGAGACCTTGGACAGAAAACTTTGGAAAGATGGTGCTGACAAATCCAAATTTAAAAAGTCATTTACTTTGATAAGTAAGATTAAAGACCAGAAGGATGGTCAGAGAGACTAGGCAGTGCCCTGATGCTGTGGATACAACAGAGGATCTGCCATGCTGTGAAAAAGACATCAGGCAGAAAGGCATTAGAAGACCAAAAGAAGCACCACAACTGTAACTTCTAAACAAAAAAAGTCCAGAAGAAGCCTGCCTTTTGAGGAAAAATCGCAAGAATTAAACTCCATCAATCTTCAGCTCCATTGAAAATATTTTCAGGCTCTCACAGAACATCGCTACATGAGTGCTACCTCAGAGAATACCCTTCACAGAAGCAGTAGGGATATCGCAGTCAAAGATGACTAAACTGTTGACTTGGAAGAAACAGGACGTTGAGTGATTTACATCTGAGCAAAGAAATAATGAGATTCTGTAATATTAGCACTATGGGAAAAACTGAAATAGTAGAAAATGAAACAGGTAAGCTGTATGCTTTTTCATTCAAAGTGTATGTTAACATAGTGTATATTGTTCACTAGACAAAAATATGATCTGTAATGAAATCAGGGAAAAAATCCCATGATAAAATGAAAAATTTAGGAATCCTTTCAATTAATCTATGAGGGTAAGTGTTGTCCTTGTAGAGGCAGGGAACTGATTAGGAAAGACTTTTAGAACAACTTCTAGTGAGTAATAAGCTTTCAGCAAACTGAGAGTACGCTAACCTGACTTGTTTTGTCAGTGGTCTTGTCTAAGGTGAAATATGGACTGAAATTGTTAGTCCTGCACACATTTTGAAGAGACTGATGAAAATCATTAATACTTGAGTACGTGAACACCATTCTTTGTAGTCTCTGCTGTTGCTGAAGTCTCAGACCTGGATAGGACTATGTCTACAGGTACTAGGATAGGGATGCTTAAATTATTAAGGAAAAATGTGGTGATAAGAAGACAGAGATTAGAAACAGAATGTCCAAGAGAAAAATATATCACAGACATCAAGTGAAAAAACATGTTAGAGGTAACTGTTTAAGCCTGTTGCATATCTCAAAAAAAGATCAAGTTGAAAGAAAAGTTCTTGTTGATACAACCTGAAAATGATTCTTCCATGGGACCAAAGCTGGAATAGATTTTATGGTATCAGCTAGTTCTTCTAGGATAAGACTCTTCTCTCATTTCCAAAATTGCCCTTCGAAGCTACTCCAGGTAAAAAAATAATCGTATATATAAAGTTTATTTTCCCTTGGCACAGTAAATTTAACATCTGATAATCACCCATAACGTAGCAGGCATAAATTCAAACATGTTATTGGATTAAATGTTCTGATTATCACTTTGAAATGCATACACTGATCTTAGATGCTGGTTTAACAAAGGGAATGGAGCAGACTAATACATAGAGGATACAAACCACAAAGGACAAAGTCCATCATTACCTTTAGTTTCCTGTGGAATGTTTGTTGATCTACCTGTGTATTTTATGCTTTGATGTGCTTCATGCTGAGATCTGGGAGGACTACTATATTCTGTATTAATGGTAGTCTCCAAAAAAGGGGTCTCCATATGTAACAATCAATTTTGGATTAGTCATCTTGAATTTCTCTCAGGCAAATGTGCTTGGTAGACATGCATGAGTAAGGAAATGGAAAAATTCCCCAGTTCCTAACCCAAAAGCCACGGTCTGGGAGGAAATACCAGAAATGATAAATTAGCAGAATTAAGAAGTAATTAGTTTCTTAAATTCTTGTTGAATCATACAGGTCATTTACAGTTAAAATGAAGAAATTGTTAGAAGCTGTATCTTAGGCTTGGTTGGATTGGGCAAAAAGAAAAGAATCATTCTGTACTTTCTAAATCCTTGGGCTCTATTTTTGATTGCCTAAACCAATGATTTTCCAGCCTCAGATAATTCAGTAAAATAAAGCACAATTATTTTGGTCATTATTTTAATTAAATACAGAAAACAAGCATTGAACTATTAAAGAAAGCTAAGGCTTTAATATAGTGGTTTTATGAGTTTCACCTGTAAGAGCTGGAGCAAGGTTGTGGAGGTATGGCTGTGCACCGGCAGTGTCGTGAGTGCGGTGCCACCCATACATACCCATTGTTTTGCATCATTAGTACTGTACTGAATCTTTTTTGGGGGGAAGTAAAAAGAAAATGCCCGCTGAGAAATGTAGCCTCCAGAGTCCAGCCTTTTTCATTACTTCACTTTTTTTTTCTTCTTTTTTTTCTTTATACAGCACCTAATTTAGGCCACAGACAAAAAGAAAATGTATCTTGAATATGCATCACAGGTTCCAAAAATGAAAAGAAATTGGATTTGGATAGCACTTACTCAATAGACAGATATGATACATGGTAAGAAGGTGCACTGTCTGCCCTGTGATAGATTAAACTACTTTGTAGGAAAATTACTGTGAGCCAGTCACCACCACCACCGTGGCTAAATCTTTAATAAAATTCTCTTCCATATTCAAGAGCGAGGTATGAAGTACACAATAAGCAGAGTGGAGTAGAGTGCCATTTATCAAACCACAGCTAGGTCTGTAATCTCCTGCTTTATCCTTTTTTAGTACTTTATTTGTCTTTATTGTTGCAAGGAAGCACATTTACCCAGGGCAGTGGGCTTTTGGTGCTGATAAACCTTTTGTTTTAAATTCTACCTGTGGGGTTTTTTTCTTTTTGTATTTTTGTCTTTTTGTCTTTTCTTTTTTTATTTATTTATTTATTTATTTTTTTAATCTGATAACCATCCTGTCACTCTATGGGAGTAATTTGTTTGTTTTGTTTTGGTGGTCCCTTGCTTGTTACATGTTCTTTCACCCTTCCCTGCCTGACCTGACCCTACCTTTCTTGTCTCTATGCTACAAAAAAGGATACCAAAGCCTTTAAGACATTTTAAAAAGAATACTCAAGCCTGTGCAGAAGCCGGTCTGGGATGTATTGCATAATGCTTTTTTGAGGCTATTTGTCAAGATGGCTGTGTTGAACCATGTTGCAGTTGGCCCCTGGGTGGCACTACGTGGCTAGACCTGGGATCAACAAAAGCATTTTTGGATAAAGGCAGAAAACATAATTGAAGCAGTTTTCTTTTTAAAAATTAAAGACAAATCCTTAAGCTAAATTTGTTGATATTTGCTGAATTCAATACAAATATGCAATAATATTAAACTGTGTTCATCTTATTGAGTGAGATTCCAAAATATTCTGTATATCTTGACTACCTGATAATACCTGGATCACTTTTGGCAACATGCTGATATTAAGTACAGATGCAGTGGAAGGGTCCTATGGGTAGAAGTATGTGACTAGCACTGCTTTGTGCTGCCTCAATATGCATAGTACCAGTCTGTGCTGCAGCCCTGGGGGTGATTTTTTTAGTACTATTATAACCCTTTTTATTGTTTGAATAGCAGTTTTATGACAAAACATTTATATTCAGCCTGCCTTTGTACTTGACTGAAAGAGAGCAATCACTGAGAATGATAAGGCAACAATGGTAATGATAACTGCATTTATGGAGGCTTACAGAATTTAAACGGGCATGCAAAAATACACTTACCATTGTACTCTACCTGCATCTGAACTGGTTTGGGTATATGTCTTGTGCCTGGCCCATGTTTGCTTATTGATGGAGATGTTGCCTTTTCTCCCGTTTTTCTCCCTTATAGCATTTCTTCTGTATGAATGTTACATGTGTATACATCAGGTTTATCTTACCACAGAAAGATGTCATAGTAAGATGAAGGAACATAACCATTTTTTAAAATCCACATCCCTGAAATTATTGTTCAACTTAAATATCAAGTTTTCACAGTTTGTGGTAATATGATTGTACAGCAGAATGGCCATTACCTGTCTTTCAAGGTCCTACCTCTCATGAAAAACAGGCAATTCTTTCCTCTTCCTTGGGAAGAAGTAAGGAATAGTATTGGACATTGGAAAGTAATCCAAGAGTTTAAGAGCAGTTAATCTGTTGCCTGAATATTTGTAAGGCAAATCAATTCCACTCTTGTGTTCCTTTGCTGTAGTGTTTTCTCCCACTCGAGGTTTACACAAACATATGGCCACATGCACACACACAGACACACATTTGTGTGTTGCATTAGATTTATTACTTATACAAGAAGGCAGTAAAATGACAAGAAGGTCCAGTGTGTTTTGGGGGGGAGGCAGATAGTTCCTGGATCTCAGAGTTTTGTGTGAGGGGAACAGAATTATGCCTGTCTGTTTCTACTGTACACTGTAGTGTGGATTACGAAGAAAGAAGGTGTACACTACATGTGGTTCTAAAGATAATTTAGGGCTATGTTCTGCCACGTTGTTCACAGGCTGCTAAGTAGACTTACTGATGTTAGAAGCTTTCTTACTAAGGAAGGGACTGTCCTGGTGGAGTTAGAATGACAGATTCAGCCTACATTTTTACATACTATTTTTCAATGTTTTAAAATAATTTTGTCAGCAAGCTATTTTATGTAAAAATCTCTGTGGACTTTCTCTTTTGTAAGCCAAAACAACTTATATTTTTGTAAAACTGGATGACCAATTTAAAGGATTTTAAAATTTTGAGCCATGTGTTAAGATTTTATTGGTCTTGAGAGCTGGTAATCTCAACATACCTCAATTTCTTTCATGCTATGGTTTTCCTATTATATAATTTTACTTCTTTCATCACTTTTTAATTTTTTGTACCTACAAATCCATTAAAATGACAGTATATGAAAGCCGAGTGGCAAAAATCTGTGAAAACTAAGTGACTCTGGTAATGTAGGAAGAGAAAAAAGAAGTTAAAAACAAGAGTAATTTTATTTTATTCATGTATGTTATTTTACTAATTCAAAAGCTCAATAACTACAGTACATTTTTTAATGTATGTATATGATCATTACTTGTTCATGTGTTCCTGTCTATGCTATTTAGGCCTTAAATATGTTTAAATTAATAATTCAGATTCTTTTTTGCAAATGAAATATAAGTAATGCAAACATTAACTTGCTTTGCCTAAGTTCTTATAGTATTTTACTGGAATGCTGTATTCAAAGAGATGTCATTTTCTGCTAAATGTCTTTCTAATTCTTTTGTGCAAATGATACCTTTTCCCCAGGCCCAGCTACTTAGTGGATATTATGAACAAGTGTCTTTTATAGTATCTAAAAAGGTGCAGCATTATGTGAAAGAAATTTTTAAAAATGTGCATGGACTATTTAGGAATATGCTTAGTGAATATTAAGCAAACACCTGAAGTTCCTGTGCTGCTGCCTAGAACCAGCACTTCATTACCTATTACGTGCAGTGACTTTGAATTTTTTATTAGGTACTGGTCTCCTAGCCTGTAAGGCTTGTGCATGATGTATATGAGAGCAATTTCCAGCAGAGCGAAGCTTATCACAGATCCACCTAAAAGGTAAGGATATTTTTTAATTTTTAGTTCACAGGCAGAACAGCTGCTTGCAGAACACCTACACACAGAGAAGGAAAGAAATTTGGTTTAAGGGTTGATTATACATGTCTTACCCATATACAGTAAGTCCAGAAATAGGCATGATGAACTTCAGATAAACCCAGAACATGTAAATGGAAAGAACAATACCAGAATATTTACTCCCTAATTCTATGATACACTACATTTTTAGTGCATTTTTTTCCAAGTTGTTGAGGACAAAGGAGAAAAGCTTAAATATAATTCTGTTTTATTTAGTTTCTCCAAAATCTGTAGTATTGATATAGGTGGTTTAGACAAGATAATTTCTAAAAGCAAAGTTGAACTGTGAATCTGGCAGGTAATGCATGCAAAAGAATGAATCGTTGCTATTTGCATTCCTCATATTTGCTAAGAAAAACAGTGTTAACAAGATTTAATGACTATTAAGAAAAAACAGAAAAGCAGGAAGAAATGGTGAAGAATTGAGCAAGGCAACTAATAAGAATGAGAGAAGCCACAACAGTAAAGCTAGAGGTAGCAGAGAAATGCATTGATTACTTTTTCAGTGAAAATGGCTTAAATGGGCTTTTGAGGGTGAGGGACCTTATCACAGAGGTCATGAGTGATAAGTCCTAAGAATAATAGTTTGAGTAATTCAAAAAGGGTAATTCAGGAGATACATGTGCCTTGACAAAGCATGGGCTACACACAGAATGTGGTGGTACACTGATGGCTAAGATAACAGAATTTCGTAAAAGGATGTAAGAGGTAAGAAATTTTGAAACCCAGAACCAACAGGGACCCTCTTCATCTCCAAGTTTCTTGTCTTAGCATCATAAGCTTAGCAGACTCCATCTTAGAAGCTTTTGCTTTTCCTGATAGAAATCTTTTCTTGGACTTTCTTCTAGAAACTTATTTACTTTTCCATTCTAATTTTTTCATTCTGAATTTATAAATAATTTTTGTGCCAAAATTTGCCTCTTGGTTGTTAACTACCTCTCAGCCTGACATTTTACCTTTCAGAAAACTTACTGCCATTTCTTCTTTAGCTAATTCCTTATCTACCTTTCAATTTCACTGCTAGCTTATGTAGTTTCAACTTTAACTAACCTTTTCACATGTGGCATTGTATGAAATACCTCGCTGAAATCAAGATAGATATTTCATCAAGCATATGAGTTATCTTATGAAAATAAATCTATTGGTTTAGTCTGGCATGATCTTCCTGCAATTAGTTTATGTTATATTCTAAAGCTGCAAATGTGTCCTTTTCTTGTTCATAGGAAAACAGAGCTGTTAGTGATAGTGTGTAATGAAATCATTGCTCTTGCCAAGGGAAAGCCTTGTCATCCACACCTTCTGAACGGTATCATGCTATTTTAAAAGAAAGGTTTCTTTGAAAGCACTCTATTTTTCATAATGGGGCCTTAATCCATTCCCCAATCAGACTGAGCATGCATATCATGACAAATCTTTCCTCCATTAAAATAATTTACTATCCTAAAAATGAATTACCTGAATCAATATACTCCTCCTGACGTTTCCCTGAGGAGGCAGGAGCAGCTGCTGAGGCAGCGCTGCCTGAGCAGACCCCTCACATGACGCAGGTAAGGAGACCACCATGGGTGTCACCAGGCAGCAAGGAACAGGCCCTTGCAGGGAACTGGGGAAGAAGATTACTCAGGGCTTCCATGGTTTTGCTGAGGCAAAACCAAAAATCAGATATGACTGTCAGAACTGGCAAAACTGCACAAGTCTGAAAACGTGGAATAGAAACAATAACACAACCCCCGAGAAAGCAAGATGAGCAAGAAGACAGCTGCTGTTCCCTATGTGTCATGCTCCTCTCACTACTTGAACTTCTTGAACATCTGTGTAGAGACTTATCTTCAATTAATTAATTAGATTGATTTGTTTTCAAGGATAGTTTCCGTTTGGCTTCTTATGCTTTATAGATACTCAGATATATAATGCTTAAGGTATTTGATAATGAGCATATTTCTCTAGCTTCAGCTCTTTTCTTCAAAAGGACTACAGTGCTGCAGAGAATAGGAAAAACAAGGGCAAAGAGTCAGCTATAAATAAGTTGAAAAATTTGAGCTGGATGCTTTCAAAAGGTTTAGTATGCACAAATTAACATGTAGAATTTCTACAGATGTGGTAAATATACTGATTTTTCAAGATGTTTTTCTAAATTGAAATATAAAAAATGAAAAATAATGGAATGGAACAAGTGTTTTTTAAATTGAAAAATATTACTGATAGCTCTTGGTGGCTTATTAGTTCTATGAAAATTAATAACTTTTTAAAGAAAGGTATTAACACATTGAGCTATACAATTAAAATTTATTCTCAGCCTCCGAAGAGCAGGTGGTAGAACTTGATTTGGTGTTCTCCATCAAAATTGTTTTTCAATAGAAATAATTCATGCTTTGAAATTAGAAGGGGCATTAGTATGGGTCAGTATTAGAAGATCCCTAATTTAATTTGGAAAATGATGTTTTGACACTTTTGCAATTATAAAAAAGAAATTTTTAAAAGTGAAAGGTTTTTTTTGAAGAATAGCTTTAAAAAACTTTTAGTAATTTTTATTAGTTAATTTATACTAAAAGTTGCAAAATCGATATAGAAGCATTTGGAGTATTCTAACTGAATATAGGTATATGAATTTTTCAGTTTGTTGAGTAAATCAAGGTAGGGCTTTTTCTGATTATTTCAATAGGATGATATTTTGAAAACTAAAATAATTTTTTTCTGTCTGCCCATAAAATGTTTCCTAGTAATGTTAGGTTGATGAACACTATCAGCTGATCTTTCAACACATCTCCTTAACCAAAGTTAAGTTTATTAGTGTTTACATCAACATTAATTCAGCAGAAAGAGCTGAAGTTCTGTTTTTCTAGTGGGGGTATATACTTGTAGCCAAGTTGCATATTGGCATATTATGAAATGACTGAAGCTGGTTATGAAAATCCTGGTTGTTGAACTTTTGATAATTGCCTTCCACAACAAATAATGTAATTTTCAGTATATGACACTGATTCCTTTTTCTTATACATTTTTGTTTCAATATCAAATTGAGGGTGCAGTTAAATATCAAGGCTGTGTTTCTTTGATCGGTAGTCATCGGTGCTGTGGAGTGCATGTTTTAGCATTGTACTTTTATAACAATTGGGTCTTTTCCTAAAATCTCTTTCTTTGTTCGGCATACCTTTAATATGTTGGGTATGTCTCCTTTCATCACAGCAGGGGACACTGTGTATTTGCGGGATAAACTAGTTCCGTATTAGCGATGTGAAATCTGTTTGAACTTGTTTGCATATGTATGCCAGCTGATAGTGCCTTTTGAGGTGGTGTTTGGGAATTGTGTCAGTAATAGTATTTTTTTTCCTCAATAGTTAATGCATATCCTGTAAATATGCCATTCCCATTACACCTAAATGGTATTTTTATTGTCTATGAATATAGGATATGTTGATAATGGCACATCAATAAACACATCTACAAATTAACGGATGGTATTAATGAGTGAAGTGCAAACACTGTAACTCTCAGTTTGCTATTTTAGAGAGAATCTCCCATGATTGCTGTGTCGAAGGCTTTTAGGGTTGTTTAAATATGTGTGCATAAGGGTTTATTCAGGGAGTTGGAGCTGTAAAATAACTTGCATTATGTGACTCTCCGTGTTGCATACTCTTAATATGTGGAGAGCTTGAGTGGGAACCAGTATCCCTGCGGGTCAGGTGCCAAGGCTCTCTCTGCAGTGCGTGGTAAGGAAGCTTGTACGCTCCAGTGAAAATACATCAGGGAACTGCTTAGGCTGAGAGTCTCGGTCAGGTTTAGGTGTTGAACCCTCAGCCTTGAATTGCCTGGTGTAGTTTTAGACATGTGCATAAGCAGAAGACTAGGCAACATGGGAATATTAGCGATAAAAGCTTATGTGTTTATGTATGTCTTTTTATGTCTTCAATTTACATACCAGTATTCAACCAAAGTCCCACTTCAGATGCCTCAATTGGTTTGTAAATCTTACTCTTTCTTTTTATTTTATCTAAATATGCTTGCTGATATAAATTATCACTTTAAATTACATTTTTATTTAGCATAAGAACAATCTTGACTGCTTTACTTATGAATGCACATTAGAGGTGATAGAGATGAGAGTGGATGTCTGTTTTTTTTATTCAGGTAGAAAAATATATTTTCTTATTTGATTTGTAATTCTGCCTAAAGAAAGCTGCACCACATTCTGTTCACTACAAACTCCTCTTGTTTTCATGGCATTTTTAAGTTTCATCTTATTCTTAACTACTAAAAAAAATGATTGATCTCAGGCTCAGTTTTGTTTGGGAAGGACAGGAGTGAATATGCAGGAGACTATTCAGAACCTGTGCTAAAGACCAGCAAAGAAATAATTCACCTAAGAAGATTTTTTTTTTTTTTTTACAAACCTGCTGGCAAGCTTTTCCCTTACCTTTAAAACTATTTTTAATGTTGGCTTTTGGCAAACAATGTATCTTTCTCCTATATTAGAAAGAAACAGGTCTGTAATAAAAATTACTAATTTCTGTGTCTTTCACATTCATGTCTGGAAGAGACATAATTTATAGAAGAAAATTATAAATCACATTATGAACTGCCTAAGAATTTCAGGAAAAGAAACAGCTTCTGGAAGAAAATATGAAAAAAGCGTATAAAGACTAATAGTTTTTTACAGAAGTTTAGACATAAATTTCCTTCATTGAAATGGACATATAAAAATGCGTATGCAAACATCTGTGACATCTCATAGAAAATGGGATGATGAAAACAGAGGGAGGTTTTTTGGGAAGGTCAAAAGATGACGTGAGCATTTCCCCTTTGAATTATTCGAAGTTATGTCTACCCTTTTGATACTGTATCTGCATCCAAACTGTTACTAACCGAAATACAAATTCACCTACAACTTTGCATTGTAAAACACGTGATTTAATCACATTAATAAAATGCATTGGTGTGGAATACTGAGGAAACTTATAAGAACTGGACTTACTTATAGCATAACTATGTTGCCATCACCACGCTTTGAAGTGGCTGTGCCTGAGCTTTCCGAAGTATAGTTGGGATACGCCTGTTTGAAGCGTAAGGTTCATAGCATGGGAAAAAATATTTAAGAGATCAATTATTACTCCTGACTCACAGTGTGTTCAAGCTGCCTTTATTACTTGTCATTGAGACAATAGTTTGATTTGACAGGCAGATTGGATGTTATTAAAATTACAGGATTTCAGTTGCCTTACTCCATATGTGAGGTGTTACAAAGATCTGCTTTGTGAAAGGAGCTAAGGTGACTGTGTCACTGGCTTGGTCTGCAGGTAAAGGAGTTGGAAAATTGCCCGGTTTTGTAATTGGTTGGTGAATTAATTGTATGTAGTTGTCCATGGTGAGGATTTACTAATGGAATGCATCTCTCACGTTGTTAAAGTTGATACAGTGCACCTTTTCCAGGGAAAGCAGGAATTCAGAGTTCATACTGAGGGCTCTGTGGTGTTACTGGTGTCACTGCTCTTTTTATTATATAGTATGAATCTTGCGCTGTCATTTGGACCCCATTTTACTAGGGACTGTATATTCATATACACTACAATAAGACTATGTAATATTATGAAATCAAAAGAGGAAAATACTGAAAACCAGATAGATACAGGAGACTAGAAAAGGCAAATCATGTATGACTGCAGCATGCTTTCAGGTAAAGTTTATAAGCTTTTCATGAATGAATAAAGCAGCAGAAAATCATATTTGGGGTTCACTGGAAATGTTGCTGGAAAAAGATGACTTTATTACTGCCCCCCTTTTTTTTAAAAAAAAAAAAAAAAAGCAAGTGGTGATCTGTTCATGAGCATGTATAGAATTATCCAGGTTAGTAATCCTTAAACATACTGCGCTAGTCCTATTACATTAAGTTGTAACTGATGAAATTGGTAGAAATGTGTAAGCTATTTTTATAGGAAAGGTTGCCACTTTTATGTAACTCCTATGATTTTAGGCATATTCAGCGGAGTCTTTTTCAGCCTTTTGGTGAATGATCTTTTATTTCTGCCAAAACAAATTGGTGAGAGGCAGCACACTCCACTAAGAGCCTATGTTCCGGGCATTTTACACCAGCCCAATCCTAAAATACCTATTTTCAGACATTTAAAAGTGACAGTTCAGAAAATGTCTGATCCTTGAAAGTCCTTCCATAAATGTCCATTGCCAGTTGGTAAACTATTTAGGTCTCTTAAACTGCTCCTTTGAATTTTTAGAAATACATGTAGTTGTAAGAAGCACACCCTACTGGCATTTTTTTCCTATCAAAGAACATATTTCTATTGTGCTCTAATGCTAACACTTAACATGCTTTTGTAAAATTTGTTTTTAAAGGAGAGAAAATGTTAGTAAATGTACAGGTAAATCTACCAATTAATTAAGTCTACATGTAATTAAGTAAATGTAAATTGCCATATGCTCAGTACATTTCATAACCCTGAAGATAATAATTACCATATCTAGCTCATAATGGCCTTACTTTCCGAACAAGTGGGATATTCTCAGTCTCTTTTTTTTTTCTTAGTTATGTTTTTTTGGACAAATACTAAATGCAGTCATAAAATATAACTGAGAGTAGAGCTATTTGTTCAAATTTGTGAATACCAACTTAAAAATTTCGAAATTCCTGTCCTTGCAGGTAAGGGTAAACAAAGAACTGATTTTCAATCCTTCACATGCAGCCTACAAATCTGAAGGTGAGGCAATTAAAAAAAAAAAAACTTTCCTCATCTTTTTAATTGCACTCACATGAAATTTTACAAAAGGAAGTAGGAAAATAATTAATAAATTGACACTGAAACTTCACTTTCTGGAAGATGCCATTTCTCTTACTCCATCAGACAATCCTGCAATGTCTGAAGGGCAAATATATAAAAATATGAATGTGCTCAAAAAACCAGAATTTAAAAGGGAGTGTGAAAGCAATTTGTTTAGAATCTGTCCAGTCATAAGAGATGACTCATCAGACCATGCATCTCAAAACACTTTCATCTTTGTCTTTGACATGCCCTTAGTCATTCCGATTTTCCTCAGTCTCTTCATGGTTATTAAATACTGAACTGTTGTAAAATATAGTGTAAATTATATATGTATATTGATATTATTCTGTAATCCATATTATGAACACTGACAATAGTCAGTTGTTCTTGCTAAATTGTTGTATTGCTTTACTAATAATGAATTTTACTCATTATGTTTAATAACTGATTCCGTCCTTTATGATTGTGATGAATGGAAGGAAATGATTCACATAGCCATCCATATTTTAGCTACACTTTCTCAATGGCTTCTTTAAAATTGTGTGTATCAGTGTTAAAGCAGCAACTTAAGACTGTCATAGGTGAAGATTTTTCCATGTGTAATCATGTGCAATACAACGCAGCATCAATAGTTACATGCTCTGAGAAGTAAAAAAACCAAATGCATAAAGTACTATCAAGTAAGAAAGGGTTTTCCAAACTGGATGGCACTAGCGATACAGAAGTACTTTCAAAATAGTGTGAAACATTTCACAGACCCACTTCTCCTGATTGTCGTTACTATGGTTCTCACCAATGCAATTGATGGTACAAAGCAATCAGATTTTCTGAAAACCTGATCAAAGAAGAGTTATGTATGGCCATACCATATGCATTTAGGACTATGAACATTCAACCTGAGGAAGAGCTGTGTTAATTTGAATTAGAAGAAGACAGGAGGAAGACTGATCTGGTGATCTGGTTGTTTTTTAGTTTAACGGCTGAAGTGAAATGAGATAAAGAATAGCAGTTAAAAGGAATTTATTAGGACAATTGTTAATATTTTTGTATGAGTTCATTCCAACTAAAAATATTTTGTAAAGTCACTCCTCTATAAAATCTGCTTAGAAGAACCCTTTGGAATATGTTCTGCAGGCATTTTGAAAGAAGATGGGTTACCCATGTGAAAGACTCACAAACACCTTTACCTTCGCCCTTCCTGATTCTTTTGACCTACTGTTTCCCCAGTTTTTAGATGAGTTTCTACCAATGCTATAGGTAATAATAAAAAAAAGAAACACAAGAAAAGCATGCAAGTCAACAAGAAGATTCACAGAGGAATGCAATCAAAAATGATCTTGCAAATCAAGCCTAGAATCAGACTATCAAAAATTAAAAAACTTTCAGCTATTTGCAATTATAGTGGTAATTGCTATTTTAAAATGTTTTCCTTCTTCCAAAGAAACTCCATGTTGTTAGCTGAAATTCTAGGTATGCTAAATCACAGAAAATCTTTTTGCAGCTGATGAAGACTAAATATTATAGGCAATCAAACCAGCGTATTATCTACATATTTCAGCTGATTAAAAAAAAAAAAAAAAAAAGTAGCTTTTGGAACTTCTTTGAAAAATCATTTTACTGTGTAGTACTAGCTAATTACAGCATACTTTTTCACAGACCAAAACAGTAGCATTATCTATTTTAAAGCAAGAGACTGTGATTTTTAAATTCTTTTTAAGGAAATTGCATCTGAGGTCTTTGGTATGGTATTTTAGTCCATGCAATTATTCCTTTTCTTTCTTTTGTGAATCACCATTTGCAGTGCATTTTTGATTATATATGTAAACCAAATATAATAATTAAGGTTTCCTTAAAAGTATTGTAATTTAAAGATTGATATATCAACTTTACATAATATGAAGCCATTAAATAAAAGTAAATGCCTGAAATTTATATATAGAATGTAGGAAAATGCTATTAAATAATAATGTAAGAATAATTTTGGTTCAAGAGTGATTAATATGAAGGGCAACTAAATTCTGAGATCTTGTGTGAGACACTTCCTTGTACTGTATCTTGAATATGAAGAACTGCATTTATTTTTATTCTCTGATAGTAATAATAAACTAGAATCTTGTTTCTTTTGTTCAGAGGCTTGTTTAATTCACGACTTTTGAAGGATAGGTTCCATAAAGAAAGGGAAAACTCTACCTCAGTTTCATTATTGAAACTTTTTAATTAGAATTTTTCTAGTAAATCTGTTAAAAGGCAATAATATGCCAAGATTTTTAATGAAGTAAAAATTCATAGGCATTCTGCTAGCTGTTTTCTTTTAGCAACATTTCATTAGTTATTAGCCTGATGTCTGAAGAACAGGTATTAGGAAATAACTTACCCTCAGAATCTCTTATAAAGGTGAAGTGGTACAACATAAAATTGGTCTATATAACCAATCCCTGGCAAATTTATAGGATTTAGTTTTGAGCAGATATTTAGGAAAAAGGGAAGTGAATACTTTTCTAACTGTTTTATGCGCACTACGTCTGTGTGAAGCAAATGCAGAGGATTGGCAGGGAAGTGATGACACAGCAGTGGTACAACTGCAGTAGGATCAATGAAGCTGGCAGAGCCCTGGGTGGAATTTTTTGAAGTTAGAGGTGAATTTTTAGTGGGGGATCCTGACTTACAGACCTCATTTACAAAACAGTCAGAATGAGCAACTGTATTAAAGTACTGTGAAATAACGTAAGAGGGTTTTTTGTTTGTATTTGTTCTTTTTTCCTGGACTTGCAACAAGAGCAGAGCTGAAAAGTAGAAGTTCAGGAGAAAAGAAAGTCTTTAAACACCGACATAACTGCAGCTAACTGTTAGTATAAAATGGAGACTTTGATTAATCTGTTAAATATCTAATTTTCAACTCACTGATTCATACCATTGAGGCCAAGAACTTCATAAATATTTAGCATCTTTAGTAAGCTTGTGTGACAATTTGAGGCAAAATGAAGCCAATAACCTTAAAAACAGAGCAAAAAGGGTTCACAGGTTGAAACCACTCAGTGTTGTTTAATCTGCAGTACTAAATTATTAAATCCTTCAAGGAAGAGAAATTTCATACTATTAAAAGAGTGTTTGGAAAAATGACTTTTCAACATAGTAAATCTGCTAGGTTTGAAAAAAGTGGTTTTATTCCGGGCATGAGAGATACAGGAACAAATAAACTACTCCTGTGAACATTGCATAGGGTCACTTGATATTTTTTTTTATGAGGTGCAGAACATGGGACATTTGTGGGGTGTGTGAAATATCATAGCATTTTGAGTTTTAAGTGTTTTAAGTTACTTTTCTGACTTTGTAAGCAGCTTACTTTTTTCATAATAAAAATACATGCTAGAAAAAAAACCAAAAATATATTTGGATCACTTTTGTAGTATGGCTGTATATATAAAACCAGACCTCTCATACATCATTCTATGGATTAGAAATAAAGCTATTTGAGCAGAGGTCTTTGTTTTGTAGTAACTATAAACCCGAACTTTATTATGAAAGAGATACCAGTGAGGTTTTTTCCTCTTACAAGATGTCTCTAAATCTGATATGACATGATACTGTATGAATGAAAAAGCTGTCATGATTTCAGATATAAGAAGCCTGAAAGTAAATGTGTAGTATTGCAGCCATACGCGGGAAAAGCACCGGTCATTTTATTCTATAGAATTCCTGAGCCAGCTGATAGATGAATCGCTTTTGACAGTAACTCACTTTTTGACCTATGTGGCAGGGAGAATGTCACAGCAGTGGGAGAGGTTCTGTGATAATTGGAAAGTGAAGGGGACTTGGTGGTGCAGTAGGTTGGTGCATTAGCCTTTCCCCTCTGGGGACCTTGGTTCATATTCTGCCTTAAGGTCACTAGTGAAAATTCATGCTTTGGTGTCCTGCTTCTGTTTGTACATATGACAAAAAACACCCGTATTTGGGAAAAAAAAAAGAAAAAAAAGTTGCCTTTCTTCACTATAAAGCAGAGAGCTTAAACAGCCTTTATTTCTGTAATACATGCCTGTCATGCCCATTTTTGCCAAAAGAGCATTCACTTAATATGTTACTACAAAGGAAAAAAGGAAAAACTTCTCAGTTGATATGCATTAAAATAATGCAAATAATGAAGGAAACTCATCCATAATACAAAAAAGCTACACTGATAAATTGCCCATTTTCATTTGGAATTAACTTCTGCTAATCTCTCTTGCACTGAAGTTATATTTCCCTTAAACTCTTTCACTTGAACCTCCTTCTGCCTCAGATTTTTAAGTGCCAGAGAACTGCTGTTTCATATGCAGTGGAGTGGAGCAGTGATGACATCCAGTGATTAATTAGTTCAAAAAGTACACATTCCCTAAAGGTATCCTGGGAGCCACTTTCCAGGCCTGTTTAAAAGAAACATATTGCTTGCATTTACAGGTGGTAGTAAGCTGAATGTAGATTGGTTATCAACGATGTACTGTCTTTTATTACATCTGTACTGCTTACTCTTATTGCCTTGTAACAAGGGTGGTGCAACTAATTGTGCTTAATGATCCAGTGCAAAGAGCCTGAATTTTGTCATATCAACTCCTCCTGTGTTTATCTTTTCGGCTCCTTCAAAATTTACAACTTTGAAGTTACATTAGGGATTTGCAGCAGTGTGTGAACACCTTAAGTTTCAACCCCACAAAAATGTTAGCTCTGTTTACAACAGTGAGAGAGCTTCCCTCTTTAAACACGAATTAAATATTCAGGATGGGTTCAGCCTGAAAACCCTAGTGACTAAAGCAGTCTGTTCAAGGATGAAAAAGGCATCAGGGAAGGAAGACCTATAATTTTATACCCTTCTTCTAGGCAATAGGCGATCACAATTATGGCTCCATCTCTGGCGCAGGTAACAAGAATTACCAGCTAACCACAGTATCCAGTCTCTATCCCTTTTTGACAATCATTTCCCTCTCTACCTTGAGGGAAACATGAGGTAAAGATTAAAACCTACTTTATTTTTTTCCCCTTCAATAATAACAAAAAAGATAGAGCAGGGTAAACAGAGAAGAAGCGAAGGATTAAAGGATGAAGACAGGACAGAGGAAGCTTGAACAGAAAGCAGCAGACAAGAACAGAGCTGCCATTTGACTGATAAATCATTCTCTTAATCAACTGTGCCAGCCAAAGGCCTGAATGAGCAGCTACAAATGTAGAAGCTTCAACCAATTTAATTTTTTTTGTTTCCACCCCTCCAACACATAGCTAGTAATTTAAATTTATACATTTAATTGTACAAGTTTCTAATAGGGTGGCAGGAGCCTTGGTTTGAGACTTCCCCCCTCCCCCCCCCTTTCTTTTTTTATGTAAAATACTTCCTAGAATTCTAAAAACCTTTAAGTAGCTTCTATTACTACATAAGAGTTTAGGTCTTCTTTAAGTGCAATAGATTTCTTTGAGTAGTTACATTTCTTTACTGGTTAAGTTTTGTTGTTGCTGGTTTCTTTTTTCATAAAACACCACAGAGTTGATCTGAAGCCCTCAATAAGAACCAGAAGCAAGACAGCATTGAACTGTGACTTTTCCATATATTGTGATGTTCACATAAGGGAGTAAGCTAAGACAGGCCTTCTCTGGGTACATGTGCAGCCTGCCAGATCAGCAAGGTTGCTCCCGTCCACCCTTCACTTGCACCTTTCACCTCTAATTGCAGACCAACCTCAGGGATGCCTTTGGGAAGTCAGTCTCATATCCTCTAAAGGTTGAAGATAACAGTTTTACAGCCTGGGAAGAGGAAGAGTACTTAGGAAGGTCCCTCTGCTTCTCTATTTCTATGCAAAGGTGAGACTTAGAGGTTCTTTTAGCTTTTGGTTTCGATTATGAAAAATGAAAGGTAAAGGTATTGCAGCAATTGCAACGAAATGTTCAGATTTCTAGCTGCCTATGAAAGTGTGTATACTTCTGGATTTGATTTTGAGTTGAGAAAATAATCTGACAATTTATTTTTACACCACTTTAGTACTGGTGTGGATTTTTTTTTTTAAAGTTTCAGTGTTGTTAGGTATGATGCACAGAAGCAGGGTGAGAAAGTGATTTCATGCTCTATTTCTCCAGATGAAGTTTTGTGCTTTGCTGACAAATATTGACATCTAAACCCAAATTGCAACTTCCGAGGTCTAACAATGGTAAATAAAAAACCTCTTCACAGAAGTCATAGACATTTATAGGCCACATAAAACTTCTGAAATGAGTTGATACCTTACCATGGCATAGGTTAGCTTGAAAAAAATCAGCCTTTCTTGGGTTTAGACTCCAAAGGCGATGACCAGTTTCTATGCTTTTTAAATAGGTTGTTTTCTACTATGATTTTTAACTATATTGAAACAAAACAAAAGTTAAAAAAAAAGAAAAATTGGTTACCATGTTGGGGATTTCTTTTGGAATTGAATTTTCTTGATTGTCTGCAATCAAATAAACTTACAGTACTTGGTAGGATATAAAAGGATGAAGTTATCTAATGCATGAATATAAGGAAGTATCAATACCTTTACTTTAGAAGTCTGAAAAGTAGCTCTTTTTTTTCTATTAATTAACCTATAATTTTACCACATAACTGGTTTTGGGTTTGATTTTGCACAGCAAGCTTCAATGACCAGAAGGTAATGCAATAAGGAAATTGTATATGCTACTTTGCTACCAGTTTGTTATCTCAGGCTTCTGCCTCACAGAGGTGGGTGTTCATCTTGGGGTGATTCTTTTCATCTCTTGCTCCCACCTTTCTGTCCCTGTCCAGTCTCTGCTCTGGACATGGAAAAAATCCCTTACAGAATAACTGCTCAGCTATTTCTGTTTACAAAAAAGTTTGTGGGTTTATCTCAATAACCAAGGCTTTAAAACATGGAGGTTCTCCAGATGTTTCATGAATGTCACTGTCCTTCCTGCCTTGAGGACAGAGCACATAAGAACAGAAATCTCTCCAACCAGCCATCAGTCAGTGGTAACCCGTCTCCACTCATTAATCGTTACTTTACTGTAGTTGGACTCTTTACTGGGTTAATACTTTTCCTATATGTAATTTAAGACAACATAGTTTCACTTGAAGTAAAACAAAGAAACAAGTGCTGCAAACAAGGGAAAAGGCATCTTAAAGTTTCATCCAGTTCAACTCAGTCATTTATGGCTGTGATTCTTGGTTTTGCTGTGCTATCTCAGGAAAGATTTTCACCTAAAAATACAGTAGAGCACTTTATTAAGCTGGTTGCATGTTATCTGGCCAGATATATAATTTTGGGCTGTTTCTAGTGATTTATATTTATCTTTAAGATGTTTCCTAAAATAGCTTTCTGAAGATGGAATTTAATTCCACCAAAAAAGTGAATACTGTGTACTATATATTTAAGACACAACTCTGGGGTATGAGAAAAATTATCAAAATTTGATAATAGAAACACAAAATGTTTAATGATTTATCAGATATTATTTATCAAAAGGTTTACATAGCTGCCTACATTCCTAATGAGAAGCTCTGGGATTACAGCCATAATCACAGGTTTATGATAAAGTTATCTAAGGCTTTGATCCATTCAGATGTTCAGTCCAACAAGCACTAATATCGTAATAGTGTATAAGTAGGTTTACTGAATGATCGTAATGTAATTATGGCACTCTGACATACACTTTTTTCACAGGCAAAACTGTTTCAATTAAGAATAATGGAATACTGCTAGATGAAGTAAAATTATGGCACTGTCTGTTCGTTACATAAAAAACCCATTCTGCAAATAAGAATATTAAAATTTAGAATGGAAACAGTAGTTTTACATTCTTCTCTTCAGGATGAGTTCTTAGTTGCTGGAAATTTAGAAATGGAGTAGATGTAGGTGGGCAAGTAAGGGTCCATGGCTTTGAGTTGACTTTTTCATCCTACAGCCTTGATAGACTTTGTGGCAAAATATTCCCAGTCATAACTCTACATGACATTAGGGTTGTAGCCAGATGATGTGATTACAGCCAGGTGCTGTATACCTGACAGATTTCAAGAGGTACAGAAAAAGTGTTAAAGATGTGTCTCAGTTTTGTGAAGTCCATATCAGGAAAAAAATTGGCTAGCTCTGCAGGTATTTCTAGCTCTGTTTTGCTTCAAACAGAAGTTGAAGCTTCAATCTTTCATGTATTTAGAACTTTTTAAAGGAACAATTCCTCCAAGATGACAACAAACTCAGAAAGTATAAAAGCTTAAGAAAATACATAACATACTGAAATATGCACACATACTGTACCTCATCTTGCCTAGTTCTCCATGAAATGTCAAAAGAACCTCCTACTGTGATATGTCTGTGAGCTCTGCAAGACTGATTAAATTTCTATATAATGTCAATCGTTGCATCCTGTGAACCATAAATTATAAAATTTGTGTTCTATTTTATCACTCCATAAAAAGGCTTAAAACTTTTTTTTTCTTATCAGATACAAAGAATAAACTGTGACTCTCATTTTATTTGTGGCAATTTTATGCACATACAGAAACAGAGTGTAAATGTGGGGTATATTCTTTATATATGTGTTCAAAAGAAATAGATTAAGAAAGCTTTTGCTACAATGAAATAAATAATATTATGATTTATTTCTCAGGTTTGTAGCATCCTAAAATAAGGGAACAAAATTAGGTGTCCAAAGCCTAATATGTAAAGGTCGCTTGAGAGCAGAACGCAGAATGTTCAGGCTGTAAGAGGATGCGGTTTCCTCCCTTACATTTTTAACTAGTGGAATAGCAAAATATAATCAGGAGGTTGGTGTTAGAGAAGATCTGCTTTGTGACAGAAACTAGTGTTAAAAGGGCTTGTGGTCATTTCTCACACCACTTCAGGATGTGTGGTTTCTGTACAGAATCTCAGCTTACACATTTAAATAGTATTCAATGTTTTTGACCTTTTGGCACCACATACCAAGAGGCTAATGTGAGGAATCTGTTCCTCTTGAATTGCTGACTGTAGTTTAAGTCCATTGTTCAGAGAGTTTCAGGATTATGAATTTCAAACTAAGACGAACATAATAAAACTGTCTATATTCTCATTCTCATCTGTGTCTCACACTCTCTTACTCTCTCTCACAGGGTTTTGTACTGTGGCTCATCACCATTGCATCTGAGTGCCTTCCAAATAAAATAAATAACAGTAGCAAAGCCTCCAGTGAACATCATGGGGAACATCAACATTGAGAGACAGGGTTTATAAATCTGCGTGCAACACTGTATGAACGTGCTTAGATTGCTTCCAGACCGGAGCTGGCTTACATCCAGCTTCTTGAGTAAAATGTACTTGAGTGACTTTTGGCCCGTATTCACTGTATAGCCTTGCTTTAGGGTTGGTGCTTCTCTCAGGGGTGGGGTAGAATGGGAGGAAGGTGAGAGAGGAGGGCATGTTTGTGTGACAGCTTTCAGTAGCTTGTGATAATTGTGCACAAAGTTTTTATTCAGATTGTCTCACAGTTACGAATACACCTGTGATTTTTTCCCTGTGTCTCACAGTTATGAATACACCTGTGATTTTGTTTCCTTTTTACAGCTGTGATTTATTTCCTTAATGGAAATAAGCATAATTTTAATAACTTCTCCTAATGAAAAAAGAGCAAGGGAATTAATTTGATTTTTTTTTCATGTAAAAAAGTTCTGGTCTTCTTCAGTTTATTTTTATAGCTTTTTGTATCTTTAGTATCATAGGTATACTGAGCAATATGCCATTAAATCAAGAGCAAATGTAAGTTGATCATAACAGAGTGGCTTTCAAAAATGCAATATTCATTTTGAGAATGGATCATAAATGGAAGCCATTAGCAGAATTTTGCAAGATATAGTCTGTAGTAAGATGTATGAATAAAAGTGGTAATTGCAAGAATTTTGAAATTTTAAGAGGCAAATATTGTAACAACGAACTGTAAAGTAAACAGTTTCAAAATTCTTAAAATCAAGAGTCACATCAAACCAAGTGCTAGTAAAAAGAAAGAGTAACAAAACCTTAGGTTTTTTTTAATCTCCCCTTCATGGAAATATGGGTAGATTATATGCATCATAGGGCAGATTTTGTAGCTGATTTTCTGTATAATCTAGTGGATGCTGTTTCTCACTAAAGGATTTGATTCAAACCCATTCAGAAGTTATCTTTATGAAACCATGTCATATAGTTGGCTACTTTGTCAAGACCTGGCAAAGAAGTGTTTGGATGAAACATTTGTGTGTCATTGAAAAGATATAGTAACAGTGAACTATTCAGTAGTAACCAGTTTTCTCTGACTGTTTAAAACTCTGGACTTTTGATAACTTCTGAAAGGTTAGTGGTTGCAACTAATTTTTTTGAGTGAAATCTGAAAGTGTAGAAATTATGGTTCTAAAATCAGAGGTGTTGATGCAGTGCTGTGTCTTGATTTTGGGCCTTCTGCTACTTTTCTGGGGAAATACACTATGTCCTGGGCAGGGGGAAACAAGTATATATAGGACTATCAATGTTTAAGCAGTTCATCTAAAGATCTCTTATTTCAATGCATTGTCACTTGTGGTATGTTCTTTGCATTTCTTCCCTAATTCATGGAGTCCATTTAGAACTGAAAATTTTACCAACCTGGCAAAATTAGTAGTCATTTACCACCTATTTTCAAATCTGCTGAAAGGAAAAAACCTCTGGTATTACATATGGAAAATGCTGGTTTTGTAATACATTAACATGATTTCCTGAAGAGTGATTGTGGTACAGGGTTTTCCTGGGCAGGGTCAGCATGATACATATACAGCAATAGAACACTTAGGAGAAAGCTGTTGATTTCCTAACCTTAGAATAAAAGATAAAGACATTTAAACCTGAAAACTCAAAGACTGTATAGATTTCCTTTAGATTCTTGCTGAGTTGAATTTTGTGCTTTCCATTCTTAAAGGATGCCTTATTTACAAAAAACAAGGGAGTATGCACTTCTGTTGTACATAAACTTGATGACAATTTCTTAAGCTAAATAAGCATGGCATGCAGATAGCAGTTTTCCTGGCATTGAGGCAAATGTAAAGACAGTTTCTTAGTCTAAATCATTGGAAGAAATTAATAACTTGTGTTTGCTTCAGTACCCAAAGACAAAAGTATCATTAAAAAAGTTGTTTAGAAAGTAGAGGGTAATATATCTGTTTTTCAAAATGTATGCAACATAGAAAGTATAAGAGAGATTTCACTGTAATCTTAAAAAAAAAAATCAAAAGGAATTTAATTGGAATATGGCAAAGTGTGCCAAAATATCTATATAAATACACATATATTTGTCCTAAATGAATGAAAAGCTGAGTAACAGTCATTTTCTGAACTCCGTGAACTATTCCTACATGTTCTGTATGAGCCTTTGTACAGAATCTTTGGTGAAAGTTTTTTAGGAAAAAATGAAGAAAAGAGTAATTCTCTTGTACAGCTTCTTTTTGATCGCTAAAGGTCATTTGGGCATCACAGGGTGGTACTACGTCTGATGAGGGCAACATAAAATACTCAATTTATTTGCAAATGTTTAGTTACATTATTTCAAAGGTGATTTATCTAGGTATTATTTAAAATGCAGTATAATTTCATTTTATTTAGTTTTATTTTACTTGGAAAATTAGAATGAAGCGGCAGTAGAGCTAACAACAGTATGTGCTTGAGCCTCATGAGCTGCTGCTGTTATTACTCAAGAGGCAGTGTGGATATAGACTGACAGCTAGAAGAATGGAAAGGCTGAAGAGGGGTATCTTGGAACACCAGACAGCTACCAATGACTCTGTGGCTGGATTTTGGAGGGGAGCTAGAAGATGCTTTGCTCTAGGTAGGCAGGCAAGAAGAGATAGCTTAATAGCACTTTATCAGAGTCCTTGGCATGACTGAGCCTCTAGAATGTCAAGCAAAAGGGAGAACAGTGGTAATATATGGGTAAAATTACTAAAACTTAAACTTTTTAAGTTAAGTGTTAAGTATTAAGATATTGTCTAGAAGCCTAATGGTTTGATCTGAGTTTAAAAGGATATTTTTTTTGGTGGGGTGGTGTTTGGTTTGGGGTTTGATTTTTTTCTTTTTTATATTTTTCTGCGTAAAGGGTCTATTTTAAAGCATTCACATAAAACCTTAAGTTTTAGGATCTGGAAGAAAGCAATTTCAATTAGTAGATGCTTCACACAGTCACATTCTGCCTTTTGAATCTCTTGATTTTGATAAGGAATAAGTATGTCATTATTTTATTTTTGTAAATGTTCCTTAAAAAGAATCAACTTGTTCAAAACTTAGGTTCAGTAGAAAACATTAAAGCAACAGAAAGCTTCATCCTTTTTCCTTCCATGGGGTCACAGATTCAGAACTTAATTAAATTTGAGAAACAAAAGTAAATAAATAGGGAAGTAAAATTCCCAGAGGTGTAGAAAATTACTCAGAAATGTGGAGACCTCGAAGGTATTCCCGAGTTAAAGAAAATATAGGATGAATCAATAAATGAAGATGCCACCTATTTGAATCCTGGGAATACTGCTTATCTGAGTAGAAAGATAGGTCTTACCACCTCAAATGAAGGAAGAATCTTAGGCTTAGAAAGCAATTTAAATTTTGAGTCAGGAAAAGAAATAGGTGTGAAGGTCAAATATACAAAGAAAAAGGCAGAAATTATGTTCAAGAAAATCTGGAAAATATCCAGTGCTCTGGATTCAGTAGGTGAAAGGTCATGGATTTGCCCAGGGAAGGGTCAGTGAAAAAAGCAACAGCTAAAGACTTTCAGCTTTGCATTGCCAATGTCTTTCATATATTCTTTTTTTTCAGGTAATGGACTTCCTGCATAGTCCTTCCAATAACGACATTAGCTGAGATAGAAGCTTAGTAATGTAGATGTTGGTCCACTAGAAACTGGGCTTCAGTAACCACTGCAAATCACACAGGCTTTTAGACAGCTGCCAATCAAAGATAAAGGTTCATAGTGTTCAAAAATAATTACAAGGATGCATCTTTTAGGTGTCCTCTTTTGTTTCTTACTTAAAAACCTAAAAATGTATCTTCAGTTTCTGCAATTACGTTTATTGGTGGCTCAGCATAATTCTTCTTTAAAAACTGAAGACCTCATGCTAGACCTTTGATGTAAACACCTTAACACCAATTGAAATTGCAGTTCCTGATGTTCCCAGGTGTCAATGTTATATTTCATCAAGTTAAATTACAAGAATGAGTAGAATTTAGAAGGGCAAAGGCACGGAAATAAAGTTCTTTGTACCTTTCTAAAACCTTGTAATGAAAAATTTTGTTTTGCCTAAATAAAATAATTCAACAGAACTCAAGTTCTATGCAACATCAACTTGTTAGTATTAATAATGTGTGTTGAGAAACATTGACGCTAGCCTCATGTCATAGGAAAATATATAAAGATTCATTTCTGCGAAAGCTCACTATATAAATGGGCAAGACCGAAAAGGAGTGGAGAAGGAAACAAACACATGGAAAAGTCAAATCAAATGACTTGCAGGGTGGGAGCAGTAAACTTGCCCATCTCCACATCCACTCTGGATCTGTACCTATAAAACCAATAGTAGATGACAGTTCCTAAATACATCACAGAAGCATTCATATTGGGAGTGAGGGGTGATAATAGGTGAGATAATTACAAGGTGCAACTGTGTACCTCAGCTATTAACTGCTAACTACCTATAATTAAGCAGCAGCTCTAATGCTCTATGACGGGTAAGTTAATGTAAATACTTCCAGCTAGTGTTTAGCAGCCTTTGCTCTGCAGAAATTGAGCTGCTGCTGACTCAGAAAGTTTCATGAAGACTGCTGAGGCACAAGAAGGTCATGGTTTTCTAGCAAGTTTGAGAAATACTACATTAAGCTGCACCTTTTCTCAAATATTTTAGTTGTCTTTTGATTTTACTTCACAAAGCTTGACATTTGTGGTTTGCTTTTACAGGTCATAGGGTCTGTTCCTACATTAACTGCCCGTAATTAGGTGAGTGAAGATTGCAAGCACAGCAAGAATTCCAGTTTTCACCTCTGTGGCTGAAACTCAATTAATGGTAGTGTTCTTCTGCATGGTAGCTCAGGTATCCACTGTTAGGTGATTCAACAGCTCTGTTTTTAATCTGTTTCTTGAAATCTGGTTTTGTCCCTTCTGTTACTTACGGAAGTCTGTGACAGCCAGTTTCATTTGAATACTGAAAATAAGTCTATTCTTTATAGCTTCTGTTCTTTACAAAGAATGTATCCTGTGAGTATCCAGTCTCTTGTGTTTGATTTCTCTGAGCCAGCTATTCAAGAAAAGCTTGGACATAGTTAAAAAAGTATTGTTAGCAGGAGAGCTTTAAGTGTTGCGTCAGTATTTGTCTCCCCCATGGTCCCCCTCCTGGTTCCCTTTTTTATAAGTTTTTCTAGAATGTGCTGTCTTGACTCATTATCTGTGATTTTGTAAGGTCTCCTGGTGTGGAACACAAGTGAGTGCTGTCTCTTCTGATGGGTGTATTTGTGTTCTCAAGGGAGCAAAAAGACTAGTTTGGTTGAGCCTCTGTAGCAGTTGGCTCCCTCGTTCTCTGTAGGGAACTCTAGAATGGAAAATGCAGCCAGTCATACATGCTGTAATTTACATCTGTAATTTGATGAAGGGGTTAGATTCACAGGACCAATTTGCACTGGGACTCCTGTGGGCCTAAAACTGAAATATTTTGCCACTGCTATCCAGCATTCATTTTTGTCTTGATCAGTCTCATATCTTTCCACATCAAGTTTGTTCTCTTGGAGTTATAAATTTATATGATGCCTGGTAGTCCTTGTTTCCCATGTTAAATAACCAAGTAAGTTAAGTGGTAGCTGGAAATGCTTCCTTTCTAATAATCAGATAAATACATTTTATGGGGAAAAGTACGCTATACAGTATTTGCTATGTTTGCAAAGGCCATTACTCCTTTATTTTTAGAATAATCAAATATTTCCACAGTAATTCACTGAGGTCTTTAGACAAAGTACAGTCTTTAAGCAAAAAACCAGCATCAAGTAAAAGCTCTTGGACAGCTCAAAAAGCACAAGAAATTAGTATTTATTAATGAAATGGAATTAGGCCAGTAAGGAATTATCAGTAACTTCTGAAATGAACACACATACTAGATAAAATACTGTCAAAGCTCATTATTTTATAAAATAGGTTTGTTACATAATTTATATTACTATCTTACCAAAAATATCGTTCTTGTTGCCCCAGGAATCTCTGCAACCACCACTAGGCAGGTTTCCTTCTGATGTAGCATGTGCCACACTAAAGCTACACATCTAGAAACTTCTGGAAGTTAAATGATTGAGGATACTTTGGTTTTTTTCCTGAACTTCACTGTTTTTGGAATTATCAGGCCACAGCAAGGGTAAAATGACAATGAAACTTTCTATGCAATGTAAGAATAATCAAATTGTATTGTTTGCAAATAGCATTGTTTGATCGTTTATCCTTTGAAAAAAAAGAAAAAAAAAATTCTTTTCATTTAAATGTACCTTCAAAATGAAACATCAGAAAATTCTCATTCCTTATGTATATTTCCAGACTATTTAAACTTTTAAATATATGAATTTTCTGTAAAACTTATTAATGGAAATTTGTTTACATATTTTTGTCTCAATTATCTATGCCCATAGGACCCATTCAATCAATTTTTCACTAAGTAGTTTTCAAAATATAATTACTCTTATGGGTAGGTCTATGAACAGCAGTGTCATTTACACTATAGTTCACTAATTGCACTTCTTAGCCATTATAATGAATTATACTTGTACATTCTTCAAGAAGATCAGTTAATGCTAATCACTTCTATCACATATATCACGTAGAAGACATCCATCTAGAATAGCCTTTTCATTTACAGCCTCGTTCCCTTTTAATTATCTTGCATTGTGAGATATGTCCATAAATGTATAGCGTGTGCTCACATAACCAGTTAACCTTGTAAACTTAGGAATTAAAGTTGAGTTTTAAAATTTAGGAGAAGCATTTTTCTAGTTTTGAAGAATTTAAGATGTAACGATTAAGTTTGTGATATTTAGATGTACGATTCTGGAATACCAGTTCAGGAATTACTGGCTATAGGAATAACAGAAACAAATGGTTCTAGTGTGAAACTTGATACATTTATGAACAGGATCTATAGGGCAGATTACTTTTTATGTTGGGTGACCAGATTGGTTGACCCAGATGCTTTCCTAGCCCTACTTTTTTGTGCTTTAACAAGACAAAGCAGTGTGTACTGCAAAGTAAGGAGCTGAGTGCTTTTGTCTGACTAATCTATAGGCTGAATGCCTACATACAGGCAGTAAAAAGATTCCTTTGCATGATGAGAGATGCTGAAATAATGATCTCATAGTTGCATGAAATCCCTCTGACTAGTTTGACAACGAAAGTGTAATTTCTTAAGATGTGGGAAACTTTGCTGGGGATTTAGGTACAAGGCAGCCAGTTGTCCCAGGTGTGAAAAAAAGAGCTGCCACCTCTTCTCTTCTTGTTATCATCAGAGAATATTAAGACAATGTTCAGTAGTAGCTTACTGGAATTTCTAAGTTGTGGTAACACATATAGCAAAGATCTTAAAAATGAAACATGCATGAAAAATGAATTGATGTACACATGCTATATCTAGTATAAACAATAAGCACCAACTGATATCATTAGCATAGTTGTTATGGTTGGAATCCTCATGAAATTTCTATGATACCTAAGCTACCGGTGTCTTTACTCACATTTGAGTTTTGAAGGGGTAATAGTGAAAAGAAACTATGTATGAAAATACCAGAAATATGAAACAAATGGTCTTTTTCTTAGGTCTCCAAGCTGAAGAAAAGCACTGAAAAATAAAAAATAACTTTTCCAAAGTTGCAGCTTACTATAAAATAAACATTAATGATTAAAAAAAAAAATAAAAAAAAAAGGCCCATGGTTTAAAAATGTACTTTGGAACGTTCTGAGATATTCTTTGTGGAAAAATTAGAATATAAGAAGAGGCAACACAAAGGAGTTCTATAGCGTCTCACTAGTATAACTTTCTTGAGAGAAATCACACACATCAGTAACCAGACCAGCTTACTTTATAGACGGAGGGAAAAGGGACAATAGTATTTTAAGATTCTTTTTTTGTGTGTGCTTAATACCTCTAATGGGAAGTTCCCACTAGACATTCCAAAGACATTTTTTTTCATGGTGCAATTCCATTGACCAGCTTACTACATCAATTTTATCTATGGATGTTGACATACCTTCAGTAGATTTTGGCATCTTAATGTAGGACTTACAGAGTTGTCTGTTCAGTAAAGCTAGGGGATTGCCATGCTGACTGACCACGTTGTCTGCAACTCATGTGGAAGAGTATAAGAGAATAATTATTAGGAAAGTCAGATAGCTGGTGTATTTCCTAGCCATAAATACAAGATAAAGTGATAAAGAGAGGGAAAATGAGAAAGCTAGTTTGCATAATAAGGGTGGAAGAGGCTATGTAAATAGACCATGAACTTCACCTAGGAGATGAGGTAACGAAGCTTCTATAGCAGACTAATTGCTGAAGGGAACCTGTTTGAAAGAGGTACTGTAAATCCCCCATGAAACCCAGAAAGAGTCAGTTTCACATAGCTGGAGTCTGCTTGTCAACAAGAATATGGTGCTCTGGAAAAACTCCCAGAAAAGAGCTTTTCCATGAACTATCTTCCAGCTGCCAAACTATGAAATGTGGATCTTGGATCATAAATCAATTTTATGGGAGCAAGGAAAAATCCACCATTATTCTTTATGTCAGGAGAAATCTATATAACATCAAATTCTTAGAATTTATACTAAGGTTTTGTCCTTGTGTATCTCTTACCATTTAATTTTTTTTTTTAGTTACTAGCTATACAGATTTTTTTCTTTAAATATTACCATCTTGGAAGAAGTATTCTGATAAAAATATCTCAGCCAAATCATTCCTGTGCTTTTTGAATTTTTAATTGATTTTATTTTTATTACTTGCTAAATTTTATTTCAGATATGAGTTTAAATCGTATGGAACTGCATTCCCCTGAAATGGGTGGCAGAACATTCTGTCATATATACACACTGCATTTCCCTTAGTTTCTCTACCTTCTTCTAGTTTTTGATATGGATTATTATCAGAATAAGTAAGATATGGATATGGAACATGCTTGGGGTGCTTTGACATCTGAACCCAGTCCATGAGTTCAAAGCAAAACAAAGTTTTAACTTTTCTAAAGCTAGGTCATTGACTAAGTAGCTGAAAGTAAGGGGTGAGTGGAAGGAGATTAGGGAGTGCTTTAGCTACAGACAGAGATATCCATAGAGTCTGGGATTTTTTTCCTTCTGCTCTGGAGTCCTGCACTGTTTGGCACAGATCCATGGCCATGAAAGGTCCACTCCTATGCTCATCCCTCATTCTTTTCTGTTATCCACTGGTAGTCTATACCAAGCCCCTGAAGCACCTGCTTGGCATGCGTGATAATAATGTGACTATACTTTTAAGTGCACAGTGTGAAGGAAGGCAATTTTATTCTGAGGAGCAGCCCTAAAAACAGCCTTACCAAACAGTTACAGTCATTAAACCAGAGTTGCAGTACTGTTAACTTTTATTTTCTCTGTAATGCGTAGGTCTAGTTAATATGGAATAATCATAAGAATGGTTGAAACACATCATGTCAAAAGTATATTGAGACTAGCGTCTTGTCTGTAACACTGATGAGTAGTGGATACTTAAGGAACACGACAAGAACACACAGATGCTCTGACTCTAGCGTTTTCAGCAAACAGTGCTTTAGGGCTTGCATGAGTGAGAGGCTGCAGTCGAACTGCTGTGTTTGATAACAGCCAGCGTACCTATTCTCAATCAACTGGTCTAGTCCTTCTCAGATGGCATTTACACATTTGGCCTGTAGAGAGATTCAGAAAGAAAAACTGCAACTCCAGAGCATATTATGCATTGTAAAAAGCAATACTTCTTTTAAAAAATAATCTATTGTTTGATGTCACTGAGTGTTCGTAGTTTTAGTTTTATGAGACATAAAAACTTACTCCAACCTCCTTTTTTCCCCTCTATTTCTGACTTTACTCTTCCATTATATTGCCACTCAGCAACAACTGAGTTGTTGGCTCCTAGTCGTCTTAAGTTTTTTTCTTATTTGAATGCACTACTGTGCCTCTGACTACTTTTTTCTACTTTTCTATTGTTATTCTTTTGTTTTTTCTTAAAAAAGGCAGATCAGAGTTTCATGCTGTATTGATGACATAGATGTATTTCTTAAGTAGTGCACAGTGATGTTTTCTGTTTTACTGTAAATTCCATTCTTTTAATTTTCTACCTTTTTTGTGACCACTGCTGATCAGTTCGTGGAATTGAACTACCTGACTAGCTCGGTGGATGAGGGGAGAAGAATTGATGTTTATCCTTAGCAAGGCTTTTGACATTCTCTCCATATAGACAAGCTGGCAGAGTACAGGTTAGGTTAGTGTGCAGATGCAGGGGATTATGAGCAGTGGCAGACAATCCAGCTGAAAGCAGGTCCCTTGTGGTGTACCTAGTGGTGTTCATCAGGGGCTGGCAGCAGGGCCAGTACTGCTGAGCACTTTTATTAATGATCTGGATGATGGGGCAGAGAGTACCCTCAGCGAATTTGCAGATGATACAGAACTGAGAGGTGTGCTGCCATTCAGAGGGACCTGGGCAGGCTGAGGAAATGGGGCTGAAATGAATCTCATTACATTTGACAAAGTAAAATGCCAAGTGCCGCCCCTGGGAGACAGTAACCTTGGGCACCTGTACACACCGACAGCTGTCCAGCTGAAAAGCAACTCAGCAGAGAAGGACTTTAGTGTGTTGGAGGAGAGCTAACTGACCACAAACAAGAAATGAATGCATTATCGCAGCAAAGGCAGCATCATCCTGGGCTGCATTAGGCAGACTGTTGGCAGAAGGCTGGGGGCCGTTATCCTTGCTCCCTGCTCATCACTGGTGAGGTGCATCTGGACTGCTGGGTCCGGTTCTGGATGACTAAGGGATAGGAGCATCTTTCATGACACTTAGAAAGGCTAAAAGGGCTAGGGTTGTTTGGCCTCTAGAAGAGAACCTAAACAATTCTGTGAATTATCTAATGTCTTCACATTCTCTGCTGAGTGGCAACCAGGAAGTCTATTTCAAGTTATTTTGACTTCTCCACCTATGCTCTTCATATCCACTGCTTTGAAATCCATCTGCTATTTGATCAGTCAGTCACTCAGTGTTGTGAATTGGCTGGGTACTGACAGGATTAAAAAAAATCAACTTTATAGCAAAGAGGTTGGGGGTCCTGGTGGAGAAATTGAATATGAGTCAGCATGGTATCCTTGCAGCAATGAAGGCCAATTGCATAGTGCAAAGAGTGAAGCATTTTCTTTTCTTTTCTTTTTGTTCAACACTTTTGGTGCTGCTGGAGTACTGTCCCCAGTTTTATGCTCTGCTAAAGGACACATGACATACAAGGAGCAGCTGAGAGAGGTGAGTTTGCTTGGCCTTAAGGAAAGAAGGCCCAGGGAGGACCTTAACACTGGCTTGAACTACCAGTAGGACATTATGGAGCAGACAGAGCCAGACTCTTCTCAGAGGTATGCAGTGGAAAGATCAGAGCTGTGAAAAGGGAAATTTCAATTAGATTGTGAAAAATTGTGGTGTGGTGGTGTGGTAGTGTGGTGTGTTGTTTTGTTTCGTCAAGGGTGATTAAACAGTAGAATGGGTTGCAAAGAAGTTTTGTAACTGTCAACCTTGAAGATATTCAAAATTCAGCCAGACAAGTGTATGACCAATCTGATGACTTCAAAAATGACTTCAAAGGGATGCTGCTTTAAGTGGGAACAGATGACCTTCCAGCCTAAATTATTTTGTAATAATTTACTCTTTCTGTAACTATTTAAAGTCAGGAGAACATATGGTAAGTGGAATAATGTTGGGTCATCCCGTTGCTTTTTCACCTCAATATTTGCCCCATTTTTGAGATTAGGATTAACTTAAGATCAGGTAGCCTCTCTTCATTTGGGATATTGATTGCTGTCTTTTAATCAATAACGAATTTCTAAAAGTACCTTCTATTTTATCCTCCAGTTTTTGCTGTTTGCTTGTTAAATCCTTTGGTGAGGAAACTATATCCAAGAGATCACCCATATCATACATCTCAACAGATTTGTGAAGCATCAATTCTCTTTACAAAAGCTCTCCTTTCTGGTGCTCCATGTGTTTACTAACATATTCAATCATTTTAATTTGTAACAGTTTGTTTGATAAAGAAGTCAGACTTTCTGGTCTTTAGTTCCCAGATCACCTCTGGAGACATTTTAATGAATTGCTATTATATATGCCATCTCCCCTTTCCTTGTATGAAAGCAGATATAAATGATCATTTACATACCACAGTTAATAGACCAGCAATTTTATGTGTGAATTCTTTTAAAACTATAGGTGATTACTTCTGACTCATGGTGATTCTTTACTACCCAACTAATCAATTTGTTCAAAACACCTCTTACATTACTTCAGTTTGATATTATTCTTTAGACTTCTCCCAGGCAAAGAATGGCTCTGATCCAGGAATTTTAAGGTTGCCTCTCTAGGGAACATGAGATGTTGGATTATGGGGTGAATGCTGATCCTGCTGAACTCAATCTGAGTTTTAATTTTAGGAATATAGAATTCAGCCTTGGTGTATATCCAGTGACAAATACTGTGTGCTTTGAATCCTTGGTTGTTTACATTCAGACTGGTTATATCTGAATAGGAGTGCAACAAAATGGGAGGCAAATTTCTTAAGTTCCAAATACATTGCTCAAGATGTGTGAGTAAAGCCCAGTAACTACAAAGATGCTGTTAGGCATTTAGATGCCATAAATATATGTTACAGATGTGTCTCTGATGTAAACTGAGTGTAGGAAGTGAAAGTTACTTTAGAAAGCAATGAGGACCGGGACCTTTTGCATATATTCTATTCTTTAAGACAACACAGCTGAAAAACAAAGCCAGTGTATTCAGTGACTGAAGTATTTTTTTAAAAAAATGAAGGAATAATATAAGCAGAATCTAAATTAAGCCTAAATTTTGCATTGTACCCTTTCTGCACAGTTATTATCAAGTAGCAAGCTATGTAAAATTTGGAAACAAGTTAGTAATATACCAGCAAATAGCCTACAAAATAAAATGAGTAATTGTAGGATATACTTCAGAATAGAAAACAGGGTTATTTTAAAGTAATACTTGACACTGTATTTGTAAGACCATGCCAAATAGAAGGAGATTAATCGAGAGGCGTTGTAGTAAATCAGTTTATTATAAAAGACAAAGGAAGGAATTTGCTTGGAAATTAGGAAGAAGGATTCACATGTACAAGAATCCTACTGCAAGCAAAGGAAGCCAGGGAATCAGGAGACCTGTATAATCTGTGCATCATTCAGAATGAAGACTAATATGGAAATAAAGAAGCATTAATTGAAGCATTTAGGAGAAATGTTAGGTTTTGTGTTTGGTTTCATCTTGTCTTTCTCAATCCAATACTTTTCCATCTCCTTCCCAAACTGCATACCATTAGCACTTCTGTATTCTAATCTTTCCCTTGCTGCTTAGAATTATCACTCCTTTATTTCAAATACGGCTTCTTATCCTCTGCTCCGCTAATTGGCTTTATTACCCTCGACCCCTTCTTGCCTCCACTGCAGGCAGCTTGACATTTTTTCATCAACTAATCCCTGCTTTTCACACCCCTCCCTTCTCCTCCCCCCTCTCCCCACATTTGTTTCCCTTTCCTCTTTTGGTGTATGCAGAATTGCAGAGAGCTTTTCAGCAGATATTCAAACCCCTGGAGAAATTCAAAGAGATCGAAACACAGCACAAGAGCTAGGGGTGTTTTCTTCTGGGCTGCCAAAAGCATAAGGTAACATTCAGAATGAGGTCACTGTACCGTGATCTCATTTTGAATTGGATCTGCTTATGGGGTGTAGGAAGCCTGGTAGGGAGAGCATATTGTTTTGCTAGTTAGTATTACATCAACAGACTGTGGAAAAAACTTAGGCACTTACTTTCATTTCCTGATTTATAAATTCATGTGTCAAGAGTTTAAAAAAGGTATGAGGAGATAATAAGACAGTGGCTTAAGCTAGGCGTGGACCAGACTTGCTGAGGCAAAGCGTAGCACATACGCACCGAGATGCCCAAACAAAATTAAATATTTGAGAAAAATATTTTTCAGGATAACTGTAGATACATAGATGATTAGAAAGAATAACAGCGGGTTTGGTGCCATGGAAAGCAAGATAGAATTGGCAGGAGAGAGCATGGCCCGAGTGGGTACTTCAGAAAATTCCCTGCCTAAAGTGCTGTCAACAGGCTATTTAGGAAGAATGTGGTGCCCTGATATTTCTTTGTCACTTAAGAAATAAAAATATATTCTTTCCTATGAAAAAGACAGAAATTTCACGACCCAAAGAGTTAACGTAAAGAACAGCAACAAGCTGCACTGGAAGGCTGTGCTTGGTGTCAATTAAAAATTTTCTCTTTGAAGTCATCATTATTAATCCTGCACCATTAGTAGTATTTTGGCGTAGTGGAACTGGCAGGACTTTGCAGTGATTTGAATGAGAAGTTAAACCACTGGTGTATTAAGTTTGAAACTGGTATTGAAACAGAAGGCGGTCTGTGAAATAAAACGTGTGTAGGAGCAACAGAAGAAAAATAGCAGAGTGTGATGAACTTTGCTGGTAACCTGACTAGTGAGTGGAAAGAATTAAAAATCAGAGAAAGAAATCCAAGTGTAGGAAGAGAAAGTACTCTGCTGAGCTTTAGAGAAAGAGCAATATTTGCAATGTACCTTTCAGAGTGGCTGAGTGATCCTCAGCTTCAGTGTGTGTAGAACTAAACCCTGGCTGAGGCAAGGGACTTGAACATAAGAACATTTGCTCCTGTGATTAAACATAATAATCATAAACACAGAGGAAGCAGCAGAGTTAGGGCTAGCTTTGTAGGTTTTTTGCAAGATCTTTTCTGCAAGTCTTTTACCACTATTTTTGGAGTTAATATATAATCTCGGTGGACTACATGGGTTGTAAGCACACCAAGTGCTGGAACGTGTATTTTAGAAACTTTAATTAAAAAAGTTAATAACTTTAATTTTTATTTTATTATGTTATAATTATTTCTTAAATACGCATTTTAAACTATGTATTTCTGTGTCATACAGTATCTTTTAATCTCAAAAAGATAGCTCATAAAAATTTTCATTTGTGATTATGAGCCAGGACCATTACTATAAAGAAAACTACTCTGTGTCACAATGCAGGCTGCAAAAAAAGATCCAGCAAAACTCCTTTCTGCCTGAAATCAAGAATAAAATAAATTCATTTCATACAAACACACATCTAAAGCTTTCATGACAGTCTAAAAAATGTAAAAACGCTTGCAGAGGATATGAGTTTATTGAATTTTCTTACTTCACTGTTTCATAGACTTCATCATAACCAGATGGTATAATCTGATTGTATCAACCTAGAATATATAGGATTTTATTTTAATGTTAAAAAGGTCAGTAGCTTTGGAACTTAAATTCTTTCTGTCTTCTATACTACACTAGAATCTCAGCACTGAAGTATTACCAGATAACTTTAATAAAAATAAGTTGAATTTTATAAACTAAAATTTACTTATTCATTTCCTATATATATGGTTAAATTCTTTAGATGAATACTTCCTAAGTATATGGCAAAGCAATATATACTTTATTGAATGATGAGTGAAATTTATATTAATGTAGTTGATATAGATATAAGATTTCTTCCAAAGCATTTTTGCTGTATAACTGTTATTGAATATTACATCTTTTTATCACCTCAGATGATATTCCAACATTTTAGTGCTTTATACCAGCACTGAAAATATTTTACTCTTCCCAAAGATATGTTCTACTAACTTCTGCATTGAACCACCTTTGATTTGGAATTTGAGTAAGATTTTAAAATTGGGTGGCAGGTATAGCATTTGATGAGCCATGCCAGGGTTTTCAGTTGGTCTGCAACATGGATTCCTTTGAAAATATTTTTTTAGATTTTCATGAACCTTCTTAAAATCTGGATCACATTAGACATAAAGGCTTAGGCATTTTCAGCACCGTGGAAGAAGTTTGCAATCATTTTCTATAATACAAACGGGCTTATTTAGTACTCCTGTTATGGAAAAGATTCTGCAATAATAATGCTACTATTATAATACCATTTCTGTAATAATAGCACTTGTGTTATAAAACACCATTATTATAGAAATGCTATTATAAGACAAGCTCTGTTATTTAGAATTGCTTCTGCAATAAAAGTGCTAAAAAAGTCTGCTTGTATTACAGAAAATTATTGCAAATTTTTCTTGCCTGGCAGTGAAATTTTTCATTCTGAATCTTGTCTGTCACTGTTGGAAAGTCATTCTCATATGTACTCTGAAGCCTCTGTGAGTTACTCAATATTGTGTATTTAAAGTAGGGAATTACTGAATAGGCAAATGATAAAAAGGCCAGTCTTCATTTATCTGATTTCCCATGTTCCTAATTTGTCATTCGCTTTTTATCATAGACCACAGCTCTTATTTGGGAAGTGCATGCAGGCCTGTAGCACAGTTCTTACCATTGTGCATAGAGGAGGGGGGAAGGAAATAAAAAGATATGCAGAAAGGGAGAAAATCCCCTCCTCCCCTCCTTTTTTGCATCGTGTTCATTTCTCCAAGTTTGAGCACAGTTCACAAGGAACCGCTTCCAGTTTCTCCATCTGACTTTGTATTATAACATTCAGCAAGAGTGAAATTCAGTCCACAGAGAAAGACCTCTGTTAAACCCTTTGAACCAATTAGTTCCAAAGCTATTATAGGTTCAGATCTCATCAGTACTCAACCCAAGTACCAGCCTGCTCTGACTATCAGCCTCCATTTGCTATCCACCACCAGTTCGTAACTCTGAGTCTGCACTCCAGAGCCGTGAGTAGCTGTCTTTCAGGAGGAATGGAACAAAAGGAAGAGCCATGCAAGTATCAGTCTTCTAATTCTGCACCCACTTCCTCCATGTCCTCTGTTTTCTTTAAGATCTTTCTTTTCCACTACTAATGCTGTTACATTGCTCTTTCCGCTCCTTCGTATGCAGCCACCTGTCCACCAGGGCTCACGCACACAGAGCAGAGATTCTCCTTGCTAGGGGGTTATTAAAAAAGAACAGAACCTATTTCTCAGCTTATGCCTCGATAGTCTTTGCGTAATGGGTTAATTTCAGTGTGAGCGAGTAGAATTACTGTGGAAGAGCCTGGGTCACAGTGTGCGCTTTGTGGCAAGGACACAAAATAGTTCCCAGAAGTTCCTTTCAGTTGTTCACATCCTCTCTGACATGAGGAGCCTCCCGTTTCACTTTGCCATGCCCTTGCGATGCTCTAAATACATTATGTATGTTTCTTCTCCCTGACAAGGGTCATCTAGTAGGAAAATATTCAACCTGAAGTATGCGGAGCTGCATCAATTGTATGCCAGCAGAAGATCTACCTTCTAGGCTTCTGATATTTTTCGTAACTGTTTTTTGCTGAAAGCAACAAAACTTAAAACTTGAATTAATCCTAAAATTCATCTGTTTGTGCTTTTCTTTTTGTTTTTGACTTTGGATTAAGCAGTTAATTCCTGTAACAGGAAAGTGTCATTACAATATGCATTCCTCTAGCCATACTTCCACGGAAACAGTATTTTTAAAAACCATGCAAATCCAATTTTGAATTTTGTCTTGCAGTTTTCCATGAATGCCATTTGGGCATGAATTTGGAATCATTAAAGATGACTACTATATGACTATTATTGTGATAAAACTTTTCCAGCAGAATAAGGGGAATATTAAATCTTTTTCATTTAAAAATTCCCCTCACTCTCCTTCCCTACTTATATTTTTTTTTCTAAATTGTAGTATGAGTGGTATCAGACTAGAATTTTCTTTAGAAAATTGTTTTTAAATCAATTTTGCTATTTAGTGGAAAGGAAAAAGAGCTCATGATTTTTAATGCTTTTTTGTACTCCTCTAAATTGATAAAGGCTTTGTTTTTACACTGCTAAGTACATTATTTAGTCCATAGAGTCAATTAATGCCTTTGGGTACCATATTTTCTTGAAAATAGCATACACTTTTGTGCTTATTTGTATCTCCTAATGTTTAAGTGCTTGTATTATCTTTTGTGTGTTATTTTTTGGTTGATACTTACCAGTACTTATATTGGGTAACATCTGCTGTTTTGGTTCTTCATTGTAATAGCTCCCTTAAGACTTTTAGTACAAAAAGTAATTTTATTGTTAGCAACTATAGTACCACAAAGACAGTCTTATAGTAACAGATGAATTCTCTTTCTTTGGCAGAGCCAAGCAAAAGGCTCTTGACAATTAGTAATTTGCTCAAGAACTTTAATTTTTTTGGTTAGTTAAATGATTTCTTTTTTAAAAGACAGGATATGCCCTATAGCTTCAGCTGAAAAACATAAAATAAAATGAGAAGTTAAAAAAGATGAGATCTTTATTTTTGAAATTTTTACCATGAAAATGTTCTTGAGAATGTTAAGAATAAAACAACTTTTCATATTTAAAAATAAAGGGCTTGTATTCTCTATTTCAAGCATACATTCTTCATTTAAAATGAAGCTTAAACAAAAGGACTAAATAACCCCAGACCAAAATACTGGGTTGTGGTCTTAACAAAGCTCAAATATCACAGGTTTTCTGTTTGGCTGCAAAAAGAAGATAGATTGGTCAATACAAATGTGGATTTTCTGTTATTTGTTTACCCATCGGTTCTAAAAGGAAAAAACTTTTTTTTTTTCTGACTACACATAATGAAACCTTTAACATTGTAGCTGTGCCCCTATAGGTCTCAAGTGTACAAACGGAAGTATTTTTTGCTTTCATCCTTCATTCATTTTCTAAGATGTTTTGCCAAAACCAAAAAGTTTTGGCACCTCTGTGCTGAAGGGTGTGCTCTGTCAGATACCTAAGCCTCGAGGTGTGGGGGGTGTGGGGTGTTTTGGAGAGGTTTCTTTTCAGCACAGCTTAATTCTGGAAATGCTTACATTCAGTGATTATGCTTCCTAAATGTTTAAATGTTTCTTATGGTAACTTTGGTGGGTCAAATGCATGACGTGTTTCCAGGATCTCTCTTTTCTCATGACTGTACTCTCACTACTCTTTAAGCAAGAAGATAGATAGATAGGTATTTCTGATTTAAGCATCACGGAAATTCAAGTACTAAACCTCCAAGGTCTCTGCTGAGTCAGAGCTCATTGGTATGTTCAAAGCACAAACACGGAGGGAGCAACAACTGGCTACTTCCACTTAAAAGGACGGTAGTAGCCGTGTTGCTATCCACCTTTTTCATAATAGCCTAGTGACTTGAACTTGTACACATGAAGCAGAAGACCTATTTTTTTGCCTTTTCCTGCTTACCTTTTCCACCAGAAGGTAAATTTTCGCTAGGGATGCTTAAGTCTTTTAAGAAAGCATCTCTTTTTTGTTGTTGTTGTTGAGATGACAGAAACTGAAGGGAATAGGCAGACTTAATGAGGCTTAAATTAAATATGTTCATGTTCTTTGGATCCAGATTGTTTTACAATAGCCTTTTAAAGATCATCATGTTGGTAAAAACATACTTCACTGCAAATTGTTTCAAGTCCTCCCTAGTAAACTGTGGCCCAGTGTTAAACACCGTGTCAGATATTTTATGTCTAGCAAAAATACATTTACATAATCACCTGTTTAACTGCAGTACAATCTAAGTAATGCTATCTCGGGAAAATTTAAATAATAGTCTAGAATTAATACATACATCTTCTTAGTCAGTTTAAGTGAATGGAGGACTGCTTTACTCCAGGAGAGAATTTATTCTGTCCCACAGTATAAGTCTCTTTGGACTGACAGAGCCTGTGTTTCTGCAGGTGTGACAAAGCCTAGATACATTCTTCCACAGCAGTACTCGAGAGCAGTATCAAACAAATACCTCTACCCTGTCTCTTGGATATTTCAGTCCTTTGATTTATTATTTGGTTATTCTTTTTAAGATACTTTTTCAGTCACATTGTCAACTCACCATTCTGATAATTTTAAGTCCCTTGTCTGAATTCAGGCCATGGTATTGTTTTAGGGCTTGAAATGCGCTGCTAGTCTGCACTACTAATGAACATATTCTTGTCCTGAACTTCTGCAACCTACACTTTTTCTGTAATGGAAAAGTTTTTAAAATGTTTAAAACAGTTTGATAGTAACTCTAGGTTTGGGTTTTATTCCAATGAAGTTTTATTAAATGCTCTAGAGAATTTTCATGCAGTCACCACGTTTCCCTCAGCTTGTAGTTAGTTTGCAAATCATCAATTTGTAATTTAAAAATAATTGCTGTACTTCCAGGGTGGTGCTTGATAAACTGATTTTGGGTCTGTGCTACATTGTTTACAGTTGATACTGGTCTTCTGTAAAGACATTAATCTTTTTGTGTCATGGACTAAACATGAAACAATTTCTCTGCACTGGACTCTGCTTTTGTCAGTGGGCAGACTGAGTAAAGCACTGATTTACAATTTCAAATGTATTGCTTTATGAGAATTTTGCCAGTTCAGTCCTTTGAACCATTTGTAATCAACTTATTTTTGCACTTTGATACTGTATTTCCTCAGATCTGTGCCTCTGCACAGTAGTGACTTTAAGGTTTTGGTTCAAGAACCTGGTCTTCTATAAAAAAAATAGTGTAAAGGAAATGAAACAAGAATGGCTTGAATCTTTTACTCTTGGAGTAGATATTTTGCTATTTCATGTATTTAAGTTTAAGGAAAAAGCACCTTCCTTCGTTTTTCTGAAGATTGCTTGCAACTTGTTCTTTTAGCTGATGTGATTCATTCTGCCTAAGTGGAAGTATTTTAGAAACCTGAACTGTGATACTGTTGTGTTTTCTGTTCTTCAGAGCTTCTCAATACCTAAGGAGTCCTCAGACTTTCCTGTGTTTCTTTTGACTCCTTGACCCTTCAGTAATATCATTCTTTTGATGAACACAGGGCTTTGCATCTGCAAATTACTGCTGTAAATTTTTCCTGTGGCAGTTTACTGTCTACCTTCACCTCTGTTTTGCATACATTTTTAATTGCATTTTGCTACCTCTTTCTTTTCTTTAACTGCTAGTAATGCTGGATTTGACATCCCACTGACTCAGTGCTCTAATGCCCAGCTTAAAGTTAATAGATGTCCCATTTACTTTCAGGCTGACAGTCTATTTATCTTCTGGTACAATGATGGGCAATACTGCCACAAAAAATTCATCCTGGGAAGTCATGCTGCAGATAGCCTCTCTGCCTGTGCTGTGCATACTTGACTGGTGCCTGCAAACTTTCATGCACTGATATGAACCACTGCATGTCTTTAATCTTTTTTCATCTGACAGATATTGTGCTATTTTTCATAGTCTGTGCAAGTCTGTGGTCTCTTCCAAAGTGGCTTCGATTTTGTGCTATTATGCCCTAGGTATCTCTTCTGTAGTCTGGATTTTCAATCTTATTTATACTTTCAGATATTGTCTATTTCCATAAGCATTATTCTTCAGAGAATGATTCCTGCTGGCCAGCACATTCTGCTTATGATACTGGGTTAATTTATGTCTCCTGGTAGTATCTATTGCTACATCTGTCCTAGTAAACTACACAGGGTTGGAGCATGGACCCGAAAGCTTACCTCTCTTCATTCCTACTGTTACGTGGTGAGTGTGGACTCTGTCAGAGTTCTGTCCCATCTGTACAAGAGCGTGTAGCATAAGTCGAAGTCTGTTCGCAATAGGCAGTCTGCATGTGGCCAGTCTGGTTTTGGAGATAAGGGACAGAAGCTGTACGGGTGCAAGTCACACTGTGCCAGTGACCACAGGGCCAGAAATATGATCCCTGGTCCACTGTAATTCCTGGCGTAAAACTAGCCTTTGAAGTCCTTTCTTGTCCCTTCTTTCCTCTGCCAGATTTTAATAACAATTTGGTCTTTATCAGGGACTGGATTAGTTAAGATTGACGACACTTGGATAAAGTGCAAATTCTTTACACTTTCTTTAGGTGTCTTCATATTTAATATATCACCCCTCCGAAGCTCACAGTTTTGCAATGCAGTTTCATAGTTGGCATCTTTTGTCTGACCTAGCTGAATATTACTGAGCACATGAAATGCATTAAAGTCTGATGTTGTCAGTAATAGGGTTATTTTCTGATGGTCTTCTTTGACATGGGCAATTTATATTGATTGCAGATGCAGAGTGAGGCAATTTGGTTCTCTGTCAATTGTTTTGATTCAGGGACCTGTCAAAGACTGGACCTTCTTGACATAATTTTAACTCAGTAATAAGTATTCTCTTCTTTAAAACTATTGCAAATTATGTAACAGAGATCATCAGTTCTCCAGTTGTGTGTTCTTCCGCTAGCATTTACTCTTGTTTTGCAATTTCTGTTTACAGTATGGTGCTCAACAAGGATCTCCAAGGAGTGAGCATTCAGTTCAGTATAGCATTCAATTATTAGTTACAAATAATCTGCACAACAAATCTGTTTCCAAAGCTAAACCATTTAAAAGTACAGTTCCCAAATCATGCTGCCTGTCTGGAATGTTGTTTTTGTGGGGGTTTGTATTTTGATCAGTGTAATTGATAAAACAATGAGGAGTGTACCTCGTTGCATTGTTATATTTCACTTCAGGAAGGCTGGGAAAATGATGGAAACTTTCCACATCGCTGCGTCTGAACTAAATATAGATCACGAGTGTTAATTCCTTACAAAATAAAATAGGAAAAATGGATTTAGCAGAGATTTTCCCCATGAATTCTCTTTAAGCAGTTACATTTGAGAAATTAAATGATATACTAAACAGAAGTCTGCTTTAATTTGAAAATCTGTAAATACAGAATACTTCTGTCTTCAATACAGATATTCCTAAGTTTGGAGCCTAGCTTTCCTAAATTCACCCTACTGTCCACAGAGAGAGGCAGGCATTTCCTGAAGGGAGTATTTTTAAGTACTTTAGCTGACCATGCAATTTTACTTCACCACCCCCAACCAAGCTGAGTATTATTCAACTCAAGCAAAGCTTGCTACCTGTAGGTGGAAAAATGTCATCAAATCCAGCCTTCCCAAGCATATCTGATTGCAAGTTTTAAAGGACGGGCAAGTGAGAAGATTCTCCAGACTCATCCGTTTCCTTGGGGATTCCTTTGGGACTAGGCTTAGTTTTAGACAGTTAGATGTCAAGAATGCTCAGTCATTGATGTGCTGGATAAACATTGTTTAGAGTTCTACATAGGCATTTCATTCTATATTGATTTCATTTTGTAGAATGTGAAAATTTATTCCTTACAGCACATTTTCTTCTGTAACAAAATCTAAATAACTACACTGCATGCTGATCTTTTTGTGACATACCATATTAAAGTCCAGGAGAGGCTAATGTTCTTGTTTATTCTGTCTGTGAGTTTGTCATAGCTCCTCCTGAAAATTCGTGTTGTATTGGTTATTTAATGATTTACGCTCTTTGTTTTCTCAATGTTTTGCTTCTCCTATGTGAGGGAGCACTTAAAATAAAGATAAACAAAAGCCCCCAAGCACACACTCTCCCTACCCCCCCCCCCCCCCTTGTTATAGTGAAAGTCTCAAGAAACACATTAAAATATAATTGTTATTGGTGCATGAACTAAAGATGTGTGACCATAATTTCACTTCCCTGGAGAGAGTTGGTCAGTTCACTGAAGAAAGGGGAATATGAGTGATTCATCACTCCTTGCCATCGCGCATGTGTTGTTATCAAACCAAATAAAGTGATATTGCTATCTGGGGAGCAAAAGTTAGGACATGTAGTTGCTAAGAGTTTCATATATGGTTATTTTTATGTGATTTATTAGTAATTGTAAATATTTTATTGCTTTTCATCTCTTTTTAGCTACAAATGATGTATTGTGAAGTAACAAAACTAGTTTAGTCAATTACTTTATTCAATAATAAATTTCCTTTCTGTGTTTTCTTTCATGGACAGTTGATTTTTCCAGTAACATAAATGGATGTTTAAACTTTTTATTGATAGCTAAATTATCATACATGTTGTGATTGTGGTACTATTGCCAATGCTGCAGCAACATCTGGTGGTATGGTGAAAGCTGATCAAGTGAAAGTTTCCCATCTTCTGAATTCTGATAAGTTTTTGAAATACCATCCTGCGTCTCAGGAATGAGCTCTGAAGGGAGTTATGAAAAAAATTTTCATTTTGCTCCTGCTGCTTTGCCATAGTCTAAAGTCATGTCATAGTAAATAAATTTGTGCTTGACTTGAGAGAGTTCTTCTGTTTAGAGATGTTTACAGACATGGTTTGATAAACTATGGATAGCCCTGAGCCCTTTTCTTCCCCGACGAACAAGTCATGTAATCTTTATGCAGTTTGAACTAGTATTATGAAGAAACTCAGGGAAAAACAATTATGCTGACATACTCGAGTTCTCTTCCTTGACATACTACATGATCATACCAGTCCTTCAAAGCTGTGTGTGACTTCAGAGACCACTGTGGCTCATCCTTTATGGTTGGTTAGGTTGAAAGTGATTATACATTATTGTATCCCAAAGTTGCCTAATGTTTGAGAGGTTATGATAGATCTTCTACGTTGTTTAAACATTCTTTTTTCTTTTTACCTTCCCCTCTTCTAGAAAAGCAAGTAAACTATTTAATGATAGTTAAAGATTTTAAAATGAAATATCTAGACCTATCTATTAATTAGATAATTAATATCTATTAAATATAAATTCATATTTTAAATGAATAATCTAGACTGATTCTGGAGCTATGTTTTTCTTTAATTCAAAGCTTGTTTGATTAAAATATTTATCTATGTGATTAAGATAGTAAATGGAACACTACGAGTACACGAGACAGTACAAAATTCTGACCTGAAATGTTTTTATGGTGAGTTCTTACTGTAAATTCAGGTTTAATTATCATCAGGAAAATTCATGGATAAAACATATTTTGAGGTCATTATGCAACTGTCTCCAAGTTTTACACCAACAAAATTCACTGATTTTAATGGAATTACTCCTGGTTTAAACTAGTGCAATTGAAAGTGGAATAAGTCTCTGAATTCTAGTAGTGAAAAAAAAAAAAAAAAAGCAGCACTAAATTGCAAGTAGTAATTGGAAGAATAAATGAAAATTTTTTACCATGCTGTAAACAATGCTGAGTATACTCAAGGTCTATAACTTTTTCAACGAAATAATCCGATAGAGGCACTAAAAGTTAATGTGTACCTCTTAACTCTGCTTGATTACTGAGGACTTACACATAAAAGAACTTATATGAAATCTGAAAGAAGTCAACCAGCAATGTGAAACAAACAGGAGATAGACATTCCAGCTACATTGGGCTGCAGTTCTACAAGCAGCTGAGCAAGACTAAATGCTCTCGACAGCAGGACTTGCTTCTTTCAGTTCCCTGCCCTTACTAGTGGCAGGGTGGCTCCTGTCTTCTTTTGGTGGTGAAAGCACTGGTGCTTGCTGAACCTTGAATTGAGGCAATTCAATTTATTAACTCTAAAGAAAACCATCAGGTTTGTTTTGTTTCTGGTTTAATTGCATTTATGTTAGTGAGTCGAATCAGTTCCCTGAAGGGTCCAGTAGTGAGATGATCAGTGGGATCTCACTTCTGTGCAAAACTGCTTCCCCATTCCAGTGGGAGCAGGCAATGGAATACATTGCCTTACTCAGCTTAGTTTGCTGTCTGTGGAGTGACAGCTCTTGATGAGTTTTGGCTGGTAGTAACTTGCTGCACTCTAGTGATGAGAAGATACCAGCAGAAGTGAGTAGCTTCTGTCCTCCTTAGAAGAAAGATTCCACTATCAGCTGACTTGCCTCTCTGTATGGTGTTAACACCTTACTCTTTGGCCATAAATATGAAGAGTTTTAAAGCTATTTTCCTGATTTCTTTTCTCTTTTTAATGAAATATTAATCGTAAGTAGCTAAATGAAATGACAGTAGACATGTAATACCACAGTGGTTCCAACATTTTGGTTGCCAGAAAGCAGGCACTAATCTGTGCTGAGTGAGCCCAGATCTTCACATTTTGGCCAGCAACACTTGCCATCCACCTCTACCACCATCCTCTTGCCTTGGTAGGGCTGCAGGTCTGCCAGTAATTTCTCACTTTTGCTCTCACATTCTTCAGAAAACTTAAACTTAATGCGTCCAGGCATTGTTAACTTCTAAAAGTGTTGTGCCAACACCTGGATTGGCTCTTCCCAGGCTAGCAGAGTTTCTTTGCCTGGGCTCTGTGCTGTGTCTTATTTGTGGACTCCTGAACTTCAGAACAAGGTGCATGAGGAGAACCATGAGATATTGTACGGCTTCAGTGTGTTCAGTGGTTGCTTCAGGTTCAAGAGGCAAGTAGCACCAAGATTTCTACACTTGGCTGAGGCAATTAGAATCAGAGAAGCTGGAAGGTTTTTAACATTGCACAACAACATAGTTTATTAGGTACTCATGTGGTGCTACATTGTTGTACTTTATTTTTTATCGCACTTCATGACATGTAAGAGTATTCTTGATACCTTCTGTGACATAAAATGCATTATGAGAAGAATACTGGTTGCTGAGGTACAGAGATTCAAGAACTTGAAATTCCAGTCCTGTCTGTGCTGCAAACTCAGTGTGTGACCTTGAACAAGTTATTCACTGTATGCCTGGGTTTTCATTTCTGAAAACAGCTTACCACTTGTGGCAGAAATATCATGGCTTTTAGAATTTTGAAGTGTAGGTTTCCCCCCAGCAGATGTTAATAATAGTCGTTATAATAACAATTAACTATCAAACTAGGAAATGGATAGCACCTTCAGACTTCCAAGGAAGTTCACATGAACTAAAGATACACAGAAATGTCTTACACAACAGCATTCATTGTCACTAATTTATTTCAGACCAAGGACTGTAATCCCATTTCTTGGAGTCACCAAAGAGTTTTTAGCTGTTAGCTAGCATACAAAATACAGAAGCTTTACTAGAAACCCTGAAATACTTGAAGGTGGTCCCAGTAATAGACTATTGTAAGGAAAATAATCCAAGCTTTCCTTTCTCTAGATCCCCATTCAAATACTAGTTGTGTTGGGAAACAGTGTTAAGGAAAAGGGATTCTAGTACCAAAAAATAATTGGAACTCTTTATTATTATTAATATGTTATGAATACAACTTTGTGATACAGAGTAAGTTGTCGTGCTGTTTTAAATAACCTTTGGACTTTAAATATTAATTTGTTGAAGTATTTGCTACTGTACTTTCAGTTCTACAGTAGATATTTTCTTTTTACTAATTTTGTCTTCATAGTTCTAATGCACTGTAACTACTTAAAATTTTTCCATGGCTTGATGTATTCTAGCTATCTGTCTATGGCTTTAAAAAGGGAGCATTTGGCAGGGAAGGGAGATTGTTTCGAAACTGTTGGGTGAAATGCTTCCATGGTGCTGGAGGATCACTATGCTGTAATCAATGAATAATTAATCCTATCTGATGTTGATAGGGTCTGATGAGAGTAGGGTGGATATAATTCATTGTCCCTTCTGAGGTTGCCAACAAAGTATAGAAATATTAAGCATAATTTAATTGCTTAACATTTGAGAGGCGTCTCTAAGAGCATATTCAGGGCCTTTTGCAGACTGAGAGGAATAACAAACCAAGCATGTGGTCCAATTAACACTGGAAAGTGTGTTATAGTTGAAATTCATAGAAAGACTAGTTCTACTGTTCCTTAAAAGAGCACTGTGAATATATTCATCTAGCTTTTGAAGGTAAACACATCTCAAAATAGAACTTCAGAGATCTCTGAGTTGGGAGAAAAATGCTTTTATTTTGTGTCTTGTTTATTTCTGTATAGTATTTTTTTCCAGGGCTGCCGACACCTGTATTGCACATTAATTGGAAGATGTATGGTGATGATTTTCACAGAGTAAGGGAAAATTGTCTCACTTCGTCCAAAGAAAACAATTTAAATAGCATCCTTTCTCAATAAACAGCGGCAACACAGGGCAGTGGTCTTTCCATCTATTTTTTGGAGCTCTTTGTAGTACCCTGCAGGCTGTGCTTTGCATGCCATAATATGTATATTTTTATCTGAGTCAAAGTTAGATGGCTTTCATTCATTCATAAAAATGGAAGCTAACGGGCAAGGAACACATCTGTACGATAAAGATTTTGATCTAGGAAATTTAGATTTGGGGTGCAGTGTGCACTTATCTAGGAAAACAAAATTTTTGGTAAACCCAGGATCCAAAAAAAGCCAGATAATTTAGATACTCAGCTTTAAAGTAAATTCAGATACACATGTCTAAAACTGTAAATCTGTAGTTATCTGCCACGTAACCATGGGGTTCAGTTGGAAGATGTGGGCTCTTGTTTGTTAAGTTAAAATTCCTTGGGTGCATAGAATTGCACTTGTGACCTTATTCAGGGCCAATCCAATCCTGACCATGCTGAACAGGTGGGAATGTACACCAGATGTGAGCCAGATGATGTCCAGAAACAATTGTTTTTAGTGTATAATTCTAAGAAACTCAATCAGTTGGCAGTCTCCACATGTGGCTCAGACATGGTAACTGAAGTAGACTCCTATTGAGGTGTGGCTATTGACTTAATATCAGACTCCTAAAATAAGTCAACAGAAGAAAAATTTACCCTTTTACAAAATGACTACATGTTTAAAAAAAAATTCTTTAACTTCTTAAATCTTGGGCTCAGTTCCTTCCTCTAGCTGAGCAGGTTCAAATCTACGCTGTTCAAAATCTGTCTTATGCTGTTAGATGCAAGGCTACTCGGTGTGGAAATCGTCCTCTCCAGTCTTGCTGTTGAAACTCTGCCAAAACTGAGAATCACTGTGTCAAAGAGAGAGAGATACCCTAAGTCTGAGGAGGGAGAACACGGCCAGAAAATTCAGAGTTCTAGTCTCCTATAGACAGATGTACTGCTTCAGTTCCTCAGTTGAGATGTTTGGGAACATAGGTGAAGAGCTGGTCTGTAGTGGATCTCAAAATGCATTGTAGACAGTTGCTTGTTGTATATAATAATTTTAAGTAACTCACAGCTCAAGGCTTCACTGGCTTCTTCTAAAATACCTCATTTTCCCTGTGTACTATTTAAGGAACTTGGAAACTGAACAAGAGATTTTTTTATTTCACTCCAAGAATCAGAAACCTAAAAATTATCTCATTTTGGCAGCTAACTTTTTAAACACTGAAATTTCTTCCTGGTTATGGTCTTGTTGCTGAAGGATGGCATCAAACCTAAAAATACCGGAATGCCAGATCTGTTTTGAGGATTATATTTTTTTCTTGGATAGTGACAGCATCTGTTGAAAGAGTACAGCAAGGACCCCAGGATTTAAATCCTGACCTGAATTTGTTTGAAGGCCAATCTTCAGGTTAGCATGATCACTGAAGAAAACAGTACTGTTTTGTTTGTACAACACTTTAACATCCATAGCTTGATGGTGCTTGTAGGTCACACAATTATCCAGAAAGTACTGTGGTACAATGGACCTGTACTATTTATCCATGAATTATTTAACCTGCAGCTTTTTGGTACAATTCTTTCTTGGCTTGTGTTAGCTGTGGCCTTTCCTGAGCAGAGATTATTAATAATACTGAATGTAGCCCAACGGTATGCTAGCATTGGGAAACTGGCGGTTCATTTCTGAGACTTTCTAGTACCAATATAGTGAGTTTATTTTAATTTAGTAAATACTGTTTTGTGGTATTTTAATACATTATGTTAATTCTCAGTATTTTATTAACTTGACAGAACATATTGTTTAGGTTTTTTTGAGTGCTATATATTTATTGTATATTTTTGCATAGTGGCTACATTTCTTTTTCCTTTTGTTTGTTCTAAAAATTTTGTATGATGGTTCTGATTCTGCACTAGTTTGCTGTTTGTTACCTGTCTGCAAGGGAAGGGGTGAGGGAGTGTTGTTGCTTGCTTGTGGACATGACTTGAGTAAATGCAGTAAGATCCTACAGAAAGATTTATCAGACCTAAATATTATATTATTTACTATTTTCACAGTCAGCTCTCATAGTTATTATTCCCTTTTCTCTTTCTATACATAAAAGGAAATGAGAAGCAGTAATTAGCAAAGAAAGATTTAATAACAGGGGAAAAACAAGATCAGAAGCTTCCACAAATAGGAGATGGCTTTCCTCCTTCACTTTTAAAGAATTTTCCAAGGAGATTGCTTTCATTAGGCAGGAATCATTCTGCATCAAGAAATATTGGCTGAAAAATTAAGAGATGGAGAACATGTAGCCTGCAAGTCACTGAAATCTTTAAAAGCAGACTGTTAACACCCACCCCCATAAACACCCCCCCACACACCCCACCCCCCCCTTGGCTCATACAAACTATTCCCACCAACTCAATATTACTTGGGAGGCTGTGGCTTGTAAGAAACAGCCAGCTAACGGAAGGCAGGAATTCAGTACTACAAAAACCATGTTTTCCCTGGCTTTACTGCAGAGGGTAAATCCATTTGAAGGTATTCAGGCTGCTAAAACATCTCTCTTGTGAAGCTTCTGTGAAGACTACTACAATGCTACAAAAATACCGTAACATTTTAAAAGATAAAATATTCTTTTAGAGTGTACAGGAAAGGAGACCTGCTTGATCTGGGAGTATGATTTTGAGACAAGCAGTCACTGAGCATCAGACCATTAATATCGGAATTTTGCTTTAAAGGGTTTAAATGACTGCTTCAAATCAGGTCACAAGAAAAACTGTAGTTCCACACGAGGGCCTTCAGCCACTTAAATTAAGCGGAGCCATTTGAAAAATTATTGTTCGATACACCCAGCAAACCTGCATGATCTGTGAGGAGAGTCTATATAGTTTTTAGTAGGAATGCAAGGATACAGTACTTCCCTCTACTGTTTCAGACTTGCCAATATGGCTATTGTTGCTGACAGCTTGACATGATGTTAGTTATTTTAAGTGTCAGATGAGAGTGGCTGATGCCATGGTACTGCAGTGCTCACATTTGTTGGAAAATTAGATGGTGATTTTTTTTAAAAAGGCCTAAAAACCCCCAACAACCCAGCTGCTTAAGCCTCTGACTGCCTAGGGTTTCTTCTGTGCTGGATGTATAATTTGAGCGAGCAGTAGTGAACATGCCTGAGGTGTTAAAGAGAATGATGCGTTTTCTCTAGGCATGAATAGTCTTAAATAAAACAGGAACACCTTCCTGTCACTTGTTGTCTTCCAGAAAGATTTTTTAAAAGGAAATGGAAGCCAATTAGCCCGGAAGTTTAACCTCTTTTAGCTTAGCTTCTTTTATGGGAGCTTTTTAACCTTTTTAAATAAATCATTTTCTTTCTTTTCTCCCCTCCCCTTTGAATCAGTTACTAGCATTTCTCATGCTGGGCCCAAGGAGCAGGCTGCTTAAATTCAAGAATGATTTTGAGGGGATAAAGTGTACAAGATTTTGAATTCTTGCCATAAGTTCCTGGCAGACAGCCAGGAAACCTCAGAGGAATAGGGCTAATGAAGGGAGGGTAAAGGAGATCTGGAGAGTGTGGCTGGTAATGCAGTATTCATTTAATTGGGAGCAGGTATCGGTGCAAACTTCTCCATTTTAATTGGAAAGAGAAGGAGGGTGTTAAGGAAGATGGAGAAAAATAAGAATGCATAAAGTTTTCAAGCTGAGGAGCCAAAGGCAGGCCTGTATATGGCAGAGAAAGAACTCAATTTAGGGCAATTTGCTCTGCAAGCTGGGCTGCAATCTCCCCTGGGGATAGGGATGAGGAAGAAAATGAAACCAAAAGAGAACTTGATAAAATCACCTAGCACAGACAATCTCAATAGAATAGGTTTTACTGAGTTAAATCTGCCCCAATCAATGTGATTCTTTTCATATAAGTTACAAATAAAAAGCCACAAGATTACAATAAAAATTGAGGATGTACTGCTGCTGATGTAGCACATGGGAGTCTTAAGGACTTGTTGTGGAATACAGGTTTTTTGCAACCATCATGTTTGGTTTTTTCTTTCCACCTAGCCAGCAGAAAAAAACCCTCATCTCTGCCTCCTCCCTAACCTTTTATTATCTTTATACTAAGGTTAGTGGTAATGTGCAAACCTTAAGAGAGCTTAATTTTCAATGCACTTTAGGCCTGACAGTTGCTAAACCTGAGGCTTTTTCCGATACTCTTTTTTTTGCCTTTATATATGACAGAAGATAAAAAAAGGAAAAGACACTTCCCACCTCTTTCCACCCATTCCTACAGCTGGGCATATCTAAGAATGAGAATAAGTGCCTGAATTTTCATGATACGTAGGAGAGGCATTATTTTGTTGTTTTCTATAGTGTATATACACAGTGTCTTTCTCAGTACAGTTGTTAGAAGAGTTCGTGTATCAAGTGCTGAACAGCTGTTTGTTCTACATCAGAGGATAAGCCTGAGTATATTCTCCTATTGTCTTCAGTAGTGGGTTAATCTAAATATTTTGTGTTTAAGGACCTCCTAGGTAATGGTAGTGGTATAAACTGTGAGTGTCCGAGGTGGACAGCTGCTCTTTCGCCTGCACTGTCACACAGCTGAGAAAGATGAAGTGGTTCCTGCAGGGTCATTAGTTGTGGGGGGAGGTTTGTACCAGAAGAGAGATAACATGAGATACACAGCTCTCAGCATTTGGAGGAAAGAGCAAGAAATGGGGTAGGAAAAATGCAGGACTAGGCAACAAGAAGAGGATGACTTGCAGTTGCAAGGGATCAGCTGAGAACTGTAGCTGAAATGATTTTCCTTGTCGCACTGCTGCAGCACTGATTTTCTCTGATAAACTCTCTTAATGACTGTCTACACTGGCGGAGGGAAAGGCTCAAATAAAGAGTATAAACAGGAGTAGCATTGCTCCCTGAAATGTGCACAGTCCCTGGAATATGTGGGTATTGCTGGTTTTTGCTTTGTTTCCTAAGGATGCTTTCCATTATCCTGCTGTTACATAGTCTGTCTGGCTGTTGGACTTTTTGATGGAGGACTGGAAAACTTAAAAGTTAGAGGTTTCTACAAGTTTTGCGAAAACACATGGCTAAGTAGAGGAAAGAGACTCAACCTGAATGTCTCTGTTGTGACACTCTTACTCCTCGAGGCAATGGCCAATGCAAGCCAGTCAGCAGAAACCAAACCCTACAGAGGCTGCAGCCTGGTGGGCAGCAGGGCAGGGCAAAGAAGAGGAACCAATAGCAAAGAGGTGGCACCAGCAGGAAAAGGCTGGCTCTTTGCCTTGGGTACAGGGATGTTAAGGAGACAGACACTGGACGCTTCCATGAAGCTTCGTCAGTGCTGTCACTGTGAAACCTCACAGACAACAAGCTTAGCTGTGCTTGCCTAGAGCTGCCTTACATACTGATTTCCCAAGCCATATTATGCCAAGCTATGTTTCTGTATCTGTATGAATGTAAGCATGCATTTTTGAGCTGTGGCCGAATGGGATAAGGAGATTTTGGCACAACAATGAAGAATGACAATGGAATTAAGGGGATTTTCAAAATAAGAAATAAAACATTTTTTGTATCTAATATATGTATATGGTTATGGAAGCTTAAAAGATCACATGGAAACAAAGCATTTGCATCCCTTATGTATGAATTTCATAGAGCTCCATCCAAATGTATGCGGAGAACTTAGGTAGAGAATTGTATATGATGGCACATATAAAACAATATGTTTCAATACTAAAAAGGCTGCATTCTGTTTGTAAAGTTCCTGTTGAAATGTGTCTACACAAGTATGCACTTGTGTCAATAACCTGTATGTATAGATATATTAATTTTATATAAATTTTATATTGCATTGAGTAGTCAAATATTTCCTTTCCATTTTAAAAAAACTCTAAAATCTCAGGCAGTATGAACACTTTAACTTTTGTATAGGACTTGCATTATACTGTGACATTTGCAGGGATAGTTAAGGAAACTAATACATCATATGTAGCAAAAAATATTATTTAAAGTTACAGTAGAAAGATGGGAGAGAAATCCTGTATTTTTTTCATGGTGGTAAAAGTAACAGTGGAAGAGATTTTATTCTCTTCTTATTGTATTACTTAAAAATTCACAATTAATCTGTGATAGCAGGCTAGATTCTGATTTTGTGTAAATAACTACAGCTCTGTCAGATGTAGCAATGTTGATGTGATCTGACAATGCTGTCTTTTTTTTTTAAAACACAGCACTTAATGGAAAGACTGGGAGCAAAATTCTTGTCTGGGAGGCAGCAAAGAAACTTTACTCATTTCACTGGTGTAAGTGAAAGGAAAAATTGATCCAAGGCTTACTAAGTAGTAATTATGGAAAATAATTTTGACATAAGCTAAAAGATAGTTATATAGCTACATTTTCCAACATATGTGGAAGCTTTTAAAACTAACTAGAATTTATTGAGGGACAAATTCTGAAATTCCATCCACATTTTTCTTTTACATTAACAGACTGTATAGTTCACTAACTGAAAACTTCCAGCACAGATATTTTAAAAAGTAAAATATTTTGTATCTGCCAAGTACCTCTGTAAGACCTTCCAGTTCTATCAACCCAATACTGACATTGAAGATGAATTTGGTGTCTGTTTTGTTATGAAAAGAGATTATGGTAGTGGACATGATAACATTTTTAAAATTCAGATCTCACTCTTTTTGCCTTGTTTTGTTTTGCTTGGCACATATGTAGTTTAGTTTCACAGCACAAAATATTATCCATAATTACAGGAAGACCTTTCTCTGCTCTTTTTCATTATATTGACATCTCTTTCAGCTTTAGAGTCTCCTAATTTGTTGCACTGTTTATTGACTGTTCTCTCCTTCCAAATGAGGGCATTTAAGAGCTTCCTTCTTTTTTAGAAAGTATGTATTCTTTCTGATCTAAGTAAATTTTTGAAATAGTAGAAATTGTCTCCCATTGAGTGTAAGGTGCTTTATCATCTCACGTATCATTCCTGTTGTTGATAGGAATGATACCACTTTTGTCTTAACACTACTATCATGCAGAATAGGATCTGCTAGCCATATTTACAGGTTTATATAAATTTGCATTTTACATAACTGTACATATGATTGCATCAACATTCAAATGATTGCTTTTCCTGTGGGTGACTTTCTGTTTGTATCTTCCTGTTGTGGGTGTAAATGACCTCCTTGCTTTAGCATTACCCATCTGGTGCATCTATGCTCATGCCTGTGCAATAGACATTACACATGGTAAAAAGGGTGAACACATGATAAATGCAGCTTGGGTTTAAACCCTGTCCTAGTCTTTCCTGGCCTTGCATTTATCCTGTAAAGTTTTTTCTGGATTGTCTTAAATCTTCTTCTGACTAGGTCTCCCTTTTTTTTAAAACAAACAAACAAACAAACAAACAAACCACAAACCTTTTTATCCCTTTCATGGTTTCCTTGATGGATTTCTCAAACTGCCTCATAAATGGTGGGAAGTTATACCTTTATCAATGGTCTTACTAGAGGTCTTTATTTTCTCAGAGAGAAGCTTGTCTTTGGAAAATCCTTAGGGATCTGAATCCTGTTAAGAGAAGCAGAAGAGGTAAATCTATCAGATCTGTCTCTGATCTGAGTAGTTTTGAGCATTTGGGTGATGCCCAACTCTGCCTTTTCTTCCAGCCAGAAAAAAGGATGTCTTACACCTCAGTGACTAGGCCAAGAGATCAAGCCCCCATGCACAGCCTTGCGAAGGCAGTTTCTCTCATGCCATCTTATTCTTTGCATTCTTTGAACTTTCATCCTCAAAGGATGAGGAGTACAGAATTTCATGAAACCTAATTTTGAATTTCCTTCTAGGTGTGATACAGTCTGATGAGAAGACAGAGGACAAGAAAAGCTTGGGCCTGTGACTTCAACACATAAATGTTTAGCTCCCTTTAAATTTTCAAAATATGGCGCTTTTTTTTTCTTTTTTTTTTTTTGATGGCCATTTATTTCTAGAATAATCTATGTTTCATATTAGGAACTGCTGGTGCTGCATGGAGCCCTATACATTTCTTCTGATTTGCCACCAATTTTATCTGCTGTCAGTCACAGTTAGTTGGCTGTGAGAAGTTACTCTGACAGCTTTGCTTACACCTTTATTTCTATTAAGATGTGTAAGTCTACATTTCACCTCTCTCCTTGAGTACTATTACAGAATCACAAAATTGGAGAATGGTCAGGGTTGGAAGGGACCTCTGGAGATGGACTAGATGGTTGAACTAGATTAGTCCAGACCCCTGCTAAGGCAGGCTCACCCAGAGCAGGTTGCACAGAATCATGTCCAGGCAGCTTTTGAATGTCTCCAGAGAGACTCCACAGCCTCTCTGGGCAGCCTGTTCCAGTGCTCTGTCACCCTCAAAGTAAAGAAGATCTTCCTCATATTCAGGTGGAATGGAGAAAGACTCTTGATGTGTTCTGTTCTCAGTGCTCAGCTAGGCATCTTTTTTCCTGGACTGTGAAGATAATGATCACAGAATGGTCAGGGTTGGAAGGAACCTCTGGAGATCGTCTAGTCCAACTCCTTACTAAAACAGGTTCTCCCAGAGCAGGTTTCACATAATTGTGTCCAGGTTGATTTTGGATGTCTCCAGAGAAGGAGACTCCCCAGCCTCTCTGGGAAGCCTGTTCCAGAGCTCTGCCACCCTCAAAGTAAAGAAAGAAGTTTTTCCTTATATTCAGGTGGAAATTTCTGTGCTGCGGTTTGTGCCCGTTGCCCCTTGTCCTGTCGCTGGGCACCACTCAAAAGAGTCTGGCCCCATCTTCCTGACACCTGCCCGTAAGATACTTACATGCATTGATAAGATCCCCTCTCAGTTTTCTCCAGGCTAAACAGCCCCAGCTCTCTCAGCCTTTCCTCACAAGGGAGATGCTCCAGTCCCCTTGTCATCTTCATAGCCCTCTGCTGGACCCTCTCCAGTAGTTCCCTGTCTCTCTTGAACTGGGGAGCCCAGGGCTGGACACAGAGGACTCCAGATGTGGTCTCACCAGGGCAGAGGAGAGGGGGAGGATCACCTCTCTCAACCTGCTGGCCACGCTTCTCCTAATGCACCCCAGGATGATCCCATTTGCCTTCTTGGCCACCAGGACACACTGCTGGCTCGTGGGCAGCTTGCTGTCCCCCAGAACTCCCAGGTGCTTCTCCTCAGAGCTGCCTTGCAGCAGGTCAGCTCCCAGCCTGTACTGGTGTATGGGGCTGTTCCTCCCCAGGTGCAGGACCTTGCACTTGCCTTGGTGGAGCTTCATTAGCTTCCTCCCTGCACAGCTCTCCAGCCTGGCCAGGTGTCACTGAACGGCAGAGCAGCCTCCTGGTGTGTCAGCCACTCCTCCCAGCTCTGTATCACCAGCAGACGTGCTGAGGGCACACTCTGTCCCTCCATCCAGGTCACTGAGCAGCAAGTTGAACAGGACTGGACCCAGCACTGATCCTGGGGCACACCACTGGCCCAGGGCCTCCAGCCAGACTCTGCACCATTGATCACAGCCCTCTGAGCTCTACCATTCAGTCAGTTCTCAGTCCACCTCAGTGACTCACCTAACACACACTTGGGCTTACGTATGAGGATGTTATGGGAGACAGTGTCAGAAGCCTCGCTGAGGTCAAGGTAGACAACATCCACATCCACAGCTCCCTTCATCTACCCAGTCAGTCATTCCATCATAGAAGGCTATTATGTTGGTCAGGCATGATTTCCCCTTCATAAATCCATGCTGACTGTCCTGATAAGCTCCCTTACCTCCACATACTTTGGGATGACCTCCAGCATGAGTTGTTCCATCACCTTTCCAGGGGGGAAGGTGAGGCTGGTTGACCTGTAGGTTCCAGGGCCCTTCTTCCTGGTCTTTTTGAAGACTGGAGTGACATTGGGTTTCCTCCAGTCCTCAGGCACCTCTCCTGTTCTCCATGACCTTTCAAAGATGTCCTTTCAAAGGTGATGGTGAGTGGCTTAGCAATAACATCTGTCAGCTCTCTCAGAACTTGGGTAGCTTTAGGTAGTTTTCCTTTCCCCCCCTCCACCCTTAAATTCATACTTTCAGCTACTTAGGCAACTTGCTAGCTGCTGGCAAATGAGGTATCAGAGCTCATACAAATTGGAATTTTCCTTTGATTAGTAACAAGATGAGTAGCAGAGACTGCTGTTTTTCCTCCTTTATATTTTGATCTGGCACTTCAGGCAGGATGCTTATCCATATATATCCAGGACACAAAGCAGCCAGTCTCCTAAAGACACTTATCATTTGACATCTTCAATTGCTCTTTCTTTGCAAAGTAAAACTCAGCAGGTCCCTCCAAATCTTGATCCAAGACTTCAGGGTTCTTTTTGGCTTGTCAGATTCTATTCGTGCTCCTACTGTTAAATGCATAGACCGAAATTAAGTACAGTCATTGACAATGTCAGTGCAAATGAAATGCTACAACTCTAGCTTCTGTTCAGTTGGTGCCTTCTAATCAGTACCTTTGAAGGTATGCCAAAAGCTGTGACTCCATCTTTACTGACTCAGTCCTCCCTGTCTAAGTGTGGGAGTCATTTAGCAAAGCAAATGAGACATTGTCAGGACTCTGGACACTGTGTACCCCAAAGTTTTGTAATTGCTGACTTCTCACCATCTTAACCAAGGAAATGTTACACTCTGTCATAAATATCTGCTGCAACAGGTGGTGGCTTCTCTTTTGATTTTTAGGAGCAGAGAGACCTCTCCATGTTTTGGAAGGAAAAAGGTTTTATGACAGCTACAAAAACAATCATAAAAAAAGAAGAGAATCTCTTCTGGACCTTATGAAAGCTGAAAGTCTTAATTTGTTTATCTGCCCATCTGGCATCAGGAGACAGTGAGTCTGCAGAAATGGTTTAAGTGGCACTAAATTAGCTTATCAATGTTTTATCTGCTAGAAGATCCCCTCAGATGGATGGCTTAAACCATTTCAGCCAACTGGATCAAGACTAGGAAATTCAGGACCACATTCTTGAAATGATTTTCTGCAATATTGGGTGATTCAGTGTTGTTCCTGAAACCTAGGGGGAAAAAAATGCAAAAGACCTTGAGAAATACTACCTTCCAAAGCCAACCTATTTCTGGGTCCCTACTCCATAAGAGCCCTATTGGAAAACTTTTTATACTAGGGCCTGCAGTTGTCAGAGACAAAATAGAAACACTTGCTGTGGCTTGGGTCAAGCTCTCAAAGATTATCTGAACAGCATCTTTGAGGGAAGTTCTCATTTTGTTGTCTGTAGAGTTTTGGTATGGACCTCTGTCTGTGACCTTCGGTTTGGACAGTTGCCCAATTCCTATTTTTCCTTTTGTCTCTGAGTCTTCTTCTGATGATCTGTGGGAGTTACAAGATGCTGCAATACAACAGTAGGTATGTGCAGATTAACAATACTTTGGAGAAAAAGGCAAATGTGATTAATAATAACTGGATATTCTTTGAGATATACTGCCCCAAGATGCATCAAAACCTACTCCTCTTGCTCACTTCCTTGGACTCCTGCTAGCATTTTAACTGAAAGGGACAGAGGTCTCCTACTCCTTTATTTCTCATGGACTATACACAGGAGTGGAGAGCAGGTGTCTTACAAGGTAATGCTCAGACTTAAAAATTAGGTATATGTACTTTCAGCCACATGTGCATACAGACAACATATGTTGCAAAATACCGCTTACTGTTAAATAAGTTGTCTAAATATTATTTGCATAAGCAGTAAGTTGTTAGATCTTAGGCTTGCTCTGCTTTCAGAAGGCTTCTCCTAACCAAAGGGGCTTCTGGAGTCATAATCCATTCTTCTGCTATTAGAAACAACTGGAATATTGAATCCTTTCTTGGACTTGAAAAAGACTGGGCTTATTGGGAAACTGCTGTCAGAACTTCATGCCATGTGAGATTTTTTTTGTCATTTCCAATTTTATCTTATTAATGTCCAGTGTATTTTCCTTTGCTCTTGTACCTTCACCTTAGGTGTTGCTTTGTCTTTCCAAGTATATTCCTTCCTAATGAGACCAGTTATTGACCTTCAGACTCCACTGTGCTACTTAAAAAAGAGTTTTTCTTGTAGTTTTCTCTTATAAGATCGGTACATTTCTGGTCAAACTTAGTAGCTGTTCTCAGCTATTCTGTTATTAGACCCATCTTGCTTAAATATACATGACTAGAACCGAATGCTCTATTACAGAACATGTTCCAGTTAACTCTCCAATGCCTTTTGGATATTCGAGTAGTGTTTGGTTTCTTGTTTTTCTGGTGTTTTTTTTCTTTCCTAGCCATGTTGTACTGTTCCTCATTGTTGAATTAATTGTTCAAAAGAAGACAATGTATCTTTCTTCCAGTGTTGTTACCATCTGATGAGTTCCAAATTTAGTGCAAAAATTCTTATTAATCTGTTAGTGATTGACCTTGCGCTCTGAACAATTAAATGTCACCCCCTTTCCATTATTCCAATCCTAGAGTTCTTCTATTTTTCTTGCATGATAATTCTTTGTATTGAATAATACCTCCCACCATTGTCATCTGCATATTTCATCAACCTGTTCTAATTTATTTTTTTTTATTAAGCAAGATAGGTCTTAAGAATAAGCCATGAAAAATTTTAACAGTAGCCTCCCAGATGGGGTAAATTTGTAACTATAACCTGTTTCTGCCTTGTATAACTAGTTCCTTTCCCCCTGCACAGCTTTCCTTCTAATCCCTGCCTTCTCCAACTTCACCGGTAATTTGCTGTGGCATTGTGCCGGTTCTTTCACTAGTCAGGATGAGAGAACTACTCTTTTTTTCCTCCAGAAGGATCAGATATCTTAACAAAGATAGCTGTCAATTTAAGACTGCATTAGCTACCCTTGGTAGCTGGCTGTATTTCATTCTATACTCCATTTTCAAAATGTCTTCTGATCCTTGCGTACTATAGAGGTTTCCTTCTTAAACAGAGGGAGGGGCAGGAATAATCCAGCTATGACTCAGGTATTTTCAGGCCTCTCAGATATTTTACAATGTAAGGATACCGAGCTCCTAGGAACTGAGGATCCCAATTACACAAACTTCACTGTAATGTCTAAGTTAGAAGCCTAGGCAATGAAGATGCCTTTGAGGCAATGGAGAGAAATAGATGGCTCCAGAACATGATTTTAACCTTTAAGTAGGGATGATTAAAGCTCAATCAAGGCAAGACCCTGCTGTATTAAATTTTGTATAAACTCACTCTTAAGAGATTTTTTCAGTGGGCTTCTCAAGAGTGATTTTCTAGCATAAACTCAGTTCCAGATTTATCAGTTCCACATACTAATTGTAGTCTCCTGGAATGTCCTATGGCATTTTACCTTCCTAACACACCCATAGGACATCTACTAATGATCAATCATTAGGCATTTGGAGAGTTTTGACTTCTAATGCCAGCATCAAACGATGCAAGGCCTTTTCCTGTAAATGGTTGGAAGGAACTTGTATTCTATTATCCTAGGCCTTAAAACTTTTGAAATTTATGGAAAAATAATTGTTAAGAGAGGATGATTTGACCCCTTAGCTTAAGCCCCAATGATATTGCTTTGGAGAAGTGCTGTTGACTGTATGGGGACTCTAAGAATCTTTCTTTCATTTAGTACTATTCACAGGCTTAGGCCTGTTGGGATAATTCCTGGCATTTGGGTTCAGAACTTGAGTTCTGATAATCTGTTCTCATCTAATCGTACATATCATACAGTCACCGAACAGACTCTGGAAATTATCAACTGCAGTTGAACTCACTTCATTTGAGTCACACCTTGCATGTCCCAAACATGGCATTTTAACACCAAATAATTTATTTTTTTTTTTTTGTAACAGAAACTTCTGATTATAAAATTTGTGGTTTTCATGGTTTTTTTTGAAAGTGATACTGCCAAAAGGATGTCCAGAGAATTGTCTAAGTGCTTTTTCCCCCAATGTGTATTTCGTTGTGTTGTCTACAAAATCATAATGTATTGAATTAAAGTTAAATGTTGTTATAATTACATTTAATAATGATATAGTAAACAATAATAATTTAACAGTTTTCCCTATGTTTCAGTTAATTTTTAAAACTATTTTAGATCTTTCATACCACTTTAAGACTGAGAAAACTGTTTCCTACTTTAAAGGAGAAAATAACCTCTGATTAAATTTCTGATTAATCTCTGCATTTAAATGAAGTTTCTTACAAATTATTCCAAATACAGGACATAAAATCACCCCATTTTATCAATGTTAACACATTTTACTCTAGAGAAAATTTTAGTTCAGCTTTTTTAGGGCCTCTTTAGCACTGAAGCTTTCCAGCAAGCCAGTTTATTACAACCACAAAGAAGCAAGTATTCCCACAAACTGGGAAAAATAATTTACCATATAACCTGGGATTTAGGAAAACCTCATAAAAATCATGTATCTAACCATTTTAATTTAGTAAGATTTTCCTGTAAGAGATTTTTCCACACCCAGTTATTCTCTGGTGTTAAACTCAGAACTTTAGCAGGTACTTCACAAGGCTACACTTGAACAGAATCCTTAAAAAAGGTATTAGCAACAGTAACTGCTCACTTAAGAAAGTAAAATAGATTATGCAGAAATCGTTCAGAATCTTGTAGCTTTTCCAAGGTGAGAGAGAGCTGGGAGGGCAGGGGGCAGTATTTGCTCCTTACTAATAGGACTACATGCTATGCAGTAATCCAGGAAGGGAACCAACCTTTGTTTCTCAGAAAAATTCTTTCATCCATTCTTGTGACCATTTCTGGTTAGTGAAGGGTATGTGTGGTGCGTGTGTGTGTGTGGTTTCAAAACTTTTTAAAAATAGGAATCTCTGATGTAAATTTACTACCTTAGCAAACACACACTCTGAAGCATGCTAGCATTTGAAACCCAGCATCACTTGTAGTTCTCCAAACTGAGGAATGGGCATCACTGCCCAGTTCAAAGTATTACCAGAGTACTGTGGTAGAATCCACAGACAGGAGAGGAACTGAGGTGTGATGAGGGAAGAATGCTGAGGGGGAAGGGGAGGCAGCATCAAGGTGAGTGAGAGACTACAAAGGTGTGAACTGGAATTTCTGCTCTCATAGACAATAAGATGAATTCCAGTAATGTATAATAAAGAAGTACCCTCTGTCTGGAAGAGGTCAAGAACAGAAGAAATCTGTGATGATGTCTGCCAGTTTATACTTTCAGTGACAGTGAAGACTGATCAGACAGTACTGATATAAAATGGAAGAAGTTTTACAAGGGAAAATAAAATAATTTGGTCTCCATAAATGCTAATAGATAATATCTGAACTTGTTAGGCACAGAAATATAGTTGCAGTCTTTTGATGTTGTCATCCTGAGAATCCAAGTGCTCACTGTGCATTTGTTGACAAAAGTTACATTGAATTTTGTGTCAGTCTTTTTCTGGCTTAAAAAATAGCAAGCTGTAATCAGATTTTTGTGGCATATCTATGTGCAGCAGTGTAAGAAGCTACCCTCCCAACTGTTCATCCCTGCTTCTACCTCCTTCTTTCCTTCATCCTTCCTCCCTTCAGTGCAGCACTGTGTTAATGAATTGCTCCATGGTTCCCATCTGCTTTGGTGTAGAATCTGATGGTTTATGTTAAACTGCTTCTCAAGATGACTGTGCAACTATATCTGTATTTGTACAAATGGAATGGTCCAACAGGCATGGTGAAACATTAGCTGATCTCTAACCCAGTCTTCAGGTGAATTGCTTGGGATATGGGCATCCCAGTTCTGGCAACTGATTCTGCGCCGTCCCACTTGCATGTAAATTCTTGGCCTGCTCCCAGTTTAGCTGTCCTGAGTGAAAGAATCCTGCCTTTTCTGGAAAGTCCATAAAGGTCATTTTATAGCCTGAGACTGAGGCACCTGCTGATGTATGTACAGGGCAGCGAAAGAAGGCAGTGTAAATCCGCAGCCATTTCCAACTTCCAGTCCTGTGCTTTTATCATTAGACATATTTTTGCCTGACAATTATGGCTTAGTTTTGACCTTGGGTCACTGACATCAGTAGAAGATAGATGTCAGTATCTTAAGGCAAAATCAAGCCTTGATGGTTGTTCACAGTTTTTCATCATTCTGTGGTCGGTTATATGAATCATACTGAGAAAAAACGTTTTCCACGTTCACTGAGAAAAGTATGGGATACATGAAAAGATGGATTTTAAGACTGGTTGAAGCATTATAGGGATCTAAACATTTCAAAGCCAATGGGAGCACTTCTGTTTATTAAATATTTTTCCTTTAACAAATTGATTCAGTTAATATTTGCTGATATACTCTTCCATAATTGCTTAAATATGTTTCTGGTAAAAAGATCTTAAGTTTTATCTCATTCAGATTGTGTTAAAACCATCCTGCTGTCACTTGAGAGTATTGCTAAATTTCTGCAACTCTGAAGTCCTCTTAAAATTTCCTTTGGAAGAAATATGACATGACAGCTATAATTTATCTCTATGGTATAAATTTAGCATATTTAAGATACAGAATACCAGACAATACAATTAAAAATTACACAGAAGAACAAAACAAGGTATTGTCAGGTAAGTAAAGTATAAACAGTAAGAAGCAAAAGAGGAATGAAAGAAAAAAACCACCCAAACAGATCAGTCTCCACCTGTGCCTCCCTAGTAATCATTTATGTTATTTTAATGGAAAAGGGCTAAGTTCAAAGTACATTTGGGATAATGTTAGAAATGCTGCAGAAGCAGACTGCACAGTAAAATAATAAATACCTGGGAAATTGTGAATACTTTTAAAAGTAGTGTTCTATACTTTGGTACTGTGAAACTCCAGAAAAGAGATGCACAGCCCATGCTTCCTCGTACAGTGCCATAAACAGCCATGGTGTCTTTTGTTGCAAATCCATAGCAATATGCACCTGGGACAAGCAACTGCCGAGTGGCAAACAGTTCAGAGAAACAGCACTGAGGAACCGAATGTGGTAACTGCTCCAAACTCGTTACCCACTTGATTTCATATAGTCATGGCCAAATCTTCCATCTGTCTCTGCCCTCCAACAACGATTTCAGGACACTTGGAGCTGAAAACAAACTGTGGGGGTTTCTTTTTTTTTTTTTTTTTTTGGTGTCTGGGCTCTCACCATCACAGCCCTTGATTAAATGACAGGTTTTTGTTTTCATTGTCTTACCTTCCTTCCCCATTCAGTTCTTGACAGCCTTCCCCCTCAGCTGAATACTGTTATCACTTCTTTATTCTAATCCTCTCCCTAGCTGCCTATATTATCACCCCTCTGTTTCAGAACTTGGATACTTACTCTTTAATCCATTAATTGGCTTTTTAACCTCAGCTCTCTTCGCTGCCTGAGTGCAACCTGACTCTCCCAGCCACCACACACCCTGACTGTTCTCTGTCCATCCCTCCCCTGCACCTCCTGGCTCTCCCTACATTTTGGTGCTAGTTTCTCTTCTTTCCAGATAATCTTGTGCTTTATTTCTGCTCACAAAGGAGGGCTCTCTAGTTCAATATCACTTTCAGTGTTGCTTCTGTTTCCTCCCTGTGCTTACGTATCACTTTTCTTCATTGCCTCTTTAACAAGGGTAGATGTATATAGCAGGAATAATCTCTGTAGCAGATATCTGTGTTGCTCCCAGAACAGGTCCGTTTTCTTATCGGGGTTCAGAAGTGTTGGGCAACTTAATAAAATATGGGTTGTTACACTGCAAATGTATTCACTTAAATGAGATTATCTTTTGATTGAGTTAGGTTTCTATTGCAGTTTGCATGCAGTGGAAGTGTGTGTTTCAACTTTTTAATCATGTATTCTTTGTGCGTAAAATCTGTTTGCATTTAAAGGAAATACTTTATCTGGTACTACTGTTTAGCCCAGGAACAATATTGCTATATTTTAAGAAATCCTGTCTACTTTGAGATTTATTTTTTCTTAGTCAACATTTGAAAATATAGACTACACTGCAAAGAGGCTTGCTAGCCTTTTTGTTTTGTTATCTCTGATGTTTTCTTTATATAGTGTGTATGAATACATACATTTGATATTTAGCAAAATAGGGGAAATTATCCTGGTGCTAATGTACACAGAGCTATTACACCCAGTCATGGTTAATAGCACTAAATGGATTTAGAGGGAGGAGTCTAGACTGCAATCCTGTCAGCATCTGCCCCTTCCCCAGTAATTTATTTGAGTTTTGCACCTGCAGATTTTGAACTGGGACTGAATTCATAGAGAATGTTTTATTTGGATAGCAGGCACTGAAATGGTAACATTTAAGAGCCCTAAGTGAAAGGGACTGTTAACTTACTTCCTTTGTTGTCAATATTGAAAACAATAGAATCCTGATTATTCAGATTTACCATGAGGATCTCCTCCTCTAATTAACTCCCTAATCTATTGGCACCCTGATTATTAGACATATCTTGTGCTGACTGGTGTGTTTCAATGGTTGGAAAGCTTTCATAAAATATTTCAGTTTTAGCTTATTCATTGGTACAGTGTATCTTTAATATTCCATGCAAACATAGTGACGGTCTTTCCTTTGTGTGGTGTAATCTCCATGCTCTGGAGAATTACAAGCCTTTCTGAAAAGGCAGCAGATATACAAAGGCTATGAGAACAGCAGAACTCGAAAGGTAATTGTGCAGAGGTGAGTAGAAGTCCTCTCTTTGCCTGCCTCTCTGTTCCTGTGCCCCGCACACGTGATAAGTCACAGCTGAAAATCACCTTTCCCTCCAGTTTCAATGATATACATATATACCTACAGGCGTCTCCAAAGGTGAAAGGTTCTAACCCATTGTGCCATGCAGCATGGCAGTGGGAGTTTGATTACAACTTGTACAACAAACAGATTTTCCTTCAGAGCCTTGTATATTCAGGCTTGTTTGTATGAGAGAGGGATGTGTGTCTTGAATTCTTTGATCTCTAATATAGGAAAAATAAATTAAATTCCCCTCCCATCATAATAATTTCTTCAAAACCAGAAGACACCTAACTCAGGGAATCAAACCCAGGCAGATCTTTTCCTTCTTTTCATTTGGAAGAGCTGCAATCCTGTGGGAAACCAAGAATGAAAACTGGTTGAAAAGCCTTCTTATCAAAAATCCTGCACCTAACTCTTGGCTGTTGTATACATTTTAAGTCTTGAACATAACCCGTTGCTTATTTGAGCTTATTTTGTTAAATGATAGACCCCTTACTGTTTTTTTCAAATATTCCTTGTATTGGACTTAATCTCTTCTTCGTTTCGTTCTATGGAGTATCAGCATTTGCAATTTTTTATCAGAGGATGCTTTTTAGTTGTGCAAATTGAAGTCTTTCATCAATATATAATCTTGTGAAGATCTATGATATGCCTCTTGTCCTACACCTACACCGTGCATTGGTGTGGTAGATTTCAAGCAGTTGCACACTAGCATGTAGACTCTTCTCATATGTTCAGCCTGGATCTATCATTTATACATGTGTGTGCAGCTCACCAATGGATGTGCTGGCCTTTTTGTGGTCTACAAAGTCTGTAGTTTGTATGCATGGAGCCTTGCACTAGTCCTGCTCATGTGTGAAGATAAAGGCATGGAATCAATTTTCATATGTCTCTTCAGAATCTCTCTCCAATATTGACAGGATTCTATACCTTTTTAACATCAGAAGACAGAGCACCCTAAAAACCATGTACCCATTGTATAGTGCAAGACAGCCAGCAAACAAAAAAGGGTGAGAGAGATAGCAGAAATAAATATGTACAGTAGAAACCCTTTCTCCACTGCATGCAATATTTTAATACAATTCATAGTAATCTTAAGTTACCATTGGGGATCCTAAAAAGCTTTGTAAAAGCACAAGCGTTTTTGATGAAGCGAACTGATAATCTTTCAAATATGTGACCTTTCCCCCCTCACCCCTGGCTGCTACCTATTACAGCTTGTATAATTCAGGACTAATTTTTTACAAAGTTCTCCATAATGGTATTTATTTCTTCTTCATTCTTTCCTTCTCTTTTAACTATTTCTGAATTTCATGGGCTTCTCATAAAATACTGTAGTGCTAATGCTAAGGGGTTTTTTTAAAGGTGCTTAAAAATGTAGATTCTTAATATGCAGCTGTTCTTTAAAGAGGCAAAACGTTTCTTTCTGCAAATTCTTTCAGTTTCTGTATTAAAAATATCCCCCCACCCCCTCAAACTGTCAATATTTAAGGAAGTACCCTTTCATGTTTTCTTTAATCCTGTTTAAAAATAGGTGTATTTTGTATCTGTGGCTAGACATACAGCATGGTGCAAAATAATCTAAACACAAGGTTTGTTTGCAGATTTGCTCTAATGAAAAATGCTCAGGATATATAATGAGACAACCCCTCTTATACAGTTAATCAGTATCCACACAAGTTGATCCCTTGAATGCATTACATGATTCGTAAGAAATTGCTTAGTACGTAAGAAATGAAGATTGAATAATATTTGATGATTTGTCAGCTAAGGAATCTAGCACTTTTAAGGATGAAAAGAGGTAAGAGGTCCTCACTTATGTTCCCCCTCTCTCTGCAAAATAGGATAGTCTCAGAGACAGCTATATTGCAATAAAGCTCTGAATACAGAGTAGAAAGGGTTCTTTCATTCGGATGAAAATCATAGAAGGATGGTACCATGACTAAATTGTAAAAATATTTTGGTTCCAAGATGTGTTTAGTAGGTCACACTTTTACAATCAGAGCTTGGAGTTAATGACTATGTCTAGTCTCAAAACAGGTCTATGGTAATAAATGTCTCACTAGATCATTGTCTTCACTGTATCTAAACTGTCAAGGTGGGGATTTTTAGAGGTACCTAATCAATACATAAACACAAATCCTGTTAAAACTGTCCATGGCACTGGTGAACAGTTATGCGCTTTAGAAATTGGTTATTCTTCAGTCCGGATTCTGTTTCATTTTGCATAGGAATAGTTGATGAAAGGAAGGAAAGAAAGGAGACCACATCCTCAAGTGTACTTGCACAACAGTAGGTCAGGATAGCTAGCTAATGGGGATGAAAGATGCTCAGACCTGCAGCAAACGGCACAGGCAAATCCTTTTTCACAGGCAGTGGGTGTTTATTGCACAGGATACGTCGTGTTTAGTGCCTGTCCTGGCAGGGTGGCTGTAGTAAGCATGTTGAGCCAGAAATGATTGCTTTGCTCCATCATTGTAGCAAATTTCTAAAGCAGAATTTACCATGACAAAATTGGGGGTGGGGGGTGGGGGGTAGGGGGGGTTAGGGGGGAGTCTTGATAATTTGGTTTTCTGAGGGAATAATATTTGGAAAAGGAAGAGTTAAAGAAGTTACTGCTGCTGTAATATACATACCAGGCTCTTTCAGTCTTTTAAGTCTTCACAGCTCTCTTACAACAGGTTCTCTTCATGTCTAGAAAATGCAAATCTCTGGGCTCCTAAGAGCAACTGAATAGGAATATGTATTTCATCTTAAAACAGAGAGCAAAGGAAAAAAAAGAGAAAAAAAAAAAAAAAGGGAAAAGTTATTCAAAGGATTTTGGAAACAGGTGTTCTAAATCAACATTAATTGGATTTCAGTTAATTATTCCTTATACTTTAGGGATTATAGGAAAGGAATATGGGGTAAAATAGCAAAAACAACTTCTCTGACACACTAATTGCTCTAATATTATTTAAGCTAAGCAGTGCCTCATTCCTTTCACCCCCACAACAAAAAAATTGGCCTCCAGATGACTGTTACTGAGGCTAGGGAATAAGAATGAGTGAAAAAGCAAGATGCAATCTTTGAAAGCCGTCTTTACTTGCAAGGGTGGTTACATATTTAGTCTATTATCTGTGCTATCTTCTGCCTGTAACTACTAAGATAAAGATGACTTGTTATAGACTGATTTGGGACACCACCTTTCTAGTATGAAGATTACCTACGTGATTCCCCTGATATTTTACCCCTTTTAGTGTATGATCTATGCACAGAGTTCAGACTGGATCAAGAACATTTCTCCAGGGCTGGCAGGGGAAGGGTGGATGGAAGACAGGACATTACTAAGGATTTTATTTTGGCTTTTGGCTTTCTGTTCTAATTCCTATTGGAGTAAGTCCACTTTTTTGCCCAATATTGGAACTGTTATAACATTTGACATGAAAAATTTTATATGGAAATTTTTACTTTGCCTCTGAGAACCAACTGATTCCAAATTTTAAAAGTGGGAGAGGAGGCAAGCAAGACAAGACCTAACAAGTTTTTCAAAATTATTATAAATTGGTCTCAAGAAATCAGTTTTTTAAAATTAACTGAAAGTAGGGTGGTGGTTTGTTTTGTGTTTTGTTTTGTTGGGTTTTTTTTTTTCATTTGGGTTTAATCTTTCTGTTTGTGCAAACTTTTGTGCTCATCCCTCTTAGTTTTAAGTTGTTGAGAGTGAGAGCAGGCGGATGCTTGCTAGTCTCCTCTCATTGTCCAGCCTAAGAGAAGTGATACCTGTGATAAAAGTAATAGGTTTTCAAAGTTATGTTTAAACTTTAATATGATACAATAATCAGAACTTCTAGTAACAACCAAGATAATGTTTTACATGGTTTTTTTTGCCTTAGCAATGCCTCTTTGAAGAACTCCCCCCACGCCCCATATGTTTCAAGTATACATGAAACATGTCACTTTTGAACAGGAGATACTGTCAAGTTATATGTGAAATTATTTACATGGCAAATTTTAAAAGATTTCAGAAAGCCTAATGACACTTGCCTGAGGGCAGCTAGAATTTGCATTCTAGCCTCCTGCATGTGAGACGATTTGCTAAGCATCTCAGTTAAAAACTGGAAGGGGACTTCCCACATTCAGTACTTCTCATCTGTAGCCAAGGTACATTACTAAGGAGATATACCTATGCCCGCTATATGTGTCAGCACTTATTTACCATCCTTACAAGCAGATGTGAACATAATTACATCACATCTCCACAGTCACTTATTTACCTGACTTCTGTACATATTTGCATAAAGCCCTAACAGGGGCTTTAAAGATGTAAAATTTTTACAGATCTCACGAAGATATTGTGCTTAGACTGATCTGTTACAACCCAAATTTCCACCACACCTGGATGAAATTCTTAAGAACGGACACTTTATTTGCTGCTGTGAAAGCACAGTAGAAAGTACTAGTGAGAAGAGCAAGGCTCCATGTGTTGGTAGCTTTCAGGGAACAGGCCAGATAGGAGTCTGTATTGTTCTACCTGCTCTTATTTATCTCCTTAACTCATAGCATTTAGATGGCATCATTTCTCGCATTGTGCAGATGGTGGTACTGCATTCTGTAGGAAGAAAGTATTTCTCTATCAAATGTCACTATTTCTAACTGACTATGAAGTGCAAAAGATAATAAGGTTTTATTCAATAACTGTAAACCCCCCCAGTATTAAACATATGAAGATAAATTATCAAAATATATGTAAGCTATATATGCATGCATATTTAACTCATGGTTTCCCAAATGTGTCAATTCATAGCTTTTCTCTTGGACATCAGTGCTTCGCTTTTGGGTAAATCTATGGCGTGCAAGCTCTATTCTTGCTTGTACAGAACATAATTTTACTTTGCAAATGAAGGTGCAAACTTTTCCTTCTCATTAAAGGTAAAAAAAAAAAAAGCCACTTCAAAATTCTGTTTCAGTTATTTTTTTCCAAATTAGTTCCATCAGTATCAACTTACAGGGAAATATATTTCAAATGAAATTTGTAATTCATATCCTAGATATTTTTTTTTCTCTTTTACACTGTATACAGCATTGCAGCACAAGTGGTGCTTTGATGCTCAGAGTTCTGCAGGTTTTTTATCCCTACCTCATGTTCTTCCTTGCCTCCCCTTTCTGATCTTTGCAAAAATCTTCACCATGGCACATAGGTGATAATTGACTGCCTTTGAAAAGATACTTTTTGTATCAGCTGAGTGCTTTCTTGTTTGAGATGTGAACATACTTTATGGACAGACTCAGAGCCTGGTTGTGCTCAGTCATATGTGCAAAAAAAATACATTGTTAGTCATTTGTAATCCCCAGCCCATGGTGATTCTTTCCAGTTTACATGTGGGAAGAGATGTGTTTATTTAATCCCAGACCAGATGCGGGGCCTAAGGGCCTGACCCAAAGCCTGTTGAAGTCAGTTGGAATCCTAATACAGGTTTTCATGGTCCTACACATTTAGATAAGTATACCTGAATCATTTTTATGGAAACAGACAAACTAACAAAAAAAAAAAAGAAAAAAAGAAAAAAAAGGCAACTTATTTTTTGCTCTCCTTACTCTCCCATTTTCATCAGGAGGAAAATCCCACCCACCACCCCCTGGCCCTGCACTCACAATGAAAATGATAGAAAAAAACCCTTGACAACTATTCTGTTAAGGAAGTGTTATAATAGGAAGCTGGAACATGGCTTTATAGTACCGGGGTGGCTGCGGTACACCGCTGCACTACAGACATTTTCGGAGAGTACTTTGCACAGAAGGGCTGATGCACTTGTGCAGAAAAACAGTGTATATACAGCATGGACTTGGAGCTACATGGTAAAAATATCTATAGTCAGTGTAGTCTTATTTGTGAAATATAGCAGGGAAAAATATTTATGAGCACCACAGGACATGAAGCTCAAAGTGCAGTCATTTCTAAATGAAAATTATGTGACAGTTCATCAGTATTTAATGCTAACATTGCTTGATCTAGACATAAAGAATTTAGCAGCCATTTATCATAACATACAGTACTGTTCATTTCCTGATTTGCTTAGAATACATTGGCGTTTTAATCCCGACACAAGCTACAGGTCTAATTTTAGCTATTTAATGAAAGGAAAATCCGGCAAGAGACAGATTTTTCACCTGGCTATTAGAAGCCTACTCCCACAACGTGAATTGGTTGGTCTTTTTAATGCGCGCTCCCAGAAGCCGCTGCTTGGTCCCTGCGCCAGATGCAGGTGTTCCCTTGTGCTGTCAGCCAGGAATGATTAATGAGGATTTGCCCCTGCTGAAAGCAGTCTGTGGAGCATTGTTCAGGGCATCTGTGGAACTGTCGGGGGAGACAAGGACACAAGTGAACAACCAATTATTTGGCCATCACTGAGGCAGCATGAAAAAGACATCAAATTGGACAGAGGAGCAACGCTTTTGTTTCATGATCATATTTTTAGGTGTTAAGAGTAACAGAGGAATTCTACCTGTTTTGTTTTGCCTTTGCCTTTTTTCTGTTCTTCCCCGCCCCCCCCCCCCCCCCCCCCCCCCCCCCCCCCCGCCCAGGGGAGAGGGGAAGGGCCTAGACACCACTTTAAAGGTAGGAAAGAATGTGTAAAAGAAACAGAGACAGAAAACTGATCACAGTCCTTTAAACGTGTAAAAGGGAGGAAAACACACAGAGCTGCTTTCTTGGCAATTGCACTGTGTGTATAAAGATACACCGTTTTGCTCGGCTCACGTTAGGGAACGAGGGCTAAGAATTCTGTAAGGAAGAGGATTTCTCATGCAGGGAGCTTCTTAATTGCTGGCCAAATACGACGGTTCAGGAGCCTGGGCTTTAACATGTGACAGTGTGGGGAAGTGTTACATTAGGATTCTGAAAAAGAAAATGGGAGGGAACAAAACCAGAAAACATTTACAAGATTGCATTCGGCATTCATCCTGCATCCCTCTTTCTGTCTCAAAAAAATACACTTAGGTGAAGAAGAGTGAGGGGGGAAAGAGGAACAGAACTAAAACCACTCTGGTCAGGCTTACACTTCTGCATTTTTATATTTACCAGGGCTTGTGATTATAAATACTAATTTTAAACCAGAGGGAAAGGATTATATTTTCAGAACAATCCAATTACAGAATGAATTGTTTGTAAAATACATTTTATGCTCCATCCTGTCAAGCCTCTTTTCACCACAGTATTAAGAATAAAAAAATTAATTATACAGCTTAATTCTAATGAAGAATATAACAAATATAGTATAATTTCTACTGAAGCAATGTAATTAATATTTGCAGTGGCTAATTCCCTAACCTCAGAAGTTCCTCTGTCTCCACACTTACGTGCAACGAAAGGAATTTGGATCCTGAAACAATTATGGATCATAATTCCAAACTATTCCTTAATGAAGGAGAAATCTATATTTCTAAATTAACAGTTCAGTTATATTTGACTACCTCAATTTAGGTTTTTCTTCAAATTATTTATCCTTTAATGGCTGTATTTTATCATGGAGGACTCATGGCATCTGCAAAATTATGTGAATGTCCATACATTAAGGTTTGTTTGCTTACCCCAAGCTGGTCTGTAGGAAGTTTTAGTAAGCAAAAAGTTTTTGTGTGCTTCCTATTTAGAATGAGTTGCTGCAGATAACAATTTGACTTATGATATCCAGGTTTTCACAATTTGTCATTTTGGTGTCAAACGTCTGGGTCTAAAACCTAAACAGTCAACTAATGTTTCTTATTTACTGTAGCATGATCACCTTGTTAGAAAAAACCACCCAAACCAAAACCACAAACCTTGGAATTTAAGAACCACTTAATCATAAAGAAAGAAAACCACAACACAGTATGCATGTAAATGGAGCTTTTGTATTTAAAGAATATCATATTTCTTTATAACACCCAAATGAAAGTCGTGATCAGAAGGAAATCACTAAACAACCGAAGAATCGTTAGGATATTCCAGCATTTCTGATAACTGTGCAAATTGCAGTCTAGAATTTTACATTGTGAGTAGCCTCAATACCAGCTCTTGAAATGCAGTGCTGACATGTTTAGTTCTGCAGGTCTGTCCTTTTCCAGCAGTACAGCTGTTTGTTACTCTCTGCAAAGGACTCTGACTTTTGAAACGGCGCTTTGTCCCCTCTTGCATTTGGTGTATGTGCTGGAATTTTAAATGACTTTATTAGAAGTTATAAAATCAGTGTACAGACACACTCAACTCTGTTTCCTTCTTGTCAGGAAGAGGCAATGGTATCCACAGCATGCCCCTGTGTCTGAAAGGCGTTACTTGATGAAGAACAGTCTTAGACTCCTCCCGGGCATGATGGAAGTGATGCCGGTGAGGAAGAAATTTCCAGGAACTGAAGGGATGATTATAGCATTTCTAAAAAGGACATTTTCCTGTGACTGTCAAAGTGCTGAACTGAGTTTCCTAATCCTAGATAAATAAATAGAAAGAAAGCTTTCTGCTGCTGTAGGCTGTGCTGAAGACTGCACATTTTCCTGCCAGGAATGAACTTTGCTACAGCAATTCAAGGCTTGTTTATCACTGTGCTGGATTACTTCAGACTCTTCTTCCTGGAGTTGTCAGCTGAAGAGCATAGAGACATCAGATGTTAAAGACTGATGAAATTTCTAAGTAACATAAAGAAGAGTACAGTCTGTTATTTATATGTATCAGCAGCATACAGCATTGAAATATCTTCAAGGGCACGATCGTGCCCTCCAAATCTGGTAGGTGAGCACCTTTGAGATGAAGCCCCTGTGAGCCCCCATGGCAGGTCCCATGGGACAAAGAGCTGGACAGTATTTTAAAGCAAGGACTGAATTCTTTTAGTGGAGGTTCTTTGGCCTGAATATAGGAATGGGATTTGTTAGCTAGTGCACATAATGGGAATGCCCTTTTTTACATAACATTTCCTCCAGTACAGTGACATCTCTTCCATCCATTACATTCCTCTGCAATCCACACACTTTTCAAAAATAATTGTGTTTCTATGAATATTTGTGCTTAGGTTTCAGTATGGTATTTGATATATGTTGTATTATGATGTTTTCCCTGTAAATTTGTATGTATGTATGTATGTATTTTCATGATACTTCAATAAAAACATCAAAATTGAAATTCAGAGCAAAACAAAAAAAAAATGGGAAAGAACATATGGAAAGGGATAAACCCATTAACATCTTTATTATGAGTGTTGTTTGTTAAAAACATCAGCTTTGATTTAGCTTTATGAGGTAAATCCACTGGAGATTATTTTACAAAACTATAAAAAATTTTTGAAGCTGTCACATGTTTTTACAAGGATGTCTAATACTCTACAGACTGCATAAGACTATGAAGTAGTGGATTAGTATGAGGGGAAGATGGTTACTACCTGTGAGATTACTTTCTTCCTGTTCCACTATATATTTACAGTGCTATGTAACTAAACAACAGATGTGTTCTATTCTACATCACAACATATTCTTATGGATCTTTGCAATTCTTTTTGATAAAAAAAGTGTTTCTTTGTGTGTAAATAGCATGGCTACTTTAATAAATTGCTAGGGAGGAAAAAAACAGAGAAAAATAATTAAAGCTCAAATAAATATTTCTGTAGTTTTTAATTATATTTAACTTTTATTTCATGCTGGAAAGTATGAGGGTTACTAGAATCATGTTATGATTAAAGGTGAGCGTTTATTTCTCTTACTTATGGTAAGTAAAATCTGGAAAAAACAAGCTCAGGAATTCAGGAGTAGTCTTTTATAAAACTTTTGGCCATCAGGATTTCTGTCTTTGTCCCTTCTTCTACCAGTACACCACAGCCTGATGGTTCTGGTCACTACAGCCAGCATATGCCTGATGATGGTGACCATGATGAAACTCTTCAGACTTCTGCGCCTCCGTTATTACCTCCAGGCCTGAAATGAGGTGAGGCTGCAGGCAACTGGGGTGACGTCATTAGAATCTCACCAAAACTGGTTGTTAATGAACCATTTGATAAAGCAGAAGGAATTCTCTCTGCTGCTTGCACTGACAACAGAAAAGGGGCAAAGGAAAAGGTTTGGATGTAAAAATCCTCTCCCTTGCAGGAACAGGATGAATCGGCTGCAGTTTATTTTGTTAATCACAAATGCCTTCTGGTACAGGGGTAGGCAGGGCAGGCAGAGATTTTGCAGATGACATTTCTGTATTGATTGTATATAATAATGCAGTACATGCTTGGTTTGGGCTGCAAAATTTGCAGTGTGAACTATTTAAGTGCTGGCTCTTTGACAGTAGAGAATTGTGAGGCTAAAATAAACTTCAGTTCCGTTACCCTTGGTAGCTGATTTTTGCACCTGAAATCCCAGAGCTAGGAGTTCAGGAAGTTTGTGCTTACACATAGGTATGTGGTTACTTATGAAATCTATTTTTTATCCAAAACCCTAGCTAGCATCCATAGAAAACTTTCTACAGATTTCATACATCATTGACTCATCCAGCTTTTTGTTTTTCTGCTGTGCTTAAAAGTAGGTCATGCTTAGGACTGATGTGTAAGGCCAAAGGACTTTTCTTTTTCTATAGCCCCCAGGCTATTTTTTCACCAGCATAATTTCCCACCATTTCTGGATTTCACTTTCTTCTTTTTAGTCCCTCCCATCTTCATGCAAGGTTTTTTTGGCTGTTAATACCATCTTGTGCACATTCCTTTCCCGTCTCCTCCCTCCCATCCCTCGTTCAGACATTCCCTTTTCTTCCCGTTTCAGTTCCCAGTCTCTTTTCCACACCTTTGTTTGTTTTTCATTCATGCTACAACTGGGGAAATAATGTTCTCCACACCTAGGGAAGCAGATCTTCACTAATGATGGTGAAGTTTCACCATGTATATTCACACGCTGAAAATAACAGGGTTGAGTGTCACTGACCCTTTTTCTAGGGGGAGGATCTTTAAATTAAGAGGCACTCATTAATGTTCTTTGCAATGTAAAATGATTTAGCTTCAAATTACTCAGTATCAGAATATGAGTTAGACAAAATACTTGTCGGTATTTGGACGGATTATGAAGCTTCACCTTATATCTCTTAATTGTTAGAATTTTCTTTGGATTTGTATGAACTGTCAAGCTTCGTAATTTGTGTGTATCTACTTCAGTAGTAAATTTCTGTCTGCCTCAACTTATTTTATTGCCCTTCATGGTGCTACATTAATGGTAAGCATAACAATACCAGTTGCATATATTTGTTTGAATGAATACTACCCGTTGTATGATCCTTATTTAAACCTCATTTTAGCATATTTCTGGAAGCTTTAAAAATGCAGAAAATGTTCCAAATTCTGATTAGAAGTGAACAACAGATTAGCAGAGTACTTTGGTGAAATAAGAAGATGGAATCCTTTACTGGAAACAAAGAGAAATAACATCCATGCTGGTGTGTAGATGGTTGAAAGAAGTGGTGGTCTCTAAACATTAAGGGAAGATAAATAGTACAGAAGTATTATTTCTTATAAACTACCAGAGCCTATAATTTTTATATACCATAATCTTGACTGCAAGTCTTGAATGGTAATGAAATAATGATTGTGAGAATACTAATATATATTAAAAAAAATAAAATCATTTGTTGCCCCATTGCACCCAGCAGCCAATGGGAAGTCAAAGGAAATTTTAAGAGAAGTTTATTAAAAACTACTGCAGTTGAAAAGACTGAGATCTACATTTCTGGTATCAGAGGCTGCTTCAAGTTCTTCCCTTATGGATACAGACCACGTTAGTTTTAAGGACTGCTGAATCCAGAAATAAAGTGTGAATTTGAGTGAACTTTCTTCACCTAAATTCAAATCTGCTTGAACTCAGTGACTTTGTGTATTTGATTTAGGTTTATTCGAGTTTGCATCAATAAAGGAGGAGAGTATAGATGAAGGGAGAAGAGACAGAAAATCCAATGCAGAAATATCAAGAAAAAAAGTTTGACATAGATGCCACATGTGAATTAAGTGTTTCTTTTTTAGTATCATCTGTGTTTTGCTGCATAGACTTCTTCCTTGGCGATAAATAAGTAAAAAAGTAAATCAAGTTGCTGGTTTTTTTTAAATATAATCACGCACAAAATGTTTTTACTTCATCAGCCACAGCCTTAGCAGACAGATAGATATTATGATTTATTTGTGCCCAGCTTTGCAATATATTCTTACAAAAGCAAATCATGGTATGCCAGAAGACAAGTGAAATGGAGTGATCTATGTTGCTCTCCTCTTATTGTCTGCTAGAAAGTCTGTCCATCCCTGATTTTAATCACGTCCTCTTAGTGGTCAAGCTAATTCACCCTGCTGGCCAGATAATCTAGTTCGGTGTCCACCACTGTTATTACAGACTGGAGGTCAAATCTTTTATCTGTTTTCTCCAAACTCAGCTGGACGCTGTTTCTTGCTGGGAGTCTTTGGAAGAAGGTGATAAATCTTATTGCTAATATCCCAGGAGGTACTAACATGTCTTCCTACAGGCATATCTTCAGGCTTTTTCCAGGCTCTGTGAACATAAATAAAAACTTGTGAAAATCCTGTGGTTTGGTTTGTTTTATTTTTATATCTGTGATACAAGTATCTCCACCTATTCAAGACCGAATTGTGAATTGTCGACACAGTCTTCCGAGACTTTGTCTTCGTTTTTGGGTCCATAAACTGGGGTATCATCTAATCCCACTATCAATGTTATGACTACCTGTGTGTACAGGTAGCCTTTTGCAGCATAACCATTTTACATTGCCTGTTATAGTCTGGATATGTGCCAGAACTCCCCAAAATACAGTGTGCATGGATCTGGGGAATGCTGCACTTTGGAGAACGCCTGTTTCCTAACAGTAATTCCTGGACAGTGAAAAGTAGGGATCTTCTGCCTAAGATCTACAGAGATCAGTACTTGACTCCTGAGTTGGCTGCAAAAGGCAACTTGAAAGAAGTTTTTATGTTATACTGTGGTTTATGTGAAATTTGGCATTTATGGGTCAAAACCAATAAAGTCACTTGTGTACAACTGTAAAATGGCTTATACTTTGCTTTGTCTCTGAGCATTAATTTAAGACACAGGCTTGGCATTGCCTAGAGCCTTTGTGGATACCATGAAAAGCTGCTTCATTTTTTTCACTGTTACTGAGCTGGCAGCCCGATTAAATGTTGATTGTAAACTTCTTTCCCTCTCCCTGCTACTGCACTAAATGCATCCTGGTCAAATGAAAGTATATGATTTTATAATAGAGGTAAGTTTTTAACATAACATTATAATATATTTATATTGTAAATAAAATTTTATATAAAACTTATAATATAAATTTATTATAATAAAAGGCATTGAAAGAGTAAATATATTTTAAAGGAATGGTTTCATTGTGAAATTGTCATAGCATTAGAAACCTGAGGATCCCCATGCAGGTCACAGCTGGGCTAGCCTGCCCATATAATGCTTCTTGGACAGTGTAGACTAAGCAGCTTGGTTAGCGCTAATTCATTGCGTTTAACTGTAGTGGTTTTAACAATCCTGTTTTGCAATAACATGTTTGGAGGGGGAATATTTTTCTGACACTGGTTACCATGCAATCAGCACTGAAGGTTATCCTAGTTGTCTCTGTTTTTTCTTGTCACGAGTGCTGTACCTCCTGTAAGTGTCTATAAATGTCTGTAGGTGTCACCTTCTCATTCTCCACACAGCTGCACCTCTTGCACTGGTTGAATTTTCCCTTTCTAGGGTCTCCTCTGTTTCCACTACAAGAGGAGAATCAGTGCAAAAATTACATTCCACCATTCTTTCCACATTTGACAACTGACAATGAATGAGTCTTTTTCACACCCACCACAAGATCCTTGGAATATCTTTTGAAGAAGAAAGAAGCAAAGGACTAGGGTTGCTATCATAGTTCTTTTAGCTCAGACTCAGAGGTAGGCATGAAGTTTGGCTGTAATCCCTGAAATAAAGGAACTTTCTCAAGCTTTTACTTTTGGCAAAGGATTTGGTGTAAGGTAACATATACTTTCCAAAAATAAAAAGGTAGCCCATGTTCCGTTTCTCCTCTGATGGGGAACCAGCCTGCCTGGTGGACACAGGCAACACAGGTCAGCTGTCACTGCTCTAGCTGCCTCATTTTTTAAACTAATTCCAGAAAGATTTTTTTTGTTGTTTTGTTTTTTCTTGACTCTGTTCCATAATTGAAAAGTGAAAACCAAATTGTCTTTCTGTCCTTCTTTTCGATAACACTTCAAAGGAGTCTGGTGTGCAGTGTGGAGAACACCTACTCTACTGTAGCCCAAGCAGCAATTAGCTCTAAGAAAGAACTGTAACCATGAAGTACACATTTTAAACATGAAGGAATACAATTTTTTTTTTCTAAATTATTCTTTATGATGATGTAATTGCCTAAGTAATTTTGAATTTGCCTTAGCATAAGCTGAGAAACTTTGAATACACTGCTGTACTGTGCATTGATTTTCTTCTGTGAATTCGTGTTGAGACAAATATTAAAACATATTTAATCCAAATACACATTTATTCAATGTATGTGTTCATATAAATACTGAAAAACCTTTATATAACAGACTGAAAAGAACTTGGAAGGATGCTTTGTGGAATATGTTCTTTTTTTCTCCACTAATCAAATGTTTTTGCATTATGTGAATTTGCTTTTTTTTTTAAAAAAAAAAAATGAAGTCAGCATTGGTATGTTATGACTTTTAAAGGTGGCTATTGACAATGGAAACACAGGATCAAGCGTAATTCAAACCTTAGGTACATTTTTTGGGGTAACCTTTGGTACATTTTACTGTGAGGGTGGTGAGACATCGGAACAGGTTACCCAGAGAAGCTGTGGATGCCCCATCCCTGGAGGTGTTCAGGGCCCAGCTGGAGGGGGCTTGGAGCAACCTGGTCTAGTGGAAGATGTCCCTGCCCCTGTCAGGGGGTTTGGAACTAGATGATCTTTAAGGTCCCTTCCAACCCAAACCATTCTATGATTTTATGACTTTACTGAGTTACTTTATGGCTTTAAATGCAGTGGCAGTGAGAAAGGAGAGATGTCCCAGCTCTGTTGCAGACAGATGTTGTGACCTTCGTCAAACTGCTTAAACTCTCTAAGTGAAATCCACCCCCACTAAAATCAAGAGGAATTTTGTCGTTTATTTGAATGGGACAAAGATATCACATTTGAATTCTGAATTGTTAATAAGAACAGGATAACATGTATCTAACTCTCACAGCTCTTGTGAAGCTAATTAATCAGCAGAGTACTTTGGGATTCTCAGAAGTATAATAGAAGCTGCAAGTACTATTATTTATTTGTCATGTAATTGGAAACCAGCAAGGTAAAAAGTCATTGATAAAAATCCATATCACAAGGTCATTTCTTTCAATGTTGCAAATCTCTTCTTCAATCAAGAGCTTTGTAACTGATGAAAAGTACAGCCTAATCATAACATTATCAAGTCAATTTAATTGGTGCTCTGGCAGCACATGAGATCATAATGAAGTCATTTTTGCTAGTTACAGGCTTAAAAATACTTTTATAGCACCTTTCATCCTAGTGGAAACCTTTAAAGGCCTCACAGACAGGATTAAGATTTTCTGCCTCTGTTATACAGCTGCCTTTGTATGGCAGATACCGGCTGCTTTAATCATGTCTAAAAAAAATCACTAGTAAGCATGATATTACTGTGTTTATACTTATCCTTTACACCTATTACATAGTTTTCACCTTTAAAATTAATGTTCAGATATGTCAAGGTACAGAGGTAGCACTTTTGGATTAGAAGGGTTCTGATGTTCTCAGGTTTGAACGCTGGTAGTTGCCGCTGTTGCTGAACTACAGTTTTTAGCTACACTCTGTGTCTGTGAAAATCCCCGTCTTGTCAACAGAAATGCCTGCATGTCTTTGCACAATAGTCTGTTTCACTTTGGCAGAAACTTAAAGCTCCAAAACTAAGATGGGATTTCTGGCATCCCAGCTGAAGGTTTGGAGTAAGAGCGGTTAGTTTTCTATCAGCACGCCTTGTTACGTTGAGTGAATTGCTTAATTTACCAAGGTGTGAGCTTCTGTATTGCAACAGATGGAAGTAATGTCATTTATCTTTTCTTTGCCCTGGCTCTTTCATGGCTGGAGTGCCTGAGACCTGGTATGCCAGTGTCAGGGTCCTCCTGCTTCTTGCACCTGCCGTTGCTCTGCTCCTGGCCCACATGGCCGCAGGTCCCTGTGGTGAGCTCCTGCCACCACCAGCTGCATCACCTGCCACAGCTTGTGGCCAGTGAAGAGCAGGCTGTGACTTCCAGTTCTTTTTTGTCATTTCCTCCTTCAGCAGGCACCCACTTAAAAGCCAGTTTAAAATGCAGCCTTCAGAATTAGCAGAAAATGCAAACTGGCCAAAGGGCTGCATATATTGGCTCAAGAAGTGATGGTGTTCGTAAGGAAGAGAGTTTAAAATTGGCACCTTTTTCTTCTAGTTTCTCGTCTCCATCTTCCTCCCTCCCTCCTCTGTGGACTCCTTTCCATCTTTATCACTGCCCAGCCTCCATAGCATGTGCCTGAAGGTGGCTCATGTACTGGCAAGCTGAAGTTTCTTTTCCACTTTAATGGGAAGGGGGGAACTCTAGCCTCCTCCTTCAGCCAGGCTGTGGCACTAGGCAAGGCTGCTTTCCAGTGCAGTTTGTATGGAGAAAGGTGAGAAAGAGCAAACTGGCAAAGGAGACAAGCTCCTGTGCGTGTTTCACAGGTGCTTATGGGAGTTTTATCTTTAATAGGCAAAACTTCATATGTAAAGAGGGAAAAATGCTACACGAGCTGTGACAGGTAAGGCCAAGGACTGAGATAGGAAGTAAAATAATGAAAGACAGACAATATTTTCTTCTTTTTTCACTTGTTTAGCACCACAGCCACATTCTTACCCATACTGAAGTCCATTACACCACACTGGCAGTGTCAAGGGATGCTAAAGTGAGTGTTAAATGTACCTTTCCA